>NC_053393.1:71783370-73077028 GCF_905171765.1 Bufo bufo
ACTAGAACCAGATACCACAGTGCAGCACAAATCACTGTCCCAACAGAACCAGATACCACAGTGGAGCACAACATACTGCCCCAGCAGAACCAAATACCACAGTGCAGCACAAAATACTGCCCCAACAGAACCAGATACCACAGTGCAGCACAAAATACTGCCCTAACAGAATCAGATACCACAGTGCAGCACAAAATACTGCCCTAATAGAACCATGTACTACAGTGCAGCACAAAATACTGCCCCAGCAGAACCAGATGCCAAAGTATAGCACAAAATACTGCCCCAACAGAACCAGATATCACTTTAGTGCAACACAGCCCTGCCTGATCTCCCCCCCCCCCCCACTTCAATATAACCCCCCCCCCCCCCCCATGGCTTCACAGCCTGCAGTAGTGGAGCCCCTGCCTACTATAACAGGGCAGTCTCCAAGCGGTCCCCTGGTCCAGGCTCCTAACCGCCTCCCCACCACCACTTAACAGAACCAGATATTACAGAACCAGATATTAATCACGTGCTTCCAGTTCAAATCAGTTTTTCGCCGTTTCCTCGTAGCATTAGACCTCCCAGTCGCGGCCAGGGCAGGCTTGCCTGAGTCAGATGTGCAACGGATTGGCAGATGAAGGTCGGCATGTTTTGCTTCCTACGTCCGTCCCCACTTATTGATTTGATTTCTATTTTCAGATTCTATCCAGCCCACCATATGCTTCATCAGACATTCCTACATTTTCTGGGCAGGCCAGCGGGCAGAATAGCGTCCGGGCGGCCGCAGTCTCGGCTTTCAGAATGTTCAAGTCACGTGGCGAGGTGTTCGGGGCCTGCACTGGCCCCAGGTCCTTCCTGAAGCCGTTGAGCTCAGTAAATCAGTTTGCTCTCCGGTTATTTTAGTCATTCATGCAAGGGGTAATGACCTCTGCATGTAAAAAATCGCAGAGCTGATTACCCTGATTAGAGCGGACTTGGAACGGCTTCCTTCCTTCTTTCATGAGGTTTGGATAGTATGGTCAGAAATTATACCCAGGGTCACGTGGCAAGGTGCCAGGGATTCCCACACCATAGAGCAGGCCAGGAGAACGGTCAATGCCCGGATTGGGTGGGGGTCGGAGCGCCGTGTAGGGGTACACGGGCTCCTCAGTGGATGTCGGTGTGAGTAAAATGAAGATGGAGAAGAAGGCAGACTTGCCCACGGAGGGATTCTGTGGGGCATACTGCTTCTTGATACTCAGAGTTTTTCAATGTTTTGATATAGCAAAGTTGGTGGTTTGAGTAAATCATTAATAAAGCTGTGACCGACTCTCACCCAACAAAGAAGGTGTCTTGTCTTGGTGTGGTTTATCATTAGCTGCAAGCGTTTAAAGGCGGGGTTAAGGGTTATAATTCTCTAGTCGATGCCGAGGAATAAATGAAGGCGTCCTTGACTGCAAAGAGGGACCTGGTTAATAAAAGTGGGCTGGCAGCTAGGCGCTAATGGTCTAGCCCGCAGGGGTGTTTTATTCAAGCAGGATGCTCAAATACATTATATGCCCACTTTCAGTTTCCCTCTCCTTCCACTCAGCTCTGATTGGCCGGGGTGAATTGGTCAGGGCCAGAGGTATGAAAAGGGCGCAGGATGCCTGGGCCCGGCCTCTTTTCTTCGGCACCTCATGCAGCTTCCCGCCCTTAGTTTGAATGTTGTTTCATTGTATTTTCTCTGATGGTGTTATTTCAGATCAATCCTTATTCATATGTCACAGCAGAGGTCAGTGTCAGTAAAATGTAGATGGAGAAGAAGGCGCTCGTTCGCAATTCGCCGAACATGCGAACATATGGTGATGTCCGCCGGCGCCATATTCTTTGCATTGCGCCGAACTTTGACCCATGACACATCCATCAAGTGGCACAGGGCAGCCAATTGAGATGTTTCAGCACATATACACATCCCTACCCTATAACAGAAACCGATCTGGCAGTCATTTTACATTCTGTGTTTTGCCAATGTAGGGAGAGGTTGCTATGTGCAGCAGGGACAGACTGTTAGAAACACCAAACGCTAGCTAATAGGGCCACAAAAGTCCTTTTAAGGACTGGTATAGGTGTGCTATCGATAGGTGTGATATACTTATAATATACTTTCTAACATATAAATTATATTATAGTGCATTTGTATTGTGCACCAGTTGTGTGCGGTTCTGCTGCGATACCGCAGCTATATAATGGGACAAACACTATTGGAATAACTAATTGCAACTGGTGTGATATACTTGTTGCCCCAGAAAAAACTGATTGAGGGGTGGGATTTACCTATAATATACTTTCCAATATAGAAAGAATATTATAGTGCGTTTGTAATGTGCAGCAGTTATGTGCGGTTCTGCTGCGATACCGCAGGTATATAGCGAAATAATCGTTATTGGAACAACTATTTGCAACAGGTGTGATATACCTGTTGCCCCCCAAAAAACTGATTGAGGGGTGCGATATACCTGCTTCCACAAAATACTGATTAAGGGGTTTGATATACCTGCTTCCACAAAATAATGATTGAGGGTTGCGATATACCTGCTTCCACAAAATATTGATTGAGGGGTGCGATATACCTGCTTCCACAAAATACTGATTAAGGGGTTTGATATACCTGCTTCCACAAAATAATGATTGAGGGTTGCGATATACCTGCTTCTACAAAATACTGATTAAGGAGTTCTATATATATTCTTCCACAAAATACTGATTGAGGGGTACGATATACCTGTTTCTACAAAATACTGATTAAGGGGTTCTATATATCTGCTTCCACAAAATACTGATTGAGGGGTGTGATATACCTGCTTCTACAAAATATTGATTAAGGGGTTCTTAATACCAGCTTCCACAAAATACTGATTGAGGGGTGCGATATACCTGCTTCCACAAAATACTGATTTAGGGATTTGATATACCTGCTTCCACAAAATACAGATTGAGGGGTACGATATACCTGCTTTCACCAAATATTGATTTAGGGATTTGATATCCCTGCTTCCACAAAATACTGATTAAGGGGTTCTATATACTAGTTTCCACCAAATATTGATTGAGTACTGCGATACACCTGCTTCCACAAAAATTCTGATTGAGGGGTGCGATATACCTGCTTCCACAAATATTGATTCAGGGGTTCTATATGCCAGCTTCCACCAAATATTTATTGAGGCCTGCAATACACCGGCTTCCAGAAAATACTGATTGAGGGGTGTTATATACCTGCTTTCACCAAATATTGATTGAGGCCTGCGATACAACGGTTTCCACAAAATACTAATTGAGAGGTGCAATATACCTGCAGTCACAAAATACTAATTAAGGGGTTTGATATACCTGCTTCCATAAAATACTGATTGAGGGGTGCGATATACTGTACCTGCTTCCACAAAATACTGATTGAGGGGTGCGATATGCCTGCTTCCACAAAATACTCATTAAGGGGTTCTATATACCTGCTTTCACAAAATACAGATTGAGGGGTTTGATATCCCTGCTTCCACAAAATACTGTTTGAGGGTGCAATATACCTGCTTCCACCAAATATTGATTCAGGTGTTCTATATACCTGTTTCCACAAAATACTGATTGAGGGGTGGGATATACCTGCTTCTACAAAATTCTGATTAAAGGGTTCTATATACCTGCTTCCACAAAATACTGATTAAGGGGTTTGATAAACCTGCTTCTACAAAATACAGATTGAGGGGTTTGATATCCCTGCTTCCACAAAATACTGATTGAGGGGTGCGATATACCTGTTTCCACTAAATATTGATTCAGTTGTTCTATATACCTGCTTCCACAAAATACTGATTGAGGGGTGCGATATACCTGCTTCCATCAAATATTGATTGAGGACTGCGATACACCTGCTTCCACAAAAATTCTGATTGAGGGGTGCGATATACCTGCTTCTACAAAATATTGATTCAGGGGTTCTATATACCTTCTTCCACAAAATACTGATTAATGGGGTGCGATATACCTGCTTCCACCAAATATTGATTGAGGTGTGCGATATACCTGCTTCCACAAAATACTGATTGAGAGGTGTGATATACCTGCTTCCACAAAATACTGATTGAGGGGTGCGATATACCTGCTTCCACCAAATATTGATTCAGGTGTTCTATATACCTGTTTCCACAAAATACTGATAGAGGGGTGGGATATACCTGCTTCTACAAAATACTGAATAAGTGGTTCCATATACCAGCTTCCACAAAATACTGATTGAGGGGTGCGATATACCTGCTTCAAGAAAATACTGATTAAGGGGTTTGATATACCTGCTTCCACAAAATACAGATTGAGGGGTTTGATATCTCTGCTTCCACAAAATACTGATTGAGGCGTGCGATATACCTGCTTCCACAAAATACTGATTGAGGGGTGCGATATACCTGCTTCAAGAAAATACTGATTAAGGGGTTTGATATACCTGCTTCCACAAAATACAGTTTGAGGGGTTTGATATCTCTGCTTCCACAAAATACTGATTGAGGCGTGCGATATACCTGCTTCCACAAAATACTGATTGAGGGGTGCGATATACCTGCTTCCACCAAATATTGATTCAGGTGTTCTATATACCTGTTTCCACAAAATACTGATTGAGGGGTGGGATATACCTGCTTCTACAAAATACTGAATAAGTGGTTCCATATACCTGTTTCTAGAAAATATTGATTTAGGGGTTTGATATACCTGCTTCCACAAAATACAGATTGAGGGGTTTGATATCTCTGCTTCCACAAAATACTGATTGAGGGGTGCCATATACCTGCTTCCACCAAAAATTGATTCAGGTGTTCTATATACCTGTTTTTACAAAATACTGATTGAGGGTTGGGATTTTCTACCAAATATTGATTGAGGCCTGCGATACACCTGCTTCCATAAAATACTGATTGAGGGGTGCGATATACCTGCTTCCACAAAATACTGATTAAGGGGTTCTATATACCTGTTTCCACAAAATACTGATTGAGGGGTGCAATATACCTGCTTCCACCAAATATTGATTCAGGTGTTATATATACCTGCTTCCCTAAAATACTGATTGAGGGGTGTGGTATACCTGCTTCCACAAAATATTAAGGGGTTTGATATACCTGCTTCCACAAAATACAGATTGAGGGTATTGATATCCCTGCTTCCACAAAATTCTGATTGAGTGGTGCGATATACCTGCTTCCACAAAATACTGATTGAGGGGTGCGATATACCTGCTCCCACCAAATATTGATTCAGGTGTTCTATATACCTGTTTCCACAAAATACTGATTGAGGGGTGGGATATACCTGCTTCTACAAAATACTGAATAAGCGGTTCCATATACCAGCTTTGGCACAGGGTCATTTTGAAAATGACAGGCAGAGGAAGAGGCAGGCCATTCCGCAGGGGTGGTAGGGGACAGGCAGGTACACCAGACTGGAGCCTAACTGGGAAGTTCGAGAAGGTGCGTGCGATTACGTCAAAGGAAGCTTCCGCCCCCTCCTCATGCTCTGTATCTGCACCCTCCTCATTCTCTGCTGTGTGCACCCCCAAAGACACCACCACCACCATGGCCCCTCCACTCGAGTCAGAGGAATTATTTTCCTATCCATTCCCAGACCTTACCTTATGAGCAGCCATTCTTGGCATCGGATGAGGAAGAGAAGGTAGCATCGGCTGCCACCCAGCGGTCTGACGACACTACCCAAGGAGGGTGGTCCCCGATGTTTCTGCCTACTACGAGATCTCTAATGTCAGTGGTGGTGAAGGTGACGATGATGACGCGTCGATGGACGTCACGTGGGTGCCCACAAGAGAGGAAGAGGAGGGGCGTTCAGAGGGAGAGATGGAGCAGCAGATAGGGAGGAGAAGGAGGAGAAGCAGGCAGAACTCGCAGTGCACAGAAGGCAAAAAGTATACTACAGTGTAGCACAAAATACTGCCCCAGCAGAACCAGATACCACGGTACAGCACAAAATACTGTCTCTGTAAAACCAAACACCACAGTGTAGCACAAAATACTGCCGCAACAGAACCAGATAACACAGTGCAGCCCAAAGTACTGCCCCACTAGAACCAGATACCACAGTGCAGCACAAATCACTGTCCCAACAGAACCAGATACCACAGTGGAGCACAACATACTGCCCCAGCAGAACCAAATACCACAGTGCAGCACAAAATACTGCCCCAACAGAACCAGATACCACAGTGCAGCACAAAATACTGCCCTAACAGAATCAGATACCACAGTGCAGCACAAAATACTGCCCTAATAGAACCATGTACTACAGTGCAGCACAAAATACTGCCCCAGCAGAACCAGATGCCAAAGTATAGCACAAAATACTGCCCCAACAGAACCAGATATCACTTTAGTGCAACACAGCCCTGCCTGATCTCCCCCCCCCACTTCAATATAACCCCCCCCCCCCCCCCCATGGCTTCACAGCCTGCAGTAGTGGAGCCCCTGCCTACTATAACAGGGCAGTCTCCAAGCGGTCCCCTGGTCCAGGCTCCTAACCGCCTCCCCACCACCACTTAACAGAACCAGATATTACAGAACCAGATATTAATCACGTGCTTCCAGTTCAAATCAGTTTTTCGCCGTTTCCTCGTAGCATTAGACCTCCCAGTCGCGGCCAGGGCAGGCTTGCCTGAGTCAGATGTGCAACGGATTGGCAGATGAAGGTCGGCATGTTTTGCTTCCTACGTCCGTCCCCACTTATTGATTTGATTTCTATTTTCAGATTCTATCCAGCCCACCATATGCTTCATCAGACATTCCTACATTTTCTGGGCAGGCCAGCGGGCAGAATAGCGTCCGGGCGGCCGCAGTCTCGGCTTTCAGAATGTTCAAGTCACGTGGCGAGGTGTTCGGGGCCTGCACTGGCCCCAGGTCCTTCCTGAAGCCGTTGAGCTCAGTAAATCAGTTTGCTCTCCGGTTATTTTAGTCATTCATGCAAGGGGTAATGACCTCTGCATGTAAAAAATCGCAGAGCTGATTACCCTGATTAGAGCGGACTTGGAACGGCTTCCTTCCTTCTTTCATGAGGTTTGGATAGTATGGTCAGAAATTATACCCAGGGTCACGTGGCAAGGTGCCAGGGATTCCCACACCATAGAGCAGGCCAGGAGAACGGTCAATGCCCGGATTGGGTGGGGGTCGGAGCGCCGTGTAGGGGTACACGGGCTCCTCAGTGGATGTCGGTGTGAGTAAAATGAAGATGGAGAAGAAGGCAGACTTGCCCACGGAGGGATTCTGTGGGGCATACTGCTTCTTGATACTCAGAGTTTTTCAATGTTTTGATATAGCAAAGTTGGTGGTTTGAGTAAATCATTAATAAAGCTGTGACCGACTCTCACCCAACAAAGAAGGTGTCTTGTCTTGGTGTGGTTTATCATTAGCTGCAAGCGTTTAAAGGCGGGGTTAAGGGTTATAATTCTCTAGTCGATGCCGAGGAATAAATGAAGGCGTCCTTGACTGCAAAGAGGGACCTGGTTATTAAAAGTGGGCTGGCAGCTAGGCGCTAATGGTCTAGCCCGCAGGGGTGTTTTATTCAAGCAGGATGCTCAAATACATTATATGCCCACTTTCAGTTTCCCTCTCCTTCCACTCAGCTCTGATTGGCCGGGGTGAATTGGTCAGGGCCAGAGGTATGAAAAGGGCGCAGGATGCCTGGGCCCGGCCTCTTTTCTTCGGCACCTCATGCAGCTTCCCGCCCTTAGTTTGAATGTTGTTTCATTGTATTTTCTCTGATGGTGTTATTTCAGATCAATCCTTATTCATATGTCACAGCAGAGGTCAGTGTCAGTAAAATGTAGATGGAGAAGAAGGCGCTCGTTCGCAATTCGCCGAACATGCGAACATATGGTGATGTCCGCCGGCGCCATATTCTTTGCATTGCGCCGAACTTTGACCCATGACACATCCATCAAGTGGCACAGGGCAGCCAATTGAGATGTTTCAGCACATATACACATCCCTACCCTATAACAGAAACCGATCTGGCAGTCATTTTACATTCTGTGTTTTGCCAATGTAGGGAGAGGTTGCTATGTGCAGCAGGGACAGACTGTTAGAAACACCAAACGCTAGCTAATAGGGCCACAAAAGTCCTTTTAAGGACTGGTATAGGTGTGCTATCGATAGGTGTGATATACTTATAATATACTTTCTAACATATAAATTATATTATAGTGCATTTGTATTGTGCACCAGTTGTGTGCGGTTCTGCTGCGATACCGCAGCTATATAATGGGACAAACACTATTGGAATAACTAATTGCAACTGGTGTGATATACTTGTTGCCCCAGAAAAAACTGATTGAGGGGTGGGATTTACCTATAATATACTTTCCAATATAGAAAGAATATTATAGTGCGTTTGTAATGTGCAGCAGTTATGTGCGGTTCTGCTGCGATACCGCAGGTATATAGCGAAATAATCGTTATTGGAACAACTATTTGCAACAGGTGTGATATACCTGTTGCCCCCCAAAAAACTGATTGAGGGGTGCGATATACCTGCTTCCACAAAATACTGATTAAGGGGTTTGATATACCTGCTTCCACAAAATATTGATTGAGGGGTGCGATATACCTGCTTCCACAAAATATTGATTGAGGGGTGCGATATACCTGCTTCCACAAAATACTGATTAAGGGGTTTGATATACCTGCTTCCACAAAATAATGATTGAGGGTTGCGATATACCTGCTTCTACAAAATACTGATTAAGGAGTTCTATATATATTCTTCCACAAAATACTGATTGAGGGGTACGATATACCTGTTTCTACAAAATACTGATTAAGGGGTTCTATATATCTGCTTCCACAAAATACTGATTGAGGGGTGTGATATACCTGCTTCTACAAAATATTGATTAAGGGGTTCTTAATACCAGCTTCCACAAAATACTGATTGAGGGGTGCGATATACCTGCTTCCACAAAATACTGATTTAGGGATTTGATATACCTGCTTCCACAAAATACAGATTGAGGGGTACGATATACCTGCTTTCACCAAATATTGATTTAGGGATTTGATATCCCTGCTTCCACAAAATACTGATTAAGGGGTTCTATATACTAGTTTCCACCAAATATTGATTGAGTACTGCGATACACCTGCTTCCACAAAAATTCTGATTGAGGGGTGCGATATACCTGCTTCCACAAATATTGATTCAGGGGTTCTATATGCCAGCTTCCACCAAATATTTATTGAGGCCTGCAATACACCGGCTTCCAGAAAATACTGATTGAGGGGTGTTATATACCTGCTTTCACCAAATATTGATTGAGGCCTGCGATACAACGGTTTCCACAAAATACTAATTGAGAGGTGCAATATACCTGCAGTCACAAAATACTAATTAAGGGGTTTGATATACCTGCTTCCATAAAATACTGATTGAGGGGTGCGATATACTGTACCTGCTTCCACAAAATACTGATTGAGGGGTGCGATATGCCTGCTTCCACAAAATACTCATTAAGGGGTTCTATATACCTGCTTTCACAAAATACAGATTGAGGGGTTTGATATCCCTGCTTCCACAAAATACTGTTTGAGGGTGCAATATACCTGCTTCCACCAAATATTGATTCAGGTGTTCTATATACCTGTTTCCACAAAATACTGATTGAGGGGTGGGATATACCTGCTTCTACAAAATTCTGATTAAAGGGTTCTATATACCTGCTTCCACAAAATACTGATTAAGGGGTTTGATAAACCTGCTTCTACAAAATACAGATTGAGGGGTTTGATATCCCTGCTTCCACAAAATACTGATTGAGGGGTGCGATATACCTGTTTCCACTAAATATTGATTCAGTTGTTCTATATACCTGCTTCCACAAAATACTGATTGAGGGGTGCGATATACCTGCTTCCATCAAATATTGATTGAGGACTGCGATACACCTGCTTCCACAAAAATTCTGATTGAGGGGTGCGATATACCTGCTTCTACAAAATATTGATTCAGGGGTTCTATATACCTTCTTCCACAAAATACTGATTAATGGGGTGCGATATACCTGCTTCCACCAAATATTGATTGAGGTGTGCGATATACCTGCTTCCACAAAATACTGATTGAGAGGTGTGATATACCTGCTTCCACAAAATACTGATTGAGGGGTGCGATATACCTGCTTCCACCAAATATTGATTCAGGTGTTCTATATACCTGTTTCCACAAAATACTGATAGAGGGGTGGGATATACCTGCTTCTACAAAATACTGAATAAGTGGTTCCATATACCAGCTTCCACAAAATACTGATTGAGGGGTGCGATATACCTGCTTCAAGAAAATACTGATTAAGGGGTTTGATATACCTGCTTCCACAAAATACAGATTGAGGGGTTTGATATCTCTGCTTCCACAAAATACTGATTGAGGCGTGCGATATACCTGCTTCCACAAAATACTGATTGAGGGGTGCGATATACCTGCTTCAAGAAAATACTGATTAAGGGGTTTGATATACCTGCTTCCACAAAATACAGATTGAGGGGTTTGATATCTCTGCTTCCACAAAATACTGATTGAGGCGTGCGATATACCTGCTTCCACAAAATACTGATTGAGGGGTGCGATATACCTGCTTCCACCAAATATTGATTCAGGTGTTCTATATACCTGTTTCCACAAAATACTGATTGAGGGGTGGGATATACCTGCTTCTACAAAATACTGAATAAGTGGTTCCATATACCTGTTTCTAGAAAATATTGATTTAGGGGTTTGATATACCTGCTTCCACAAAATACAGATTGAGGGGTTTGATATCTCTGCTTCCACAAAATACTGATTGAGGGGTGCCATATACCTGCTTCCACCAAAAATTGATTCAGGTGTTCTATATACCTGTTTTTACAAAATACTGATTGAGGGTTGGGATTTTCTACCAAATATTGATTGAGGCCTGCGATACACCTGCTTCCATAAAATACTGATTGAGGGGTGCGATATACCTGCTTCCACAAAATACTGATTAAGGGGTTCTATATACCTGTTTCCACAAAATACTGATTGAGGGGTGCAATATACCTGCTTCCACCAAATATTGATTCAGGTGTTATATATACCTGCTTCCCTAAAATACTGATTGAGGGGTGTGGTATACCTGCTTCCACAAAATATTAAGGGGTTTGATATACCTGCTTCCACAAAATACAGATTGAGGGTATTGATATCCCTGCTTCCACAAAATTCTGATTGAGTGGTGCGATATACCTGCTTCCACAAAATACTGATTGAGGGGTGCGATATACCTGCTCCCACCAAATATTGATTCAGGTGTTCTATATACCTGTTTCCACAAAATACTGATTGAGGGGTGGGATATACCTGCTTCTACAAAATACTGAATAAGCGGTTCCATATACCAGCTTTGGCACAGGGTCATTTTGAAAATGACAGGCAGAGGAAGAGGCAGGCCATTCCGCAGGGGTGGTAGGGGACAGGCAGGTACACCAGACTGGAGCCTAACTGGGAAGTTCGAGAAGGTGCGTGCGATTACGTCAAAGGAAGCTTCCGCCCCCTCCTCATGCTCTGTATCTGCACCCTCCTCATTCTCTGCTGTGTGCACCCCCAAAGACACCACCACCACCACCACCATGGCCCCTCCACTCGAGTCAGAGGAATTATTTTCCTATCCATTCCCAGACCTTACCTTATGAGCAGCCATTCTTGGCATCGGATGAGGAAGAGAAGGTAGCATCGGCTGCCACCCAGCGGTCTGACGACACTACCCAAGGAGGGTGGTCCCCGATGTTTCTGCCTACTACGAGATCTCTAATGTCAGTGGTGGTGAAGGTGACGATGATGACGCGTCGATGGACGTCACGTGGGTGCCCACAAGAGAGGAAGAGGAGGGGAGTTCAGAGGGAGAGATGGAGCAGCAGATAGGGAGGAGAAGGAGGAGAAGCAGGCAGAACTCGCAGTGCACAGAAGGCAAAAAGTAGACTGCAAATGTATCTCGAGCAAGCTATCCACCATGCACGGTCACATCTTGCGCTTTCAGGACGCCGGCACATGGCTCAGCAGTGTGTGCTGTTTTTAACGTGTCAGCTGCTGACAATAGTATTGCCATCTGCAGCCTGTGCTGTCAACGCACACTATAAGTCCCAGCAAAAGAACAAGAAAATGGAGCTTATAGTACCAAAAAGTAAAAATATACTTTATTATAACATAATAAAAAAATTAATATATAAGTAAAGAAGCAAGTAAATATAATGCCGTTAAAAAGTGAATAGGAGCAGAAAAAGAGCACCACCCTGGGATAGCACACAGGTCAAATGTAAAGCATATGGATCAAGGAAACATACTAGGTACAATGACCAACCAATGACCCAAAAGCAGAATAATGACCTAAATGCACAGGTGAGTCAATGGTCAAATAAACAAACCTGCACGGCAGTGAGACAGGGTATGTTTTGCAAGTGCGCTATTTAAAATAAATAACAAACCATGGTGAAAAACAGGACTGATGAAAGCCCTGAGTCAAAAATGCCGCGCAGGCATGAAAGAGCAGAGACTCACCTAGAAAGGACCGTATGCTATATCACCCAGGATGGCGCTCTTTTTCTGCTCCTATTCACTTTTTAACGGCATTATATTTACTTGCTTCTTTACTTATATATTAATTTTTTTATTATGTTATAATAAAGTATATTTTTACTTTTTGGTACTATAAGCTCCATTTTCTTGTTCTTTTGCCATTATACTCGGGAGCTTGTACCGAGTTACACATCATGGGTGTCCTTTGTAGTTACAAAAATAAGGGGTGGGCACTGTTCTCCACCCTCCTCTGGGACGCCCTGGGTCTTTTTTGTTTTTCTATAAGTCCCGGCAAGCCCAACACTCACCAAGGGACTACCACCATAAGAAGGCACCTGGCCTCCATTCACCGAGCCCAGTGGGAGCAACGCCATCAGAACCCACAAAGCCATTCTCCTGGCGCTCCACGTCCTGCCTCTTCTCCTTTTCCTCTCTCCTCCCATTTGTCCACACTCCACCTTCCACCGCGCCGTTGTCGCGTTCATCTGGCAGAAGGCAAGCTTCCGTGGCGCAAATGTTCGAACGTACAAAGTTGAGGACGCCGGATAACACTCTTGCCCAATGGCTGACCATTGGCTTGTCGGAACTGCTAGCCCGCCAACTACTGCCATATAAACTGATGGACTCGAAGGCCTTTAGAAAATTAGTGGCCATTGGCACACCGCAATGGAAGGTTCCCGGAAGGAAATATTTCTCCCAGAAGGGCATCCCAGAGCTATATAGCCACGTTCAGCAGCAATTGACTATATCTCTGGCACACAGTGTCGGTGCCAAGATACATCTGACCACAGACACATACATGGTCCAGCAAACACAGGCAAGGAAGGTACATAACTTTTACTGCCCACTGGGTGAACCTTCTGACGGCCGTCAAGCATGTAACCCGTGGCACCCGCGTGGATTTGGTGTAACCGCCACGGATTGCATGCAGGCCTGCCTCTTCTTCTCCTCCATCCTCCGTCTCCTCCTCGGCTGACTCCTCCTTTTCCACTGCTACCGCCTCTTCCACTGCACCCCCCCAAGTTTCCCAGAACCTATTTGATGTGCCAGGTGAGACGTTGCCATGCTGTGCTGCGGCTGTTGTGCCTGGAAGCCAAGAGCCACACCGGTCCTGCACTGCTTTTAGCTCTGCGGTCACAGGCCGATCAGTGGCTAACCCCACTCAATTTGATAGTTGGTAAAGTGGTGTGCGACAATGGTGCCAATCTGCTGAGCGCGCTGAAACAGGGCAAAATGACACACATGCATGGCACATGTCCTGACCTTAGTCGTGCAGCGATTTGTTGCCAAATACCCCGGGGTCCGGGACGTCTTGCTGGCCAATCTCTGGCCATTTTAGAATTCTTACACGGCCATGGCTCGCCTTGCTGACGTTCAGCGACGACACCACCTGCCCGTCAGACATCTGATACAGTAAAATTGTTAATCAGTGACCGCCTAATGTACCTCCAGCCACATAATCACGTGTTCTTTTCTGTCAGGTGAATTCATAATTTTTGGGGCCTGTACTGGCCTACAGTAAATTTGTTATCCACTGACCGTCTAAGGGTACTTTTACTTTAACAGCAGGGGAGTCCGGCAGGCTGTTCCGGCGGGTGAACAGCTTGTCGGATCCGTCCTGCCGCTAGTTTACGTGTGCCCCTGGACTGCCGCTCTGTCCCCATTGATTATAATGGGGGCGGGGGCAGAGTTCCCACGGCAGTAAGGCAGCGCACAGCGAGAGGCAGCCGGACTAAAAGTACTGCATGTCGTGTGGTGCAGGTTTTTGTGTGCTAAAAAAAAAACTGATGCAGAAACTGCTTCAGGATTCCTCATGTGTTTTTTTATCCTGCCCATTTCAATGGGTTCGATGCGGAATCTGCTTTAAGAATAAACATGTCACATCACGGTTTTTAAAACCTCGATAGTAAAACAAACAAACAAAAAAAAAACAGCAGTGTAAATTAACCACTTGCCATCTGGGCCATTTGCCCCCTTCCTGACCAGGCCAAATTTTGCAAAACTGACATATCTCACTTTATGTGGTAATAACTTTGGAACGCCTTTACTTATCCAAGTCATTCAGAGATTGTTTTCTCGTGACACATTGTACTTCATGATAGTCATAAATTTGAGTTAAAATATTTCACCTTTATTTATGAAAAAATCCCAAATTTACCCAAAAATTTGAAAAATTTGCAATTTTCTAAATTTCAATTTCTCTGCTTTTAAAACAGAAAGTGATACCTCATAAAATATTTATTATTTAACATTCCCCATATGTCTACTTTATGTTGGCATCATTTTGGAAATGTCATTTTATTTTTTTAGGACGTTAGAAGGCTTAGAAGTTTAGAAGCAATTCTTCAAATTTTTAAGAAAATTGCCAAAACCCACTTTTTAAGGACCCGTTCAGGTATGAAGTCACTTTGTGGGGCCTACATAGTGGATACCCCCATAAATGACCCCATTGTAGAAACTACACCCCTCAAGGTATTCAAAACCGATTTTACAAACTTTGTTAACCCTTTAGGCGTTCCACAAGAATTAAAGGAAAATGGAGATCAAATTTTTAAATTTCACTTTTTTGGCAGATTTTTCATTTTAATCAATTTTTTTCTTTAACACATCGATGGTTAACAGCCAAGCAAAACTCAATATTTATTACCTAGATTCTGCGGTTTACAGAAACACCCCACATGTGGTCATAAACTGCTGTATGGGCGCACGGCAGGGCGCAGAAGAAAAGGAACTCCACATGGTTTTTAGATGCCATGTCCCATTTGAAGCCCCCTGATGCACCCTTACAGTAGAAACTCCCAAGAAGTGACCCCATTTTGGAAACTAGGGGATAAGGTGCCAGTTTTATTGGTACTATTTTTGGGTACATATGATTTTTTGATCATTCATTATAACACTTTATGGGGCAAGGTGACCAAGAAAATTGGTTGTTTTAGCACAGTTTCTATTTATTTATTTTTACAGCGTTCACCTGAGGGGTTCAGTCAAGTGACATTTTTATAGAGCAGATTGTTACGGACGTGGCGATACCTAATATGTATACTTTTTCTCATTTATTTAAGTTTTACACAATAATAGCATTTTTGAAACAAAAAAACTATGTTTTAATGTGTCCATGTTCTGAGAGCTATAGTTTTTTTATTTTTTGAGAGATTTTCTTATGTAGGGGCTCATTTTTTGCGGGATGAGGTGACGGTTTTATTGGTATTATTTTGTGGGACATACGCGTTTTTGATCACTTGGTGTTGCACCTTTTGTGATGCAAGGTGACAAAAATTGCTTGTTTTGACACAGTTTTTTTTTTTTTTTACGGTGTTCATCCGAGGGGTTAGGTCATGTGATATTTTTATAGAGCTGGTTTTTACGGACGCGGAAATACCAAATATGTCTATTTTATTTTATTTTTTCTATTTTTATTTTTTTTTATTCCTTAATTGGGAACTTTTTTTTTTTACATGTGAAACTTTATTTTATTTTATTTTTTTCAACCCTTTATTTTTTTTATTTTATTTTACACTTTTCGCCCCCCATAAGGCCATACAAGAACTCTGGGGGACATTTGCTTCACTTTTTCTTTTTTTTTTTTCACAGTTGATTTCTCCTGTAACTGGGGCTGACATAGTAGCCCCAGTTACAGGAAAAATGCACCCCTAGAGAGGCTGTACAGCAGCAATCCAGCGCTGTACAGCCTCAGAGCAGGGCTGATCGAGGTCTCTGAAAGACCTCACACAGCCCCTGCACTCTCCGGTCACGGCGGTCACATGACCGCCGGGCCGGAACAGGAAGCGCACAGCGCTTCCTTCTCTGCAGACACAGCGCTCGGTGAGCGCTGTGTCTGCAGCGATCCGGAAGGCAGGGACACCTGGGCACTGTCCCTGCCTCCTCTCTGGGTTGCCCTGCTGTCACTGACAGCGGGCAACCCGATCAGCAGCTGCACGATTAGCGTGCAGCTGCTATTTCTGAAAGGACGTTCTAAAACGTGCTTTCAGAAATAGACGTCCACCCATAGGACGTTTATATCCTATGGGCGGACGGGAAGTGGTTAAGGGTATGATCACATAAAGTTTTTTTTAACATGAATTTTGGTGCTTATTCCACACCCAAAAACCTCACCGAAAACGCTTGCAAATCATCTCCACTGATTTCACTGGGAAAACTGCTCTTTAATTTATACAGCACAGTTTTTTTCACTCATGGTTTCTAAAAACCGTGCTGTGGAAAAATAAGTCACATGTTCATTCTTATTGTGGATTCCACATAAAAACCACATCCAATCTTCCCACTGAAATGGGCAGGATCAAAAAACACATAAATAAAGCATCAGAACTTCATCCAAAAAAGCAGATACTGCATCAGTTTTTTTAACACACAAAAAACTCAGTGTCTCCTCACTGGAATCAATAAAGTTGATTTGCGGGGAATTTCGGTGCAAAATCTGCACCAAAATCCACATTGAAAAAATCCACATAAACATATCCCTTGTCCCACAAAAAATATTATACAGTTTTCAAACCAGCACCAGGATCTGAATACTTTTCTAATTGCATGTAATTAAATATTTATTATAGCCACTGAGCTATTCAATAAAATGTATCTGTATAGCGCCACCTGCTGTTGGTTTTTTTCTTATTTCTTTGTCCTGCTCGCTGAGATGGCCGCACATGCTCAGTTTCATCCTTCAACTGCCTCCCGAGCTGTGATAGGGAGAGCTGAGACACGCCCCCTGATCTGCAGCAGAAAAGACACTCCCCTTGAGCTGTCAGGTCGATGTAAATCTAGCAGAGCAGAGAATGGGGAGATCTCTGGATCCATGTGAGGTACAGGGCTGGTTCTGATTTCCATTTTTACATTATTCATGGGAGAACCCCTTTAAGGTAAGTTTAGGTGTGACTGAGCTTCCCCACTGCAAAATTAGCCACATAACCACAGGGATCCTACAGCAAAATCCACGTGTTAACTTTTGTTCTATTTTCTGTATATGATCAGGGGCTGCCATTTTCCCTAAGCTGCTGTTATGACATGTGAATGGCAGTTTAGAAATTTGCCTTACAGTAGCCACATGGGAACCAGAAGTCTCTGGTAGCAAATGACCTATTTACGTCTATATGAAAGTGTTGTGGGCATGCTCTGTGCCTTGTGCAGGTGTCATGGTGAAGGGAGGGGGAGGAGATGAGCTGTGGCCATCACCTATTGTGAATGGTGGATCGTGTGTTATCTGTCTACAGCTTTCTAATAGAGCTAATACCTCTCATTGTAATCCTGCCTGTGAGGATAACAAGATGACTGCAGAGAAGTGATCTCTACATCACAGGAAGTAGCAGCCTATTACGAGGCTCAGTGACCAGTGGAGTACAGATTTTTTTCAAATACAGAAAAACAAATGACAACATTTAAACAGAAGACATTTTCTGATCTTTCCCTTAATTGGTAGATTTTGTTCAGTAGATATATGTATAGCAGTTATTAGCCATTGAGCCATCTGTGGCCTGGGAAGAAGGTGGAATTTATGCAAACCAATCAACTGCTTCCCATTGTGGTGGTCCAAGTAACAACCCGATGAAGAATAGCCATCATAATCTCATCCAGTACTACAGACTCATAGTCTTTGATTTTCGGGAATACTGTAATTACTGACTATTATTCTGCTGTCAAGTATTGGAGGACGTCTATAATAACCAGCAGTATAAATGGCATTAGTGTCTATTGGGCTCATTCAGGCAATGCTGAATTTAATCATTATAAAGCAGAATCTGTGTAGTGAAGATAATAATGGCCGGTTACCTCCGAGAACAAACAGAGGATATTGTTCAATAAATAACAGAGAATCCAAGAGGAGAGCGTTACAGTAATAGAATGGAAAGTGCCATAGTGACAGATAAGGACTCGTGTACGTAGGTATCAATGTTATATCGAGATTATTTGTGCTCTTTACCTGAGTTGACATTAAGTTGGATTTACATGGCCCAATTCTTGGGGCGATTATTGCGAATGAATGTTAATATGAACGCTCCCGATAGTCGGGCAATGTAAATGTGCTGCCGAGCGGTTGAAATGATCTTACATGCAGTACAATAAATGGCTTATCCCATGAAAAATATTCTACAGTTTTCAAACCAACATGTGGTAATTACTTTTGTAATTGCATGCAATTAAAAAGTTAGTACAGCTACTGAGTTAATAAAAATGTGGACGCACATGCTCAGTTTCATCCTCCAACTGCCTCCTTAGCTGTGATAGGGAAAGAGCTGCAGCAGAAAGGACATGCGCCCTAAGAAGGACACATATACAGGGAGTGCAGAATTATTAGGCAAGTTGTATTTTTGAGGATTAATTTTATTATTGAACAACAACCATGTTCTCAATGAACCCAAAAAACTCATTAATATCAAAGCTGAATATTTTTGGAAGTAGTTTTTAGTTTGTTTTTAGTTTTAGCTATTTTAGGGGGATATCTGTGTGTGCAGGTGACTATTACTGTGCATAATTATTAGGCAACTTAACAAAAAACAAATATATACCCATTTCAATTATTTATTTTTACCAGTGAAACCAATATAACATCTCAACATTCACAAATATACATTTCTGACATTCAAAAACAAAACAAAAACAAATCAGTGACCAATATAGCCACCTTTCTTTGCAAGGACACTCAAAAGCCTGCCATCCATGGATTCTGTCAGTGTTTTGAACTGTTCACCATCAACATTGCGTGCAGCAGCAACCACAGCCTCCCAGACACTGTTCAGAGAGGTGTACTGTTTTCCCTCCTTGTAAATCTCACATTTGATGATGGACCACAGGTTCTCAATGGGGTTCAGATCAGGTAAACAAGGAGGCCATGTCATTAGATTTTCTTCTTTTATACCCTTTCTTGCCAGCCACGCTGTGGAGTACTTGGACGCGTGTGATGGAGCATTGTCCTGCATGAAAATCATGTTTTTCTTGAAGGATGCAGACTTCTTCCTGTACCACTGCTTGAAGAAGGTGTCTTCCAGAAACTGGCAGTAGGACTGGGAGTTGAGCTTGACTCCATCCTCAACCCGAAAAGGCCCCACAAGCTCATCTTTGATGATACCAGCCCAAACCAGTACTCCACCTCCACCTTGCTGGTGTCTGAGTCGGACTGGAGCTCTCTGCCCTTTACCAATCCAGCCACGGGCCCATCCATCTGGCCCATCAAGACTCACTCTCATTTCATCAGTCCATAAAACCTTAGAAAAATCAGTCTTGAGATATTTCTTGGCCCAGTCTTGACGTTTCAGCTTGTGTGTCTTGTTCAGTGGTGGTCGTCTTTCAGCCTTTCTTACCTTGGCCATGTCTCTGAGTATTGCACACCTTGTGCTTTTGGGCACTCCAGTGATGTTGCAGCTCTGAAATATGGCCAAACTGGTGGCAAGTGGCATCTTGGCAGCTGCACGCTTGACTTTTCTCAGTTCATGGGCAGTTATTTTGCACCTTGGTTTTTCCACACGCTTCTTGCGACCCTGTTGACTATTTTGAATGAAACGCTTGATTGTTCGATGATCACGCTACAGAAGCTTTGCAATTTTAAGAGTGCTGCATCCCTCTGCAAGATATCTCACTATTTTTGACTTTTCTGAGCCTGTCAAGTCCTTCTTTTGACCCATTTTGCCAAATAATTATGCACACCTAATATAGGGTGTTGATGTCATTAGACCACACCTCTTTTCAGAGATGCACATCACCTAATATGCTTAATTGGTAGTAGGCTTTCGAGCCTATACAGCTTGGAGTAAGACAACATGCATAAAGAGGATGATGTGGTCAAAATACTCATTTGCCTAATAATTCTGCACGCAGTGTATATCTAGCTGACAAAGTAGAGAAATTAATAGGGATCTATGTGATCTATGTGAGCTACAGGGCTGATCCTATTGTTGTTAGAAAGAGATTGCCATGTACTATATGCATGGGAGGATTGGCCATAGACCTTACAGGGAAATTTTCCGGTGGGCTAATGCCCATGGCGCGACCCAAGCCCTCCTCTCTGCCTCTGACCGAGTACATAATGAGCTCTCAGCGGTAATTAAAGGGGTTATCCAATTCTAAACGCTGTGAGAATCATAAACTCATGTACACAGCCAGCGACCACACATGCCCTCTAAATTTAACTGCTGTGGTCCACATCTCACCTCCTAAGCCCCCTGCTCCATATCTTAATCAGACAATTGGAGGAGAACAGAAAATGGCATCTAAGGATGGCCACAACAGAAGGACAGCTTTTGGGGCGGTATATTGTGCTGCTCTTTGGTATATGTTTCTTCTGGGACAGTATTTTGCACTATGGGCCACTTTTTGGTGTTTTTTCCAGGGCCACTTTAATTTCCCAGACTATATGATGTCTGATTTTCAATTTTTACATTAATCATAGGATAACCCCTTTAAATCATCATTTCTGGGCAGCAGTTCATGCTGGGTGAACAGCACCCTGCTGTCCAGAAACAATGAATATGTAGGATTGGGGACAAGCGATGGCAGTAGAGTGGAGGTACAGTGCAGTGGAGGTGGAGAGTAGGATTACCGCAGGAGAGCAGAACTACTGCAAAAAAGAAGAACTACCGCAGGAGAGCAGGAATACCGCAGGAGAGAAGAACTACCGCAGGAAAGCAGAACTACCGCATGAGAGCAAGACTACTGGAGAAGAACAGGACTACCATAGGAAAGCAGAACTACCTCAGGAAAGCATGACTACCAGAGGAGAGCAGAACTACCGCAGGAGAGCAGGAAAGCAGAACTACTGCAGGAGAGCAGAACTACCGCAGGAGGGTAAGACTACTGGAGAAGAACAGGACTACCATAGGAAAGCAGAACTACCTCAGGAAAGCATGACTACCAGAGGAGAGCAGAACTACCGCAGGAGAGCAGGAAAGCAGAACTACCGCAGGAGAGCAGAACTACCGCAGGAGGGTAAGACTACTGTAGGAGAACAGGACTACCATAGGAAAGCAGAACTGTCAGGACAGTAGGACTACCGCAGGAGAGCAGAACTACCGCAGGAGAGCAGAATATTGCAGAAAACCAGATTTACTGCAGGAGAGCAGAACTACAGCAGGAGAGCAGAACTACCGCAGGAAATCAGAACTACTGCAGGAGAACAGGACTACCACAGAAGTGCAGAACTACCTCAGGAGAGCCGGACAACTGCAGGAGAGCAGAACTACTGCAGATGAGCAGGACTACCACAGGAGAGCAGTACTACCGCAGGAGATTAGGACTGCCATAATCATTAGAGATGAGTGAATCGAAGCTGACGAAGTGGAATTCGATCCAAATTTCAGAAAAATTTGATTCGCACCTTATCCGAATTTCCTCACACTTCGTGGTAACGAATTGCATTTTTTCCTAAAATGGCTGCTGCACGTGTGAGGACATGGAGAAAGGAACTCTGGGAAGGCGGGTGTCACGGCCATGGCTATGACCGTGACTCCTCAACCGCATGCGGTTGTCAGCGGTTTAGTTTGATTGTCAATCACAGGTGAGGGCTGTGGTATTTGCCTCACCTGTGGTTGCCGCTGGCAACGGTATGTATGTGGCAGCATAGCACTCTAAGCTGTATTATGGCAGCTTGCTATGTTGTGCATGCGGTTGCACCTAGCAATCCTTGTTAGGTGTGTGTGTTTGTATGCCTGTGTACACTCTGTGTTATGTGTGGTGTGCACGTACATCTTCCCCTCACTGTGGTTGCCCGTGGCAACGTTTGGTCATTGTGTGTACATGTGGTGGCAGTGTCGCGGCCTTTGGGCTGACTCCCAGGACATGAGTGCCACCCATGTCGTTGCCTGCGGCAACAGCCACAGTGTGTGTGTTGTTTGGACACTTCTCCTTTTAAGTGTGTGTTTCCCTTTGGTGCTGGAAGGGTTAACTCCCTTCCCAGTGTGTGTGTGTGTGTGTGTGTCTCACTGGGTGTGTCTGACTGTGGGGTGTGGCTTCTTGGCCTATATAGCCTCACTGTTTTCCCAGGTATGCAGGGTGCTTCAGCCATGCTTAGCTGTAGCAGCCGTCTGTGTTTTATACCTGCCAGTGAGAGCCACCCCTGTGGTCATAACCATAATGTCCCATTTAAGTTTATGTCTAGTTATGTGTGATGTCTATTTGATGTTTCCTTGTGATTTGGTGCAGCTATGGATCTGGGTCCCTGTGTGGGGATGCGTTGTGATCTGCACCCTGCCAGCACAGGGATCCAGTCAGCAAGGCTGTGGCAGGTAGGTGGAACTCCTTGTTCACCTGCCATATCCATAGAGCTGTTTATGTTTCCCCTTTTCCAGCAGCTTGGCCATTGAGACTCCTGCTCCTCCGTGCCTAGGAGGAGTGGGTTGTCTTACCCTGCTCCTTAGCCCAGGGACCGGACGGAGGGTAAGTCAGGGCTCCTAGGCTCCTGCGCATGGCTCCTCCTACCTTTAAGGTCGGCCCATGCAGATAGGAGTTAGGGTCAGGTTAGGGATGCTGTAGGAGGTGACCTGCTCCCTAATCCTGTTGTCCTGGCCGAGCAGCCATTACATCATCCGACATCGCACGGCTGAGGATTTCCCCCATCCTCAGCCGTGACAGCGGGATGACCCATAATGCCATGCATGCAGCCAATCAGCAGTCAGCCCTGTGATGTCACAGCCCTATAAATAGCGTCAGCTATCTTATATTCTGCCATTTAGTGCAGGGAGAGACATCTGCAGGCGCTAGGGACAGTGTTAGAAAAAACTTCATTGTGCTAAAAAAACGATTTTCAAGTGCAGGGAAAGATTATTCAAGGTGTAGAGAAAGTATAGGGAAGAATCATTCCACAGCTTTTATGTTGAAAAAGGTTCAGTAGGTGAGGTTGACAGCCTGGGTAATAGGAACATTCCTATTACACCTTGCAGCACTGACTGGGGATCCAAAATGCCATTATACAGCTCTGTAATTCCCGCAAACCGTTCTTGTTCTGTCTTCATACACGTTTACACAGTGTGCAGTCTGACATTCAGTAAAAACCGTTCCTGTCTTCCAAATAAGAGGACTGTTTTCTGTAGTCTAACTTGTTTATTGGTCAACAGGATTGTGAATTGGTAAAACTATAAGAATACAAATGGCTTGTGTAAGTAAAACATATAGAATAGCATGTACAGTAATACATTGCCAGAGAGAGCAGATGTCCAAAATGGCTGGCTATACATAGAAATGCATGTCTACCTAACAGAAATAACTCCCTGAGTGACACTTATACCGAACTAAACAGCTCTGCATAACATAATGTCCCTGAAACAAGGTAGATCTCACTAACCAGATATACTTGCACAAAGATGGTGGCGTTTAAGAAGGAGAACTGCATGGAACAGCTCTGCTGATGTCCAGTAGTCTGTATATGGACTGAAGACTGGGGCTTCTCCTTCCCAGAAAGCCTTGTACTACCCACAATGCCTAGCACCTCCCACAAAACAATAATCTTTATTAACAGGAAAACAAGGTGCAATAGATTTTTACCACCGCTAGATGGTGCTGTTACCTAACTAATAACTACAGGAATACAGAAATTGCAGCAGAGTGAATTAGAAATTAAATAGACGTGAACTGAAATGAATCTCTCTCTGCTGGAGGCAGAACATTCCCCGTCTGGTGTCAAAAAACGCCACCACTGAATCATTCTTCTTAGCAACCTATTTTGGTCAATGGTGGGACCAAGCTTTTCCAAAGTGTTGTCTTTGGAGACTGTTTTGCTTTTGCTGAGGTAGCCTATTTCCTTACCATGACATTCACGTTGTATCGTGCGAATTATTATGTTACATAGTAACATAGTATATAAGGCCGAAAAAAGACATTTGTCCATCCAGTTCGGCCTGTTATCCTTTAGGTTGATCCAGAGGAAGGCAAAAAAAATAGCCTGTGAGGTAGAAGCCAATTTTCCCCACTTAAAGGAAAAAAAATTCCTTCCCGACTCCAATCAGGCAATCAGAATAACTCCCTGGATCAACGACCCCTCTCTAGTAGCTATAGCCTGTAATATTATTACACTCCAGAAATACATCCAGGCCCCTCTTGAACTCTTTTAGTGAACTCCCCATCACCCCCTCCTCAGGCAGAGAGTTCCATAGTCTCACTGCTCTTACCGTAAAGAATCCTCTTCTATGTTTGTGTACAAACCTTCTTTCCTCCAGACGCAGAGGATGTCCCCTCGTCACAGTCACAGTCCTGGGGATAAATAGATGATGGGATAGATCTCTGTACTGACCCCTGATATATTTATACATAGTAATTAGATCTCCCCTCAGTCGTCTTTTTCTAAAGAGAATAACCCTAATGTTCATAATCTTTCAGGGTACTGTAGTTCCCCTATTCCAGTTATTACTTTAGTTGCCCTCCTCTGTACCCTCTCCAGCTCTGCTATGTCTGCCTTGTTCACAGGAGCCCAGAACTGTACACAGTACTCCATGTGTTGTCTGACTAGTGATTTGTAAAGTGGTAGGACTATGTTCTTATCACCGCCATCTATGCCCCTTTTGATGCAATCCATTATCTTATTGGCCTTGGCAGCAGCTGCCTGACACTGATTTTTACAGCTTAGTTTGCTGTTCACTAAAATTCCTAGGTCCTTTTCCATGTCAGTGTTACCCAGTTTTACCATTTAGTATGTACGGGTGACTTGCATTATTCCTTCCCATGTGCAGTGGCGTCGCCAGGAGGGGGGGGGCACAGGGGGCCACGGGCCCCCCCTACATCATGCTGTGCCCCCCCTACATCATGCTGTGCCCCCCCAACTAAAATGCCCCCCCCTTCCCTCCTAAGTGAAGTGAGCCGCCAGCGTCTTCACACAGCGTCCGGCTGCAGAGCAGAGTGAGAAGGGGAGAGGGGGCAGGGCATGCACGGCAGTTCCAGATAGGCTCCGCCCACCTTCCAGGCAGGAAAGGCAGTGAGTGCAGAGCCAGTAGCCGGAGCATGAATGAAGATAAAGAACTGAAGTCCAGACTCCAGGCCTGGCAGTGATTCAAGCGTACCAGAGTGAGTGACAGTCCTTGAGTGCAGAGTCCCACCCTGTGTAATTAGGTGAGAGGAGGGGAGAGGCGGCCATTATATTAATAATAAAGAGGGGGCCATTATATTAATAATAAAGAGGGGGCCATTATATTAATAATAAAGAGGGGGCCATTATATTAATAACAAAGAGGGGGACATTATATTAATAATAAATAGGGGGCCAATACATTAGTATTAATGTAATGTCCCCCTCTTTATTATTAATGTAATGTCCCCCTCTTTATTATTAATATAATGGCCCCCTCTTTATTATTAATATAATGGCCCCCTTTTTATTAATAATATAATGGCCCCCTCTTTATTATTAATGTAATGGCCCCCTCTTTATTATTAATGTAATGGCCCCCTCTTTAATAACAAAGAGGGGGACATTATATTAATAACAAAGAGGGGGACATTATATTAATAACAAAGAGGGGGACATTATATTAATAATAAAGCGGGGACATTATATTAGCAACAAAGAGGGGGACATTGTATTATTAACAAAGAGGGGGACATTATAATATACAGGGGAAATAATATTATGAGGAATGGGGGACTATCTGTCTGGCTCTAGCACAGTATTGGGGGGCAGCAGGAAGGAGAGGATGATAGTAAAGTGAGGAACCTAAAAAAAATTCTGTGAAACTCTGCAGAGACGAGAAGCGGCTGAAAGAAGGTGTCATGGCGGTCTTATCTCTGAATGAAGACGTCGAGGAGAGTCTACATCACAGGAGACGTCACTGGATATAACAGGTATGGGGCGGTATTATACTGTAATAATAATGTCCATGCACATATCTGTTTCAGTAGGGTTGGGGGAGGAGATTGAGAATATGGCCCACACTGCCGCATTCGTCCCCAGACTTCAGGTCAAACTGTGCGTGTTCTGAATTCTTGGGGCTTACACCCCTCTACTACATTATCTGTACTCAGAGTTATCACTGTGTTATCTGTGGTGTTACATAGGACTGCAGGTGATCTACTACTGTATCTGTTAAAAGGGGCGTGCCTGGGGTAGGGGGGGGGGCGCAATTTTTGGCTTGCCCCGGGTGCTGGCAACCCACGCTACGCCACTGGGGGAGGGAGAGGCGTGTCCCTTCCCCTTCCTCTGATAGGCTGCAGGCACTAGGCCGGCAGCCTATCAGAGGCCGGCGCAGGCGGCGCGATGACGTCATCGCGCCGCCTGAGCCTTACAGCGCGGGACACAGGAAGAGTCTGCATCGCATCGCTGACACTGAGGTAAGTATAAGTGGGTTTTTTTGGTTTGTTTTTTTACAATAGTGTTACTGGCACATTATGGGGGCTTATTACAATGGGGGGGACTTAATACTGGCACATGATGGGGGGGACTTAAAACTGGCACATGATGATGGGGGGGACTTAATACTGGCACATGATGATGGGGGGACTTAATACTGGCACATGATGATGGGGGGGACTTAATACTGGCACATGATGATGGGGGGGACTTAATACTGGCACATGATGATGGGGACTTAATACTGGCACATGATGGGGGGACTTAATACTGGCACATGATGATGGGGGGACTTAATACTGGCACATGATGATGGGGGGGACTTAATACTGGCACATGATGGGGGGGACTTAATACTGGCACATGATGGGGGGACTTAATACTGGCACATGATGATGGGGGGGACTTAATACTGGCACATGATGGGAGGGACTTAATACTGGCACATGATGGGGGGACTTAATACTGGCACATGATGGGGGGCTTAATACTGGCACGATGGGGGGCTTAATACTGGCACATGATGGGGGGCTTAATACTGGCACGTAATGGGGGGGCTTATTACTGGCACGTAATGGGGGGGCTTATTACTGGCACGTAATGGGGGGGCTTATTACTGGCACGTAATGGGGGGCTTATTACTGGCACGTAATGGGGGGCTTATTACTGGCACGTAATGGGGGACTTATTACTGGCACGTGATGGGGGGCTTATTACTGGCACGTGATGGGGGCTTATTACTGGCACGTGATGGGGGCTCTTGTTACTGGCACGTGATGGGGGCTTATTACTGGCACATTGGGGGGCTCTTGTTACTGGCAGTGGCACGTTATTGAGAGCACTTATTACTGGCACATTATTGGTGGGCACTATAGCGGCATCTACTGAGGCCACAAAGAAGGGGTGTTTTATATGGAGGGCTCTGTACAGTAGCATTTTATACTGGGACACATTATGGTGGGTACTATGGAGAAGGGGAGACAGGAGTACTATGGAGTCATCTACGGGGGGCACTAAGAAGGGGTATTTTATACTTGCAAATTATGGGGGACACTGAGGGCATCTACTGGGGCACGATATATGGGGCATTTTATACTGGTACATTATGGGGGGCACTAGCAGGAAGGGGGAAGAGGAGCACTATGGAGGCATTTACTGGGGCACTATATAGTTTTTTTTTATACTGGCACATTATGGGGGACATTAGCTCAACTGGGGGCATAAGGGGGTATGTTTTGCACATTATAAGGAGAATTATTTCTACTGGGGGGCATTATGGTGGGTTTTATTACTCCCCCATGGTATGACCCCCTAGTAGCAGCACCAGCCTCTCTCTGCTCTGCTATCCCTCTGCCCCTTCTCCAAATCCTTATTATGAAATCTTTCTCATTAGGATAAACACAACATCAGCTCCGCCGAACCCCCGGCCAGTGTTGAAGTGGTGTCCGAGATCCCCAAGGGCCAAGCCAAGTAATTGTAAGTGTTCATGTGAAATATGTTTATTTTATATATGTACACTCCTGTGAGAGGCGGGGAGGGAGATCTGTGGATGACACTGTTATGGAGGGGGAAATGGGGATGACACTGTCATGGGGTGGATCTGTGGATGACACATATAGCATAAGATGCTATATACGGTACGTGGCATCCACAGATCCCCCCCATAGCAGTGTCATCCACAGATCCCCCTCTCTATAAAAGTGTCATCCACAGACAGCTGGACTTTTCTTCCCTGTTGCGGTTTTAGGTATTGGGTAAAGTATTGCAGCATTTCTAAGCATACTTGTGTAAATGTATCGTTGTTATAGCTGCCCCCCCTACTTTTGTCCTGGCCCCCAGTGTGCCCCCCCAAAATTTGAAAGCTAGAGACGCCACTGCCCATGTGCATAACCTTACATTTGTCAGTGTTAAACCTCATCTGCCACTTATCTGCCCAAGCCTCCAATCTATCCAGTTCCATCTGTAGCAGTATACTGTCCTCTTCTGTGTCAATTACTTTACACAGTTTAGGTGTTGAAGAAGGTGAAGGTGAATTTAGCTAAAGATTGCTTTGATCATCTAAGATTGCGTATACCTTGATCTCCTTATCTCGGTGACCCACCAGATAAACTCTGACAAAGCAGATTTTTGAGCAGGACTTCCCTCCTGCGAGTCCTTTACAGATCTTTGTACAGTGAGAAGTGACTACTGCGGTGTCTCTGTCAGTG
Organism: Bufo bufo; assembly: GCF_905171765.1. NCBI lineage: Eukaryota > Metazoa > Chordata > Amphibia > Anura > Bufonidae > Bufo > Bufo bufo. The sequence goes on from NC_053393.1 coordinate 71,812,435, forward strand.
TCTTCCCGTCATGTTCCTCTGCTTCGGGTGATACCTGAGAGGGTGGTAAAGGGTGTAAAGCTGTGTTCTGTTCTGTGTTACCGCATTCTGTGCATGTCACACTGACCTTACAGTTCTTGGCAAAGTGTGATGTTGTAGTGCAGCACCTGAAGCAGATGTTGTTTTCTTTCAGGAAATCTTCGCGGTCCTCTAAAGACTTCTCCCTGAAGGCTCTGCATTTTCGTAGAGAATGTGGTTTCTCGTGCAGGGGGCATTCTTTGGTAAGATCTTTGAGTTTATTCTCTTCTTGAGAAGACTTAAACGGCCTGTAAGGAGAACCTGTGGAGGAAACATTAGTTTTGTGGACTGCCACTGGTGTTTTATGAGGTTTGACACCAGGGGTAGTGGGACACGACAATGTAAAATCTAAACTGTGATCATTCCTAATCCTCGCCTGTTCAGCAACAAAGTCTACAAACACCACAAAGGGAGGGAATGGTACATTATGAAAAAGTTTAGAATGGTAACCATGCGTGATCCACTTCTCTTGTAGATTATAAGGGAGTTTTTGGACAATAGGGTTGACACCTCTGGCGGTTTCCAGGAATGCTAGCCCTGGCAGATCTCCTTCTGCCTGAGCAACCTGTACCTCTATTAACAAGTCGCTGAGTTCCCTAAGCTTCTGGTGACCCCTACCCACTATTCTGGGAAAATTATCAATTCTCTTAAATAAAGCATTTTCTATAGCTTCTATTGACGCATAACACTCATCAAGTCTTTCCCACACTATCTTTAGGCTTTTGCCAGGATAGTTTATGTTAATATATCTGATTCTTTTGGCGTGTTCAGCAGACTTGCTTCCAAGCCACTTTACCAAGAGATCTAACTCCTCACTATAGGAAAGATCTAAGTCTCTTATGGCGTACTGGAAGGAGGCTCACCATGCCCTGTAGTTCTCGGGCAATTGGTTAACTTTATAAGTCCTTTGGTAACCAGTGTGAGAGATGGACTTTGTTTCTCTATGTGTATGTGGTGTGAACATTCTGTAGTACACATTTTTGTGTAGTACACATTTTTGTCCACAAGATGGCCGCAAACCAGATGTTTGAGCCATGTGTGCATTATTTTGTTTAAGGTAAATAGGGGAGGGGGAAAATGAGGATTTCATTGCAGTGTTCAAATCTACAGTACCTATGAAATTAGAGTTGAAGTTGCTGAAACCACTCCTATCAGGTTAAGGAGCCAATAGTCGCTTCTTAAGGAACACCCCTTTTGTGATCTCATGTCTGCTATTTAAGTCAATGTATTGTGAATAAAGTGTGGCTCTTCTACCATGGCTCAAAGGGGATGAGAAGATGCTTTCATGAAACCACCTAGTGTGTCTGGTCTCATTATGAAAGCAGTATGGCACGTGCATACTTATACTTCTAATTAATTTTGCACCACACAAACAAGATGAGAAGCGCATGAATTGCGCTGACACCAGCTCCCGTTTAGCAAAGAACTTAGCGAAGTCCATGGCGGCCTGGTTGGCGCCAATACTACCCGGTGTGTTGTTGTTATGCTGCGTGTGTGGTGTATCACCATACCTTTTAGGGGTTTCTGGCTTAGGGCAGTCTGTATGATACCGTTCTGACGCAAAGGGTGTCCCTTTAAGTCGAAGCGAAGGTTGTAGCTTCTGTTCTGTAGGGCGGTAGTTGTGGTCAGCATCGCTTTGCCGCATACCATCCTGCATGAGGTACTGTGGTTCAAGGTAGGATCTTTGGCACTCTGTATAAGCTGGCTGATACAGTTGTTATCTGTCTTGGGATGCTGATGGACATATTCGGAGACGTGCTGTTCATTGTTCATCTAGGTCTGGCCCAGGTACTTGGCTGTGTTTCTCTGATTCGGGGAACTCCAAGAGTTCCAGGAACTCTGCTTTGGCTACTGCGGCTGCCGCTTCTTTCTCTGCGGCTAGTTTTTCCAGTGACACTTGCAGGAGTACTCTCTCTTTTTCCATTAACGCTTGACGGCGTACTCTCTCTTCCTACTGTGATGCTCTCTTTTTTATTGTGACGCTCTCTCATTTTCTATTGACGCTTGCAGGCATGTTCTTTCTGTTTCATGGTCTGCTTGCCTTAGCTTTAGTTGCATCTCTTGTGCAGCAAAGGAAGACCTTATTTTTGCGGCCTCAGCTTCTGCATGGGCGAGAGCAGCCTTTTCTCTTATTGAGGACTTGCTAGAGCAGCTTGCTTGTGACTTGGTCCTGTATGATGATGCCTGGATAGCGGACATAGCGTGCCTCTTGCAGGTTGCTTAATGTCTCTATGCAGACTCAGTCTAGGTAGGGACGAACTTCAGCGTGGTCTGGATCGTTCTGCACTTGCTAGGGGCTGCACTTTCACTACTTGTGACTGTATAGCAGCCGCTGTAACCTTATACGCAGGACCGTGTGTGTGATGGCGGCTCCGTGTAGTCAAATCCACTATCGCTGGCAACTAACATCTGTTTTACTGTTCTGTCTTCCTACACGTTCACACAGTGTGCAGTCTGACATTCAGTATAAACCATTCCTGTCTTCCAAATAAGAGGACTGTTTTCTGTAGTCTAACTTGTTTATTGGTCAACAGGATTGTGAATTGGTAAAACTATAAGAATACAAATGGCTTGTGTAAGTAAAACATATAGAATAGCATGTACAGTAATACATTGACAGAGAAAGCATATGTCCAAAATGGCTGGCTATACATAGAAATGCATGTCTACCTAACAGAAATAACTCCCTGAGTGACACTTATACCTAACTAAACAGCTCTGCATAACATAATATCCCTGAAACAAGGTAGATCTCACTCACCAGATATACTTGCACAAAGATGGTGGAGTTTAAGAAGGAGAACTGCATGGAACAGCTCTGCTGATGTCCTGTAGCCTGTATGTAGACTGAAGACTGGGGCTTCTCCTTTCCCAGAAAGCCTTGCACTACCCACAATGCCTAGCACCTCGAACAAAGCAATAATCTTTATTAACAAGAAAACTGCAGAAATTGCAGCAGAATGAATTAGAAATTAAATAGACGTGAACTGAAATGAATCTCTCTCTGCTGGAGGCAGAACAGTTCTTATTAGGGTGCAAGTGCTGATTGATACATGCATTAACAGGGTTTATTACAAGGCAATATTTCTATGTCTTATTTGTCCTTGTGCAGTGCAGTTATATGTTCTAAAGCATTTTTTGGCTTGTATTAGTGGGAAAAAAGGGCTTATTAGCCGTTGTGTGGTAAAGTGCTAAAATTACAGCGATTTTTGTCGTGTATTAGTGGCAAAAGTAAAATATATTTGCCGCTCAACAGTGCAGTTATCTGTGGTAAAGCTTTTTGTGACGTGTATTAGCGGAAAAAGAAAAAATATATTTTCCGCTCAGCGGTACAGTTATCTGTGGTAAAGACTTTTGTGACATGTATTAGCGGAAAAAGAAAAAATATATTTGCAGCTCAGCGGTGCAGTTATCTGTGGTAAAGCCTTTTGTGACATGTATTTGCAGAAAAAGAAAAAAAATATTTGCCGCTCAGCGGTGTAGTTATCTGTGGTAAAGCCTTTTGTGACATGTATTAGTGGCAAAAGAAAAATATATGTGCCGTTCAGCGTTGCACTTATATGTTGAAAAGCCTTTGGTGTAGGGGAAAAGTGGAAAAAAATTAGGGCCTAATTGCTGTTCAGCGGTGCAGTTATATATTCTAAAGCCCTTTTTGCGGTATGGACCGAATTACCTAGTGGTAATTTTTTATGTGAAACAGACTTTTTGAAGGGGAAAATTGATGAGTGATTGTAGACTTTGTTCTGTATGAACCAATGTTATATATTGAAAATCCTTTAGTGTAGTGTAGCCTTTAGTGTGACTCCGTTCACCCAGGCAAACCAGGTGCAGAACAGCATGAGAGTGATGAGAGGGGTCGCACATGGCTTGCATACACTACATGCCTCCAACATAATTCTTGGATCTCTACATGAAAATAATGTATGTGCTGTAAATCGTGAAAGGGGCATAGTTGTAGACATTGACTTCACAAGAGATACAGAGCAGCAGAGTTCAGCCACCTCGATTTGCTTCCCGCTCCTGAATTAAAATTGGGGCAACCAGCTTCAGCTTCCTCTGATGTGTATGCCTACGGGGTCCTTCTGTTATGGCTTTGCAGAGGGAGCAAGAATGTTACGCACAATTCTGATGGAACTCCTGATCTTAAGAAACTGGACTTGGACTCCAACGCAGAGGCTCTCCTGTCATATCTTGTGTTCTGTGGAGATCGAATGCAGACGGAGCAGATAAAAACACATGAATATTTTCAACTTAATGAAGCTGTTTGATTTAACCCCTTAAGGAACAGCACCGTACATGTACGGCGGGCTGTTCGGGCGGTTGTAGGAGCTGCGCCCGCCCGATTAGTGCAGGGGTCTGGCAGTCACTGATAACATAAATATTTTCAACTTACTGAAGCTGCTTTATTTTATTGTGAATAGATGGTAAAGGCAAAGTCTGCTGGTGTGTTGTCATCAGCATCTTCATTATGTTTGGACCCACGACGACATAATTCGGTCCATACAGCAAAATGAGGTCTACAATCACCCATCAATTTTCCAGTAAAAAGCCTGTTTCACATAAAAAATTTCAACAATGAAAGGATAATGGAATTTGGTTTATTCGGTTATTGTTCTCACGGATCAGAGGAAGGGCCAAATAATCGGTTATTGTTCTCACGGATCAGAGGAAAGGCCAAATAATCAGTGACGTCAACACAAACTTACTGCTGACACCCTCTTCACTCTGTCTCACATCAGATAAAAAGGTGGACTACACCTGAGGGGACATAACATAGTTACATAACAATTAAGGGAAGAGGGCAGTGAGGCTACCAAAAAGCTGAGACGTACAACAAACGCACTGACGTGTACAAAAGTCTTACACAATTGTCACAAATATCCAGAAAAAATGCAGATGTATATCTCCAAATATATATATATATATACATATATATACGTATATAGGACAAGACCTGTTTTATATGTTAGAGATATCACAAGTGTCCAAAATTATGCTGGTATACACGTATATATCTCCATATAAGAGGTCGCCAGTGCACCAAAGACAAAAATCCCAACTCGAGACATACACGTGTATAGACATCCACTTTTGATACAGACAAATGTCTAAACCTCAGCAAAAAAGTGCATATGTGCATAGTATCATCTATCACAAAAACAGAGAACCAAGATATAGATATGCATGAACATATATGTATATATCACCTTGAAGGCAAATAAGGTTACTGCCAGTGCCCTGCAATAGAGCTATGTATAGAGGCATATACATATACAAGAATATACAGGAATCGATCACCTAGATAACTGCGTCCACCAAGTGAAGTCAGAGGTCACAGAGATAAACCCCTGCTGCATACACAAAGTAACTGAATTATATCACAAAGACATTAGTTTATAAAGCAAAAGGTAGCCTCACGCTATGAAATTACATACCCATAAAATGAGCCACGTACCCCGACGCGCGTTTCGGCTGGAATGCCTTCTTCTGGGGGATGTGGCTCACCCTGCACATGTGTCTATATTTAAAACACCTAGCTCACCTGTGTATGATTTAGATTAAATTCGCAGACTCCTACGTCTGCCAAAGATGACATCACTGGGGAAAAGGTGGGACGTGACCGGCCGCTCGATGTCCAGTCAGGCGGCAGAGCACGTAATTCCACCTCATGACGCGGTCGTCACAGTGATGGCCAGTCACGTGACCAGCCGCATCATGCACCAGGAAGGTCCTCAAACCATAGAGCAAGAAAATTCTCCCGCATCAGGAAGGTCCTCGAACCATAGTATAACAATCTCTCCCACCGTTGAAAATATTAAAAAGAGAAAAAGAAAAAGATAGAGAATAAGATAGAAAATGAGGTAGAAAATAGCCGGTCAGGAGAATTAAGGTACCATGATGTAATAAATGTAAGGGTATAGACCATGTACCGCTATACATATATGTAAATATCCAACATATATCGATAGTTCATCTACATAGTGAATAAATAAATAAATATCTGACCAATTTATATGTGAATATAAATAAGTGCTAAAAAAGAAAGGTACAATTCATAATACTGTTAAATACATATGGTGCGTAATAAGAGACATGAAATACATAACTCCCATGCACATATCCCAAAAACCATGCATTAAATCATGATCGCATGTAAAATTATTCATAATAAGTGAAAGAAGTATAATACATAATATATATGTGGACACAGATATATATATCAAACTCAAAAACCATGAGAGGTACTCATATGAGTAGTGAAAAATACAAAGGTGTATATATACGTAAAAATAATAAAAATGATAAAACTAAAAATGAATGAAGTATAAATAAGAAATATATACAAATATAAATCAACATATATATGTGTAATATAATTGATAGATACAAAAATAGTGCAGAATATATCTCATATATAAACAACTGGATATCCATACTCATTGGCACATATATCTACACGTTGATAGCAGCAATTCAGATTGATCAGGATGGTGGGCATTCAATATATGTTTTTTCCTGAGTTTCTCCAGGGGTCATCAAAGATGGAAATAGCGACACATACATTCGATGAGATGAGTGAGCTAGGTATATAAAGAATAAAAATTGTTAACTAAAAACACATAAACAAAGACGAGTACAATATATATGAATAAAAAATGTACCATAAGAACATGAAAATAAATATAATTATAAATAATTTAAAAAAGTGGCATGGCATGGAGAAAAGGATCGAAACCCAAGACATCATTAAGGCCCCTTGGTTGTATCGTATCCAGGGTCCAAATCCACCTTGTCTCACGCTGAGCAAGCATCTTCATAACATTTCGACCTCTCATTCCCAAATTCACGTGGTCAATGCCACGTATTTTCAAGAGGGACGGATTTCCCTGATGGAATTTCTTAAAGTGTTTGGGAATGGGTTTCAAATTAACTAACTCATCAACGTCTTTGGCTTTCACTATGTCTCGAATGTGTTCCCTTACTCTGATTTTTAGTTCCCTGGTGGTGAGGCCGACATAATTTTTTTGACATGGGCAAGTTGCATAATACACTACTGCTTTAGTAGTGCAGGTAATGCTGTGTCTAATTTGATACATTTTAGTTTGAGTTGAGTTAGTAAAGTCCGTGGCCCTCTCTATATTTGGACACGCCAAGCATCTGCCACATGGGGAACAACCCCATTTTGGTCCCCTAGAGCCCAAAATTCCCCCACTATCTACAGGTGTATAATAGGATTTGACTAGATGGTCACGCAGGTTTCTCGAACCCCTGGCTACCAATGATGGATGGGGGAATAAGTATTGCTCCTGGACCGAATCAGTCCTCAAGATTGGCCAAAACCTTTTAAAAAGCTGGTACATATCTTCCCACTGGGAATGGTAGTTGGTAATGTACCTCACTGTTTTAACAGATTGATGCCTCACCTTAGGGTTCACCAGACTCTCTTGTGTTGTATTTCTTGCTCTATTATAGGCTTTTTTAATCGATCTTTTACTATATCCTCTTTTGAGGAAACGGTTTTTCAGGATACCCGCCTGTCTCTCAAAGTCATTATTACTAGAACATATTCTCCTTATCCTAATAAATTGAGCAGTTGGGATTCCTCTGATAGTTTGAATTGGGTGTGATGAGGATGCATGCAATAGTGTATTAGCAGATGTCTCCTTTCTATACACGTCCGTCTGTAAATAGCCCATATCATCAGTTTTGATCTTGACATCCAAAAATCCACAGTCTTGGGGTTGAAATTGTAAGTTAAATTAATATTATAGTTATTAATATTCAAACTATCCAAAAAATCCCTGTAGTTCATTAGTGGAACCATGCCAGATCAAGAAGATATCGTCGATGTACCGGGCCCAGAAAATTACCCAGTCCATCAACGTACCGTGATCTTACATGAATAGCTCCCTCTCCCACAGCCCCAGGAAGAGGTTGGCATACGAAGGCGCAAAAGCCGCCCCCATAGCAGTCCCCTGGAGTTGCAGGTAGAAGGAGCCATTAAAAGTGAAAAAATTGTGCATCAACACAAAATGTAGAAGTTCCATAAGGTATTCAACCATAGCGCTATCATTGTCGCTCATGGATAAAAAAAATACGATGAAGCTTTCATTCCGTCCACATGTTTGATACTAGTATATAAAGACTCCACATCGCACGTCACAAGGAGCATGCCAGAGACTATGTGGATCCCATCTATTTTTTGAAGTAAGTCTGCTGTATCCAGAGTATATGATGGTAAGCATTCAACCAGTGGCTTTAATTTGTGATCCAGAAATTTACATACATTTTCAAAAGGCCCCCCACAACCCGATATGATGGGCCTACCTGGTGGTTTTTCCACATTTTTGTGGACTTTGGGTAGAAGATATAGAGTCGGTATTACCGGATTATCCACAGTAAGTGCATCTTGTAATTGTTTTGAGATGATGCCTTCTTCAACTGATTTGTCTAAAAGGTCTCGTAGTTGTGTGCTGTAGGATAATAGGGGATTAAATGTAAGTTTCTTGTAACAAGCTGAGTTTCTCAACTGACTATAAGCTTCCACCCTTATACATTCTACAAGGCCAGACAACTACATTTCCGCCTTTATCAGCCGGTTTAAAAACAACGTCCTTGAAGGACTGTAGTTTCTTTAGAGATGAATGTTGATCTTGTGTGAGATTATCGCAACAATTGTTACGAGGTAATCTATGGAGTTCATTGGCCACCGATCTCACGAAGAGATCAACAGCCGGGCACATAGTTAATGACGGGAACCTTTCAGACCGTTTCCTTAGGCACATAGGGATCTCACCTGATGACTCTACTGATTGTTCCTGCAAAAGGCTCTCCAGAATTTCCACGGCTTCACTTTCTGCCAGTGTATTTAGAACGTTATCCTCCTCAGATCTATAAAACCACTTTTTGAATATCAACAGGCGTCCAAAAAGGTGAAGATCTTTCACTGCTGTGAACACATCAAGAGATGAACAGGGCGAAAAAGTTAAACCCTTCTGTAATACTGAAATTTCTGTATCAGACAAGCAAAAGTTGGATAGATTGATTACCTTCAAGCTGTCAACATTTCGTATTCCCCCAGTTCGGTCATCTTGCATTCTTTTATTAGGCTGTCCTCTGTTATCCCATTTTCTTTTGTTCTTCCCTCTCCATCGTGTGGTCACGCCTCCAACGGCATGCTTTTCCATATCACTGATTGTTGATACTGAGGATATTGAGGACGTATGAGCCAAGGTGTGTGTGTTTGTTGTGTGCGTCTCCATCGGTATACCTTATTAGATTGTACATCAATTGAATCTCTCTCAAATTTCTTTGTCTTTATATCTTGAATTTCTTTTTCCCATATATCTAATTGTAGCTCTAGCTGACGATGAAAAGAATTCCACTCCTCATCCGTAAGAATTCCTTTCAATTGGCCATGCGTGGATACAATATCCTGATCAAGTTGACATAATCTTTTCGCATCATGATCTATCAAAAGCTCCATAAATTGGTGCACTAGCAGCCTCTTATGTGGAAATATATACGTGTATACCAGCATCATTTTGGACACTTGTGATATCTCTAACATATAAAACAGGTCTTGTACTATATACGTGTATATATATATATATATATATATATATATATATATATATATATATACAGGGTGGGCCATTTATATGGATACACCTTAATAAAATGGGAATGGTTGGTGATATTAACTTCCTGTTTGTGGCACATTACTATATGTGAGGGGGGAAACTTTTCAAGATGGGTGGTGACCATGGCGGCCATTTTGAAGTTGGCCATTTTGAATCCAACTTTTGTTTTTTCAATAGGAAGAGGGTCATTTGACACATCAAACGTATTGGGAATTTCACAAGAAAAACAATGGTGTGCTTGGTTTTAATGTAACTTTATTCTTTAATGAGTTATTTACAAGTTTCTGACCACTTACAAAATGTGTTCAATGTGCTGCCCATTGTGTTGGATTGTCAATGCAACCCTCTTCTCCCACTCTTCACACACTGATAGCAACACCGCAGGAGAAATGCTAGCACAGGCTTCCAGTATCCGTAGTTTCAGGTGCTGCACATCTCGTATCTTCACAGCATAGACGATTGCCTTCAGATGATACGAGATGTGCAGCACCTGAAACTACGGATACTGGAAACCTGTGCTAGCATTTCTCCTGCGGTGTTGCTATCAGTGTGTGAAGAGTGGGAGAAAAGTGTTGCATTGACAATCCAACACAATGGGCAGCACATTGAACACATTTTATAAGTGGTCAGAAACTTGTAAATAACTCATGAAAGAATAAAGTTACGTTAAAACCAAGCACACCATTGTTTTTCTTGTGAAATTCCCAATAAGTTTGATGTGTCAAATGACCCTCTTCCTATTGAAAAAACAAAAGTTGGATTCAAAATGGCCGACTTCAAAATGGCCGCCATGGTCACCACCCATCTTGAAAAGTTTCCCCCCTCACATATAGTAATGTGCCACAAACAGGAAGTTAATATCACCAACCATTCCCATTTTATTAAGGTGTATCCATATAAATGGCCCACCCTGTATATATATATATATATATATATATATATGTTTGGAGATATACATCTGGACATTTGTGACAATTGTGTGTGACATCCGTACACGTCAGTGCGTTTGTTGTACGTCTCAGCTTTTTGGTAGCCTCACTGCCCTCTTCCCTTAATTGTTATGTAACTATGTTATGTCCCCTCAGGTGTAGTCCACCTTTTTATCTGATGTGATACATCATAATTTACTTTTTTATGTATTGTCTAATAAAGTATATGTATATTTTGCTACTATACCCGTCTAGTCTCAGTTTATCTTTTGTTTGTGTTTGTATAAGCGTTTAATAGAACAGGTTCTGTAGACATCTATGTGGAATCAGCTGACGACGGTGTAAAAGGAGTGCGCTTCTTCTTGGCGCTAACATCGACCTGTAAGGCTGAGTTCATACTTGAGTTATTTGGTCAGTTTTGGCCCCGTGACTGCCCAAATAAGTGAAGTATGCAATGATTCTAAGAGCGACGCCTGTCATCTGCTTGTCATACGGACTCACAGTATTATTTCACTACCAAAGCAGACTCCCTATGCGTGTTACTGCAAGGCATAGTGTTCTACACCACTATACACGCTCTCTGCATAATAACATAATTCACTGCAAATTTATTTGGATCAAATCAAATTTTTCCCCAAAAATTCAGCTAACCGAATTTTTAAAAAATTCGCTCATCTCTTGTAGTCATGTACTGTGTGAATGTAGACTGAGAATCTAATGGCCTACACATATAAAGTGTCTGTAGTCGGAATTGGAGGAACATGTTAAAAAGGAGAGCACCAGGTATTTTAACTACGTATTTATTGGGAATTTTTTATTTTCAACCATGGGATACTTTATCTGTCCAGATTAAGTGGGCCAATACCCAGCTGCCTTTTTTTATATTTTACTGTGTGGTCTTAGCTGCTATAAGGCTTCTACTTCCAGGATGTTCTGATCTACTTGTGTCGTACACCATTATCTGGAAACCCTGTAGAGCTTGAAGGTTCTCCGGACATCAGCAGATACTCAAACCACTACATCAGCATCAATAATCAGTCATTAAGATGGTTTTGATATGATTATGATATCAAATATAATGGATGATCATACATGACACCTTATAAACAGAGAGATGGGAGAATAATTGTGGATAACATTGCTGCGGTACATTATTATGGGTGTTTTCATTAATAGTAAATCACATGAATAATTCAATCAACACTTCATAAAACCTAGCATCTTATACCATTACAATTTGAACACACGGAACATGAAACCTTATCCACAAAACATCAGCTGGGAGACTGCACTAATACTGTGCTGTGACAAGGAATGGGGGGGTGAAGTGCTGCTCTTGCTGCTTGACATTTAGGTAATCACCAAACTGTCTAAGGCTACGACCACACAGCATTGTCGTGTAGCACTTGTGACACAGCTGCACTGCTTTTGAGTACTGCCCTTACTGTCCAGAGGGTCTGTATTGTTAATGGCTGTGTGGTATTGAAGGGCTGCGTGGCATTTAACAATACAGACTGAATAAACAGTGCAGTCTCATTAATATAATTAGAGATAGCTGTGACTCATATGGCCAGGTGGTACTCAAACGTAGTGCAGCACAGCCCGTACAGCCAGGTCGACTCGAACGTAGTTCAGCCTCATCGCAAGCACCACATCATCGCGTCATGTAGTCATGCCCTTAACTGTTCGATTTATAGAATGTCGTGACAGACACAGCATATCCATGAATCAATCAACTGATGAACTTTTATGCAGGAGCAGACTGTCAAGAAATGTGAAACTTGCACATGGGCAGACATCTCTGATCTTAAACAGTAAGCAATTTGGAAGAGACCTATTTGCATGAAGAGGGGGTAATTATAAGAACACATACATATAGGTCGCACTCCATGTTTTCAAGAAGAGTAAAAATACTCCTCTTAGTATTTCTTAGGAGTATTTCTAGGTGGAGTATGAGTAAGTTTAGCCGAGTAAGGCTACATGCACACGACCGTAGTGTGTTTTGCGGTCCGCAAATCGCGGATCCGCAAAACACGGATGGCGTCCTTGCACGTTCCGCAATTTGCGAAACTTCATGGACAGTCTTTAATAAAACTGCCTATTCTTGTCCGCAAAGCGCAGACAAGAATAGGACATGTTAGTTTTTTTTTGCGGGGCCACGGAACAGAGCAACGGATGCGGACAGCACATGGAGTGCTGTCCGCATCTTTTGCGGCCCCAATGAAGTGAATGGGACCGCATCCGAGCCGCCAAAACTGAGACTCGGATGCGGACCAAAACAACGGCCGTGTGCATTAGGCCTAAGTTGCAGTAATTCATATATATAATATGTAGGTCTACATAACATTAAGAGTTTGCTATTTATACAGGGAACCATTACTAGTCTACTCTGTAACTGTCTTCCATGCATAAATAGCAAATGTAGACAATTTTAAATTTCTCTGACATCATACGCAAAACATAAGGCCACTGCCTCCTTAAGAGTGCCATGCACAGGGCTTCCATAACAAAGCCACCATAACATACCCATACACAGGACTTCCATAACAGTACCACCATAAAAGAGCCATACACAGGACTTCCACAACAGTGCCACCATAACAGAGCCATACACAGGGCTTCCACAACAGTGCCACCATAACAGAGCCATACACAGGGCTTCCATAACAGTGCCACCATAACATAGCCATACACAGGGCTTCCATAACAATGCCACCATAACAGAGCCATCCACAGGGCTTCGATAACAGTGCCACCATAACAGAGCCATACACAGGACTTCCATAACAGTGCCACCATAACAGAGCCATACACAGGGCTTCCATAACAGTACCACCAAAACAGAGCCATACACAGGGCTTCCATAACAGTGCCACCATAACAGAGCCATGCACAGGGCTTCCATAACATATCCATACACAGGACTTCCACAACAGTGCCACCATAACAGGGCCGTACACAGGACTTCCACAACTGTGCCACCTTAACAGAGCCATACACAGGGCTTCCATAACAGTGGCACCATAACAGAGCCATGCACAGGGCTTCCATAACATAACCATACACAGGGCTTTCATAACAATGCCACCATAACATAGCCATACACAGGGCTTCCATAACAATACCACCATAACAGAGCCATCCACAGGGCTTCCATAACAGTGCCACCATAACAGAGCCATACACAGGACTTCCATAACAGTGCCACCATAACAGAGCCATACACAGGGCTTCTATAACAGTGCCACCATAACAGAGCCATACACAGGGCTTCCATAACAGTGCCACCATAACAGAGCCATACACAGGGCTTCCATAACAGTGCCACCATAACAGAGCCATACACAGGGCTTCTATAACAGTGCCACCATAACAGAGCCATACACAGGACTTCCATAACAGTGCCACCATAACAGAGCCATACACAGGGCTTCTATAACAATGCCACCATAACAGAGCCATACACAGGGCTTCTATAACAGTGCCACCATAACAGAGCCATACACAGGGCTTCCATAACAGTGCCACCATAACAGAGCCATACACAGGGCTTCCATAACAGTGCCACACACAATTAGGGTAGCTCACTGGTTGGTGCTGGCAGACTTTTCTGCCATTGGGAGAATATGTAAGCGCTACATAAATAAATAAAATACTTAAGAAATGTGGGATCAATGTGGTTCAGTCATTGGTACCCTACAAATGACGAGAAAGCAGGCCACTGCACTCTGAGGGGTTCAGTATTAGACATAATGCCCAAACCAGTGTATGGTGCACCACAGCCCCATTTTTTGTGATTTGTCAGGGTTCTACTAGTCAAACACCCACTGTTAACAAAATACTATAACCAAGCTCAACTGATACATGTGTAAAGGGATTCTGTCATCCGGATTTTAGCTGCAGAGCTTTTCACATGATCAAATCAGTCTCCTCGATTTAGTTTAAAATATACTAGTCTTACCCCCATCTGTCTTGTAATTTAGGCTAAAAATTGCTTTTATTCATATGCAAATTACCTCTGTAAGGAGCACAAGGGGCTGTCCCTCTGGCCGTTGGAGCCCAGCCACGGCCCTTATCTCGGAGCCCAGCACCGCCCCGCTGTTAATTATTCACTCCTCTCCTCGCTGACTTTTATTTTGTAGTGTGCCATAATCTCTCGCATGCGTCCTGGATCCACTCGTCCGGGGCCACGTGGTGTCCTGGCAGCAGCCTCAGCGAACCAAGCGCGCATGCGCCAGCTGTCTGCACACTTCGCTCAACCCGGAAAGGAAGAGCAAAGTGATGCAGAGTGACGCGGGTGCCGGGGAGCAGGTAAGTATAATGTATACAAGGGGCCCGGGCATTGGGGGGTCATTATAGGGGTTGGATAATCCCTTTAATAAAGGCTGAAGAAACAATCACAAGTACCAAACAATGGTGAGAAGGGGAAGAGCCAGTAAAGCCGCCATCGTACTAGCCTGTGTACCGTGTAAATGCACTGTCAGCGATCATGTCACAGCAATGTATAAGTACAGGAGCATTTGTTCACAAGACCTCATTAAAAAACATTGCAGGGGGTCTATACCGTGCCAGGGTATTGATGATATCGATGATATCATTGTACGGGTTAGCATCACATGCTTGGACTTGTAATTTCTAATTTTTCCATTTCTTTAACCCCTTACTCACAATTTTATTTATTTTTTTCGTTTTTTCGTTTTCTGCTCCCCACCTTCCAAGAACCATGAATTTTTTAAAATTTTCCATTGACATAGCCATATGAGGGCTTCTGTTTTGTGTGACAAGTTTTTTTTTAATGGCACCATTTAATTTCCCATAGTTTGTATTTGAAAAAGAGACAACCTTATTCTGCGGACTGTAAAATTACAGCTATACCACATTTATACCGTTTCTATGATGTTACTGCTTAAAAAATAAAAACCTTTAACAAATGTTTTTCTTTGCATTTTATTTTTCCATCTACAGAGCTGAGTAAGGGCTCATTTCTTGTGGTATGAGCTGTAGTTTTTATTGGTACCATTTTGGGGTACATATGACTTTTTGATCACTTTTAATTCCATATTTTGGGAATGACCAAAAACTGCAAATCAACTATTTCTATTTTTTTTTTATTTATTCAAGTCCCCTCGATCTTCTGATCACTTGTCTCACAAGGTGTAACAGCAACACCCCTGTTGCTCCTAGAGGCTCATTTGCCTTCTTTAGGGCTCATGCACACGACCGTATGTATCTTGCAGTCTGCAAATAAACCGATCCGCAAAAATGGCGTCCTCCTGAACAGTCGGCCCCTAATAGAGCAGTCCTATCCTTGTCCGTGACGTGGACAATAATAGGACATGTTCTATTTTTTTGCGGAACAGACATACGAACATATGGAAAAGGAATGCACACGGAGTAACTTCCGTTTTTTTAGGAACCCATTGAAATGAATTGTTCCGCATACGGTCCGCAAGAAATAAATGGAACGGATACGTAAAGAAAATACGTTCGTGTGCATGAGCCCTTGAGGTGAGAATTCAGTATATGGTGCAGTCCCTGCTTTGTCAAGAGGTGCTAAAACCTCTTGACATAAAAATATACCCTTATGTGTTTTCAGTGCTGTACACTCAGCATTCAGGAGTGCCAAATCCAAAGCAATTACTAATGTCATTTTAGCGCTTTACACAGGCAGCAATCCAGGATTTATTTTTTCATCAGAGAATAAAGCAGAACGCAGAGTCAAATAAACAATTAGGCTACATTCACACGTCCGTGGTGTGTTGCGGACCCGCAAATTGCGGGTCCGCAACACACCAGCCCGTCACCCCCATAGAAATGCCTATTCTTGTCCGCAAGCTGCGGACAAGAATAGGACATGCTCTATCTTTTTGCGGAGCTGCGGACCCAAAATCGGGGCCGCGCTCCGCAATTGCGGCTGCAGACAGCACACTGTGTGCTGTCCGCATCCATTCCGTCCCCATAGAGAATGAATGGGTCCGCACCCATTCCGCAAAATTGCGGACCCATTTTGCGGACGTGTGAATGGAGCCTTAGGGACATTTTGGTGCACCACACACAGTATTACGTGTTTTTTGTCATCTGTGACATCTGCAGAGCACACTGCTGAATAAATGAGTATCAGTTCAGTGTCCTGCAAACAATTAAGGCTATGTTCACATCTGCATTGAAGGTTCCGTTAAAAATGTAGTGTAGCATGCAGCGCAATTTCTTATGGTAAAATGGTGGACACCATGATGGAACCTAAAGGACTCATTATAAGGCCTCCTGCACACGGCCATTTTTTTCCCCCGTTTACTGGCCGTTTTTTGTGTTCGGTATACGGTCCGTATGCATTCCGTTTCCGTATTTCCGTTTTTCCGTTCCGTTTTAACATAGAACATGTCCTATTATTGCCCGCAAATCACGGTCAGTAGCTCCATTCAAGTCAATGGGTCCGCAAAGAAAACGGAACACATACGGAAATGCATCCGTATGTCTTCCGTTTCCGTTCCGTTTTTTGCTGAACCATCTATTGAAAATGTTATGCCCAGCCCAATTTTATCTATGTAATTACTGTATACTGTATATGCCATAAGGAAAAACGGAACGGAAAAACGGAACGGAAACGGAAACAAAAAACGGAACAACGGATCTGTGAAAAACGGACCGCAAAACACTGAAAAAGCCATACGGTCGTGTGCAATAGGCCTAAGTCAACAGAGTCAATGGGGGGCTATTGGTGCGCTCTTGCGATGGATCTGGCTGTCCTGTCATTTTTGTTTTCCTGTTCCTATGAAATGCAGATGTCAACCCCCGTTTTGATTCTTAAGTGATGCACCAAAGTTAGGCATCATTCCCGCATCCGATCTGCGTTGTTTGCCGACAGGATGCGGATCCATTCATTTCAATGGGTCCACAAAAAATGCGGACAGCACACTGTGTGCTATCCGCAACCGTATGTCCGTTCTGTAGCCCCACAAAAAAGATAGAACCTGTCCTATTCTTGTCCGTTTTGCAGACAAGGATAGGCATTGTTACAATGGGTCCACATAAAAACGACTGCAACACAGACGTCATCCATATTTTATGCACATCCACGATTTGTGGGCCGCCGCAGAATTCCTGCACCCTTAGGCCCCTTTCACACGAAGGAGTTTTCTGCGCGGGTGCAATGTGTGACGTGAACGCATAGCACCCGCACTGAATCCTAAACCATTCATTTCAATGGGCCTGTGTACATGAGCAGTTTTTTCATGCATCAGTTCTGTGTTGCGTGAAAAACACAGCATGTTCTATAGCAGCGGTCCCCAACCGCCGGGCCGCGGCCCAGGACCGGGCCGTGGAGGATTGTTAGCCGGGCCGCGGCGATCAGGGCAGTCTTTAACTCTGTACTAATGAAGCGCTTCCATTATGGAAGCGCTTCATTAGCACATACTACAGAAGGACCAGGGAGCGGTGAAGGATCTGTACTCACCACTTCCTGGTCCTCGGCTCGGCTATCGGCTGTGCAGGGCTGCGCACAACGTGAGGTCGCTCTGTGACCTCACGCTGTGCGCCGCTATACACAGCCAGCCGACAGCAGAATGAAGAGGATCGCGATGGTGACCAGGAGCAGGAGAGGTAAGTGTTTTTTTATTTTATTTTATTTGCACTAGGGGCTGATGGCTGACCTGGGGGACATGGGGCTGACATGAGGGGCTAATGGCTGACATGAGGGGCTAATGGGGGGCTAATGGCTGACATGAGGGGCTAATGGGGGGCTAATGGCTGACATGAGGGGCTAATGTGAGGCTAATGGCTGACATGAGGGGCTAAAGGGGGCTTATGGCTGACATGAGGGGCTAATGGGGGGCTAATGGCTGACATGAGGGGCTAATGGGGGGCTTATGGCTGACATGAGGGGCTAATGGGGGGCTTATGGCTGACATGAGGGGCTAATGGGAGGCTAATGGCTGACATGAGGGGCTAATGGGGGCTTATGGCTGACATAAGGGGCTAATGGGGGGCTTATGGCTGACATAAGGGGCTAATGGGGGGCTTATGGCTGAAATAAGGGGCTAATGGGGGCTTATGGCTGAAATAAGGGGCTAATGGGGGCTTATGGCTGACATAAGGGGCTAATGGGGGGCTTATGGCTGACATGAGGGGCTAATGGGGGGCTTATGGCTGACATGAGGGGCTAATGGGGGGCTTATGGCTGACATGAGGGGCTAATGGGGGGCTTATGGCTGACATGAGGGGCTAATGGGGGGCTTATGGCTGACATGAGGGGCTAATGGGGGGCTTATGGCTGACATGAGGGGTTTATGGCTGACATTGGAGGGGTTTATGGCTGACATTGGGGGGGTTTATGGTTGACATTGGGGGGGGTTTATGGCTGACATTGGGGGGGGTTTATGGCTGACATTGGGGGGGGGTTTATGGCTGACATTGGGGGGTTTATGGATGACATTCGGGGGGGTTTATGGCTGACATTGGGGGCTGATAGATGGCTAAAGGCTAAAGGTTTGGGGGTTGATCTGAGCCATTGGGGGTCTGATTGCTGGTCTGACCTGAGGTGTAATGAAAAATATTTTTTTCTTATTGTTCTCCTTTAAAACTAGGTGCATCTTATAGGGCGAAAAATATGGTACAGTGCAGCAGAGACCAGTGCAGCAGAGACCAGTGCAGCAGAGACCAGTGCAGCAGAGACCATAGTCAGTTTATATAGTCATTATATAGTGTTATACACTGCTCAAAAAAATGAAGGGAACACTTAAACAACACAATGTAACTCCAAGTCAATCACACTTCTGTGAAATCAAATTGTCCACTTAGGAAGCAGCACTGAGTGACAATCAATTTCACATGCGGTTGTGTAAATGGGATAGACAACAGGTGGAAATTATAGGCAATTAGCAAGACACCCCCAATAAAGGAGTGGTTCTGCAGGTGGTGATCACAGACCACTTCTCAGTTCCTATGCTTCCTGGCTGATGTTTTGGTCACTTTTGAATGCTGGCGGTGCTTTCACTCTAGTGGTAGCATGAGACGGAGTCTACAACCCAACCCACACAAGTGGCTCAGGTAGTGCATCTTATCCAGGATGGCACATCAATGCGAGCTGTGGCAAGAAGGTTTGCTGTGTCTGTCAGCGTAGTGTCCAGAGCATGGAGGCGCTACCTGGAGACAGGCCAGTACATCAGGAGACGTGGAGGAGGCCGTAAGAGGGCAACAACCCAGCAGCAGGACCGCTACCTCCGCCTTTGTGCAAGGAGGAACAGGAGGAGCATTGCCAGAGCCCTGCAAAATGGCCTCCAGCAGGCCACAAATGTGCATGTGTCTGCTCAAACGGTCAGAAACAGACTCCATGAGGGTGATATGAGGGCCCGACGTCCACAGGTGGGGGTTGTGCTTACAGCCCAACACCGTGCAGGACGTTTGGCATTTGCCAGAGAACACCAAGATTGGCAAATTCGCCACTGGCGCCCTGTGCTCTTCACAGATGAAAGCAGGTTCACACTGAGCACATGTGACAGACATGACAGAGTCTTGAGACGCCGTGGAGAACGTTCTGCTGCCTGCAACATCCTCCAGCATGACCGGTTTGGCATTGGGTCATTAATGGTGTGGGGTGGCATTTCTTTGGAGGGCCGCACAGCCCTTCATGTGCTCGCCAGAGGTAGCCTGACTGCCATTAGGTACCGAGATGAGATCCTCAGACCCCTTGTGAGACCATATGCTGGTGCGGTTGGCCCTGGGTTCCTCCTAATGCAAGACAATGCTAGACCTCATGTGGCTGGAGTGTATCAGCAGTTCCTGCAAGACGAAGGCATTGATGCTATGGACTGGCCCGCCCGTTCCCCAGACCTGAATCCAATTGAGCACATCTGGGACATCATGTCTCGCTCTATCCACCAACGTCACGTTGCACCACAGACTGTCCAGGAGTTGGCAGATGCTTTAGTCCAGGTCTGGGAGGAGATCCCTCAGGAGACCGTCCGCCACCTCATCAGGAGCATGCACAGGCGTTGTAGGGAGGTCATACAGGCACGTGGAGGCCACACACACTACTGAGCCTCATTTTGACTTGTTTTAAAGGACATTACATCAAAGTTGGATCAGCCTGTAGTGTGTTTTTCCACTTTAATTTTGAGTGTGACTCCAAATCCAGACCATCATGGGTTGAAAAATTTGATGTCCATTTTTTTATTTTTGTGTGATTTTGTTGTCAGCACATTCAACTATGTAAAGAACAAAGTATTTCAGAAGAATATTTAATTAACTCAGATCTAGGATGTGTTATTTTTGTGTTCCCTTTATTTTTTTGAGCAGTGTATATTTTAATATGCACCTTGTGTTTTGTTATGCGCGTGAATCAATCAGCCCCGCCCACCCCCTAAGCCCCGCCCCAGAATCCCCGCCCCCTTCCCCCCCACCCGGTCCCTGGGAAAATTGTCTGCCCGATCCCCTGAGGACGCCAGTCTGCCCGATCCCCTGAGGACGCCATATCCATGGCGAAACATGTCGGGGGGCAGCGTTTAAGATTTTAGATCACAGTGGACCAACTTAGGGAGTGCTGGCTATTGAATAGCAAGTTGGTAGTTCAGCAAGTGACTGCGCCGCCATCAGAAGTCAGCACAGTAAGAGATAGTGCTGTAACTATATTAACTGATCGAATCGAAGTAATCAGACAGGCAGCAGGCAGTCACAGCAGCATCTGCACTACCACCAAACGTTACAACACAGTGCCAATAGGCAGCTATACTGAACAGCCTGCTGACAATGTTGCCAACAACTGTTACATAGTAACGGATACAAATATCCATTTCAGCCTACAGAGAGGCAAACAGCTAGCTGAATCAAGCTACAGTTGCCATTGCCAAACGGCTGTCAGTGAACCAATACATGCAGTACAGCACCGCAAAGGTCCACCGATGAGAGTTTAAAATTTATGATTTAAGTAGGTTAGTTATAAGTTCTCACTATTTATTAAACTTGACAAAATAAAAGTTAATTTTTACTATATAAAAATCACCAAATAACAACAACAATAAGCGCACTTTTTAAAGGAGTTATTCAGTGATAAATGTTAATTTTTTTAATCAGAAGCCTTATAGTACATGACAATCAATCTCTAACAAAGCTAGAACCAGCCCTGTACCTCACATGGATCCAGAGATCTCCTCATTCATCGATCTGCTAGATTTATATCAAGCTGACAGCTCAAGGGGAGTGTCTTTTATGCTGCAGCTCAGGGGGCGTGTCCGTGCTCTCCCTATCACAGCTAAGGGGGCGTGTCCATGTTCTCCCTATCACAGCTCAGGGGGCGTGTCTGTGCTCTTCCTATCACAGCTCAGGAGGCAGTTGAAGGATGAAACTGAGCATGTGCGGCCATCTCAGTGAGCAGGTCAAAGAAAAGAGAAACAAACAGAGAGCAGGTGGCGCTATACAGATAAATTTTATTGAATAACTCAGTGGCTATGCAAAATTTTTTAATTACATGCAATTAGAAAAGTATTCAGATCCAGGTGCTGGTTTGAAAACTGTAGAATATTTTTTGTGGGACAGCGACTTTAATTTGTGTATATTCTACACATACAACATTGTTTCTTTTTCATTTCCTCTATGACATGACAAAACAGTAAGTGGAATGTGTACATATAAATATCCGAAGCTGTACTCACTGCCCTCTCTTTCGGCAGTTTTGAGATCAATGAGGTAAGGTTACTTTCACACTGCCATTTTGGCTTTCCTTTTGTGAGATCCATTTTGTGAGTTTTGGTGTCCGTCTGACGAAACTGAGCCAAACGGATCCGTTTTCTATGACACAATCTGGCACAATAGAAAACTGATCCGTCCTCCATTGACTTTCAATGGTGTTAAAGACGTATCCGTCTTGGCTATGTTAAAGATAATACAAACGGATCCGTTCTGAACGGATGCAGACGGTTGTATTATCTGAACGGATCGGTCTGTGCAGATCTATGACGGATGCGCACCAAACACGAGTGTGAAAGTAGCTCAAGGCGCCATTTATGCCTCATGCCTCAACAATGTCAATGGCTAATCAGGCTGAATATTAGTATAGGCTTCAATATCATAGAAACAGATACAAATAGATACAATTTGCAGTAATGTTTGGCAGCGTAAACAAGTTTACATGAGTTATTTTTCTCGCTCGCTTACAGAAGAGGCTATTGAGTTATGATTGCAGGAACATTTTGCCTGATACAGCGCTGAGCGTGAGTCAGGCTGCGGGGAATTTGCTATTTTTATTAGTTTTAGCAAATTCTATCATGCATTATCCTTCTCAATGTAATTTAACTGTTAAAATAAAAAAATAAAAAAGAGTCAGCAGTAGGAGCGTTTGTCATTTGTTTTTCTCAAATTGCCTCGAGGGAGAAATATTTTAAAGGGAGTTTATGTTATTACTCTGTGGTCTGCTGAAGGTAGATTGATGCTCGGCGCTGACTGAGGCCAGGAATCTGCTGCATGCCAATTACAAAGGTGCAAAACTCTGCACAAGCAAGACACTATTTCATGCAATATGGTGTAAGGTAAGGCTTCTTTCTTAGGCTGGGTTCACACGGGCGTCACGTTTTGGCTCAGGATGCGTCCCGGGTGCATTGCAGCAAACCCGCGCGAGTAGGTACCCAATTGCAGTCAGTTTTGACTGCGATTGCGTTCAGTTGTTCAGTTTTTATCGCGTGGGTGCAATGCGTTTTGCACGCGCATGATAAAAAACTGAATGTGGTACCCAGACCCGAACTTCTTCTTCACTGAAGTTCAGGTTTGGGTTCGGTGTTGTGTAGATGTAATTATTTTCCCTTATAACATGGTTATAAAGGAAAATAATAGCATTCTTTAATACAGAGAGGTCAATTGAGGGTTAAAAAAAAATAAAAATAATTAACTCACCTCCTCCAATTGATCGCGTAGCTGCCGGTCTCCTGTTCTTTCTTCAGAACCTGTCAAAGGACCTGTGGTGACGTCACTGAGCTCATCACATGGTCCAATCACACGATCCATCACCACGGTGATGGACCATGTGATTGGACCATGTGATGTGACGTCACCACAGGTCCTTTAGCCGGCAGCTCATGATTAAAGAAGTAAGAAAAGATCGGCAACTACGCGATCAAGAGGAGGCAAGTTAATTTTTATTTATTTTTTTAACCCTCAATTGACCTTCTACTAAGCATTCTGTATTAAAGAATGCTATTATTTTCCCTGATAACCATGTTATAATGGAAAATAATACAGTGAATAGACTGTCATGTTAGCAACCATGCGTGAAAACGCACCGCATCTGCACTTGCTTGCGGATGCTTGCGATTTTCACGCAGCCCCATTCACTTCTATGGGACCTGTGTTGCGTAATAAACGCACAATATAGAGCATGCTGCGATTTTCACGCAACGCACAAGTGATGCGTGAAAATCACCGCTCATGTGCAGAGCCCCATAGAAATTAATGGGTCCGAATTCAGTGCGGGTGCAAAGCGTTCACCTCACGCATTGCACCCGCGTGGATATCTCGCCCGTGTGAACCCAGCCTTAGGCTAATTTCACACTTGCATTTTTGCCTGATCCAGCAGGGCTCAGCAAAAATGTTTCTGTCACTGATAATACAACGGGTTACATACGTTATGAACGGATCCGGTTGTATTATCTTTAAAATAGCAATGACGGATCCGTCATGAACACCATTGAAATTCAATGGGTGCCGGATCCGTTTTCTATTGTGTCTGAGAAAAAGGATCCGGCACCATTGACTTGCATTGTGTGTCATGCCAAATCATCCCATGCCACACAGAAAACCAGTTTGCTCTCCGCTATGGGAACGCAACCAAACAGAACAGAATGCATTTTGGAGCGTTCCGTTCAGTTCAATTTTGTCCCCATTGACAATAAATAGGGACAAAACAGAAGCGTTTTTCTCCGGTATTGAGATCCAATGACGGATCTCAATAGCGGAAAAGTTAAAGGCAAGTGTGAAAGCAGCTATGGTCAGGTGTTCCGTCCCGGCTGGTCCAGCTGATGTGCAGCGTTTGATCCTCTGCATATTTGCTCGGTAGCGGCCGGATATCTGCCAGACCCCAATTTAGTCAATGGGGTCCAGCAGGAAGTGGTAGTATCTGGCAATACCATATCTGGAGAATTCCGGCAAGATGTTCCCTGCCACAACATAGAAACATAGAATGTGTCGGCAGATAAGAACCATTTGGCCCATCTAGTCTGCCCAATATACTGAATACTATGAATAGCCCCTGGCCCTATCTTATATGAAGGATGGCCTTATGCCTATCCCATGCATGCTTAAACTCCTTCACTGTATTTGTAGCTACCACTTCTGCAGGAAGGCTATTCCATGCATCCACTACTCTCTCAGTAAAGTAATACTTCCTTATATTACTTTTAAACCTTTGCCCCTCTAATTTAAAACTATGTCCTCTTGTAGCAGTTTTTCTTCTTTTAAATATTCTCTCCTCTTTTACCTTGTTGATTCCCTTTATGTATTTAGCAGTTTCTATCATATCCCCTCTGTCTCGTCTTTCTTCCAAGCTATACATGTTAAGGTCCTTTAATCTTTCCTGGTAAGTTTTATCCTGCAATCCATGTACTAGTTTAGTAGCTCTTCTCTGAACTCTCTCCAAAGTATCAATATCCTTCTGAGATATGGTCTCCAGTACTGCGCACAATACTCCAAATGAGGTCTCACTAGTGCTCTGTAGAGCGGCATGAGCACCTCCCTCCTTCTACTGGTAATGCCTCCCCCTATACACCCAAGCATTCTGCTAGCATTTCCTGCTGCTCTATGACATTGTCTGCCTACCTTTAAGTCTTCTGAAATAATGACCCCTAAATCCCTTTCCTCAGATACTGAGGTTAGGACTGTATCACTGATTTTATATTCTGCTCTTGGGTTTTTACTCCCCAGGTGTGAAACTAGCCTAAGCCTGTATATACTGTAGTGCTAGCCTGTTTTATGAATAAGCAGATAAAGATATATACAGTATATAGTGGAAATACATAATCAGGTGAGAAATAAAAGAGAGGACATGATAGCTCCCATTTTGGTGCCTGCAGGTTTTGTAATTGTTCAGAAGTCTCAGTACTTAAAACTATATTCAGGCTATTACATTGACCAGAAGACAGGGAAGAGGAAGGGGATGTAGCTGCAGCTATTCTCTTCATTTGTATCTGTGACACAGCATGCTGTGAGAGGGGAGGGGAAGCAGTAATATGCATTTTCAAAAGGCAGAGTGATGGAAATAGACCCTTAAAACACAGGTTGGACATGGGATTTCTGGCTGTACTGCAACTAATATACATTTGCCCTAGGATTTAGGGTCCATTCACATGTCCGTAATTCTGTTCCACAGGACCCATTAATTTCTATGGGGCCGCACGATGTGCGGTCCGGATCCGGAAATGCGGACCCGCACTTTCGGGTCCACATTTTCGTTCCTGAAAAAAATAGAACAAGCCCTATTCTTTGCAGACAAGAATAGGCATATTCTATTAGTGCTGGCACATTGCCAGCTTATCCATCTTACAGCAACACTTTTATGGTCCTATAACTGAAACTCCTAGAAGTGAACAGTTATTACCAGATGACCTAACATTGCTATTATTGGGCTACCTCGCATAAAGTGGAATAAAACGGGATTGAAATGTCATATGTAGCCAAAAATGGCATCAATGGAAGTCTGTCCCACAAAAAAATCAAACTCTCCTACAGCTCCATCTACAGAAAAATATAAAAATTATTCCTCTTAGAGTATGGGTACACAAAACGCAAATGGTTTATTTTCAACTGATTTTATGGTGTAAAAGTAATAAAATATTTTTTAAAAAATTGGAATTGTATTAATCAGCAGAATAAAGTTATCATGTATAAAACTGATGGTAAACACAATAAAAAAAAATATTTGCCTTCTCAAAAAATTTAATAAAAAGTGATCAAAAATACATACTGTATTTTTTGTTTTATAAGATTCACTTTTTCCCCCAAAAGTGGGGAAAAATGTAAATGCATTTTATAAAGCAAATACTAGTGAGCTCTTCCATTATGGAAGAGCTCACTAGTATGCAGGAGGTGTGGGGAGCAGTGAGTAAAGCACTCCTTGTACTGGCTGTACTCACCCCTCCCTGGTCTTCCTCCCTGGGCCCGCACTGCACTGTCCCGACTACGTACAAAATCAGGATGTAGCGCACACATTATGACCTGATGCTGCATGTAATCAGGTCACAGTGCAGCACAAGACCGGAGAACAACAGGGAGTGTGACTGCAGGAAAGACTACCGAACCTGCAGAGTAGCGGCGGAGCAGGAGAGGTAAATTAATTAATTGATTTTAGGGGATCTGATCTGAGGTCTGATTGTGATCTTATCTGATGTCTGATATGGAGGTCTGATCTGAGGTTTGATATTGGGGTATGATCTGAAGTTTGATATGGTCGTCTGATCTGAGGTCTGAAATTGGGGTCTGATCTGAGGTTTGATATGGGGGTATGAGCTGAGGTTCTAATATGGGGGTCTGATTTGAAGTCTGATATGGAACATCTGATCTAAGGATCTGATATGGGGGTCTGATCTGAGGATCTGATCTGGGGGTCTGATCTGAGGATGTGATATGGGGGTCTGATCTGAGGATGTGATATGGGGATCTGATCTGAGGTCTGATATGGGATCTGAACTGGGGTCTGATATAATGGTTTGATCTGATAAGGTAAAAACATATATATTTTTTTATTGTCCTTCTGTAAAACCTAGGTGCATCTTATCATGAGATGCATCTTGTAAAACAAAAAATACGGTAAATACCAATAAAAGCAACACTTTTTGCCCTAAAAGAATGCCCACACACAGCTCCACTAATGGAAAAATAAAATAGGTCTTAGAATGCACAGCTCAAAATAATGAAAAAGTCCCAAAACACCCAAACTATGAAAATATAAATGTATTCATCCTGTACGGTGAACATCGTAACGGAAAAAAATAAATCGAAAATGGCAGATTTTTGTCGCTTCTCCTTGAATAAAAAGTGATGCACATTCCAAAATGGTATCAATAAAAGCTACAGATCGTCCCACAAAAAAATTATTCCACACAGATCCACAAATGGAAATATAAAAAAGCTATGGGGTCAATATGACGATACAATGTAAAAACTATAAAAAATAAATAAAAATTTCAGTATTAAAAGACAACAAACATTGCATAAATGTCGTATCTCTGTAATCGTACTGACCCGGAGAATGAAGGAAACAGGTCAGTTTTACCACATACAGCATACCGTAAAAACGAAACTCATAAAACTATAGTGCAATTGTGTTTTCTTCCACATCCAGGGAGTAAAAAATTGATTACACAAAGAATGGAAAATTGCCATGTCCTCAAAGGGTTACCAACTCCATTTGTCCATGGGACTGTAGGAGAGGGGGGTGGTCTAAAATACTATTGGTCATCTTTTAAACCTTCCTTAGGACTCTAAGTATTTAGCCCAGGGCCATTTTTCATTTTTTACTTCCTGCCTTACCGGAGGCATAACTTTTTTTTTTTTTTTCATTCACATAGCCGTATGAGGGCTTGTTTTCGAATATTTTTTTTTCTGTTTTAATACTTGTTTGAACATAAACATCTATGAAGATCTGCAATCTGTAGTTTTTGTTAGACCATTAAGGAGCGTGTATTTTTTATTATTTTTTTTGGGGGGGGGAATATTTTAGATATTTAAAAACCTTTTTTAAACCTTTTTCACTCTTATATTAAGTCCACTTAGTGGACTTTAATATGCAGTGAATGAATGAAGTGTAAGGCCTCTTGCACACGACCTTATGGCTTTTTCAGTATTTTGCGATCCGCAAAAAACGGATCCGCAAAAATACGGATGACGTCCGCGTGCATTCTGTTTTTTGAGGAAGGGAAAAGCTGGCCCCTGATAGAACAGTACTATCCTTGTTCGTTATGCAGACAATAATAGGACATGTTCTATCTTTGAACGGAACGGAAAAACGGAAATACGAATGGAATGAATGGTTCCGTATACGGTCCGTATACAGAATGCAAAACACAGAACATAAACGGGAAAAAAATTACCGTTGCTGTTTTGTGGTCCGTTTTTCAGAGATCCGTTGTTCCGTATCTAAGTTTTTTTTTTCTCTGATTTATGTCCTCTTCCGTTTCGTTATTCCACAAAACATATTTGTATGGTTTCCATATGCGATCCGTTTTTTGCAGAACGGAAACAGTAACTTATTAATCACCAAACACATGAGCAATATGGGCTGGGCGTAGCATTTCTACAGTATGGATCCGCAAAATACGGATGAAATACGGATTCCATACAGATGTGTTCCGTATTTTTTGCGGACCCATTGACTTGAATGGGGTCTCGGACCGTGGTTTGCGGACAATAATAGGACATGCACTACTTTTTTGCAGAACGAAAATACGAAAAAGGAATGTACAAGGAGTACCTTCCGTTTTTGCGGACCCATTGAAGTGAATGATTCCGCATACAGTCCGCAAAAAAAAAGGAACAGAAGAGGAAAGAAAATACGTTCTTGTGCATGAGCCCTAAGGGAGTTGCTCTATTTTTCTATGGAGCACTGACTACTCCAGAGCTCAAAAGGAACTACGGCTATATTAGGCCTTTTGCAAACGAACGTTGTGTGCCCGTGGCCGTATTGCAGCCTGCATACGGCAGGTCCGCAATACACAGACACCGGCCCATGTGCACTCCACATCACAGATGCGGACCCATTCACTTGAATGGGTCTGCAATCACGGAGATGCGGAATGGAAGCACGGGTCGGAACCCCAAGGAAGCACTACGGAGTGTTTCCGTGGTGTTTCTGTCCGTGCCTCCGCACCGCAAAAAAATAGAACTTGTTCTATTTTTTTGCGGTGCGGACGGATCATGGACCCATTCAAGTTGAATGGGTCTCGATCCGTCCTGGCCGCCACATGGACGTTGCCTGTGCATTGGGGACCGCAAATTGTGGTCGCCAATGCACGGAACGGATGCACAACGTTCGTGTGCAAGAGGCCTTAAGCTGGAACTCTTCAGAGAGATCCAGGCTATTAGAGAGAATGAGGAGCTTCCCCAATCTCCATGTGGGGAAGCCAATCGGCCCTGGGAGCACAACTGACCACGGCATCTGAGTTGTTAACTGTCTGTGATCGTCATTATCGCCGATCGCAGATGTTTGTCCCGAGACTATGATGTTTAAAACAAGCAGGTGCCATCTTTAAAGACCTGACCATTAAACTCACATGGAACTATAGTAGTACTATTGCTGATTTTTTTTTTACATTTTAATTGAGTGATATTTAGATGGGTACACCTCTACTGATGCTTATAGAAAGAACCCTGCAACCTGCAAGCTCTATCCGCTCATTACCATAAAGTAATGAAAGCTATTCCAGTTGGTCAAATTTTCTGCATGTGAGAGATCTACTCTGATAAAAGGAAATTTGAACATCAGGCAACTGAACTCTATGCACTGCTTTGAAACACGGCTAAACAGGGTCCTCGTGACTCACTGCTGGTGACTAATAGGAAGAGATGGGGAGGATACAAAACAGATTTATTACTACATTTAGCTCTGGTAAGACTTAGGCCTCTTTCACACTGGCGTGTGCGCCCCGTGGTCGTGCTGCGGGCCGCAATGCACGAGCACAGTCCGTGGAGCAGCCGCAGCGGATCTCGGACCCATTCACTTCACTTGATCCGGCCGTTCCGCAAAAAGATAGGACATGTTCTATCTTTTTGCGGAACGGATATACGGGACGAAACCCCACGGAAGCACTCCGTAGTGCCTGTGTAGGGTTCCGTGGTTCTATTCCGCACCATTCTGCATCTCCGGATTTGCAGACCCATTGAAGTGAATGGGTCCGCATCCGTGGAACGGCACCCGTGTATTGTGGATCCGGAAATGCGGTCCGCAATACGGCAACGGGGCGCACAGGCCAGTGTGAAAGAGGCCTAAGGCCTCTTGCACACAAACATTTTCTTTTTCCGTTTCCATTCAGTTTTTGCGGGTTCCGTTTGCGGTCCGTATGAGGAAACATTCATTTCACAGACTTTAAATATTGCCCTCATGATAAATTCCCCCCAACCCATTGTGCAAATGACTAGTTTCTAGAATTCTGCTAAAGGTCGCTTTCAAGTGAGCGTATTTACAATCTGTATATGGTCTGGATTGTATTTACCGGGATCTGCCGCTAATGTTAATGAGTAGGGCTATTCACATGGGAGTATAATTTCTGAGATTTGTGCGGATTTGTTTCCAAATACGCACATTACAGTCTGTGTGGTGCATAAATAATGAAGGAAGGAAGAAGTGTGCATGTAAATCCTGATGAAATCCTGAAGCAATACTGATGACAATGCTGAGGGTATATCATCAGGAGTCCTGAGCCAAAAACAAAGGGGGAATTTATCATAGACTGGCGCTTTACGCTGGTCTATGATATCCATTAAGCTGCCAGAGAATGCACCTAATTTATATACAGTATATAGTGTGTGTGTATCTATATATATATATATATATACACAGGTGAAACTCGAAAAATTTGAATATCGTGCAAAAGTCCATTTATTTCAGTAATGCAAGTTAAAAAGAATTGCATTAATGCAGCTTAAAATTAGAATTTTGTGAAAAGGTTCAATATTCTAGGCTCAAAGTGTCACATTCTAGTCAGGTAATTAATCCATATCCCCTGTGCAAAGGGTACCTCAAAATTGTGACTTTGGGGTTTCATAAGCTGTAAGCCATAATCATCCAAATTATATCAAATAAAGGCTTGAAATATCTTGCTTTGCATGTAATGAGTCTATCTCATGTGTTAGTTTCACCTTTTAGGTTGCATTACTGAAATAAATGAACTTTGCACAATATTCAAATTTTTCGAGTTTCACATATACAGTACAGACCAAAAGTTTGGACACACCTCATTCAAAGAGTTTTCTTTATTTTCATGACTATGAAGGCATCAAAACTATGAATTAACACATGTGAAATTATATACATAACAAACGAGTGTGAAACAACTGAAAATATGTCATATTCTAGGTTCTTCAAAGTAGCCACCTTTTGCTTTGATTACTGCTTTGCACACTCTTGGCATTCTCTTGATGAGCTTCAAGAGGTAGTCCCCTGAAATGGTTTTCACTTCACAGGTGTGCCCTGTCAGGTTTAATAAGTGGGATTTCTTGCCTTATAAATGGGGTTGGGACCATCCGTGGCGTTAAGGAGAAGTCAGGTGGATACACAGCTGATAGTCCTACTGAATAGACTGTTAGAATTTGTATTATGGCAAGAAAAAAGCAGCTAAGTAAAGAAACACGAGTGGCCATCATTACTTTAAGAAATGAAGGTCAGTCAGTCAGCCGAAAAATTGGGAAAACTTTGAAAGTAAGGGCTATTTGACCATGAAGGAGAGTGATGGGGTGCTGCGCCAGATGACCTGGCCTCCACAGTCACCGGACCTGAACCCAATCGAGATGGTTTGGGGTGAGCTGGACCGCAGAGTGAAGGCAAAAGGGCCAACAAGTGCTAAGCATCTCTGGGAACTCCTTCAAGACTGTTGGAAGACCATTTCAGGGGACTACCTCTTGAAGCTCATCAAGAGAATGCCAAGAGTGTGCAAAGCAGTAACCAAAGCAAAAGGTGGCTACTTTGAAGAACCTAGAATATGACATATTTTCAGTTGTTTCACACTTGTTTGTTATGTATATAATTCCACATGTGTTAAATCATAGTTTTGACGCCTTCATAGTCATGAAAATAAAGAAAACTCTTTGAATGAGAAGGTGTGTCCAAACTTTTGGTCTGTACTGTATATATACATATATATTTATATATATATATATATATATTTGTGTTAGGAGCTCATGATAGTACAGAGTAAAATACCATAATGAACGTAGGATAGTATAAAATGGCAAGTCGGTTGTGGTGTGCAGGAACCGACGATGAGGTAGGCCTGAGAAAGAAGAAGGCTTACCAAGGAAAAGAAAAGAAGAAAAAGGAAATTAATGTTATAGTGTGGTGTGGTGTGGTGGGAGGGTCATTCAACGCTGACCTCGAACGGTATGGAGCCAGGTAAGGCGTATCCCTTAAATAGGCTAGGAGTAAATAACGAGCCCCTCCCACAATTACAGGCCAGCTGGCCTTAATACTTGTGTTAGGGGCTCATGATAGTACAGAGTAAAATACCATAATTAACGTAGGATGGTATAAAATGGCAAGTCGGTTGTGGTGTGCCGAAACCGACGATGAGGTAGGCCTGAGAAAGAAGAGGGCAAAAATTAAATAATCAAATTTATTACAAACGACCAATACAAATACACATACAGTCCTGATCAAAAGTTTAAGACCACTTTAAAAATGGCAAAAAATCATATTTAGCATGGCTGGATCTTAACAAGGTTCCAAGTAGAGCTTCAACATGCAACAAGAAGAAATGGGAGTGAGACAAAACATTTTTTGAGCATTCAATTTAATGAAAACAACGAATAAACTGAAACAGGCTGTTTTTCAGCTGATCAAAAGTTTAGGACCACATGCCTTTAAAAGGCCAAATCTGTGCAAAGATGTGGATTCATTGTCATTTTCTGTCAGGTAGTCACACGTTGTGATGGCAAAGGCAAAAAAACTCTCCCTTTTTGAAAGTGGTCGGGTTGTTGAACTGCATAAGCGGGGTCTCTCACAGCGCGCCATCACTGCTGAGGTGGGACGCAGTAAGACAGTCATTTGGAATTTCTTAAATGATCCTGAGGGTTATGGAACAAAAAAGTCAAGTGGAAGACCCAAAAAAATTTCACCAGCACTGAGCCGGAGGATGCAATTGGCTGTCCGTCAAGACACTGGACGATCCTCGACCCAAATTAAGGCCCTTACTGGTTCTGACTGCAGCCCCATAAACATCAGACGACATCTGAGACTAAAGGGCTTCAAAAACAAAAAACGTCTTCAAAGACCTCGTCTCCTTGAACGCCACAGAACTGCTCGTTTGGACTTTGTAAGAGAGCACAAAACATGGGACATTCAAAGGTGGAAGAAAGTTTTATTCTCTGATGAGAAAAAATGTGTCCTTGATGGTCCTGATGGTTTCCAACGTTACTGGCATGACAAGCAGATCCCACCTGAGATGTTTTCTACGCGCCACAGTGGAGGGGGCACCATAATGGTCTGGCGTGCTTTTTCCTTCAGTGGAACAATGGAGCTACAGGAAGTGCAGGGGCATCAAACGGCCGCTGGCTATGTCCAGATGTTGCAGAGAGTATTCCTCATGACTGAGGGCCCTCGTCTGTGTGGTAACAACTGGGTTTTTCATCAGAACAACACTACAGTACACAATTCCCGCAGG
The DNA here is from genome assembly GCF_905171765.1 of Bufo bufo. Taxonomy (NCBI): domain Eukaryota; kingdom Metazoa; phylum Chordata; class Amphibia; order Anura; family Bufonidae; genus Bufo; species Bufo bufo. Next base: position 71,846,410 of record NC_053393.1, read on the forward strand.
ACAAGGGACTTCTTCCAGGAGAATAACATCACTCTTTTGGCCCATCCTGCGTGTTCCCCTGATCTAAATCCAATTGAGAACCTTTGGGGATGGATGGCAAGGGAAGTTTACAAAAATGGACAACAGTTCCAGACAGTAGATGGCCTTCGTGCGGCCGTCTTCACCACTTGGAGAAATGTTCCCACTCACCTCATGGAAACGCTTGCATCAAGCATGCCGAAACGAATTTTTGAAGTGATCAACAATAACCGCGGAGCTACTTATTACTGAGTTCATGTTTGGAAGTTGGATTTCTGTTTTGGGGGGGTTTAGTTTTTTTTTGGAGGTGTGGTCCTAAAATTTTGATCAGCTGAAAAACAGCCTGTTTCAGTTTATTCGTTGTTTTCGTTAATTTGAATGTTAAAAAAATGTTTTGTCTCACTCCCATTTCTTCTTGTTGCATGTTGAAGCTCTACTTGGAACCTTGTTAAGATCCAGCCATGCTAAATATGATTTTTTGCCATTTTTCAAGTGGTCTTAAACTTTTGATCAGGACTGTATCAACCAGACATGTCTTTGAATGCATTTCTTAATTCTTGTTCTGGGTTTGGTATGTAGCGTGAGTAAGCGGATGATTTCCAGCGCCCCAGTGCTTTAATAACATGAACTGGAATGTTAACACTGGAGGCTGTGGAGGCTGCTCCTATGCGGAAGGAGTGACCCGAGTAGTTAGCTGGGTTGAGGCCCAGCTAAATGAGTAAAGACATGACGTAGGTCATGAAGGTCTGTAGTGGAGGAGACTGGAAAGGCCCCAATAAGAAACCCTCAGCAACTTCCTGGGCTATGAGAGTGTCAACAGCTGTAGGGTTGTGCTGTGCGGACTGTAGATTAGGGCATTCCAGAATCCTGGATGGTATGTGTAGGATACCCGTGTGGAAGCCTTCTGTTATACCAGAGATAAGAAAATCGACCAAGTGTCTAGACGGGAAATGTTAATAGACGTTAGGTATGGCTTAGGGTACATTTTATTCGGACACATGGTTTTGGCATGTGCCCTGAAACATTTTAAACAGATATGCAATAATCTCCAACCACTATAATTACAAGACCCGACATTGAAATATTTACATATCTCGGACTTGCCCAGAAACTTGATCGGGCGTCAAAGTTTGTCTCTGGTCAATTTCTCTGAAACACCAGAGGAACTAACTCCTTGCGTGGAAGCATGTTCGTCCGCCGTGGTGGGACAAAAAATTGTCGTATGCACCGTAGAGGAGCAGTATGCACAAGCCAGTGTTCTTAGACCTGCAAAGTGTCTGCAAAAAATAACGGTATCGATCCTACCCCAGTTGGATCTTGCACCATACTGGGAGACGGCCCCAGACACTTTTGCAGAAAAAGACCTATGGTAGTCATAAAAGGCTGATCCACCATATCTGTTGCCCAGGTCTACCAGCTTGTGCATATAAAGATCAAACTACTCTCGTCTATTGGGATAGACCGTGCAGATGACATCCCAGTAAATACCAAATGCTAGGACAAACTCTGGGATAGTCAGTTTCCTGTTTAGGTGGGCGTCCCTAGATCTGACAACAACAGACACATCATCATAGGCATAAGTCTTATTTTCAACGATATCCTGGGAGGCAATCAGCAGAGAAGCCAGGTTGACGTCTTTACCTTCCAGGATATCTCTTTTAAGGTGCTCAGGGATCATATGAGCAGGGTTAACTTCCTGGTCCTCATAGGTGATGGCTGGAGCAACTAATAGCAAGTCGACCGATGCTGGTGAAGCCGCAGCGGGTGGCCTGGCAGGGGTAAGGGCCGTGGTGACCGACTCGAGCCTCTCCAGCCTGGAGTTGACCTTGCTCATGGGCGCCATGAGTGATGACAACATGGAATGGATGTCACCCGGGTTGGAGTGGCTGGGCCCTTCCCCAGCATCCATGTTGGTAGTTGAAGTACGTAGTAGTTTTAAACGCTCTGGTTTCCTTGCTGTAGCGGGGTAGAGGATTTGCCGTCCCCTCAATTCAGTAGTTATACGAGGGATCGTCCAGGATCTGGTTGATGCTGGACTGGTTACCTCTCCTCCTCGTGTAGGAGAAATTACTCTAGCCGGGATGCTAGGTAGGGAGAAATGATCTACTCCTTTTTGAGACATACTAAAATAAAACAATTTAATTAGTGTATGAAGACCACAGAGTTTGTACTGGCAGGCTGGTTAAGCTAAATGGCGAAACAATTAAACTTGTTTGGTGACAGGTGAGGCCCTGCTAGTTGCCAAGTGGCTTGAGAGGCTCTATCTATGCGTTGGCGCGAGGGGATTCGAGGCCACCCATCGTAGTGGCAGGATTGTAGGCCTCTCGGTTACTGTAACACAGAAAACAGGGGAAGGGAGTGACAGGTGAGGCCCTCTCTATGCGACATGCGAGCCGACTAGCTCACGTGTGGCCCGATGGGTGTTTGCCTCCGAAGCGTTGAGGCGGGGTGTTGGCCTCGCGGGACCACTAGCCGATGGCAATGCCAAGAAGGGGTAAATACCTAACTGGGGAGCCTGTGACCCTGTTGCCAGTACTCTAAACTAGGGGGGGGGGGGGTGAAATTCGTAAGGTGAGATATAAACCTGGAAAAAAAGGTAATATAGTGAGTGTGGTCTGTGTAGCCAGTACCAGAGGGTCTTTAAGGACTTGATTATGGAGATAAACTGGTAACTGGCACGAAAGTGTAGTGAATTCCATGACAACAAACTGTTTACAAAAGGCCAAGTGATACAGTGTTTTTATTTTTTTTATAAGCCAGGATTCTGGCTAGAAACAGAGGAGTTGTATGATGGGGGTAAATAACAATAAGGGGGAAGGGTAACACGATACTCCAAAGTGAAGATGTGAAGTGTGTATGATAGTATGTGATGCCAGGACGTATGATTGGTTGGATCAGTGCGTGTGATTCAACCCGAGAGTTCCCTGTTTGGGAAAGGAAAACGTATCCTCATGTATATGTCGTGGGTCGTAGATTGAACCCCAAAATGAGGCCTATAATCGTAGGCTGAAAAACACGTGACTGGAAATGTATGTGGGAGTCAAATAATTCATACAGATAGTGAACTTGTGAAACAAAATACAACCTTGATACCTTTAAACAGACAAATAGATTTAGTCTATATCCAGTAAGCATCGAACTCGTATAGCCGAATGGATTTATGCGGATAAATGAACGAACAATTACCGAAACCCTATGGCAAGGGAAACATAGAAATTAAACGAACAGTGTAAGGCCTCTTTCACACTTGCGTTGTCCGGATCCGTTGTGTACTCCATTTGCCGGAGGTGCCCGCCGGATCCGTAACACCGCAAGTGAACTGAAAGCATTTGAAGACGGATCCGTCTTCAAAATGCGTTCAGTGTTACTATGGCAGCCAGGACGCTATTAAAGTCCTGGTTCCCATAGTAGTAGAGGGGAGCGGGGGAGCAGTATACTTACCGTCCGTGCGGCTCCCGGGGCGCTCCAGAATGACGTCAGGGCACCCCATGCGCATGGATGACGTAATCCATGCGATCACGTCATCCATGCGCGTGGGGCGCCCTGACGTCACTCTGAAGCGCCCCGGGAGCTGCACGTACGGTAAGTATACTGCTCCCCCGCTCCCCACTACACTTTACCATGGCAAACAGGACTTTAGCGTCCCGGCAGCCATGGTAACCATTCAGAAAAAGCTAAACGTCGGATCCGGCAATGCGCCGAAACGACGTTTAGCTTAAGGCCGGATCCGGATTAATGCTTTTCAATGGGCATTAATTCCGGATCCGGCCTTGCGGCAAGTGTTCAGGATTTTTGGCCGGAGCAAAAAGCGCAGCATGCTGCGGTATTTTCTCCGGCCAAAAAACGTTCCGGTCCGGAACTGAAGACATCCTGATGCATCCTGAACGGATTTCTCTCCATTCAGAATGCATGGGGATAATCCTGATCAGGATTCTTCCGGCATAGAGCCCCGACGACGGAACTCTATGCCGGAAGAAAAGAACGCAAGTGTGAAAGAGCCCTAACCCGTATGGAAACCCATGCAAACGGGCAAGCGTGCGACAGCATATCACGGAAAAGCCGAAAGGCGGAAATAACCGAAAGGATTGCTCATTTCGCCGAAAACACGGAACAGATTTAGGCAAAATGATACCCCTTAAAACCAATACAATGAAAATGCTGAATAGTGCACGAAATTAATGCAAGAACAGACTGTCTGATGCAACCTAGCCGTACGTATAACAGGGAAAAAAGACCGTAAAGTGAGGACCCGTGCTGTACCGGACGCTGTGGGAACCGATCCTGGCGTGACAGGTAGGTCTTAACTTACGGTTTAGGAGTCCCTGGGACGCGATCTACGACGATGACCGGGGTAAAGAGAAGCTGGACGGACGGAAGGGCTTTAACAGGATTCCTGGACACAGCTTGATGCGGAAAACTCGTTAATACTGGAAAACCAAGATGGCTCCTGGGCGAACCCGGAAGTGGATCCTCATTCAACACTGACCTCGAACGGTATGGAGCCAGGTAAGAGGTGTCCCTTAAATAGGCTAGGAGTAAATAACTAGCCCGCCCCACAATTACAGGCCAGCTGGCCTTAATACATATATACACTGCTTAAAAAAATAAAGGGAACACAAAAATAACACATCCTAGATCTGAATTAATTAAATATTCTTCTGAAATACTTTGTTCTTTACATAGTTGAATGTGCTGACAACAAAATCACACAAAAATTTAAAAATGGAAATCAAATTTTTCAACCCATGGAGGTCTGGATTTGGAGTCACCCTCAAAATTAAAGTGGAAAAACACACTACAGGCTGATCCAACTTTGATGTAATGTCCTTAAAACAAGTCAAAATGAGGCTCAGTAGTGTGTGTGGCCTCCACGTGCCTGTATGACCTCCCTACAACGCCTGTGCATGCTCCTGATGAGGTGGCGGACGGTCTCCTGAGGGATCTCCTCCCAGACCTGGACTAAAGCATCTGCCAACTCCTGGACAGTCTGTGGTGCAACGTGACGTTGGTGGATAGAGCGAGACATGATGTCCCAGATGTGCTCAATTGGATTCAGGTCTGGGGAACGGGCGGGCCAGTCCAGATGATCAATGCCTTCGTCTTGCAGGAACTGTTGACACACTCCAGCCACATGAGGTCTAGCATTGTCTTGCATTACGAGGAACCCAGGGCCAACCGCACCAGCATATGGTCTCACAAGGGGTCTGAGGATCTCATCTCGGTACCTAATGGCAGTCAGGCTAGCTCTGGCGAGCACATGGAGGGCTGTGCGGCCCTCCAAAGAAATGCCACCCCACACCATTACTGACCCAATGCCAAACTGGTCTTGCTGGAGAATGTTGCAGGCAGCAGAACGTTCTCCACGGCGTCTCAAGACTCTGTCACATCTGTCACATGTGCTCAGTTTGAACCTGCTTTCATCTGTGAAGAGCACAGGGCGCCAGTGGCGAATTTGCCAATATTGGTGTTCTCTGGAAAATGCCAAACGTCCTGCACAGTGTTGGGCTGTAAGCTCAACCCCCACCTGTGGACGTCGGGCCCTCATATCACCCTCATGTTTCTGACCGTTTGAGCAGACACATGCACCTTTGTGGCCTGCTGGAGGTCATTTTGCAGGGCTCTGGCAGTGCTCCTCCTGTTCCTCCTTGCACAAAGGCGGAGGTAGCGGTCCTGCTGCTGGGTTGTTGCCCTCCTACGGCCTCCTCCACGTCTCCTGATGTACTGGCCTGTCTCCTGGTAGTGCCTCCATGCTCTGGACACTATGCTGACAGACACAGCAAACCTTCTTGCCACAGCTCGCATTGATGTGCCATCCTGGATAAGCTGCACTACCTGAGCCACTTGTGTGGGTTGTAGACTCCGTCTCATGCTACCACTAGAGTGAAAGCACCGCCAGCATTCAAAAGTGACCAAAACATCAGCCAGGAAGCATAGGAACTGAGAAGTGATCTGTGGTCACCACCTGCAGAACCACTCCTTTATTGGGGGTGTCTTGCTAATTGCCTATCATTTCCACCTGTTGTCTATCCCATTTGAACAACAGCATGTGAAATTGATTGTCACTCAGTGTTGCTTCCTAAGTGGACAGTTTGATACCACAGAAGTGTGATTGACTTGGAGTTACATTGTGTTGTTTAAGTGTTCCCTTTTTTTGAGCAGTGTATATATATATATATATATACTGTATATATATTTTATGTGCATTTAGGTCTATACGCCTAAACAGATATCTATGGCAGTTCCAAAAAGATTTCTGCTTGCTGACCCTGCCACCCCCCCTCCTCTGCCTTCCTATGTCTTCACCACAACTCCTTTTTGTATAGTGGTGAGGGCAGCACACAAACTGCAACAATATTTTGTCACAGTTCCATTTACACAGTTACAATCACAGGGTTTGTGACTTTTTTTTTTTACACCAGAAAACTGGTAAGGAAAGAATGATACATTTCCCCCAAGAATACAAAATTGTTTAGGGCCCTTTCACACTTGCGTTCTTTTCTTCCGGCATAGAGTTCCGTCGTCGGGGCTCTATGCCAGAAGAATCCTGATCAGTTTTATCCTAATGCATTCTGAATGGAGAGAAATCCGTTCAGGATGCATCAGGATGTCTTCAGTTCCGGACCAGAACGTTTTTTGGCCGGAGAAAATACTGCAGCATGCTGTGCTTTTTGCTCCGGCCAAAAATCCTGAACACTTGCCACAAGGCCGGATCCGGAATTAATGCCCATTGAAAGGCATTAATCCGGATCGGGCCTTAAGCTAAACGACGTTTCGGCGCATTGCCGGATTCGACGTTTAGCTTTTTCTGAATGGTTACCATGGCTGCCGGGACGCTAAAGTCCTGGCAGCCATGGTAAAGTGTAGTGGGGAGCGGGGGAGCAGTATACTTACCGTCCGTGCGGTTCCCTGGGCGCTCCCCACACGTCATCCATGCGCATGGGGCGCTCTGACGTCATTCTGGAGCGCCCCGGGAGCCGCACGGACTGTAAGTATACTGCTCCCCAGCTCCCCACTACTACTATGGCAACCAGGACTTTAATAGCGTCCTGGCTGCCATAGTAACACTGAACGCATTTTGAAGACGGATCCGTCTTCAAATGCTTTCAGTTCACTTGCGTTTTTCCGGATCCGGCGTGTAATTCCGGCAAATGGAGTACACGCCGGATCCGGGCAACGCAAGTGTGAAAGAGCCCTTAGCGTATCACATGTAATAAGAAAGCAGTCATTTACTTTGCAAATTGTCCTTGTGATTTGATTTATGACTGCCATCATGTTGTTGGATGACCACATGACAAGCTAAGGCTACTTTCACACTGGCGTTTTCGCTTTCCGTTTGTGAGATCAGTTCAGGTCTCTCACAAGCGGTCCAAAACGGATCAGTTTGCATTCTAATGCATTCTGAATGGAAATGTATCCGCTCAGAATGCATCAGTTTGCATCAGTTGAGTCTCCATTCCGCTCCATTCCGCTGCTTGCAGAGTTTTGGTGCCCGTCTGACGAAACTGAGCCAAATGGCCTATCCTGCACTATATAGGCAAAGAAAAAAATCCCAGAGTGCTTCTTTTACGATGGCTGTAAAACTCCTTTAATATATTGTGCTGTGCTATTTCTATATTAGACATGAGACCTTATTTCTATCCTCTGGGGTATATTCCTTCGTCTTCATAGGTAGTTTGTGCACTCTAAAAGGGACAATCAGTTACACCTTTAGCAAACATATTCTAACCAAGACGAATACAAGGGGAAAGTCACGTTACTGATCATGCAGGGAAAGCACAAACGGATAGAGATTCGGTTTATCAGCATTCGCTTTCCACAATGAACATTCACAAAGCCATATAAGAGGCACAGTTGCCATTTGCAGACATAGACGCGTAATCTTGTTCTCTCAGGCTGATAAATTGCTTGCACAGTGATTATGGCAATGGGCCGTTACTAAGTAATAGGCACCATGTTGGTTTTTCCGATAACAAAGGCAATATGCTACAATAAGCCGTCCCTATCAGTACTGATAGAGTCATGCCGGGAAACAGGCAGGTAATAGGTGACTGTCACATGCAACGCCGAGTCACTTCTAGATTTCTTATCACTGTCACTGCAATATTTTAAAATGCTTTGTATTTCAATTTCTCAAAAACATCAAGACTCCTGTTTGCTGCTGGTGCGCAGGACATTTTTAATCTGCGTCTATAAACCGAAAGCCTCTAAAGATCTAAGACGTCTCACAGCTGACCGTTTCATACAGTTGCATCCTGTCCAGACAACGCTCTGTGAGCTGAATAAGAAAATCCCCCAAATTCTTATAGTTTGTTACAATTAGAGATGAGCTAATCGAAAGAAGTGGAATTCGATCCGAATTTCAGGATAAATTCCATTCGCCGCAAAGCCGAATTTCCTCGTGCTTCGTGGTAGCGAATCGATTTAACCTGAAACAGTGTAAAAAACAAAAAACCCTGTACCCATGTACTATGCCAGGATTAGCTGAGCAGAGCGGGTCCTGCTTCTGCCTGCTCCGCTAATCTAAGAGCCGACGGAGAACAGAGTTTTAAGTGCATATGGTGCGCTTTAGGGAAGTAAAAGTATAATAAAAACACAAAATTGATTAATAAAGTATATTAGAAATTGTTTTATTAGGGCATTAGGGAGAACATATTAAAACTTCATATAAAGGTTTAGTTACTCTTTAATTTATGACAAGGTATGTGCCTCATCATAAATTAAGCGTATCCTCCATTGGGGGCAGTGGGATATCAAGACTGGTGGTACAAAGGTGGGTCCTGATCAATGACCCCCTGTGTTAGCAGCTCAGGTAGAGTCTCAAAACAGCCTCCCATTTATTTCAAAGGGAAGCAGCACTTGTTTTTTATTTTTATTTTTCATGTGGAAAAAAGAAGTGTGGGAAAAAGAAGCAGCATGGGGCAGAATCTGCCTTGAATCTTCCATTGAAATAAATAGGAAGCATAAAAAACAGCTCCATGTAAGTCCAAGTAGTTTTCCGTGCCGCGTGTGAACACCCATTGGTTAAAAAAATGGCATGTCCAAAAAATGCATAAAAAATGCACACAAAAAATTGCTGTAGAAAACATGTGCGGATTCCGCGATGATTTTTTTAAGCGTATTTCAAAATCAGCTGTGTAAACTGGCCCTAAGGGAAATCTGTTGGGATCTGCAGTTTGTAGCGAGTGACTTATCTGGTTCTAATGGCGGTCACAGACTGGGGTTTGGTAATGGAGAACTAACCTAGCACATTAGCACACTCACCAATCTTCTAAAGGTATCTCCAATATTACTTGCAAAATGGTTGAATGGTAATTAGACAAGAGTCTGTGTTTTTCCTAGAAACAACGCCTTGTTAGTGGGCAGTCTCCGGTATTCCAGCTTATCCCCATTCCCTTGAAGAGAGCTGAGCTTCAACACCATATATAGCTTATGGGCAAGCCAAAAAGAATGAGACCTTTTTTTCCCAGTACCATACAAGCCTCTCAAAGATTGGGTTGCAGCAGCAGTCGATCTAAATAAAAACTCTTTGCTGCTGTGTAAAGGCAGATGGGTCTACCCTTTCCCTAGTTATAATTTATCATGAAACCCATTCAATATAATATCATAACACGCTGGAAAAACCCTTGGCAGGCTGCCATTCACAGCACGACCACCGGGTGGCCGCAAAAAGACACATCTAGGATAGATGTCCCGTGGGCCGTGACACACTATCAAAAAATCATGTGACACATACCAGGACATGACCAGCCACGAGGAAAGGTAGCTATGTACAAACCCATTAAAAAATCTCTCTACACTACTATGGACGCCCAATCCAATTTGTACAATATCTCTAAAACCACAGTGTGATGGTAAGAACCCACAAATCATTTTGTACAGGGATCACTTCTCCAAAACAAACCGGTCTGCCAAGGAGCAAATGTCACGTCGTGATGAAAGGAAATCGCAAATGATTAGCTCTGAAAATCCATGAAGCTTCTGCTGTGCCGAGCTGCACCCTTCCATTTTATATGGATCTTTAACTACGTAAATCTAGAGTCACTTAAAGATCAGATGGTTTTCATTTTCTGCCCAGACACGGGAACAAAAAGAGGGCAAACATGTGCATGTGGGACATGTGCGATGAATGTGTAATGGGTGTCTGCGTGTGTTGTTATGATTGTATGTACAGATGAGCAAAATTTTCAAAAAAGAGATTCGCTCGCTTCGCTGAATTTTACCAAAAAATTCACTTTGATCCGAATTAATTTGTCACGAAGCACGCTAAATCAGGTCTATCCCAGTCTGCAGTTAAACTTTAGGGAGAATGTATCCTGGTGTATATCACTGTGCAGTGCAGCAACATGCGTAGCTAGTCCTTTCTGGTAGCGAAACAGTTACTGTGCGTCAGAATGACAGACAGGTCACATATATGGCCGTGCACATCATCGTGCAGGCCACCAACAGTCCTAGATAAACTCTAGCTAAAACAAAAAAAAAGCATACAGCAACCTTCAGTAAAGACACCGGGAACTGGAAATCCTGGTTGATCCAGGCCGGATTTATATCTATAAAGGTTAGTCTCTCAACATATTGTGTTGAAAAGCAAGTTCACTTTGGGGAAACCATGGTCCCCGCTGCACTAAACACCCACTTTGATGTCACAGTACTGGCCGGGCAGGAAAGATTGCACGGGGCAAACTTGGCCAGTTGCAACCAAAATTCAAGTTTGGCTGTCCAGTAGTCCAGGGGATCTGGGATGACACTGTGCAGTCCAAGTATGTCACCACCTGAAGGTTCATGTTCTGCTCCATGTCCTGCTGCTGAGTGGTTTCTTCAGTAGGCGGGTGAAGAAAAGTTCTCATTAGAGACTCAAGACTTAAGTTTCTGCTGATGGAGCCGGTCCACCCGGTTAGACCTTCGTGAGGATGGGCGATGGCAACGACCAACCGAATACATAGGATGTCTCAATAGTAGTTGAGTTTGTCATCCCTCTCAGAAGGTGTAAAAAAGGCCCCCATTTTGGACGGTAGCGAGGGTCTAACATGGTGGAAAGTCAGTAGTCAGCCCTCTCTCGAATGGTGATAATGGGGCTGTCACTAAGCAAGCACCTGACCATTTGTGCAAGGGACTTGGACGGACTCCCTGCCTCCATATCCACTGCATACTGCGACAGTTGGTCGGGGGTCATCTGCTTTGTCTTAGTCGTCGACCTCTAGCTCCTCCTACTACTCTCCTGTTGCTTGGGCAGATAAACCACCTAGTTCTGTATAGAATTCATGGGCGTTTATGTCTTTCTCCTCATCCTCCACCTCGTCCTATGCCAGTTCAGCCTCCACAGGGCTCAGGTGGCCATGAGATGTAAGCGCCACATCTTCTGTCCCCTCGCCAGTCAGATTTATCAGCATCCCCTCCAGGACGTGACGGAGTGGAATGACATCATTCAACCCGAAGTCCTTGCGACTGACAAATAAAGTGACCTCCTCGAAATGCCTGAGCAAAAGACAGGTATCACGCATGAGCTGCCACTGTCTAACGTTGAAGTTCTGCCATGTTTTCTTAGTCAGACATCTTATATTACAACTGTACCTTAAAGTTTAGCAAAGAGTTAAAATTAAGAAATAGCTTGGTTATTAATGAATAATTGTGAAGTACTTTTGCTAAGAAAATAGAGGTTCCCAGGTGATCAATTAAAACATGTTTTCTGATTAGGACAAGCTAGTCATGAGATCATGGAGTCTTAGTGACATATTTATGTACTTCATAGGTTCTTTTATATACTTGGTTATTAGACACTTGTCAGCTTCTTTAGTTTATGGCAAACAAACACCTTCAAGGATAATGGAATCAGAGGACGATAGTTCAAAGGTTAAAAACGCATTAGATATTCATTCTCATATGTGTAAGAAAACTTTTAGCCAATTAACTCTCATGATGTATAAAGAGGAATATGTCTTCCTTAGGCATATTGATGTTTGGAAGAAGTTGTCACATAACAAAATCTTTTAACCAGTTAAGAATTGAAAAGTGTACCAGAGGTGTGACTGTGTATGGTGATGTTCTAATGTGGTCATAGGAATGAATATTTAGCTATTAATGATGTAATATATGAAACGTATTGATGTCTATGGACTGCGGTCCACTGCGGAAAACTTGAATTATAATACTAATTATTCCTTTGTTCTCTAAAGTATAAGAAAAAAAAAGTTGCTTCAAGAAGTTTTGTGTTGCTGAGACCAGTTTCCAACACAAATAAGTAGGATGTGATCCCATCCCAATGCACGGTTTATTAAGTAAAACACACTATGTTTATTGAGGAATTGCACTCAAAGTGTTGGCTATAAAGGTGTTAATGTCAAATACGTGGCAACACAAAGAGTCAGAGGTGAGCATTTCGGTCACACCTCGAGACAACCATTAGATATTACATTCCTACTAGAAAATACAAATGTGATCGCACTCTGCATCCAGCATTCTGCCCTGCCTCCATGCTGGATGAGGCATTGGTGTACATTTTGGCCAAAGCGTAATAAGCCACTCACCACGTCAAGGTCGCCTCTATGAGTGGTCCCTAACACTAGTTCCTACCTGTTTATGGGCCATGACAGCCACATAAAGTCCAGGGAATGCAGGTCAGCATGCAAGCCAAGCACACTCTGCTTTTAACCCCGTCCGGTGCCATTACAGCTTTCATCGGATCCAGGGATGCAAGTACCAACATGCACGCTGAGCCTACCATATACTTCTCCTGGAGCCAAATGGCTACTGGTAGGTTCTATATAAGCAGACTCAGTTTTATACTGACTTTAAAACCAGCCTCCAGAACAGATTGACTGGTCAGGTGTGCATGACTCCAAGGAGATCGCCACGCCTCCAATATATACTACAAAGAAAAAATGTGGAGGATTGGGTCAGCACAACCTGTATGTAGGTGCACATCACTATGGCGAAATACATATACAAACGGAAAATACAAATGTGATCGCACTCTGCATCCAGCATTCTGCCCTGCCTCCATGCTGGATGAGGCATTGGTGTACATTTTGGCCAAAGCGTAATAAGCCACTCACCACGTCAAGGTCGCCTCTATGAGTGGTCCCTAACACTAGTTCCTACCTGTTTATGGGCCATGACAGCCACATAAAGTCCAGGGAATGCAGGTCAGCATGCAAGCCAAGCACACTCTGCTTTTAACTCCGTCCGGTGCCATTACAGCTTTCATCGGATCCAGGGATGCAAGTACCAACATGCACGCTGAGCCTACCATATACTTCTCCTGGAGCCAAATGGCTACTGGTAGGTTCTATATAAGCAGACTCAGTTTTATACTGACTTTAAAACCAGCCTCCAGAACAGATTGACTGGTCAGGTGTGCATGACTCCAAGGAGATCGCCACGCCTCCAATATATACTACAAAGAAAAAATGTGGGGGATTGGGTCAGCACAACCTGTATGTAGGTGCACATCACTATGGCGAAATACATATACAAACGGAAAATACAAATGTGATCGCACTCTGCATCCAGCATTCTGCCCTGCCTCCATGCTGGATGAGGCATTGGTGTACATTTTGGCCAAAGCGTAATAAGCCACTCACCACGTCAAGGTCGCCTCTATTGAGTGGTCCCTAACACTAGTTCCTACCTGTTTATGGGCCATGACAGCCACACAAAGTCCAGGGAATGCAGGTCAGTATGCAAGCCAAGCACACTCTGCTTTTAACCCCGTCCGGTGCCATTACAGCTTTCATCGGATCCAGGGATGCAAGTACAAACATGCACGCTGAGCCCACCATATACTTCTCCTGGAGCCAAATGGCTACTGGTAGGTTCTATATAAGCAGACTCAGTTTTATACTGACTTTAAAACCAGCCTCCAGGACAGATTGACTGGTCAGGTGTGCATGACTCCAAGGAGATCACCACGCCTCCAATATATACTACAAAGAAAAAATGTGGGGGATTGGGTCAGCACAACCTGTATGTAGGTGCACATCACTATGGCGAAATACATATACAAACGGAAAATACAAATGTGATCGCACTCTGCATCCAGCATTCTGCCCTGCCTCCATGTTGGATGAGGCATTGGTGTACATTTTGGCCAAAGCGTAATAAGCCACTCACCACGTCAAGGTCGCCTCTATTGAGTGGTCCCTAACACTAGTTCCTACCTGTTTATGGGCCATGACAGCCACACAAAGTCCAGGGAATGCAGGTCAGCATGCAAGCCAAGCACACTCTGCTTTTAAGCCCGTCCGGTGCCATTACAGCTTTCATCGGATCCAGGGATGCAAGTACCAACATGCATGCTGAGCCCACAATATACTTCTCCTGGAGCCAAATGGCTACTGGTAGGTTCTATATGGTCAGGTGTGCATGACTCCAAGGAGATCGCCACGCCTCCAATATATACTACAAAGAAAAAATGTGGGGGATTGGGTCAGCACAACCTGTATGTAGGTGCACATCACTATGGCGAAATACATATACAAACGGAAAATACAAATGTGATCGCACTCTGCATCCAGCATTCTGCCCTGCCTCCATGCTGGATGAGGCATTGGTGTACATTTTGGCCAAAGCGTAATAAGCCACTCACCACGTCAAGGTCGCCTCTATGAGTGGTCCCTAACACTAGTTCCTACCTGTTTATGGGCCATGACAGCCACATAAAGTCCAGGGAATGCAGGTCAGCATGCAAGCCAAGCACACTCTGCTTTTAAGCCCGTCCGGTGCCATTACAGCTTTCATCGGATCCAGGGATGCAAGTACCAACATGCACGCTGAGCCTACCATATACTTCTCCTGGAGCCAAATGGCTACTGGTAGGTTCTATATAAGCAGACTCAGTTTTATACTGACTTTAAAACCAGCCTCCAGAACAGATTGACTGGTCAGGTGTGCATGACTCCAAGGAGATCGCCACGCCTCCAATATATACTTCAAAGAAAAAATGTGGGGGATTGGGTCAGCACAACCTGTATGTAGGTGCACATCACTATGGCGAAATACATATACAAATGGAAAATACAAATGTGATCGCACTCTGCATCCAGCATTCTGCCCTGCCTCCATGCTGGATGAGGCATTGGTGTACATTTTGGCCAAAGCGTAATAAGCCACTCACCACGTCAAGGTCGCCTCTATTGAGTGGTCCCTAACACTAGTTCCTACCTGTTTATGGGCCATGACAGCCACACAAAGTCCAGGGAATGCAGGTCAGTATGCAAGCCAAGCACACTCTGCTTTTAACCCCGTCCGGTGCCATTACAGCTTTTATCGGATCCAGGGATGCAAGTACAAACATGCACGCTGAGCCCACCATATACTTCTCCTGGAGCCAAATGGCTACTGGTAGGTTCTATATAAGCTTATTACGCTTTGGCCAAAATGTACACCAATGCCTCATCCAACATGGAGGCAGGGCAGAATGCTGGATGCAGAGTGCGATCACATTTGTATTTTCCGTTTGTATATGTATTTCGCCATAGTGATGTGCACCTACATACAGGTTGTGCTGACCCAATCCCCCACATGCAAGACAAGCAAACTCTGCTTTTAACCCCGATGAAAGCTGTAATGGCACCGGACGGGGTTAAAAGCAGAGTGTGCTTGGCTTGCATGCTGACCTGCATTCCCTGGACTTTGTGTGGCTGTCATGGCCCATAAACAGGTAGGAACTAGTGTTAGGGACCACTCAATAGAGGCGACCTTGACGTGGTGAGTGGCTTATTACGCTTTGGCCAAAATGTACACCAATGCCTCATCCAGCATGAAGGCAGGGCAGAATGCTGGATGCAGAGTGCGATCACATTTGTATTTTCCGTTTGTATATGTATTTCGCCATAGTGATGTGCACCTACATACAGGTTGTGCTGACCCAATCCCCCACATTCCTACTAGAGTTGAGCGAACCCGAACTTTACATTTACGTAAAAGTTCGGGTTCGGGTTTGGTGTTCGGCGATTTTTATGGCGCTTTTTAAAAGGCTGCAAAGCAGCCAATCAACAAGCGTCATACTACTTGCCCCAAAAGGCCATCACAGCCATGCCTACTATTGGCATGGCTGTGATTGGCCAACTGCAGCATGTGACCCAGCCTCTATTTAAGCTGGAGTCACGTAGCGCCGCCCGTCACTCTGCTCGGATTAGTGTAGGGAGAGGCTGCAGCTGCTGTGAGGGAGAGATCAGGGAGAAATCTGTTTAAGAACTGGTTTATGTACTCAGCGATCTACAAAAAAAGTGTTTTGTGGGTGCAGTGCACAATTTTTTTAAGCCTGCCCTGAGCCAACTACTGCTGAAAACGAACTTTTTTTTCATCAGTTAGTCAATAACAATATATGATCGGCAGCCATTTTATGCAATGATAGTGCACCAGCATAGGCTATCTGCAAGTCCAGAAATACAGCTTTGGCATACTGGGGTGAAAAAAGCCTATGATATACTGCACATCTGGGATTAGACAAGCATAAGTGACTGTCACATTTAGGACAGAAATACAGCTTTTTGGTTAGGGTGAAAAAGCCCTCTAATATACTGCACATCTGGGATTACACGTGCATAAGTGACTGTCACATTTAGGCCATAAATACGGCTTTGGCATACTGGGGTGAAAAAAGCCTCTCATATACTGCACATCTGGGATTAGACAAGCATAAGTGACTGTCACATTTAGGACACAAATACAGCTTTTTGGTTAGGGTGAAAAAACCCTCTAATATACTGCACATCTGGGATTAGACAAGCATAAGTGACTGTCACATTTAGGCCATAAATACAGCTTTTTGGTTACTGGGGTGAAAAAACCCTCTAATATACTGCACATCTGGGATTAGACAAGCATAAGTGACTGTCACATTTAGGACAGAAATACAGCTTTTTGGTTAGGGTGAAAAAACCCTCTGATATACTGCACATCTGGGATTACACGTGCATAAGTGACTGTCACATTTAGGACAGAAATACAGCTTTTTGGTTAGGGTGAAAAACCCCTCTAATATACTGCACATCTGGGATTAGACAAGCATAAGTGACTGTCACATTTAGGCCATAAATACGGCTTTTTGGTTACTGGGGTAAAAAAAGCCTCTAATATATTGCACATCTGGGATTACACGTGCATAAGTGACTGTCACATTTAGGACAGAAATACAGCTTTTTGGTTATGGTGAAAAAACCCTCTAATATACTGCACATCTTGGATTACACGTGCATAAGTGACTGTCACATTTAGGCCATAAATAAGGCTTTGGCATACTGGGGTGAAAAAAGCTTCTCATATACTGCACATCTGGGATTACACGTGCATAAGTGACTGTCACATTTAGGACAGAAATACAGCTTTTTGGTTAGGGTGAAAAAACCCTCTAATATACTGCACATCTGGGATTAGACAAGCATAAGTGACTGTCACATTTAGGCCATAAATACGGCTTTTTGGTTATTGGGGTGAAAAAAGGCTCTAATATATTTCACATCTGGGATTACACGTGCATAAGTGACTGTCACATTTAGGACAGAAATACGGCTTTGGCATACTAGGGTGAAAAAAGCCTCTCATATACTGCACATCTGGCATTACACATGCATAACTGACTGTCACATTTGGGACAGAAATACAGCTTTTTGCTTAGGGTGAAAAAATCCTCTAATATACTGCACATCTGGGATTATACGTGCATAAGTGACTGTCACATTTAGGCCATAAATACGGCTTTGGCATACTGGGGTGAAAAAAGCCTCTCATATACTGCACATCTGGGATTACACGTGTATAAGTGACTGTCACATTTAGGACAGAAATACAGCTTTTTGGTTAGGGTGAAAAAACCCTCTAATATACTGCACATCTGGGATTAGACAAGCATAAGTGACTGTCACATTTAGGCCATAAATACGGCTTTTTGTTTACTGGGGTGAAAAAAGCCTCTGATATACTGCACATCTAGGATTAGACGTGCATAAGTGACTGTCACATTTAGGCCAGAAATACAGCTTTTTGGTTACTGGGGTGAAAAAAGCCTCTGATATACTGCACATCTAGGATTAGACATGCATAAGTGACTGTCACATTTAGGCCAGAAATACAGCTTTTTGGTTACTGGGGTGAAAAAACCCTCTGATATACTGCACATCTGGGATTAGACGTGCATAAGTGAGTGTCACATTTAGGCCACAAATACCGCTGTCATATAGAGTTTAAAAAAAAAAAATTGAGTGCAATACCCTACATCAGGGTTTATATTGGCGGTTAATTATTTTTAACATACTTAACCACTTTTTCATTTGCTTTGTGAACGCTAACTATGAGGCAAACATCTAATAAGGGACGCGGTCATGGTCGTGGTGGTGGTGTTGGTGGAGCCTCTGGTGCAGGGATTGGACGTGGCCGTTCTGCCACAGCTACACGTCCTACTGAACCTACTACCTCAGGTCCCAGTAGCCGCCAGAATCTACAGCGATATTTGGTCGGGCCTAATGCCATTCTAAGGATGGTAAGGCCTGAGCAAGTACAGGCGCTAGTCAATTGGGTGGCCGACAGTGGATCCAGCACGTGCACATTATCCCCCACCCAGTCTTCAGCAGAAAGCGCACAGGTGGCGCCTGAAACTAGGGATGAGCGAACCCGAACCGAATTTTGAGGTGTCCGTGACACGGACCCGAACCCGAACATTTTCGTAAAAGTCCGGGTTCGGGTTCGGTGTTCGGCGCTTTCTTGGCGCTTTTTGAAAGGCTGCAAAGCAGCCAATCAACAAGCGTCATACTACTTGGCCCAAGAGGCCATCACAGCCATGCCTACTATTGGCATGGCTGTGATTGGCCAGTGCACCATGTGACCCAGCCTCTTTTTAAGCTGGAGTCACGTAGCGCCGCACGTCACTCTGCTATGATCAGTATAGGGAGAGGTTGCAGCTGCGACTTTAGGGCGAGATTAGGCAGATTAACTCCTCCAAAAGACTTCATTCTGTGATCGATCTGCAGCTGTGGATCATTGAAGTGCTATTATTGACTTGCTCACTTTTTTGAGGCTGCCCAGAGCGTTTTTAGATCACTTTTTTTCTGGGGTGATCGGCGGCCATTTTGTGACTTGTGGTGCGCCAGCACGAGCTATCACCAAGTGTATTTAACCATCGATAGTGTGGTTATTTTGTGCTATATCCTACATCAGCTGCAGGCTGAGCCTGTGTCACCGAAGTGCATTTAACCATCAACAGTCTGGTTATTTTTTGGCCATATACTACATCAGCTGCAGGCTGAGCCTGTGTCACCCAAGTGCATTTAACCATCAACAGTCTGATTATTTTTTGGCCATATACTACATCAGCTGCAGGCTGAGCCTGTGTCACCCAAGTGTATTTAACCATCGATAGTGTGGTTATTTTGTGCTATATCCTACATCAGCTGCAGGCTGAGCCTGTGTCACCCAAGTGCATTTAACCATCAACAGTCTGATTATTTTTTGGCCATATACTACATCTGGTGCAGGCTGAGCCTGTGTCACCCAAGTGCATTTAACCATCAACAGTGTGGTTATTTTTTGGCCATATATTACATCAGGGGCAAGTTGAGCCTGTCACCCAGCGCCTAAAAAATAGACCTGACATTTCTATTCAACCAAATCTGTACTGTTTTAGCTGGTCAAGTTATTTGTATTGACCGTAAAAGCACACTTTTTTTTTCTGGGTTGAAAAAGCATTCCCAAATTTGCCATTCTCAAAATAACTAGTTTCTGGTATTTGAGGCCTACTTGAAATCTATCCCAAAAAGAAAATCTTACATTGAAGGTATTGATAGTGTCATTCAGAAAAACCTAAGACACACGCTAGCATGCTGATAGAAGTGTGATTCTGTGATTAAACCTATACCTGTCACACAGCGCAAAAAAAAACAGGTCTCACATCTCTATTCAACCAAATCTGCAGTGTTTTATCTGGTCAAGTTATTTGTAGTGACCGTAAAAGCAGACTTTTTGTTCTGGGTTGAAAAAGCATTCCCAAATTTGCCATTCTCAAAATAACTAGTTTCTGGTATTTGAGGCCTACTTGAAATCTATCCCAAAAAGAAAATCTTACTTTGAAGGTATTGATAGTGTCATTCAGAAAAACCTAAGACACAAGCTAGCGTGCTGATAGAAGTGTGATTCTGTGATTAAACCTATACCTGTCACACAGCGCAAAAAAAAACAGGTCTCACATCTCTATTCAACCAAATCTGCAGTGTTTTAGCTGGTCAAGTTATTTGTAGTGACCGTAAAAGCAGACTTTTTGTTCTGGGTTGAAAAAGCATTCCCAAATTTGCCATTCTCAAAATTGTGGTGAACGGGAACAATGAGGAAAACATCTAATAAGGGCCGCGGACGTGGACATGGTCGTGGTGGTGTTAGTGGACCCTCTGGTGCTGGGAGAGGACGTGGCCGTTCTGCCACAGCCACACGTCCTAGTGTACCAACTACCTCAGGTCCCAGTAGCCAGCAGAATTTACAGCGATATTTGGTGGGGCCCAATGCCGTTCTAAGGATGGTAAGGCCTGAGCAGGTACAGGCATTAGTCAATTGGGTGGCCGACAGTGGATCCAGCACGTTCACATTATCTCCCACCCAGTCTTCTGCAGAAAGCGCACAGATGGCGCATGAAAACCAAGCCCATCGGTCTGTCACATCACCCCCATGCATATCAGGGAAACTGTCTGAGCCTCAAGTTATGCAGCAGTCTCTTATGCTGTTTGAAGACTCTGCTGCCAGGGTTTCCCAAGGGCATCCACCTAGCCCTTCCCCAGGGGTGGAAGAGATAGAATGCACTAACGCACAACCACTT
Source organism: Bufo bufo (assembly GCF_905171765.1). Taxonomy (NCBI): domain Eukaryota; kingdom Metazoa; phylum Chordata; class Amphibia; order Anura; family Bufonidae; genus Bufo; species Bufo bufo. Next base: position 71,867,222 of record NC_053393.1, read on the forward strand.
ATTTTTCCTGATGATGAGGACATGGGAATACCACCTCAGCACGTCTCTGATGATGACGAAACACAGGTGCCAACTGCTGCGTCTTTCTGCAGTGTGCAGACTGAACAGGAGGTCAGGGATCAAGACTGGGTGGAAGACGATGCAGGGGACGATGAGGTCCTAGACCCCACATGGAATGAAGGTCGTGCCACTGACTTTCACAGTTCAGAGGAAGAGGCAGTGGTGAGACCGAGCCAACAGCGTAGCAAAAGAGGGAGCAGTGGGCAAAATCAGAACACCCGCCGCCAAGAGACTCCGCCTGCTACTGACCACCGCCATCTGGGACCGAGCACCCCAAAGGCAGCTTCAAGGAGTTCCCTGGCATGGCACTTCTTCAAACAATGTGCTGACGACAAGACCCGAGTGGTTTGCACGCTGTGCCATCAGAGCCTGAAGCGAGGCATTAACGTTTTGAACCTTAGCACAACCTGCATGACCGGGCACCTGCATGCAAAGCATGAACTGCAGTGGAGTAAACACCTTAAAAACAAGGAAGTCACTCAGGCTCCCCCTGCTACCTCTTCTGCTGCTGCCGCCTCGGCCTCTTCTGCTGCTGCTGCCGCCGCCTCGGCCTCTTCTGCTGCTGCTGCCGCCGCCTCGGCCTCTTCCTCCGCCTCTGGAGGAACGTTGGCACCTGCCGCCCAGCAAACATGGGATGTACCACCAACACCACCACCTGCGTCACCAAGCATCTCAACCATGTCACACGGCAGCGTTCAGCTCTCCATCTCACAAACATTTGAGAGAAAGCGTAAATTCCCACCTAGCCACCCTCGATCCCTGGCCCTGAATGCCAGCATTTCTAAACTACTGGCCTATGAAATGCTGTCATTTAGGCTGGTGGACACACACAGCTTCAAACAGCTCATGTCACTTGCTGTCCCACAGTATGTTGTTCCCAGCCGCCACTACTTCTCCAAGAGAGCCGTGCCTTCCCTGCACAAACAAGTGTCCGATAAAATCAAGTGTGCACTGCGCAACGCCATCTGTGGCAAGGTCCACCTAACCACAGATACGTGGACCAGTAAGCACGGCCAGGGACGCTATATCTCCCTAACTGCACACTGGGTAAATGTAGTGGCGGCTGGGCCCCAGGCGGAGAGCTGTTTGGCGCACGTCCTTCCGCCGCCAAGGATCGCAGGGCAACATTCTTTGCCTCCTGTCTCCTCCTCCTCCTACTCAGCTTCCTCCTCCTCTTCTTCCACCTGCTCATCCAGTCAGCCACACACCTTCACCACCAACTTCAGCACAGCACGGGGTAAACGTCAGCAGGCCATTCTGAAACTCATATGTTTGGGGGACAGGCCCCACACCGCACAGGAGTTGTGGCGGGGTATAGAACAACAGACCGACGAGTGGTTGCTGCCGGTGAGCCTCAAGCCCGGCCTGGTGGTGTGCGATAATGGGCGAAATCTCGTTGCAGCTCTGGGACTAGCCGGTTTGACGCACATCCCTTGCCTGGCGCATGTGCTGAATTTGGTGGTGCAGAAGTTAATTCGCAACTACCCCGACATGTCAGAGCTGCTGCATAAAGTGCGGGCCGTCTGTTCGCGCTTCCGGCGTTCACACCCTGCCGCTGTTCGCCTGTCTGCGCTACAGCGTAACTTCGGCCTTCCCGCTCACCGCCTCATATGCGACGTGCCCACCAGGTGGAACTCCACCTTGCATATGCTGGACAGACTGTGCGAGCAGCAGCAGGCCATAGTGGAGTTTCAGCTGCAGCACGCACGGGTCAGTCGCACTGTGGATCAGACCCACTTCACCACCAATGACTGGGCCTCCATGCGAGACCTGTGTGCCCTGTTGCGCTGTTTCGAGTACTCCACCAACATGGCCAGTGGCGATGACGCCGTTATCAGCGTTACAATACCACTTCTATGTCTCCTTGAGAAAACACTTAGGGCGATGATGGAAGAGGAGGTGGCCCAGGAGGAAGAGGAGGAAGAGGGGTCATTTTTAGCACTTTCAGGCCAGTCTCTTCGAAGTGACTCAGAGGGAGGTTTTTTGCAACACCAGAGGCCAGGTACAAATGTGGCCAGACAGGGCCCACTACTGGAGGACGAGGAGGACGAGGATGAGGAGGAGGTGGAGGAGGATGAGGATGAAGCATGTTCACAGCGGGGTGGCACCCAAAGCAGCTCGGGCCCATCACTGGTGCGTGGCTGGGGGGAAACACAGGACGATGATGATACGCCTCCCACAGAGGACAGCTTGTCCTTACCTCTGGGCAGCCTGGCACACATGAGCGACTACATGCTGCAGTGCCTGCGCAACGACAGCAGAGTTGCCCACATTTTAACGTGTGCGGACTACTGGGTTGCCACCCTGCTGGATCCCCGGTACAAAGACAATGTGCCCACCTTACTTCCTACACTGGAGCGTGATAGGAAGATGCGCGAGTACAAGCGCACGTTGGTAGACGCGCTACTGAGAGCATTCCCAAATGTCACAGGGGAACCAGTGGAAGCCCAAGGCGAAGGCAGAGGAGGAGCAAGAGGTCGCAAACGCAGCTGTGTCACGCCCAGCTCCTCTGAGGGCAGGGTTAGCATGGCAGAGATGTGGAAAAGTTTTGTCAACACGCCACAGCTAAGTGCACCACCACCTGATACGGAACGTGTTAGCAGGAGGCAACATTTCACTAACATGGTGGAACAGTACCTGTGCACACCCCTCCACGTACTGACTGATGGTTCGGCCCCATTCAACTTCTGGGTCTCCAAATTGTCCACGTGGCCAGAGCTAGCCTTTTATGCCTTGGAGGTGCTGGCCTGCCCGGCAGCCAGCGTTTTGTCTGAACGTGTATTCAGCACGGCAGGGGGCGTCATTACAGACAAACGCAGCCGCCTGTCTACAGCCAATGTGGACAAGCTGACGTTCATAAAAATGAACCAGGCATGGATCCCACAGGACCTGTCCATCCCTTGTGCAGAATAGATATTAACTACCTCCCCTTAACAATATATTATTCTACTCCAGGGCACTTCCTCATTCAATACTATTTTTTATTTCATTTTACCATTATATTGCACGGCAACCCAAAGTTGAATGAACCTCTCCACGTGAAGCCTGATTCTCTGCTATGACATTAAGACTTATTCTGTGCTGACATGAAGCCAGATTCTCTGTTACGCGACCTCTCTCCTCTGCCTGGGCCTAAATATGTGACAGTGGCCTGTTCCAGTGGTGGGTGACGTGAAGCCTGATTCTCTGCTATGACATGAAGACAGATTCTGTGCTGACATAAGGCCAGATTCTCTGTTACAGGACCTCTCTCCTCTGTCTGGGTGCCGGGGCCTAAATGTGTGACAGTGGCCTGTTCCAGTGGTGGGTGACGTGAAGCCTGATTCTCTGCTATGACATGAAGACTGATTCTGCGCTGGCATCAGGCCAGATTCTCTGTTACGGGACCTCTCTCCTCTGCCTGGGTGCCTGGGCCTAAATGTGTGACAGTGGCCTGTTCCAGTGGTGGGTGACGTGAAGCCTGATTCTCTGCTATGACATGAAGACAGATTCTGCGCTGACATAAGGCCAGATTCTCTGTTACGGGACCTCTCTCCTCTGCCTGGGTGCCTGGGCCTAAATGTGTGACAGTGGCCTGTTCCAGTGGTGGGTGACGTGAAGCCTGATTCTCTGCTATGACATGAAGACAGATTCTGTGCTGACATCAGGCCAGATTCTCTGTTACGGGACCTCTCTCCTCTGCCTGGGTGCCTGGGCCTAAAAGTGTGACAGTGGCCTGTTCCAGTGGTGGGTGACGTGAAGCCTGATTCTCTGCTATGACATGAAGACAGATTCTGTGCTGACATCAGGCCAGATTCTCTGTTACGGGACCTCTCTCCTCTGCCTGGGTGCCTGGGCCTAAATGTGTGACAGTGGCCTGTTCCAGTGGTGGGTGACGTGAAGCCTGATTCTCTGCTATGACATGAAGACAGATTCTGTGCTGACATCAGGCCAGATTCTCTGTTACGGGACCTCTCTCCTCTGCCTGGGTGCCTGGGCCTAAATGTGTGACAGTGGCCTGTTCCAGTGGTGGGGGACATGAAGCCTGATTCTCTGCTATGACATGAAGACAGATTCTTCGCTGACATAAGGCCAGATTCTCTGTTACGGGACCTCTCTCCTCTGCCTGGGTGCCTGGGCCTAAATGTGTGACAGTGGCCTGTTCCAGTGGTGGGTGACGTGAAGCCTGATTCTCTGCTATGACATGAAGACAGATTCTGTGCTGACATCAGGCCAGATTCTCTGTTACGGGACCTCTCTCCTCTGCCTGGGTGCCTGGGCCTAAATGTGTGACAGTGGCCTGTTCCAGTGGTGGGTGACGTGAAGCCTGATTCTCTGCTATGACATGAAGACAGATTCTGCGCCGGCATAAGGCCAGATTCTCTGTTACGGGACCTCTTTCCTCTGCCTGGGTGCCTGGGCCTAAATGTGTGACAGTGGCCTGTTCCAGTGGTGGGTGACGTGAAGCCGGATTCTCTGCTATGACATGAAGACAGATTCTGCGCTGACATAAGGCCAGATTCTCTGTTACGGGACCTCTCTCCTCTGCCTGGGTGCCTGGGCCTAAATGTGTGACAGTGGCCTGTTCCAGTGGTGGGTGACGTGAAGCCTGATTCTCTGCTATGACATGAAGACAGATTCTGTGCTGACATCAGGCCAGATTCTCTGTTACGGGACCTCTCTCCTCTGCCTGGGTGCCTGGGCCTAAATGTGTGACAGTGGCCTGTTCCAGTGGTGGGTGAAGTGAAGCCTGATTCTCTGCTATGACATGAAGACAGATTCTGCGCTGACATCAGGCCAGATTCTCTGTTACGGGACCTCTCTCCTCTGCCTGGGTGCCGGGGCCTAAATGTGTGACAGTGGCCTGTTCCAGTGGTGGGTGACGTGAAGCCTAATTCTCTGCTATGACATGAAGACAGATTCTGTGCTGACATCAGGCCAGATTCTCTGTTACAGGACCTCTCTCCTCTGCCTGGGTGCCTGGGCCTAAATGTGTGACAGTGGCCTGTTCCAGTGGTGGGTGACGTGAAGCCTGATTCTCTGCTATGACATGAAGACAGATTCTGCGCTGACATAAGGCCAGATTCTCTGTTACGGGACCTCTCTCCTCTGCCTGGGTGCCTGGGCCTAAATGTGTGACAGTGGCCTGTTCCAGTGGTGGGTGACGTGAAGCCTGATTCTCTGCTATGACATGAAGACAGATTCTGTGCTGACATAAGGGCAGATTCTCTGTTACGGGACCTCTCTCCTCTGCCTGGGTGCCTGGGCCTAAATGTGTGACAGTGGCCTGTTCCAGTGGTGGGTGACGTGAAGCCTGATTCTCTGCTATGACATGAAGACAGATTCTGCGCTGACATAAGGCCAGATTCTCTGTTACGGGACCTCTCTCCTCTGCCTGGGTGCCTGGGCCTAAATGTGTGACAGTGGCCTGTTCCAGTGGTGGGTGACGTGAAGCCTGATTCTCTGCTATGACATGAAGACAGATTCTGCACTGACATAAGGCCAGATTCTCTGTTACGGGACCTCTCTCCTCTGCCTGGGTGCCGGGGCCTAAATGTGTGACAGTGGCCTGTTCCAGTGGTGGGTGACGTGAAGCCTGATTCTCTGCTATGACATGAATACAGATTCTGCGCTGACATAAGGCCAGATTCTCTGTTACGGGACCTCTCTCCTCTGCCTGGGTGCCTGGGCCTAAATGTGTGACAGTGGCCTGTTCCAGTGGTGGGTGACGTGAAACCTGATTCTCTGCTATGACATGAAGACAGATTCTGCGCTGACATAAGGACAGATTCTCTGTTACGGGACCTCTCTCCTCTGACTGGGTGCCGGGGACTAAATGTGTGACAGTGGCCTGTTCCAGTGGTGGGTGACGTGAAGCCTGATTCTCTGCTATGACATGAATACAGATTCTGCGCTGACATAAGGCCAGATTCTCTGTTACGGGACCTCTCTCCTCTGCCTGGGCCTAAATATGTGACAGTGGCCTGTTCCAGTGGTGGGTGACGTGAAGCCTGATTCTCTGCTATGACATGAAGACAGATTCTGCGCTGACATAAGGCCAGATTCTCTGTTACAGGACCTCTCTCCTCTGCCTGGGTGCCTGGGCCTAAATGTGTGACAGTGGCCTGTTCCAGTGGTGGGTGACGTGAAGCCTGATTCTCTGCTATGACATGAAGACAGATTCTGCGCTGACATAAGGCCAGATTCTCTGTTACGGGACCTCTCTCCTCTGCCTGGGTGCCGGGGCCTAAATGTGTGACAGTGGCCTGTTCCAGTGGTGGGTGACGTGAAGCCTGATTCTCTGCTATGACATGAATACAGATTCTGCGCTGACATAAGGCCAGATTCTCTGTTACGGGACCTCTCTCCTCTGCCTGGGTGCCTGGGCCTAAATGTGTGACAGTGGCCTGTTCCAGTGGTGGGTGACATGAAGACAGATTCTCTGCTATGACATGAAGACAGATTCTGCGCTGACATAAGGCCAGATTCTCTGTTACGGGACCTCTCTCCTCTGCCTGGGTGCCTGGGCCTAAATGTGTGACAGTGGCCTGTTCCAGTGGTGGGTGACGTGAAGCCTGATTCTCTGCTATGACATGAAGACAGATTCTGTGCTGACATCAGGCCAGATTCTCTGTTACGGGACCTCTCTCCTCTGCCTGGGTGCCTGGGCCTAAATGTGTGACAGTGGCCTGTTCCAGTGGTGGGTGACGTGAAGCCTGATTCTCTGCTATGACATGAAGACAGATTCTGCGCCGGCATAAGGCCAGATTCTCTGTTACGGGACCTCTTTCCTCTGCCTGGGTGCCTGGGCCTAAATGTGTGACAGTGGCCTGTTCCAGTGGTGGGTGACGTGAAGCCGGATTCTCTGCTATGACATGAAGACAGATTCTGCGCTGACATAAGGCCAGATTCTCTGTTACGGGACCTCTCTCCTCTGCCTGGGTGCCTGGGCCTAAATGTGTGACAGTGGCCTGTTCCAGTGGTGGGTGACGTGAAGCCTGATTCTCTGCTATGACATGAAGACAGATTCTGTGCTGACATCAGGCCAGATTCTCTGTTACGGGACCTCTCTCCTCTGCCTGGGTGCCTGGGCCTAAATGTGTGACAGTGGCCTGTTCCAGTGGTGGGTGAAGTGAAGCCTGATTCTCTGCTATGACATGAAGACAGATTCTGCGCTGACATCAGGCCAGATTCTCTGTTACGGGACCTCTCTCCTCTGCCTGGGTGCCTGGGCCTAAATGTGTGACAGTGGCCTGTTCCAGTGGTGGGTGACGTGAAGCCTAATTCTCTGCTATGACATGAAGACAGATTCTGTGCTGACATCAGGCCAGATTCTCTGTTACGGGACCTCTCTCCTCTGCCTGGGTGCCTGGGCCTAAATGTGTGACAGTGGCCTGTTCCAGTGGTGGGTGACGTGAAGCCTGATTCTCTGCTATGACATGAAGACAGATTCTGCGCTGACATAAGGCCAGATTCTCTGTTACGGGACCTCTCTCCTCTGCCTGGGTGCCTGGGCCTAAATGTGTGACAGTGGCCTGTTCCAGTGGTGGGTGACGTGAAGCCTGATTCTCTGCTATGACATGAAGACAGATTCTGTGCTGACATAAGGCCAGATTCTCTGTTACGGGACCTCTCTCCTCTGCCTGGGTGCCTGGGCCTAAATGTGTGACAGTGGCCTGTTCCAGTGGTGGGTGACGTGAAGCCTGATTCTCTGCTATGACATGAAGACAGATTCTGCGCTGACATAAGGCCAGATTCTCTGTTACGGGACCTCTCTCCTCTGCCTGGGTGCCTGGGCCTAAATGTGTGACAGTGGCCTGTTCCAGTGGTGGGTGACGTGAAGCCTGATTCTCTGCTATGACATGAAGACAGATTCTGCGCTGACATAAGGCCAGATTCTCTGTTACGGGACCTCTCTCCTCTGCCTGGGTGCCGGGGCCTAAATGTGTGACAGTGGCCTGTTCCAGTGGTGGGTGACGTGAAGCCTGATTATCTGCTATGACATGAATACAGATTCTGCGCTGACATAAGGCCAGATTCTCTGTTACGGGACCTCTCTCCTCTGCCTGGGTGCCTGGGCCTAAATGTGTGACAGTGGCCTGTTCCAGTGGTGGGTGACGTGAAACCTGATTCTCTGCTATGACATGAAGACAGATTCTGCGCTGACATAAGGACAGATTCTCTGTTACGGGACCTCTCTCCTCTGACTGGGTGCCGGGGCCTAAATGTGTGACAGTGGCCTGTTCCAGTGGTGGGTGACGTGAAGCCTGATTCTCTGCTATGACATGAATACAGATTCTGCGCTGACATAAGGCCAGATTCTCTGTTACGGGACCTCTCTCCTCTGCCTGGGCCTAAATATGTGACAGTGGCCTGTTCCAGTGGTGGGTGACGTGAAGCCTGATTCTCTGCTATGACATGAAGACAGATTCTGCGCTGACATAAGGCCAGATTCTCTGTTACAGGACCTCTCTCCTCTGCCTGGGTGCCTGGGCCTAAATGTGTGACAGTGGCCTGTTCCAGTGGTGGGTGACGTGAAGCCTGATTCTCTGCTATGACATGAAGACAGATTCTGCGCTGACATAAGGCCAGATTCTCTGTTACGGGACCTCTCTCCTCTGCCTGGGTGCCGGGGCCTAAATGTGTGACAGTGGCCTGTTCCAGTGGTGGGTGACGTGAAGCCTGATTCTCTGCTATGACATGAATACAGATTCTGCGCTGACATAAGGCCAGATTCTCTGTTACGGGACCTCTCTCCTCTGCCTGGGTGCCTGGGCCTAAATGTGTGACAGTGGCCTGTTCCAGTGGTGGGTGACGTGAAACCTGATTCTCTGCTATGACATGAAGACAGATTCTGCGCTGACATAAGGACAGATTCTCTGTTACCGGACCTCTCTCCTCTGACTGGGTGCCGGGGCCTAAATGTGTGACAGTGGCCTGTTCCAGTGGTGGGTGACGTGAAGCCTGATTCTCTGCTATGACATGAATACAGATTCTGCGCTGACATAAGGCCAGATTCTCTGTTACGGGACCTCTCTCCTCTGCCTGGGTGCCTGGGCCTAAATGTGTGACAGTGGCCTGTTCCAGTGGTGGGTGACGTGAAGCCTGATTCTCTGCTATGACATGAAGACAGATTATGCGCTGACATAAGGCCAGATTCTCTTTTACGGGACCTCTCCTCTGCCTGGGTGCCTGGGCCTAAATGTGTGACAGTGGCCTGTTCCAGTGGTGGGTGACATGAAGCCTGATTCTCTGCTATGACATGAAGACTGATTCTGCGCTGACATGAAGCCAGATTCTCTGCTATGGCATGAAGAAACTGATTCTCTGCTGACATGAAGCCAGATTCTTTGCTATGGCATGAAGAGACTGATTCTCTGCTGACGTGAAGCCAGATTCTCTGCTATGGGACCTCTGTCCAATTGATATTGGTTCATTTTTATTTTTTTTATTTTAATTCATTTCCCTATCCACATTTGTTTGCAGGGGATTTACCTACATGTTGCTGCCTTTTGCAGCCCTCTAGCTCTTTCCTGGGCTGTTTTACAGCCTTTTTAGTGCCCAAAGGTTCGGGTCCCCATTGACTTCAATGGGGTTCGGGTTCGGGACGAAGTTCGGATCGGGTTCGGATCCCGAACCCGAACATTTCCGGGAAGTTCGGCCGAACTTCTCGAACCCGAACATCCAGGTGTTCGCTCAACTCTAATTCCTACTTGAATATAAATTGAGATGCCTGATAGGACCCCATAGTCAGACCCAATAAGGCAGACAAGAGAAATTACTGGGAGATACTACAGATGATGGGAGAGAGTGAGCCAGCCTAAACTGTGTGTTAGTTAGCTATCAAGTAGAGGTGATTAGTGCTGGCACCTCAGGGTTTAGAGAGGGTGAGTGCAGCTAAAAGCTCACAGTAGCAGTAAAGGATGGTCTAGAGCAGGGGTATCTAGTACCCTGGAGCATGGGTACTTTGAAATCTGGACATTTGTAGATATTTGCCCATTTCCCATATGCAAAGTCATTAACACCTTACTTTATTTCACTTTAAAGGGTTAACTTGCATTGTCTTATACTGTTTAATATTGTGTAACTGCATAATATATGTATGTTGTGATATATATCCTGCTCATTTGCCTTGTGTTTGCACTGCACTGTAGAAAGGGTTAATGAATACTGAGAGATGTTTGAGACTTTCTAGCTAATAATGAGAAGCTCTTAATTTTCCCCAGTACTATAAGGTTTAAAGAAGAGCATGTTTTGGAGGGAAAAAGCCAGACTTGTTTACCACCAAAAGCAGAGAGGCTGACCTTTCGAATGCCAGGTGCTGCTATGTTATTATAGCTGAAAACCTGTTTTTGTCTGGAAAAACTGCTGTGTCATTGCTATTGAGTATCATTGAAGCTCTAATGCAAGTCTATGAGAGACGGGAGTTGTAACTTTGTAATTGTTTGTGCTGAGTTTCTCCACCCCTACCCCTGGAAGTTTCTAGTTCAGCTAGAAACTGCATATAAGGAGAACAGTCAGAGCCCCTAGTGTTCTGTAGTTAGGGAACAGTGTTTAGAAGAGGAGACTCTGCCAGAATATTCAGTGACCAGAAGACGATGCTGAGACAGGTATACTCTGCCACAGACCCCCAGCCATTGGCCAGGGTACCAGCCTTCTGAGAGAGAGGGACAGCTAGCACAGGCCTTTCCTCAGCATCAAACCCTTCTTCTGCCAGGGAGGAAACTGGAGAAGCCAGCCCTATACTTCACCTGTATTGTTTTGCACCTGAACCCCTCCAATAAAGAAGCTCACTGGTTTACTGAAGACCCTGACTCTCTGGACTTAATTCCCATTGGGGTGGATCACGCCTTACCATCCCTTGGGGAGAGCAGCAACACGTGGTGATACGAGGCCACCCCAAACCCGGCTACTGCAGGTAGTCAACTTATAATACTTAGCCCAACAAACCTTAAAGCGCCAGTGGACCTGTAGAGAAAACAGTTCAGGAAATAAAGACCAACTGGCTTGACACAAGTGAAGTGAGCCATGAGTAGAGTTGACGTGGCCTGTAAAGAAGCAGCAAAAGCTATCTTCATTGCTGTCAAGTGGAAGGAGACTCAGAAACATAGAAACAGAATGTGTCGGCAGATAAGAACCAATTGGCCCATCTAATCTGACCAACAGGGTGACATCGCCCAAGGGAATATGGTGTAAATCCTGCCAGAAAGAGATAGTAAGCCTGTTGACTCTTAGAGAAACTCTGACACAGATTTACTAATGTTCCCCTAGAATCTGTCTAAAAACTGGTGCGAATTGGCACAACTAGAGTTTCTACACTTCTTTCTGACTTGCTCTAAAAGGATAGTGTCAACCATCCAAATAACGGACATGGCAACCGGTTTTGTGATTGGTGAGAGCCCAATGGTCAGACTCCCACTAATCTTACAGTTATTCCCTATCCAGGGGATAAGTAGTTATTGGAATATCCTTACAAACTTAAAGGAGTTCTCCGGGTTTTTAATATTTATCAATATCAGATCAGCAGGTGTCCGACACCCGGCACCCCTGCCGATCAGCTGTAAGAAGAATGTGTAACAGCAATTATTTATGGCTTATGTAATGCTTTGGAGTGCACGACCAAAAAGGCAGCACCCTGTGATTGTGTTGTGGGGTTCAGATGGGGAAACAGAGGGAACTCCCTACCTCTGTCTAACACTTGGATGCTGCAGTCTGAGGGTTTATGCTGCAGGAATGAGACTTCTTTCCAGCCATTGCAGCAGGAATATGACTGTATAATACAGCACCACTCCTGCAGCTGGTCTATATATATGATGTACATACAAACACATCTCTGCCCAGTCGAATTAGCTGGTGTCACTGCCTGTGCTCACAGAAAGGCAGCGGACTGAAAGATTAATCACTTCTAATGCTATTCATCTCCAGACGGCAGCGCTTACTCTGCATGTTGATGTCTGAACTGTCAGCAGAATTACCAGAAGAAACTCCCATACAACCTCATACTGCATGACAGCATCCAAGCTTCAGACAGATGCTGACTGCTTACGAAGGCTAAGGGGAAATACTGTCTACTGAGTCGTCTACAATTTTTATAGTTTTTGCAGATAGTCTTCACTTGCACTATTAAACTATTCCTAAGACTGTCACAAGTATGAAGGATACTTTTATATAAGCAGTTGGCCAAGAAGAAAATCTAGCATCTGAAAAGTCCAGATAACACCTTCATCACTGTGAAGTTGGCAAGTGGGGAAATACATTTTGATTCGTTTAGCCTCCAATTCCGGTCTCGCTTTGGCAGGAAGGCAGGGTGAGATTTAACGTCCAGAGAGCATGATCTGAGACCGTGATATTTCCTATCCCAGCGGCGCTAAAGAGCGGCAAAAGAGAGGCATAGAAACATAGAAACATAGAATGTGTCGGCAGATAAGAACCATTTGGCCCATCCAGGCAGAGGTTAATATATAATCCAATCTCTGATAAGACTTGTGCAGATTAGAGTAGAATGGGAAATCCTTGACTGTGTGTAGATCTTGTAGTTTTTTATGCAATTTACCTATATGTTTATGTGAGATGTGTGTTTTGGTGGTAAATGGGTCTACCAAAGGGTTAAGGGTCAGATTGAGATCTGCTCCTAGAATTATGGGCCCTTATGCAAACATTTTAATTGTGTCTAATGTTTTTATTAGCTATGGTACGGTGGATGTATTCAGGGCATATAAATTTGCAAATGCGAATTTGCGGCCTTCTATTTCTTCTTTTAACCACCTCCCATCCGCACGTTGACTATAAACGTCCGGGAGGTGGTTCTCTATTTCTGAATGGACGTTCCAGAACGTCCGTTCAGAAAATGCAGCTGCTGATCGGGTTGCCCGCTGTCAGTGACAGCAGGGCAACCCTTAGAGAAGGCAGGGACAAGGCTATGCGCTTCCTTTTCCGGACCAGCGGTCATGTGACCGCCGGGATCGGAGAGTGCAGGAGCTGTGTGAGGTTAAAAGGTTTCACATGTAAAAAAAAAATTCCTCAAGTAAGAAATATTATTTTTTTTTTTAAATAGAAAAAATAAAATAAAATAGACATATTTGGTATTGCCGCGTCCGTGACGGTCGGCTCTATAAATATATTACATAATCGACCCAGTCCAATAAAAATAAAAATTAAAAAAAAGTGTCAAAACAAGCAATTTTTCTCACCTGTGATCATATCACAAAAAGTGCAACACCAAGTGATCAAAAAGGCGTATGTCCCACAAAATGGTACCAATAAAACTGTCACCTCATATCGCAAAAAATGAGCCCCTACATAAGAGGTGCCTGGGTCCCGGAAAGTATTCCAGGGTAAAATATGGAACTGCAATGTATCCTCAAACTAGAACTAATTCAACATATAGCACATTCTCTTAAAGATCAACTTTCAAAAACATTAACTATTTCTTTAGTAACTCTGGGTTATTGGCCAACATTTTTCTGTGCCCCACGTTGCCATGCTACTCCCCCGACCCACCGCCACCTTCACCTCTCTCGGTCAGATCGGATAGGAAAGCATAGCAAGTCGGCCACATCTAATGTAATAACTGAACCTCCTCTGTTGTTTCGATCATTCACGATGGAGGTGAAGCCGATCTGCTTGTGCTTTTCATTGTTTTAGCTGCTTTATTCTTGGGGATCTTCCTCTAGGGCTCATTTTTCGGGAGATGCGATAAAGGCGTTTGTTGTACAACCGGCATCCAAGTGGGTATCTCTATTCGTTGGAGTCACAGCGCTAACCAAGCTTTGTCCAAGTTCTCCGGTGTGTGTATTATTATTCTTTTTCCGTTCTTGAGGATAGAAAGTCCAAAAGGTTACATCCAGGTGTATGGGATTCTCTGAGAGCTCAAAACTTCTAGCAGCGGTTTCATAATGCGGCGTTTTGCTAGTGTGGAGGGCACTATATCTTGATAAATGGCTATTTCTGCGCCTTCATATGAGAGATGATCTTTTTCTCTAGCTGCAGAAAGGATGCGGGCTGTGTCAACGTATGATAGAATGCCGCACACCACATCTCTGGGCCTCTCTGAGGGCTTTGGTGCCGGCTTTAGAGCCCTGTGCACTCGTTCAATTGTTATAGTTGAAGCTGCTTCGTGGCCTACCAGGCTTGTGAATATTCCCAGGTCTCTTGCAATCTCGTTATGCGCACATTTCTCCTTCTGCTGCGGTTTTCTTGGTCCTCGATCATTATCATGACCCTGTTAAGTTCTGATGTATGAAGCTCCACGTGCTCCACCATTCCTGCAGAGTGTGTCACTATTTTCTGAGCCGCTGTTTCAAGGGCCTCCAGTCTGTGGCCTATTTGCATAAGTTCTGTCTTAATATTGGACAGTTCAGTGAGAACAGGTTTGATAGCTCGTTCGAGCGCTTGGCCCAGTACCTTGGTAAGGATGGCTTTGGAGATGGGGGAGTTATCCTGTGTCTCTTCCGCCCTCGCTGCTACCGCCGCTATATTAGCGCTTATGACCGGTGTTGTGGAAATTTTATTAGTATGTGTATTTAATATATTGTGTATTGTCATCATGTCTCTCAGTGTCAGGGTAAACCATTGGAGTGGATATCTTCCCGTGTATGTCCTGTTACAGCTGCTGGGCGCAGAAGTCTCCGTCGGCGAATGGTCCATGTGCTAAGCACTGGGCTGTGGGCCGGGGGAGACTGATGTGTTCAGCAGAGCAGTGTTTTGTTGGCTGATGTATGGAGGCCAGCTAGGGCCCCTGCGCAAGACGCGGATTTATTGGCTTGGCGTGGATGCATTTGTTAAGAGAACAATATAACGAAAGGAACGTGCGTTTGTTGTCTCTAGTGCGCCTAATCAGCCGCTGGAGATAATGACGTTGTCCTGTAAATAAACATGCATGAGGATCATAGTAATTTTATCTGGCATTGATCACTGAGCAAGGCTGGATAAAATTAGCTCCAGTGGTAATGGTAGGTTATAGTATACATGTGTTTGTGAGCTAGCTAGGTTATTCTAAATGATGGTGTCTTGTCTTCCTATGTCATCACTTCCTGTATCCTTGTCTTGGGCCAGCCCCTTTTTACACCTTTTGTTAGTAAATAAAGGTGAGCAGACTCAGGAGGGCGGGAGGAGTCTCTCAGGATTTTCAACCAAGATGGTAACAGATGTGTGGCTCTCTGACTGGGGCTGAGGGAGAAGGGATTCACCTTTTTCCTTATACAAACTTTGATGCGAGCTGATTGCAACTATTAATATTTACCACAACAGTTGGCGACCACGAATTAGAGAGCTAATTTTTTCCCCCGTTATTAGCAGAACTTAAAGGAGACACAGCTTAGTTTTCAAAAAGCAAAAAAGGCCGGCATAAGGTAATATCCTTTTTCCTTACTCTCATTGTTGAGAAAGTTTTGCTCTTTGTGAATTTAAATCTGTGTACTCCAATCTGTTGATATCGGGAAAGAAATCTACTTGAAAGAACCTTTTGGTGTATATGGTTGTTATCTGCTGCATCAAGGGGTGTGTAAGTGTTTATCCCTTGTAAGTTGATTGTACAGAGATTGTATGATGAGATTGTATGATGAGAAGTAGACAGGGTATTGTGTTTTTTGTAACTTTTAACTTTTATGTTACTTTGATTTTGTAAGAGGCAATTTTATAGAGGTTTATAGAGGCAGCAATTGGTTTTAGTGTTTGTACATTAGAGACAGCGTTTAGAGAGTATTTTTATATTGTAAACCTGTAAATCACCCACAGAGTGGAGGTTGTGCTGTGGTTTCAAGGGGAAGGGAGCAGGAAATATAGAAACTGTTTTTATTGCTGGATATTGTAGACACTATCTTGATTGCCTTTGTGTGATGACCATGTGCTTGTCGGCCATCTTGGTCAGTTGACTATGGAAAGCGATCTGATTGTTTTTGCCTGAAATGTTAGTTTTGTCCAGAATAGTTATCTTGTCTTTTTGTAACCTTTCTATGTACATTTTGATATCGGTTGAGTGTTCGGTTATGGTATAGCTCAGTGACCAGTCTGATACAGGAATCATTGTGTGAGCATTAGTGGCAGTTTAGTGGTGAAATCGTCCTATAGTTGATGATTCTGCTTAATGTTTGTACAGTATATCTGTGGCTGTTACACTGAATTGTAGACTTGTTTGGCATAATTAATACGGGTATTACAGTGTAGAAAGGTTCTGTGCCAAAAGTATTGGAACAACTCCTAGAAATTGGTACTAGTGTTTTGTTTTTTGTAGCAACCATTGTGGTGTTTGCTTTTGTGCAATGGAAAGTATTTTTAAAGAAGTAGCAAAGTTGAAGGACACGGCGGGCATTCTTCAGGCTATGCAGGGATCTACTGATCCATGGCTGCAGGCCCAGAATTGTGTAGCAAACCTGATCGGTACCAAAAAATGGAGCAAAAGGAAAGGCAAGTATGCTCTGATTTTTGCTGCTGGGTGGATAGCGGATAAATATCAAGAGTCTTGTAGGCTGAAGCTGAGTTTGGAAGGAGAAGTGGAAGATTTAAAAGTAGAAATTGTTAAATTGAGAACTCTTGTCCAGCAGGCAGCTGAAGCTAGCGCTAATTATGAGCTGCGCAAGGAGAATGAATGGTTATCTGAAAGCCTGATGCATGCACAGGGTGCTGTAAGTGAATTGCCAGAGTTATTGAAACAACCGTTGGAGAGTAATGTGTCTGGGATTGGAGGCAATGTATGCACTGTAAGCATGGAGAAGTCTGAGGATTGTGATTCAGATAGTGGAACCGACTCAGGGATGGAGATAGACAATGTGTCTGACCCTGGAGTTGGGCGTATTAACACAAGGCCAGAAGATTCCTCAGATGAGTCCGTGGTAAGTGGACTCAATATGGTTAATGTTGTGCGCCAAATCAAATCGCCATGTGCCCAGGCAAGGTATTATGCAAGGAATCGAGCTATCCTTTGTTTTGCATGCAGGGAATACGGGCACATTGCACGATATTGTGACGTTGCTAATGGCAACAGACACAGGTATGTTAAGTACCCCAGAACCACACCTAGAAGTAAAGTGGTTTATTCAGCACGATGGGGTAATGGTCCCAGACATGCTTCTTTGCAAAGGCAGAGAACCCAGGAACAGCCGAGGTCATCTATCAGTGAGGCGGATTTTAAATCACAATATGAACGGTTAAAATGTGAAAGAAACCGGTTTTGGGACCTTGTGATGTTGAATCCTGCTTCTCTGGTAAAATGAATCTGAAGCTGTTTGGGGCTGGGCAAATTAACATTTCAATTACTGGGTGGGTAGAATTTCTCCTGTACGGTTTCAGAGGAACCCCCCAGGACATTGATTTGTTAATTCAGTCCTATACAATTGTATGTGTTCCTGAGGTTTTAGTTTTTGTATGCGTTTTGGGTTAAGGTAAAATTAACTTTTTACTGAATCTCAATGTATGTAACAGGACTGTCTGTAACTGAAGTTTGTTATGTTTGTTTTCCTCTCCTGTTTACAGGTCTTCTTATTTTACTAATCCATTTATTATTATTTTTTTTTTTGGTTTTTATTGAAGTCTCTTTCAGTTTTTCCTTATTTACCAACCCATTTTTATTTTTTAGCCTATTATTAATTTTTCCTTTTTATTAATTTTTTAGGTTTTTCATATTTTGGCGCTTTTCTCTTTTTCTTTCTTCTCTTTCTTTCCCTCCCTCCCTTTTCTCTGCAGATTTGGTTAGGAGTACTGGGGGTCTCATGATATTGTGTAGGAACTACTGTCTGAATTCAAGGGTTGCTGCTGAGTGAGAGGTTTTTGATCAGTCACTGCAAAAAGGGCTTCGTGTGCTGTTCAGCTTGACTATATAGAATCATATCGACAAAGGAAAGTGAGTTGATGAGCATTTTTTTTAAGGAGACAAGGTGATATATATCACCTGGGCATACCAATAGCTGTGTGAGTAACCCCATTCCCCACAGGAGTACTGTGTGTTTGTTTCCTGTGCACCCCCCGTCCCCACAGAAGGTACTGTGTGTTCTCTGCGCACCCCTCGTCTCCACAGAAGGTACTGTGTGTTCTCTGTGCACCCCTTTTTCCACTCCAGGTCAATTGGAAGCCCTATCCTGTGGTCAGGTCACTATTCAGAGCCAAAACCGAGGCTGGTATATCTCATTAGGAGACTCAGAGGGCCGCCGTGTGTTGGTGAGAGCCCTTTTCCTCACGCTGTTACTCCTTTTCCTGAGGTCTAACTAGGGCGAACGGAGTCCGTGTGTCGGTGCCAGAAAACCCTAGGGCAACTCAGAGGCGAACGAATCGGAGTAGCAGCCGTCCAGGGGGTTTGTCGCAGGACACTGGAGGTGGACGCACCTACTTTTAGAAAAATTCCTTGCGTAGGTCGCAGGAAACTGTAGCTCGAGCATGAGTTTAGGGAACAGAAGGGTACCACTTCTGACTATAGGACAGCGAAGCAGCACATGAAATCCATCTATGGAGGAGGAGTTGTTAAGCCCCTCAAAGATTGGCACCAATGGACTGTAGGTTCAGACTGGACCATCCCCAAAGAAGGGACCTTTGAGGTCTGGATTTGGGAAAAGTTTGTCCGTGAATTTCCCACTAGACTCCAAAGCCATGGTTCCCTCCAGAAGGCAGAACTGTGGCTGCACAAATCCATCGAGCTCCAGCAGCAGGGCATTCAAAAGTCCCAGACAGTGCGAACTAACACTGTCATGTAATCCCGTCCCGCTAAGACTGCAGAGTCCAAGAGAAGCGCTTTTCTCCTTTTCTCTTTCTCTATCTCTCTCTCTCTCATCCCTTCGTCATCTCTCCATCTAACCTTGAGAAGATGCACCATGTTTAATCCAGCTTCTCTTCGTGCTGGTTTTAAGGACGATGAGAAGGGGGGAAAGTGGTGCAGAAAATAACGATCTTCAAACTTTCTAACCTCTCAAATGTCAATCCTTTTCTTTGCTGGTACTTGGGTCAGATTTTTGCAAAGAAGGTAAAAATCACGGCCGATCCATGGCCTGAATGTTCCACTGTAACCCTTTTATTCCATCAGGTATGCCCCCAGGCAGCCCCACGGGTTATCACCCGATGTCCACCACAGGGTTCGGGAGTTCTCTTCCGGACCCAGACTCAATAACCAGTGTTCATTCTAGTCAACCAGGTGATTGGGTCTTGCTAAAGAAACATCCGAGGACGGGACTAGAGCCGAGATATCTTGGGCCATTCCAGGTGCTGCTGATGACGCCAACCTCTCTGAAGTTCGAAGGACGAGACAACTGGATCCACACCGGTCACTGCAAGAAGCTGCTCAACTAAGTCAAAGAATGCAGAGTATCACTTTTGTTTATTTGTTACAAGGAGGCATTTGTTGATAGACGATACATTATTAATATTAGCTCTGGCTCCTGCTCCTTGCTTATTAATCCTGTATGGGTGTCCGGGCAGCTAGGCGACCCGTAGATGTGGGATCCTCCGGTTGTGAGGAAGGTTATGCCTGGCTAGCAGACACCATTGACAAGGGTCAGGCCCATACTGACAGGAGCAGGACAGAGGCAGAGCTATGACTAGTGACGGTTAGAATCCTTTTTAAAGCTTTGGGAGGTTTTGGGGCTCACTGGTTTTCCATTGGATCCGGGTGAAAGGAAATGGGACATGTACTTATGTTTTTTGTTTCCATTCCTTCTATACGCCGGAGTGAGATGTTCCTGATGTCTAATCGACTGAGTTACCGAAGACCGAACAGACAAGACGCCCTGAAGACCAAACCATGGACCAGATGCAGAGGATCCCAAACCAGCCGGCGACCAACGCGAAACGCCACCTCCTAAGTCACCTCCCGAAGAAAAGAAGACGTGTCAAGATTGACTTTACAAAGACTGTTTTTTTCAAAGAAGAAGATCGAGATCCGTCGAGGGACATTGGCGAGCATATGACAAAGAGGAGGGACTGTTGTGGAAATTTTATTAGTATGTGTATTTAATATATTGTGTATTGTCATCATGTCTCTCAGTGTCAGGGTAAACCATTGGAGTGGATATCTTCCCGTGTATGTCCTGTTACAGCTGCTGGGCGCAGAGGTCTCCGTCGGCGAATGGTCCATGTGCTAAGCACTGGGCTGTGGGCCGGGGGAGACTGATGTGTTCAGCAGAGCAGTGTTTTGTTGGCTGATGTATGGACGCCAGCTAGGGCCCCTGCGCAAGACGCGGATTTATTGGCTTGGCGTGGATGCATTTGTTAAGAGAACAATATAACGAAAGGAACGTGCGTTTGTTGTCTCTAGTGCGCCTGATCAGCCGCTGGAGATAATGACGTTGTCCTGTAAATAAACATGCATGAGGATCATAGTAATTTTATCTGGCATTGATCACTGAGCAAGGCTGGATAAAATTAGCTCCAGTGGTAATGGTAGGTTATAGTATACATGTGTTTGTGAGCTAGCTAGGTTATTCTAAATGATGGTGTCTAATCTTCCTATGTCATCACTTCCTGTATCCTTGTCTTGGGCCAGCCCCTTTTTACACCTTTTGTTAGTAAATAAAGGTGAGCAGACTCAGGAGGGCGGGGGGAGTCTCTCAGAATTTTCAACCAAGATGGTAACACCTGTGTCTGTCTCTGACTGGGGCTGAGGGAGAAGGGATTCACCTTTTTCCTTACACAAACTTTGATGCGAGCTGATTGCAACTATTAATATTTACCACAACACCGGTGACTGTGCTACTTTCTTTTTGAAGAAGCGTTGCATCTCCTGCTGTCCCTTATGCGATCTTGGCATGTCAGGAGGGTCAGGGCCTCTTTCTCTGCCATATTTGACCATTTTTGATCGGGTTTTCCTTCTTTTCTGGCTTTCTATCGCCTAAATGTGGAGGAGCTGAAGCTTCACGCTGCCATCCACCTTGGCGTCTAGGCTCCGCCCCCCGGGGAAATACATTTTGATCAAATGTATGCTAAGAACCTTATGTTTATAGATGTAGCAGTAATAGATCAATGTATGTATAACTGTCTGTAAGAAGATACAAGGAATCATCGTGGATGATAGGTACGTGTCACCGAGGTTCCTGGCCTCGGTGGAGTAAGAGCCGGTTTATATGTGTCAGCAGCAGTTTCTGTTTGACACCTTGGTACTTAGCATGGCAATAATAGCTGATCCGGGACGGCTCTAACTGGGAGTAGTCAAAGTGCTGTGTGGGTGACTATTCCCCATGTTCCAGGCCGGGTTTTGCCAGGCATAAAACCAGCCAGCACTGCCAGGTGGAGAGGATTACCTCCGTCTGACAGTGGAGCTCAGGAGGTCTGTGTGCTGGGATCTGAGGCCTGTGCTGGGCTGGAGAGCAGAGACCTGTGTGTCAGGGGAACAGGCCGTCTAAAGCCTGTATTTGAACTTTCTGAGACAGAACTGCCACGAGGTGACTTTTGTTATATTAACTTGCCATTGGGTGTGAAGTAACAACAACACTGCAAAAGTGGCATTTTGTTTTTGGCATCGTGTGAATAAACACTGAAGTTTGAATTACAAACTTGTATTTTGCCTCTGTACTGCGCCCGCTTATCCTAACTACCAGAGCGAATCCCCACATGTCACAAAGCCATCAAGGACAGGAAGTCAGAATACAGTGCATCTTCTCAGACAGGGGGTTTACTAGGGTCTCAAAAGATCCAGGAGCCCAAGCCTCCCCCCCATCCCCACTCCAGCCCTACTACATACTACACTACATACCTGTTACATCCAGTGATGTCTGATTTGGTTATACAATTTCTCTTTCCTCATCTTCTCCATTTGCCCCAGATTGCCATGCTGACTTTTCAACTATGTCTTGTCTGGGGGGGCGTGGCCGGAAGCTGGCATGAGCAGGCGCGGTTAGCAGAATCTCCGGACCTCATACCCTAACTTTACATTAATCCTGAAATTATCAAACGCCAACATTTCTACACCGAGAGGTAAGAGATCGGGTAGATCTCGTGCACCGAAAATGTCCCGAAACAGGGCTCTTACAGCCGCAGAAAAACGTAAAGAGTTTGCCCGCCTGGATAGTCAAGATGGCGGCGGAGCGGGAGCGCAGCCACGCGCATCATCAGCCTCTGGGGAATCGCTGGTGGAAGCGGAGGAGACGACCCAGGGTGAGCCATCTCTCAAACAAGTGACGGAGCAGCTATTGCTAGCCATCACGTCCTCTCGGTCCTCCTTATCAGGAAAGTTGGAAGAGGTGAAGGTGGACATAGGCCTGTTAAGGGCTGACATGCAGAACATGCGTGAGCGCATTAAGGAGTCGGAGCAAAGAATCTCTGTTGTGGAAGATAGAGTGAACCCGATACCTGCGCAAATATCCGACTTGGAAAAGAAAATTGAATTTTGGCAGCAGAAATGCGATGACTTTGAGAATCGCACGAGACGTAATAATCTGCGCATAGTTGGACTTCCAGAAAGAGCAGAAGGTACTGACCCCGGTACTTTTGTTACTACATGGCTAAAGTCTACCTTTCCTGATGCCACCTTCTCCAGTGCGTTCATTGTGGAGAGAGCCCACAGAGTTCCCGCCAAGGCAACACCACCGGGAGCCCCTCCGCGTCCGCTGCTGGCGCGATTGTTGAATTCCAATGATAGGGATCGCATCCTTCAATTGGCAAGGCGTAAACAGAATATCTGCTTTGAAAACGCCCCGATCATGCTTTTTCCGGATTTTTCCGCGGAATTACAAAAGCGCAGAGCTACGTTTGTGGCAGTGGAGAAACGCCTCCGAGATCTGGACATACCATATTCTATGGCGTACCCAGCTCGTCTGCGGATTACTGATGGAGAGAGGAGCAGATTTTTCAACTCGCCGGCAGAGGTTGTCGCCTGGTTAGAGAGCAGACCTTGTCCTGCCAGAGAACAAAGATGACTTTATTCCTGGGACATGTGTGGTATGCTACAGTGCTAGGAAGAGGGCGAGATGTTAGGCTGTAAGGCCTTAATGCTGGGAATGCAATTTATTTCCACATATGCCTTGGTTTGATAGGTAGTAACCTGCCAAAAGGAATTGTTCATGTTCTGCCTTGTTTCAGCAATTTATATGCTGTTGTGCAGTTTTGAGACCCTGAGAGTGATGGGTTTTGCGGGGCGGTTGGGGAGGTATCTTCCCTCTAGATATAGGAGTATAACGTTCCATTGATATATAATCCATAACATATCCGATGCTGGATACATGTGAGGATGGCTGGAGGGGGGATGCCTCACCTGAGCCTAAGCACTTATAATGATGACAATCTCATATCATTTATAAGAGTGATTTTAAGTTGTGCGTATGTGCATTTTTTATATACCTACGCGAAAAGTTAGGGTATGCGTTTCTTTTACATGTTACAGCTGTCAACATCAGTGCGACTGGTAAAGATATACCATTAGTATTCCCCGTTTAAGTGTTGCCACGGGGGCTTTGTCATTATTTAATTATTGCAGGATTGAAAAGTGCCTATACGGAATGAAACATATTCCGAATCCTGCTTTTTTGTATTGTTTTGCGTTCTCTTTTTATATGTTCACTGATCCGTACTATGTCAATACCATGTTATACCATGTTATTAAGGTCACTAAATCACGTAATTGCTAGGATATCAGATATGGAAGCTGGTAAATATGGGGATTTGCGATGGTCCCGAATCACTGAGTTTTACAAGTTAAAATGGCAGATATGAGAGTAATGTCGTGGAACATCCGGGGTCTAGGGAGCGTAAGGAAAAGAGCTATGGTGTTTTCTGAAATTTAACCCACATATATTATGTCTGCAGGAAACTCATTTAATCATAGATACGGTTAAGCGACTGAGAAAACCCTGGCAGCAATGGGCACAGCATTCCTGCTATACGAATATGTCCCGTGGAGTATCCTTAATGATACATAAATCGTTGAGATGGGAACTTGAGCAGCTGCAGATAGATCCCGCTGGGCGATACATATTTGTGGCAGCGTATATTCAGGGCACTCTGTATGTCTTGATAGGTGTGTATATACCCCCCCCCCCCCATCCTCTCTGCAAATACTCCACCAGGCTATTAGCTTTGCTGTTTCCTATCCCTCAGCTAGGGTGTTATGTATGGGTGATAATGTATAATAATGTATAATATGACTATGTCTAACACTTTAGATAGGTTCCACCCAGGTGGATCCATGAGCAATGTTGATGGGTATGGATCCTCTCTAGCTAAATTAATGGCGGAAGTTGGATGGGTAGACATGTGGCGGCTCAAACATCCCAATGATAACGTTTATTCCTGTCATTCTGCTAGTCATAATAGTCTGTCTAGAATAGATTATATTATGGGGAATTCTGATGTGTGCTCAACTAGCTATCAGATTGCATTTGGTGTGAGAGGGGTATCTAACCATTCACCAATACTTTTGACTCTTTTATCTGGACATAGGAAGGTGGGTCAGTCGATGAAGATACATCCCTTTTGGCTTACCCTTTTCTCACCTAATGATCGTATACCGGATCAGCTTGCGGTATTTGCAGAGGTTCATGATGATAATGTGGATCCCTTGCTGAGATGGGACACACTGAAAGCTTATTTGAGAGGCTGTCTAAAATCCTCCATATCTTTTGTGAAGAAAGCCTCAGCTAGGTTGGAAGAGGAGATGGCTTCGGAATGCTCTGCCTTGGAGAGGATATATGTTGATGATCCCACTGAACAGAACAAACAAAATTGGCTTATGATAGGAAGTCGATATTTGACCCTCCTGAAAGAGAAGGCCCAGCGTAGATTATTTTTTACCAGACAATTTTACTTTGAATTGGGGAATCAATCCAGTAAACTATTAGCTCATATAATCCGACAAAACCAGGCCTCCCCAGCGATTCTTAGGATTAAGGATGTAAATCGTGTCCTACTAACTGAGCCTGATGCCATTGTCAACAGATTCAGGGAGTATTACCAGACGCTGTATACTGGGAGAGCTGATTATACAACTGACGAGGTGAAGGGTTACCTATCAGACATAGAGATTCTGAAGCTATCACAGGAGTCGAGGAATATATTGGATGCCCAGATAACAATTCAAGAGATCTCGGATGCTATATCCGCACTTGCAAAAGGGAAATCCCCTGGTCCGGACGGACTGCCTGTGGAGGTCTATTCCAAATATGCTGCTTCTATATCTCAATCTATGCTGCACATGTACACTGAGTCATTTAGACAGGGAACTTTACCACCATCCCTCTATGATGCGTCTATTGTGATTTTGTTGAAACCTGGGAAGGATCCAGTGGAGTGCGGTTCTTACAGGCCGATATCCCTGCTGAATCTGGATTATAAAATTTTAGCGAAGATTCTGGCATCAAGACTGAGTGGGGTGGTTAGTCCATTGATTCATCCGGATCAGTCGGGATTTCTGCCTGGGAGATCTACGTCAGATAATATCAGAAGGGTGCAGGTGATTAAGCAAGTAGGCTTGGCTAGACATCAGAGGTGGGCACTGGCTTCATTAGATGCGGCAAAGGCCTTTGACTCCATAGAATGGCCATACTTACTTACCACACTGGAACAATTTGGGATTGGTCCTAATTTCATTAAATGGATCTCCATATTATATAAAGAGCCTAGGTCCAATATCCTAGTGAATGGAATATCCTCAAGTAGTTTTCAGTTGGGTAGAGGCACGCGGCAGGGGTGCCCACTTTCCCCCTTGCTATTTGCACTGGCTATAGAGCCTCTGGCTATACGCATTAGAGAAGACAGAGTCTTTAAGGGAGTGAGTCTGAGACAAGGGGAAGACAGGACAGGTTTATATGCAGATGACATGGTGCTCTTTATGTCTGATGTAGAAACTACTCTTCCTAGAGCTGTAACATTAATTGAAGGATTTAGTCGCTTCTCTGGCCTCCTAATTAATTGGACCAAGTCCATACTTTTTCCTTTGTATGACATGGACCCTGTGCAGCTTCTTAATGGGGACTTACCCATAGTATCCAGTTTTAAATATCTGGGTATTACCATCACAAAAGATGCAGTTTCCTTTCATGCTTCCAATGTTGGACCTCTAATAGACTTCTGTAAGGAGAAATTTAGGGTCTGGGGAGGCCTGCCATTATCAGTAGCAAGTCGCATCAACTTGATCAAACTAGTTGTTCTACCCAAATTCTTATATATTATGGAACATGCACCTTACATTATCCCAAAGAAGGTTTTTCAACAATATAAATCTATGCTAGCGCCTTTTTTGTGGGGACCTAACAGACATAAGCTGTCAGTGGATACCTTATGCCGTCAGAGGGGATGTGGGGGCATGTCTTTACCGGACATATGTACATACTACTTAGCAGGGCAACTACGCTATTTGAAAGCATGGTTAAATATGGATATCCAAGCACCTAGATCAGAATATCTCCTTGCTAAATTTTTGGACCTAAAATCACTGTGGCCTGTTCTAGAAAAACCGAATTTATTCCCTAGACGATTATTACCAATACATAGACTATGAATACTCGGACCACACACCAGAAATCCCTCTATGGGATAACCCCATGTTCCCATCTCTACTATCACTTCCCGGAATCCAATTTTGGAAACTGCATAATGTACAAATGTTAGGAGATGTATATGACGGCAATAGTTTTTGTACTTATGACACTTTGTGCAGTAAATTTGATTTACCTAGGAGTTCATTCCATAAGTTCCTACAGATACGTCATGCTTTGCAGACACATTTTGGTGCGTCCCAAATTCAGATAACCAAATTCCCTATGATTGGGGTAATCCGATCTCAAGGTCCCAAAGGGTTTATTTCAGGATTATACACTCATCTTCTGAATGCTAAATGTAAGCGAGTCCCATTGAAGGTTCTATCAAAATGGCAAACATTGATACCAGACCTAACTGATGAAGATATTGAAGATTTACTAGAATCTCCAGTATTGGTATCTCCGGCCATAAACAATAGGTTTATACAATTATGTATAATACACCAGGGGTACGTATCTCCTTTGCGTTTGTATAAAATGGGTGTGCTCACACATTCTTGTTGTCATAGATGCTCCATGGAAGGTGCTGACTTTTGGCATCTGATGTGGATGTGCTCACACATTCAGAGGTTTTGGACAAAAGTTACTGATTTCTTAACTACACTTTTGGGGCGTCCAGTATCAATGGACCCCAAAGTATGCATCTTTGGTATTTTAGATGATGAGTTATGGGATCATTATGAGAGAATATTTTTGAGAGAGACCTTATTTTTGGCGCGAAAAGCAGTAGCAATTCGGTGGATGGGAGAGAGAGTGCCCACTTTGAATCAATGGAAAAACTTAGTGAATATCATCATCCCATATGAGAATATCGTATACAAGAATAGGGGTTGTGCCTCGAAGTCTAATAAAATATGGGAAAGGTGGTGCTCTTCACCGCAGTCGATGTATACTAGGCAAGACCTTTCTAACTCTTTAGCTGAAGTATCGAGATAATTGTGAACTCACATCCTACATTAAATGTACTATAAACATTCATAACAATATATAGAAATGTGTCTTAGGTAACGTGATTGACCAACATGACATGTACGGATTGTATTTGTGTATTTGTGATTTTTGTACGGTACATACCGTTGTATGTACTTTGTATAACTTGTGTATTTTTATGCTCAATAAAAAGAATAAAAAATAAAATAAAAATATGTCTTGTCTCTGCAGAGTTTGCCACACGGACATCTTAGATTCCTCACTTTTATATCATCCCCCCCCCTCCTAGTGCCCAAACAGTCGCATCCTGCTGCTACTCCCAATATCGTGACCATTGTGTTCCCCAATGCCCCCAAAATGTTGAAGAAATAACAGTGCCATAAAGATAGTCCCCTCATACTTATAGTGCTCCCAAAAGTCTCACCAAATGTAATTCTCTCCCAGAGTACTCTCATTACTAATAGTGCCCCCTACAGTGATAATGCTCCCCGAGAGTACCCCAGTTAGTAGCAGTGTTCTCCATATTGTGCCCAATAATAATGCCCCCACAGTATCGCCAGTACTAATAATGCCCCATAGTGCCCTCAGTAGTGATAAAGCTCCACAAATGCTCCCATTATTAATAAGAATCCTTAGGTGCCCCCAGTAGTAATAAGACTCCTAAAGTGCCCCTATACTAATAATGCCACTAAAGTGCTCCCAGGAGTAATAAAGCCCCCTAAAGTGCCCCCAGTAGTAATAAGACCCCCTAAAATGCCCCCTGTAGTAATAAGGCTGCCTAAAGTGCCCACAATAGGCCCCCAAGTAGTAATAAGCACATCGTAAATGCCTCTAGTAGTAATAAGGCCCATAAAGTGCCGCTGGTAGTCATAAGGCCACCATAAGTTCCCCCAGTAGTAATATGGCTTCCTAAAGTGCTCCCATTAGTAAGACCCCCTAAAGTACCCCTGGAAGTAATAACCCCTAAAGTGTTCCCAGTAGCTAAAGTGTTAACAGTAGTAATACAGCCCCCAAAAGTACTCTCAGTAGTAATAATGTCCCTCTCTAAGCCCCCAGTAGCTATAATGAAACCCTCATAAATGCTCCCAGTAGTTTTTAATGCAACCGTCTATAATTCCCCAAGTAGTTATAATGCACCCCTTTATAGTGCCCCCAGTAATTATAATACATCTCTCTATAGTACCCCCAATAATTATAATATGTCTCTCCATAGTGCCCCCAGTAGTTATAATGCCCCCTGTAATAACAAAATAATAACCAAAATACCCGCTTATAGTTTCTTCTGCACAGCAGGCTGCAGTTGCCTGAGTTGCCCACGTCCCAGCACAGGTAGTGCAGCAATGCAGCAATTAAGTCATTGTGCCACCTGCATCCTGGCACGATAACATTACCACTTGCGGCCATAGGCAGGGGGTCGCGATGATGTCATCCGTACTGTTCTACTGCCTCATAGGCCTCAGACCTACCTAGCCTTTGGCCTATGAGAGTGAACAGCCTGGAACAGGAACTGTTGGTTCCTGTGCCCCGCCGTTCTATTCACCTGTATCGCCATTCTAAGGATGGCAATACAGTTGTATCTGCAGTGGCCAGTAAGTTTGTGGCCCTGGGCAAATCATCCACCCCATGTTTTGACCTAATGATTCCCCTGTTCTCAGATATTAGCAAGCTAGAATACCTATTGCTCAAGCACCTTCCCATATGGTTAGCCATAGACTGGGAAGATTAGGAGAATCCTATGGCAGACAGAGGCACTGCAGGCAAAGGAGCAAGCTGCAGCCCAACGTGGGGTGGACAGAGCAGCGTTACTCCAGCACCCATGCCTGAAGAGCAGGAAGATGCCCGTGGACATGAGGCCTCTTCAATGTCTACCTGCATGCCATCTAGCTTGTAATTGTGGTGCAATGTAATTAAGATAGAAGGTGTGTAGGTAAACATTGAAGAGACACAGCGCTAGCAGGCGTCAGACCCCAGCCAATCTGATATTGATGACCTATCCTGAGTATAGGTCATCAATATCCTGACACTGCACAACAACTTTAAGGCCTTATGCACACGACCATGTGTGTTTTGCGGTCCGCAAAAAACGGATCCCCAAAAAATACGGATGACGTCCGTGTGCATTCCGTATTTTGCGGAACGGAACAGCTGGCCCCTAATAGAACAGTCCTATCCTTCTCCGTAATAAGGACAATAATAGGACATGTTCCATTTTTTTGCAGAACGGAAATACGGACATACAGAAACGGAATGCACACGGAGTAACTTCTTTTTTTTTTGCGGACCCATTGAAATGAATGGTTCAGCCTCATGCACACGACCGCAGTATTTTTGTTGGCTTGGATGCGGACCCATTCACTTCACCGTTGCTCCGTTCTGTGGTCCCCAAAAAATATATAACCTGTCCTATTCTTGTCCGTTTTGCGGAACGCACACGGACACCATCCGAGTTTTGTGGATCCGCAATTTGCTGACAGCAGAAGACACAACGGTCGTGTGCATGAGACCTTTTGCATACAGTCCGCAAAAAAAACGGAACGGACGCGGAAAGAAAATACGTTCGTGTGCATGAGCCATAAGCATCATAATTGGCCTCTCATTTTTAGAGGAATATGGTAAAACAGTAGAACTGGTAACCAGTGCTGAGCAGGTTCCACTCTGTTATCTTCCAAATTCTGGAAGCTCATGGCTAACTGTCCTGAAATTTTGGTCGATGGACCTGTGTCTTTTTTCAACCCATTGGTATGAGTCTTGGTATGTGCTCTTTTTTGATTTTGTCTGAAGATGGTCACAGACTGCGCCCCTTCACTGTAAAGCACAGACATCTGACTTAGCCTTGATTTTAGAGGAGAAAATATCCTTTTTATTGAGTATTGCTTCATTTAGTGTTCTTCTGTATGGAGCCACTTAGGAAAGAGTAATAGAATTCCGTTCAGCTTCATGCCGTATTCTGAGAGGCTCCTTTGAAGAGGGCTCTTGTGTATTCGAGATTTTAACTGGCAAACATAGCAACCGATGCAAGAAGATAGAAAAGACTGAGGGACGCCTGCCAAGCTGTAAAGAAAGTCTGAGATTGTTATTCTAGTTCTTCCAATTCTAGACTGACAAAAATACTTTGTATAAAAACTGGTGCAAGGACAGGGCAGACTCCAAGCTGTTTTGTATAGGAAGGTAAATTAAAGGGAAGGATCTGTTTTGTGCTCACTTTTGTATATATCCTAGCTTTCGTACATGATCCTCCAATTTGGGATTGCTTCATTGAAAACAGTATAAACATGTACAGTATCAATGAAGGTCCATTCACACGTCCGCAAGGGTTTTGCGGTCCGCAAATTGTGGATCCGCAAAACACGGAAACCGGCCATGTGCGTTCAGCATTTTGCGGACCGCACATTGCCAGCACTATGATAAAAATAATGCCTATTCTTGTCCGTGGCTGTGGACAAGAATAGGACATGCTCTATCTTTTTTGCGGGGCCACGGAACAGAAGTGCGGACGCGGACAGCACATGGTGTGCTGTTCCCATCTTTTGCGGCCCCACTGAAATGAATGGGTCCGCACCCGTTCCTCAAAATTGCGGAACAAATGCGGACGTGTGAATGGACCCTAATAGAACTAGTCCAAATACCTGTACCTCACAGCAGCTTCCGCTGCAAAATGGATATTTACACTGAATTCATAGGATACGTTGTGAGTTTTGGGGGATTCCATGGCCCCAGCTGTGTCAATTGAAACAGTTGACAGTGACTAAGAAAGAAAGGAGTAAAGAATAGCAGGTCAAATGTGCATGTGGCCTCCAGTGTATAGGAGTTATGCAAATAGCCAAGCACACAGGCGCCTCTTCCTCTTCACCCCTAGCTACTTTTATCATCTTAAAGGCTATGGGAACCTTAGCATTGACAAATTATTCTTCAATTGGTCTTGATTAAAAAAAATATCACAGTTTTGGTTCTACAGTCTTCACTTTCAATATATCTGCATACTATAGATTTCTGTTTTTGCACTGAGCTACTCTGACGGCTGGATGTGCACTCCTTATGTGTGAACTCCTGCCAGCTCAAAAACACTAATTTGAGCCATATTCTTATCAGCTTGGAAATAATTTAGCTGTAATGAGCGTTTATGAGCCGTCAGGAAGAAAATGAGAAAAATGCAATGATAAAAATAAATTGCCTCCGAAAGTGTTCGTAGCCTTTATAGGGGTTGTCCCATTACAGGGACTTATCTATTGTCTACAGGATAAGTGTCTAATCAGCAAAGTTCCGACCGCTGGGGCCGGATGAGAATGGGTGCCCTTTGTTTCCTCACTTCAATCAAGCGGCAATCATGCATGCTGTCACCCCATTCAACTCTATGAAACAGAGAAGAGGGGGTGTTCCCCTATTGCATAATCCCCAGGTTAAGAAAGGACCCACAAATTGGAGGGTCTTACCATAGGTGGTTGTGCAAGAACACGCACAACATCGTGAAACCCCATTGCAAATGGATCAATTCAGTCCCAGGCTATGGCTCAGACCAGGTCCTAAGAATGTCCGTAGAGATGCTGCTTGTGTCGGTAGAAGAAGGGTACTCAAGCAAGTGCTGCACAAAAGGGACTGTTTATTCAACATTCCGAAACATATGCAATACCCCGGATAGGGAGTACTACAAATTAACATTTTGTCATTGTGCCTTATGGCTAGCTTTCCATGTTCCTATTTAACCCCTTAAGGACTCAGCCCTATTTCACCTTAAGGACTTGGCCATTTTTTGCAAATCTGACCAGTGTCACTTTAAGTGCTGATAACTTTAAAATGCTTTGACTTATCCAGGCCATTCTGAGATAGTTTTTTTGTCACATAAGGGTTAACTGCCAAACAAAACTCAAAATGGGTTGCCCTGATTCTTTAGTTTGCAGAAACACCCCATATGTGGTCGTAAACTACTGTTTGGCCAAACGGGAGGACATAGAAGGAGGGGAACACCATATGGGTTTTTCAAGGCAGATTTTGCAGGACTGGTTTTGTTTATACCATGTCCCATTTCAAGCCCCCCGTTGCACCCCTAGAATAGAAATTTCAAAAAAGTGACTCCATCTAAGAAAGTACACCCCTCAAGGTATTCAAAACTGGGTTTACAAACTTTGTTAACCCTTTAGGTGTTCCACAAGAGTTAATGGCAGATGGAGAAACAATTTAGAAATTTAAATTTTTTGAAAATTTTTCCATTTTAACCCATTTTTTCTAGCAATAAAGTAAGGGTTAACAGCCAAACAAAACTCAATATGGGTTGCCCTGATTCTGTAGTTTGCAAAAACACCCCATATGTGGTTGTAAACTACTGTTCGGCCAAACGGGAGCACATAGAAAGAGGGGAATGCCATATGGGTTTTGGAAGGCAGATTTTGCAGGACTGGTTTTGTTTATACCATGTCCCATTTGAAGCCCCCCGTTGCACCCCTAGAATAGAAATTTTTAAAAAGTGACTCCATCTAAGAAAGTACACCCCTCAAGGTATTCAAAACTGGGTTTACAAACCTTGTTTACCCTTTAGGTGTTCCACAAGAGTTAATGGCAGATGGAGAAACAATTTAGAAATTCCTATTTTTTGGAAAAATTTCCATTTTAACCCATTTTTTCCAGCAATAAAGTAAGGGTTAACAGCCAAACAAAACTCAATATGGGTTGCCCTGATTCTGTAGTTTGCAAAAACACCCCATATGTGGTTGTAAACTACTGTTCGGCCAAACGGGAGCACATAGAAAGAGGGGAATGCCACATGGGTTTTGGAAGGCAGATTTTGCAGGACTAGTTTTGTTTATACCATGTCCCATTTGAAGCCCCCCGTTGCACCCCTAGAATAGAAATTTCAAAAAAGTGGCAGGGGTGGGTCTGGGGTCTGAAAGATGGAACAAAGAAAGTTTAGATAAAAGTTTTTTTTTCTTTTTTCCCTAACTAACTTTTCCCTTCTATCCCTGCCTAACGGTGCCTCTCCCTCACTGACCCTAAACTACCTGGAGGGCGATGGGTGCAGGAGGGTGATGGATGCCGATTAGGGGGACTCAGGAGCTGGTGCTGGACGGTGCTGCAGGGTGCTCGTGCAGAACAAGAAGAGGAGGGGAGAGAGGAGCGCAGGAAGTTTGAATCTCG
Organism: Bufo bufo; assembly: GCF_905171765.1. Lineage (NCBI taxonomy): Eukaryota > Metazoa > Chordata > Amphibia > Anura > Bufonidae > Bufo > Bufo bufo. Next base: position 71,900,761 of record NC_053393.1, read on the forward strand.
CGCCTCTCTCCCCTGCACCAATCAGCTCCTGGACAGCAGCATTCAGCACCAGGGCCAGCACCGCCTCTCCAAATCTTCGTGATTGGTGGTGTATAATCACGCCACCGATCGCAGTCTTTTTCTGGTTCATCGGGTCACCGGAGACCCGAATGGACCGGAAACGCAGCAAACCGCAGGTCTGAATTGACCTGCGGTTTTCTGCGATCGCCGATACGGCGTTGTTACAGGATGCCGGCTGAATGATTTCAGCCGGCATCCCGTTCCGATTAAGCCCGCGGCGCCGGAATCGCGATTTAAAGTTAGGACGTACCGGTATGCCTTGAGTCCTTAAGGATTCGGGAAATAGGGCGTACCGGTACGCCCTACGTCCTTAAGGGGTTAAAGGGTTTTTCCCACTAAAAATATTGTACAGTTTTGAAACCAGCACCTGGATCTGAATACTTTTATAAATGCATGTAATTAATATTTTTTAATAGCCAGTTAGTTATTCAATAAAATCTGTCTGTATAACGCCATCTGCTCTTTGTTCGTTTCTCTTTTCTTTGACCTGCTCATTGAGATGGCCGCACATGCTCAGTTTCATCCTGAGCTGTGATAGGGAGAGCATGGACACGCCCCTGAGCTACAGCATAAAATACACTCCCCTTGAGCTGTCAGCTTGATATAAATCTAGCAGAGCAATGAATGGGGAGATCTCTGGATCCATGTGAGGTACAGGGCTGGTTCTACCTTTGTTAGAAAGAGGTTGTTATGTCCTATATGATGTCTGATTTTCATTATTCACATTAATAATGGGATAACCCCTTTAATCCTGTGGAAAGGGGATATGTCTCTGTAAGGGGACAACTCTTTTAAGGGTACACGCCAGTTGAGATCACTAAGGGCACTACCACCATAGCTTTCCACAAGTGACACCTAGAACAACCTTTCCACAGCACAAAGCTAAGCCATCTTTCCCAAGTGACTAACATATATGAGTATCACTCCCCCAAAAATTTTAATATACAAATCTCTTCCTTTCATTGCATAAATAGATGAGGCCACATTCACAACATCACCATTTAGTTTTCCATTCTAAATTATTCGATAAAAGAACAGGAAAAAAAAGGATCCTTTATTTTGAGCATCTGTTGTGCTTATTTTGCATCCATTTTTATCACTTCACTCAGAGATCCGTTATTTCCTCCTTGCAGAACGTTTTCTCCTATCTGAAATAACAGATCTCAGACTGAACTCACAAAAAAACTGATGTTCAAAATAAAGCACACACAATTTATTATACACAGCCCCAACCTATCAACACCACTGAATGGCTTCCCCGACCTCAGTGTAGGAAGCCGTTTGAGCCCCGGGACTGCACCATCTTTAGTGCCGATATCCGCCATACATGTACGGCAGCTGTCATGAAAGGGTTAATCGCTCCCATGTTATACTGGGCAAAAAAAATGCAAATTTAAATCTATCTTTCTTATTTTCAGTCTCTTTCATAACCTTACTCTCCTGTCATTATCAACAGTGATGGCCAGTTCGCATTGTTCGCCCGCGAACATATGCGGGCTGCCATCTTTTTTTACAAGTCCGGCGAGGCGCAGGTAAGCCCTTACTTGTGCCTGTGCGCGAGCCGGTCTGAAAACAAGTGCGGTCAGCGGGAGCAGGCAGTTCCGAGAACAGCCACCAGGGGCCTTCATCGGGCTGTTAACGAAACTGCCTGCTCCCGGTGACCGCATTTGTTTTCAGACCGGGTCGCGGCACAGGCACAGGTAAGGGCTTACCTGCGCCTCGCTGGACTTGTGAAAAAAGATGGCAGCCCGCATATGTTCGCGGGCGAACAATGCGAACTGGCCATCACTGATTATCAATATATTGATGATGACTTATTCATTTGGAAAGGAGAAAATCTAGTGCAATTCATCAATTATGTTAATGAAAATGGTTTGAATTTGAAATTCACAGGAGATATCAGTCCAAATTCTGTTCACTTTTTCATTTCAGAAATATACTGTATATTGATAATGGGATCATCAAAAGCAAATAAATACAGTCTGTTCCACTAGTAATTTAAATCTGTTTCACCTGCTAGGTAGTTTTAGTTGTGAGAATGTGGGGGACGTCTACTTGCTGGAGTGCCCATGTAGTCTCCAGTATGTAGGACGTACCCTACGCAAACTTAAAACCCGCATCCGAGAACATATTTATAATATTACTATTAGGTTGGATGCACATAATGTGTCTTTACATTTTAAAAAAACATGAATGTTCCTGCTGGTTTAAATTTCCATGGGTTCGAGTTAGTACAAAAGAAATGGCGAGAGGGTGACTTAGATATGGCCATTAATCAGCGGGAAGTATACTGGATGTACTCGATGGGAACTCTGCATCCGAAAGGACTCAATGTGGATTTTGATATTAGATTGTGTCTGATTGGGGTACTTTAAAATAGGACAGTGACATCAGCAAGGGGTTTACCCTGCGTTTTCCTTGTGACGCACAGGGGTATTTCGGAGTCGATTGGTCCAAAATATGTTGTAAGTCGATTTTTTTAAATAGTATTTTTGATATGTAGACCTATTGGGTTGATGGGCAAATACGTATGTGATGTTTATGTTTTATATTGTGAAGCAATGTGGGATATTTTATGTTATATTGGTGTTTTATTATAACAACTAGCAGAAGGACCCGGCTTTGCACGAGTATATTTCATCTATTTCACTTAATGTTTGTGTGTGTCGTTAAAAGATATCGACAGTATTCCCCATAACAGTGAACAGTAATAGCCCCCCAACCCCTTAACATTTACCCCCCCCCCCACAGTGCCCAGCCTTCTTAAAATGGGACCTCCACAGCAGCCCATCCCCTTAACTTTAACCTTTAGAGCAGCCTGCCCCTTTAACAGTGAGTTTTACAGCACCCCAGTCCCTTGACAGTGACCTCCTCAGGGGTCCGCCCCCTTAACAGTGACCTCCACAGTGCCCACCCCTTTAACAGTGACATTCACAGAAGCTGCCCCTTCAATAGTGGCCCTTGCCCCCTTAACAGTGAACTCCAAAGTGCCCGCCCCTTTAAAAGTGACCTCCACAGTGCCCGCCCCTTTAACAGTGACCTCCACAGTGTCTGCCCCTTTAACAGTGACCTCCACAGTGCCCGCCCCTTTAACAGTGACCTTCACAGTGCCCACCCCTTTAACAGTGACCTCCACAGTGCCCACCCCTTTAACAGTGACCTCCACAGTGCCCGCCCCGTTAACAGTGACACCAGAGTGAACGCCCCTATAACAGTGACCTCCACAGTGCCCGCCCCTTTAACAGTAACCTCCACAGCAGCTGCCCTTTCAATAGTGGCCCCTGCCCCCTTAACAGTATCATCCACAGCGCCCTGCCCCTTTAAAGCTGATCTGCAGCAGTGAAGAAAAATGGCTGGGTTGTTATGGAAACCTGGTGTAAAACTGTGTCTATGTGGAGACTAAGGACCTGCGAGCTTCTATTGGCTGATAAGGGACATGTCACCATGTGTATGGCAGTTGGGATATGAAGAGAAAGACCTGCAGGCTTCTATTGGCTAATGTAGGTCATGTGATGTGCCATATTTGAATTTTTTGGGAATATCTCAGGAACGGTATGTGCTAGAGAGCTGTGACCCCCCACAAGAATTCTTTCCAGGTAGCAAGGCATGTGTATACCAAGTTTTGTTTAAATCGATGGTTGCGTTTTTGAGTGATCGCGGAACATACACACATACATACATACATACACAAATACTGTACATACATACATATATATGTCCTTCTTTATATATATATATACACTCACCTAAAGAATTATTAGGAACACCATACTAATACGGTGTTGGACCCCCTTTTGCCTTCAGAACTGCCTTAATTCTACGTGGCATTGATTTAACAAGGTGCTGATAGCATTCTTTAGAAATGTTGGCCCATATTGATAGGATAGCATCTTGCAGTTGATGGAGATTTGAGGGATGCACATCCAGGGCACGAAGCTCCCGTTCCACCACATCCCAAAGATGCTCTATTGGGTTGAGATCTGGTGACTGTGGGGGCCATTTTAGTACAGTGAACTCATTGTCATGTTCAAGAAACCAATTTGAAATGATTCGAGCTTTGTGACATGGTGCATTATCCTGCTGGAAGTAGCCATCAGAGGATGGATACATGTTCTCATTCTGTTTACGCCAATTTCAACAGAAATCGAGACTCATCAGACCAGGCAACATTTTTCCAGTCTTCAACAGTCCAATTTTGGTGAGTTTGTGCAAATTCTAGCCTCTTTTTCCTATTTGTAGTGGGAATGAGTGGTACCCGGTGGGGTCTTCTGCTGTTGTAGCCCATCCGCCTCAAGGTTGTGCGTGTTGTGGCTTCACAAATGCTTTTCTGCATACCTCGGTTGTAACGAGTGGTTATTTCAGTCAACGTTGCTCTTCTATCAGCTTGAATCAGTCGGCCCATTCTCCTCTGACCTCTAGCATCCACAAGGCATTTTTGCCCTCAGGACTGCCGCATACTGGATGTTTTTCCCTTTTCACACCATTCTTTGTAAACCCTAGAAATGGTTGTGTGTGAAAATCCCAGTAACTGAGCAGATTGTGAAATACTCAGACCGGCCCGTCTGGCACCAACAACCATGCCACGCTCAAAATTGATTAAATCACCTTTCTTTCCCATTCTGACATTCAGTTTGGAGTTCAGGAGATTGTCTTGACCAGGACCACCCCCTAAATGCATTGAAGCAACTGCCATGTGATTGGTTGACTAGATAATTGCATTAATGAGAAATAGAACAGGTGTTCCTAATAATTCTTTAGGTGAGTGTATATAGATGACTTAAACCAATTATTATATGTATATGGTGAATTTTAGTATTTAAACAACACCTCTGGAAGGGCGCCTAGTGCCCCAGAAGAAGCGACAGTGAAACTCAAGTCAGGACGTTCAAACTTGTAAGAAGTTTTAATGTGATATGAGATTTTACATTATACCATATGTGAGTATAATAAATTGCGTGTGCTTCTACCTATCACCTGCGGTACTTTACTATTTTGGGTTGCTGTACAATTTTTCCTTATGTAGGAACTTAAGTGAGACAGAACCTGTCACGAGGGTGTCAAGAGCCACGCCTGACTCCATTATACCCGGGGTCAGGAAGTCGCAGCGGGTGGCTGCGCGCTCTATGTATAAAGATAGTGCTGTTTCTTAATGGTAGCTTTCTGGGATCTGTAGCTCCTTCTCCTCAGCTGTTTCTTGTCCAGCACTCCCAACCTCCTTATATTTCCCTCTCCCACTTCTCTGGTTGCCAGATATAGAGCTTCCTGCCTGGACTTCTATACTGACCCACTGGAGCTGTGTAGCTGAGATTCCTGGTTGTTGTTCCAGAGCGTTACCCTCCGGATCCCTGTTGGGCTTCTGTTGTCTGCTGTTGTCGCCCACCTGGGATTATATGTTTTGTCTGTATTGTCTGTCCTCTCCTTGGTGTTTTCCTTTAGTGTTAGTGGTGCGGACTAGTGTTCCCACCGCCCTATTCACTACGTAGGGGTCATCTTAGGGAAAGCCAGGGTTTAGGCATGTGATCGGCGTACGGGTGAGGAACCCGTCTAGGGACGTCAGGGCAGTCAGGTGCCAGCCTCAAGGTGAGTTAGGGGTCACCACCTTTCCCTCTCCCTTGGACAGGGCCTTCCCTTTTCCCTCCCCTTGCGTCACGTATGTGATCGGCACGCCGATCATGACAGAACCTGAAAGATGAAGTTTGGATCCGTGGACACAATCTGAACGATCAAAACCCTGAGACCTTTGGGAAAACCTGCAAGTGAGACATTTCGATTTCAATATCGGTGACCGTTTTTTATGTTAATAAATTATGTTGATGAATTAGATCTATGAGACAAAAAACGCCTACAGCCATATAGTTACATTATGCAAATTGATTTGCAGCCACCACTAGAGGGAACTCACTGCACAAGAATTTTACAGCGCAAATCTATAATCAATTCATGTGCAGTGAGCTCCCTCTAGTGGTGGCAGAAAGACTTTTATCATGTAATTGGGTTTTCCTGAAGAGCTCAGATGAGAGGATGGGGGGGAGATCCGGACACAAGAAAGTACTCCTGAATTTAGTATAAGGCAGTGATGGATGTGAATGATAAAAAATCTCTGTTCAGTGCTGCATAATGAGCACCTGAAGCAACGGGATATACACAGATCAATGCATTATGATGGTTTTGATGAATTTTATCGAGAATGATGAATACTGTAAGCTTAGTGTTTAGGTTTGTGTGACAAGTTTCTTAATAGGGCATAGGATATAACATCATGTAAAACCTGTCAGTATTCACCATGTCTCCCACCGGACATGTCTTACATCTTGTTGTACAAGACACAAGAGGAACCTGACACTAAATTGTCTAACTCGACAGACACTGCTCATTTCATTTAGAGACAGAGAATATCAGGTATCTGCGGAACACGTCAGGCCTGAGCACTAGTGTTGATCGAGCACCAAAGTGCTCAGAAGCTCAGGTGCTCGAGTAGAACACCTCAGGATGATTGGGTGCTCTACCGAGCACCCGAGCACAATGGAAGTCAAAGGGAGAACCCGAGTATTAAACCAGGCACCCCCTGCTCTGAAGAGGGGAGGGTGACTGGTTCATAGGAAAAGGTCAGAAATTGATGGAAACACCAATGAAAAGGTTCGGGAACAGCATGGGGAGGATGTCTGCATGCATCTTGGACTCCCAGGTGACTGCTGGGAACGATGTTGTCCGAGTAGTACGCCACTTTTACAGACTGACAATAATACGTACAAAACCAAAGATAAAATAGATTTTAGAGGAAAAATTGTTAGGAAACATTCTTTCCTGTATATTTACTTAACTTTTTAATTACAAAGAAGCGGTACTCCGATATAACCTGTATGTGGCAGACCTCTCTGCCTTTGGATTATTATATAAAACCTGATTTGTCTGTTTGTTCAGCTGTTGCTGGTTGTTTGCCAGATCAGAGCTATCCAGGGACGTATAATTTATGGGGGTATGCAGCGTTTTGGGGTGTTTTCTGTGTTTGGGAAAAATGTTTGTTCTCTGTCTGAGAGTAATTAAACGAGCCATTGTGTTTGTTAATGGTATCACAGGCAGAGGGAAAATGTGCTAAAAAACAATTTAATCAGAGGGAAAATGTGTGTTCTCTGTCCGTGAGTAATTAAGTTAGCCCATTGTGGTTGTTAAGTGTATCACAGGCAGAGGGGGGGTTGTGTACATTTGCTCAGAGTGTCCCTTGCTGGAAGACCTGCATAAACGGCTGACATGTAGCCCCATTAAAGTGTTCCTATTTCACTCTCAATACAAAGCCTCGTCTAGTACTTGGGGGGGGGGGGGGGGTTATTCGTATGATTCCTGTTTGACGCCTAGGAGTGTTCGGTAGCTGACGTCATATTTGGGGACAAGAACAGCTTTGGCAGCGTTAACCTCTTTACTTATTCGGGGTGACGTAACAACTGGTGGCAAGCGGCGGGATAGTTCTCCCACCCCAGAAGGACAGCTACAAGGCGAGCTATACGAATAGAGGCACACTATGAGCAACTAAAGCAATCTACCCTCAAGGATTTGCTGGAGAACCGGGGTCGACCGGCTAGTAACCGCAAAAAGAGGGATATTATTGCCGAATTGCTAGAGATGATCGAGCCGAAAGGATTGTCGAACCAGAGAGGACACCCGAAGAGGTGAGTTTTGAATGGGCCGTTCAGATAAGATTGTCACACTATGGACCAAATCCCCCAATGAATATAATAACACAAGTCATGGCGGCCGTGGATGCTAATCGGCGCCAGACTCAGCAAAGAGGTGCTTGCCAAAACCTGTTGGGACCAAGAGACCAAAGCTGTATACTGTTTGTGTGCAAGTTATTTCAAGTAAAGCAATGTTTGAACTTCAACTAAAGGTCTGGACATCATTTATTCTGCAAAGTTCCTCTATTACTATCACTACATTAAAATTTATTGCAAGTGAGCCAGGAGCCAGAAGTCCGGTCGTACCCAGGTAGGAGACACCGTGACACAACTACCACAAATCTTTAGAGACATTATAGGTCATTACACCACTTTAGCATTCCTAATCTGGGACGTGCGTTATAACACCTTGGAAGGGCCCTGGGATAGTACCCTGCACATGCTGCAATTGGCGTCACGACAAATACAGAATATTATCCCCCCGTACCTGGCACTGCATCACGGACAGGATCGAATTGTGTGTCTAACACTACTACAAGGCCTAAGAACTTTGTTAAAACACCAAAAACTGACTTTATTGCTTTTATTGCGGTGCCAGAAAGCGCTAAACAGTGCGCGCCAGCACTCCAAGGGTTAATTCACCATATTTCTGTATTGGCGCAGCTTCTTCATGACCCTCAGAAGCGTGAAAACACAGGAACGCCCTCTCAGGAGCGTGAAAATGCTGACTACGCCCCCCCTAGAAGCGGGAAACCTAAATCCTGCCCATCAAGAACTTTGCAATGTGAGCCAAGGGAGTGAAGACCCCTCCTCTAAGGCTCCACCTTCACTTCCTGCATCCAGCATGACTGAGGAGCAAAGGAAGATGGCACTCCCCAAGCCAAAGTGGGACAAGATGTCGATTCAAGGCGAACCGGTATTTGAAAAATACCCACCGGAGGTCCAGGGCTCCCAACTAGTGAGCAAGAAAGGCCCGTCCGTGTTTGCCATGATTCCAGAGGCTGCGGATTTCTCCTCGGACAGTGAGACCGCCGCCAATCCTGAGACCAAGATGGCCACCGCACTCAAGCCCGCTCCCGCTGAAGCTGCCGTCAGCCAAGCTGTCCAGGTCCCGGAGGCACCTACTTCGCAGATGGCATCATAGACCCCTGCGATGGACGTCTCGGCCTAGCGAGATCCCCGCGAGTCGACTGAGGCTCCAGAGACCACCGCTGAACACCAGCAGGAGGCACCAGACCGGCCACCCGGCCGCAACTACAGGTCGTAGCTATCCCGCTCCCTGAGGCCCTGGTCCAGCCCGTAGCTCCCCCTGCTCCGTACTCGGTGGTATCCGATCACTCTACCAGGCCCAGAGAGGCCCCGTTCCGCACGCCGGCTGGGGCGACGGAGGCGGCTGGAGATTCCACTCCACCGCCCAGGAAAGCTGAACCCAGGCCCAGTCACCTTAACCCTAAGGTGCCCTCGAAATTACCTGTCATGCCCAGAGCCAGTGGGAATACAAGACAGCAGTGGAAGAGTGGGTGAAGCAGGTACTGGATGACCCCGGGCCAGGTGACTCCAAACTTGTAAGACTGTGTTGTGGTTCTCCGTGGAGAGAGGTGTTGGGTTCCTCCAGGACAATCACAGTGGGGGGGGGAACTATTTGTGGGCCACTGCTCCGTTAAATGGAACTACCTGCCACAGGCCCGCCACAACCTGTATGTTGGAGACCAGGTTGAGTACACCCCAATGCGGTCTGTGCAAGGCTTATTTGCGGCTGGAGTAACCCTTCTGGCCAAGCCCCTTATCCCTGACCTGGCTGCACCTCCAATGCTACGGGTGGGTAAGATTAACAACTCCGTGTTGACTTTTAATCCCAGGGTACAACCCTATGTCCTACCCTGGAAACTTCCACAGGCATCCTTGGATTGCCTACCAGAACCTCTTCAGCCAGAGGTTTTACATGCCTCTGCACCGGCAAGGGATTTCTGCTTGCAGCAGGTTACTGCAGCGTTCTCCAGGCTGACTGCTCAGCCAACCTCAAAAGATACCACTATAGGGCAGTGGCGCACCACAACAGCCGCAAAACTTAGCCTCTTAATGATAAGTGACCTAACCCCAGATTGTCCTCCGTGAAAAGAAATTACAAAAAAACAAATCTACAAAAATTCAGTGCACCAATGAATATTATGCAGTCCAATGACAAAACACTAAAGCCACAATAAATATACCTGTATCATCAAAGTGGATAGTGAAAGCAGAGGGGTCAGGTATCGTCACACACTAAGGCTTCCTAATCAGCTACCTAATTATATATTACCTAACATGAAGTGTTGCTGGCCAGCTAAGACCTGTCCTAGGTTGCTAGTATAGCCTTATATGTGTATACAGCTAAACCTGCTAATAACCTTAATACATTTTTGTATGTTTATGTGTTAAAGACAAAAGCAGAGTTATTTACTGTGACATCACGTTTTGGATGTCATATAACTGTTACATATTTTGTGTTCACAGAAGCAGAAAAAGATAATATGCCTTTAGGATTCATTTTGTAATGAAAGGTAAGCTCAGTGACACAGCAGAAACAACAGAAAGCATAGTGTTAATCTGTTGTTGCTGAGCAGAAGTCTAGACCAATCATAGCCAGCTTCTCATACAGCAAAAGTTTTCACCAATCAGAGCCAGCCTCACAGACAGCCTGTCTGGGAATTCCCCCAGCTCCTGCTGCTAGAATCATTATTCACCAGAGACAGGAGCTGAAGAGACATTCACTCCACTGAGAGCTGAGTTTTATGGGAACAAAAGGGCCAATATAGGTATTTAAAACAAGTTATATAATGTTCATATTGTTAGTATTGTCTTTAGAACTGTATACTGCACTAGATATATATGTGTTTACTTCCACTTCCACTAATTGCAACCATACAAATTCAATTGCAACCATACAATTGCAAACTACAAAGTTCACAATCCAAATTCCATATTGCAATCCAAATTGCATACAACCATACCAGATCATACTCAACCAATCTGCAAATAGTCACTGCTATACAAGAGTAATAGTGGCTCTCCCAGATTACTCCCTGGGGTGGTGCTCTTGTCTGGAGTGGTTCACCTAACCACTGATGAGTATAGAGATGATAAAAGTAAAGAAGTCGACAGGCACTCTATATCTGGTTTTTATAGGATATTTATTATTGGTTGTTTTACAAAAAAGGGTTTTTATAAATTATTTATGTAATAAAATATTTTTATTAAAAATCTATTGGTTGGTTGTTTTCTTGTTGATTTGAATTGGGTGATAGGGTGTTAGGGTGAGACTGTGCTGGGATTGTCACCCGGTTGGTGTAGGGGGGAGTGGGGGATGGTGAGGTATAAGTGTGTTGGAAGTGCGAGTGTCTAATCGATATTAAAATCGATGGGAGTGGGTATTCGATATATAAATCGATGGGAAAAAATAATCGATGGGAAAAATTGATCGATGAGAAAATATATATTAGTCAATAAAAAGTATATTAATCGATAAGAAAAATAGATGTATTCGATAAAATAATAAATAGTTCAATGAAAATCACACAGGGTATAGTGGTGGAAGATAATCGATAGTAATAATAGTCGATAATATTTAGTCGAAAAAATGGTCGATAGTATAAGTCAATATAGGTCTTGAGGATGTAAAAATATAAAAAAATAAAAAAATATATATGGAATTAAAATTAAAAAAAGTCCAAGATGTCCAAGAAAAACAATGGTAATTCTCCAAGATAAAAATTGAAGGTATAAATAAATATATGTGGTAAAGATGTAATATAAAGGTTGTATATATAAAAAGGTAGTATATATATAAGGTAAAAGGATTTTAGTCCAGTGGTGTTTTCAGGTACCGGATTTGTAAATACAGGTGATTTTGATTGCCGTCAAAGGGTATTTTGTATAAATATTCACTTTGTGATATTTATTGCTGGTGGCGTCCCACACAGCAATTATTGTACTCACCCTGCGGTCCAAGTTGTTCCTGTATTGATGAAGCAGTAGCCGGTGTGATCCTCCTGGCGGTTTGCTCGTCCACGCTGTGTGTTGCGCGCTCTTTCCTGCCGAGTTGGCGTCTCACGTGATCTAGCACGTGGTTAGTTGCCGTTCAGTTTGTACCTTTTTCTTTGTATCCTTTTTTTCGTAAAGAAATTCGTATGAGATTTCGTATAGATTGTCATATAGAATTTTGTATATTGTTGCGAAGATCCGAAGTCCTTTTAGCAAAAGCGTGGGTATTGGTGGGTAGTCGCAAGGATGATGCCAAGTTGCCATACGCGTTTCGAGGTGTTCCTACCACTGATGAAGACATCTCCACTGCGCCTGTGCCGATGACGTCATAGTGCTCCGAGGAACAGGCGCAGTGGAGATGTCTGTGCAGAAAGCGGTCAGACATTCACTGCGCATGCGCCGAATACATAGGCTCACAGGGAGGATCGCATTCCGGAGAAGATGGGCAGGCTGGAGGGACGCGCTGGGCGGCGGCATTTTGTGAAGGTAGACCGAGCCTCTAGGTGCTAATGACGCCCCCATAGCACCTAGAGGCTCATTAGCATATCAATATAAGTTCTTTTTTTAGCGAAACGGCTGCCCCAAAAGCTATTATATTAGGATTGTTTGGCAGAGCAGACACTAGCGGATCGCTAGTGTCTGAAAGCTAATTATGTGAAAACAAAGTGGTTGAAACCCTTTAAATGTTTATTGTTGCAATTTAAATGTTCACCAGCAGGTGGCAGCAATGGCTTGGTAAGGACTTAGGTTCAGTTTAGTATTTCTAAACTGGAATAGTTCATTACAGCTTAGCTACCCCTCTGTGAGCAGAGTGGGCTGTGCCCACATCCTGCAGCTTAGGTGGAGAAGGAAGTTAGAGTGAGTATGCCAGCCACCCCTGTTGGGGAAGGCTGTGCATGTTAGAAGCTCCCAGATATAGGGAAGAAAGCCAGGATCTTGTATCGGCTGAGACATTGATCAACTCCCCAGCCTGAGCCCTGCAGCCTCAGCTGGATGAAACAGCAAACAACCTCCAGTTCCAGGAAGAAAGCATACCCTGAGAAGATAACTGTGAGTAAAGTCCAGAGACCCAGGAGAAGTCATATTCTCCTCTCCTCCTGCTCCCTCTTTGACCGCCTACAATCTGGCTTCCGACCCCACCACTCGACCGAGACTGCCCTTACCAAAGTCACCAATGACCTACTGACAGCCAAAACCAAGAAACAATACTCTGTCCTCCTTCTCCTTGACCTGTCCTCTGCCTTTGACACTGTTGACCACTCCCTTCTGTTGCAAACTCTCTCATCTCTTGGCATCACCGACCTGGCCCTCTTCTGGATCACATCATACCTCACAGACCGGACGTTTAGCGTCTCCCACTCTCGCACCACCTCCTCGTCTCATTCCCTCTCTGTTGGTGTCCCGCAAGGCTCTGTCCTAGGACCGCTGCTGTTCTCTATCTACACTTTTGGCCTGGGACAGCTCATAGAGTCCCATGGCTTTCAGTATCACTCCTACGCTGACGACACACAAATCTACCTCTCTGGTCCAGACATCACCACCTTACTATCAAGAATCCCACAATGTCTATCTTCTATATCATCCTTCTTCGCCTCTCGCTTTCTAAAACTTAACATGGATAAGACAGAATTCATAATCTTTCCCCCATCTTGTTTAACCCCCTCAACAGACCTATCTATCATGATCAATGGCTGCACACTCTCCACGGTCAACAAAGTCTGCTGCCTTGGAGTGACCTTCGATTCTGCCCTTTCCTTCCGACCGCACATCCAAGCACTCTCCACCACCTGCCGCCTCCAACTCAAAAACATCTCCAGCATCCGTGCTTTCCTTAACTTTGAATCTGCGAAAATTCTTGTACATGCCCTCATTATCTCCCACCTAGACTACTGCAACATTCTCCTCTGTGGCCTTCCATCTAGCACTCTCGCACCCCTCCAATCTATCCTCAACTCTGCTGCCCGACTAATCCACCTCTCACCCTGTTACTCCTCTGCCTCTCCCCTCTGCCAATCCCTTCACTGGCTCCCCATTGCCCAGCGAATTCAGTTCAAAATACTAACAAATACATACAAGGCCGTCCATAACCTGTCCCCTCCCTACATCTCTGAGCTACTTTCCCGATACACCCCCACACGCACTCTCCGATCCTCACAAGACCTCCTTCTCTCCTCTTATCGCCTCTTCCCACAATCGACTCCAAGACTTCTCCCGTGCATCCCCCATACTCTGGAACTAGCTACCCCAACATATCAGACTCTCACCTACATTGGAATCCTTCAAAAGAAACCTGAAAACCCACCTCTTCAGACAAGCCTACAACCAGTGTGTCACAACTAGACAGCTGAGAAGCTCTGACAGGAGCTTTCCAGATCCTCCTCCTTGAGTTTCTTTGTTTTGGTTAAGTTCCTCATCTCGTTAGTCTATCTCAGCTGTCATGCAGTTGGACTGATTGCTTCCCTTTAAGTTGCTCCCCATGATGCATTAGGTTGCGGCTTATACAACTTCCTGGAGTGTGTGTGCATGCTGTTTCTATTCCTCAGTCCTCTGCAAGATAAGTGCTGTTCCTTTATTTGTGATTTTCTGTCTGCTGGATTTTCAGGTGACCCTGACTCCCTCCGTGTCTTGTGTAGGGAGCCGGTGGTCGTGTCCCCTCACTATTGTAGGGTCTTCAGGTATTAGATAGCCGAGGTACGTGGATATGCGCCCATCCACCTTTGGGGTGTTCGCATAGGCTGAGCAATTAGGGAGAGTGGCAGGTCTCATGTAGGGGTCTCCCTTTTGTTCCTTAGTTGTGGATCCAGTGAGTCATTAATTGTATTGCATTGTCTTGTTTCCTGTACACCATCCGTGACACAGTGACCCTGCTGCCTCTATACCGCCATGACCAACTTAACTCGCACCTACTGTGTCCTTCTCCCATACCATGTAGATTGTAAGCCCTCACAGGCAGGGCCCTCTCTCCTTCTGTACCAGTTTGTAACTTGTCTTTTTTATGATTAGTGCAATTGTCTGTATTATGTATGTGCACCGCTTATCATATGTACAGCGCTATGGAATGAATGGCGCTTTAATAATAAATAATAATAATATTCCTCCTCAGCTAGTCAGTCGCCATACAGCAGAAGATAGAAAGTACAGAAGCCAAATTCCTGCCACAGTTTAGAGCTAACAAAGCAGACGTCTTTTCCTGCAAGCTCCAGGTTGATAGAGCAGAAAATAAATTCCTGCCAACCATTGCTGAAAACCTGCTGGGACCTAAGACTCAAGCTGTACCTTGCTTGGATGAAAGTTACCCTCAGTAAAGACGAGTTTGAACTTTATCAAAGGTCTGAATCTCAATTTCTGCTGCAAAATCCCTCTATTACTCCTCCTATCACAACACTCAATTTATTGCAAGTGAACCAGGAGCCAGGAGTCCAGCCATACCCAGGTAGGAGACACCGTTGACACAATTACCACTACCATACAGAGACATTACACCACTCTGGCATTCCTAACCTGGGACGTGCGTTATAACATCTTTGAAGGACCCTGTGATAGTACCCTGCGCACGCTGCAATTGGCGTCACGAACAAACATAGACTATTATTTGCACCTGACCCAGACATTGCATAATTCAGCGTCAGTGTGTATACCCCGCATCCTGCTCATTGCACTTCCTCTCCATTTTCAAGATATTAGTTTGCTGTCAGTGAATGAGAGCAGAGGCTGCAACTCACCTACTGTAGTCCTGCTCTGGGCTGATTGTATCCATTCAATTGTATCCATTCAAGACAATGCCCTGTAAGCTAAACTCCTCTGGTAGTTTGCTACAGTGTTTCAGTCTGTAGCCCAGGCTGTTTAGCACACAGACTTTTGTCTACACTGGAATGAACTGTATTCATTTCTCAGCAGAGAGCAGGACAAGCTATCTACAGATTTGCAGCCTCTGAATGTGTACAAGAGTGTTTTCATTCACTGACAGCAAGCTAATTAAGGAGGATGGCATGCAGGTAAACACTGAAGAGGACGCAGCGCTCAGACAAGCACCGCGGCCAATTAGTGGGGGTGCTGGGAGTCGGACCCCCGCCGATGTAATATTGATGGCACTGCACAACCCCTTTAGGACTGGCATAAGAAACCTCAGTCTTAATAAATTCCCAAAGGATTTTTTCCATCTGGACATTTATGGCATAACAAGGTATTCCCATTGGACCATTCCCATTCATTTTTATGGAAGTTCCAAAAATAGCCGAATTGACAGAATTCCGATAGAAGTAAATGGTGAGAGGTCATTTCTCCATCCATGAAGGACCTGTTCTGGAGACAGGCGAGGGTCCCATAAAATCCTTAAAGGGGTTGTGCAACCTGTAATATTGATGACCTATCCTCAGGATAGGTCATCAATATCTGATTGGTAGGGGTCCGACTCCCAGCACCCCCGCCGATCAGCTGTTTGAAGGGAAGGCAGAGCACGTTCAAGCACTGCTTCTTCTTCAACATTACCCTAGGTGTTGTCTCGCTTGCAGCGGTGATGCAGTGTAATTCAAGTGAATGGTGCCAGCAACTGTAATTAAACTGCGCCGCCGAGACTTCCGAGATGACGGACAGTGTGCCAGGAGTCGGACCCCCACCGATCAGATATTGATGATCTATACTGAGAATAGGTCATCAATATTACTGGCTGCACAACCCCTTTAACGTGTTAATTTATGCTGTGGATTTCCACTACGGCTTTTACACCTGAAATCCACTGTAAATCCGTATTTTCTATTCTGCAGACATTCTTAATAGAGAAGAAGCATAATAGGTGAAAAAGCAGTAATCCGGAGAAGTATCACGGCATATCCTTGGTTTATGAGGGTCAGTAGGGCCACAGTGAACAGCTAATGAGGGGAAGAATAATTACTGTACATGATGACGGATAGGACAGGCAGGCTGATATCTCTGTAACCTCGCTCACCAAGGTTATGACAGCCTTTAAGTTGAAGAAGATGCCACAGCCATTCATTACTAAGTCAGTTAAATGGAACTTAAATGAGGAGAGGAAAGGGCCATTTGTTACCATACATTATGATAAATCTGTTCAAGGTCCGACCTGTTCTGACAAGACAGCCTCCTGCGTCCTGAAGGAAGAGAGTCACAGCAGCTGGAGATTTATGAGATGCATGCGAATGTATGGATAGTTACATGGATAGCAATACACAGATATAGAGTCATAGTCAGTGATTGCTGGGGAATGCAAACACTGTCAATAACCCCCCCCAAAAAAATCACAGTAAATAGGGGCTCTGTCCTAAGAAATGTCAGGATAGACTAGACGTCGACTTTTTGGTCGCCTGTGCAGGTGAGCTCAAAGTTTCCAACCGAGGTGAGAAGTCAGCACTTTTTCTTTCATACGGAAAAACCCATAACTTGAAGTTTCTGGGCCCCAATGCAAAATCCATAAGAGGGCCTCCCCTTCCCATGTGCCATTTATAATATTAGCGTCTTCCTATGTGTCAGAGGAACCTTTAAGCCCTCTCTACCTCTACACCATCCATAGCTATGCGTTGGCCGGCATAGCATGAAAGTTGCCGAGAAGTCCTCACCTAAAGACTAGGGATCACTCTAACCTTAGGCCGCATGACTGTCACAGTAAAAACGTAAGGGAATAACGTGCACAACAGTTACAACAATTCTGACATTGTCAGAACTCTTTTGAACATTGCAAATCTTTGAGAGGGTTAAAAATGCTCTTGTCCCCTCTTAGTAAAATGTGCATCCTTTCCCATTTAAAGAGGACCTTTCACCTGGATATCTATAATCGAATAATTATCCTACCTTATAGTGCGTCCCCCGGTGATGTCTTGGCAATTTTTTTTTAAGAACCCCCCGTTCGTCCGCTGTGGTCCCCGTATCTTTTGGCGCCTCATATGCTAATGAGGCGACTTGGTTATAATAGGCATGGACTTAAAGTTCTCCTGGGCGCGGTTATCTTCTCCCTGGCTGCAAGCGCATCCAATCAGAGCGCCCCGCTCTTAGCCAGGGAGAAGGAGCTCAAGTTCTCGCAAGAGATTCTGTCCCCTAAGTGTTGTAGCGATGACAGAAGCCAGGCCTACAGAGATCTGATGTTCGCTGAGCGGGCTTTCGTCAAAAAGAAGTTATCTTCATGAGGCAAGGGGGGTTGTGCCAACATTAAACCTTATCATCTATCACAAGACCGGGGGCCCCATGTGAATTGCCTTTCCATTCAAAGTCCATGGGAGATTTATGAAATAGAAAATCCCTTTGTTGGCCAAAGCGGCAAAACACAGCACTTGGAGAATGAAAGTTGCATTGTGATTGGTTGTTGTGGGACCGTTTTCATAAATCTGTCAGCATGGGACTACTGGAGATAGATGAGTACAGTGCATGGTTATCGGCAGTGCCATAGGAGCTTATCTTTTACTCTTGGCACAACTGCTTTGCATTACTTACTACGACAGGGATCAGCAACCTCCGGCACTCCAACTGTTCTGAAACTACAACTCCCAGAATCCTCCTTTCAATTCTATGGGAGTTACAAGAACAGCCAAGTAAGTGAGCATGCTGGGAGTTGTAGTTTTATAGCAGCTGGAGTGCCGACTGTTGCTGATCCCTGTACTAGAATATACATTGGGGTCAACGACATATGACAAGTACAATTTCTCATGCACACAAATATATATTTTTTTCTGTGTCCCTTCACTTCAAATGGGTCCGCAAAAAACGGAAATGACTCTTTATCTCTGCGTGGCCCTTCCGCAAAAAAGATAGAAAATGTAATTCAATCTTCAATTTAAATCGCTGTGCACACTTGCCAGATGAAAGGATGCGTCACGGGGGATTCCGGATCCTGGGTCCCACTGGAAAGGAAGGAGTCCAGGTAACCTTCAGTCACTAGCACAAGTAGTTATGACCTGTATCTGGAAAGGGAAGGAAAACAGTGGGCAGTGACCGACCGGGGAGACCACCTTTTATGTGCCTGCTAACAAATCCCAAGTGCCCACTCCCTATAGGTCATGAAACTGCCCTACACCTGTGTACAAGTCCTTGGCCGGTCATTGGCCAATTAGACCAATGCCAGCCCTCTAATTTACTTTGAATTTGTGGCCAGGTGCTATTCCCATCACTGGGAACATACGCGCAACCGTGCATCCCCTTTGGAACCCGTCCTCGAGCGTACACGCGGACGCCCGACAGGCTCAGTGAGAGTACGCGAGTGTGTCGACATGGACACTGAAGTGGAATCCGCAAGAGGTACCGGAGACAAGCCTGGCCGCGGCATACTACCACTAGCCCGACCAACTTGTCCCCAAGACCCCGGCGGTTTTCCCCTTCCGCGCACATGTGAATGCATCCCCGCATCGGTTCGCAAAGGGGTCGGATCTGGTGTATCAGTGGAGACACTTGTAACCTGTCCCACCGCTCCACGAGGACCCTCTTTGGTCACACCGGTGTGCGAGACCGGTGGGGATTTTACAGAAGATGTCCTATTCTTGTCCGTTTTGCAGACAAGGATAGGCAATACAGATGTCACGCGGACGTAGCCTGTATTTTTTGCGGATCCGTGTTTTGCAAAAAATACATACGTTCGTGTGTGTATGAGCCCTAAGCAATGGGAAAATATAAATATTACTGTATAGTGTAAAAACCATGACAGAAGATATCTGTATTATGACTTATTATCCGCGCTGTCGCCCATTAATAATCGTTCTGTAGCACCCGTTTGAACTTTCACTAGGAAGTCTGAACTAGTCGTAAGAGTGGCCCTAGGGCGGAAGATTCTGTCTTTAGGGCAAAACGTCTCTGATAAATGACTGTATCAGAATGGATAGAAACAGATCAGCACAGAGCAGTGACCCCAACTTATCTTAATAGGGAGATAAATATGAGCGCTTCTAGGTTACAATGAGGTTAGAAGCCGTCATTTTCATGATTTTCAGATTCTCTTATTTTTCTTAAATTGCTGCACATGTACGTTTTTGGAATTATCTTCCGGGGGTTTTACGAAACCCAAAAAAGATACAGCTAGTCACATAGTAACATTGGGGGTTATTTATTAAAAGCGGCATTTTAGACGCCAGTTTTAATAATCCCCTGCGCTGGTGGTGGATCCGGCGCAGTTATGTAGAGGCGCCGGCCTCTACATAACTTCGGGTATCCACCGCAAGTCTAAGTGTAAGCCAGCTTTCTTGCTGGATTACATTTAGACCATTTTCTATGCTTAAACGGGCATAGAAAATTATGAATGAGACGGGCCTGCCGGTCCGTCCCTTTTCCCGCCCACTTTTTTAGACCTGGCATGAGTAGGGAAAAGTCGCACACTGCGGCGTAAAGGTTAATCTGCGCAAGAAATACACCTATATTGGTAAATGACCCCCATCGTTTGGCAGGACTCCATAGGAACAGTGCAATTCTCATAGACTCCAATGCTAATGCATTGAAGTCTATGAGAAAAGCAATCTAATGATTGCTTGCTATAGTTCCCTAGGGGAACTATAAAAAAAAGTGTAAAAAAAAAAAAAAGATTTTAAATATAAAAAAAAATAACCCAATTCAAATGATCCCCCTTTCCCCAAAAATAAATAAAAGTACATTAACAATTTTAAAAAATAAACATCATGGGTATCACCGCATGCGAAAATGCCCGTACTATTAAAATCTAAAAATATTTATCCCATATGGCAAACGGCGAAAACGATTCGCCCTTTTTTAGTTGCTTCACCTCCCACAAAAAAATCTACTGAAATGTGATCAAAAAGTCATGCACATCATAAAAAGGTATCAATGAAAAGTACAGATTGCCCCGCAAAAAATGAGCTCAGACACAGCTCCGTACAGATAAAAATAAAAAGTTATGGGGGTAAGAATTTGCTGATGTGAAGAAAATTTTTGTTTTTTCCAAAGTTTTAATTCTTTTTTTAGTATCAAAACGCAAGAAAAACTATACATGTGGGGAATCGTTGTAATCGACTGACCAGAGAATGAAAGTAACAGGTCAATTTTACCGAATAAGAAATGCTGTAAAAACAAAACCCATAAAACTGTGATGGAATTGTGTTTGTTTTTTTTATAATTCCACCTTATTTGGAATTTTTTTCCTGCTTCACTACATTCTATGCAATTGTAAATGGTGCCATTAGAAAGTACAACTTGTCCTGCAAAAAAAAAGCCCACAAACGGCTATGTGAACGGAAAATTACAAAAGTTATGGTTTTGGGAAGATTGGGAGTAAAAAACGAAAATGAAAAAAATAGAAAATTTCCCGGTCATTAAGGGGTAAAAAAAAAGGAGAAGTTATATTTGTCCTTAATATTTTCTTTATTTTGTTTAACTCCTGATTTTGGCTTCCAAAAATACATGCAGAAACCTGACCGTGTGGCCGTACCCTTATTTCTCTGGATTTGGGACAAAGAGCATTAGAATCTGCTGACAGGCGCACACCTGCCATGTCAGCTGGATTTATATCAAGGTGTGTGGTGACAGATTCCCTTTAAGACCATCTTCTATTAGCCAGCCGAAAAGCGAGCTCTAAGAATGTATCCGCTCTGCTGGACTTACACAGTGAGCCATTAATATGACTGTAATACCACATGTACCTGCAAAATATGGAAGGTGCTGCATTTGAAAGGATTTGCCTCTGAGATCCTTGGGGTCTGTGGCCTCCTCCGTATTCAGGCTCCAGCACAGTCCTTAGCCATACTCCAGCATAAGTGTATAGTATATAATAATACCGTACGTTACTAATGCAACATCTTTTTATTTCTGGCGTTTTTTCCCATTTTTGTTGATTTTTTTTTCTTTGTTATAGTTTTTTTTGTTGTATATTAGTTGTATATACATGTACTGTGCAGCACTTAAAGGCTATATTCAATTTTCTTTATTAGCTCATTGTACTCATTATGAGCTAAAAATCATTTGGTCTTTATTAAAAATATGGCAGCCTTATCTCTGTACAGAATTCTCTCTGCTCTGTCAGACAGAGAGCTGATGGCTCCTTCTCTCTGCTCTCTGACCTTATAAACACTCATCAAAGCTCAATCCTTATCTTACTGATAAGAATGTGGCTTAAATAATTCTTTATGACCTCTTAGTAAATTAGAGATAAGGCACAAAGTGAAAGTAGGATGCACACAGCTAGAAAAACAGTTAACCCTTTGTGACAAAACGGCTCAATATTTTAAAGACCAATTGAAAAATGCAATCATAAAAAAAAAAAATTGTCCCCGAAGGTGTACATGGCCTTTAAAAGGGTTTTCCAAGATTTAAATACTGATGGTCAATCAGTTTCTGATCATTGGGGGTCTGACCTAGCAGATCAGTTGTTTGAGAAGGCACTGGCTCTCCTGTGAAGTGCCGCAGCCTTCTCTCTGCTCACCAAGCACAGCGCCGTACATAGTATAGTGGCTGTGCTTGGTATCGCGCTCAGCCCCATTCACTTGAATGGGCTGAGCAGTTCCTAGGCCATGTGACTGTTGAACGTGTCATCACTAGACTAGGAAAATCAGAGAATAGGCAGTGGAGCTCACAGGAGTGCTGCTGCCTTTTCAGGAGTGCTGCTCCCCCCCCCCCCCCCCCCCAACTGGTAATACCTATTTAGACCTTTATTGCAGACTGCTAGTAATTCATTCATAAACGTCTAACAGAGATAACAGAGGAATGGCACAACGTAGAGTCATAAGAACAGATGCTCCAGAATTTTTACATGGGGAATTTAAGAAATTGCTAAAGCAGACATGTCAGGAGAAGTCCTCTTTAATTCATCATCTACATTAGATGGAGTTCACTTCCACTTGTAATAAAGCCCTCTTAATACATAGGGATATTTTGGGATAAATCTTCTCTCTTTCCTGTTGGAGCGCGCATGATATGTGTGTGAACATGTTCTCGCTCCCTCGGTGATAAGAACATATTCGAATATTAAGTGTTTTATAGTATAATTATCCAGCATGGGGTATCGCTATTAAAGAGACAGGTCACAGCAGGAAACTTGTCAATTTCCCCTGGTAGCAGCCAATATCCCACTCATTTATCCAAGGATATATTACTAGCAATGTAACAGGCACTGCTATAGTACACGTTGGCATCACGCATTTCCTTACAAAATGGAAGTAGTAGTACATCCAGCACAATCAAAACACAGTTTCAAACCACCCACAGAGCAAATCTTCTCAGATAGTAATGTATGTATGCAGACCAAGATAAAGATTATAGTATGCCTTACCTCTATGGCCTCTTGCACATGAACGTGTGCTGGCCGTGCCCGTGCTGCCGACCGAAAATTGCGGTCCGCAATGCACGGGCACCGACCGTGAAGATGCCGCATGTGTGCATTCACTTGAATGGTGTCCGCGATCCGTCCATTCTGCAAAAAGATAGGACAAGTTCTATCTTTTTGCAGAACTGAAGCACCGAACGGAACCCCACGAAAGCACTCCATAGTGCTTCCGTAGGGTTCCGTTCCATGCTTCCGTTCCGCATCTCCGGATTTGCAGACCCATTCAAGTGAATGCACACGGCCGGTGCCCCCGTGCATTGCGGACCCGCCGTATGCGGGCTGCAATACAGTCACGGGGGACACAAGGCCGTGTGCAAGAGGCCTATCTCTCCAGAATCTAGAGCTGGCAATACTACACCTGCAATAGTGGCTGAAGGATACAGGATTAAGATACAGTGGGCCAGACCATGTCTGAGAGTGAAGGTGTCTTAGCAATGTCCCTCTCACTGCAGTAAAGTCTTTATCATCCTTAAACAGTAAATACCTTACTGACTGACTCCAGTGTTCAGCCATGCAAATTCTGAACCTTCTACATTATTTCTTTCTCTCTTTGGAGAACTGTGTAGTGGAGATGGTTTTCTCTCTGCTGATCTCTCTGAGATATTGGTTCTCTGGAGTTCAGGCCTAGTACTCTGAGGAGTGAGCACATGTAGCTTCCTTCACTTTCTCAGCTAACACTAGAATGAGCAAGGGGTGGATCTAAGTCCATCACCTAACTTCCTGCAGTGACTGAATCAGAAGTATTAACCCCAACAGATCCATACAGAACTCTTCTGGGACATTACACAGCATTAAATAACATGACATAATATTACATAGCAAGAACAGTTTGCAAGTACCCTGTTGTGGGGGGACTGCACAAAGAACCTCTCTCGCTCTGGAGGACTTGACATTGATTGCAGTGAAGGTGTGCAGGGGTGTTAAATATTTGCTGCTAGATTTCCCCATAGATTACGGATCACTGAAGATTTCAGCAGTGGAAACCTTTCTCCTTCACTATGTAGTGTCCCACTAGGTAGGGGTGGGCACTACACAAGGGTCAATTGGGTCACGTGTTACTCCTACTCCTAAGGGACAGTAATATTACATTTAACCATGTACTTTAATGTATTTTCTATGTGTTTTTACATGTATTGTTCCCCTGTGACATGCATAGCAGGCCTATAAGGGTGTAGTGTAGCATCCTAAACACTAGAGGGAGATAGGGAGCCCCTAGTATAAATGTTCAGGCCCAGACAGGGAGGAGTTAGTCTGTAGTCAGGAGTCTGTGGACACAGAAGTGAGAGGGCATCTTAGCCAGAGATATGCTGAGGGCCTCCTCCTGACATGCAGCTTGATAGTCCGGGCTGCTAGCTACTACCAGGAGGCTAGTGAAGAATTATAGCCTGCCTGTTGATAAAGTGAGCCACAGTTAGCTCAGAAGATTACCCCAAGGGAAGAGATGTACCTCCTGGGAGAAACCTGCAGACACCCACCAACCAAGCAGTGCCAGTACAACCAGCTCAGATAAGTAAGCTGATGGGCAGAGGTACTATAAAGTGAGAGCAAGGGTCAATACGGGAGAAAGATTTATTTACCAAGGATTAAAGCCAGCATTTAGGCATCCGGGCCTTGGGATACAGCCAGCCAGAATAGCTGTGGAGATAGTGCAGCCTGGTCTGTGAAGCATTAATTGTGTACCCTCCGAGTATCTTGCAAGATTATACCTGCCATTTTTGAAAGTAAGCCTGCTTGTGGAATATATGATAAAAGGGACTGCATCATTACCAACTGTATGTACAAAGTTTGGACTGTTTAAAGTAAAGCAACGTTTGGTTCACTATACCACCTGTGTACCTCACTTATTGCTACTGGAAACTGGTGTGCCACCGTTACAGGCACTGGCGTCACAATCCTTAAAGGGACCTTGCCCCAGGCACTCAAAACACCTGCAACATCCAGGGCACCTCATCCACCATCAGGCCTGGTCCCTACATACAGAGTGTGCCCCAGAGGAACTTTGTGTCAGCCTCTCCTTCACTGTCGCATGCCTGCCCAGGGTTCTCCTATGAACAGTGAGTAACCCTCAATTGCCCATAACCGTGACCTCACAGTCGCAATACCCTGCAGGTCTGGCGTGCTGCATAAATTGGCGTCACGAACAGGATACGATCATTCCGCGCCATTGTGGATTACAAAACTGTGTGCCATTATATGACTATAAAGTGACTAAGCCCGACTTGTTTATTTGAAAATTGCTGGGCCAGATAACTGTACTGATTTGCGGTGTGAAACTGTGATTGCATGGACTGTTTGCCGTTTATTTAAGCCACCGCTTGCTGTCAGTGAATAGACAGCGTCTTACTCAAAGATGGCTGCTTAACCTGCTTGGATTTAACTGCTGCGTCATCTTCATATCTTCTTGGCGGTAAAAATTGGCGCCTGCTGCTGAAAAGTGCGGGAAAGGCTATATGTCCGCGCCACCGCCCTGTCTGGACAATTGCACTTTGACTTTTATTATGGACTATCCTGGTATAATTGATACGCTGCACCAGGTCAGCGCCCCTGTTCCCTTATACTATCCTGAGAGAAGAGAACGACGCCCCTTTTCACCGAACTTGTTTTTAAGCCAGCAGAACTGCCTGATATATATATGTATTTGCAAATGTTGATGTATGTTCCTGCTTTGCATTATTTTTGTCTTCCAGGTGCAGTCTCCAGCTGGGCAGGGCCCCTTTATGTTGTGCCGAGGACTGGCAACGCTGTAGCATGGGGTTATGTAGTGTCCCACTAGGTAGGGGTGGGCACTACACAAGGGTCAATTGGGTCACGTGTTACTCCTACTCCTAAGGGACAGTAATATTACATTTAACCATGTACTTTAATGTATTTTCTATGTGTTTTTACATGTATTGTTCCCCTGTGACATGCATAGCAGGCCTATGAGGGTGTAGTGTAGCATCCTAAACACTAGAGGGAGATAGGGAGCCCCTAGTATAAATGTTCAGGCCCAGACAGGGAGGGGAGGAGTTAGTCTGTAGTCAGGAGTCTGTGGACACAGAAGTGAGAGGGCATCTTAGCCAGAGATATGCTGAGGGCCTCCTCCTGACATGCAACTAGATAATCCAGGCTGCTAGTTGCTACCAGGAGGCTAGTGAAGAATTATAGCCTGCCTGTTGATAAAATGAGCCACAGTTAGCTCAGAAGATTACCCCAAGGGAAGAGATGTACCTCCTGGGAGAAACCTGCAGACACCCACCAACCAAGCAGTGCCAGTACAACCAGCTCAGATAAGTAAGCTGATGGGCAGAGGTACTATAAAGTGAGAGCAAGGGTCAATACGGGAGGAAGATTTATTACCAAGGATTAAAGCCAGCATTTAGACATCCGGGCCTTGGGATACAGCCAGCCAGAATAGCTGTGGAGATAGTGCAGCCTGGTCTGTGAAGCATTAATTGTGTACCCTCCGAGTATCTTGCAAGATTATACCTGCCATTTTTGAAAGTAAGCCTGCTTGTGGAATATATGATAAAAGGGACTGCATCATTACCAACTGTATGTACAAAGTTTGGACTGTTTAAAGTAAAGCAACGTTTGGTTCACTATACCACCTGTGTACCTCACTTATTGCTACTGGAAACCGGTGTGCCACCGTTACAGGCACTGGCATCACGATCCTTAAAGGGACCTTGCCCCAGGCACTCAAAACACCTGCAACATCCAGGGCACCTCATCCACCATCAGGCCTGGTCCCTACATACAGAGTGTGCCCCAGAGGAACTTTGTGTCAGCCTCTCCTTCACTGCCGCATGCCTGCCCAGGGTTCTCCTATGAACAGTGAGTAACCCTCGATTGCCCATAACCGTGACCTCACAATCGCAATACCCTGCAGGTCTGGCGTGCTGCAACAGTGAAATCTGTCATAGCAGCTGCCTGACAGTTTAGAACCCTATTACTCTGCCCGATTTTCAGGCAGGAGGAGCACTGATGGACAATAAACATATCCACTGGCGCACCTTTGCATCAACCTATTAAACAGGCCAATGTAAAGAGCATGTGGGAGGAATAATTATTTTATTGGCAATTCATTTTAAGTGCTGCCAAAAATTGGGCAACTATCATACTGATGAAGCCAACAAACGATTATACAGGCCAATTATCGGGACCGAGAATTCCTATGAACGATTGTTCCTGATAACTGACTTGAAAATTGTTCGGTCTAGCGTTTTTACTGGATCCGGCAGGGTTCAGCAAAAACGCTTCCGTTACTGATAATACAACCGTCTGTATCCGTTATGAATGGATCCGGTTGTATTATCTTTAACATAGCCAAGACGGATCCGTCATGAACTCCATTGAAAGTCAATGAGGGACGGACCCGTTTTCTATTGTGTCAGAGAAAATGGATCCGTCCTCATTGACTTGTATTGTGGGTCATGACTGTCTTGCTCCGCATCCCAGGATGCTGCGGGTTGCTCTCTGGTATGAGAACGGAACGGGCATTTTGGAGCATTCCGTTTGGTTCAGTTATGTTTTGTCCCCATTGACAATGAATGGGGACAAAATGGAAGCGTTTTCTCCCCGGTATTGAGACCCTATGACGGATCTCAATACCGTAAAATATTAACGCTAGTGCGAAAGTAGCCTAAGGGTATGACTAGGTTTCCTGATGCAGTTTTGGAAGACAAAACCAGGAGAGAATTAAAAAAAGTTGTACCAGTCCTTTATACTTAACAAACAAAAGATAATCACGGCCAGCTCCAATGCAGAGGTCCAGGCCACGGAAAAGCGTGGCACTCCAGCAAAAGAAAACTGGAAAAGTCTCTGGATAAAACATCCAATCCTTTATTGAGAAATACTATGACTAAGGGTGTTATATACATCCGAAACGCGTCACACGGTGTGCGTCTCTCTGCACTATGTGTTTGGCATACCTGGATTTTATTACTATTTCTCAATAAAGGATTCCATTGTTTTATCCGGAGGCTGGAATGAACTTTCTTTTCAAGTATGTCCTTTACACTTGCTCTCATTTTATGATCCACTCCTGATTTTGGCTTCCAAAACTGCATGCAGAAACCCATACCCTAATAGGCCCTTACTCTGTAACTCTCATCTCTGCATTTCTCTGACAGCCCATAAACAGTGATGGCCAGTTCGCATTGTTCGCCCGAGAACACATGCGGGCTGCCATCTTAACTCACAAGTCCGGCGAGGCACAGGTAAGCCCTTACCTGTGCCTGCGCCGCCAGCCGATCTGAAACAAATGCGGTCAGCAGGAGCAGGCAGTTCCGAGAACAGCCCAATGAAGGCCCCCGGTGGCTGTTCTCAGAACTGCCTGCTCCTGCTGACCGCATTTGTTTCAGATCGGCTGGCGGCGCAGGCACAGGTAATATACTGTAGATAACAAGTATAAACTGCTAAAATGAAACCCCACATGGCTTACAGTTACTGTAAAAAGGGCAATCAATGACAAAAATGAACTTTTAAAAAATACAAATCTGAGGGGTCAGCTGTAGCCTATGAAATTTACAAAGGGCTTAATAAAATCTGTAAAAAAAAGAGATAAAATCTGCAAAACTACAAAATGAACAGCAGATGGCAAAAGAGAGCAAAACAAATCCCTAAAATTCTTTAAATATAGATATGCTAAAAAAAAAAAAAGGTCTGAGCAGGTAGGCCCCCTAAATAGAAAAGGTGTGTGTGGGGGGTCACTGAAGATAGGGAAAATGAAAAGTTACTTTTAGCTCTGTATATACAAAAGAAGAGAAAGGAGTTGACATTGGTGGTGCCAGGGCTGTTAGTCCATCCAGTAACATACTCAGCTAGGTAACTGTAGATATTGTCCAAGCTAAGTTAAATAAGGTACGGATATAGCAGGGTTAACACTCTTGCTTTATGAGACATGTTATCTAAACTAAATGCAACTAAATGCGTTAAGCAATTGCTTTTCAATGGCTTTTGTTTCAAGATAACGCGATAAGTTAACAAATTTGATTTAAGAGTGTTACCCCTGCTACATCTGTAAATGCGAACAAAGATCCAGGTCCAGATGGATTGCACCCAAAAGTTCTTAAAGAACCCGGTTCGTTCATTGCTGTACCCTTGTTTATACTTCTTAGAGATTCTCTAAGTACTGGTACACTGCCAAGTGACTGGAGTAAGGCAAATTTGGTATATTCAAAAAGGGCTCTAGGTCCTCCACAGGTAATTATAGACCAGTAAGTTTAACTTCTGTTGTGGGAAAAATGTTTGAAGAACTCTTAAGGGACTATATGCAGGAGTATGTGACTGTAAATAGGACAGAAGTTGTCAGACTAACCTGATTTGTTTTTATGAGGAGGTGGGTAGAAGCCTGGACAGAGGGGTGGCTGTGGATGTTGTGCTATTGCATTTTGCAAAGGCTTTTTATACTGTCCCTCAGACATTTAATAGGTAAAATAAGGTCTATAGGCTTAGAAAGTATAGTTTGTAATTGGATTCAAAACTGTCTGAAGGATCGTGTCCAAAGAGTTGTGGTCAAGGATTCCTATTCAGAATGGTCCCGGGTTATAAGTGGTGTACCCCAAGGTTCAGTGCTGGATCTTCTATTATTTAACATATTCATTAATTAAGTAGAGGATGGAATTAATAGCAGCGTTTCTATTTTTGCAGATTACACTAAACTATGTAGTACTGTGCAGTCTAAGGAAGATGTCCAAAAACTTCACTCTGAGCGATTGGGCATCAACTTGGCAAATGAGGTTCAATGTGGATAAATGTAAAGTTGTGCATCATATATCCTAGGGGAAGTAACACTGGGAGAGTAACTTGTAGAGAAGGATTTTGGTGTACTTGTAGATCATAGATTAAATAACAGCATACAATGTCAATCAGTTGCTTCTAAGGCTACCAGGATGTTGTCATGCATTAAACGAGGCATGGACTTGCAAGACAGGGATGATATATTATCACTTTACAAAGCTTTGGTGCAGCCTCATCTGGAATATGCAGTTCATATCCGGGCACCAGTCCATAATAAGTATGCCCTGAGGCTGGAAAAAGTACAAAGGAAAGAGATTAAACTGATAAGGGGCTTGGAGGGTCTTGGTTACGAAGAAAGATTAAGAGTAAAATTTAATTAATTTAGACTTTAGAATAGACATCTTAGGGGGGACATGATTAACCTATACAAATATATAAATGGGCCGTACAAAAAATATGCTGAAAAGCTGTTCCATGTAAAATCCCCTCAAAATACGAGGGGGAACTGCCTCCGACTGGAGAAGAAAAAGTTCAGTCTCCAGAAGCATCAAAGCTTCTTCACTGTAAGAATTTTCAATCTGTGGAATAGACTTCCTCAGGACGTGGTCACAGAAGGAGCAGTGGACAGTTTAAAAAAGGGTTTAGATGAATTCTTAAAAGTAAATTACATTAAGGTTTATGAAAATGTGTAGAAATCTGGATCTCACTCCCTTTTCTAAAATTCGTGTCCCCTCCTATCCCTTGGTTGAACTTGATGGACTTATGTCTATGTAACTATATGACTATGTAACTATGGAATTGACAGGAGGGGGGCAAAGGTTTGCCTGAAACAGCTGAGCTTGTTGTACTACACTGTTTCCTAATTCTCATTCTGTAACTCCCTGGCCACGTCTTGCAGCCTGACAGTGGACGCCAGTGGGACAGGGTCAGTGGACTCCATTCTAGAGATATCCTGCTGATAGGCTATAAATGTCTGAGACCCTTTTAAGTTAGTAATCCAGCTGTTAATGCTGATTATTCATTTTAATCATTGCTCCTATGGTACTAAAACAAGCTATATTGATATACTGTATGATGTATGATATGAGCCCCTGGTGCAAGGGCCTAGCAACACCACTGCCTGGAACTACATTGCGTGTTGTTTGAAGGTATGTCTACATATTGCAGTGCTGATAATATAATAGTGTAAAGTTAAAGGGGTTGTCTCATCTTAGACAATGGGGGCATATCGCTAGGATATGTCCCTATTGTCTTATAGGTGTGGGTCCTACTGCTGGGACCCGCACCTATATTGAGAATGGAGCCCTAAAAGTGGTGGCTGGAGGACTCTGGTACAGCCACCACCAAACGCTCTCCCATAAAAGTGAATGGGAGCACACCGCGCATGACCGGCCACAGCTCCCATTCACTTCTATGGGCCCGATGGAAATAGCCAAGCCAGTGCTCAGCTATTTTCGGCACCCCCATAGAAAATTTATGGAGGCTGCACATGCGCAATGTACCCTCCACCACTTTCGGGGATCTGTTCTCTCGCACCTATAAGCCTATAGAGCCATATCCTAGTGATATGCCCCCATTGTCTGAGATGAGACAACCCCTTAAAGCAGGTTTTCAGTGCTAAGAAAATACATTAGGAGATGTTGTTCCTCCATGAGATTCTGGAACAGATTACACTTACCATAGAACATTTAAAAAAATCATTAGAGCGACCTCTGTGAAGACAATGAGACAAGGAACTCTGGGAGATTTCAGAATTGTGAATGTGTAGTACCCTAGAGCAGGAATACTATAAAGTCTGGACATTTTCACCTATGTAAAGTCATCAACTCCTCCCTTTATTTTACTTTAAATAGTTAGCTTGCACTGTTTAATACTGTGTAACTGCATTTTATATGTTGCAACATATTTCCTGCTCATTTGCACTGTGTTTGCACAGCACTGTAGAAAGGGTTAATGGATACGGAGAGACTTTTGGAACTTTCTAGATAATAATGATAAGCTAGTAATTTTCCACAGCTATCAAAAGAGTTAAGGAAGAGTATGTTTTGGAGGGAAAAAGCCAGACTTGTTTACCACCAAAACCAGATAGACTGACCTTTTGGATGTCTGGTTTAGGCTACTTTCACACTAGCGTTCGGGGCTCCGCTTGTGAGTTCCGTTTGAAGGGGCTCACAAGCGGCCCCGAACGGATCCGTCCAGCCCTAATGCATTCTGAGTGGATGCGGATCCGCTCAGAATGCATCAGTTTGGCACCGTTTGTCCTCCGCTCCGCTCAGCAGGCGGACACCTGAACGCTGCTCGCAGCGTTCGGGTGTCCGCCTGGCCGTGCGGAGGCAAACGGATCCGTCCAGACTTACAATGTAAGTCAATGGGGACGGATCCGTTTGAAGTTGACACAATATGGCTCAATTTTCAAACGGATCCGTCCCCCATTGACTTTCAATGTAAAGTCAAAACGGATCCGTTTGCATTATCATGAATAATAATGGTAATGCAAATAATGGTAATGCAAACGGATCCGTTCTGAACGGATCCAAGCGTTTGCATTATAGGTGCGGATCCGTCTGTGCAGATACCAGACGGATCCGCACCAAACGCAGGTGTGAAAGTAGCCTTAGGCTACTTTCATACCTGCGTTCAGGTGTCCGCTCGTGCGCTCCGTTTGAAGGAGCTCACGAGCGGTCCCGAACGCAGCCGTCCAGCCCTGATGCATTCTCAATGGAGGCGGATCCACTGAGAATGCATCCGCCTGCCAGCGCTCAGCCTCCGCTCCGCTCAGTGAGCGGACACCTGAACGCTGCTTGCAGCGTTCGGGTGCCCGCCTGGCCGTGCGGAGGCGAACGGATCCGTCCAGACTTATAATGGAAGTCAATGGGGACGGATCCATTTGAAGATGACACAGTATGGCTCAATTTTCAAACGGATCCGTCCCCCATTGACTTTCAATGTAAAGTCAAAACGGATCCGGTTATGCAAACGGATCCGTTCTTAACGGATGCAAGCGTTTGCATTATAGGAGCGGATCCGTCTGTGCAGATACCAGACGGATCCGCTCCTAACGCAAGTGTGAAAGTAGCCTTAGCTATGTTATTATGTCTGAAGACTTGTTTTTGTCTGGAAAAACTGCAGTGTCATTGCCATTGAGTATTATTGAATGTCTAATGCAAGTCTATGAGAGACAGACAGTGTAACATTGTATTTGTTTGAGCTGAGTTTCTCCACTCCACCCCTCCCACTAGAAGGTTTTAGTTCAGCCAGAAACTGTATATAAGGAGAGCAGTCAGATCCCCTAGTGTTCTGTAGTTAGGGATCAGTGCAGTCAAGAAGAGATTCTGCCAGACTACTTGATTGACCAGAAGAAGATGCTAAGATGGGGATGCTGAGCCACAAACAATGGGTCACCAGCCCTGTGACCAAGGAGCCAGCCAGACTACTGAGCCACAGAACGTGGGCCTCCAGCCTTTGGCAAGGGTACCAGCCTTCTAAAAAAGAGAGAGGGACAGCTAGCTCAGGCTTTTCCTCATCATCAAACCCTTCTTCTGTCAAGGAGGAGACTCGAGAAGCCAGCCCAGTGCCTCGACTGTATTGTTTTGCACTTGAATTCCTCCAGTAAAGAAGCACACTGGTTAATTGTAGAACCTGACTCTCTGAACTCATTTCATGGGATTCTGGAACACTCATTCTCTCTAGATTTAGATCTGAGTATATCCTTTCTAGGGATAACCTGTACCCTCTTTCTTTGATCATCAACAATCCAGGGAGGGTAACCCAGAGTTTTTTTCTATGTATTTTCTAAAAAGATCAGTGTATAAAGTGCCATTGGAAATGGTAACATGGTTGAAGTGGTGGGATACATAGAAACCTCTCCCCCAAGTCCGTCATGAATATGTTAGCATATGTGGACACCACATTCGCACCCATTGAGGTCTCACATAGCTAATGGCATCTCTCGCCCTACAGAATCATTGTTTGCCAGCAGCAGAGTGCTGTTTAGACAGGACGATCTGATGCTTGCAAATTATGATTTAGGTGTCTGCACAAACTATCATGCTTCACTCGTTTATCGGGTAACTAGCGGTACCTTTACACCGGCAGCTCATCGCTAACGAGTGTTCCGATGAATGCTTGTTAGCAATGATCTGCCCAATGTTCCAGCAGTGTAAAGGGGCCATAAGGAGATATTCCTTGACATCAGCTCAAAAAAAGTCTCAACAGGGTGAGATACCACAGGAGAGAAATCACTACCAAGACTTATTCCCACTTTAGAAAATGTAAGATCAGGCATAGAAATAAAGTACCTGTGTCAGCAACATTATCTGGCATATCACACCATACTTTTAGTTTTAAATGTCTATAAAACTGCTGTAGAAAATATACAAGCTGATCACATAGACAAAACGATAGTCCCCTCTAAAGTAGCTTTATTTCGATAACAAATTAGATATCAAATTCGAAGTCAAAGTAATAGAGGAAATATTTACCACTAAGGATGTAGTCACTTCTTTTGACTGGTTGATCATGGATTGAGGTTCCTGACCATTTTTTGACTTCTTGTTCTTCCTTCCTTTATGGTATTTTCATCCTCCTCATTTGATTAGCTTGTCTGACTTGAGTCCTCCTTTATGTTCCCTAAAAAAGATTTCTTCAGTTTTTCCAAATGTGTACCACCTTCTTGCTTCTTGGAACATTGGATCACAATTCTCTCTCCATATATACCCTATTTTTCAGACAATAAGACAGGCTTTTCCCTCCAAATGTGAGGGAAAAATGTCGTGAGTCTTATAGTCCGAATGCTAATGACCGCTGGTTGCATTTTATGACATTCCATTATGGAAGGGGTCATTAGTATGCAGGAGGCTTGGGGAGTCGTGAGGGAACCACTGCTTTGGCTCTACTCACCCTCCTTGGTCTTCTTCCGGGCCCCGCTCTGCACTGTGTTCTGACTGTGTACAGCATCAGGATGTGGTGCATGTAAGCACGCACTATGACCTGACACTGTGCAATGTCAGGTCACAGTACAGCATGGGTCGGAAGAAGCGGTGTGGTGCGGGGAGTCCTGGATCTGCAGAGTGGCAGCACCATTTGAAACAAGCGAGGTAGGTTTATTTAAAAAAAAATAATGTATGTCTGCTCTGAGACTGATGGGGATCTGATCTGAGGCTGAAGGGGATCTGATCTGAGGCTGAATGGGGTCTGATCTGAGGCTGATTAGGGTCTGATCTGAGGCTGATTGGGGTCTGATCTGAGGCTGGGGGGGTTCTGATCTGAGGCTGGGGGGTTCTGATCTGAGGCTGATAGAGGCTGGGGGGGTCTGATGAGGGTCTGATCTGAGGCCTGATGGAGCTTGGGGCTCTGATTTGGTGTCTGATTTGAGGTCTAATAAAGAATGGGGGTCTGATGAAGACTGGAGGTCTGATCTGAGGTCTAATAAAAAATATTTTTTTTCTTATTTTCCTCCTCTAAATCCTAGGAGAGTCTTATTGTCCAAAAAATACGGTACATTACCAGTTACATAGTACTGTAAATGATAATGCCACTTGCATCTCTTGTCCCCTCTAACTCCATTTTAACATTAATGTTACTAAATGTTGGGCTATATACACCCTGTTGTTATATATCACATTAGCTTGAAAAAAGCTCCAGGTAGAGGCTGAAAAGTTGCACTGCTATGGAAACAAGTAAAAAAAAAAAAAAGCATGTTCTCTGAAGAACTGCTGGAGTGCTGTGATCCTTGGTCTTATAATTTTAAGCTCTAAAATACACATAAACCACAATGGTGCTATAAAATAATACAACTTTTCCTACAAAATAAAAACCAAGCTGCTATATATGTAACAAAATTTAAATATGACAAAGTTGTGGCTTCTGGAATGCAGTGAGGCAAAATGAAAAATAAAAAGGCCAAAACTGGTTGCATCTTAAAGTTTTAACAATTGAGGATAGGTCATCAATATAAGTTCGGCGGGGGTCCGACACATCACCACTCACCCCTGTTGATCAGAAATAGGCTTCGGAACTACACAGCTCCATCCACTGAGTGGTGGACAAAGCTGGTTACTGCAGTACTGTTACCATTCACTTCAGTAACCAGCCTAATCCACTACACAATGCTACCCAAGATTAGCTGATTAGTGGGGGGGTGGGGTGTTTGAACCCCCCCCCCCCCCCCTCTAATCTAATATTGATGACCTATCCTAGGAAAGGGATGAAACTATCATCATCACCTGCACAGAAATTTGCAAAATTTGCAGCTAGTAATGCAGAAATAAAGATGATGGCTCAAAACTTCTACAAAAACTAGCTATACATCATGCTGGTGTAGTAGAGACAACTTTACAGGTGTTTAGAGTCCTCTCCTAGGTATGTCCTAGTCTTTTATTTTCTCCATTTAGCAGGAATGTTGCCTGCAGCAAGGACCAGGTACCAGCACTGAATCAACTGCCAGGCCGTTCAGGCTTTGATCTGCCACTTACAAACATGCCTTCATTTTTAGTGACAATGATTCAGTAATTGGACTTTCACCTTTCTGACTCTAATTCACAGCACTTTCCCTTTCAAGGTTAGGGAGAGAATGAGGATTATCTGATTAGCCTTAGGCCTCTTTCACATGAGCGATTCGGATTGCGTCAGGGACTATACAGGGAAGAACTGATTGTTTTGCATGCAAGTTGAATCAGATTCGTCTGCGATTGCATTCAGTCAGTCATTCAGTTTTTTAAGTGCGGGTAAGATCCGTTTTTTTCACGCACGTGAAGAATCTACTTCTCCTATCAACCATCAGTGAAAAATGCATTACATCCAGATGCCTTCCGATTTTCACGCAAGCTCCATTCACTTCTGTGGAGCCAGGACTGTGTGAAAACACACCATATAGAACATGATGCGATTTGTCCTGAACGCAAAGATGGCCAGTGAAAAATGACGCTCATGTGCACATAAGAATAGAAAGGAATGAGTCAAGATTCAGTCCGGATGCTATCTGTTCACAACACGCATCACATCCAGACGGAAATATCACTCATGTGAAAGAGGCCTTAAAGGGGTTATCCCATGACTAATATAAAAAATGAAAATTAGACACATAGAACATGAAGATCATTTTCTAACAAAGCTAGTAACGACCCTGTACCTCACATGGATCCAGAGATCTGCCCATCCATTGCTCTACTAGATTTATATCAAGCTGGCAGCTCAAGGGGAGTGTCGTTTCTGCTGCAGCTAAGGGGGCGTGTCCAAGCTCTACCTATCACAACTCAGGAGGCAGCTGAAAAAGATGAAACTGAGCATGTGCGGCCATCTCAGTGAGCAGGACAAAGAAATAAGGGGGGGGGAACAGCAGGTGGCGCTATACAGATACAATATATTGAATAACTCTGAGGCTATGCTAAATTTATAATTACATGCAATTACAAAAGTATTCAGATCCAGGTGCTGGTTTGAAAAATGTAGAATATTTTTGTGAGACAACCCCTTTAAGGTTTAGGACATAATCTGTAAATGTGGTCCTACAACACCCATCTAACCAGGCATATTGGCAATTGCTTTGACAACTATGTTCAGTAGATCCATAATGGAATAAGTTAGGTGGTGCCCTGTGAAGTCCTTGTAACACCAGAACACATGTACACCACTACAAAATCATGACCAAGGCTGCTTTATTCTGAAAACCGCCCCACATCTGTCCAAGGGGTTGTGTCTGGTACTGTATCTCAGGTACATAGTTACATATAGTTTTTAAAGAAGACCTTTCACCACTCCTGACATGTTATTTTAATAGCTTCATGCATTCCCCATGTAATAACAATTCTAAAACATCTATTCTTATGGCTCTATGTTGTGTAATTCCTTTATTAATTTAACTAGAAGTTAGGAAAGAATTACTTTTAGCCTTCAGTAAGGGTACAGAGGAGTGGTAAGAAGTTGGGAGTGTGTTCCTACACAGACTCACTCTATCCAGTCAGTGCTGCCATTTTCAGACTGTGCAGGTACACACCCCCAACTGGTTACCTCCCCTCTGTACCCTTACTGCAGACTGCTAGCAATTCATTCATAACTTCTAGTAGAAATAAAAAGGAATGGCACAACATAGAGCCATAAGAATAGATGCCCCAGAATTGTTACATGGGGAATGCTTGAAACTATTAAAACAGACGTGTCAAAAGTGGTGAAAGGTCCTCTATAAGGTTGTAAAAAGACAAAAGTCGATCAAGTCCCCAGAAGTAAACTGTGTATTCCAGGTGAGGCCACACCAAGGGTTTGTAATGTGGCAATATTACATCTCTGTCCCGCGAGTCCATGCCTCTTAATACAACATTCTGTTGGCCTTAGAGGCAGCTGTCTGGCATTGCATGCTGTTATTTAGTCTATGATCTACTAATACACCCAGATCCTTCTCAACCAGTGACTCTCAAAGTTCTACTACCCCTAGGACATATGCTGCATGCAGATTATTAGCCCGGAGCAGGGGCGGATTGGTCATAGACCTTACAGGGAAATTTCCCAGTAGGCCAATGCCCAGGGGGCCGGGCCAGTGGAAGTTTTTGGTCATGTAGTTTGTGCTGCTGACAGTATTTTGTGATGGACCGTGGTATTTGGCTCTGTTGGGTTGGTACAATGTGCCACAATATGATATCCATCAATTTAGACCTAACTAAAAAATGGAGCCACTTTAAGTTCCCATTCCGCCCCTGGCCCGAGGTGCATAACTTTACATTTATCTATACTGAACCTCATTTGCCAAGTGGAGGCCCAAACAGTAAGTTTGTCCAAGTCAACTTGTAACTTATTAACATCTTCCATAGAACATATTACAAAGTTTGGTGTCATCGGCAAAAATAGAAACAGCGCTATTAATTCCATCCTCTATGTCATTAATAAATAAGATAATAATAGAGGACCAAGCACAGAACCTTGGGGTAGAGATGTCGCGAACATAAAATTTTCTATTCGCGAACAGCGAACGCAAATTTTCGCAAATGTTCGCGAACAAGCGAACCGGGCGAACAGCCATAGACTTCAATAGGCAGGCAAATTTTGAAACCCACAGGGACTCTTTCTGGCCACAATAGTGATGGAAAAGTTGTTTCAAGGGGACTAACACCTGGACTGTGGCATGCCGGAGGGGGATCCATGGCAAAACTCCCATGGAAAATTACATAGTTGACGTAGAGTCTGGTTTTAATCCATAAAGGGCATAAATCACCTAACATTCCTAAATTGTTTTAAAGCACGTTATTCCAAACATCAGGTATGATGTTGAATCAATCAGGTAGTGTAAGGGTTACGCCAGCTTCACAGTGACAGACCAAACTCCCCGTTTAATGCACCGCAAAAACAACCGCAAACAGTTCATTTGCACAACCGCAAACTCCCCATTTGCACAAGGTTGGATACCAAGCTAGCCATGTCCCGTTCCTTGTCCTCACTGATGTCATTGAAGGTCTCTTCCTCCACCCAGCCACGTACAACACCAAGGGTCCCCGAAAGGTGACAACAAGCCCCCTGGGACGCCTGCTGTGGTTGGTCTTTCACCTCCTCAAAGCTACCTTCCTCCTCTGACTCCTCTTCTTCAGACTCCTCTCTCTGCGTTGCCTCTCTCTGCGTTATTACAAGGTGTGTTAAGTAGTACTATTCCTATCAGTTTAATCCCTGTTACGTCCCCTATCAGGGGACGTGTATATAGCATCGATTTTAGGAACCGGGAGATGGAAAAAGATGCTTGGTCAGTCCTCCTACTTCAAATTTGGGGCACTGCGCGTGTAATCTAATGTGCCACCAGATAGGAGTGGTGTGTTATGTTGTTCTATTCTTATCAGTTTAATCCCTGTTACGTCCCCTATCAGGGGACGTGTATATGGCATCGATCTTAGGAACCAGGAGATGGAAAAAGATGCTTGGTCGGTCCTCCTACTTCAAATTTGGGGCACTGCGCGTGCAATCTAATGTGCCACCAGATAGGAGTGGTGTGTTATGTTGTTCTATTCTTATCAGTTTAATCCCTGTTACGTCCCCTATCAGGGGACGTGTATATGGCATTGATTTTAGGAACCGGGAGATGGAAAAAGATGCTTGGTCGGTCCTCCTACTTCAAATTTGGAGCACTGCGCGTGCAATCTAATGTGCCACCAGATAGGAGTGGTGTGTTATGTTGTTCTATTCTTATCAGTTTAATCCCTGTTACGTCCCCTATCATGGGACGTGTATATGGCATCGATTTTAGGAACCGGGAGATGGAAAAAGATGCTTGGTCGGTTCTCCTACTTCAAATTTGGGGCACTGCGCGTGCAATCTAATGTGCCACCAGATAGGAGTGGTGTGTTATGTTGTTCTATTCTTATCAGTTTAATCCCTGTTACGTCCCCTATCAGGGGACGTGTATGGAATAGATTTTAGACAAACGCAAAGAGTTGTCAATAGTTGACACACTCATGACATAA
Source organism: Bufo bufo (assembly GCF_905171765.1). Classification (NCBI taxonomy): domain Eukaryota; kingdom Metazoa; phylum Chordata; class Amphibia; order Anura; family Bufonidae; genus Bufo; species Bufo bufo. Next base: position 71,940,933 of record NC_053393.1, read on the forward strand.
ATTTTATACCTCTATGCGTCAATCTTGGTGTAGTTATGACTCTGCTTGTGCGCACGTTTGGGAGATTGCAGGCGATGGGGGTTTTACAAAGCCTATGGTCGTGCTGAGGTAGTTCAGTGACAGTCAAGTGACCCAGAAAACAATGATTCTGCACTGTAGGCTTTAATGATCACCTTAGATGATCACAAAGAAAATTAATGTTTTTTCTATGCAAAATTATCCAGCTGATCGCTTTTGGTCTGTTCACAATGAAGCAACGACCTTATCATCTGGGGTGTGCCAACATTGCCATTGCCAACACACTCATAGAGGTGGTCGCTTCATTGTGATACGCAAGCCCCTTCACCACGACAAGGTAAAAATCACGAAGGGGAATTAATACATGTATGTGCCTTTTTTTTTTGTTTGGTTTTTGAAGCCACAGTGCAGCACCAAAGGCCAGAAAAATTAGGCATGTACACATGCCTGAAAAATTAGGTATTGTTGCAGCGAAAAATTGATGTTTGTTTCCCAGGCAGAAAGTGCCCTAAAACATTGCGGCTTGAACCCTAGTTGGTGGCGGATAAGTCACGCAAGTCATCCGGCATTCAGAGATAAAATACAGCAGCGTGTGGACCATTTTTAGCCCAAGGCAGTTCATCTCATCAGGCCTTTTTTAGTCGAATGTATCGCCCACTGTCAGTCCCTTCGGGATCCATCCCTCATTCATCTTAATAAAGGTGAGGTAATCTAGACTTCTTTGACCTAGGCGACCTCTCTTCTCAGTGACAATACCTCCTGCTGCACTGAAGGTCCTTTCTGACAGGACACTTGAAGCGGGGCAGGCCAGAAGTTCTATCGCAAATTGGGATAGCTCAGGCCACAGGTCAAGCCTGCACACCCAGTAGTCAAGGGGTTCATCGCTCCTCAGAGTGTCGATATCTGCAGTTAAGGGGGGTGGACCCTGAAGGGCTGTGGCGATGCGTAGGACTTAAAAAGCTCTGCATGTCCTCCATCAACAACACGTCTGTAAAGCGTCCTGTCCTTGCCGAGGGAGGAGGAGGATTACTTTCACCTCTTCCCCTGTTAGATTCCCGTTGTGCTGTGACATCACCCTTATATGCTGTGTAAAGCATACTTTTTAATTTATTTTGGAACTGCTGCATCCTTTCCGACTTGCGGTAATTCGGTAACATTTCAGGCACTTTCTGCTTATACCGGGAGTCTAGTAGCGTGGACACCCAGTACAGGTCGTTCTCCTTTAGCCTTTTTATACGAGGGTCCCTTAACAGGCACGACAGCATGAAAGACCCCATTTGCACAAGGTTGAATGCCGAGCTACTCATGTCCTGTTCCTCGTCCTCACTGATCTCATTGAAGGTCTGTTCTTCCCCCCCAGCCACGTACAACACCACGGGTACCAGATAGGTGACAACGAGCACCCTGGGATGCCTGTTGTGGTTGGTCTTCCTCCTCCTCCTCAAAGCCACATTCCTCCTCTGACTCCTCTTCCTCACAATCCTCTTCCAGCGTTGCCGCAGGTCCAGCAAGCGAAGCTGATAAGGCTGTTTCTGGTGGTGATGGTGACCACAACTCTTCCTCTTCACGCTCATCTACGGCCTGATCCAGCACTCTTCACAGGGCACGCTCCAGGAAGAAAACAAATGGGATGATGTTGCTGATGGTGCCTTCGGTGCGACTGACTAGGTTTGTCACCTCCTCAAAAGGACGCATGAGCCTACAGGCATTGCGCATGAGCGTCCAGTAACGTGGCAAAAAAATTCCCAGCTCCGCAGAGGCTGTCCTAGTACCCCGGTCATACAAATACTCGTTAACGGCTTTTTCTTGTTGGAGCAGGCGGTCGAACATTAGGAGTGTTGAATTCCAAAGTGTCGGGCTGTCGCAAATCACGCGCCTCACTGGCATGTTGTTTCGCCGCTGGATTAGAGTTGTTGCGATACCAAATTTTTGATTCGGTTTCGATACCATGAAAAAGTATTGCGATACTCGATACCATTCGATACCACGCGAAAAAAATAAACAAAAAAAGCCACGTGCATTCCTCATTTTTAAAAATGGCGAATCGCGCAGTTTTTATTTTATTTTTTCTGTTCCGGCATTCACCACCTAGATTTTTTTTTTATATTTTAATAGTTTGGACTTTTCTGACGTGGCGATGTAATATGTTTATTTATATATTTTATATGTGAAATTGGGAAAAGGGGGGTGATTTATACTTCATATTTTAGTGTTTTTTTTTTTTTCACTTTTTATTTAATAACTATTTCCCCCCTTAGGGGCTAGAACCTGGGATCTTTCATCCCTTTTCCTATTCATCCTGATAGATCTCTATCAGGGTGAATAGGACTCCACACTGTCCCTGCTGCTCTGTGCTTTGTGCACACAGCATCAGGGATGTTACCATGGCAACCAGGGCTTCTGTAGCGTCCTGGCTGCCATGGTAACCGATCGGAGCCCCAGGCTTACACAGCTGGGGCTCCGATCAGAAGCTGCCACTGCACCACCAATGAGGGGGAGTGGAGAGGTCCCTGTGGCCACTGCCACCAATGATTTTAATACTGGAGGGTTGAGAGGGGCCGGCGCACTGTGCCACCAATGATTTTAATGGGATGGGGGGATTGAGGGGGGGGGCACACTGCACCACCAATGATTTTACCCCTTTATACAGGAGGCGGGTACTAGCAGATCAGCGGCAGTTAACTGCCGCTGATCGCAGCTCCCTGTCAGGGGCAGGGTGCCGGCAATGCGATTCTGCTGCCGGCACCCGCCTCCTGTATGTGTTAAAGACTGACTACTGTATATGAGTCCAGACTTTCACTATTAGGCCACACAGAGCGGCGCCCAGCGATGTCTCAGCACTCACCATTTAGTCCTGGGCGCCGCTCCGTTCGCCCGCAGTGCCCCCTTACTGTCTCCTCTCCTGCTCCACATGCTGCTGATTACTATCGGAGCGATGGGAGGAGACATCAGCTTCACTAGTGGGCGTTCCTTCTCCCTGGCTGTAGCGCTGTCCAATCGCAGCGCAGGGAAAAGGAACGCCCACTAGTGAAGCTGATGTCTCCTCCCATCGCTCCGATAGTAATCCTATCATTGGTGGCGCAGTGCGCCCGCCCCTCCTCCGCCCCTCTCTTCTCATTGCCGCCCCTCCTCCACCCCCTCTCTTCTCATTGCCGCCCCTCCTCCGCCCCTCTCTTCTCATTGCCGCCCCTCCTCCGCCCCTCTCTTCTCATTGGTGGCAGCGGCAGCAGCACAGGGGGAGGGAGGACAGCTTCCTTCTCCCCGTGCTGCTGAGAGAGAACATGAGCGCGCCGATAGCAGCGCGCTCATGTTCAGAGATACTAGACTGCGCAGAAGCGCAGCCCAGTATCGAAAAAACGGAAATCCCGGTATCGTATCGATACCGGGACAAAAGTATCGATTGGGTATCGAAATTTCGATACCCGCAACAACCCTACGCTGGATATCTGAAAAGTGCGCCATGGCCGTGTAGGAACGCCTGAAATGGCCACACACCTTCCTGGCCTGCTTCAGGAAGTCCTGTAAGCCTGGGAACTTACACAAAGCGTTGTACGATCAGATTACACACATGTGCCATGCACGGCACATGTGTCAACTTGCCCAAATTCAATGACGCCAACAAATTGCTTCCGTTGTCACACACCACTTTGCCAATCTCCAGTTGGTGCGGAGTCAGCCACTGATCCACCTGTGCGTTCAGGGCGGACAGGAGTGCTGGTCCGGTGTGACTCTCTGCTTTCAGGCAAGTCAACCCCAAGACGGCGTGACACTGCCGTATACGGGATGTGGAATAGCCCCTGGGACGCTGGGGGGGTGCCGTTGATGTGAAGCAAGACACAGCAGCAGAAGAGGACTCAGCCGAGGAGGTTATGGAAGAGGATGGAGTAGGAGGAGTAGAGGAGGTGGCAGCAGGCCTGTCTGCATGTCGTGGCGGTGTCACCAACTCCTTTGCAGAGCCACGCATTCCATGCTTGGCAGCCATCAGCAGGTTTACCCAATGCGCAGTGTAGGTGATATACCTGCCCTGACCGTGCTTTGCAGACCAGGTATCAGTGGTCAGATGGACCCTTGCCCCAACATTGTGTGCCAGACATGCCATTACTTCCTTTTGCACAATCGAGTACAGGTTGGGGATTGCCTTTTGTGCAAAGAAATTTTGGCCGGGTACCTTCCACTGCAGTGTCCCAATAGCTACAAATTTTTGGAACGCCTCAGACTCCACCAGCTTGTATGGTAAAAGCTGGCGGGCTAAGAGTTCAGACAAGCCAGCTGTCAGACGCCGGGCAAGGGGGTGACTTTGTGACATTGGCTTCTTACGCTCAAACATGTCCTTGACAGACACCTGACTGTGGGCAGATGAGCAGGAACTGCTCAAGGCGGGAGACGGAGTGGCGGATGGTTGAGAGGGGGCAAGGAGGATAGCAGTGGTTGACGTGGCTGAAGATGCTGGACCAGGAGGAGGATGGCAGCTTTGAGTTGATAGTAATAACTGAGTTGATAGTAAGGACTGATAGTAAGCAGCTGTTGGTGGGCGATTCCATCATAAGTGTTGTGAGATGTCTCCCTGGTGCTACCGCTAGCAGGGATAGACGACGGATCCTTAATATTGTTAGGCAAGCAAAGCAGGAAAGGGAAGTGGATGTTATTGTCCATCTTGGGACAAACGATCTGGCTTGCAATGAGGTCTCAAAGGTGAAAGAAGCTTTTCACACACTTGGAAAGGATATACGGGAGGTTGCATCAACTGTTTCATTCTCTGCAGTTTTGCCTGTGCATAACCTTCAGCATGACAGGAAGATGCGCATTAAGGAATTCAATGTATGGCTTGGTGAATGGTGTCGGAACCAAGGGTTTGGCTTTGTGTCTCATGTTAGCTCTTGTTGGAATGGAAAAGAACTGTACAAGAAAGATGGTTTGCATCTTTCTCTCAAAGGAACGAATGTCCTCGGTGAACAGTTCCAAGTATTTGCTAAGGAGCATTTAAACTAGGAAAGGGGGGCAAAAGAGTGATAATCCAGCAGTCCGACTGCCCCCCGGAACAATGCCAGAAGATGCCAGTAGCACAAAGGTTAAGAAATGACAAGCTCAGATTCTTATCTACAAATGCTCGCAGTTTAGGGAATAAGATCAATGAACTTGAAGCTATAATGGAATCTGAGAATATAGATGTAGTGGCTGTTACTGAGACATGGTTCAAGGGGAGTAATGACTGGGATATATCAATAACAGGGTTCTCTCTATACAGGAAAGACAGAGAAGGCAAGAAGGGGGGAGGGTGGCCCTGTATGTGAAAGACAGCATGAAATCTAATTTGATACAAGTTAGCGAGAACAATTTAGAGTCAGTTTGGGTTACCTTGCAGCTTGATAATCGTAAGGTAACTCGTGTAGGTGTGATATACAGGGAGAGCAGAATTATTAGGCAAATGAGTATTTTGACCACATCATCCTCTTTATGCATGTTGTCTTACTCCAAGCTGTATAGGCTCGAAAGCCTACTACCAATTAAGCATATTAGGTGATGTGCATCTCTGTAATGAGAAGGGGTGTGGTCTAATGACATCAACACCCTATATCAGGTGTGCATAATTATTAGGCAACTTCCTTTCCTCTGGCAAAATGGGTCAAAAGAAGGCTCAGAAAAGTCAAAAATAGTGAGATATCTTGCAGAGGGATGCAGCACTCTTAAAATTGCAAAGCTTCTGAAGCGTGATCATCGAACAATCAAGCGTTTCATTCAAAATAGTCAACAGGGTCGCAAGAAGCGTGTGGAAAAACCAAGGCGCAAAATAACTGCCTATGAACTGAGAAAAGTCAAGCGTGCAGCTGCCAAGATGCCACTTGCCACCAGTTTGGCCATATTTCAGAGCTGCAACATCACTGGAGTGCCCAAAAGCACAAGGTGTGCAATACTCAGAGACATGGCCAAGGTAAGAAAGGCTGAAAGACGACCACCACTGAACAAGACACACAAGCTGAAACGTCAAGACTGGGCCAAGAAATATCTCAAGACTGATTTTTCTAAGGTTTTATGGACTGATGAAATGAGAGTGAGTCTTGATGGGTCAGATGGATGGGCCCGTGGCTGGATTGGTAAAGGGCAGAGAGCTCCAGTCCGACTCAGACGCCAGCAAGGTGGAGGTGGAGTACTGGTTTGGGCTGGTATCATCAAAGATGAGCTTGTGGGGCCTTTTCGGGTTGAGGATGGAGTCAAGCTCAACTCCCAGTCCTACTGCCAGTTTCTGGAAGACACCTTCTTCAAGCAGTGGTACAGGAAGAAGTCTGCATCCTTCAAGAAAAACATGATTTTCATGCAGGACAATGCTCCATCACACGCGTCCAAGTACTCCACAGCGTGGCTGGCAAGAAAGGGTATAAAAGAAGAAAATCTAATGACATGGCCTCCTTGTTCACCTGATCTGAACCCCATTGAGAACCTGTGGTCCATCATCAAATGTGAGATTTACAAGGAGGGAAAACAGTACACCTCTCTGAACAGTGTCTGGGAGGCTGTGGTTGCTGCACGCAATGTTGATGGTGAACAGATCAAAACACTGACAGAATCCATGGATGGCAGGCTTTTGAGTGTCCTTGCAAAGAAAGGTGGCTATATTGGTCACTGATTTGTTTTTGTTTTGTTTTTGAATGTCAGAAATGTATATTTGTGAATGTTGAGATGTTATATTGGTTTCACTGGTAAAAATAAATAATTGAAATGGGTATATATTAGTTTTTTGTTAAGTTGCCTAATAATTATGCACAGTAATAGTCACCTGCACACACAGATATCCCCCTAGAATAGCTAAAACTAAAAACAAACTAAAAACTACTTCCAAAAATATTCAGCTTTGATATTAATGAGTTTTTTGGGTTCATTGAGAACATGGTTGTTGTTCAATAATAAAATTAATCCTCAAAAATACAACTTGCCTAATAATTCTGCACTCCCTGTATAGACCACCCAGCCAAGTCAAAGAATTAGATGATCTACTAGTTGAGGAAATAGCTAAAATGACATTGAAGGGGGAAGTTATCATTATGGGAGACTTTAATCTTCCAGATGTAAACTGGAAAACCAAAATAGCTAGTTCTGCCAGGAGTACAGATATTCTAAATTCCCTACTGGGATTATCTCTACAGCAAGTAGTTGAGGAGCCTACCCGGAAGGAGGCCATTTTAGATTTAGTATTCACAAATGGGAATTTGGTATATGATATTACTGTAGGGGAAAGCTTGGGATCTAGTGATCACCAGTCAGTGTGGTTTACTATAAGTACAGTGACTGAGTCACACCACACAAAAAAGATTGTTTTAGATTTTAGAAAAACTGACTTTTCTAAAATTAGATTAGTGGTATACGAGTCCCTATCAGATTGGAACAGTTTCATTGGAGTCCAGGAGAAATGGGACTACTTAAAAGAGGCACTATTGAAGGCAACAGAAAATTGCATTAGGCTTGTCAGTAAAAGCAAAAAAAGGAAGAGACCACTGTGGTACTTAGCAGAAGTGGCCAAAATCATTAAAAACAAAAAGATAGCATTTAGGAATTATAAAAAAAAAAAACGAGGATGACAGACAAATTTATAAGATTAGGCAGAGAGAGGCCAAACAAGTTATAAGAGCTTCTAAAGCACAGGCAGAAGAGAAATTAGCTCAGTCAGGGAAAAAAGGCGATAAGGCATTCTTCAGATACATAAATGAAAAAAGGAAACCAAAAGAAGGAATTACAAAATTAAAAACAAAAGGAAGGTATATGGAAGAAGATAAAGAACTAGCTGACTGCCTCAATGAATACTTCTGTTCAGTCTTTACAAAGGAAAATGAAGGAAAAGGACCTCAGTTAGGAAAGAAGACTAATAAATCTTTTGATGCATGTGTCTTTACAGAGGAAGAGGTTCTAAGTCAGCTGTCTAAAATAAATACAAATAAGTCACAGGGGCCTGATGGGATACACCCAAAGCTATTAAAAGAGCTCAGCGGTAAACTAGCAAAACAATTAACAGATTTATTTAACCAATCACTGGCAACAGGAGTCGTCCCAGAAGATTGGAAATTAGCAAATGTTGTGCCCATTCACAAGAAAGGTAGTAGGGAGGAATCGGGCAACTATAGGCCAGTAAGCCTGACATCAATAGTGGGGAAATTAATGGAAACCATACTTAAGGAGAGGATTGTGGAACATCTAAAATCGCATGGACTGAAAGATGAAAAACAGCATGGGGTTACTTCAGGGAGATCATGTCAAACTAATCTTATTGATTTTTTTGATGGGGTGACTAAAATAATAGATGGAGGAGGTGCAGTAGACATCGCTTATCTAGACTTCAGTAAGGCTTTTGATACTGTCCCACACAGAAGGCTTATCAATAAATTGCAGTCTTTGGGCTTGGACTCCCATATTGTTGAATGGATTAGGCAGTGGCTGAGGGACAGGCAACAGAGGGTTGTAGTCAATGGAGTATATTCAGACCAAGGTCTTGTTACCAGTGGGGTACCTCAGGGATCTGTTCTGGGACCCATATTGTTTAATATCTTTATCAGCGAAATTGCAGAAGGCCTCGATGGTAAGGTGTGTCTTTTTGCTGATGACACAAAGATTTGTAACAGGGTTGATGTTCCTGGAGGGATACACCAAATGGAAAAGGATTTAGGAAAACTAGAGGAATGGTCAAAAATCTGGCAACTAAAATGTAATGTTGATAAGTGCAAGATAATGCACCTGGGGCGTAAAAACCCAAGAGCAGAATATAAAATCAGTGATACAGTCCTAACCTCAGTATCTGAGGAAAGGGATTTAGGGGTCATTATTTCAGAAGACTTAAAGGTAGTCAGACAATGTCATAGAGCAGCAGGAAATGCTAGCAGAATGCTTGGGTGTATAGGGAGAGGAATTACCAGTAGAAAGAGGGAGGTGCTCATGCCGCTCTACAGAGCATTAGTGAGACCTAATTTGGAGTATTGTGCTCAGTACTGGAGACCATATCTCCAGAAGGATATTGATACTTTGGAGAGAGTTCAGAGAAGAGCTACTAAACTGGTACATGGATTGCAGGATAAAACTTACCAGTAAAGATTAAAGGACCTTAACATGTATAGCTTGGAAGAAAGACGAGACAGAGGGGATATGATAGAAACTTTTAAATACATAAAGGGAATCAACAAGGTAAAAGAGGAGAGAATATTTAAAAGAAGAAAAACTGCTACAAGAGGACATAGTTTTAAATTAGAGGGGCAAAGGTTTAAAAGTAATATCAGGAAGTATTACTTTACTGAGAGAGTAGTGGATGAATGGAATAGCCTACCTGCAGAAGTGGTAGCTGCAAATACAGTGAAGGAGTTTAAGCATGCATGGGATAGGCATAAGGCCATCCTTCATATAAGATAGGGCCAGGGGCTATCCATAGAACTCAGCATATTGGGCAGACTGTTGTCAGAGGCAGACACACAGGCAGACACACACAAAAAAAGCCACACTGCTGAGCTCTGCAATGACGGCATTCTCGTGGTTGCAACAGCATGCGTTGATTGGCGTGCTGTCTGGCTGACCCCGGGTGCCGATGCATGCTGTCTGACTGCCACTAGCTCCTGGCCACGACCTCCCCCTGCTTCCAACTCGTCTCCTCCTCCTCTCTGTCTCCCCATCTGAACTTTCCCCCTGTTCTTCTTCTCTTCGAGCAGGCACCCACGTGACATCCACGGACACATCGTCATCATCAACCGCTTCACTTGTATCTGACAACTCAGCAAAGGAAGCAGCAGCGGGTACAACATCATCATATCACACCGTACGTCCATGTGTGTAATGCTGCCTGACTGAGACATATCCCTGTTATCTACATCCTCTGGCAATAATGGTTGCGCATCACTAATTTCATCCAACTGATGTGTAAATAACTCATCTGACAGATCAAGTGAAGCGGCTGTGGTGCTAGTGTTGGTGGCGGCAGGCGGGCGAGTGGTAACTTGAGAGGTGCCCGAAGCTAAGCTGGAGGAGGATGGTGCGTCAAGGTTCCGAGCGGAAGCTGTAGATGATTGGGTGTCCTGTGTTAGCCAGTCAACTATGTCCTCAGAACTTTTCGAGTTCAGGATACGTGGCCTCTGAACACTGGGCATTATTCTAGGGCCGAAGAGAATCACAGCACCACAACCACGACGGCCCGCGGGGTGGCCTGCCTCTGCCTGTCATTTTTTTTTAGATTAGTTAAGTTGTACTATGCGTGCAAGCTACTGTGACACCAGATATGAGTGGCACTGTGCAGTGGCAGAAGTTGGCAGAGTAGACGCTGTAGGCCTGACACACACGTTTGCAGACAACTAACTGCTATTCGATCTATTACAGTCAAAATTGTATATTTTTATTTAAATGTACACTACTGTTACACCAGATATGAGTTGCACTGGTGTGACACTGTGCCCTGGCAGGCCCTGAAACGCTGAAACGCACACGTGTGAAGGAAACTGACTGATATTATTTCACAGTCAAAAAAGTTTTGTTTGTTTTTTAAATGCAAGCTATTGTGACACCAGATATGAGTGGTGGCACTGGGCAAGTGGGCACAGTATACGCTGTGAGCCTGACACACACGCTGGCAGGCAGGCAACTGCAATTAGATTACACAGGAAAAAAAAAAAAAAGCAGACTGATGTTCTAGCCCTAAAAAGGGCTTTTTGGGGTGCTGTCCTTACAGCAGAGATCAGATGAGTCCTTCAGGATTGTAGTGGACACTGAATACACTAGCCTAGCTATCGATTTCCATATTAAAATCAGCAGCAGCTACACTGTCCCTCCTCTCACTAAGAATGCAGCTTCCGAATGAATCTAAAATGAATGCTGTCCAGGAGGTGGGAGGGTCTGGGAGGGAGGGTCTGCTGATGATTGGCTGGAATGTGTCTGCTGACTGTGAGGTACAGGGTCAAAGTTTACTCAATGATGACGAATAGGGGGCGGACCGAACATCGCATATGTTCGCCCGCCGCGGCGAACGCAAACAAGCTATGTTCGCCGGGAACTATTCGCCGGCGAACTATTCGGGACATCTCTACCTTGGGGTACACCACTTATAACCAGGGACTATTCAGAGTAGAAATCATTGACCACAACTCTTTGGATACGATCATGAAGCCGATCTTCAATCCAATTACAAGTTATATTTTCTGAACCAAAAGACCTCAATTTACTCATTAAGCATCCATGAAGGACAGTATAAAACGCCTTAGCAAAGTCCAAAAACACAACTCGACAGCCTTCCCTCTGTCCAGGCTTCTACTCACCTCCTCATAAAAACAAATCAGGTTAATTTGACAGCTTCTTAGTAAAACCATGTTGGCTATCACTTATTATATTATTGACAGTTACATAATCCTGTATGCAGTTCCGTAGAAGGCCCTCAACATTTTTCCCATTATGGATGTTAAGCTTACTGGTCTATAATTTCCTGGTGAAGACCAGCACCGTTTTTGAAAATGGGCACCACATTCGCCTCGCGCCAGTCCCTTGGTACAATGCCTGTTGTTAAAGAGTCTGTAAATTGTGAATAGAGACAAAGCAATAACTGAACTGATCTCCTTTAGAACTCTAGGGTGTAATCCATCTGGACCCGGGGTCTTGTTCACTTTAATTTTTTTTAGCATATTGAGGACCATATCTACAGTCAGCCAGTTAAAGCGGTTGTCCGGGCTTTTAATATTGATGACCTATCCTCAGGATAGGTCATCAATATCAGATCGGCTGGGGTCTGAAATCCGGCACCCTCGCAGATCAGCTGTATGAGGAGATGGGGCGTGCGCAGTGTCTATGGCAAAGCAGTGGTGAACAGGAAGAGAGACAGGAGACGGCATGTGCACACTGCGCGCGCTATCTCCTCATACAGCTGATCGGCAGGGGTGCCGGGTGTCGGACCCCCGCCAATCTGATACTCATGACCTATCCTGAGTATAGGTAATCAATAGTAAAAGCCTGGACAACCCCTTTAAGTATGTTATTTGAGGTATTGACACCAGTGGCACCACCCTCATGAAATTCCCTCTCTTTTGTGTATACAAAGCTAAAAAAAAACTTTTAGGAGCTCTGGCTTCTCTTAATACCCAGTGACCAACATCCCGTTACTATCATTTAGGGGCCCTACATGTTCTGACCTTGTTTTTTTTGCATTTATGTATTTGACAAATGTTTTGGGGTTGTTCTTTCTTTAGCCACCTCTATTTCATTGTGTATTTTAGCTGATTTTATTAGCACCTTACATAGCCCCTCACATACTTTTTAACCGCCTCCCGACCGCCTAACGTAGGGATGCGTCCTGCGGGCGGTCGGTTTGTTTCGCGAGACCGAGATTTCGGTCAGAGCCGGCCCGCGCATGCGGGCCGGCAAAAGTTAAAGGACAATTTCGTCACCAGCCTGCCAGCCAATGATCATCGCTGGTAGGCTGGCGATTTTCAAAAAAACTAATCACAAGCCATATAACACCTTATATTTATAAATATAAGGTGTTAAATGGCTTCTGTGCTCCTCTGCTGGTCCTTTTCGTCGGTTGGTCCCAGCAGAGGAGCACACATCACAGTGAGTAGCCACCAAACACTACACTTAGCCCCAGATCACCCCCCATCACCCCAATTAACCCCTTGATCGCCCCTGTCAATCACCTAGTGAAAGGGAAAAAAGTGATCAGTGTAAACTGTCACTTTTTTTTTCACTGGTATTGACTGATAGTTTTAGGATAGTTTAGGCCCCTTGGTTAGGTAGTTAGCGATCGTTTAGCGCCCAGCCCACCGCACCGCAGTCACTGATTCGCTGATTAGCGTATCGCTAATCAGCTTTTGTACTTTTATAGTATCTGTAAGTGATCAGAACTGATCACAGTCAGATCTATAATAGTATTAGTGTCACCTTAGTTCGCCCTCCACCCAAAACGCAGTGTTTGCCCGATCAGGCCTGATCGGTCGCCCAGACGTGCCTTCACCCACGCCCGCCCCGCCGCAGTGACAAAAATTTATTTATTTTTTTATCACTGCGCAATCACTTTACAAGCGCTGCGGCTTGTAAAAATGAATAAACGTCTGACTGGCTTGATCCCAAACTAAGGAGCATATAGGTGACTCCTATAAAACCCTAAGAGCTCACCCTGACTGCTAAGCACATACAAGGGTCTCAAAGGTAGACGATTGTATGCCCCCGTACCTAGACTGTGTGACACCTGAAAACCCTATAATAGTGAGGGGATACGACCACCGGCTCCCTGCACTTAATACGGAGGGAGTCAGGGTCACCAAGAATCAAGCCAGCAAGGAAACACAATACATGAAAGGACTTATCTGAACAAGCAGCAGAAGCCTCCAGCAGTGAACACTTCAATCCAGGAAGTAGTATAAATCGCAAAGTGAGGCAGTATGGGAGGGAATATAAAGGAAAGAGGATTAGTCTAAATAGGTGACACCTGGGAGAAGAAAATGAGATGGGAAAGGGAAACCAAAACAAAGAACATCATGCAAGGGGTGAGAAGGATGTCTGTCAGACCTTCTCACAGAAGTGGCGGTGACAGTACCCCTCCCTCTACGGGTGGACTCCGGACACTCAGAACCCACCTTCTCAGGATGAGACCTATGGAAAGCCTTGATGAGACGAGTGGCCTTAATGTCCGCCACTGGGACCCACATCCTCTCCTCAGGACCATAACCCTCCCAATGAACAAGGTACTGGAAAGAACCGCGGACAATGCGAGAATCCACAATCCTAGAGACCTGGAATTCAAGATTACGATCAACAAAAATCGGAGGAGGAGGCAAAGAGGAGGGTACAGTGGGTTGGACATAAGGTTTTAATAGGGAACTGTGAAAAACATTATGGATCTTCCAAGTCTGAGAAAGATCAAGACGGAAGGCAACAGGATTGATGACGGCCCAATAAACTTAGGACCCAACTTCCAGGAGGGAACCTTCCGTTTGATATTCTTTGTAGACAACCACACCAGATCACCCACATTCAGGTCCGGACCAGGCACACATCTCTTATCCGCCACACGCTTATATCTCTCACTCATCCTCTTCAGATTACCCTGAATCTTTTGCCAAATAAATGACAAAGACGAGGAAAACTCTCTTCATCAGGTAAACCAGATGACCCCTCTCCAGAGAATGTCCCAAACTGTGGATGAAACCCATATGCACCAAAAAATGGTGACTTATCAGAGGACTCCTGGCGACGGTTATTTAAAGCAAACTCAGCAAGGGACAAAAAAGAATACCAATCCTCCTGATTCTCCACCACAAAACAGCGCAGATATGTCTCCAGATTCTGATTGACGCGTTCGGTCTGACCATTCAACTGCGGATAATAAGCAGAAGAAAATGACAACTGAATCCCCAAGCGAGAACAGAAGGCCTTCCAGAATCTGGAAACAAATTACGTGCCCCTATCAGAAACAATGTCTGAAGGAATGCCATGCAATTTAACAATGTGATCAACAAACGCTTGCGCCAACGTCTTAGCATTGGGTAACCCAGGAAAGGGAATGAAATGCGCCATTTTGCTAAAACGGTCCACTACCACCAGAATCACAGTCTTCCCCAAGGAACGAGGCAGGTCCGTAATGAAGTCCATGGACAGATGTGTCCAAGGACGGGAAGGAATGGGTAAACGGGAGGAGAGAACCCAATGGCCGTGAATGAGGGACCTTGGCACGAGCGCAGGTCTCGCAGGCTGCCACAAAACCCTCAACCGTCTTACGAAGAGCCGGCCACCAGAATCTCCGAGCAATGAGATCTACTGTGCCTCTACTCCCCGGGTGCCCAGCAAGGACAGTATCGTGGTGCTCCTTAAAAACCTTGTCGTAAAGCGAGAGGGACAAAGATCAGGAGCCTCTGCCTGGGCTGCCTGAACCTCTGCCTCCAAATCAGGATAAAGATCAGAGACGACCACCCCTTCAGCCAAAATGGGACCCGGGTCTTCAAAGTTCCCCCCTCCTGGAAAACAACGTGACAGGGCATCCGCCTTCACATTTTTAACCCCAGGACGGAACGTGACAACAAAATTAAACCTAGAAAAGAACAAAGACCATCTGGCCTGTCTCGGGTTCAGACGCTTGGCTGATTCCAAGTAGGCCAGATTCTTATGGTCGGTAAACACGGTAATAGGGTGTCTGGCTCCCTCTAACCAATGGCGCCATTCCTCAAAAGCTAATTTCATGGCCAACAACTCCCTATCTCCCACATCGATATTTCTCTCTGCAGAGGAGAGTTTCCTTGAGAAAAAGGCACACGGTCACCATTTGGCAGGAGAGGAACCCTGAGATAAGACCGCACCCACACCCACCTCAGAAGCGTCCACCTCAACAATAAAAGGTAGAGAGACATCAGGTTGTACCAAAATGGGAGCGGAAGCAAAACTCTCTTTGATACTAGAAAAGGCCTTAAGCGCATCTACCGACCAGGATGAAAAGTCTACCCCCTTTTTAGTCATATCAGTGAGTGGCTTAGCAACAGAGGAATAATTCAAAATGAACTTTCTGTAATAATCGGCAAAACCCAAAAACCACATCAGCGCCTTCTGATTCTCAGGAAGCTCCCAATCAAGCACAGCGCGGACCTTATCAGGGTCCATGCGAAAACCAGAAGCGGAGAGAAGAAAACCGAGAAATTTAATCTCCGGAACCGCAAACACACATTTTTCCAGTTTAGCGTACAATTTATTCTCCCGCAGAATGAGCAAGACCTGACGTAGGTGGTCCCTATGAGTTTTGAAATCAGGAGAAAAAAATCTAAATGTCATCTAGATACACCAGTACAAATTTCCCCATTAAATGATAAAAAATGCTGTTCACAAAATGTTGGAAGACGGCCGGAGCATTCATCAAACCAAAGGGCATAACCAAATTCGCGAAATGACCCTCAGGGGTATTAAAGGCCGTCTTCCATTCGTCCCCTTCCCTGACCCTGACTAGGTTGTATGCCCCTCTTAAATCCAACTTAGAAAAAACTTTAGCCCCAACAATCTGGTTAAACAGGTCCGGGATCAGAGGAAGCGGATATGGGTCACGAATTGTGATACGGTTCAGCTCCCTGAAATCCAGACAAGGTCTTAAAGAACCATCTTTTTTCTTAATGTAACGGGGTTTTGGGGGCGCCCCCTAGTGTCTATGGGGTCCCTAACCCTAGTTAACTCACTATGCCTGACAGGCGGATCCTGAGCCTCCGCTATCTGAGAGTTGGGGTACATGTCTGCGGCAGTGCCTCCACCCAGTGGAACATCCGGGGTAGGGATGTGAGGCTCCACTGGGAACATACTTGGTGCAAATGAGACTGACACAGCCTAACTGGAATAAACTTTATATAGTGCGTAACAAAATGAACCAACATACATAGGAAAATACAATAGCGTAACACAAATAACAGGGTAATGTGGATTCTTCCTCACCCACCCACTAGCACACCTGCGTCCCACCCCCTATCTTCGCCCTAATGGCCGTTGGTGCACATAGGAGAGTTGGGGCCCTTATAAGCTCTTTCTCCGCAGGGTCACTGAAGCAGCCTGAGCTGTGTAATGTCCGTCACTGGACCTCAGAGTCTTTATTGTGGTGAGGAGACAGGTGCCCTGTGGTGATACAGGGAGAGGTTTGACTTACCCTCACAACACCATTAACCAGACCAGTCCGCAGCAATCTCCTCTCACTGGATTCACCAGACGTCTGGACTCAGTGCTTGTCTTTGCCAGCGGTCCCTCTCTCAGCAGGTGTGATCTTGGGTGAAGTAAGTTCTCTCCGCCAGGTTCTATCTCTGTGCTGCAGTCTCTCAATGCCAGACCCATGTCCTCTCTCTGGCTGAGCAAATCGTAACTTCCAGAAACTTTTCCAGGACCTTCCTCTTTAGAGCTGTGCAGCCAGCCGTTTTAGGACCTGCGATGATGTCACTAACCATGTGACTCATTTCAGCCAGTCATGTGATCAATGCTCAATGTCTTATTAACAGCATACTGAGTCCATCTACTGGGCATTTCAGATAACGCAGCCGGTGTAACTTCACAGGGTTACATGCTCCCCCTTGAAAAATACTTGCCTTCCACTGGCAAGTCCGAGCCAGGGGGCTTAACAAAAATTCAACAGAAAAATGTTTAGCATACATACAGTACAGTTGGCACAGTAATATCCTAGCTAGCTATTTATTTAGGGTAAAGTGTCACTAACATTTACCACTTCAGCTAGTGCATGTAGGAAAGTGGCCATTTTAGATGCTGCTTGTGTCAGCGGGGCATAACTGGGCTCTCCTATATTATCATAAACTAAGGTCCCTAGGGGGTTGCCGCACTCTGGTACTGTGTCTCAGTTCTCGCTGTGGGAGAGGATCTTGGGACATCAACTGTGGGACTTCGACTCCTGCCTTCGAAGTAGAGTCTCTAAGGGAAGTTCCAGGCACAAAACATGGACTTTCTGGATTCAACCTTGGAGAACTTTGTGACCCAGGAGAGGTACCGGGACTTTGTGGAACCACCGGAGTTAAAGGAGGCAATTAATGTGTTTCTTCTGCGGGTGATGACCACCACTGATCCTCTGCACTGGGAGTTCCCGGGGTCTCCTCTGCCCCATTTCCAGGACTCTCTGCTGGGTCTTCCTCCAGTTCTTCACTACTCTCTTCCTCTTCATCAGCATACACAACTGGAAGCAGATGGTTTCTATGCCAAGCCTTTATTCGGCCCTCCGGGCCCCTAATGTTTTTTTTTTATCAACTATGTTTTTATTGACAACAAAACAATAGTTACAGCTTACATTGGATCAGCCAGTATAAGAGTAATAAAGGAGTTCGCAGACTCCAAAAAACACAACAGTGTCAGACATTTACAGAGTGTATCGATTACCTAAGGACAATCTCTTATCTCTCCGACAACTGGTGTTTATGTTGATCAATGTGAGTATCAAATTACATGTGCATCAATGTAATCAATGAGGACCAAACACTCTGCTGGCTGTTATTGTTCAGTTTGAGTGCTACAATAATGAGATTTGGTATAGAAGAGCTTCCTGAAGTGATAAGTGAAATAAAGTTATAGTTAAAATTAAAATGGAGAGAGAGAAGAAAAAAGGTGTGCAAAGGGTGAGGGTGATGGAGGGGGGGGGGGGGGGAACACATTGACAACAGCTGATAGCATCTCATTCCAGATTTCAGCTTTTCACTTATTTCTCATGCCGTGGTGGGATGATAGCCATGGAGCCCATACTGAGAGATATTTGTGATGCGATCTGGATGATCTGCCACACATCTCCTCGAACCTACATATTTGTCCCACTTTCTCCAACCATTGATCCAATGTGGGAGGTGATGTATCTAGCCATCTCAGGGGGATCAAAGACCTGGCTGCCATTAACATATGAGTTATCAAGTTTGAGACAGAAGGTCTATAGTTTTCCGAGACACCATCTAACAGAGCTATAATAGGGGTTAAAGACAAGTGTTTATCTCTGAATTCATTTATCACTCGCTCCACTTCATTCCAGAAGGGTTTAATCTCGGGGCAAGACCACCATATATGAGTGAGCGTGCCAATCTCTGTCTTACACCTCCAACATAAGTTTGTGGGCGACAAACCATGTGTATAAAGGAATTCAGGGGTTTTGTACCATCTTGAGGTAACCTTATATTGAGTCTCTTGCAACCGGACACACCTTGAGTAACCATGCGAGTTTTGAAGTATATGTTTTTTATCTGTATCAGAGAACGTGACGCCTAATTCCTTTTCCCATGAAGCTATGTAACCCGGGATACCCGTCTCCGTGGCCTCTCTGTATATGTGCATTAAATTTGATAGTTTCTTCACACGACATTCAGGCCTGGATATTGATAGTTCAAACTCTGTCTTTTCCCTTAAAGGGAAGAACTTGCCAATAAATTCCTTGCAACATCTATTGAAGTGGGCTACGTGCAGGAATGTGAGTGAGAAGTTTGCTAGGTAGTCTTTCAAATCCGTCAGGTCAGGAACCACTCCGCCCGCAAGGAACTCCCCGACCGGCACGTGACTGAAATGTTCCCACATTGGTTCAAAGGACGCCGAGTCTCTCCCTACAGCCACAGGTATCAGGCTAGCTGGGAGCAATGGTGAGGTGAGAGGGGCTAGATGTGGGGAAAGTGAGTGCCAGGTTTGTGAAGGACCTCCCCTCAACAAGTCTTCTTTGGATTTGTTGATTCGGCTACCCTGTTTGGGAGGGAGCCAAAGATTCCTGAGAGAGCACCCCTTCAAAGTGTCTGCCATCTCTATTTTGTTTGGACTATAATCTTGAGGAAAAGCCATAATCATCCAACGCCCTAATTGTATTGCTTTATAGATGGTCTGGACGTCAGGCAGTCCGAGTCCACCTCTATCCTTAGTTTTGGTTAGTAGCGAGTGAGCTAAGCGCGGTTTCTTCTGTTTCCACAAGTACCCCGAGAAAGCAGTTCTCACAGCCTTGAAGAAGGACTGCGGAAGAGCAATTGGAAGCATCTGCAGCTTATAGGTTATTTTGGGGATTACATACGTTTGTATGACGTTTTTTCTTCCAATCCATGATATTAAAGGTATATCATAATCCGCCAGGGTTGATTTTATTTCCTCTAATAGGGGTTTAAAGTTGGTATGATATATCTTAGCTAGTTTGGATGGGATATGAACCCCTAGGTATTTAATAGTTGACTTAGCCCAAGCAAAAGGGGAGCTATTTTTGAGTGACTCTACGCGCCGTCTGTCAAGTGTTATATTTAGAATCTCCGATTTTGACACGTTCACCTTGAAGTTAGAGGCTTCACTAAAGCTATCAAATATCTGTACTAACTCTGTAAGACCCTTTGAAGGATCCGTGAGGAGGAATAGCAAGTCGTCTGCGAACGCTAACATCTTGAGCTCACCCTTTAGTGTACGAACTCCACTAATGATGGGGTTTTGTCTAACGCTTTGTAGCAAGGCTTCCATCGCTATGATGAAAAGCGAGGGAGACAGTGGACACCCTTGGCGTGTGCCATTGGTGATTGAGAAGGGGGCAGAGAGGTGTTCGTTTACAATTATATAGGCTGACGGTTGGGAGTATAAGGTGAAAATTGCATCTAAGAATAGGGTTGGGAATCCCACTTTGAGCATAACAGATTTCAGGAATGCCCAACTCACCCTATCGAATGCCTTCTCGGCGTCTACACCGAGAAGGACCATCGGGATATCTGAAGAGTGAACATGTTGTATTGCTGTAAGGAGTTTTGCGGTGTTGGCTCTACCTTCCCTGCCAGGGACAAATCCGGATTGTTCCTCTCCAATCAGATGCGGTAAAAGCACCTTAATCCTAGCTGAGAGGAGCTTTGCCCAAATTTTAATGTCTAGGTTGAGGAGTGAGATGGGTCTATAGCAGGGGTGCACAACGTTTCCTGGTTGGGGGCCACATTGCCAGACTGAACCAATGACGAGGGCCGAAATTTAAATTTAAAGGTATATTAACAACTGAAATATTGTACTTATGGCATATTGAACACACATTATATACCATTAATGTCTAGTTACACTTCCAGGACTCCCATCTAATGGGAGAAATACATGAAAAATATATGTAAGCAGCCACAAGACATAGGCATACATGTCTGTTACCAGATGGTTGGGGGCCGCACGGAATGGTATCAAGGGCCGCATGTGGCCCCCGGGCCGCAGGTTGTGCACCCCTGGTCTATAGCTTCCGCAATCCACGGGATCTTTACCCTCCTTGGCAATAAGAGTGATGTGAGCCTCTTGCGACTGTTTGGGTAAAGATTCCCCTCTCATTAGAGATTCACACAATTTAGTGAGCTGAGGGACCAATATTGTATTGAACTTTTTGTAGTAAAGTAGAGGCAAACCGTCAGGTCCGGGACTCTTGCCCGGGGGGAAGGATGAGACAACCGCTCGTACCTCCTCCTCAGTTATTGGGACTAAAAGCGACTTCGCCATTGCCTGATCTAGATCTGGCATATTCAGGTTTTTCAAGAAGCTATCAATTAGTTCTTGTTTTGGGAGGGTTTCACCTGGGGAGGACTCCTGTTCTAGGTTGTATAATGCTGAATAGTATTGACGGAAGGCCTCAGCCATCTCCAGGGGAGATGAAGTCATCAATCCTGTTATTTTCTTGATTCCATGGATGTGTTGCCTAGCTCTTTCCTTTTTTAGTAAGGAGGACATAAGCTTCCCACCTTTATTCCCGTGTGCATATAACCTATATCTATAGTGTAGGTATGCTTTCGCTGATTTATCCTGGAGGGCCGAGATAAATTTTTCCCTCAGTATTTTTAGTTCGGACTGTGTACTAAGTAATCTGGTGCGTTTATGTTCCTTTTCTAATTCTGCAATCTGGTTTAGCAAGTTGTCTATTTCTTTTTGTCTATCCTTTTTTAGTTTTGAGCCCCAGGAAATAAAAATACCTCTTATAAAAGCTTTGTGTGCTTCCCAAATATACGGTATTGAAGGACCTGAGTCATTGTTACATTTAAAATATTCTACTAGCTGGGCTTCAACATCTGCTGAGGCCTCCGCATTTTCCAGAATGCATTCATTAAGTCTCCAACGGCACATTTTTTTCGGGAGGTCTGTCAAACTAAGGGACAAGTGTACTGGTGCGTGATCTGAAATGGAGATAACCGAGATACCTGTGGCTGTAATACATGGAAGGAGCGACCTATGTACCAGTAAGTAGTCAAGTCGTTGATGGGAATTGTGAACCTGAGAGAAGAAGGAGTAGTCACGGGCGGAGGGGTTCCAGGTACGCCATGCATCTATAAGAGAAAGATCAGACAGTTTAGAGCGTAGTTTAGCTATAGCAGTCATAGAGGTAGATGACCTTGCGGTAGATGAGTCTAGTAAGGGATTAAGTAGCGTATTGAGGTCTCCACCTAGTATGATTGGTCCTTCTGCAAATAGTTGAAGCGAATCCAACGCCTTTAACAGCCAGGGGACCTGGTCCTGGTTGGGAGCATAAATGTTTGCTAGCGTGATTTTTGTTGTGTATATCTGAGCTCTTAAAAAAAGTAGACGACCTTCGGAGTCAGAAAACTGACCTGTCACTTTTAGTGGTAAGGATTTGTGTATAGCGATTGACACGCCTTTGGAGGCGGAGGTGGGGTGACATGAGTGGAACCAACTATTGAAAAATTTCACTGGCAGTTTGGGTATTTTGGTCTGCTTAAAATGTGTCTCCTGTAAGAAAACCACAGAGGCCTTCAATCTTTTGGCTATATCCATTACATGGTATCGCTTGTTAGGAGTGTTCAAACCTCTAACGTTAAAGGAAACTATTCCTAGGCTACTCATGATTTCTGCCTCCTATCCCCCTGAGATGACAGATAATGGGAAGTTGGACTTCTTAATGTGAGTGGAGGAAGAGGAGCGGGAAGAAAAGGACCAGCTATTTATTGTTAAAGGTGTTCCTGATTTTAGTGTAGCTACCACAGTTTGTGTTTCCCCTATACGACTGAGAGGCTCTCAATGTGGTGTTGGGCTAGAGGGGAGGATAAGGGAAGGGGGGTTGCTAAGGTAGTTGGAAAAAGAAAAGAAAAGAGTAAAAAAGAAATAATAAAAAGAAAATAAAAGAAGGAAAAGATTTTACTTGACCTAGAGAGGTCAAATATGAGCTACTTCTGTCTTGAACCTGTGTGTTTGTTCAAAAAATGGGGGGGGGGGGGGGTCGGTCAAATTTAGTTTGTGCCTTGACCTGTGGCACACACTCGTACAGCGTTACAACTAGGCGCAAGGCCCTAGATTATGGGATTCAGTATCATTTATGACATCATGAGAAAAAAAGGGGGGGTATCTTATCAAGTTTGAGATTTGGGTATTTTCCTGCTAAGAACCTTGTAGGATACTCTAGCACCACTAATCCATTTAATTTGCCTTAATATGTGACTGAGCATACTACCTCTGGATTTGTAGTTATTTGTGACTCCACTAACATAGTTGGGCTGGAGCTTTAAGTTGTCTCACCAGCCAGCATCTAATTATCCATGTAGGCTCTGGAATGACATCTCTACACAATCAATATTACAAACAAATGCATATTAACTAGCATCCAGCAATGCAGACCCTGTCTTGTATCTACTGACTCTCACCAGGGCTCCGACGGTGGAGTACCTGGTGAGGTTCAGCAAGCTGCTAGTTCAGGCTGGGGATAAACAGGTAGTTTTTATGACTTCAGTGCATAAAGGTAGACCAAATATTGTACATTTTCAGTAGCATTAACTATCACTCAGCGACTATCATGAGGTGCAGTAAATGAAAAAACAACAGTAAATAGTGACTTGTCCATTATAGAGCTATCAGATGACATCTACTGTGATGTATTTTCTCTGGAAGCACATCTCTACACATTTAACATTACCAACAAATGTACATTGATTTCAAGATAAATGAAAATAAAAATGAACCTCTCAATGTATATTTCTATAACATGAACAATCCCTCAGCGACTAAACCACCATCATGAGGGATAATAAAAGGGACCACAACAATTTGCAACTTAGCCAGTATATGGCTATCAAGTGACCTATACTGCAGTGCATTATCTGCCTATGAATTAGAACTGTATGTATGTACCACCCATATAATCTATAACAGGAATATGGTAAGGAAGGGGGGGGGGGGTGGGAGTGAGAAGGAAGGGGGGGGGGGGGTGGTGGGGGGGAAAAAAGGAGGAAGAGAGGGAGTGGGGGGGGGGAGAGGATAGAAGGGTCGCATCAGCATGATATTATGGTACTGTACGTGTTTCAGCGCTTTAAGGGTGAACAGTTCTGCTTCTTCTATAGGCGGTCTGGAGGTTAAACGTCCTCTTGACTAAGTTTAGGCCACATTCTTGGGTGTTCATCACAAGTATGAGAAAAGATGTAGAAGGTATAACTTATCAGCGCTCTTTTCAGCGATGTGGTGCCGATGTGGTTCCTCTGTAAGGCCTGGATCTCTGAGGCTTAGGGCGCGTCACTGTGGTCCACTCTTCTCTTGCAGGCAAGGAGGGTAAGGCTTCTACATCCATTTCTAGCGACCAAGAAGGTATGTCGATCGGAGCCATCTCCAGCTTCTGCCAGGCATCTTCAAGATCCGCAGGAGTTTTTATGACTATGCGTTTATTTTCTTTAAGGATCGACAATCCGAAAGGGAATAGCCAAGAATATTGTAGATCTCTTGC
Source organism: Bufo bufo (assembly GCF_905171765.1). NCBI lineage: Eukaryota > Metazoa > Chordata > Amphibia > Anura > Bufonidae > Bufo > Bufo bufo. The sequence continues at coordinate 71,965,084 of NC_053393.1, forward strand.
TCTAAGTTGATCCAGCAGCGGTTTTAGTATTCTGCGTTTTCGCAGTGTGGACGGTGCTATGTCCTGGTAAAGGGCCACCTCTGCTTCTCCATAGTGTATTGGGGCTTGTTCCCTTGCACTTTGTAATATAAGAGCAGTATCCACATACGACAGCAATCCACAGATGACATCCCTGGGAGCTTCATTTTGTCTGGGCTTAGGCCGGAGGGATCTGTGGATGCGTTCAATAGTGATCTTGTCTGCGCGCTCTGGACCTAACAGGTCGGCAAATATTTCTAGGGCCACTTTAGGGAGAGCGTCCTTTGCCCAGGATTCAGGTAAACCTTTAAATCTTATGTTTCTCCTACGGCTCCTGTTCTCCTGATCTTCTATCAGTGTGAGGGCTGTATTCACATGTACCTCTAGCTGATTTGATCTGGCAGCGAGGGTCTCGGCGTGAGAAGTTAGGCTGAGGCATTTATTTTCCAGGGCCTCCGTACGGGTGCCTATGGCTTGTAAATCCGCTTTTATTTCAGCTAGATCATCTCTCACCGGCTGTAGTGCCTGTCTCAGGGTCTCCTTCAGAACCGTTGCTGTGAGTGTCTGCTCTCCGGCCGTGTCCTCTTCGTCACTCGAGGTTCTCTCTTCTTCCCGCTCTGGCTGCGCCATCTTGGCGGGAGACGCGGGGATTTGTTTGTGCCGCTTTTCAAAGAAATCGGTGACATCTCCCTGGTTCACAGGCGGTTTACCCGAGGCTCTGCTTTCCCCTTGTGGAAAACGTCCAACTTTGCCCATCTTTAAGCTGTAATTAAGGTATTCCAGGCTATACGAGTGTGTGTGAGGCGGGAGAGCTCCAACTCACGCAGCCATTCCAGTCCGCGGTCAGGCCTCCGGGCCCCTAATGTTGTACACTGGCAGTCCTTCCAGTTTGGACACAACCTCAAACAGGGTATCTTTCCATCTGTCAGCCAGTTTGTGTTTTCCAGGCACACCTAGATTCCGGAGAAGAACTTTATCCCCTGCTTGAATCTCCCGATATCTCACCTTAGAATCATACCTTCTTTTGTTCCGTTCTTCCATTTTTGCTGCAGCTTGGGTGGCCAACTCATAGGCCCGATGAAGGTTTTGTTTGAGGTTCCTCACATATTGAAAGTGTGAAGTTGAATCTGTTCCATCAGGAGACACTCCCAAACGGACATCTATCGGTAATCGAGCTTCTCTTCCGAACATTAGGAAATAGGGTGAGAACCCTGTAGATTCATGCCTTGTACAGTTGTATGCGTGGACCATGGCTTCCACATGTTTACTCCAAGACCGCTTCTCGACTTGCTTGAGAGTCCCTAGCATATCTAGGAGGGTCCTATTGAACCGTTCTGGCTGTGCATCACCCTCCGGATGATAAGGTGTGGTTCTGGACTTCTGCACCTGCAACATGTCCAACAGCTCCTTGATCAACTTACTCTCAAAGTCTCTACCTTGATCAGAGTGTATCCGATTGGGTAGTCCATAGTGAATAAAATACTTCTGCCAAAGGACTTTGGCTACAGTCACAGCTTTTTGATCTTTAGTGGGGAAGGCTTGAGCATATCTGGTGAAATGGTCCGTTACCACCAGCACATTTCCAATTCCCGCTGTATCGCTCTCAATGCCGAGATAGTCCATGCACACAAGATCCATGGGTCCCGTACTTTTCAGATGACCCATAGGGGCAGCTCTCACAGGCAGGGTCTTCCTCTGGATACACCTCCTGCATGTCTTTACATGTTGCTCGACATGTTCCCTCATGCGAGGCCAATAGAACCGATCTTGTACTAGGCCATAGGTCTTGTCCACCCCGAGATGCCCATGTTGATCGTGGAGAGCTCTCAGGACCATGCCACGGTATCTGTGGGGTAGTACCAATTGTTTTCTGTCAGGGTGATCATGATACTTCACGACCCTATAGAGTACTCCATCTTCAAGATGTAGTCGGCTCCATTCTCTTCGGTATAATTCTCTTTGACTCACAGGTAGAGAAGTCAGCAATTTAGGATTCTTAGTCTTTATTGCTCTGATAACTATCCCAATATACCAGTCCTGCACTTGAGCCTTCTTCTTGTCTTCTGTGGTTATACTGGACCACTGTTGAAGCATGACTGGAGCATGGAACACCTCAGGCACGGCTTCTGGAGAGTGGCTAATGGAGTCTATCCCTCTTAGCTCGGCAAACTCTTCTTGACTCTCGGCCACCACATACATCTGACAAAAGGCTCCTACCCCCGGCCCAGGGATCTCTTCCCACTCCTCTTCTTCTTGGTGAGGAGGGAGTCTAGGTCTGCGGGACAGGGCATCTGCGCTGACATTCTTGGGCCCAGGCTTGTACTTCAGGCTGAAACTGTAGCTTGATAAGGCAGCCAACCACCTATGTCCTGTGGCATCCAGCTTAGCTGTAGTCTGAATGTAGGTAAGTGGATTGTTGTCAGTCCTTACTTCGAATGTTGCTCCATACAAATAGTCATGTAGCTTATCCACGATGGCCCACTTGAGTGCCAGAAATTCCAATTTATGGACTGGATAGTTCTTCTCTGCACCTGTAAGACTTCTACTTATGTAAGCCACCGGCATCAATCCTTCTGGATAACTTTGGTGCAGTACACCCCCTAGACCTTCCATACTGGCATCCACATGGAGGATATATGGTTTCTCAGGGTCTGCATAGGCTAAAACAGGAGCTTCTGTAAGTCTCTTCTTCAATGTCAGAAAGGCATCTTCACATCCTGAAGTCCATTTCTCTCCAAAGGGGTCTTTAGGAGATGGTGCCTTAGCACCCGTTACGTCAGAGGTAATCTTAAGTAGGTCATGTAACTCTCGAGCAATCTTTGAGTAGTCTTTCACAAACCTTCGGTAGTAACCACAGAATCCGAGAAAGGACCGCAACTCACTGATGTTATCTGGTCTTGGCCAATTCAACACTGCTTCAATTTTAGCAGGATCTGTGGCTACTCCTTCAGCAGAGACTATATGCCCCACATAAGTGACAGAGTTCTGGGCAAATCGGCATTTGTCCACTGATAACTTCAGGCCTTCAGCTTGAAGTCGATCCAACACCTTTAGCAATCTTTGTTCATGCTCCTCTGGTGTCTTCCCGAAAACAATTAGGTCATCTAGATACACTAGACACTCTTTGGGATTCATATCCCCCACAGTTTTCTCCATCAGCCTCTGAAAAGTAGCAGGAGCTCCTGTGACTCCCTGTGGCATTCTGGTAAACTGGAAAAACCCCAAAGGGCAGATGAAAACTGTCTTTTCCTGATCTCCTTCTTCATGGGTACCTGATAATATCCAGACCTCAAGTCAAGCACACTGAACCACTGGCTGCCAGATAGGGCGTTCAGAAGATCCTCTATCCGGGGCAAAGTGTACTGATCTGGCACAGTCCTCTTGTTCAAAGTACGGTAGTCCACACATAGCCGAACTGAACCATTCTTTTTTCTCACTACCACAATAGGTGAGGCATAGGGGCTCCGAGACTCTGTGATGATGCCTGCTCCTTCCATCTGTTGGAGTATGTCCCGGACATCTACCACATCTCGAGGGGGTATTCTTCTTAACCTTTCTCTGAAAGGAGTAGAATCAGCAAGTCATAGTATGGGTGGCACTCTTAGAACACCCCACGTCCATCTCTGCTCTGGAAAACACTCCCTCTCGGGTGACCAGTTTTGAACGAAGGCTGTCTTTCCACTCCTGTGGTAGAGGAGAATCTTCTAGATCAAAATCTAAAGGTGCTTTCACATGATCCTTCTGTTCTGCACTCACAGACATGATGGACGAAACTTGATCCAAAAGGTGTATCACACCAATCTTCTGATGACGATCAATCCGGATTTCCGTAGGGGTTAAATTCTGTACCATCACAGGAAAGCTCCGACACCACCTTTTCCGCCAATCTTTTACCTCAGGTATGAGAGTCCACCCTTTCTTCTGATCCTCTTCAGGCAGAGACTCAATAAGGTATTGTCCAGTTCCCCCCAACATTTCATGGTGCATTGAGGCTATGGCTCGTAAGGTTTTGGTCTCACCAGGCTTCACAAATGCAGGTTCTGTTCCTGAATAGTGGCACGACCCTGGTTTTGTTTCAAGGGCTAGTCGTCTACACTCTTTCCCTAGGACAGGGCTGACCTCCATCAGTCGGTCTAAGGAGACATCTCCCACTTCTGTCAGATAGGCCTTGAATACATCCTGTACCATCTTTGCATTAGTGCCCAATATTATTGGGGCACACACTTTCCTGGCTGCAGGGCATATTAAAGCTTCCAGCTCCATAGGACATATTATCCCAGTGTTTAACTGAGGAATAGTTATGGTCACTTTTATGCATCCCTCCACAGGTTGAGCTTGAGAACCAACGCCCCATAGCTGAAACTCTCCTGCAGGTTCCATAGGAATGTGTTTCAAATGACGTTCATAGAAGTCTCGGTAGATAATGGTGACTTGAGAACCTGTATCTAGCAATGCTGAAGCCTGAATTCCTTCTACTTGCACGTAGGGTTGTTGCGGGTATCGAAATTTCGATACCCAATCGATACTTTTGTCCCGGTATCGATACGATACCGGGATTTCCGTTTTTTCGATACTGGGCTGCGCTTCTGCGCAGTCTAGTATCTCTGAACATGAGCGCGCTGCTATCGGCGCGCTCATGTTCTCTCTCAGCAGCACGGGGAGAAGGAAGCTGTCCTCCCTCCCCCTGTGCTGCTGCCGCTGCCACCAATGAGAAGAGAGGGGCGGAGGAGGGGCGGCAATGAGAAGAGAGGGGCGGAGGAGGGGCGGCAATGAGAAGAGAGGGGGTGGAGGAGGGGCGGCAATGAGAAGAGAGGGGCGGAGGAGGGGCGGGCGCACTGCGCCCCCAATGATAGGATTACTATCGGAGCGATGGGAGGAGACATCAGCTTCACTAGTGGGCGTTCCTTTTCCCTGCGCTGCGATTGGACAGCGCTACAGCCAGGGAGAAGGAACGCCCACTAGTGAAGCTGATGTCTCCTCCCATCGCTCCGATAGTAATCAGCAGCATGTGGAGCAGGAGAGGAGACAGTAATGGGGCACTGCGGGCGAACGGAGCGGCGCCCAGGACTAAATGGTGAGTGCTGAGACATCGCTGGGCGCCGCTCTGTGTGGCCTAATAGTGAAAGTCTGGACTCATATACAGTAGTCAGTCTTTAACACATACAGGAGGCGGGTGCCGGCAGCAGAATCGCATTGCCGGCACCCTGCCCCTGACAGGGAGCTGCGATCAGCGGCAGTTAACTGCCGCTGATCTGCTAGTACCCGCCTCCTGTATAAAGGGGTAAAATCATTGGTGGTGCAGTGTGCCCCCCCCCCTCAATCCCCCCATCCCATTAAAATCATTGGTGGCACAGTGCGCCGGCCCCTCTCAACCCTCCAGTATTAAAATCATTGGTGGCAGTGGCCACAGGGACCTCTCCACTCCCCCTCATTGGTGGTGCAGTGGCAGCTTCTGATCGGAGCCCCAGCTGTGTAAGCCTGGGGCTCCGATCGGTTACCATGGCAGCCAGGACGCTACAGAAGCCCTGGTTGCCATGGTAACATCCCTGATGCTGTGTGCACAAAGCACAGAGCAGCAGGGACAGTGTGGAGTCCTATTCACCCTGATAGAGATCTATCAGGGTGAATAGGAAAAAGGATGAAAGATCCCAGGTTCTAGCCCCTAAGGGGGGAAATAGTTATTAAATAAAAAGTGAAAAAAAAAAAAACACTAAAATATGAAGTATAAATCACCCCCCTTTTCCCAATTTCACATATAAAATATATAAATAAACATATTACATCGCCACGTCAGAAAAGTCCAAACTATTAAAATATAAAAAAAAAATCTAGGTGGTACATGCCGGAACAGAAAAAATAAAATAAAAACTGCGCGATTCGCCATTTTTAAAAATGAGGAATGCACGTGGCTTTTTTTGTTTATTTTTTTCGCGTGGTATCGAATGGTATCGAGTATCGCAATACTTTTTCATGGTATCGAAACCGAATCAAAAATTTGGTATCGCAACAACTCTACTTGCACGTGTATCAAAGATTTAGGCCCAATCTTGGCTCCTACAGATAACCCATATGTAGGCCGGGTCTTCCTTCACTTGTAAGACCTGGTCATTTGAGTCTCCTCAAGCTCGGTTGCCAGCACCTCCACATCCACCTCCATGGAGTTCGCAGGGCACTCCCGCTGAAAATGCCCTGACTTTCCACATTTAAAGCAATCCCCTCGGCGGGGTGAATCCTCAGGAAACAGTTTTTTCTGAGTCTTCCTGTGTTGCCCCCCACTTCCAGGGGGAGGATCTGCTCTCTCTGGTGGTGACTTGCATAAGAACTCCAATTCAGCCACCTTCTTCCTAAGAGCTGACAGTTCTGTATCCTCTTTCTCCTTCTGTAGGGGTGGACACATCTGGTCTTCCAATCTCCTGGCTGTATTTATTAAGGTGGAATAAGGCAGGACTTTATCATCCAACTTGGCTCTCAGCAGAATCATAATTGGATTATTGATTAAGCCACCTCTCTGAATTTGCTTAGATAGCCGAGCATCCAACTCAGAGGCAGGAACTGCTTCTTTATGGAATAACTTTCCAAGCGATAGCTGCAACCGGTTGATATAGTCAGTGGCTTTTTCATGCTCCTTCTGCTTAGTGGCTAGGAACTTAACCAGCAGATCATCCAAATCTTCTGATTTCCCATAAGCATCCTGCAAAACTTGTAGATAGTCGTGCACAGTAGCTTGCCCATTTACTCCCTTGTACAGTCTTATCATGTCTGTAGCGGGAAAACGAAGACTCTCCACCAACCGCTGTTTCTTTATGGTATCCGTACAAGACCATTCCTCCAACAACTGCATAGCATTATCCTTCCAGACCTCAAAAGGCTCTTCTCCTGAAGGAACAGGCTGATTCCCAGAAAACACCTTTAGTTTGCGGTAACTATGGGTGTGGTTTGCCGTCACTATGGCTTCTGAGAGTTTCTGGAGTATGTCCGATACATCACTACCTCCTGTAGGCAGGGTGCGGACTTCAGGGTTGTCTGGTTTCAGTAATGCTGTAGATGGATGAGATTCTGCTTTAGGAGTAATCATCCCCTGTCCTCTAGGAGGATGGGCAGCTTGTTTAGGAATGGCTCCGGCCTTTCCGGAGATGGGAGTCAGGAGCTTAGAATAATTTTCTGTGACATAATCTCTCTGTTCTAATTTAAAGGGTTGTTGCAGCGAGACCCTTTCTTTCTTCTCAAGTAGAGCGTACACTAAAGAGCATCCTTCATCCGGGGCTCCATATAAATGAATGTTGGTAGGCATCTCATGGTCTCCCAAGTCCGTATGACAATATATTAACATGTAAGTTTGGCCTTCAGAATCCTGCAGGATATCCCTGACGGTCGCCATTTCTATTCCCAATCGAAGTTCTATACACAAGATGACGTGATTCATCTCACAGCAGGATGGGACTCTGCATAACATCACAGCTTGCTGCAATGGTACATTTCTTTGCTGGGCCCACTCTTTTGCAAAGGAGGGAGTGGCCTGAGGATTTAATCTATTCTCACTGGTTGTACCCCAATTGATCTCAGCAGTGCCTCCATATGTAACGGGGTTTTGGGGGCGCCCCCTAGTGTCTATGGGGTCCCTAACCCTAGTTAACTCACTATGCCTGACAGGCGGATCCTGAGCCTCCGCTATCTGGGAGTTGGGGTACATGTCTGCGGCAGTGCCTCCACCCAGTGGAACATCCGGGGTAGGGATGTGAGGCTCCACTGGGAACATACTTGGTGCAAATGAGACTGACACAGCCTAACTGGAATTAACTTTATATAGTGCGTAACAAAATGAACTAACATACATAGGAAAATACAATAGAGTAACACAAATAACAGGGTAATGTGGATTCTTCCTCACCCACCCACCAGCACACCTGCGTCCCACCCCCTATCTTCGCCCTAATGGCCGTTGGTGCACATAGGAGAGTTGGGGCCCTTATAAGTCCTGCTCCGGAGGGTCACTGAAGCAGCCTGAGCTGTGTAATGTCCGTCACTGGACCTCAGAGTCTTTATTGTGGTGAGGAGACAGGTGCCCTGTGGTGATACAGGGAGAGGTTTGACTTACCCTCACAACACCATTTACCAGGCCAGTCCGCAGCAATCTCCTTTCACTGGATTCACCAGACGTCTGGACTCAGTGCTTGTCTTTGCCAGCGGTCCCTCTCTCAGCAGGTGTGATCTTGGGTGAAGTAAGTTCTCTCCGCCAGGTTCTATCTCTGTGCTGCAGTCTCTCAATGCCAGACCCATGTCCTCTCTCTGGCTGAGCAAATCGTAGCTTCCAGAAACTTTTCCAGGACCTTCCTCTTTAGAGCTGTGCAGCCAGCCGTTTTAGGACCTGCGATGATGTCACTAACCATGTGACTCATTTCAGCCAGTCATGTGATCAATGCTCAATGTCTTATTAACAGCATACTGAGTCCATCTACTGGGCATTTCAGATAACGCAGCCGGTGTAACTTCACAGGGTTACATTAACAACAAAAAAAACGTGAGGCAACAGGTGACTTCGAGGGTCGGATGTGTCCCTTTCTCAGGCTCTCAGAGATATAAGTACGGATAGCGACTCTTTCAGGTTGGGAGAGATTGTATAAACGTGATTTTGGCAGCTTGGCGCCTGGGATGAGATTAATAGGGCAATCGTACTCCCGGTGAGGGGGCAACTCCTGGACACCACTCTCGGAAAACACATCCGAAAATTCAGAGAGAAAAGCTGGTACAGTCTTGGTAGAAACCTCTAAAAGAGACGCCGTGAGGCAATTCTCTCTGCAAAACTCACTCCAACCATTTATTTGCCTTGCTTGCCAATCAATGGTGGGGTTATGTTTAGTGAGCCAGGGTAGCCCCAACACTAGAGGAGTAGGTAATCCACTTATGACGAAACATGACATATCCTCAACATGAGCGTCACCCACAGTCAAACGGATATTGTGAACTACAAGCAAACGGCAAACCTTCAATTTCCGCATCAACCTTGCCAATAGTAGCAAATGGAAAGTTTTTAGAGGTTTTTTTTTATTTTTGTCTCTTTTTTATTACCCTCAGAAAACTCCATGAATCTCCTAGAGGGGCAAACATTAGCCAAATGATTTATACCCCCACAACAGAAACAAACCCTCCTCTGAGAGCTGAATCCTCTACTATCAGAGGCAAGCAAACCCAGCTGCATGGCCTCCTGCTCAGAGGGGATTGAGACAGACTGAGACCTCTGCGTACTGAATGAGACAGCCCCACTCTCCTTGGGCTGAATATGACAGGAAGGAGTGGTCTCTCCTCTCTCTCTAAGACGCCTGTTAATACGAACAGCTAGAGACATTGCAGACTCCAACGATGCAGGTCTCTCATGAAAAGCAAATGCATCTTTCAATCCCTCTGAAAGACCATGGCAAAATTGACTTCGGAGTGCAGGATCGTTCCAACCAGTATCAGCTGCCCATCTCCGAAAGTCAAAACAATATATCTCTTCTGGACTGTTTACCCTGGCATAAAAGACGCAGTTTAGATATAGCCAGAGCAATACGATCCGGGTCATCATATATCTCCCCCAGGGCTACAAAAAATTCATCCACCGATCGGAGGGGCCGTGCAAATGGAGTTTGCAAGCCTCTCTAAAGCGAACAAAATTCTCACTACCCCCGGAGAAAGTATCCGGAAGTGAGATCTTAGGCTCAGAACAAACTCCATGAACGCAAGCAGAACAGGTCATCTGAAACTGAGGCACAGTTTTACGGAGATCTGCTACCTCCAGTGAAAGACCCTGCATGCGGTCAATCAAGGCTGAAACCGGATCCATGTTTAAGACGGTATTGGCGGTTTATAATGTCATGGATGATGTTGCAGATAGCTGGAAGTTATGAATAAACGTCCGACTGGCTTGATCCCAAACTAAGGAGCATATAGGTGACTCCTATAAAACCCTAAGAGCTCACCCTGACTGCTAAGCACATACAAGGGTCTCAAAGGTAGACGATTGTATGCCCCCGTACCTAGACTGTGTGACACCTGAAAACCCTATAATAGTGAGGGGAAATGACCACCGGCTCCCTGCACTTCATACGGAGGGAGTCAGGGTCACCAAGAATCAAGCCAGCAAGGAAACACAATACATGAAAGGACTTATCTGAACAAGCAGCAGAAGCCTCCAGCAGTGAACACTTCAATCCAGGAAGTAGTATAAACCGCAAAGTGAGGCAGTATGGGAGGGAATATAAAGGAAAGAGGATTAGTCTAAATAGGTGACACCTGGGAGAAGAAAATTAGATGAGAAAGTGAAACCAAAACAAAGAACATCATGCAAGAGGTAGGGAAGGACGTCTGTCAGACCTTCTCACAGAAGTGGCGGTGACAGCCACCCACGCTCCTGTCCCTGCCTATTTGCACTTACCCGTCCTAGGCGGTGGAGCACAACTGGGCGGCGATCCCTAACTTGAGTAAGTGCGGGAGGGACAGAGAAAAGCAGAGACAGGCAACGGGCGGCTTGCGGCGACAGGAGCGTACAGCAGTCGAGAAGGGTCAACAAACTAGCAAAGGTCACAACGAGAGGTCACGTCAAACTACGAGGGAGATGAAGACAATACCAACAACAAGCCGGAGGTCAAACCTGGAGGTCGCGTCAGAGTACAAGGGAGAAGCAGGAGCGTGGTCAAATTACTAGCCGTCGGTCAAATACAAGAGCAATGGAGCAGAGTATCAAGAGTCTATATAAACAATATCACAGGCAACCTGTGGCCAGCAGGTTGCCTGCTTATATACTGAAGGGCTAAGGTCATGTGACGTGGCCAGTGCCACACGACCTGTCCCAGGACTGATAGCTGAGTGCCGAGTGTCCGGTTCCAGAAACCATACGGCGTTCCTTTCCTTCTGCGCCCTGCCGTTTGGTCATACAGCAGTTTACGACCACATATGGGGTGTTTCTGTAAACTGCAGAATCAGGGTAATAAATTTTAAGTTTTGTTTGACTGTTAACCCTTGCTTTGTTACTGGAAAAAAACGGATCAAAATGGAAAATTTGACAAAAAATAGCTGTTTTGGCACCGTTTTTATTTTATTTTTGGACCGTGTTCATCTGAGGGGTTAGGTAATGGGAGATTTTTATAGAGCAGATTCTTATGGACGCGGCGATACCTAATATGTCTACATTTATTTAGGTTTTACACTATATTATTCTTTTATAAACAAAAACATTTTAGTATTTCCATAGTCTAAGAGTCAGTTTTTCTAAAGTTTTTAGCCGATTATCTGAGGTAGGGGCTAATTTTTTGCGGGATGAAAGGATGGTTTTATTGGCACTATTTTGGGGGTATATGACTTTTTGATCGCTTGCTAGTCAACTTTTTGTGATGTAAGGTGACAAAAAAATACCTTTTTTTGCACCGTTTTTATTTCTATTTTTTGACCGTGTTCATCTGAGGGGTTAGGTCATGGGGTATTTTTATAGAGCAGATTCTTACGGACGCGGCAATACCATCACGGATGCGGACCCATTCACTTGAATGGGTACGCAAATCCGGAGATGCGGAATGGTGCGGCACGAAACGGAACGTGGGGTTTCGTCCCGTACTTCCGTTCCGCAAAAAGATAGAATATGTTCTATTTTTTTGCGGAACGGCTGAATCGCAGACCCATTCAAGTGAATTGGTCTGCGATCCACTGCGGCCGCCCCACGGACTGTGTTTGTGCATTGCGGTCCGCATTTTGCGGGCCGTAGCATGACCACGGGGTGCACATGTTCGTGTGCAGGGGGCCTTTTTTGTTTGTTTTTATCCGATTATCTTAGGTAGGGGCTCATTTTTTGAGGGATGAGAGGACGGCTTTTTGATCGCTTGCTATTACACTTTTTGTGATGTATGGTGACAAAAAATACCTTTTTTTGCACCGTTTTTATTTATTTTTTTTGACGTGTTCATCTGAGGGGTTAGGTCATGGGGTATTTTTATAGAGCAGATTCTTACGGACGCGGCGATACCTAATATGTCAACTTTTTTTATTTATTTTAGTTTTACAAATTAATATTTTTGAAAAAAACTAAAGTTTTGTTTTAGTGTCTCAAGTCTGAGAACCATAGTTTTTTTTTCGATTGGCAGTGGCTAAATGGAATTTAAATTGGGGAAGGGGATTATAAATTTAGTACTCTATGGAAGTGTGGTACTCCCTGAAGCAACCGTCAATGCAGAGGCCCGGATGATCGGGGCACGTGTCACACTGAGTAGTGGTGTCCTTCCGTATCCCCCTTCTGTGACACACTCTGCACTTTTTTGGGGACCGTCCCTTCTTTCCAGTATGGGGGACCACACCTGGAAAGTGTTGGCCAGGGACGATCCGGGCGCCTCCAGTTCCCGAGGTACTCCGGCCTGCTCTTTCCTGGTCAGAAAAGATCAGGGCCTTGAGGACTGCCTCATAGAACTGAAGGAATTTCCCTGTGTTGCCAGCGCTCCGGGACAGCACAAAAGAGTTGTACAAGGCAACCTGCACCAAGTAGACCGCAACTTTTTTGTACCTTGCCTGGGTTTTGCGCATGGCGTTATAAGGTTTGAAGACTTGATCAGAGAGATCAACTCATCCCATATACCGATTGTAGTCGACGATACAATCGGGCTTAAAGACTGTTGCCGCGGTACCTCGCACAGGGACAGGGGTGATGCTGTTACCGTGAATTGTGAACAGTACAAGGACATCCCTCTTGTCCTTATATCTGACCAGCAACAGGTTTCTACTGGTAAGGGCACGGGTCTCACCCCTGGGGATAGGTACCTGGAGGGGGTGGGTAGGGAGGCCGTGTTGATTTTTCCGCACGGTCCCACAAGCGGACATGGATCTGGCGGCGAGGGACTGAAACAAGGGGATACTAGTATAAAAGTTATCCACGTACAGGTGGTAACCTTTATCTAGCAGCGAGTGCATAAGGTCCCACACAAGTTTCCCGCTAACACCCAGAGTGGGGGGACATTCTGGGGGTTCAATACAGGAATCTCGCCCCTCGTACACACGAAACTTGTAAGTGTACCCTGAGGTACACTCACAAAGTTTGTACAGCTTCACGCCATACCTCGCCCGCTTAGAGGGAACATACTGGCGGAAAATAAGTCTCCCCTTAAAAGCAATGAGAGACTCATCAACAGCGACCTCCCTTCCAGGTACATAGGCCTCCAAAAATTTGGCCCCAAAGTGATCGATGACCTGCCTGATTTTGATTTGCCTCAAACCGGGTACGTGTCATGGCCGTACTGTAAAGTGGGGTCTGGTAGAGGACGTCCCCACTCCAGTAATGTCTGACACTGGGTTTTTTCACTAGGCCCATGTGCAGAATGAGGCCCCAAAACGTCCTCATCTCGGCTGCGCTGACCGGAGTCCAGCCACTGGACCTAGCCAAAAAGGAGCCCGGGTGTTGAGCAATGAACTGTTGGGCGTACAAGTTCGTTTGCTCCACCATCAGATTCACAAAGTGGTCACTGCAAAAAAAGACTGAAATAGTCATATTCAGTGAAGCCCACTGTGGGATTCTGGATTCCTGCTTGGCCAACAAAATCAGAAATCACAGGCTCAAAATGCTCTGGGGTACACCATGCAAGTTTACCAGTAGGGGGCTCAGGTGGACTTATCTGGTGGGCCGGAAAACTAGTACGAGCCCCAGAGCTGCTCGTACTAGTGTGGGCCACAGGGTCCCTGGCATGGTTGTCCCCTTGCTCAGCCTGGCGGCGTCTCCGCCGTCTTGGGGGCTCATCATCATCGCTAGATGATGAGGACACGGATGACAAGAGGAAAGTGGGGTCATCCTCATCCTCACTGGGACTCTCAGATTCGGAGGCAAGCAGGGCGTATGCCTCCTCTGCCGAGAACGTCTGGCGGGCCATAGGGGAGTGTGTGTGTGTGTGTGCGTGTGTGTGCGTGCGTGGAAAACTTTATTCAGTGTGTGTGTGTGTAGGGGAAGGGTGATCGCGTACTTTGCCCTACACCTAACAGAAAAAAAAAACTAAAAAACTTTCAAACGCGCTGATCAGCGGCGGGGTGGGCGATGCGCTAACAGTGGACGGACGCTTAGAGTGCCGGCCACAGTCAGCGCATGCAAAAATAAATAAATAACACAAAAAATGTGTGTGGGGGTGGGGGCGGGGGCAGGGGGGCAAGCTGCAGCACCCCTTGGGGGTCTAGGGTCACACAGCTGAGTGCTGTGGACCCCAGACACCCGATCAGGGTGATGCAACACAATAAAATAACTTATTTTTTTCCCCTAACTCTCCCTCACTATCCCTGCCTAATCTACCTCTCCCTACCTCATCCAAATACACAGATTTGTGCCTGATGGCCCAAAAAAACTTACACTATAGCCGAGCTCCTTTCTCTCTCCAGCTCCACGGACATGTATGAGAGGGAAGAGGATATCCGGCAATTCAAAATTGCCGCTATGCCCCCCCCCCACCTGCCCAGCCGTGACCGCCACCTCTCAGGATCGCAGGACGGTGATTGGTGGTGTATTATAACACCACCGATCACCGTCCTATTCCGGGTTATCAGGTCACCAGAGACCCGAATAACCCGGAAACGCAGCAAACCGCATGTCTGAATTGACCTGCGGTTTGCTGCGATCGCCAACACGGGGGGCGTGGTCACAGGACCCCCTGGGCATTGTACCAAGGTGCCTGCTCAATGATTTGAGCAGGCACCTTGTTCCGATCACCGCCCGCGGTGATCTAAACTACACAGGGCGTACCTGTACGCCCTGTGTCCTTAAGTACCAGGACATCAGGGCGTACAGGTACGCCCTGTGTCCGTAAGAGGTTAAGCTATAGACTTGTATAACTTATAATCTTTATCATTATGGTTTTCCATTTTATGAGTACAATATGTTTGTTGTACGTGATTTTGGGATAAGTTACCCCCGAAAAAAATATAAATTCTGTTTCACAACCCTGGTGACAGATCACCACTGCTGCCAGTGAATGGCTGCAGCGGTGGTCATGTGAACTCCGTCAACAGGATGTTGATTTTCAGAAAACCGGGACCTGCTGTGGATCAATGGAGCTGGAACCTGGCGGTGGGGACCATGTAAGTATGATCGTCACCGCGGGCTCGGCCACTCTGTGAGGTCTGTTAAAAAAATTAAAGAGTCCATTAGGCTAACTAACTGGGACAATGTCTTCAAAAATAAGAAAACAGCCACTAAATGAGATCCTTCATAACAGTGTGTCATCTACAGATCCCCCATAACGGTGTGTCATCCACAAGTCCAACCATAAAAGTGTCATCCACAGATCCCCCATATATCAGAGTGTGTCCTGATGGCACAGATACAGTTGAAATCAGATTACTGCGTTTTGGTTTTGGACCATGGTCTGGCTTTTCAGTACACCTGGTCTGCAAAATTTATGGAGCACAATTATGGTGCTGTGTGAGAAGGAAATACCTGGAGGGGACAACACCCAAAAATGGATTTAGAGGAGGCCCATACTGTATTTCCCCTGCTAGGGGAAAATGGAAGGCAGCCCACTGTGATCAGAAAGATAGAGATAGAAAAAAATTCACTCATCAATAAGAATGGACGAGCAGAAGTATGATAAATCATCAGCAATGTTTATTCATCAAGTGCAGTCCAGTGGAGGTCGACCAGAGATGTTACGTAGTCTCTGACAGTCCATTATAAAGTTCCCATGGCAGGCGCTGATGGATCATATAGGAATTTGGAACCTGGGAAGGGATACAAGTCTTTTTTGGGGGAGATGAAGAGGAGAATTTTGCAGATAAGGAGGTCCAGAGATTGAACTAGTTGCTAGTTGGGGGGTTTAGCTTGGAGTCCAGGTATAATAAATAAGACTCTTGCTGGTAATTGTAGTCTGTGTGGTGCTGCATCCGTATCGGTCTTGTCATTTCTGTTTATGTGCATGAAGTTGGATGGTGACCAAGGTGGAGTCTTCCCATAGGTTGGAATCTGAAAAGCAAATATAGATATGAATAGATGTAGCAGAGCTTAAAAGGGTATTCCTGCGTAATGAAAAGCTGGTCTGATGGGCTACTGATCTCAGAAAACAAGGATGTTATAGTCACCTCCTTGATGTGACCATACCCAGACTGCGCTGCCTATCACCTCCTGCTTACTTTCTGCTTGTGTATCTGACATGTCATGAAATAGGTGGAAATGCCGCTCTGCCAGTCATTGGATGATGGGAGTCATTGCTGCAGCCAGTGATTGGCAGAGCAGCATTCACATCCATTTCCTGCCCTGCCGGGTCCACAAGCAGGAAATGTAGTGCAGTGGGGCCCAGGCACCATCAAACCAGGAGCGACAAGGTGAGCCTAATATCCTTTATTTCTTCTCGGATATTCCCAGCCCATCAGGGCGGCTTTTCATGGCCCCGGAATACTCCTTTAATTTCTTATTAAGGTCTTTGTGTCTTCATGGTGATAACTCTGTGTTAGGACATCTGTGGATCTTTTCTATTACAGTATGAAATATTTATAGAGGAATATATCTTTAATCTACAATTGGATTTGGTGGGAAAATGATGGAAGTTTTGCTGCATGTAAAAGACACTTACCTGCGAAAACTCCAAACACTCTTACAGCAATTTTCACGCCCCCTTGGAGCACCGTACAGTTTTCTTCTGTCTTGATGGTGATGACAGAAGATGTAGATGTTAATGTTGTGCTCCACTAAAAGCAGTCCCTGCGGCATAGGGGGCAGTGGGTGTTATTCTGGAGCCACTGGGCGATGCAGGCCAGGTGGTACATATGGCCGCAGGGCAGGGATGTTCCCTGCTCGCCCTGGATGAAATCAGTCAGGCAGATGACGCAAGACTGGGGCTCCTCTGCTGTGATGGTTCTTGTGGGAAGGTCTCCAATTTGCTCGGCCCTGCAGCTCGGTGGAGGCTGTTGGGGCACACCCAGTGGAGCCGGTGTTGGGGGCTCTGGCGGTGGTATGGCCTGAGGTGTCATGGTGCCCATCCTCTGCAGCTGTAATAAGATGGTATAGAGGCGCTGTGCAGAGTGTATGGGAGACCTCCTGGGTGGCTGTATCTCCCTGGTCCTGCGACTCGGTGGTATAGGCCGAGGATGGTGTAACTCAGGGGTGGTGGGCCCAGCACTCTCCTGGCTGCTCTCCCCAGATGGTCGGGGGTCTTGGGCCAGCTCTGGTCTTATTGGAGAGCGGCTTCTCTCCCTGGCAGATGGTAATTGCCGCGGAGGAGCTCTGACCCTGGAGACATTCCGATGTTGTGTGTCTCTCCCAGATGTTCTCTGAGCCGATCTTAATCGCTGTCGAAGGATAGTCTGACCTAAAAGAGCAAAGAAATGAAGAAGAATGGAAGTATTTCCAGTATATTATTGACATAAAGCCCTACAGGCCATAGACACAATGTTCAGGAGGGGACCTCATTGACTTCTATGGCAGAGTTTTCTAGGCATGCTCTGTGACCTGTGCAGAGGTCATTGTACAAGGAAAGAATAGATAAACAATCACCTATTGTGAATGGTGGATCCTGTCTTATCTGTCATCCTAACCATGATATCACCCCTGTGTATAGATAAGCAGATAGCTGCATTCAAGTGCTCTGCACCAAGAAGTGGCGCCTACTATTTGGCTTAGTGTGAAAACGGCAGGATTTTATGTTTGTTAAAGTATAGATATTGACATGGAAAATTAAAAAAAAAATCACCAAATGTAATGTCAGGACAGATCAAAGGTCCAAATCAGCTAGGATGGCTAACCATGCCACCCACTTTACATATCTTGAGTGAGTGGTGTAAAAATATGTGAGTAAGTAAGCTTCAAAATGTCTCAGAACTCTATTTTGGGACATTTTTAAAAGCAAAAAATACTGGCGTGGGCCCCACCCACTTTTCTATTCCCCCCTTCAACATCTCAATGTTCAACCCCTTTTACATCTCAGTTATCACCAGATGACATAGTTGCACCCATGTGTCCTGTTGGAGTTTAGACTAGTTGTCCCCTCTACACATAATGAAAGCAAAGACTGCCTAACTCTTCTTCAGAGTGTCACTTACCCTCGTTCTCGGGGTGACGGAGCCAGGCATCGTTATCAGCGCTCAGCTGTCGTAGCTCCCTGGAACCCATTTCTGGTTCCCAGAGAGGGACCTCTCTAATTGAGGAAAATGTCCTCAAGTAGCCCCGATGTTATTGGGCCTTGAACTAAAAATCAACGGAAAGCAAACACTAGAAGAAAATCCAGTTCTCTCTTCCGGAGCCGAAGTATAGTTTACACCGAGGTGTGAACTCAAGAAAATGGCGCTGAGCTGACTGTGCAGAGGTGTCTTCTAGGTTCCTGTACATTGTGATGTCATACAGAGGAACCTGCTCTAGATCACTGCTCTGTGACATCACCACAGTCTGGCTGCCATGTTGCTTCCTGCCAACTGCCCAGTATCTGCAATGGTTGTTATGTCCTCTAGATTATTAGTCTCTTATTTATCTCTTTTCTGATATTTTATTAAACTTTTTCTTTATTTTGTCTGTATAAAACCGATTATGAAGTGTATGTGTGTACAATAGTGGCGGTAAAAAGTCAGATTGTGGCACATACTGTATTTACACAATAATATGTGACTTTTGTGCTTCTTGACAATTTCCACAAGTGTGTAAAAAATGTGAGGAATGGAGCTTTACTATAATTTACACCAGCAACCGGCATAAATTATAACTCACACCTAATCCAGCTCCTAGAGGGCGTAGACTTCAATTTCTGGCGCACGGAGGGCCTAAGATGTCTCTGATTTATTAATAATCATCTGCCTCTTCATATATTTGGTGCATCGCACTCCGGCGCCCAGAAGATCAAGTCTGACGTAGGAAACTCCAGTCTGGATGAATCTGGGGCCCTCATTATGATGCTGCATGGTGCATTGAGGGGTCCATGTTACATACAGAATACATTGGTTATATGGCACCCAGTGGAGCGTGCCATCATTTATTTTCATTGGATAGAATAGGCGACCCCTTTATGCCATACACTGCAGGGCGCTGACATAGGAAATCCATACCTCCCCCATATCTTAGTGCAGCTCACCAGTTCTTGGTCCCTCGCATGGATTCTGTTGACTCCAGCATCATGTCTATAGCAGTGAAAATGGCAGTTGAAAGCATTCAGCACCTGTGCAGACAGGCAGCAGAACCCCCTGTATCTGTGCATGCGCTGAATGCTTTCTGAGCCGGCACAGAAGAGGACACAGCCGGGCAAACGGGTAAATGATGCGACCTCTGTCATCTTGATGGCTGTAGAAGCGGCTGCTGCTGGCAGCCACTGTTTGCACACGGAGTCCATGGACAGCAGGTTTTGGAGGGACAGTCCCTCTATTTGACCCAAGTCCAGGGGCATTGCTAGGGTTGGAAAACATCCGGGGCACGAGCCCACGTGAAGCCATGCCCCCATCCCAATGAAGCCACGCCCTCATCGCCACCGGGGGGGGGGGGGCACCTTTACAATATTCATTAACCCTTCTTAGCAGTTCTCCCTTCAGTGAATGGGGGACTGCTGAATGGGGTTAATAACTACAGTGAAGGTGAAACGCCTAGCCGTCTGGGCAACCCCACAGATCATCCATAACAGTGCCATCCACAGATCCCTCTCCCATTACAGTGCCATCCACAGATCCCTCTCCCCATAACAGTGCCATGCACAGATCCCCCTCCCCATAACAGTGCCATCCACAGATCCCCCTTCCCATAACAGTGCCATCCACCACAGATACCCCTCCCCATAACAGTGCTATCCACCACAGATACCCCTCCCCATAACAGTGCTATCAACCACAGATCTATTCCCCATAACAGTGCTATCCACCACAGATCCCCCTCCCCATAACAGTGCTATCCACCACAGATCCCCCTCCCCATAACAGTGCTATCCACCACAGATCCCCTCCCCATAACAGTGCTATCCACCACAGATCCCCCTCCCCATAACAGTGCTATCCACCACAGATCCCTCTCCCCATAACAGTGCCATCCACCACAGATCCTCCTTCCTATAACAGTGCCATCCACAGATCCCCCTCCATAACAGTGCCATCCACAGATCCCCCTCCCCATAACAGTGCCATCCACAGATCCCCTCCCTACAACAGTGCTATCCACCACAGATCCCCCTGCCCATAACGGTGCCATCCACCACAGATCCCCCTGCCCATAACGGTGCCATCCACCACAGATCCCCCTGCCCATAACAGTGCCATCCACCACAGAACCCCCTCCCCCTAACAGTGCCATCCACAGATCCCCGAATGTTTTGACCTAACGACGCCCCTGCCCAAGTCACTCTGTCCCTCTTTGATCCTTAATTGTCCCTCTTTTTGGCCTGGGGAATTAATGCATAAATGTAGATAAATAAATTTATGAAATTGCTCCTTACTAAAGTATCTGTATTGTTTCTACCTTATATTAGACCATAACTTCATTATTTGGTGCAATTTGTACCTTAAAATATCTATAATCCGATGATTTGTGCTAATATTTAAATGGATATTATAGTGCATATGCAGCCAGCCAGTAGCGCAGGGGCAACACGTGAGGTGCACGGTGGACCGATGAGGGGCCAAATAATATAACACACAGTTCATCAGTTTACTCACGGTTAGCAGATAGCCTCCCTAGGCTGGCAGCACAGTGTTGACGTGGACAGCACGAAATCCTCCGGGGCACGCTCTGTGGTAGGGAAGCATCAGCCAAGATGGTGGTTGAGGTGCCCTTGATGTTAGGGGTGCTTAGGGTGCTTGTTGCGGCTGAGTCCCTTGATGGTTTTTGTCGTGACGCCAGTACCGTTAATGGTGGTACGACCAATAGTGGTAATAATGAGGTAGACAGTGGTGAAATGCAACTCACAACTTTTACTTTAGGTGTCTTTTGGTTGCAGCAGTACAAATATGCAGTCTCTAGATGATACAGAGTTGGTTCTGCAAATCCACTGTTTCTAGGCTTTTCAGGTTTCTAGTTTTGGAGCAGTGGGTTAGGTGTACCTGGTTCCTTTAGATGTGCTGGATCCTATTCCTTGTCTTTCCCTACAAGCTGAATATTTTAGACAGGAAAACTCAACTGTCTCTCAGAAGTTTGGTGTGGCTGCCTGAAGCTATAAATCCTCCACCATGCAAAGGTTTCTGTGGCCCTAAATAATGGCTCTTATCACCGATGATTCCTAGGAATGCTTGTTTCTTTTCCAGGGAGGCAAACTCTTCTCCTACTGGTCAGGGATATAGTCCGGCCACAGAAGGAAAACGCTCTTCTGCGCCTAACATCTGAGTATCACCTCCTAGCGAAGTTGGCTCCACTCACTAATCTGTGTTATGAAGTCTTCACTCTATCTTCTCTCCCACTAATCTAATCTGACTACCTCAGATCTGCTCTCTTCTGAACTACATTTTTACTCCACTGGTCTGAACTCCTCTGTACTCTGATCTGCCTCGACTAATCTGTCTCACTAGGCCTGACCTACGTAGGTATATATATATAAGACCTAAGTTATATCCCCATCTAGTGGTGGGATGTACAAATTTCACCTAATCTGCCTGGTAACAGGGATTTTACAGATACATAAATACAAAATCATACATTTCAACCTAATACTGTTGACAAGGTAAAAAGTGCTTTTAAGCAGTGCCCACACACACGTAGTGGGACGCTGCAAGTATTTTGCAGAACAGAACAGCTGGCCCCTAAAAGAACAGTCCTATCCTTGTCCATTATGTGGACAATAATAGGACATGTTCTATTTTTTTGCAGAAGAGACGTGCGGAAACGGAATGCACATGGAGTAACTTCAGTCTTTTTTGCAGACCTATTGAAATGAATGGTTCCGTATATGATACGCAAAAAAAACGGAACGGACACGGAAAGAAAATTCGTTTGTATGCATGAGCCCTTAGACTGACAAATTCAGGCACAAAAAACAGAGCACCTACAGAAATACCACTTGGTGCCAATAAACTCCTTTATCTAAGGTCTTGATCCCCTTACACCTGTGTTCCGGTGAAGTTTTACCATCATTCCCACCACTCATAAAACCATTAGTATACTTTCTGCCATGGATCTGGGGACATGCCTGGTCTGTTGTGCGAAAATGTACCAAAAAAAAACAAATTTTTTTCCCCCGGTTATTTTGGAATCCAGACTGTGTGAACATGGACTAAACATTAAAGAAAAAAAAATGATGTTCCTAAAAAGAGAACATTTTCTGAAGAAGAATTTCTTATTTTTTTTTCCTTTGATTTGACTGGTGATGAAGAATAAAAGTACAGCCGTGTACTGAAGTGGTTTTAAGGATTTTTGTAAGGAACGTCATGTGCTTGGGAATGTCTAATGGTGCGAAAAATAACATTCCACAAATCCGATGCAGCATGAAAACATCTTGTAGAAGTGGGAGACAAATATTAGATGGTGGTGATCCTTCCACCAGGAGATCCTTCATGTATGTAATTATATAAAAGACTGATTGTTTGCATTTTTTTGTGCAGGTGGACTGCAGTGTAGTAGAGTTTATGAGAAGGTAAACACCACCTTACATATGAAAAAATATCTTGTCAAAGTAAAGCAAAAGATCAGATGCCATGTACACGACCATTAGGTATTTTGCGGTCCACAAATTGCAGATCCACAAAAAACGGATACTGGCCGAATACCTTCTGAATTTTGCGGACAGGAAGGGCCCGGCCTCTAATAGAACAGTCCTATCCTTGTCCATAATGCAGACAATAATAGGATATGTTCTATTTTTTTGCGGAATGGCCATGCGGACATACAGACACGGAATGCACACGGAATTAAGTGAATGGTTCCGCATACGGGCTGCAAAAAACAAAAACAGAACGAACACAGGAAAAAAATACGTTCGTGTGCAAGAGCACTAAAAAAAGAGAAAAAAAATTCTTATGACCAAAGATTTCCACATTAAATTTTCTAATAGATCATTGGTGCCTATTTCAGTAGCGGAGCAACAAATGTGCCTGTAGAAACTACAATCAAGATGACCACGTTTTATACAATTCTAGAAAAAAACTATTATTTATTCTACCAAGCTTATACATGGTAAAAATAAGAGATTATGAAGACCCATCAGAAGGCATCTGACATTCTACAGAATCGTAAATGGTATTCTAGTCTTAGTAGGCCTTCCATCACATGGGAAAAATGGGTCCTACCTCTTTATTTTTTTGATCTGAGCAAGGCTCCCTTCTTCTCACCAGGCACCTACAGGAAAGCACCCTGCCAGCCTCATGAAAAGCCTAAATCTTACTATTCTGAACAAGTGGGAACTTCCTGACAAAAGGAAACTGCAAGAAACGTTAATAGCGTAAATTTGTTTTCCCTTAGTCCTAACAGCAGCACAAGTGGGGATTCCTCCCCTGTGAAGACGGTCAGGACAGGCGGAATTTTTGTTGAAAGAAAATTACTGCCAAGTATCAATAATTAACTAATTAAACCCACCCCTATATAGGATTCCCCGTCCTGGCAGGAGGTGCTTTTTTAGCAAGTAGAACTAATAACTGAGATGGGGTGGGAAATTTGTGTGCTGCTGTTAGGACTAAGGGAAAACCCATTTACGTTGTTCGCTGTCGTCCTAACCAGCGGCACAAGTGGGGACTTAGCAAGGAGTACTACACACAAATTGGGAGGGACCCCCTTACAGCGGCACTTAGAATAGACTGTCCAAAGGCCACTCCCTCAGACCGTCTAGAATCTAGACGATAATGTCTAATAAAGGTGCTCTGGGAGCTCCAGGAAGCGGCAGCACAGATCTGGTCTAGCGGAATCAGCTTCTTCTCGGCATAGGAAGTGGAGACTGCCCTGGTGGAATGGGCAGTCACAAAGGATGGAGGAGCCAAATCCTGAGAGAAAAAGCTACCCGGATAGCCTCTTTTACCGTTGTTTTTACCGGCATAAGACAAGAGGAGATTTTGGGACCTTCTGAAGCCGACAGTTCTGTCGAAATAAATTCTTAGGACTCTAGAGATGTGCAAGGTATGTAACATTTCTTCTTCTGGAGATTTTGGAGAAGGACAGAGAACTGGTAAAGATATTGTCTGATTGGTATTCCTGAAAGACGGGACTTTTGGTACAAAGGTCAGAAGGAATCTTAGCAGGACCTTGTCCTGATTAAACAATATGTATGGCTCAGAGGCCCCCGAGTTCTCCAATCCTTTTTGCCGAGGTAATGGCCAACAAAAAGGTGACCTTTAGGGACAAAAACCTAAATTCAACACTTTCCAAAGGTTCAAATGGGGAAAAACATAACCCCTTTAGAACAACAGATAAATCCCAGTCCGGGATTGGTCTCAGGATGCTAGGTTTAAGTCTCTCAGCTCCTTCAAGGAACCTCCTGATTATGGGGTCTTGAGAAAGAGATCTGCCAAGACAGGCAGATAAAGCAGAGATATGGACTCTGAGTGTAGATGGGCTTAGACCCTTGTCCAGACCATCTTGAAGAAACTGCAAAATAGCAGAAAGAGGAGGATCTGAGGCTACTACCTCTTTATCAGCACACCATTGAATGAGGACCTTGTTTATCCTGGAATACTTCTTATTTGTAGACTCCGCTCTGGAGTGTGAAATTGTTCTCAAGACCTCCGCTGAAAACCCTCTAGCTTATAGTAGGGACCTGTCAATCTCCAGGCTGTCAGACTGAGTCTCCTCAGATCTAGGCAGGGACCTGTGTCCTGATACACTAGGTCCTGCATTAGGGGAAGTCTCCAATATACACCGTGACTCATCTGCATGAGCTGGGTGAACCAAGACCTTTTTGGCCAGAATGGAATGATGGCAATCACTGGGGTCTGGTCTTGCTTGATTTTCATCAATACCCTTGGTATCATGGAAATTGGAGGGGATACGTAAGCCAGCCTGAAACTCCATGTTATGGACAGAGCATCTATTGCTACAGGATTGTCCTCTTTGTAAAGGGAGAAGAACCTGTTCACCTTGGCGTTTAGTCGAGTTGCCATCAAATCGATCTCTGGACTCCCCCAGCGCTGGGCTATCCTGGTGAAGATGTCCTTGTTCAGCGACCATTCGCCTGGAACTGGAAGGCCTCGACTCAGGCGATCTGCTACTATGTTGAGATCTCCCCTGATGTGAACCGCCGTTAGGTGGGATAGGTTGGTCTCTGCCCAGGAAAGAATTAAACTTACTTCCCTGGGGAGTAGTTGGGATCTTGTGCCACCCTGTTTGTTGATGTAGGTGACCACAGTCGTATTGTCGGTATGAACTCTCACCGCCCTGTTGCGGATAAGAGGAGCAATGTGACTGAGAGCTAGACGGACTGCTCTCAACTCTCTCATATTGGATGAGAGAAGTTTCTCTTGAGGACTCCAAGTACCTTGTACTGGATTCTCCTCCAGATGGGCTCCCCAACCTAGAAGGGAGGCATCCCTGGTCAACGTGATCCAACGAGGTTAAATCAAGGACCTCCCATCTGATAGGTTCCTCCACCACCTGAGTGAGGAACGGACTTCGGTGGACAGGGAGTGCCTCTTGCTCAAACCCCTGGGATTGCGATTTCAAACCGCTAACACTTCCTCTTGGAGGGGACGTAGATGCCACAAGGCACAAGGAACTGGCTCTGCAGATGCTGACATGTGGCCTAGCATCTTCATAAAAGTTCTGATGGAAACTCGCCTGGGTACCAGAAGGAACTCCGCTGCTCTTATTACACAATCTTTCCTTTCCGGAGAAAGAGAAAATGTCATGTGATCGGAAGTGATCACAAACCCCAGAAATTTCCTTATGGTGGAAGGAAGAATTTCTGACTTGTCCCAATTTAAAAGCCACAGGGAGTGCATCTCCACTAGAGCGCCGGCTGCCTGAAGTATTAGAACTCCGGAGGGGTCAGCAGAGGAACCGGATGCCCCTATCTCCTGTCCTCAGACATCGAGGACAGGATCGAACCTACCCAGAAGCTCTGGGGCTTCCCCATAGAAATAACAGCGGCTGCAATCGCCGCACGTCCATCCGGAAGTCGTCAGATGACGTACTTCCGGGACGCAGCAGGAGCGCCGGCCACAGAGCTTACAGAGAAAAAATAAAATCCCAGATGCCGAATGACACCACACGAACAGGGGCCTGGACCCAAGGGGGATGCCCAAGGGCATCTCAGCAGGTATTTAAAAGGCAGTAACTTAGCAGATTTAAGAGACTCCAACTTGGGAGTCTCGCCTGTCCTAAGCTCACAGGACAGAAAAAAAGCACCTCCTGCCAGGGCGGGGAATCCCATATAGGGGTGGGTTTAATTAGTTAATTATTGATGCTTGGCAGTAATTTTCTTTCAACAAAAATTCTGCCTGTCCTGACCGGCTTCACACGGGAGGAATACCCACTTGTGCTGCTGGTTAGGACGACAGGGAAATTAAAATTCCCTTATTATGAGGGCCTGTGCCTTTTTCTCAGTAGTAGAATATGGATTACCCTCAATGATGTTATGAAGTCTGCAAATGGATTGGCAAGGCAATATCAAGGTCGGGAAGTTGCAGAAGAGAGTGATACTGAAAATAAGTCCAATGGAGATAGTGAATCTCACCATGTTTATTTTATACGATCACTGAATCTTGGACTGGTATCATCACTTGTCTGGGTTTTAAGGGGTTTTCTTGGCACAAAGTTCTCCATGAGCAACAAACTCTACAAACAACTCTATGATGAGGTCACTGAAAAGTACCAGTCAGGGGAAGGATACAAGAAAACCACTGAGTAAAGTTAAAGAAAGAAGTTGTCTCATCAAATCTTTCCGTACAATAGGGGTCACTTTTTAGGCAAAGTGAAAGGCACCATACATTCAGCTGAGCTAGTCCTACAAGACAGTGTGCCTGGTTTTTCAGTGATGTTCAAGATGACAGATTTTCTTTAATGCAAGGGTCATCAGTCACGCTATCTTTGTACATCTCAAATTTAGTCTTCACAACTAACATCATGGTACAACTGATGTTATCTCACGGTTTTTAGCACTTTCTGTCCTTCTGTTCTGGTTTAAATACACTCATTGACAAAAAAATAGCAGACTCAGACAGAAATGTCAGATTAAACTTGGCATGCAGTTATGTTTCTAAATGATTACAGGTGTGCTCTCATTAGAAAATGGGTTTTGCTACTAGGGGGTGTAAACGTGCTTTACCTGCTGCCCTATAAAAATACTCTAAGAGGCTACTTTTGGGTAGTGTACCTCTTGGTGAAAGATCATTGACATGCCTCTGTGATACTTCTGCATAGTTGATTTTCAGAGGCCCATCATTGGACTGAGGCAAGTTGGATGGTGCTTTTGACAAACTGCCTGCCATCTAGGCTGTTCTGACCTAGCTGTTAGGAAGTGTTGGGAGCAGTAGTTATGTGAGGGCATGCACACATGATAAACCGGCTCCCAGACAGATCCTCCAGTAGAGGGCCAACAACCATGAGCAGCTCCCACAGTTGTCCACCATCAAGATACAGGTGACACCTTCACTACACGCCCCTGTCTCTGCTCAAAACATTTCCAGGAGCTTAGCAGAATGAAAATTTGGTGTCATGGTCCCCATTATATGCCCTGCCATTGACAGACAGCCACTGTCGCCTTTGTATGCAGTGCTGTTGTGTACAAGAAACCTGGACTGCTGTAGACTGGTACCATACCATCTTTATTAAATTATTGCAGGTTCTATTTGGGATCCCACAAGGGTTGGGTTCTAGTATGGAGGCCTCATGGTGAGAACTTCAATCTTGCCTTTGATACACTGCCCCAACTGCTGGTGTGATGATATGGTAAGTTATCGCATATAATAGGTGGTCACTAGACATGAGCAAAGTTTAGAAAAATTTGATTTGGCAACTTCGCCGAAGTTAGCCAAGAAATTTGATGCGTCACAAATTACTAAGTCACGAATCTCTGTATATCAGGTATACCCAGGCCACTCTGCCTTAGGGTATGGCCAAACAGAGCGGGAAGGTTGCGGCCATGCTGTGGGGAATAACCGTGCAGCCGATTAGCCAACAGCTTTCTTCATTTAATAATGAAGACCGCATTGTACAGTCCTTCTTCATTGTTAATGGCCGAGCGGCACCTATGATGCAACTTTAAACAAGCATTGTTGCTGGTATGGGGTTTGTCTGGTTAGGTTGGGGGCACAATATGCATATTATTACTGTTCTTCCCTGAAATCTCCTGCAGGTTATTTGACAATGAACAATGAATATTATTCAGCTCTGGCATATCCATTTCTCTAACTCCAGTGCTCTCCTGCCCTACAGGTAGGAGCCCTTCTTCTGCCATCTGCTTGTCCTCCTTTTCCACATCATCTAATATCGATGAGAATATGTTATCAGGAACATTCAGCTCCTCCTCTCTCTGCATCTTGCTGACTTTTCTAGTACATGGAGAATTTGAAGGATGATTTGGAAGGAGTAAAGCCAGCAAAAGATGAGAATAGTCATCATTAAGACATGGCACCCCTAAGGGGTGCAGACTGGATTGTATTGGTTGGCACTCTGGCATCAGAATAATAAAGGCTTCCATCTTATTGGTATTAGATTACACAGCTGATGTAGGAATAAGTAAATGTAATAATAAATAAATAAAACTGCAGCATAAGTCTCCCTGCACTCTCCCTGCATTCTCTCTGCAGTCTCCCTGCACTCTCCCTCTCCAAGATTCTTGTATTAATCCTTTTCAGCAACACTGTCTCTAGAGCATGAGCACTTGCCACGTCTCTCCCTATGCTCTCCTCACAGGACAATGGTGGAGATCGCAGGGGACAAGGGTTTTATAGGGCTGTGACATTAAAGGGGATGGCTATCTGTGGATTGGTCGGCTGCACGGCATTATAGGTGATCTCACGTTCCTGGGTGTAACAGCGGTTGCTGTGCGCCGCTGTTCCCTTGCTTACCGCCACGGTAATGGGCGCCGTGTTCAGCAGTGATCTGCTGCCAGTGCTTTCCCATTCACCGCTGCAGTCCTGGGCGCTATCCGTGTAGGTAGTGTTGTTCTAGGATTCGCTCCACAGTTTCCTTTCAGCCCTGGCCGCAGTATGCTTGCTGCTTGTTCCCTGCAGCACTTCCTTAAGGACCGGAGCATCACTTCCTGTACTTAGTTGGGTTAGATCATGTGACCTCGCTGACCAATCCTAGCCCTCTTGCACATATATAAGTGGCTCAGCCCTCTTCCCAGATGTTT
Source organism: Bufo bufo (assembly GCF_905171765.1). Lineage (NCBI taxonomy): Eukaryota > Metazoa > Chordata > Amphibia > Anura > Bufonidae > Bufo > Bufo bufo. The sequence goes on from NC_053393.1 coordinate 71,994,255, forward strand.
TAGCATCAAGGTCCTTGTGTCCTGCTAGGTTGCTGTTATCTCTGCTTGTGTACCTGACTCATGCTTGTGTTTCTGGACTGTGCTATCTGTTTGATCCCTGCCTGCTTGCCTTGACTCTCCTGTTGCCGATCCGGATTGCCTGACCTGTACCTGTGCCGCATGCCCTGACCTATTGCTTGTTTGACTTCGCCTCTGCCTCATCCTTTGGTCCTGCACTATTGCTCCTGGTTACGACTCGACCCGCTGACTACGTCTGTACCTCTGGTACCTTGCTCAGGTACCTCCTGGTCTGCCTGGACCAGCTGCCTTGTGTGCCAATCCTCCTCAAGAGGTAGCGACCTGGTGTTCCCCTCGGGAAAGTCTATCCCCACCCTCAGGGGTACTGTGAAGATCGAGGGGTTCACTTTGACAACGCCCGTAGAGGAGGTAGGACACGTAGCACAGCGGGTTCACACCCACTGGTTCGTGACACCGGGCTTCTTACTTTCACTCTGTAACACATGCAGCTGCCATTTTAGGAAAAACTGATTTGTTACCACAAAGAGCGAGGAAATTCAGATTCGTTGCAAATCAAAGTTTTCCTAAACTTCGGACTAAATTCCACTTCGCTTCTCTCAACACTAGTGGTCACCCCTAATAATGATACAAAGGACACTAACAGATCATCAGTTAATGTGCAGTACATCCTGTGGCCACATCTATTGTCTCTCATGGCATGGCTCTCAACTGGCATTTTTCAGCAGGATAAAGCTCATCAACACACAGCAAGGGTTTCTCCACCAGATTGCACCACGTCCTTGGTTTCCTGGTCACCAGAATTATCGCCAATTCAGCATCTATGGGACCAGCTGGGACACCATCTTCAGCAACCTAGAAGTGTGGAGGATCTACAGGCCCAGCTGTAACATCTATGGGCAAATGTCCTGCAGGATACCATACAGAACCTGTATGCCTTCATGCCTAACCTTATCTCTTCTTGTATCCAAGATAGAGGAGTCCAACAGGGCTTTGTACAGTTTTCCCCAATATACGTATCCTTTCGCTCTAATATTGTAATCACTTACATATATCATTACATCCACACATAGAAGGTTTCATTCCAACAACTTCTTCTTGGTGCATTATTTTTTTTGTCAATGAGTGTAGCTGCAGCTGATGTAAGGACAGGAAGAAAAACTTCAAAGCTCCCTCAATAGGCATCTTCTAATAACTCATTTACAGTGACTGACAAATTGACGGATCTCTGACAACCTTCTAATAGTGGAAATATAGAAAGGTCACACAAGATGTCAATGTTAATTAATAACTAGCAAAGAAAGATCCAGAAGCCTAGACACATAGAAGATGTATAGATATGTGAGGCTTCTCTGTGAAGTACAGTAGCAATTAGCTAATAAGAGGTGTCCAGTTTAATTAAAATATCAGAAGTCATTAGATACAAGGAATGGATAGCTCTAAACCTGTAATCTTAGTGGAGCTTTATCCCAACCTTTTGTTACTGGACCCCTACTACAGTATCTCTTCTATATGATTCTCACTTTGTGATTTCATGATTGACTCTGGTTCGTGCTAGATTATCTCCATTTCTGTAGGGAACTTTGTGCCCTGGGATCTCATGGGCTTTTGAAAAAGCCATAAAATACAAAATCTTCATATATTGCAGAGGAACAGTTAAGCACCAGCTCTTGAGTGCAAGTGAAAGCTCTGTATCTCCAATATTTACGCTTTCCAGTGATGCCACAGTGGCCACCTTACCATAGGGGTTGATGAAAAAAAAAAAAAGCACACAATACTTTCACACTAGCGTTTCGGCTTTCCATTTGTGAGATCCGTTCAGGGCTCTCAAAAGCGGTCCAAAACGGATCAGTTGCATTCTGAATGGAAAAGGATCCCCTCAGAATGCATCAGTTTGCCTCCGTTTAGTCACCATTCCGCTCTGGAGGTGGATACCAAAACACTGCCTGCAGCGTTTTTCTATCCGCCATGTGGTGCGGAGAAAGACGGATCCGACCTGACACACAATGTAAATCAATGGGGACGGATCCGTTTACTCTGGCACAATAGAAAATGGATCCGTCCTCCATTATGCCAGAAGAAGCGCACATACGCGCGAAACGGCTGTTGCTTGTTAATGCTGTGTTTGCACCTCATGCACCCCCCTCCTGCCCTGGAATAAAGTGTACCTTCTACAATCGGTGAGTGCCGCTCGTTTTGTTTTCTCCTTCGTTTGAAGATCCGTCCTCCATTATGTCATGGCTATAGAAGACATAATACAACTGGATCCGTTCATGACTGATGCATGCGGTTGTATTATTGTATTATTGATCAATGACGGATCCGCAAAAAACGCTGGTGTGAAAGTAGCCTTACCTGCTTCCCTGACCTGACGACACGCTGACTGTGCAGGAGGCCGATTCCCGGGCTTTCAGCGCTCCACCCACAGCCAACAGCACGATGTGTGGCCTGAGGTGGGAGTGAAGGATCTCAGAAGACCAGAGAAGCAGAGGTCTCCCTGCTTCATTATGAAAACGAACTGCCCGGCAATCATGAGAACAGCCGAGTAGGTGCCCCGGGCACCCCCTCCCTACCCTCGCTACACCCCTGGATAGAGACTGGTCTGATTGAAGCCACATGTGTCAGTGATTGATGATTGGCTATTAGGGATATATAGTATATTATGGGTGGTACAAGCAGGAGGTTATCCCTCTGGAAGAAACAACATTGAAACAACGTTGGGGCTTCAGGAGATATTGTGGTCGGTATTTTATTTATATATATATATTGTGGGTCTATGTACATTTTGTATCCTAATAATTATTCCCTATTGGGTAGTTGTTTTTATGTGTCATCATTGTCCTCCAGCTTCATATATGTTCTGATACCACAATTCAGCTCTTTGATTTTGTGTGGGCATGGGTCCCATTTTAATTATTTATTATAATCTTTTTTTAAATAAATGCTTCAATAAAGATGATTGGTATTTTTTATCTTGGAACTTTGTGTGTGGTGTTGTATTTTTTGGAGGTATTTGTTGTGTATATACAGCACCCCATTACTCTGACTTTTACTGTATTCAGCCCACTGTGTATAGGTGTACCAAGCTGTTTTTAACAGCATTTAGAGATGTGCTTTACAGCAGCTATCATGGTCCATAGACACAACGGACAGAAGGGAACACATTGACTTTCTATTGGAGAGTTTGATGGGCATGCTCTGTGACCTGTGCAGAGCTTAGGAGGGAGTAGATAAGCTGTAATATCACCTATTGAGTATGGTTGGATCCTGTGTTATCTATATATACTGTAGGTCAGCGGTCCCCAACCGCCGGGCCGCGGACCAGGACCGGGCCGTGGAAGATTGTTAGCCGGGCCGCGGCGATCAGGGCAGTCTTTAACTCTGTACTAATGAAGCGCTTCCATTATGGAAGCGCTTCATTAGTACAGAAGGACCAGGGAGCGGTGAAGGATCTGTACTCACCACTTCCTGGTCCTCGGCTCGGCTATCGGCTGTGCAGGGCTGCGCACAACGTGAGGTCTCTCTGTGACCTCACGCTGTGCGCCGCTATACACAGCCAGCCGACAGCAGAATGAAGAGGATCGCGATGGTGACCAGGAGCAGGAGAGGTAAGTGTTTTTTTTATTTTATTTTATTTTATTTGCACTGATGGCTGACCTGGGGGACATGTGCAGCGTACTCAAGTTAGGTTTAGAAATGTTCCTGGGTGTTGTAGTGCAATAGACACTAACCTGAGACGGCTGACTCTCTGCAAGGGCAGGTGATGATGAGAAATGTTCGTGACGCCAGTGCCAATTAAACGGTGGCACGCCGTTTGCTGATAGCAGGAATAACTGAGGAACCACGTGATGTTAAAACAGAATTCAAACTTTAGTAGTCATCATATAGGGACATTGACGGAAGCGCAGTTCCTTTGAAGACAGTTGATTTTCAATACAGTTGATGCAGGCAATATATATGTATATAGCAAGGTGACTTTAGAGTGTTAAACACAGGACTTGCAGTACAGGGGGCTTGCACTCTATTCCTGACTGATCCTGGAACATAGAAACTCTTCTCCAAGGTCCAATGCCCTAGCTCTGGCGTATATCCTTGGTTTTATCTCTATCAAGTACCTCCTCTGTTGTCTTGAGTACCTCTTGCTTTTCTTGACTTGCCTCTGTCTCTCTCAGCACAGACTCTGGAAACTTCTGAACTGACTTCCTGGCTAGGCCCTAGCCTATTTATACTGAACTGGGGGGCTCCCTCTGCTGGCTGGAATAAAGATTGCCTGCACCAGGCCTAACTGGCTTAAAGGGAAACACACATTACATTCTAGCAGTGTCGGGTAACCTACCCGTAAGCTGCACACCCCCAGACTTTAACGTGAGTAAGGCCTCGTACTCACACACCTTCCTGAACCGGCATAACATGATACATAACATATGCATTCCATTATAAATACAATAAATAATTACTTAACATTTGTAACTCAATGAACAAATGACACAAGGGAAAGGGGCGTCTTCTTGCTTCTTAGGCACGGCCGCTGACCTGGCACAGCGGACTTAGGGTGAACCAGGTTAGTCCATTGTCTTTGGTGACAGTATAATAACAGAACTACCCAGGAGTTTCTTGTGGGTGTATCACAGGCAAGGGCTCACGTGGAGGAGTCCATTCTTGCGCACAAATGTCCAGCAAGGCATTACCAGTAGCAACTGTTTGGGAGGAGACACCACCAGAATAGTCAAAGTCTCCTAAACGGACTGGCGGGCGTCCCCTGGTCATCCGGGTAGACCTTCTCAATATAGGGGTCTCTTCTTCCCTTAGCAACGAGGTAGAAGAGAGAGAAACAACAGGAGGGTCTCCATCAGTGAGATCTTGGTCAGGAACAAAAGGAACAACAATATCCACTACAGGGGGAACTGGATCCGGGACATCTTGAACCGGCTCTTCTGGAGGTGAAGATACAGTAGGTGCCGGAGCAGGCACCAGCAAGTTCAACCATGGTGTCAGAAGCCAATGCATGGGATCAGCGTCTTACCTCAGATTACTGACAGCCTGCATAGGATCCTCGGGCGGTATTGATGACTCTGACACAGGGGATTCAGATCCAGAACTCTCGGCTCTAGGTTCTGGTGTCAGGCAGAGCTTTGACCAGTTTCGGTGTACAATTTGGGATCCCTTGCCTTCCCGGGTGATCTCATAAGTGTGAGTTCCAACATTTGGGATTGCAGTGACAACATAGGGACTTCGCTCCCATTTACTGTCCAGTTTACTGGTACGGCGGTTATTTTTTAACCATACCACAGCCCCTATTGTCAAGGGTTCTGCATGGGCTGCTTGATCATAGTCTCTCTGCTGTCGGTCCCTAGCATAGTCCATACGTTCCTGAACAATAGCTTTGGCTGTATTCAATCGCCTTTGATGTTCAGCAACCCAGTCGGTGTTAGGTAATGGGTTAATGCAATCAGGTACGTGTATGTCCAATGAATGATCAGCAGGCAATGTCCCTTGGCGCCCAAACATCAAGTAAAAAGGGGTATACCCGGTGGAACAATGTATGGTATGATTGTATGTGAACATGAGCTGTGGCAACAGATTAGGCCAATCTCCTCTGGTTTCAGGAGGCACGGCCCTCAGCATCTCTATCAAGGTCTGATTCATTTTTTCACATAATCCATTACCTTGAGGATGGTAGGCCGTTGTCCGGATCTTCTTACAGTTGTGTAAGCGGCACAGTTCATGGAACAGATGGGACTCAAAAGCAGGTCCTTGATCGGTGAGGATCTTTTCTGGACATCCGTAGGGCAGGAGGAAGTGCTTCCAGAACAGTTCGGCTGTAGTCTTGGCTGTCTGGTCTCTCACAGGCACCGCTACAACAAACTTAGTGAAATGGTCAATAATAGTCATGGCATAAGTATACCCTGAGCGACTAGGCTCCAGTTTCACATGGTCGATGGCAACAAGTTCAAGAGGACGAGTACTTACAATGGGTCTCAGTGGTGCCCTCTGATCATGGTGCTCACTTCGTTTTAAGGCACAGGCTACACACTCCCGACACCACTTCTCCATGTTTTCTCTCATGCCCACCCAGTAAAACCGCTGGCGGATAGTAGCCTCAGTCTTTTGGACCCCAAAGTGACCGGATTGATTGTGGTACATCTCCAACACCATACCTGCATCTCGTCGGGGTATGAGAATCTGGTGCACTCTCTCGTTGGACACTGGGTCTAGGCTTCTCCGTAGCAATAGGCCCTTTTGTATGAAGAGTTGATGGCGCTGTCTCCACAGTTTGATGAGCTCAGGATCTGCACTCTTACACCGAATCCTCTCAGGGGTTCTGCCACTAGTAATGAAGTCCAACAACTCACCCAGCACTCTACTTTCAGACTGTAGTTTCACCCACCTTTCTTCTTTAGGATCAGGCCTACTGGAGGGTGAAGGAACTGCAGCTCTGTCATTGGTAGCTCGAGCCTGATCCTGTTGAGCAAATTTGTTATAGAAAGCCGGCATCTCTACATCTTCCCAAGCATCTCGCACATCATCAGGAGCTGTCTCTGTGGGAAGCCTGGATAAAGCATCAGCATTATCATTAGTACGTCCAGCACGATATTTTACAGAGAAATCATAGTTGGCGAGGCGAGAGGCCCATCTCTGCTCCAAAGCCCCCAATTTAGCTGTATTGAGATGTGCCAGAGGGTTATTGTCAGTGAATGCAATGAATGGGGTAGCGGCTAGATAATCTTTGAATTTCTCCGTCACTGCCCACACTAATGCCAGGAACTCTAGTTTGAAGGAACTATAATTCTGGTCATTTTTCTCAGCTCCTTTCAGGGAGCGGCTTGCATAAGCTATCACTCTTTCTTTTCCCTCTTGGACTTGGGCTAACACAGCTCCCAGGCCTCGCTTGCTAGCATCAGTATACAGATGGAAGGGCTTGCTGTAGTCTGGATAACCTAACACAGGAGGCTCGGTCAGTTTCTTTTTTAGCAATTGGAACGCTATCTCTCTTTCCTCATTCCACTCAATGGGCACCGGAGTTCTAGGGCTTTTCTTGGGTTGCCCCCTCAAGAGCTCCTGGATAGGATCAGCTATTTGAGCAAAATGGGGGATAAAATGTCTATAGTAGCCGGCAAAACCAAGGAAACCCCTCACTTCCTTGACGGTAGTAGGAACCGGCCAATTACGGACAGCCGCTAGCTTATCAGGGTCAGGTTGCACGCCCTCTCCGCTGACCACATGCCCCAGGTATCTTACTGCAGGTTTGAGCAGGTGACACTTGGATGGCTTTACCTTCAAGCCATATTTGATAAGGATTTCAAATACTTCTGCCAAATGTTTCAGATGGTCTTCATATGTTTTTGAGTACACAATGACGTCATCTAGATACAGCAGCACTGTTTCGAAGTTTTTGTGACCCAAACACCGTTCCATTAGTCTCTGGAAAGTTCCTGGGGCATTACATAGCCCGAACGGCATACAATTGAATTCGAACAGGCCCATGGGAGTAGTGAAAGCAGTCTTTTCCCTATCTGCAGGGGCCATGGGTACTTGCCAGTAGCCACTGGTCAAGTCCAATGTGGAGAAATAGGCAGAGGAGCCCAGAGCAGTTAGTGACTCCTCAATGCGGGGCAGTGGGTATGCATCTTTGTGGGTTATTTGATTAATTTTCCTATAATCCACACAGAAACGGATACCACCGTCCTTCTTCTTTACAAGGACCAGGGGTGCAGCCCACGGACTACGGCTGTCCCGGATTACATTCGAGTCTTTCATCTCTTGGATCATTTCTTTTACAGTCTGATATGAAGTAGGCGGTAAGGGTCTGTATCTCTCCTTGATAGGAGGATGAGAGCCAGTAGGTATGGTGTGTTGTATGGCACTGACCTCTCCATAATCAGTAGCATGCCTACTGAAGGCCTGGTGGTACTCTTTGACAAGCTGTATAATCCCTTCTTGTTGTTGTTGGGGGGTAGTCTCGTCCCCCACATGGAGCTCTTCCCACCAGGGCACTTGTGGCTGGGTCACCGACGGACGTCCGCTGACTGCAGCTGGCGGCTTTTCTGTCACTGGAAGACGAATGACGTCTTGGAAGGACACCTGGGACAGCTGGGCAACACGGCAATGCTTAGTAAGCGCAACAGGATGATCACTCAGGTTAATCAGACGGACAGGTACTTTACCTTGGGAGACGTTCACCAGGCACTTGGCAGCTCTCACATAAGGGTAATCCTCCATCTGGATTGGTTCTACGAGGGCTGGATAATCTCGGCCTTGGACTCCCAGGACAGCACGACACCATAAAAGAGTTTGAGAATTAGGAGGCAAAGTCACAGGCTTAATATCACTAATCCTGGCAGTACAAATTTCTCCTTTCCCATTAGCAAACCTCTGCTGGGCACTTAACACCGTAATAGTCTTTTGAATCACCCTCTTGGATGCAGAGGAAGCAGTGGGCAAAGTCTGGTGTAATACGGCAAGTACTTCTGAATAACAGTTTTTGAAGACATTGGTGCCTAGAATGACAGGATGTCCTCCTCTGTCGCCGGCCTGTACTACTATCACCCCCTGTTGTGGTAAGGTTACTTCTCCCACCTGCAGGGTGGGTTCCCAGTATCCATGAATCTTTACTGGTTTGCCATTGCTGGCGATAATTTCCACCCAGGATTCAGGCGGCTGGGTCAATTGGTTGGTGTCCCAGAATCTTTCAAAGGCGGGCAGCTGAATAGTAGTGACCTGAGACCCAGTATCTAATAGGGCTTCAAAGGGGACCCCGTTGATCTCTATATTGATTTTAGGATGGGATCCTACATAACGTGGCATCCAATTTGGATCCTCTGGACCTAGTGTTCTACCTCCCGAGGGGTGGTCCTCAGCCTCAGGGGTTGCCCGTTTAACTGCCAGCACGTGGATTCTGTGTGTCCCAGCTTTTTGCAGTATGTACACACGGGCCGCTTACGGCCTTTATTGCGCCTCCCAGGATCCCTGGGGTGAGTCTCTTGGTAAGGAGGTGGGAACGGCCTAGGAGGTGACAGGAATTCTTCTTCTAGCATTATGGGTTTTTCCCATTCCTCTATTTTTCTGCACACTCTCTCTAGACTTTTAGTGAGGTGATTTACCTGCTCTGTCAGCATGGCAATAGTATCGGTAGTTGACACTTGAACAGCTTGGCCGGCCTCAGCTCGGTTAGTGATAAGCGGTTTTGGCCTGCAGGCTGATGATTCAGGTGGGGTGTTTAACTCTGTAGATACTGCTGACCCCAGAATTTTTATCGCCAGTTCTTTAAAGTCCAGAAAGGTACTGTTAGGGTGCTGGGCGGACAGCATCTTTAATTGGGTCCTTATTTGTTCACTAGACACCCCGTTGATAAATTGTTCCCTCAGGGTCTGGTCCTGGTTATCAGCCTCTTTGGGATCTATCTGAATTACAGCCCCTAAAGCCTCCTGAAGTGATAGGGCATAGTCACGGAGGGACTCACCGGACTTCTGTTTCTTGCCAAAGAAGTGCATCTTTATCTCTGAGGCAGTCCTAGTTTCAAAAGTGGCCCTGAGGCGGGTGAATATCTGTTCTAGAGTACTCCGCTCAGTAGCAGGCCAGGATAATACCTCCCTGCGGGCAGCTCCCTCCAGCTGCGCTAGCAGGATTTCCATTTGCTGGTCGGCATTTATGGGGTACAGTTTGAATAATGCCAGCAACTTTTCTTTAAAGTCTCTTAGGGTATGGGTCTCTCCTCTGTAGCGGGGGAACCATGGGGCCCCGAAATAGTAAGGCATGGTAAAGGGCATCATGCTGGGGGCTGTAGGATGATTAGGAGCCGCAAGCTCTCCCGGGGCCGGCTGCTCAGGCACTCCCGGTTCTGACATGTTAGCTTATTACGATGTGGCCGCTGGCGACTAAAGGGGCCGGAACAATCCCCTTCCCTCCGGTTACAAGTCCTTACCGGTATCGCCGGGCTTGCGCAGGCCAAGTCTCGAGAGATTCCGGACGTCCTGAGTACGCGATGACGTAGAAGAAACCGGGCCGCGGCGGTGCGATGATGACGAGGGGCGGGATTTTCTGTGTCTTTGAAGGGATCCGCCCACGAAGGTCCTCAGCAGCGCGGGAAACTTTACTCCAGGCGGCCGGTGGCCATCTTTTAGCAAAGTCCGCTGTCTATTCACTGACAGCAAGCAGGATGGTAAAAAGTCCATAAAACCACACTCCGATGTGGCGATTTCTTTCCTCTTGATAGCGCAACACTGCACAGCGCTTTTTGGAGGTTTTAGGGACACTTTGGGTATGTTTTTCAGTCCACAAAGTCCACTTTAATAAAACAGGCAATTTGTCACTTTGGTCACAGGGCAACTGTATAAGGCACAAAGTTCACGCTTCTTGCACTAGAAAGCGTGCGTATCCTGTTCGTGACGCCAAAAGAGACGTGCAGCATACTCAAGTTAGGTTTAGAAATGTTCCTGGGTGTTGTAGTGCAATAGACACTAACCTGAGACGGCTGACTCTCTGCAAGGGCAGGTGATGATGAGAAATGTTCGTGACGCCAGTGCCAATTAAACGGTGGCACGCCGTTTGCTGATAGCAGGAATAACTGAGGAACCACGTGATGTTAAAACAGAATTCAAACTTTAGTAGTCATCATATAGGGACATTGACGGAAGCGCAGTTCCTTTGAAGACAGTTGATTTTCAATACAGTTGATGCAGGCAATATATATGTATATAGCAAGGTGACTTTAGAGTGTTAAACACAGGACTTGCAGTACAGGCAGCTTGCACTCTATTCCTGACTGATCCTGGAACATAGAAACTCTTCTCCAAGGTCCAATGCCCTAGCTCTGGCGTATATCCTTGGTTTTATCTCTATCAAGTACCTCCTCTGTTGTCTTGAGCACCTCTTGCTTTTCTTGACTTGCCTCTGTCACTCTCAGCACAGACTCTGGAAACTTCTGAACTGACTTCCTGGCTAGGCCCTAGCCTATTTATACTGAACTGGGGGGCTCCCTCTGCTGGCTGGAATAAAGATTGCCTGCACCAGGCCTAACTGGCTTAAAGGGAAACACACATTACATTCTAGCAGTGTCGGGTAACCTACCCGTATGCTGCACATGGGGGGCTTATGGGCTGGCTGACATGGGGGGCTTATGGGCTGGCTGACATGGGGGGCTTATGGGCTGGCTGACATGGGGGGCTTATGGGCTGGCTGACATGGGGGGCTTATGGGCTGGCTGACATGGGGGGCTTATGAGCTGGCTGACATGGGGGGCTTATGAGCTGGCTGACATGGGGGGCTTATGGGCTGGCTGACATAGGGGGCTTATGGGCTGGCTGACATGGGGGGCTTATGAGCTGGCTGACATGGGGGGCTTATGGGCTGGCTGACATGGGGGGCTTATGAGCTGGCTGACATGGGGGGCTTATGGGCTGGCTGACATGGGGGGCTTATGAGCTGGCTGACATGGGGGGCTTATGGGCTGGCTGACATGGGGGGCTTATGGGCTGGCTGACATGGGGGGCTAATGGGGGGGCTTATGGCTGACATGAGGGGCTAATGGGGGCTTATGGCTGACATGAGGAGATAATAGGGGCTTATGGCTGAGATGAGGGGCTAATGGGGGCTTATGGCTGACATAAGGGGCTAATGGCTGACATGAAGGGCTAATGGGGGGCTTATGGCTGACATGAAGGGCTAATGGGTGGCTTATGGCTGACATGAAGGGCTAATGGGGGGCTTATGGCTGACATGAAGGGCTAATGGGGGCTTATGGCTGACATGAGGGGCTAATGGGGGGCTTATGGCTGACATGAGGGGCTAATGGGGGGCTTATGGCTGACATGAGGGGCTAATGGGGGGCTTATGGCTGACATGAAGGGCTAATGGGGGCTTATGGCTGACATGAGGGGCTAATGGGGGCTTATGGCTGACATGAGGAGCTAATAGGGGCTTATGGCTGACATGAGGGGCTAATGGGGGCTTATAGCTGGCATGAGGGGCTAATGGCTGACATGAAGGGCTAATGGGGGGCTTATGGCTGACATGAAGGGCTAATGGGTGGCTTATGGCTGACATGAAGGGCTAATGGGGGGGCTTATGGCTGACATGAGGAGCTAATAGGGGCTTATGGCTGACATGAGGGGCTAATGGGGGCTTATGGCTGACATGAGGGGCTAATGGCTGACATGAAGGGCTAATGGGGGGCTTATGGCTGACATGAAGGGCTAATGGGTGGCTTATGGCTGACATGAAGGGCTAATGGGGGACTTATGGCTGACATGAAGGGCTAATGGGGGCTTATGGCTGACATGAGGGGCTAATGGGGGGCTTATGGCTGACATGAAGGGCTAATGGGGGGCTTATGGCTGACATGAAGGGCTAATGGGGGCTTATGGCTGACATGAGGGGCTAATGGGGGCTTATGGCTGACATGAGGAGCTAATAGGGGCTTATGGCTGACATGAGGGGCTAATGGCTGACATGAAGGGCTAATGGCTGACATGAAGGGCTAATGGGGGGCTTATGGCTGACATGAAGGGCTAATGGGTGGCTTATGGCTGACATGAAGGGCTAATGGGGGGCTTATGGCTGACATGAAGGGCTAATGGGGGCTTATGGCTGACATGAGGGGCTAATGGGGGGCTTATAGCTGACATGAGGGGCTAATGGGGGGCTTATGGCTGACATGAAGGGCTAATGGGGGCTTATGGCTGACATGAGGGGCTAATGGGGGGCTTATGGCTGACATGAAGGGCTAATGGGGGGCTTATGGCTGACATGAAGGGCTAATGGGGGCTTATGGCTGACATGAGGGGCTAATGGGGGGCTTATGGCTGACATGGGGGGCTTATGGCTGACATGAGGGGCTAATGGGGGGCTTATGGCTGACATGAGGGGCTAATGGGGGGCTTATGGCTGACATTGGGGGGGGGTTTATGGCTGACATTGGGGGGGTGTATGGCTGACATTGGGGGCTGATAGATGGCTAAAGGTTTGGTGGTTGATTTGAGCCATTGGGGGTCTAATCTGAGGTCTGATTAACATTGGGGGTCTGATTGCTGGTCTGACCTGAGGTGTAATGAAAAATATTTTTTTCTTATTGTTCTCCTTTAAAACCTAGGTGCATCTTATAGGGCGAAAAATACGGTACAGTGCAGCAGAGACCAGTGCAGCAGAGACCAGTGCAGCAGAGACCAGTGCAGCAGAGACCAGTGCAGCAGAGACCATAGTCAGTTTATATAGTCATTATATAGTGTTATATATTTTAATATGCACATTTGTGTTTTGTTATGCGCGTGAATCAGTCGGTCCCGCCCACCCCCTAAGCCCCGCCCCAGAACTCCGCCCCCTTCCCCCCCCCCCCCCAACCGGTCCCTGGGAAAATTGTTTTGCATGAAACCGGTCCTTCGTGCAAAAAAGGTTGGGGACCACTGCTGTAGGTGATATCTTTAAGGCTTAAGGTGCATTTACACTGTGCAATGAGCAGTAGATTGTCGGGAAGGAAGCTTTCCTTCCTTCCCAGCAGTTGTCTGCTAACTCAGTGGAGGAGAAAGCTGCAGCGATCTCCTCCACAGTATGAGAATGAGGGATCGTTATTGCAATCACTTGTTCTCATAGAGGTGCATTGTTTCTGGGAAGCAGATCGCTGTTTAGCCCAGAAACAATAATTTAGGTGCCTCCCCGAATGACAGGATCAACTGATTACGAGCAGATTGTTGGGAACAAGCATTCGGAGGAACGCTCATGATAATCTGCCCGATTATTGCAAGGTGTAAATCCACCTTCAGTGGCGAGTGTAAAAACTTAAGGATATTGCCATGTTTAACATGAAAACTTGATTTAAACAATAGGTCATTTTCTGACGTATCTGTAGTGTACAGGGACTGTAATACCCGTCACTACCAAAGTGTCCCTTGGTGTGCTGTCGTCCCTCCTTAGTTATGGAGAAGTTGGTATATGTCAGTTTTATAAAATGTCATGTAATACAATGCTATGTGTTTCCCTGTTACTATGACACTTGCATGTACAGGCCTGCTAGGGGTGTCATTCCAGCTTCTAGTCACTAGAGGGAGCTAGGGAGCCCTAGTCTATATAAGGCCCAGTCAGGGAAGGGAAAGGGAGACGGAGTCTAGTGTCTGTAATCTACAGTTGGAGATTAGACAATGTCAGAGACAAGTCCAGGCCTGAAGCCTGCTGTCCAGGAGAAGATTCCCTCCTGAATTCCCATATGCAGAAACAGGAATATCTTAGCTAAAGAGCCTGAGGAAGCAGCTGAGAGAGACCGAGGCAAAGTGCAGAGAAGCAAGAGGTACTAAAAATAACAGAGGAGGTACTTTCTAAAGCTATAGCCAAGGATATAAAGCCAGAACTAGGTTATTGGGCCTTGGTGAAGAATTGCTATATTCCAGGATCAGACAGAAATAGAGTGCAAGCTCCTGTACTGCAAGTCCTGTGTTCAACACTCTGTAATCACCTTGCTAAATCTGTAATTGCCTGCATCAACCGTATTGCAAAATCGACTGTATGCCAAGGAACTGCGATTCCAATATTGTCTCTGCATGAAAACTACTAAAGTTGGAGTTCTGTTTTAATACCACGTGTTCCTCAATTTATTCCTGCTATCCGCAAACGGCGTGACACCGTTTAATTGGCACTGGCGTCACGAACAATTTCTACCATCACCTGCCTATGCAGAGAGTCAGCCGTCTCAGGTTAGTGTCTATTGCACTACTACACCCAGGAACACCTTCACACACAACTTGAGTACGTTGCACCTCTCTTTTGGCGTCACGAACAGGATACGCACGCTTTCCAGTGCAAGAAGCGTGAACTTTGTGCCTTATACAGTTGCCCTGTGACCAAAGTGACAAATTGCCTGTTTATTGAAAGTGGACTTTGTGGACTGAAAATCATACCCAAAGTGTACCAAAAAATTCTAAAAAGCGCTGTGTAGTGTTGCGCTACCAAGAGGAAGAAAATCGCCGCATTGGAGTGTGGTTTTGTGGACTTTTACCAATCCTGCTTGCTGTCAGTGAATAGACAGCGTTTATACCCAAAGATGGCTGCTGGGCTTGCTGAATTTACTGCTGCGTCACCTTCATCCCGAAAAGGCGGGAAAAATTGGCGCCTTTCCGAGAAAAGAGCGGGAAGGAGTTCAAGGTCAGGCGCCACTGCTTATCTGGACATTTGCATGTCTGCCAGCATGGACACCGCCTTCCATATACTGGAATACCTGGGGGGCGGCCTCCCAGTGCAGTGGGAGGAGCTGGCTGCTGTAATTGACGCGACCCTATCGCTCTCCTCAGAAGGATCGAGCATGTTGGAAAGTGAGCATCATTGTGCTGCAATGTCTACGCCTAAAATACCGCAAGTGCCTGATGTTGGTGTAGAGCCAGAGGAGGCTCCACCGGCCTACTCTCCGGGACCGGAGACACCCGCCTGCCGCCCAAGGGAGAAAGAACCAGAGCCCTACTATGGCTCGTGGAGAGACTTTTTTCAGCCCTCGTTCAAGTGGTCATCACTTATGGCGGAGATCCGGGAGGCCGCTATAAAGCGGAATACGAAGACCAAAATCGTTTATGAAGAATTGACTAAAACAATCCATGAAAAGCATGCTAACACCCAACCCCGCCTGGAAAGGAGAAAGGGAGTGGTGCTGTCATTCGACAAAACCCGTGGCTACGGGTTCATCCAGGACTATCTAACTGGCAGAGACCTCTATGTGAATTGAAGGTCTGTCAAAAGAGACTACCTCCCTTCTTATCAGCACAGCCTCCGTGAGGGAGAGAAAGTGGAGTACACCCCTGCCGAGAGCCTGCGAGGCCCTTATGCCACTGCCGTGACCCTTCCCAAACGAGCACCTGAGGACTGGGAGGCAGAAGAAGGAGAAGACTACTCTGGCTGCGAGCGGGAACCTGAACGCTCTCCAGAGCCGGCCCATCACGCCTTTCAGGAGCGGAGCTCCTTCATTGGGCCTAACGTCTTCTGGCAGCCAACCGTGTTGGAGAAATGGGTGAGCCCCTATCCTTCCCCCGAGCTGCCTCGTCGGGAGAAGACCATACAAGATATGGAAAACTTGAAAGGACTTCATGCTACCTTGGAGAACATCCGGAGGGGTCGGAGACCAGACGCATCGCCAGAACCTGCAGAGGCCGAGTCCGCGCCATCGGTGACTGTACCTGCGCCGGCGGCGCCAGCAGATGACAGCGACTCCGACACAGAGAGCATCAGTGAGCAGATTGTCCGGCTGGAGGAGAAGTTGCGGGAGCTGCGCAAGATCGCGACCGCCAGGATCCAGACGCCGCCAAAGAAGGACGAGGTAAGGGTGCCTGTCACCACCCGTAGACCACCTTCTGCTGCCACCGCTCCGTCAGTGCCCCAAAGGAGACCCCCGGTTGTTGTGAATAGCTGCGCAGAGCCCACCGGACCGCTTGAGACGGCGGTATCCACTCCAATCCATCCCACCATTATCATGCCGGGACCGGTACGGTCCACCCAAGGGTTTACCCCTAAGCCCATGGGGCCAATACCTATTAGGGGCCCCTTCACCTTGCAGCTGCCCCCTAATACAGTTATGTGGGCCCATCCTCCTGTAGAGGACTACTACAGGCCGTACTTGCCAGCAGAGCCAAGTGGTTATGATATGCCACTGTGAATCAGCCTGCTAGGCCTTTGATTTATTTCACTGCAGAAGTTTGATGTTAACCCTTCCAGGACAGGAGTCCTATGTTTCTGGTCCTTTGTTGCGGCTGCCAGTTTGTCCACGGCTCAGTGGTAGGTGTTGACCACTGAAATCACAAAGTCAGCAAGGCCACGTTTGTTTCCAGGACCTCCTGCCTGCTTTTGCTACCCCACGCCAAGTTGTGCCTGTTCCTTTAGTTGCACCTTTTACCCTTCACCCCCCTTTTCAGGTTGATCAGGGGTCTTACAGCACTTGTCTTTGCTGTCCTTTTATTGTGCAACTTCATACTAAGGAACCGTGCCCGGAGACAGACTCAAAAGAACCTGAGCCTCTGAGATTTTTGCTCTTTTAAAGGAAATGTGCCCAGAGATGGACTCCACCGCATGAGAGCCTCTGTGATTTAATAGAAAAATAACCTGGGTACGGACTCATGTTTGTTCTTTGAGCCTCCAAGAACTTTTATACTGTTTTATCTATTTTGCTGTTCTATCATGGACTTATTCATTGTCATGGACTATCCTGGTTATAATGTTACGCTGTGCCAGGTCAGCGCCCCCGTTCCATTCATTATCCTGAGAGAAGAGAACGACACCCCTTGTCACTACCCTTCACTTTTGCCAATTGGACCTGATGTAAATGTAAATGCAGATGAATTACATGTATGTATGCCTGCATGTCTCTATTTTCTATTTCAGGTAGAGATTCCAGTTGGGCGACTCATGATGGAGTACGAGGTCATACTCAGCTTAAAGCAGTGGGGTATGTAGTGTACGGGGACTGTAATACCCGTCACTACCAAAGTGTCCCTTGGTGTGCTGTCGTCCCTCCTTAGTTATGGAGAAGTTGGTATATGTCAGTTTTATAAAATGTCATGTAATACAATGCTATGTGTTTCCCTGTTACTATGACACTTGCATGTACAGGCCTGCTAGGGGTGTCATTCCAGCTTCTAGTCACTAGAGGGAGCTAGGGAGCCCTAGTCTATATAAGGCCCAGTCAGGGAAGGGAAAGGGAGACGGAGTCTAGTGTCTGTAATCTACAGTTGGAGATTAGACAATGTCAGAGACAAGTCCAGGCCTGAAGCCTGCTGTCCAGGAGAAGATTCCCTCCTGAATTCCCATATGCAGAAACAGGAATATCTTAGCTAAAGAGCCTGAGGAAGCAGCTGAGAGAGACCGAGGCAAAGTGCAGAGAAGCAAGAGGTACTAAAAATAACAGAGGAGGTACTTTCTAAAGCTATAGCTAAGGATATAAAGCCAGAACTAGGTTATTGGGCCTTGGTGAAGAATTGCTATATTCCAGGATCAGACAGAAATAGAGTCCAAGCTCCTGTACTGCAAGTCCTGTGTTCAACACTCTGTAATCACCTTGCTAAATCTGTAATTGCCTGCATCAACCGTATTGCAAAATCGACTGTATGCCAAGGAACTGCGATTCCAATATTGTCTCTGCATGAAAACTACTAAAGTTGGAGTTCTGTTTTAATACCACGTGTTCCTCAATTTATTCCTGCTATCCGCAAACGGCGTGACACCGTTTAATTGGCACTGGCGTCACGAACAATTTCTACCATCACCTGCCTATGCAGAGAGTCAGCCGTCTCAGGTTAGTGTCTATTGCACTACTACACCCAGGAACACCTTCACACACAACTTGAGTACGCTGCATATCTCTCTCAACCTTTTCTTTAAGGAGGTGATCTATGCTGAGCCATTCAAGAGCAAGGAGTATTCTGTAGCCTTCGTTAGCCCCGATTATGAGTACCACAAACAATGATCCCACAACAATGATAATACACACAGTGATGTCACGGTACAGAGATAGTAAACACTGTGATGTCACAATACAGAGATAGTCATTTTTGTAGAGTCACAAAACAGAGATAATAAACCATGTTATAACACAGCACAGGGATGATATAGGCAGTGATGTGACAGTATAGGGATAATATAGACAGTGATGTCACAGCACAGGGATAATATAGGCAGTGATGTCACAGTGTAGGGATAATATAGACAGTGATGTCACAGCACAGGGATAATATAGACAGTGATGTCCCAATTCAGGGATAGTATAGACAGTGATGCCACAATATAGGGATAGTATACACAGTGATGTCACAGTACAGAGATAGTAATTTATGTAAGGTCACAATACAGGGTTGATAAACACTGTTATATCATAGTAAAAGGATAATGTAGACAGTAATGTCACAGCACAGGGATAATATAGACAGTGATGTCACAATTCAGGGATAGTATAGGCAGTGATGCCACTATATAGAGATAGCCATTTTTTTAGGTGTTATAGTGAAACGAAAAAGGGCTTATTAGCCTTTGTGCGGTGCAGTTATATGTTCTTAAGCCTTTTTTGGGGTGTATTAGTGGGAAAAAAAGGCTTGTTAGCCGTTGTGCAGTGAAGTGACAAAATTACAACCTTTTTTGTGTGTATTAGTGGAAAAAAAAGTGCTGTTCAGCGGTGCAGTTATATGTTCTAAAGCATTTTTGGGGTGTATTCATTTCCTTTTTATTTATTTATTTGATCTAAGAGTATGTCAGACAAAGAAGTGACAGGCGCTGCACAGGGGAGTGGCAGAGGCCTAAATGTTTCTGGTGCAGGCACAGGTCGCAGCAGAGTAAGGGGCCGTGGCAGCAGGAGTTGCAGCGAGAGGCCTGAGCTCCCGGTGTCATTTAGCGGTCGTGTCTTGACCAGCAACCCAGCGGTTCTTGAATGGTTGACTCGGTCCCAAGTGACATTAGACACCCCCAGCCAAGAGTCGGTGGGTTCGTCAGACACAACCCTTAGTTGGCATGGCCAGGGAGCAGGCCCTGTGCCCTTACCTGTCCTCAACCTGCCTCTGTCCTTTTCTGTTCCCTCAGCCAGACAAGTATTATATATGCTGTGGGCTCAGCTCCACTCTACAGTGAGGACGAGCTACTAGAGGACAGTCAGCAGCTACTGGCCAGGCAAGATGTGGAGGAAACATCCGCCGCTTCCTCCGGTATGCGGGCAAGTAGTGATGAGGAGAGTGGCGTGGGAGCTGGTGTTGCGAGTGGTCAGGCTCCTGGCTCAGAGACTGTTGAGGAGGACATCAGTGACGTGCAGACAGTACTCAATCATGATGTAGCCCAGAGCAGTTTCTAGGTAAAATTTGTCTCAGGGCGAGTATCAAAAAAACTCCCCCCCCCCCCCCCCCCATCAAAACTGCTCGATGAAATCATATCAGAAGAGTACTTTTTTATGCTTAACACAAGATTTATTGAGAGCAAAAGAAAATCATAAATTACTGTTTAAACTGCTAAAAGTCGCAGGCAGAGTGGTACAGGAGAACTGCAGTATAAAGGAAGGCAATACCCTTAGAAGAGTAGTCATGAAATACAATCATCAATAATGTGCAAAACCCAAAAACTGTCATGTTAGCATTTAATAACTAACTAAAACCCAATCACAGCAGGTCTCAACTAGCACACGCAAGTAAATGTACAAAAACCAAGTAACATATAAAACCAGATTCAAAGCATAGATGGCAAGGCGGATTACTGTATACTGTACATAAAATGTATGGAGGTTACACCATGCCAGACAATATAACCTCTGTGCCATTCTGTACAATAAACAGTATAACCCCAAGACAGTGTAGGCTAACTTACAATTACTTGGCTTGGCCCTTGCGGATCTCGGACGCCACTTCAACACTTGGCCGGGGGCTGAGCGGAGCTGATGTTGTGCTTTATCCTAATGAGAAATATTTCATAATAAGGATTTGGAGAAGGGGCAGAGGGATATCAGAGCAGAGAGAGGCTGGTGCTGCTACTAGTGGGTCATGCCATGGGGGAGTAATAAAGCCCACCATAATGCCCCCCCCAGTAGAAATAATTCTCCTTATAATGTGCAAAACATACCCCCTTGTAATGCCCCCAGTTGAGCTAATGTTCCCATAATGTGCCAATATAAAATACCCCTTCTCAGTGCCCCCGTAGATGACCCCATAGTGCTCCTCTCCCCCCTTCCCCATAGTACCCACCATAATGTGTCCCAGTATAAAATGCCCCTATACAGAGGCCCCCATATAAAATACCCCTTCTTTTTAGCCTCAGTAGATGCCCCTATAGTGCCACCCAATAATGTGCCAGTAATAAGTGCCCCAATACAGTTGCAAGAAAAAGTATGTGAACCCTTTGGAATGATAAGGATTTCTGCACAAATTGGTCATAAAATGTGATCTGATCTTCATCTAAGTCACAACAATAGACAATCACAGTCTGCTTAAACTAATAACACACAAAGAATTAAATGTTACCATGTTTTTATTGAACACACTATGTAAACATTCACAGTGCAGGTGGAAAAAGTATGTGAACCCCTAGACTAATGACATCTCCAAGAGCTAATTGGAGTAAGGTGTCAGCCAACTGGAGTCCAATCAATGAGATGAGATTGGAGGTGTTGGTTACAGCTGCGCTGCCCTATAAAAAACACACACACCAGTTCTGAGTTTGCTTTAAACAAGTAGCATTCAATTCCAGCATATAGAGTAACCCCTAAAACAACAATTTTATTGGTATACCTTAAAAGGGATCCCAATTGGGTCCACTTGTTATAACGCAAATAATATATAAACAGAATAGTGTATCCTATAATCACGTCCAGTGTACTTGGTAACCTGGGATATGGGGATATTTGTCCCTATAGCTACCCCTGTCCTATAACCTCAGCCCAGGTAGTTTAGGTGTATGACTATATAGTCAACCCTGACCAATCGTATTTTTGTATATGTCTGTACCACGTTATTGTTGTTTTTTCTTTTCTTTCTTTTTGCATCCAGTAGATATATATACAGTACAGACCAAAAGTTTGGACACATCTTCTCATTCAAAGAGTTTTCTTTATTTTCATAACTATGAAAATTGTAGATTCACACTGAAGGCATCAAAACTATGAATTAACACATGTGGAATTATATACATAACAAACAAGTGTGAAACAACTGAAAATATGTCATATTCTAGGTTCTTCAAAGTAGCCACCTTTTGCTTTGATTACTGCTTTGCACACTCTTGGCATTCTCTTGATGAGCTTCAAGAGGTAGTCCCCTGAAATGGTTTTCACTTCACAGGTGTGCCCTGTCAGGTTTAATAAGTTGGATTTCTTGCCTTATAAATGGGGTTGGGACCATCAGTGGCATTGAGGAGAAGTCAGGTGGATACACAGCTGATAGTCCTACTGAATAGACTGTTATAATTTGTATTATGGCAAGAAAAAAGCAGCTAAGTAAAGAAAAACGAGTGGCCATCATTACTTTAAGAAATGAAGGTCAGTCAGCCGAAAAATTGGGAAAACTTTGAAAGTAAGGGCTATTTGACCATGAAGGAGAGTGATGGGGTGCTGCGCCAGATGACCTGGCCTCCACAGTCACCGGACTTGAACCCAATCGAGATGGTTTGGGGTGAGCTGGACCGCAGAGTGAAGGCAAAAGGGCCAACAGGTGCTAAGCATCTCTGGGAACTCCTTCAAGACTGTTGGAAGACCATTTCAGGGGACTACCTCTTGAAGCTCATCAAGAGAATGCCAAGAGTGTGCAAAGCAGTAATCAAAGCAAAAGGTGGCTACTTTGAAGAACCTAGAATATGACATATTTTCAGTTGTTTCACACTTGTTTGTTATGTATATAATTCCACATGTGTTAATTCATAGTTTTGATGCCTTCATAGTCATGAAAATAAAGAAAACTCTTTGAATGAGAAGGTGTGTCCAAACTTTTGGTCTGTACTGTATGTATATCCATTAATGATTTATATCCTCACCTCATATCTTGGTAAACTAGGAATATCCCTGCTGTACCCCCATAGGGACCTGTGAGGGGTAGGAGTCTAAGTACGTGGACAGGGGGCCTCCACCATTAGGAGCCCTCCCTGGGCTGAGGTTATAGGACAGGGGTAGCTATAGGGACAAATATCCCCATATCCCAGGTTACCAAGTACACTGGATGTGATTATAGGATACACTATTCTGTTTATATATTATTTGCGTTATAACAAGTGGACCCAATTGGGATCCCTTTTAAGGTATACCAATAAAATTGTTGTTTTAGGGGTTACTCTATATGCTGGAATTGTTTACAACTATTTACCCCATTATATATTTATGTATATTGACATTGCTGGAATTTGATTTTCACAAGTAGCATTGCCTGATGTGAATGATGCCTCACACAAAAGAGCTCTCAGAAGACCTACGATTAAGAATTGTTGACTTGCATAAAGCTAGAAAGGATTATGAAACTATCTCCAAAAGCCTTGCTGTTTATCAGTCCACGGTAAGACAAATTGTCTATAAATGGAGAAAGTTCAGCACTGCTGCTACTCTCCCTAGGAGTGGCCGTCCTGTAAAGATGACTGCAATAGCAGAGCGCAGACTGCTCAATGAGGTGAAGAAGAATCCTAGAGTGTCAGCTAAGGAGTTACAAAAGTATCTGGCATATTCTAACATCCCTGTTAGCGAATGTACGATACGTAAAACACTAAACAAGAATGGATTTCATGGGAGAATATCACAGAGGAAGCCACTGCTGTCCAAAAAAAACATTGCTGCGCGTTTACAGTTTGCACAAGAGCACCTGGATGTTCCACAGCAGTACTGGCAAAATATTGAGTTGTTTGGAAGAAACACACAACACTATGTGTGGAGAAAAAGAGGCACAGCACAGTCACCAACATCAAAACCTCATCCCAATTGTAAAGTATGGTGGTGGGGGCATCATGGTTTGGGGCTGCTTTGCTGTGTCAGGGCCTGGACAGATTGCTATCATCGAAGGAAAAATGAATTCCCAACTTTATCAAGACATTTTGCAGGAGAACTTAAGGCCATCTGTCCACCAGCTGAAGCTCAACAGAAGATGGGTGTTGCAGCAGGACAACGACCCAAAGCATAAAAGTAAATCAACAACAGAATGGCTTAAACAGAAGAAAATGCACCTTCTGGAGTGGCCCAGTCAGAGTCCTGACCTCAACCTGATTGAGATGCTGTGTCATGACCTCAAGAAAGCGATTCACACCAGACATTCCAAGAATATTCTGAACTCAAACATTTCTGTAAAGAGGAATGGTCAAGAATTACTCCTGACCATTGTGCACGTCTGATCTGCAACTACAGGAAACATTTGGAAAACAAAAAGGCGACCCAAGGGGTGCCACAAGGAAGAGAGGGGAGGGGGGGGGAGGGACCATGCCCACCCTAGTATACCCACAAACACACCCCTGTAGAATCACTCGGCAAAAGCTCCCGAGTGCACATATCAGAAAAAACAGAAAAAAGGAGCCAAAGCGCCAGATAATGAATGTAATAAATCCTTTATTGGAATATAACAAGTATAAAATACATATAAAAATGCGGGGGGACAAGAAGAAGAGGGAGCAGGGAGGAGAAAAAGAGCGCCACCCTGGGAGGAACGCTCCGGTCTGGATAGTAAAATATATGAGAGGTCAGCGGGATAAGAATCTATAATAAATAAGTAACCTGCCCGCAGACAACTCTGATTGTATAGTAGGCAGGTGGGTCAAAATAAATGACAAAACCCAAAACCAGGCTGGATGTTGGCGCCCGGCCATGAAAGGATCAAACATAAAAATGAATGAGTAAATGAAAAAAGACCGGGAGAAGCAATGAAAGAAGACCTCACCTTAAACAGACCAGGAGTGGACCGACCAGGATGGCGCTACCCCAACGCGCGTTTCGGCGTGCCTTCGTCAGGAAACATTTGGTTGACGTTATTGCTGCCAAAGGAGGTTGAACCAGTTATTGAATCAAAGGGTTCACATACTTTTTCCACCTGCACTGTGAATGTTTACATGGTGTGTTCAATAAAAACATGGTAACATTTAATTCTTTGTGTGTTATTAGTTTAAGCAGACTGTGATTGTCTATTGTTGTGACTTAGATGAAGATCAGATCACATTTTATGACCAATTTGTGCAGAAATCCATATAATTCCAAAGGGTTCACATACTTTGTCTTGCAACTGTAGATGCCCCCCAATCATGTGCCAGTAAGATGTGCCCCCATAGATGCCCCTAATCATGTGCCAGTAAGATGTGCCCCCATAGATGCCCCCAATCATGTGCCAGTAATAAGAGCCCCCCCACCATCATGTGCCAGTAGCCAGAGTGCCCCTCTATCATGTGCCAGTAGCATCCTATTATGTGCCAGTAGCCCCCCTCAGTGGCGTACCAAGGGGAAGTTCCACAGAAGCCGGCGCCTGGCGGAGTCGCGTCGCGGTGCAGCAGTGGATGGAGGGGTGACTCCGTCATGGCACCCCCCGTCATGGCACCCCCCGTCATGTTGTGCGCCGCCGCAATAATCCTTCCACAGTGGAAGGATTATTGCGGCGGCGCGCAACATGACGTCACGACGCTGACGGAAGCGGAAGGATCCATTACCAGCGGTCGGACGGAGCCTGAGGCATCATCAAAATGTGAGTAAATAATTGTGTAATTAAGGGGTGTGTGTGTGTGTAATTAAGTGGGGGTTTGTAATTAAGGGGGGGGGGTGTAATTAAGGGATGTGTGTGTAATTAAGGGAGGGGTTTGTAATTAAGGTGGGGAGGGAGGGGGTGTAATTAAGGGGGGGAGTGTGTAATTAAGGGGGGGTGTAACTAAGGGAGGGGGTGTAATTAAGGTGGGGAGGGAGGGGGTGTAATTAAGGGAGGAGGTGACGTGTAATTAAGGGAGGGGGTGTAATTAAGGGGAGAAGAGAGGGGGTGTAATTAAGGGGGGGGTGTAATTAAGGGAGGGGGTGTGTAATTAAGGTGGGGAGGGAGGGTGTGTAATTAAGGGGGGGTGTAATTAAGGGAGGATGTGTAATTAAGGGGAGAAGAGAGGGGGTGTGTGTAATTAAGGGGGGGTGTGTGTAATTAAGGGGGGGTGTAATTAAGGTGGGGAGGGAGGGGGTGTAATTAAGGGGGGGTGTTATTAAGGGAGGGGGTGTAATTAAGGTGGGGAGGGAGGGGGTGTAATTAAGGGGAGAAGAGAAGGTGTAATTAAGGGGGGGTGCAGGATTTGTTCATTTTATTGATGGGGATTTGTATTTTTTTTCTTTTTGGTGCAGATGGAAAGTGATTTTTTTAAGGGGGTGCAGGTTTTTATTTTATTAAGGAAGGGTTAAGGGGTCTATTAAGGGGCGGTTAATGGGTTTTATTAAGGGGGGTTAATGGGTTTATTTCGTTAAGGGGGTGTGCAGAGGTTTATTTTATTAAGGGGTTTCATTTTTATTTATAAATATTATTGAAAACATTGAAAAAAGTTTGTGCATGTTTTCTTAACTTTCTTGGGGGGGGGGGGGGGGGGGTGCCAAACAAAGGGTTCGCCCCGGGTGCCAAATGCTCTAGGTATGCCCCTGGCCCTCCTTATGTGCCAGTAGCCCCCCTTATGTGCCAGTAGTCCCCCTTATGTACCAGTAGCCTCCCTTATGTGCCAGTAGCCTCCTATCATGTGCCAGTAGCCCCCCCAATGTGCCAGTATCAATTGCCTCTCTCCTTCCCACCCCCCCATGTGCCAGTATCATAGTGCCATCTCCCCCCCAATGTGCCAGTATTAAGTGCCTCTCTCCTTCCCTCCCCATATGTGCCAGTATCATAGTGCCAACTCCCCCCCTTCCCAATGTGCCAGTATCAAGTGCCTCTCTCCCCCCCCCCCCATGTGCCAGTATCATAGTGCCAACTCCCCCCCATGTGCCAGTATCAAGTGCCTCTCTCCTTCCCCCCCCATGTGCCAGTATCATAGTGCCACCCCCCATGTGCCAGTATCAGATGCCAACCCCCCTCCCCCCATGTGCCAGTATCAAGTGCCTCCCGCTCCCACACTTATGCTTACCTCCATGTCAGCGATGCAATGCAGCCTCTTCCGGCCTGTGTCCCGCGCTGTATGTCCATATATGGAGTCAGTGCTTGTGTATTCTAATTTAGCCTGTATTTCAGAAAAGTTTCTGCTGGGACTCGAACCTACGACCTTCTGTATCAGAGGCAAAGCAGAAGAGTCTACAGTAGAAGTCTCATATTTTTTCAGGCAGTGGCTATGCAGCTTTTAGAGCTGTGTGGGTAAGTGCTTTGCCTCTGATACAGAAGGTCGTGGGTTCGAAGACCAGCAGACACATCTCTCCCTCTCCTGAGGACGGCAATACAGATGACTATGCCTGGGATTCGTCTGATTGGAATCTCGTAAATGAGAAGCATGCAAGTTGTGACAGGGCGTCTATAAAGTACGATAGTAAGGGCGCTGCCGGGAGGTGAGAGAAGGCTGCCGCCGTCCTGCATGTCGTTACAGTGTGGTGTGGTGTTTGTGGCAGTTGCTACACCTCGCTGTCGGAGCCACCCTGCCCGCCCAATCCAAGAAACGGCCCTGATGTAGCCGATCGCAATTGGGAGCCGGGTGATGAAGGGGCTTAATCATCATCGGGAGAAGAGGGTGGCAGCTTGCGTTTGATTCAGCAGGGTGTCAGCAGTGGGAGGTCGGGAGCCAAACGTGCCCAGGGTAGACCACCCGTTTCGCAGGAGCCTACCGGACCGGAAAGTAGTGGTGCAGGGGTTCATGGAGGCAGCGGCCGTAGCAGTCAGTCAGTGCGAAGTGTTGGGGGTAAAATCACCCACTAGGCGTTGTGGCAGTTTTTTGTTAAGCCGCCGGAGGAGGTGAACATGGCCATTTGCCGAATCTGTGGGCAGAAGGTGAAGCGTGGCCTGGGTGCCAATGTTGCCGCTGCATCACGCAGTGGCACGCACCCGTTTTCAGGTAGTCAAGGCTCCACCACCTCAGTCGAAGGGAGCTGTTTGTCCTTCCCATCATCTTCTGTACTGATGCTCCTGCTCCTCCTCCTCCTAATGCTCGTCAGTCATTCCGTCAGCAATCAATCACCAAAGTGATTGCCAAGAGACAACAGTATGCGTGCACTCATCCAATGGCGCAGAAGCTGAACATGCTCCTGGCCAAGTTGCTGGTGCTGCAGTCCCTCCTTTTCCAAGTGGTGGACGCTGCACCTTTCAGAGAACTGATGGCTTGTGCCGAGCCGAGGGGGAGAATCCCAAATCGCAATTTCTTTGCCAAAAAGGCAGTACCAGCCCTGCACACGTATGTAGAACAGAAGGTGGGCCAGTCCTTGAGCCTGTCGGTGTGTGCCAAAGTGCATGGCAGCGCCAACGTGTGGAGCTGTGACTACAGACAAGGACAATATATGTCCTTTAGGGACCACTAGTAAATGTTCCTGCCCAGCCACACCAGGAACTTGCCCAGGTGACGCCGCTTCCGCCTCCACGTTCTCATGCCGTTGGTCCTGCGACAATGTCTGCCTCCTCATCCTCCACCGTATCCTTAGCCACCACTGCAGGGACCCCCCCCGAGAATATAGTGAGAGAGAGGGCTTTTCTACTAGCAGAGAAGCAGGGGAAGGAAGAAGAGCGTGGACGAGAGGGTTACAAACTGCCGCGGGACCTGAAGAGACCACCCACAGCCGCGGCACAGGGAGGAGACAGAGCATTTCTTCTGCTCACACACAGTGTCGGGAGCCTGCGTGAGCGCCTGGAGCAGGGTGTGTGAGTCTGCGCACGGTGACGCAAAAGACCGGCCATAGCCGCGGCTCCGGAGGAGACAGAGTGTTTCTTCCTGCAGCCAGCGTGTATGTGAGCGCCTGCAGCCAGCACAGCAGGGTGTGTGAGTCAGAGAATAAGTTAAGAGACTAATAGTTCAGCTATGATATGAAAAACATTTTGTGAACCTCTTGGAATGATCATTTTCCACTGAAGAAACAGACCTGCTTTTTTTTTGTGGCTAGCAGTAAGATTTTATAATTAATTTTTTTTTAACAGAAAATTGCCCTAAATATTAGAAACTGGTGATGTTTCTTTGTCCATTGGTTACCGGGTTTCTGAGTTTTACCTAACCCTGCCTGCATGATGATAACTTATCATCATGCATCTCTCCTTTTAAATAAGGTTAGAGCTGTACGATAGGTTAAATAAAATAGTCTGTTCTATAAGCACCACATTATTTTTTTTTCAGCCGCCACAAAACAATCTGGAAGTGCCCCTCCCGAAACCAGGCTCTGGATCCTCCACTGGACTGCAGTTCTCCTATCAGCTGCATTGCTATCACTTACAAGCAGGACGACATCTTATATTAGGCTCAAGAGTGTTTATGAGTATCAGTGCAGAAAAGGGCACCTGGTATAGCTCGATTTTGATTTGAACACTAGAGCTAGTGCAGAAGGCCACATTATATACAGCACCTTGCCACTCTGTGGTCTCCTTATGCTGATGTCACTTTTTCCAAATTTTGTTATGTTGCAGCCTTGTGCTAAAATAAGAAAAGAAAAAAAACACATGTTTTTCCTCATCACTCTGCACTCAATACCCCATAATGACAAACTGAAAACAAAATGTTCTAAATCTTTGCTAACTGATTGAAAAGGAAAAACTAAAATCTTTAATTGACATAAGTGCTCAAACCCTTTTATCATTATTTACATGAAGTACCTTTGTCAGCGATTACAGCTAGGGTTGAGTGAACCCGAACTGTAGAGTTCGGGTTCGTACTGAACTTTAGGATTTTTTAGTAAAAGTTCGGGTTCGAGTTCGGTGTTCAGCGATTTAATGGCGCTTTTTGAAAGGCTGCAGAGCAGACAATCAACAAGCGTTTAACTCTGTGCCCTTAGAAGCCATCACAGCCATGCCTACTAATGGCATGGCTGTGATTGGCCAGTGCAGCATGTGACCCAGCCTCTATATAAGCTGGAGTTACGTAGAGCTGCACGTCACTCTGCTCTTACTAGTGTAGGGATAGGATGCTGCTGCTGTGAGGGAGAGAATAGGAAAGAATCTGTTATCAGAAGTGCTTGTTAACTTAGCGATCTACAGCGATTTAGTTTTGTGGGTGCAGTGCACCATTTTTTTACCCTGCCCTGAGCCCAGTGACACAGAAAAATAACTTTTATCCGTCTATTAGTTAGATGGGTGTCGGCGTCCATTTTGTGCAAGTTCAGTGCACCTGCACAGCATATGTGCACTTGTGTCAAGTGTCAGTTATATTCAGGGTTTAAAAAAACACACATTTTTTGCAAGATAATACATTTTGGGTCCTTTGCTGAATTTGTGACAGTCAAATACAAGCTGTAAATACTGCAGTTATATTCTGGGTTTAAAAAAACACAATTTGTTTGCAAGATAATACCTTTTTGGACCATTGCTGAATTTGTGACAGTCCAATACAAGCTGTAAATAATGCAGTTATATTCTGGGTTTAAAAAAACACCCATTTTGGGCAAGATAATACATTTGCGCCTTTGCTGCATTTGTGACAGTCAAATACAAGCGTTAGATACTGCTGTTATATTCTGGTATTAAAAAAAACACCCATTTTGTGGCAAGATAATACATTAGCGGTCTTTGCATTTGTGACAGTCCAATACAAGCGTTAGATACTGCTGTTATATTCTAGTATTAAAAAAACACCCATTTTGTGGCAAGATAATACATTTGCAGCCTTTGCTGCATTTGTGACAGTCAAATACAAGCGTTAGATACTGCTGTTATAATCTGGTATTAAAAAAAACACCCATTTTGTGGCAAGATAATACATTTGAGGCCTTTGCTGCATTTCTGACAGTCCAATACAACCAGTCAATATTGCTGTTACATTATTGGTTGACAAATTTAAAAAAAATTGTGACCGTGAAGTAATTTTATAAAACATAGATCACAGCAATGGGTTTCTTTCAAGGATATTTATTTTTCAATGGATATGCGGCAAGAGATTTTATTGTGCAAATGTTTTCGGCCGTATCTGGCCTTCGTCAGGCACTATGGAAATTACAATAGGGCAATTTTAGTAACAATTCATTTCGGGTCAATTACATCATTGATTATTGGTACATATTCATAATATACATATGTATCTCAAAAACAGAAAATAAAAAGTAAAAACAAAAGATTTGCCGTCCTTTGATTATCCAGTTACTTGTTATATAAATCACAATGGTATAAAATATCTGCTTTTTGGTTAAGGAAGGTATATCACCGTTTATGCATTTTACTTACACCTGGTCAAATTGTCGGGGTATTGTCTTTGCTGATATTACAATTTAATATTTTTATACGTATTTTCTTATTGTGTGCTCATATTCGTACGTTTGGGTACATCATCTGACATTTGATCTTATACTAATCTTATCACCACACGCTGCAATTCTCAATCTTCTCGTGCTTCAAAGACATTGGACCATTATATTGTGATAATAATCCTCATAATAGTACTTTTCTACCATGATCTTTTAACCATAACATATATAATCATATATAATCAAGCAGGGTTATCCTATAGCTAGTAGCTACTTACCTGTGCCGCTGGAGGTAAACAGGGGAAGATGCTGTTGCATACGAGGAGCCTATGGCCGCCGAAATGTGTGTATATACACATAATTGTACTGCCGGTCTCTGCTCTTTTATAAGAGCCATAAGGTCGGCATGTAGTGGCGTTGTAGGCGGGATCTGTAGGCCAATTCGCGCTCAAAGATGCGGTGGAACGCACCGATTGTATCCTGGTGCGTTCCACCGGCCGGAAGTGACGTCAATAAGGAGGAGCGCACCGCAAGTATCGCTGTGCATTCCACCAGCCGGAAGTGACATGGATGGGTGAATGACTATATATATATATATATATATATATATAAAAATATAAATGTAAAGGATACCCCCTGCGGCACTGGGTGTAGTGTGGTATTCATGGGACCTGAGAAATTAAGGAAAGAATAAATTAGAATATTATAGAATATTATAGAGTATCATCAATTGTTATAGTCCTTATGATACTGTAACATCCTCGTATAATGGTAGAGGGGACCCTCCAGTGTGATGCTGTCAGGAGGTTAGAGTATGTTCCTGATCCAATGTTCCGAAAGAGAAAACGTACAGAAAAGGAAGAAAAAATCCATGTGGTTATTGTCCGGATATAGATATTTATTAAGTAAAGGCTTGTATCTCGTATTCCCTGTTAAGTCCTTTTGGCGTCATGGTTTGCAGGGTATGGATCCAAAACGCCTCCCTATGTTTCAGCGTCTTGGATCGATCACCGCCTCTTCTTGATGTTGGGATATGTTCGATTATTTGGAATTTTAATTGGAAAATACTGTGCTGTGCCTCATTGAAGTGATATGGAAGTGGTAACAGTAAGTTTTGACGGCGTATTGTGGATTTGTGTTGACAAATCCTATCCCTTATTGTTTGTGTTGTTTCCCCCACGTACATAAGACCGCAGGGACATCTGATGGTGTATACGACGAAATCAGTCTCACATGTGAAGTAGCCCTGGATTTTGAAAGGTTTACCTGTATGGGGAAGGGATATAGATGGTCCTCTTTGTACATTTGTGCACTGTGCACAATGTAAACATGGGAAGGTACCTGTTTTCCGTGTATGTAGAAGGGTTTGTCTTTGTGGGGGTTTCGATGGTCCTATGTCTGCCCTAACAAGGAGGTCTCTAAGGTTTTTTGGCCTTTGATTACAGGGAAGTATCGGGTTCTTGAATTCATCTACTTCGGGATACGCTTTATGTAGGAGTGGCCAGTGAGATTTGATTATATTTATTACCTTCCTGGTGCTGGGGTGAAATTTGTGGACAAAGGGGATACGTTTTCCTAGTGGGGTTCGTTTGTCTTTGGTATCTGGTATTTTAAGTATTTTTTGTGGGTAACCTCTTTCCCGGAACCTATTTTTCATTTCTGATTCTCGTTCGTTTCTTATGGTAGGGTCTGTCACTATGGATTGTACCCGTCTAAGTTGGGAGCCTGGAAGTGCTTTCATTGTGGTGGAAGGATGGAAACTGGTGAAATGTAATAGGTTATTTCGGTCCGTTGGTTTGCCGAAGAGATCAGTGGTGAGATGTCCCAAGGGGTCTACGTGTACCACAGTGTCCAGAAAACTAATGGTGCGTTCCACCGCATCTTTGAGCGCGAATTGGCCTACAGATCCCGCCTACAACGCCACTACATGCCGACCTTATGGCTCTTATAAAAGAGCAGAGACCGGCAGTACAATTATGCGTATATACACACATTTCGGCGGCCATAGGCTCCTCGTATGCAACAGCATCTTCCCCTGTTTACCTCCAGCGGCACAGGTAAGTAGCTACTAGCTATAGGATAACCCTGCTTGATTATATATGTTATGGTTAAAAGATCATGGTAGAAAAGTACTATTATGAGGATCATTATCACAATATAATGGTCCAATGTCTTTGAAGCACGAGAAGATTGAGAATTGCAGCATGTGGTGATAAGATTAGTATAAGATCAAATGTCAGATGATGTACCCAAACGTACGAATATGAGCACACAATAAGTAAATACGTATAAAAATATTAAATTGTAATATCAGCAAAGACAATACCCCGACAATTTGACCAGGTGTAAGTAAAATGCATAAACGGTGA
This sequence comes from Bufo bufo, assembly GCF_905171765.1. Taxonomy (NCBI): domain Eukaryota; kingdom Metazoa; phylum Chordata; class Amphibia; order Anura; family Bufonidae; genus Bufo; species Bufo bufo. The sequence goes on from NC_053393.1 coordinate 72,027,381, forward strand.
TATACCTTCCATAACCAAAAAGCAGATATTTTATACCATTGTGATTTATATAACAAGTAACTGGATAATCAAAGGACGGCAAATCTTTTGTTTTTACTTTTTATTTTCTGTTTTTGACATACATATGTATATTATGAATATGTACCAATAATCAATGATGTAATTGACCCGAAATGAATTGTTACTAAAATTGCCCTATTGTAATTTCCATAGTGCCTGACGAAGGCCAGATACGGCCGAAAACGTTTGCACAATAAAATCTCTTGCCGCATATCCATTGAAAAATAAATATCCTTGAAAGAAACCCATTGCTGTGATCTATGTTTTTGATGACTACGGGGTTGGGAACCCTATCCGCAGCAGCAAAAAGCAGAACAGCCACAAAGTTTGGTACAAAACGTAATTTTATAAAAGTCACCTGTTGTGTGACCTCCAAGAAATGTTTCCTCTTTATGACACCGTCACTGCCTTACTGTCAGTGAAATTAATTGTTGACTATTGGCAGTTACATTGTCGCCTGACATAAACCATTTGTTAGTTTGGTTGGTGAACGCAAAGAATGAGGAGAGCGTCAAATAAGGGACGTCGCCCCGGTCGTAGTGCTGTTGGTGGAGCTCCTGTTGCAGGGAGAGGACGTGGTCGATCTGTGCCAGCTACACGCACAAGTGAAACACCTTCCTCAGGTGTGAGTAGGCGACAGAACCTGCAGCGGTATTTGGTCGGGCCTAATGCGGCTCTATGAATGGTGAGGCCAGAACAAGTACAGGCGATAGTAGATTGGGTTGCTGACAGTGCCTCCAGTTCCTTCACATTGTCTCCCACCCAGTCTCCTACTGAAAGATCAAAGTTGGCACCTGCAGCCCATGGCCATCAGTCTTTCATCTCACCCCCTTGCAAATCAGCCAAGCAGTCTGAGCCCCAAGTCATGCAGCAGTCTCTTCTGCTTTTTGATGACTCTGCTAGCAGGGTTTACCAGGGCCATCCATATAGCCCTGCCCCAGAAGTGGAAGAGAATGAGTGCACGATGCCCAACCACTTATGTTTCAGAATGAGTACATGGGAGGACCACCGCAGCACGTCACGGATGATGATGATGAAACACAGGTGCCAACTGCTGTGGCTTTCTGCAGTGTGCAGACCGACAAGGAGGGCAGGGGTGAAGACTGGGTGGAAGATGATGTGGAGGACGATGAGGTCCTCGACCCCACATAAAATCAAGGTCATGCGAGTGACCTGTGTAGTTCGGAGGAAGAGACGGTGGTCGCACAGAGCCAACAGCACAGCAGAAGAGGGAGCAGGGTGCAAAAGCGGAGCGGCCGTTCCCTAGACAGTACGCATGCTACTGCCCACCGCACCAAAGGACTGAGCACACCAAAGCCAGCTCCAAGGAGTTCCCTGGCATGGCAGTTCTTCAGACAATGTGCTGACGACAAGACACAAGTGGTTTGCATGCTGTGCAATTGTAACACCCCAGAGTTGTGTTATTACACGCCTTTACCCCGCTACTATCTTCTAAGAGCCTCTACATTGTCATCTGATATAATTTATATTATGTCTTCACAAATGTGCATGTAAAACCTATGTTCATTTCCATTTCCTTGTAATTTTCCAGATTTACCAGAAAGTGGCAGCAATGCATTTGCCAGGTACAAGTCCTAGTTTAGTGTATCTAGGCTGGAATGGATTATTCCAGCTTAGCTCTCCCTCTGTTCCAACATCCTGCAGCTTGGGTGGAAAAGGAAGTTAGAGTGTAGCCCACCCCCTGCTAGGGGTAGGGTGTGTGTGTAGGAGATCCCCTGCATAGGGAAGAAAGCCAGGATCTTGTCTCGGCTGAGACATTGATCATATACCCAGACTGAAAACCTTCAGCCTCAGCTGGATGAAGAGAAGCAGACAACCTCCAGAGTTCCAGGAAGAAAGCATCCCCTGAGAAACTATCTGTGAGTAAAGTCCAGAGACCTAGGAGAAGCCATTCCTCCTCAGCTAGTCTGTCCCCAAAAGCAGAAGATACAGAAAAGTGCATGCAGAAGATTACTTCCTGCCACAATTACAGAGCTACTAAGCAGTAGTGTTGATCACGAATATTCGAATTGTGAATTTTAATCGCGAATATCGGCACTTCGAGAATTCGCGAATATTTAGAATATCCCAAAATATATTCGTAATTGCGAATATTCGATTTTTAAAAAAATACCAGTTCATGCAAAATTTTATGTGAAAATGTTTATGCGAATTTTATGCGAATTTTCACAATCAAGAAAATAATGCCTGGAGATCACGAATTTGCGAATCCTCGAATATATGGCGAATATTCGCCCCAAATATTCGCGAAATATCGCGAATTCGAATATTGCCCCTGCCGCTCATTCCTACTAAGCAGCCAGTGTATTGTCTGAACGTTTGTTTAGCACGGCAGGGGGCGTTATCACAGACAAGCGCAGCCGCCTGTCCACAGCCAATGTGGACAAGCTCACGTTCATTAAAATGAACCAGGCATAGATCCCACAGGACTTGTCCATACCTTGTGCAGAATAGACATGTATACCGGCCTTACACAGCCATTGTTATACTCCAGCGCAATTGCTCATTGTTGTATTTTTTATATTTCCCACTCTTTTGGGGTGTACACTAATTTAAACAAAAAATAAATAAAATTTAAACCAAAAAACTGTGTTGGCTACCTCCTCCTCCTCTACCACCGCTTCCACCTACACCGCTACGTCCACCGCCTCCTCAACCTCCTACTCCATATGGACCTCCACCTCAAAGATCAAGATTATTATTTTAAATTTTTACGTATTTTTTTATTTTATTTTAAGTCATTTCACTAATTTGTCTGATACATTGTTGGGTGACATATCCCAAATTTTGGGCTGTGATATACCCCTGCTCTACATTGTGGACAAGGAAAAATCTTTCACTAATTCGTCTGTTACATTGTTGGGTGACATTCCCAAATTTTTGCCTGTGATATACCCCTGCTCTACATTGTGGACAGGGAAATACTTTTCACAAATTCGTCTGTTACATTGTTGGGTGCCATTCTTAAATTTTTGGCTGTGATATACCCCTGCTCTACATTGTGGACAGGGAAATACATTTAGCTAATTTGTCGATTACATTGTCGGGTGAAATTCACCAATTTTTGACTGTAATATACCCCTGCTATACCTAGTAGACAGGGAAATAAATTTCACTAATTTGTCTGTTACATTGTCGGGTGAAATTCCCAAATTTTTGGCTGTGATATACCCCAGCTCGACATAGTGGAAAGGGAGATACATTTCACTAATTTGTCTGTTACATTGTTGGGTGACATTCACCAATTTTTGGTTGTGATATACCCCTGCTCTACCTAGTAGACAGGGAAATAAATTTCACTAATTTATCTGTTACATTGTCGGGTAAAATTCACAAATTTTTGGCTGTGATATACCCCTGCTCTACCTAGTGGACAAGGAAATACATTTCACTAATTCGTCTGTTACATTGTCGGGTTAAATTCCCAAATTTGTGGCTGTGATATACCCCAGCTCTACCTAGTGGACAAGGAAATACATTTAACTAATACGTCTGTTACATTGTTGGGTGAAATTCACCAATTTATGGGTGTGATATACTCCTGCTCTACCTAGTGGACAGGGAAATACATTTCACTAATTTGTCTGTTACATTGTCGGGTGAAATTCACCAATTTTTGCCTGTGATATACCCCTGCTCTATCTAGTGGACAAGGAAATACATTTCACTAATTCGTCTGTTACATTGTCGGGTGACATTCACCAATTTTTGGCTGTGATATACCCCTGCTCTACCAAGTAGACAGGGAAATAAATTTCACTAATTTGTCTGTTACATTGTCGGGTGAAATCCACCAATTGTTGGCTGTGATATACCCCTGCTCTCCCTAGTGGACAGGAAAATAAATTTCACTAATTTGTCTGTTACATTGTCGGGTGAAATTCACAAATTTTTGGCTGTGATATACCCGAGCTCTACATAGTGGAAAGGGAAATACATTCCACTAATTTGTCTGTTACATTGTTGGGTGACATTCACCAATTTTTGGCTGTGATATACCCCTGCTCTACCTAGTGGGCAAGGAAATACATTTCACTAATTTGTCTGTTACATTGTCGGGTGAAATTCCAAAATTTTTGGCTGTGATATACCCCTTCTCTACATTATGGACAGGGAAATACATTTCACTAATTTGTCTGTTACATTGTTGGGTGACGATCACCAATTTCTGGCTGTGATATACTCCTGCTCTACCTAGTGGCCAAGGAAATACATTTTACTAATTTGTTTGTTACATTTTTGGGTGACAAATGCTCATCTTTTGCGCTAGAAAGTACATTTGCGGCCTACACTGCATTTAGGACAGTATGAATGATGAGGCCAGAACAAGTACAGACTATAGTAGATTGGGGGGCTGGCAGTGCCTACAGTTCCTTCGCATTGTCTCCTACCCAGTCCCCTGCTGAAAGATCAGAGTTGGCGCCTACAGCCCATGACATCTGTCTTTCAACTCACCCCCTTGCAAATCAGGCAACCAGTCTAAGCCCCAAGTCATGCAGCAGTCTGTTATGCTTTTTGATGACTCTGCTGGCAGGGTTTCCGTGGGCCATCCACATAGCCCTGCACTGATGCCCAACCACTTTATGTTTCAGGATGAGGACATGGGAAGACCACTGCAGCACGTCTCTGATGAAGACAAAACACAGGTGCCAACTGCTGCGGCTTTTTGCAGTCTGCAGATCGACAAGGAGGGCGAGGTAAAGAGTGGGTGGAAGATGATGTGAAGGATGATGAGGTACTAGACCCCACATGGAATCAAGGTCATGCAAGTGACCTGTCTAGTTCAGAGGAAGAGGTGGTGGTCGCACAGAGACACCAGCACAGCAAAAGAGGGAGCAGGGTGCAAAAGCGTCTGTTACATTCCTGGGTGACATTTTACCATTTTTGCCGTGAATAAACCCCTGCTCTGCATAGGTGATGGGAACATAAATTTCTAAAAATCGTCTGTTAGATTGTCAGGTTACATTTTACCAATTTTGCCGTATACAAACCCCTGCTCTGCATAGGTGACAGGGACCTAATTTTTGTAAAATCGTCTGTCCAATTGGTGGACGACATGAACACAGTTTTGTCGTGAATAAACCCCTGCTCTGCATAGTTGACAGGGACCGAAATTTTTTTAAATCGTCTGTTCAATTGGTGGGTGACATTAACCCATTTTTGCCAAAGAAAAACCCCTGCTCTGCATAGGTGACAGGGACTTAAATTTCTAAAATTCGTCTTTAATTGACGCTGGCCCCCTCCTTTTAATCGATCCTTCCGCTTTAATAACTTGTCCCACATTTCCGCTCGATCACATTTCATCCATTGATCTCCCTTGGATGTGGTATCCCTTTCTCACGCTACCTCTCCGGTGTGGAACCCTGATTCCCCGCTACACGTGATCACCATTATAGGTGCAGAAAAGAACATCGAAAGTTGATAGAGAAGATATCTAATTGGATCGTATACGTCACGGGGACGTGCGATCAGGCAGAAGTTATCTAGAGTCAACAAAGCGTCAGCAGGGTCTAACGTTTCCAAATCCAAAATATCGCAGTGGGTAGAAGATAAGCTAGGCCAGGAAGGTCCAGCAGGCTTGTGGACGACAAAGGGCGCACAACCAGGCATGATATTGATCTTGTTTTATTTATAGCTGACGCGTTTCGGGGTGCATGACCACTTTCTCAAGTCTAATAAAATATATAAAAAGGTATAACAAAATGAAAAAGAAATCGGCATAATATACATCTTTGGGCACAAATGGTGCATAATCCACTCCTAATTAGATGAGTGACTAAATAAATAAGCAAGGAAATAAAAAGGAAATGCTAATCCATATATACACGTAGAACATAAATAGGTAAATAAATAAAAAATACATTGATAATTCCCTGTTCGAATGATTAAAAATCAAATCTGTAATAATAAAAAAAAACAGCAGCATTGACGCCAATAAATACGTATAAAATGGCTTAAATATACTTAATAAAATTATGATATAGTGGATAATAACTCATATGCGCAACATAGGCCTATGTTGGTCAGAAACTGTGATACATATATGCGCTGCCTGCCTGCATCTATATCAGGGAATGAGCACCTATGTGTAAGGGCGCCAGAGAGGTGGAAACCAAGAAGGAAACAAATTGCGGATAGGACAGTGCGATTCTTGGACATGGTAGTGCTGGAGGGGGATGGAAACCGCTATCACATGGAGTGGTGGAGTGATGTTGGGGGCTACTTGCTGTATCAAAAGATATATAAATATATATATGTATAGTGATAGGGGGTGGTAAATGTAACAGGGGAGTATGTATAGAGGTACTGAGAAGTGGTAGTAATATAGATTAATATATGCTATTAACTGCCTGTGTCACGTAAAAGTTCTGACAGAGCCTGAGATGGTGGGAAAAAATGCAGATAGATGAATTGCAAGAAGAGGGTATAGTATACCTTTAAGTGGTAAGCTGCGTCCTCAGCTCAAACGCTGCGGGATGGCACGTGGAGCACTCGCTGTATGTTTAGCGCGCGCTCAGTGCCAAAAGATAAAAGGGAGGTGTGAGCGAAGGGACCACTTCAACATCACTCCACCACTCCATGTGATAGCGGTTTCCATCCCCCTCCAGCACTACCATGTCCAAGAATCGCACTGTCCTATCCGCAATTTGTTTCCTTCTTGGTTTCCACCTCTCTAGCGCCCTTACACATAGGTGCTCATTCCCTGATATAGCTGCAGGCAGGCAGCGCATATATGTATTACAGTTTCTGACCAACATAGGCCTATGTCGCGCATATGAGTAATTATCCACTATATCATAATTTTATTAAGTATATTTAAGCCATTTTATACGTATTTATTGGCGTCAATGCTGCATTTTTTTCTTTTTATTATTGCAGATTCGATTTTTAATCATTCGAACAGGGAATTATCAATGTATTTTTAATTTATTTAACTATTTATGTTCTACGTGTATATATTGATTAGCATTTCCTTTTTATTTCCTTGCTTATTTAGTAAGTCACTCATCTAATTAGGAGTGGATTATGCACCATTTGTGCCCACAGATGTATATTATGCCAATTTCTTTTTGTTTATGTTATACCTTTTTATATATTTTTTTAGACTTGAGAAAGGGGGCATGCACCCCAAAACGCATCGGCTATAAATAAAACAAGATCAATATCACGCCTGGTTGTGACTCTGCCCCCCTTTGTTGTCCACAAGCCTGCTGGACCTTCCTGGTCTAGCTTATCTTCTACCCAATACTTACCTGACCGGCGACTTGGCTCTCACCCCAGGTCATTGGACGAGTTCGGCCGCACCAACCTACTATCCTTTTGTTTGTCCTTAATTGCGGTTGCACCCAATTTGGTGTAACCAAAAAAGGTGAGCACACTACCATCACCAAAAAAAGAGCACAGCTAACTGACATACTTACCCTATGAGCGCCTTCTTTCCCTTTCTGCCCCTTTTTGCCAAAATACTGCAGTGACATTTCCTGTAATTTTTTATTAATCATTCCAATAACAGGGAATCTTAAGAGTCTTGTATTGTTATTTATCGTCACTACCTCACCGAGTCGGGAGTGGGTAATTGCCAAGCGCCCCCTCCTTTACTTGGAAGCTTCTGCTTCAATAATTTGTCCAACATTTCCGCTCGATCACATTTAACCCCTTAAGGACTCAGCTCTATTTCACCTTAAGGACTTGGCCATTTTTTGCAAATCTGACCAGTGTCACTTTAAGTGCTGATAACTTTAAAACACTTTGACTTATCCAGGCCATTCTGAGATTGTTTTTTCGTCACAGATTGTACTTCATGACACTGGTAAACTTGTAAAAAATTGCAAATTTCCAAGTTTCAATTTCTCTACTTCTATAATACATAGTAATACCTAAAAAAAATAGTTATTACTTTACATTCCCCATATGTCTACTTCATGTTTGGATCATTTTGGGAATGATATTTTATTTTTTGGGGATGTTACAAGGCTTAGAAGTTTTCGAAAACCCAATTTTTAAGGACCAGTTCAGGTCTGAAGTCACTTTGCGAGGCTTACATAATAGAAACTATCAAAAATGACCCCATTCTATAAACTAAACCCCTCAAGGTATTCAAAACTTATTTTACAAACGTCATTAACCCTTTAGGTGTTCCACAAGAATTAATGGAAAATAGAGATACAATTTCAAAATTTCACTTTTTTGGCAGATTTTCCATTTTAATAATTTTTTCCAGTTAAAAAGCAAGGGTTAACAGCCAAACCAAACTCAATATTTATGGCCCTGATTCTGTAGTTTACAGAAACACCCCATATGTGGTCGTAAACCGCTGTACGGGCACACGGCAGGGCGCAGAAAGAAAGAAATGCCATACGGTTTTTAGAAGGCAGGTTTTGCTGGACTGTTTTTTTTTTACACCATGTCCCATTTGAAGCCCCCCTGATGCACCCCTAGAGTAGAAACTCCATAAAAGTGACCCCATCTAAGAAACTACACCCCTCAAGGTATTCAAAACTGATTTTACAAACGTCGTTTACCCTTTAGGTGTTCCACAAGAATTAATGGAAAATAGAGATACAATTTCAAAATTTCACTTTTTGGGCAGATTTTCCATTTTAATATTTTTTTTCCAGTTACAAAGCAAGGGTTAACAGCTAAACCAAACTCAATATTTATGGCCCTGATTCTGTCGTTTACAGAAACACCATATATGTGGTCGTAAACTGCTGTACGGGCACATGGCAGGGCGCAGAAGGAAAGGAATGCCATACGGTTTTTGGAAGGCAGATTTTTTTGACACCATGTCCCATTTAAAGCCCCCCTGATGCGCCCCTAGAGTAGAAACTGCAAAAAAGTGACCCCATTTTAGAAACTACTGGATAGGGGGGCAGTATTGTTGGTACTAGTTTAGGGTACATATGATTTTTGGTTGCTCTATATTACACTTTTTGTGAGGCAAGGTAACAAGAAATAGCTGTTTTGGCACCGTTTTTATTTTTTGTTATTTACAACATTTATCTGAAAGGTTAGATCATGTGATATTTTTATAGACCAGGTTGTCACGGATGCGGCGATACCTAATATGTATACTATATTCTGAGAGCCATTGTTTTTTCAGTTTTTGGGCGATTATCTTAGGTAGGGTCTCATTTTTTGCGGGATGAGATGACGGTTTGATTGGCACTATTTTGGGGTGCATATGACTTTTTGATCGCTTGCTATTACACTTCTTGTGATGTAAGGTGACAAAAAATTGTTTATTTAGCACAGTTTTTATTTTTTATTTTTTACGGTGTTCATCTGAGGGGTTGGGGCATGTGATATTTTTATAGATCCGGTTGATACGGATGCGGCGATACCTAGTATGTATACTTTTTTTTATTTATGTAAGTTTTACACAATAACAGCTTTTTTAAAACAAAAAAAATGATGTTTTAGTGTCTCCATATTCTGAGCCATATTTTTTTTTTTTTGGGCGATTGTCTCAGGTAGGGGCTCATTTTTTGCGGGATTAGGTGACGGTTAGATTGGTACTATTTTGGTGGTATTTTGCTGTTGTACTTTTTGTGATGTAAGCTGACAAAAAATTTGTTTTTTAGCACAGTTTTTATTTTTTATTTTTTACGGTGTTCATCTGAGGGGTTAGGTCATGTGATATGTTTATAGAGCCGGTCGATATGGACGCGGCGATATCTAATATGTCTACTTTTTTTTTCTTCCTATTTTTTTAACTTTATTTGGGGAAAATTACGCTTTTGTTTATTTTTACTTGAAACTTAAAATTTTTTGGGGGGAAAACTTTATTTTTTCAACTTTTATTTTACTATATTCTTTGTCCCACTTTGGTACTTCAACTTTTGGGGGTCTAATCTCTTTTACAATGCATTCAATACTTCTGTATTGGAATGCATTGGCTGTATGAGTAATACTGTGTGTATTACTCATACAGCTTCCGGCCTGTGAGATCCAGGGGGCTGGATCTCACAGGCTTGTCACCGCAAGGCAGCGCAGATGCCTAAGGAAGGCATCGCGCTGCCTTCCATGCCATCGGGTCCCCCCTACAGCCGCATGGGGACCCGATGGCACCGCCGCCCGCCGAAAAGGTAAAACCGCAAACCGCAGGTCTAAATTAACCTGCGGTTTGCGGCGATCGCCGATGCGGGGGGGGGTCATGACCCCCCCGGCGTTGTGACAGGATTCCGGCTGAATGATTTCAGCGGACATCCTGTTCCGATTAACCCCCGCCGCGCCGCAATGTAATTTTAAAGTTAGGACGTACCGGTACGCCCTGGGTCCTTAAGGACTCGGCAAACATGGCGTACCGGTACTTCCTAAGTCCTTAAGGGGTTAATTTCATCCATTGACCTCCGTTGGATGTGGTATCCCTTTCTCAGGCTCCCTCTCCGGCCTGGAACCCTGATTCCCCGCTACCCGTGATCACCATGGTAGGCGCAGAAAAGAACATTGAAAGTTGATAGAGAAGATATCCAATTTGATCGTGGACATCACGGGGATGTGCGACTTGGTGGAGCAGTATGTGTGCACACGCCTACACGTACTGACTGATGGGCCTGCCCCCTTCAACTTCTGGGTCTCCAAATTGGGCATATGGCCTGAGCTTGCCCTTTACGCCTTGGAGGTGCTGGCCTGCCCTGCATCCAGTGTATTGTCTGAACGTTTGTTTAACATGGCAGGAGGGGGTTATCAAAGAGAAGCGCAGCCACCTGTCCACAGCCAATGTGGACAAGCTCACATTCATTAAAATGAACCAGGCAGGGATCCCACAGGACTTGTCCGTACCTTGTGCAGAATAGACATGTATACCGGCCTCACCCATCCATTGTTGTACTCCAGCGCACTTTCTATTTGTTTTATTTTTTATATTTCCCAATGTTTTAGGGTCTACCCAAATTTAAACAAACAAAATAATAAAAATAAAAAACAAAAACAAAAACCAGTGTTGGCTACCTCCTCCTCCTCCACCACCGCTGCTTCCACCTACACCACCACGTCCACCGCCTCCTCAACCTCCTACTCCATATGGACCTCCTCCTCCTAGATCAAGATTATTATTTTTTATTTTTATGTGTTTTATGTTATTTGAAGTCATTTCCCTATCCACATGTGTTTGCAGAGCTCTTGCCATGCTCTTAACCGCTCCAAAGTTCGGGTCCCCATTGACTTCAATGGGGTTCGGGTTCGGGGTCAAGTTCGGGTCAAGTTCGGGTCCCGAACTCGAACTTTTTTGTGAAGTTCGGCCGAACCCGAACATCCAGGTGTCCGTTCAACTCTAATTACAACCTCCAGTCTTCTTAGGTATGATGCCACAAGGTTTGGGGATTTTCTGCAATTCTTTTCTGCAGATCCTCTCAAGCTCTGTTAGTTGCAAGGGGACTGTTGGTGGACAGCCATTTTCAGTCTTTCCAGAGAGGTTCCAATGGTTTCAAGTCAGGGCTCTGGCTGGGCCACTCATGGACATTTCTAGTGAGCCCCTGAGGAGCCAATGCAGAGAATGGGAGTCACTACACCCCTGATGAGATGTTGTATCACTGTGTTTTCCCTCAGGCCACTGCTCCGTGGGGATCGGTGCAATGGAAATTGTAACGGATCTCCTGGCACCCCGACCGGGTACCTCCATCGATAGTTGCTCCTAGCGCTTCCCAAGGACTCCAAGCACTCCACTTGACACCGTAAGCACTGCAGACCCCACGAACCACCGAAGCTTGGTTGAGGTCTTGCCGTCTCCTACCCACCCTGGACCTACGACAAGGCTCCAGGCTCCAGTGGGTGAACCTCTCCTAAATCCAGAGAGCAGGAACAGCTCTTACAAGAGCTAGTAGTTATAGCCAGGGGAGGATACAGCGTATAGCAATCCTCATACACATGAGACGAGGCTCTATGTTGAATGTAAAACAGGAACTCTTTATTGAACACACAGCATTGACTTATATACTCATGACATACTGAGGACATGACATAGCAGCCAATCCTGTACAGTTTGAACACAAAACTAACCCTATTCAACAAACGCAATGGCATTGTCTGTGACGCAATTAACAAACACTGGCATTGTCTTTGACGCAATCAACAATGAACATGCAAACAGATATCTTCACCCCCTCCATAATGAATGAATGGGAAGAGGAGACACATGTGATGGGATTATTTCCTGAGTGTATCATAGGAGACGGCTGCTATTATAATCAACTATCTTAATCCCATCACTAACACAATTAGTGGGAGTCTCAGTGCAGTTAACCCTTTTTGTGTTGCTGAATCCACACCATGCCTTTTTAATGGGCAATAGGAAATATGTGGCATATAAATTACACACATAAATCAGGGTTCATAGTTCCGTGTAACCCCAAAAGGTCTGAGGGGGTCTCCATAGTTCTCGGTCCATAGTCTGTAGGAAGGAGGCTGACCCTCAGGCTTCTCCAGCAGCCGCAGTGACGGTTCAGTCCGTCACATTTCTCCCCTCCCAACAGTAGACTAACCAGGTGCCTAAGTTAGTCGAGTAGCCCACCCATAAACAAACACTGGTCCTGTTGAACTCTGGGGCCTGGCTCTGTTCTGTATGTCCCCAGCTGTTGAGTAGACATCTGCTACTCCTTGCTTCATTGTTGTTCTCTAGCTTGGAGCTTGGTGGGCCGAGGCCGACTGCGCTCTGCCCAGATGCCAGCTCTTCTGCTGGGGTAACCTGTGGGGAGTCAGCCTCTGGAAAAGAGGATAGGGGAGGGCAGAGGCCGACTGCGCTCTGCCCAGATGCCAGCTCTTCCGCTGGGGTAGCCAGTGGGGAGTCAGGCTCTGGACAAGAGGATAGGGGAGGGCAGAGGCCGACTGTGCTCTGACCAGATGCCAGCTCTTCTGCTGGGGTAGCCTGTGAGGAGTCAGCCTCTGGAAAAGAGGATAGGGGATGACAGAGGCCGACTGCGCTCTGCCCAGATGCCAGCTCTTCCGCTGGGGTAGACAGTGGGGAGTCAGGCTCTGGAAAAGAGGATAGGGGAGGGCAGAGGCCGACTGCGCTCTGCCCAGATGCCAGCTCTTCTGCTGGGGTAGCCAGTGGGGAGTCAGGCTCTGGACAAGAGGATAGGGGAGGGCAGAGGCCGACTGTGCTCTGACCAGATGCCAGCTCTTCTGCTGGGGAAGCCTGTGAGGAGTCAGCCTCTGGAAAAGAGGATAGGGGAGGACAGAGGCCGACTGCGCTCTGCCCAGATGCCAGCTCTTCCGCTGGGGTAGACAGTGGGGAGTCAGGCTCTGGAAAAGAGGATAGGGGAGGGCAGAGGCCGACTGCGCTCTGCCCAGATGCCAGCTCTTCCGCTGGGATGGGGTCAGGGAATCCTGCCCCCAGGACCTTGTTGCGGATCAGCTGTGGAGAGGAGGGATCGTTTCAGCAGATTGCCAGTTTAAATAGGGCGCTGGTGGAGTCATGTGACGTGGCCAGCGTCACATGACTCCTGTGTTATAAGGCAGCCGAGCGCCTAGTGAGCCGCTCGGCGCTCAGCCTTATTGTGGTTACCATGGGAGTGGGCGACTGCGGGCGCGCAAATGATGCGAGCGCATCGTGACAATGGTAATCCGGCAAAAGATGCACAAAGATGCAGGTCATGCTGGCTCTCTCCCTCCCATTGCTGTGGAGAGACAAGGTTAAGGACATAAGTGCATACATGTCAAAAACAGCATCTAGGCTAGCATGCTTGCTACCAGGGGGACATAGTGTCAAGTAGGTGGGTGATCTAGCAAACCTATGTTATCTCGAAACAATGTCCCAATGAGGCTTTAGTCCCAGTAATGGACAGGTGGCCTGCCCTTATTAGATCACTGGGATCTCCGCAGCTCAAGTTCAGTGTCTTATCAGATGCAATTGGAGTCCTCTGCTCCCAAGATTGGTTCAGGAGTATGGTCTGGCTCTGTAGGAGCAGTGTCGTCAGACACTGTTAACAGGACCCGGATTTGTGGCTAGAGGAACCACTGGAGTATGAAGTCAATTTTATTGGAGTCTCAGGAACTGAAGATAATGGCAGCTTGGGTGACTTATCCATTTCCCTCAGCTGATCTTGAGCAGGATCCTGCAGACACTTCTTGAGCTGGTTGTGGTGTACCAGCTGATTGCCGCTGTCCTTCCTATGAAGCTGACAGACTTCGGGTAAGGGTGTAGCCACAGCAGTGTACGGTCACAGTGAGTGTCCGGTTTACTTACTTGGTTTTCAATTTGTAAGCATCCGGCCTTGGCGTTGAGGTCAAAGTCCTGTTTTTGCTTCTGTTGGACCTTCTCTATTCTGAAGCCTACTATTTATTTAGTGTCCTCTAGCTGCTTTCAATGTAGACGTTTATGAGTGACAGGGCCGAGCATCCTCCGGAGGAGTAGACCTTTTTGCAGAAAGAGTTGCTCTCTCTGCCACCAGATGCAGCTGTAACGGTCACGTACACACACACACACACACAGGGGGGAGGATAGTGACCACTGCGCTCCACCCTTCACCCCTGGCCCTGCCTACTTGCCTCACGAGTCCTGATGACAGGGGACAACTGGACGGCAGTCCCTAACTTAGTATACGTGCGGGAAGGACAGACAAGACAAATAACGGATAGTGAACGGACCGGGTCAAAACCAAGAGGACAACGCAGTACAGAGGGATAAGCAAAGAAAGGTCAGGAGAAGCCGGGGTCATAAATACCAGGAGAGACGAGAAGTACCAAAGGAGTCCGCAAAGAATAGTCAGGTGGAAGCCGAGGTCAATATACCAGGAAGGATGCGCAGTACAGGAGGAGCAGGCAAAGGATCGTCAGGGAACAGGATCAGGTAAGTACACGGGTATCCAACAACTGCCAGGAACCTAAATTAACAGGCAACCTGTGACCAGCAGGCTGCCTGTATTTATAGTGGGGAGTGAGGGTCATGTGACGTGGCCAGCGTCACATGACCGACAGACCGACCAGTCGAGCACCGAGTGATCAGCTCGGCGCTCAAGGCAGACCTAGGAGCAGGGAGCCTCCCAGCTAGCAAAGCCGCCCTGGGAACGAGGTCAAACAGAGATCCTCGCTCCAGAAGCTAAGCAGCAGGTCTGTGGCTGATGGGAGACCAAGTGTGCCTTCGGCACCCTGTTACATTTCTGGGTCAGCCTTTTTTTCCTGATCTTTTCAGGTGCTCCTACGTTGGAGAAGTATTGATGCATGTAATGCTGGCGCCCTGTGTCTGCCGCTGTCCCGCTTTCCCAAGCAGGCGCAGAGTCGCTCCACTCTATCTGTGTATATTGGGACTAGTGCTCAATGAAAGTCCCTTCAGCATTGCTCGAGCTAATCCTTCCTCCTTGCTTTCTGTCCAGTTGCTGGCTAAGGTGGTGATCAGCCTTCCTATTTAGCTGGGCTGGTTGCTCCACCACATTGCCTGAGCTTTGGGTATTCTAGTGTTTGCTAGTCCTAGTAAAGGTGTGCTTTTTCTGTTTGTCAGCCAATGTACGAACTCTGCCTGTTTCTCAACTCTGATTCTTCGCTGCCTACTCTGACTTTGAATCTTTTTCTCAGATACATATGAACGCTACCTGCCCTGACCTCAGATTTCTTTCTCGTATGTGCTAGTATGCTGCCTGCCCCAACCTCAGCCATTTTGGAATATCTTCAGTTCTGCAGCTGGCGCACGACAGAAGATTTTCTCAATAGTCTCTATAATCTCTTCTCTTGGTACATACTTTGTTTGTGCACATAAGCAATAGTAACCTAAGCAATACATATGCTATGAGGATAACTATGGCGACTTGGACAATCGTTTCAAGAATTCCCCATGAATCACCCTCCCAAAGTTTTGAACCAGTTGGCAGGGTTGAGGAAGGAAAAGCTTTTACCTGTAGGTTACCTTGGGATCTATATAATGGCAACAAGCAGGTCCTACAACCTGACACATACCTCCTTCCTTTGCTGTCAGGTAGTCTAAAACCAAGGTGTGTTGATTGGTGACAATGATTATCTGGTTCTGGACAATGTTAGAGGTGTTCATGAGTCTTAACACCTCCCATATCTGATCATCCAAATAATCAGTTGCCACTATTAGCTTGTCCCACATCTTCATTACCATGGGGTACAAGAACAAGGTACTAAAAAAATCTTATTGGAGACGCTCATCTCTACTAAGTGAGGTTTACCATTTGGTCTGGGTGTATTGTCCTTGGCCCTTCGATACAGAGTATGTTTAGGTACAGCATTTATATCTATGTTGGAATAGGGTATTATAAAGGTTGCAGAATAAACCGGACAATTGTACATAGACCAGTGACCTTTCTGGGCAACCACTTGTATGCCTTATGCCCACAGACCAGGAATATATCTTCTGGGACTGCAACCACCGTACTATTAAACAACTGAGTTATCAATTTGGCCAGTCGGACATCTTCTGCCAGTTTTGGTCCCTTTTCCTGAACCTCTGAGGAGTTAGAGATTATTCCAGCAATTAAATCAACTAAGGTACGGTTGTTGCAGGCCAGATACTTACCCTTTACAGGATCTATACCAACACACTGCATCAGGCTGTTCGGGTTAGAGTCATTGCAGCCAAATTTGTTATGAGGACTAAAAGACATAGCTTTCGACTGTATTTGAAAACAATAAGTGTGTCCAACTTGGAAAGCATGACACATTGCACCACATGTTTTCGTTTCAGGGGGTAGAGCTATAATAAACTGGTGGCCCTGTTACCATAAGCCAGGGGGGCTCAGCCCATCCTGCAATGGGTTAGGGTGCTTCCCTGTCTCTAGTTTTAGACTTAACCTGCTTCATGCCTGAGAAAAATATAGTAGAGTTGGCCAGTTCAGTCAATTCTGAAAAATTGAGGGGCACGACGAAATAGGGCATACTGGCTAAACTCACAGGACTGTGAGTATAGATCCAACAGTCCCTCAATTTTTCAATGTCATTCAGTCCTTCAAACAGCACCTGATGGTGCCGTATCAAAGCATTGTCCCATTCATCATTCAGTGGACGAAACACTGCTGACACGCTCAGGGTCAGAGCCACTGTCAGCAGGAGGATCTTCATCCTGTGGTTCCAAGACTTTCTTGCAGTGAGAAGCGTGTATCCAGTTGGGTTTTCCTTCAACCTTTACAGGGGTGTGGGTGGTCAACAGTACTTGAAAGGGACCATCGAATCTTGGATCTAGTCCTTTTCTCACATGCCTCTTTATCACCACCCAGTCTCCGGGCTGAAAGTTGTGAGTTCCTTCTACTGAGTCTAGATCTAGAAGTGAAGCAACCACTTGTTTATGAGTATGTTAAAGCCGTTTTGTAAGGGCCTGGACATACCCAGCGAGATTGTCATTATTCATCTGTAACTGCTAGGGGAAGTACAACCTAAGCCTGGGAGCGCACCCAAACAAAACAGTTCTGTTTTTTGGTTGGGAGTGATCCTAACAGTTTATAGGGCGAGGGGCAGGCATTCTGGCCAAGGTCTTTGAGTTTTCTGCATGGCTTTCTGGACTTCTGTAACTTCAATGTGCCGTTGAGGCGTTTAACTCGGACGCTGCTTTGGTAGGCCGCGTGAAACACTTGAGTGACCCCTAGAGCCTGCATGACCTCCCTCATTACTTCTCCTGTGAAATGGGATCCCCTATCTGAATCAATGACTTCAGGAACACCATACCTGCATATCAGTTCACTGACCAATTTCTTGGCGGTATTCTTTGCATTTGCCTTTGCTACTGGGAAGGCATCCGGCCATCCTGAAAAGAGATTAACACACACAAGAACAAACTCATACACATCTACCCTAGGTAGCTGTATATAGTCTATCTGCAATCTCTAAAATGGGTAAAATGGCCTCGGGTGTGCTTGCTTGGAGTCTTCACCACTTGACCGGGATTATTCAATGCACAAATCATGCACCCTTGTACAAACTGAGCTGCTACTATGGAAAACCCTAGTGCAATCCCAACCAGCATTTACAACACTTACCATAGCACTTTTAGACAGATGGGTAGGCCCATGGGCCTCCTGTGCCATAGCAGGATACATGGGACGAGGTAAGCAAGTCCTTTCTTTGTTTCTCCAGATTCCTTGTTCATCAACCTTGGCCCCGTGCTTTGCCAAAAGTTATTTTTCCTCAGGAGAGGCTTGATCAGTCACTTTCTGGAGCATACTTAGACACGTCTTCAGGCTTCAGGATTTTTACCGAGGTGGGGACAGTCTTTACGGGCTGTAGTGCGGCTTTGTCAGCTCGATTTTTACCTTTTGCCTCCACCGTGGTGTGCCTGGTGTGTGCCTTGACCTTGATGATGGCAACTTCCTCTGGTAACAACAGAGAGTTCATAAGTTCTAGTACAGAGTCTTTATTCTTTATAGGATGGCCTGCAGATGTTAGGAAGTGCCTGGCCCGCCAAATAGGTCCATAGTCATGTGCAATACCAAAAGCATACCTTGAGTCTGTTTAGATGTCCACCTTCTTCCCCTTGGCCATTTTACATGCCTCAGTGAGTGCCTTCAACTCTGCCTCATGTGCTGATATATGAGGTGGGAGTGGTTCAGCTGTACCTACCTCGTGCTGTGTGACCACTGCATATCCAGTATGGAACCGGCCATCCTCTCCCATGTACATGCTTCCATCTACAAAATACTCAGTCAGAATTAGAAAGAGTTTTTTTATAAACGTGTTCAAAACCAGACGTTTCCTGCTGCATTAATTGTACGCAATCATGAGGGTCATGTTTAACAAGATCAGTTAAAAGTTCTGATACACCTCCCTACCCAATTTCTGAATCTGTAATCGGTAACAGAGTAGCAGGATTCAGAGTAGTACAATGTTTGAATGAGATGTTTGCAGGCATGAGGAGTGCACACCGTAGTCTCAGTTGTCTGGCCATGGAGATATGTTTTGGTTGCACTTGAGTGAGAATGCCTTGAATGTCATGAGGAGTTTGAACAGTTACAGGGTAGTCCAGAACTATTTCAGAAGCTTTTTCGATCATGGGTTGCACTGCCGCTACTGTCCTGACACAAGAGGGGGCGCCTCTGGCAACAGGATCGAGGCGAGCAGAAAAGTAGGCAACGGGGCGTTGCTGATCTCCGTGTTTCTGAGTCAGTACAGCAGTGCTATGCCTCTGCATTTGAGAACAAAACAAACAGAAAGGTTTGTGATATTTTGGAATGCCCAGAGCGGGGGCAGACAGTATGCACAGTTTCAAAGTATGAAGGTTATTAACAGCTTCTTCTGTAAGATGAAAGGGATCAGGAGACAAACAGTCATATAGGGGCTGCATTAACATAGATGCGTGCCGTATCCAGGGAGACAAGACCCAAAAATACTCTCAAGTTCTGTGCTCCTTTGGGCACCTGTATCTTTTCCACTGCCTCTTTTCGTTCGGGGGGGGAGGTGCCGCACACCGTGCGAGAGTTAGTGTCCAAGAAATATCACCTTGTCTTTACAAAATTGCAGTTTATGCCTAGAAGCTTTACACCCATTTTCTTGGAGAAAAATTAGGAGTGACAGAGTGGCGGCTTGACAGATGGTCTCTGTTTCAACACACAAAAGTAAGTCATCGACATATTGCACATATTGCAATAAGACCACAGTTCCAGGAGGGAACCAATTGGCTAGGACAGACTATAGGGCCTGACTGTACATGGTGGGTGAGTTCTGGGCCCCCTGGGGTAAAACAGTCCATGTATACTGGTTCCCCTTGAAAGTGAAAGTAAAAAGATACTGACAATCTGGATGCAGATGTACACTGAAAAATGCATTTGCCAGGTGAATCACAGTGACAGCAGAGTGCGAATTGGGCACTATTGGGGTTTGTAGGACTGTGACTTTGTTGACCTCCCTTAACGGCCTTCTTCTTCACTGGAAAAAGGGGAGTGTTTGCCGGGGACACAGTCTTGATGAGAACACCTGCTCGGAGAAAATCATCTATTTGGCTGGACACTATTTCCTGAGCGTGACTCAACGGGTACTGTTTTACTTGCGGGGGCTGACACCCAAGCTTTAGAGACACCATCACAGGGGACACAGGTAATTTGCCTATGTCCGTCTTTGAGGTGGCCCAAAGGCTCTCGGGGACCTGGCTGTGCAGACTCTTTTCAGATTTTGTCCAATCAGGAAGATTTCATTCAGCCACCGTTATAGAAGCCATCATTGGGCAGAGAACTTCGACGGGGACTCCAAAGTCTACTTGACTAGTCCTATCTGGGTGCAGATGGATACTGACCCCAAGCGCTTGGAGTACATCAGTTCCCAGAAGAGGTTCAGGGAGATCATCCTTTACCAAAATTTGAGTGATAACAGTACTGTCTTTGATTTTTTTTTGTTTGACTGGTTCAGACTCACGGACAAATACGGTTTCCCCAGTGAAATCCATGCTAGGACGTGGTATGGACTGAGTTGATAGGGTTTTAAAAAGTTCTGGTCAACAACTGTTTTGGCTGTGTCACAATGCGCTCTGTGCGTAGTTCCAGGAAGCGGGGACGGTCGAGGCGCGCTCGCATCATCAGCGCGCCCGGCGTCGCTCATTCCCGTGGTAACCACACTGGGACTGAGCACCGAGCTGATCACTCGGCACTCGGCTGTATTGGAACTCAGGAGTCATGTGACACTGGCCACGTCACATGACTCCACTAACGCCCTATTTAAACAGGCAATGTGCTGGCCACAAATTGCCTGTTATTGAGGTCCTTACTGCGATATTACTTACCTGGTTTGTTGTTCCTGCTTGGCTTCTGATTATCCGTCCATCTCATCCCGTGGTCTTGGCGTTTCCTCCTGGTTCTGACCGGCTTCTCCTGACGATCCTCTGCTTGCTCCTCTGATACCGTGCTGCTCTCTTGGTTTTTGACTCAGCTTGTTTGACTACTCTGTTGCATGTTTTGTCTGTCTACCCTGCACTTATCCTAGCTGAGGGTTTGTCGACCAGTTGTCCCTTGTGGCTAGGACTTGCGAGGCAAGTAGGCAGGGACAGGGGTGCGGGTTGAGCTCAGTGGTCACTTCCCCACCCACTGTGTGTGTGACAGGCTGCCCCCATGTTGACCAGGAATAGAACTGCCTTTTTATTTCCTAGGGATACCGGGATATGTATTTGGGGGCCCACAGACTCTACTTTTACAGGCAGAACCGTCACAGGGGTACCGGTATCCTAGTCTGAAGACGGTGGTGATTTTGGACTAAATTGGCCACCGTTGTCTCTAGGTTTTTCATGGGAGCCCTACAATCTCTCTTCATGTGACCTGGTTTGCCGCAATTGTAACATTTAAAATCACTTTTGGGTTTGGGACCGGTGCCCTGTCCCATATATTTAACCGGAGGAGGGTTTTTCTTCAAGTCTAGTTCTAACCCTTTGGCCGCAGCAATTAATTGGTTTAAAGGGGTCACACACCATTCAGGTTCACAAGCTTTCAGCTTAGCCTGGAGGGTGGGTCGAATCCCCTCCATGAATGCACATGTCAACAGTTTTTCTCCCATGTTTCCAGCTTAATCCCAACCCATGTCGGTCCAGATAGTCCTTAGTCCTGCAGCATAAGTTTCTACAGTCTCCTGAGGACCCTGTACTACATCTTTGAGACTTTCTTCTTCCCTTGTACGTGCCCATTCTGTAAAAACCCTGACAAATTCAGTCCTGGACTGTAAAGTCTTTACCCAGTCTCTAGTCATATTATCCCATGCAGTACGCAGCCCTGCAGGGTGAGCGAATGTGAGGTCACAGGGGTAGTTAACAAACTGAGGGTTGCTCTTGGTACTCACAGTTTTTATATACCCTGGGCAGGCGTACAGCAGTGATGGAGAGGCTGGCACATGGATCCTCTGGGGCACTCTCTGTGTATAGGGACCAGGCCAGGTGGTAGGTGAGGTGCCCTGGATGTTGCAGGTTTAATGTGCCGGTGGCAAGATCCCTTTAAGTTCGTGATTCCAGTGCCGGTAACGGTGGCACACTGATTTATTGTAGTAATAATTGAGGAACACAAGTTGCAGTGAACCAAAACTTCCTTTTACTGAACAGTTCAACTATTTACAGTCTTTAGGCAGTTCCACATGTAAAAGGTTGTAACAGGCAGGCTTTATATAAAACGGCAGGCAAAGTCCTTGCAAGATACTCAGAGGGAATAACACTTACAGATCAGGCTGCACTTTTCCTCAGAATCCTGTCTGTCTTTCTCCAAGGCCCGTATGCCCTATTGCTGGCTTTATCCTTGGGTAGGGAAAACTTCCTCTGGTATATGTCTCCTTGCTGTAAATATATCTTTCTGCCCTTCAGCTCTCTGTTTGGCTGAAATAAACTTGGTTCTGCACTGTACTTTGATAGGAACTTAGTTTCGACTTCTTCCCCTGGTGGCAAGCTAGGAGCCTGGGCTATCTAGCTGCATGTCAGAAGCTGCTCCTCAGCTCCTGCCTGGCTGAAGTGACTCTTGGCTTCTGAACACACACTCTGACTGACTCTTTCCTGTCTGGGCCTAACTATATATACTAGGAGGTTCCCTAGCTCCCTTTACAGCTTGGGAGGAGAAACTGCACCCCTAACAGGCCTGGTACACAGGAGACAATAGGACAATATACATTAAAATGCAATATAAAATACCATGACCATGTTCCACAAGAGGTGGAGAACAACGTGACCCAATTGACCCTTAAGTAGTGCCCACATTTACATAGTGGGACACTACACCCATTTCTGTGTTCGTTCATATAGTCATTCACCATTTAATGTTGTGACTCCCCCTTCTTCAGCAACATCAGATCCTTCAAGTCAGTCCACGTAGCCCCATAAGTCACCTGTATCTGTTGAAGAGTCCTAGAAGTAGGAATAGGTCTCGTCAGAGGGTCGGGCAGTCGGGTCAAAAGTCCGAGTTGGTCTTTCGGACTCCAAGGGTGGTATTCAGTCACACTGGCGTGAAGAAATTCAGGTTCCTGATTCCGGCTGGATGTTCCAATGACCTGTCCAGGTGGCGGCTGGATGTTCCAATGACCTGTCCAGGTGGTCCTGAGGTTGTATCAGGTCCTCCTCTCGTCTGTTGTCCTGTTGAGGGTCTGGGTAGGATTCTTGTCTTAGTCACAACAGGGTAGAGTCCTACAGGTCTGTGGGGTCATGGGGTACCACAGGCTCGGCATGCATTGGCCCAGTCTGGATTCTGATTGCCACAGACATTACAAGTCCCTCCCTCCGTTCCATTCCCTCTTGGAGGTCTAGGGGCAGTTGGATATGGGGGAGGTCGTTCGTCAGCGTCATTGTCTTTTGATTTCTGAGTATACAACAGTCTACCTCTGACTACTTCTCCTCGACACCCCTCAGTTTCAGCTTCCCCTGCCACTTTAACCCAGGTATTAACTACTTCTTCACATCCATTATCCAACCACAATGTGTCCTTCTATATCTTTCCCAAGTATCCACATTTAAATTTCCATCCTTCATTTCTACCTTCTTCAACACCCTGTCAATATTGTTCAAACCTTTTTTTCCTTCCCTCTCTTCGACTAAAGTCTTAGCTGTTTTGTAACCCTCTGGTATACTGAAATTGTTCCCCATTTTGTATATCAATCTTTTTCCATAGAAAGTTAAACAATTATTAAGACGTCTATTTTCCCTCAGTTTCCTCAGAATTTCCTTACTATATTTACCTAGTGTATTCTGTTACTGAGTTTCTTAACCAATCAAAACCTCCCAAACCAGACATTGGAGTCCAAGGACTTTGATTACCCTTCCTGTAATTCTCCAAGATTTTCCACATACAATAAAGAACAAATAAGGCACATACCAATACTCCAAAAACTAAACCAAAGACTTCCCAATTGAAACTGTCAATCTTAGTTCTCAAAATCCAACAATCATAGTCATTTTCAGGTTCTTACCAAAAATAGGCTCAACTATAAAAGGAATTATACGTACATTCAATCACCAGATCCTCGAACAGGACAAATCACTCAGGGAGACACAGATATAGGGTAAGATAAAGTTTCTTACCTTTTAGCACTATTTCTTATATCTGCAAATCCCGGACTGGAACGTCCAATTTGTCGGAGACAAGATGAAGTGTCCTTTAGTTGAGCCTCACATTGGGCACCAAGATTTTGTTAGGGAAATATCCCTTTATCCTATAATTGTTGGAATCCAAATTAAAAAGGGACACGAGCGTTTGGGGAAACTGACACATACATTGGATGTAGTTGTATCAGATTTCTCTTTATTTTAAAGACAAGCTCACAATATATAGGTTCTAAAAAGAAAAACCATCACATGACAAACATGACATTTGCGGTTATAAGATATAGATCATAAGACCATACATATGTTTCCATTCATCCCCCCCCCCTCTCCCGCACTTTCTGAGACACAGATACCTCTGCTAAGAAGGAAACTGTGGGGGGGATGTGGGTGTACACATGAGCTGACCTTTTCATGCCTTGTTTTAGATTAACCCTGTAAGCTCCATTCAAGACACTGACCTCCATCTCCCACAGGCACATTACCCTTTTTTGATTGACAAAGCTCTATTGGGATGACAACACCTTGATGGTCTGGTGAGTAGCCCTCTGAGTTGCTCGGGTTGCTCTTGGAAGAGATTTTTTCAAGGATTTCTTCAAGGCTTCCAGTACTTCACTGCAGCAGCTGTGAAGCACGTTCATGACAACAGGGAGGTTATTGTTGTCCTGCACCTGGATGACAATGACTTCTTGATTTGGGAGTTGGTATCGCCAATCTGCAGTTTAGGCTTCCAGGTTTCCCACTTCTGGCAATAATAGTCATGTAGTCACTTTGGACTCTGTGTCTATTAAGGCTGAAAATGGGACTCCATTGATGCGCATCACAACTTTAGTTCAGGAGCTCACATATTTAGGCATCCAGGTCTGACCTTCTGGACCTAATACACTTACTCCCGTGGGGTGCTCCTTGGCCTTGGGCGGGGTGCCCGTTTAACTGCCAGAAAGCTTTCTCTGTGTGCCCACGTTTAAGGCAATATTTGCAGACAGGTCTCTTAATCTGTTTGTATCATTCATCCAACAGCCTATTTGTAGTCAGGAATTGATCCTCTTTGGGACCAGAAGGAGACGCCCAGGCTGCAGAGTTCTCTCTGTCTTGGAACGGTTTTCCAGCTGCTCTAGCTGTTTCCTCATCTTCAGCTAGGATGAAGACATGGACAGTTAGGGCAGCAACTGCAGCTGTGGTCTGCAGGCAGAAGAATGGGCAACAAGTTACTGTTCTCAGCAGATTTGAGCTTGCAGTCCCTCCCCTGGATACCAATGCCAAGCTCCTTAAAGTGCAAGAAAAGAGTATCTGGGTGCTGAGCTTACAGCATTTTTAGTTGGCTCTTTTGAGTCTCATTAATGATACCTTCAATAAACTGCTTTCTCAGAGTTTGCTCCTGACTCTCAGCCACTCAGGGATCTATATGAATGATGGCCCTTAGGGCATAAGGCAAAGTCTCTTAGAGGCTCCCCAGGCTGTTGTTGCTTCGCAAAGAAACACATCTTGAGTTCAGAGGCAGTCCTAGTTTCAAAGGATGGTACTTAATCTGTCTAAGATCTGATCTGCTGTCCTTTTCTCTGGCCGGGGTCAGGACTTGACTTACAAGAGGGGCAGCCCCCTCTAACTAGCCAATTAAGATCTCCACTTTCTGATCTTGAGCTAACAGGTATAGCTTAAATATAGCTTGCATTTTATCACAGAAATCTCTTGTGAATGAGACTCTCCAGTGTAGCATGAAAGCCAGGGGGCTCCAAAGTAGTACAGCATGGTTAGAGGTATGATCCAGGGAGCTGAATAGGGCAACGGCAGCTGAATAGGTGCATTACCCCTTTAAGGGTTGCAACGACAGCTTGATGTAAGTGGACATGGTGCTTCACAATGCAGATTACGGCCCCAAACAGTCTCTAGCAAGGTTAATTTCCCCAGCGGTACTCACTCAGACTATTTGACATTGGATCTAAGGGTCTGGTGAAGCTGGAACTGCATCGCGGCTCCACTTTGGTTTCTCCAAGATAGCCACAGGCTTTATTTCCCAGACAGGACCAGGCAGGCGTGATCACCTTTAGGCTTATTGCACACGAACGTGTGCGCTCCGTGGCCGTATTACAGACCGCATTTGCGGATCCGCAATACACGGGCACCGTTCCGTGTGCTTTCTGCATCACGGATGCGGACCCATTCACTTCAATGGGTCCGCAAATCCGGAGATGCGGAATGGTGTGGAACGAAGTGCTTCCATGGGGTTTCATCCCGTACTTCCGTTCCGCAAAAAGATAGAACCGTATACGGAACGAATGGATCTGCAAAAAAACGGAAGGTACTCCGCATGCCGTCCGTTTCCGTATTTCCGTTCCGTTCAAAGATAGAACATGTCCTATTATTGTCCGCATAACGGACAAGGATAGTATTGTTCTATCAGGGGCCAGCTGTTCCGTTCCGCAAAAAATGGAATGCACGCAGACCGCAAAATACTGAAAAAGCCATACGGTCGTGTGCAAGAGGCCTTACACTGCCTGTCAATCAAAGGGCAGAGAGCGTGGCAGGTACAAAGAGAGCAGAGTGATGCAAGGGAGGCTCGTCCCCGCTCATCACCGGATGTTTGGGGAGATGCAGCGGCGGCCGTGGGGGGATCAGGAGCAGCTTGGGTGCCGGGGAGCAGGGTAAGTAAGTAAAGCATTTGGGGACATGTTTTAGACATTGGATAACCACTTTAAAGCAGGCAGACCAGACCATAAAGCATGCCTGTCAGTAGTCATTCTCAGCACCGGAATAGTTTTTGCCATTTTCTATGCTTCTTAATAAGGGGCTGAGGTTAATTTACTCTGTGGAAAGCGTACATATTCAGCGTCAATAACAGCCAGCCCCAGGCGTATGCTCTTGTATTTGCATATAGAGAAGAGAGGCAGTAAATTACACAGCACTTGTATTTCAGTTTCACTCAGTGATGTCGGCTATCATTTTTGAAGAAAACCAAAGAGGTTTTTTGGAAAGATCTGCAAACCATGTGCCTTCAAGTCATAGCATTATCTCCCCAGCAGTAATTAAAAGAGATTGAACCTATTATTTGCAGGGAGTGTCTTGTCTAAAAGAAGAATTCCCTTAATTACAATGAGTGTGCACTTACTAATGGCCGAAAGGACATCTGCCAAGCAAAGAACAAGTACTATGACTACATACAGTTGTGTTCAAAATAATAGCAGTGTGTTTAAAAAAGAGAATAAAGCTCAAAATCCCTCATTTTATTTTAATCAGATTTTTTCCTACAGAAGGACACCCTTTTTATAGCGGCATTTGCGATGCAAATTGCGCTAACATCTGTGCAAAATCCTTCTAATAGCTTTTATTTCCATACACACAAATGCATTGGGAACACTGCATATCCTATTTCGAACCAAAACATGAAGAAAAATATATAAAATTTGTGTTGTTCCTCTAAAAAGAATTTAAGAAAAGTGAATAGTAGACTGTTAAAAAAAATAGCAGTGTTTGTATTCTTCTTTACAAACTCAAACCTTCACTATATAAACTGAAAAGTGTTTGAAGATTTTGCTTTTCTTTGAATCACTAACTAATATCTAGTTTTATAACCGCTGTTTCTGAGAACTGCTGTACATCTGTGTTACATGGAGTCAACCAACTTCTTGTACCTGTGAACAGGTATTCCAGCCCAGGATGATTGGACTACAGTCCACAGTTCTTCTCTATTTCTTGGTTTTGCCTCAGAAACTGCATTTTTGATGTCACCCCACAAGTTTTCTATTGGATTAAGATCTGGAGATAAAACAGGGGCGGACACAGACAGCAGAGGGCCCCTGTGCAAAGAATGTGCCTGCCCCCCCCCCCCCCCCCCTCTTCCAAGCCAAATTCTCAACATAACCTATTCCGTCCTAACATTACTTATAGCAATACAAAACATACAGGGTAAGACTACTTTCACACCTGCGGCACTACGCTCCGGCCACCTGATCCGGCAGAGAATGCTCAGGCATGCAGCGGTTTGTGTCCCGCTGATTCTCTGCATTTTTGCCGGATTGTGGCCGATCTCTGCCAGACCCCATTATAGTCAATGTGGCCGGCGGACATTCTGTCTGCATCCAGCAGTGCTGGAGCATTCCGGCAGGCTGTTCTCTGCCAGAATAACTAACTCAGATGTGAAGGTAGCCTAATACAGGTCCACATACCGGTTACATCCAGTGACATCTTCTTTGATGTAGATGTTCTCTGTCCTCATCTTCTCCTTTCTTCTCCTTTCTGATGATTTCTTTCAGTCATCTCTTCTCTCTGCAGGGTTTGACAGACATCTTAGTTTCCTAGTTTTCCATCATCCTCCCACCTAATCAACACCCCTCTAATATTGAGCCTGCTGTGCTCCCTATACAAGTTACACACAGATAGTTCCCCTTAAATAATTATTGGCACACAGTGTCCTAAAAAATAACTGCGCCCAGGAAACGGTGTCCCTGACACTAATAGTGTAAACATAATGTTCCCCAAAAATAAGTGTGCTAAGCTGATACCGTGCCAGGGTGCCCACCAAAGTAACAGTGCTCCCCAAAATCCCACCAATAGAAATAATTATCTACCAGACAACACGTAGTAGTAATAGTGCCCTACAGTAAAAACGACCCCACTGTGTCCCAGAAGTAATAATGCTCCCATAGTGCTCATACTAGTATTCAAGTTCCTGATAGTCCCTCAACTGTAATAAAGCCCACCATAATGCCCCCAGTAGTAATAATTCTCTTTATAATGTGTAACAGTAGTAAAATGCCCCCTTATAATGTGCGCCAGTACATAAAAGTGTCCTGTTGTGTGGCAGTATAAAAAATACCTCCTGTTAGTGCCCCCTGTAGAGTCAATGTCCCCATAGTACCCTCATAATGTGTGCCAGTGCCCCCTACTGTTTGCCCAAAAAACCCTCTTAGTGCCACCAGTTAAGCCAAGGTCCCCATAGTGCCCTATAATTTGTGCCAGTATAAAATACTCCTATATTGTGTGCCTCCCCTTGTCCCCATGGTGCCTGACAATGTGCTAGTATAAAATGCCCCCATAATGTGTGCCAGTATATAAAATGGGGTCACCAGTAGATGCCCCCATACTGCTCCCCCCTTCTCCATAGTGCCCATGTGTGCTAGCATATAAGATAGGGCCCCCATAGTGCTACTCCCCCTCCATAGTGCCCCCCATGTCTGCCAATATATAAGATAGAGCCCCAGAAGATGCCCCCATAGTGCTCCTCCCCCTCCATAGTGCCCCCCATGTGTGCCAGTATATAAAATAGGGCCCCAATAGTACTCCCCCCTCCATAGTGCCCCCATGTGTGTCAGTATTTAAAATAAGGCCCCCCATAGTGCTCCTCCCCCTCCATAGTGCCCCCCTTGTGTGCCAGTATATAAAATAGGGCCCCAATAGTACTCCCCCCTCCATAGTGCCCCCATGTGTGTCAGTATTTAAAATAAGGCCCCCCATAGTGCTCCTCCCCCTCCATAGTGCCCCCCTTGTGTGCCAGTATATAAAATAGGGCCCCAATAGTACTCCCCCTCTCCATAGTGCCCCCATGTGTGCCAGTATATAAAATAGGGCCCCAATCATACTCCCCCCCTCCACAGTGCCCCCCATGTGTGTCAGTATTTAAAAAAGGGCCCCCATAGTGCTCCTCCTCCTCCATAGTGCCCCCCATGTGTGCCAGTACATAAGATAGGGCCCCCAGTAGATGCCCCCATGAGTTCCAGATAGGGCCCCTAGTAAAGCGTAAATAAAAAAAATATATAAACTCACATACTTACCTCCTTGCCGCTTTCAGCGATGCGATGCAGGCCTCTTCCGGCCTGCGTCCCACGCTGTATGGCTCAGGCGGCGTGATGACGTCATTGCACCACCTGCGCCGTCCTCTGATAGGTTGCAGGCCTAGTTACTGTAGCCTATGAGAGGACTGGGGAAGGGAGACGCCTCTCCCCTGCCCCGTCGCAGCATCCATCCGTATTGCTGTCCTAAGGACAGCGATACAGATGAATAGAGATGAGCGCTTCCACAATTGAAGTGCTCATCTCCCCCTGCTGCCGGTAAGAAGGGGCCCCCTCCTGCTCTGGGCCCCTGTGCAGCCGCACCGGCTGCACATGCGGTATGTCCGCCCCTGCGGAGATTGGGCTGGCCACTCCATAACGTCAATCTTGTTGGTCTGGAACCAAGATGTTGCACGTTTACTGGTATGTTTGGGGTCGTTGTCTTGTTGGAACACCCATTTCAAGGGCATTTCCTCTTCAGCATAAGGCAGCATGACCTCTTCAAGTATTCTGATGTATTCAAACTGATCCATGATCCCTGGTATGCGATAAATTCGCCCAACACCGTAGTATGAGAAACATCCCCATATCATGACGCTTGCGCCACCATGCTTCACTGACAAACTGTCTCCGGCCACTAGACCCAAAAAGAACAATCTTACTTTCATCAGTCCACAAAATGTCTCCTTAGTCCAGTCAATGTTCTCTTTGGCAAATTGTAACCTCTTCAGCACATGTGTTTTTTTCAACAGTGGGACTTTGTGGGAGCTTCTTGCAGATAGCTTGACATCACATAGGCGTCTTCTAATTGTAACAGTACTCACAGGTAACTTTAGACCTTCTTTGATCTTCCTGGAGCTGATTGTTGGCTGAATCCTTGCCATTTTGGCTATTCTTCTAACCATTTGAATGGTAGTTTTTCGCTTTCTTCCATGTCTTTCAGGTTTTGGTTGCCATTTTAAAGCATTCGCGATCATTTTAGCTGAGCAGCCTATCATTTTCTGCACTTCTTTATATGTTTTCCCCCTCCAATGAACTTTTTAATCAAGGTACACTGTTCTTCTGAACAATGTCTGGAACAACCCATTTTCCTCAGAATTTCAGAGAGAAATGCACTGTAACCAGCATGTACAACATTTGCTGCCTTCCTTCCTTAAATAAGGGCAATAATTGCCACCTGTTTTTCAAAGAATGAATGACCTCACTCATTGAACTCCACACTGCTATTATTTTAAACATGCCCCTTTCAATTAGTGATTTGATTACACAGAATCAGCAGTATGCATGGCATGACTGTTAGGTCTGTTGGATTTCTATTACTCTATTACACCTGCTAGAAAATTATTTGCCATGTAGAAATATCATTTCTACCAAAACAGTGATTGATCAGGTTAGTGATGTCTGACTGCTATTATTTTGAACACAACTATACCTCCCAACTTTTTGGACGGTCAAAGAGGGACACTTATGGTTTATTATGTGAAAGGTCCACTTTCTTCAATAGCTTTTTAATTTTTTTTGCAATACAATAGCGCAAAAATTATATGAATATAAAGATTTCTAAAATCAAAATTATATCAAATAAGGAAATAATATGCAAGGTGGGCTTTAATATATAGATAGGAACCAGGGAGACACATTCTGGATCAATATTGTAAATGTAACAATGCAAAATTATACCCCAGATTAAAACAAGGGACATTTAAAGAGCAAAGAGGGACAGGGGGACTTGGGTGAAAAAGAGGGACTGTCCCTCCAAAAGAGGGACACTTGGGAGGTATGTGACTATGACCCATGAAACGTGCTTTTAAAGGTCAACTGCAGGGCACTAAAACTAAAGCCTGTATTAGATGTTCCTTCCCGGCAATCGTGATCGTCGCTAAAGCCATTGCCTATCCCCATACTGAATCATTGTTTGTCGGGAGCAGATTGTGATTACACAGCACGATCTGCCACCAGCAAATGATGATTTTTAAACCTGTTGAAAGAGTGGGATTGCAGTATTACTCTGGCAGATCATCGCTAGCAAACATTCATACGAACCTGTCATTAATTTTATGCTGAACTCACGGAGAACAGCATAAAGTAGTGACCGACACACTGATGTCAGTGGTGTGTCACTCATCAGCTAAAGGTAAGTGGTTGCCAAGAACCAGCATCATAATCATTGCAGCCCGGGACTTGAAAAGAGTCAAGTCTACCTGAGAAGAGTCTGAGTTATTCATAAGCTCCTGCTCTCCCCGACCATCTGCTGATGATTGGCAGTTCTCTTCTAGGGAGAAAAGTAAGGAGAAGACTGTCAATCATCAGCAGTTGGGTGGGGAGAGCAGGAGCTCATGTCTCTTCTGTGTTTTGGACCCACTCCTGGTTTTGGCTTACAAATACTGATGCAAAAATACTGACCGTGTGAAAGAAGCCTTAGGCTAGCTTCACATCTGCGTCAGAGTTCTCCAGATCTACCATTGCTGGATACTGCCATCATTAACTATAATGGGGTCCAACAAATATGCCGGAAATCAGTAGGGCAAAAAACACATTTATTTTTATCCTGCTTAGTTCCGGAATCCCTGCTGGAACAGCCAGGTGCAGGTGTGAAACTAGCCTAAGGCTACATTCACACGACCGTGAAAAGCTGTCCCATAATGGACTCTTTAGTAATGGCCATCACACGTTCATTTTTAGGACCAACGTTTATGGGGCTATTCACATGGGAATTTTTTAATGGGCAGTGAATAGCAGCTGTCAAAAATTAGGACATTTCCTCTTTTTGGCCGTTTTCACGGCCAGACGGACTCCATTGTAATGGATGGGCCCATTTTAATGGCCATGTAGACAGGAGTACACCCATCTAATGGGCGTTAAAAATAGGTTAAAGTGCCTTTCAGAGGTTAAAAAAAATAATAATAATAATAATATACATATATATATATATATATATATATATATATATACACACACACACACTCACCTATAGAATTATTAGAAACACCATACTAATACGGTGTTGCACCCCCTTTTGCCTTCAGAACTGCCTTAATTCTACGTGGCATTGATTCAACAAGGTGCTGATAGCATTCTTTAGAAATGTTGGCCCATATTGATAGGATAGCATCTTGCAGTTGATGGAGATTTGAGGGATGCACATCCAGGGCACGAAGCTCCCGTTCCACCACATCCCAAAGATGGTCTATTGGGTTGAGATCTGGTGACTGTGGGGGCCATTTTAGTACAGTGAACTCATTGTCATGTTCAAGAAACCAATTTGAAATGATTCGAGCTTTGTGACATGGTGCATTATCCTGCTGGAAGTAGCCATCAGAGGATGGATACATGTTCTCATTCTGTTTACGCCAAATTCGGACTCTACCATTTGATTGTCTCAACAGAAATCGAGACTCATCAGACCAGGCAACATTTTTCCAGTCTTCAACAGTCCAATTTTGGTGAGCTCGTGCAAATTGTAGCCTCTTTTTCCTATTTGTAGTGGAAAAGAGTGGTACCCGGTGGGGTCTTCTGCTGTTGTAGCCCATCTGCCTCAAGGTTGTGCGTGTTGTGGCTTCACAAATGCTTTGCTGCATACCTCGGTTGTAACGAGTGGTTATTTCAGTCAACATTGCTCTTCTATCAGCTTGAATCAGTCGGCCCATTCTCTCTCTCTGACCTCTAGCATCCCCAAGGCATTTTTGCTCACAGGACTGCCGCATACTGGATGTTTTTCCCTTTTAACACCTTTCTTTGTAAACACTAGAAATGGTTGTGCGTGAAAATCCCAGTAACTGAGCAGATTGTGAAATACTCAGACCGGCCCGTCTGGCACCAACAACCATGCCACGCTCAAAATTGCTTAAATCACCTTTCTTTCCCATTCTGACATTCAGTTTGGAGTTCAGGAGATTGTCTTGACCAGGACCACCCCCCTAAATGCATTGAAGCAACTGCCATGTGATTGGTTGACTAGATAATTGCATTAATGAGAAATAGAACAGGTGTTCCTAATAATTCTTTAGGTGAGTGTGTATATATTCACCTTATCCACTTGAACGTGATAACACTCTGCACTGAAGGGAACTGAAAGGACCTGACACTCCCAGTGCATTTTATATACATGGTGCACTATTGGGGAGGATTTGGTACTAGGGGAGCACTATTGGGAGGCATTTTATATACAAGAGGCACTATTGGGGGAAATATATATACAGAGGGCCTTACATATATAATGGGGCTATTATGGGGGCATTATGGACACTGAGGGCACTACAGGGGGCATTATAGATACTGGGGGCACTGTGGCAGTGTACTAAGGGCCCTGCAGGGGTTGGGATGCTTAGAAAAAATAAGCCAATGAAATTCATACATTTTTCATGGCCTTTGTTAAAACAGCTGCAAAACGACCATTGAAAACAGGCAAACAGAAAATTGATTCACCTATGGATGCAGAATGGCCATGGAAAACTGACAGTGAGTCTTTTTTTAATAGGTGTTTTTTTTTTTTCACTGTCTGGTGAATACCACTTCTCTGCCCAAGCCTTCAATCTATCCAGATCCATCAGTAGGAGTGTAATGTCCTCTTCCGTGTTAATTACTTTACACAGTTATTCTGCAAGGTCATTAATATGTTAAAGAAAATAGGGAACAATACTGTCTCTGTGGCACCCCACTAGTAACTGTGACCACCCTAATACTGCCCCTGTGGTATCCAACTAGTAACTGTGACCACCCTAATACTGCCCCCTGTGGTATCCAACTAGTAACTGTGACCACCCTAATACTGTCCCCTGTGATACCCAACTAGTAACTGTGACCACCCTAATACTGCTCCCTGTGATACCCAACTAGTAACTTTGATCACCCTAATACTGCCCCCTGTGATACCCAACTAGTAACTGTGATCACCCTAATACTGCCCCCTGTGGTACCCAACTAGTAACTGTGACCACCCTAATATTGCCCCCTGTGCCACATATTAGTAGCAGTAAGAACATCTGAAGTTTAGATATGCAGACCTGTAATGTGGATACAATACACCATCAGTATTCTGCAGTCTTCATTACAGTGACTGTCAGGGGGAATTATGACCTGCGCTACAGCAAAACCAGTTTACTGACGGACAGGCATAACAAGTGCAAAAAGCAGTGCAATTTGCCCTTTGGCAAAAAGAATCATCCATGAATCAGCAATAAAATGCAGAGTATAACTGAAAAGAGAAATAAATACATGTACACAGCATTGGACTGAGAATACCGAGAGCCACTAGAGGAGATTATACTGAGATCCCACCCATCATCTCATTGTAATGAGACATTATAATCTTTTTTGTTATAATTACTCACAGGACATTGCATCAAGTTCTTGTAGGCTATTTGTGAATCATCCCAAAAGAAAGAGACCTAGTAAGAGAACTCACCTTGTGGCAGTGGATGTATCTCACCCAGAGGAGCCTGGGTGAGAACAGAAAAGTCCCGGCAAAGCATGGAAAGGGGGTGTTGTTTGCACCAGGAGTGTGTCACCAAGGGGCCCGGCCTTGGTGGAGTAAAGGCCCTAGATATAGGTGGCCACTAAGCTAGTTGGTGGACACCACACTACTTAGCTTAGCTGTCTCCAGCTAGTCCAGGGCGGGCTTTTACTGGGAACAGGCAATGTGTTGGGTGGGTGCCTGTTCCCAATGCTCTACTCCGGGATTTAAGAATATGCCCATGTCCAGGGATGCTATTTAAGGCTACTTTCACACTAGCGTTCGGAGCGGATCCGTCTGATGTTTCATCAGACGGATCCGCTCCGATAATGCAGACGTTCGCATCCGTTCAGAACGGATGCGTCTGCATTAAAACTTAGAAAATTTTCTAAGTGTGAAAGTTGTCTGAGCGGATCCGTTCAGACTTTACATTGAAAGTCAATGGGGAACGGATCCGCTTGAAGATTGAGCCATATTGTGTCATCTTCAAGCGGATCCGTCCCCATTGACTTCCATTATGAGTCTGGACGGATCCGCTCGCCTCCGCACGGCCAGGCGGACACCCGAACGCTGCAAGCAGCGTTCAGGTGTCTGCTCACTGAGCGGAGCGGAGGCTGAACGCTGGCAGGCGGATCCGCCTCCACTGAGAATGCATTGGGGCCAGACGGATGCGTTCGGGGCCGCTCGTGAGCCCCTTCAAACGGTGCGCACGAGCGGACACCCGAACGCTAGTGTGAAAGTAGCCTAATCCTGTTGCTAGACTTGGGTGGGGCTCTCAGTCTGAGAAAGGAGCAGGCTGTGCTAAAGCCTGTGGGAACTGGGCCCTTCTGACCCTGTGTAGGGTAAGCACTGCAGTGTTTTGGGGAGCTGGGTGGTAGGGACT
The DNA here is from genome assembly GCF_905171765.1 of Bufo bufo. Taxonomy (NCBI): domain Eukaryota; kingdom Metazoa; phylum Chordata; class Amphibia; order Anura; family Bufonidae; genus Bufo; species Bufo bufo. The sequence goes on from NC_053393.1 coordinate 72,063,491, forward strand.
ATATTGTTTAGTCTGTGGCCAGACAGCTGAGGATTTGTTTTGATTTATGTTTTGGTTGCTGTTTGTGCATGAAGACTGCAAAATAAATGCACTGTTTGGACACTAAAGCCTTTGTCTGGAAGAAGTCTGTGAGAATGACCCTCGAATAAAAAGACGATCCCTTACAACCTCCAAATATTGTCTACTACTGGACCTTTGGGATCTGTTGCACTAGAGGTTCATCACTGTGTCCCTGTTTGGACCCATCAGAGGTCTAGTCGTTACATACTATGCTGATATTTATCAGTGGAATTACTGTGGGTGTGTGAAGGAGGTGTGCAGGGGAGAATGACAGGAGAACACAGTTTAAGCAATTGGGGGTTTGGGTCAGCAAGTGATGACTGCAATGCACTCCTTTTTAGATGCAGGTGCTTATAGTATTTTCCACCCTATAAGATGCACCTGCCCATAAGACGCACCTAGGTTTTAAAGGAAGAAAATAATATATTTTCCATCAGACCCCCAATGTTAATAAGACCCCAGCTCAGACCACAAATTTATTTTATGCACTTATATAGCGCTACTATATTCCACAGCGCTTTACAGACATTAGCATCCAACTGTCCATCATCCAATTGTGGGGCTCACAATCTAAGTTCCCTATCAGTATGTCTTTGGAGTGTGGGAGGAAACCAGAGGAAACCCATACGAACACAAGGAGAACATACAAACTCCATGCAGATGTTTTCCTTGGTTGGATTTGAACCTAGGACCCCAGCGCTGCAAGGCACCAGTGCCAACCACTGAGCCACTGTGCTGCCCTAATGTTAATAACGCTTCAAATCAGATCTTTGATCAGACCCCCAATTTTAATAAGACCCCCGATGTTAGTAAGACCCCCAATCAGACCTCAGATCAGACTCTCAATGTTTATAAGAGCCCGATTCAGACATCAGATCAGACTCCTATGTTACTAAGACCTGAAAGTTAATCAGAACTTAGATCAGGAAAAAGAAAAAAGAAATCAACTCACCTCTCCTGCTCCTGAGATCCAGCTCTCTAACTGTGCTGTGACCCGACATTGCACAACGTGAGGTCACAGAGCGCGTCAACGTCCTCCCACTGTATGCAGGTCACAGTGCAGGGTCCCACATATGTGTGTAAAAGGGACACTTTAAACATCTGATTATTTATGTATTTATTTGCATTGTATGGTATTTCCTATTATCAGGCTGGCAATGTCATGTCACCCATTCGCCCCTAGATGGTGCTGGCACCACTCATTTATATAGCTTGGGGTGTGTGTTAGAACAGTAGAGTAGAAGGAGAGAGAGCAGAGTAGAGAGGAAGTGAAGTTAGTTAGTACAGTGTGTATAAGGGAGAGAAACAGGCATCGTCCATCACGTAGTCTGCTATTTCTACCCTTTGGTCATGGCCAGGCTAAGGGAGTACAGCCAACATTTAAATACAGCAGCCAAGCACAAGACAATAAGTCTATGTCTAAATATGAAGCAAGCCTAGTGAGGGTTACAGCTGAATCTAGCTTATGGACCTCATCAACACAAGTGCCCGAAAGCAACTTTCCAAGTGCCGGGACACTAATAGATAATTAGTAGTGTTGATCGAGCACCAAAGTGCTCGGGTGCTCAGATCCTCGGGCCGAACACCTCGGGATGCTCGGGTGCTCTACCGAGAGCCCGAGCTCAATGGAAGTCAATGGGGGAACCTGAGCATTAAACCAGTCACCCCCTGCTCTTAAGAGGGGAGGGTGTCTGGTTCATAGGAAAAGGTAAGAAAAATTGATTGAAACACCACCGAAATGGTTCGAGAACAGCATGGGGAGGATGTCTGGATGCATCTTGGACTCCCAGGTCGCTGCTGGGAACCATGTTGTCAGAGTAGTATGCCACTTTTACAGACTGACAATAATATGCCCAAAACCGAAGATAAAATCAATTTTAGAGGAAACATTTTTAGGAAGCATTCTTTCCTGTATATTTACTTGCATATAAAGTGCAAGTGCTGCCAAAAATTAAAAGCAAGAGGCACTCCGATACAACCTGTATATCACATAAAGGAGGGCATCACATTGTGGTACAATTGTTCAGGTAGTGGGACTCCTACACTCATAAAGCCTATGCACTAAGTGAAAGGGCTGCCAAAAATTACAAGGTACCAGCACTACAATGCACCCTTTGTTACACATAAAGGAGGGCATCATACACACCCTTTAAAAATTATGATTGATGGCCTCCTGGTGACCCTCAAAAACATTTGGAGCAAGGGCCTGCTGATCTGACCATCTAAAACATTAGGGACGAGGGCCTGCTGCTGAGCTGACCCTCTAAAACATTAGGGATGAGGGTCTGCTGCTGAGTTGACCATCGAAAAAATTATGGTTGAGGGCCTGCTGTTGAGCTGACCCTCTAAAAGGATGTAGGTGAGGGCCTGCAAGTGAGCTGACCCTGTAAAACATTATATGCGAGGGCCTGCAGGTGAGCTGACCCTGTAAAAGATTGTAGGTGAGGGCTTGCAGGTGAGCTGACCCTGTAAAACATTATATGCGAGGGCCTGCAGGTGAGCTGACCCTGTGAGGGCCTGCAGGTGAGCTGACCCTGAAAACAATTGTAGGTGAGGGCCTGCAGGTGAGCTGACCCTGTAAGAGATTGTATATGAGGGCCTGCAGGGGAGCTGACTCTGTAAAACATTATATGCAAGGGCCTACAGGTGAGCTGACCCTGTAAAAGATTGTAGGTGAGGGCCTGCTGGTGAGCTGACCCTCTAAAAGGTTGTAGGTGAGGGCCTGCTGGTGAGCTGACCATCTAAAACGTTGTAGGTGAGAACCTGCAGGTGAGATGACCCTGCAAAACATTATATGCGAGAGCCTGTAGGTGAGCTGACCCTGTAAAACATTATATGCGAGGGCCTGCAGGGAAGCTGACCCTGTAAAACATTATATGTGAGGGCCTGCAGGTGAGCTGACCCTGTAAAAGATTATAGGTGAGGTCCTGCTGGTGAGCGGACCCTGTAAAACATTATATGTGAGGGCCTGCAGGTGAGCTGACCCTGTAAAAGATTATAGGTGAGGTCCTGCTGGTGAGCTGACCCTGTAAAACATTATATGCAAGGGCCTACAGGTGAGCTGACCCTGTAAAAGATTGCAGGTTAGGGCATGCGGTTGAGCTGACCCTGTAAAAGATTGTAGGTGAAGGCCTGCAGGTGAGCTGACCCTGTAAAATATTATATGCGAGGGCCTGCAGGTGAGCTGACCCTGTAAAACATTATATGTGAGGGCCTGCAGGCGAGCTGACCCTGTAAAAGATTATAGGTGAGGTCCTGCTGGTGAGCTGACCCTCTAAAAGGTTGAAGCAAATATGTGGCCACAGGATGAGAAAGGCGCTCATAGGGTGAATAGGTAAACATGAAACAGCGTTCTTCAATTTAAGGTGAATATGTGCAGCTCACCTGTTTAGATTGCACCGAATTGGGTGCAACCGTGATGAAGGTCCGCTGTATTAACTAGGTATCAGGTTGGAGCTGCCGTGTCCAAAAGAACCAAGGGCGAGGGCCAAGTCGCCACTTCGTTAATTACTAGAAATACTGACAGGGCCCGTCACGACTTTTGTGGTCTGGCGAGCTGGTGGACGTGAGGCGCAAATCACAACCGGAATTGACAAGTAAGGGTTTATTGAGAGACAACACGTTTCGGGGTGCGCATGACCCCTTTATCAAGTCTGGTGTGCTGCAGCTGCAGGTGCAGCTGGATGTTTGCTGTTCGATTAATGCTCCTCGGTCGCTTTTACTGACAATGTAGTACAATGCTTTGCCAGAGATGAATTAGAAAAGGCTGAAGCACTGTGGCTTTGCTATTATACTTGGTCAGGCAATACTGTTGCGGTGGTGAGACTGATGTAGCTGGGGTATTTTGGCCCGGCTACTGCACGTGGTGTGTACTGTAAGGACACAGGGAGCAATCAGTCGTGACGGGCACCGTCAGTAGTCCTCTAAAAGGTTGTAGGTGAGGGCCTGCTGGTGAGCTGACCTTCTAAAAGGTTGTAGGTGAGGGCCTGCAGGTAAGCTGACCCTGTAAAAGATTGTAGGTGAGTGCCTGCTGGTGAGCTGACCCTCTAAAAGATTGTAAGTGAGGGCCTGCAGGTGAGCTGACCCTGAAAAACATTATATGCGAGGGCCTGCAGGGGAGCTGAGATTGTAAAACATTATATGCAAGGGCCTACAGGCGAGCTGACCCTGTAAAAGATTGTAGGTGAGGGCCTGCTGGTGAGCTGACCCTCTAACAGGTTGTAGGTGAGGGCCTGCAGGTGAGCTGACCCTATAAAAGATTGTAGGTGAGGGCCTGCTGGTGAGCTGACCCTCTAACAGGTTGTAGGTGAGGGCCTGCAGGTGAGCTGACCCTATAAAAGATTGTAGGTGAGGGCCTGCTGGTGAGCTGACCCTGTAAAATATTATATGCGAGGGCCTGAAGGTGAGCTGACCCTGTAAAACATTATATGCGAGGGCTTACAGGTGAGCTGACCCTGTAAAACATTATATGTGAGGACTTTTGGGTCTGTAAAGTTTCAGCAATTTAGCGCAGGATGTGCTAAAAATAAATATTGTTGCTTGAAAGGACTTTTGGGTCTCTGAAAAGTTTTTCTAATAAAAATATTCCTATATCACTCCCTAGACTGTCTGTCCCTTCCTCAGCACAGCTCTCCCTGACTAAAACTAAGCCGAACACGCGTCATCGGGTGCTATATAGCACCCGATGAAGCGTTCCGGCCAGCCAATCACTGTAATGCCAGTAACCAACATGGCTACGGCATTACAGTGAGGGCAGTACTTACCTGCACATTTATTGGCTGCGTAGCAGCCAAGAAACGTGTGGGGAGGAGACTCGAGCATTGCGCTTAAGCACATGCGGTATTCGGCCGAATACTGCCATGTGCCGAGCATCGAAATGCTCGAGCCGAACTAGTGTTTGGCTGAGCATGCTCGATCAACACTAATAATTAGTGCGCAGAATTGTCCTTATTCACTAGAAGCCTTCCGGGATATAGTGGTAACCTAAAAACCTGATTACTTCAGGAGAGCATCCGGCAAATAATGACGCAGAGAGTTTGCCTGCCGCGAGGGTAACGCCCTTATTGGATAGCTCAAGATAAGTAGAAAACAGCATATTTAGTAGCAGTGTGCTATAGTTTGGACTTAGAATAATTACAGAAGTCTTGCCTATAAAGTGTCAACCCTAAAGAGAACTCCTCAACTGTCAATTGCCTAAACCTGATAAAAAGGATTACAATTACCTTAACATCTGAATCATTACTGGTGCCATATAAATGCACTTTATTGATAGACTGTAACATTTGCCTTGAGACTATTTATTCAAGTAAATGTTCAATTGTTTTATAACAACTGACTCCTCATCATTTCCACTACTAAACTCAACATTTGCACCTAACGGTGCTGGCGTCATGGACACAGGGGCCCAGCCGCCACCAGCACCCTAAACACCTATACCATCAAGGGCACCTCAACTTCCATCTGGCTGGTGTTCCCTGCAATAGAGAGTGCCCCAGAGGATTTAGTGCTGTCTTTCCATCCACTTCACTGCCGGCCCAGGGAGGCTCTGCTAACCGTGAGTACAAACAACTACTACCCCTATCTGCCCACCGTAAGCCTCACGTTTTTCCCCTGCAGATCTGGCACGTTGTTGCAACAGCATCCCCACTTTGGGGGGGAATACAGTATTGGTCTTATGGTAAGAGCTGCTGCACAGTCAAGAAGATTAAAGGGAGAAAATTACTCTGGAGATTAGAGGTTTTTGCATTCATACAGATAAAATAATGGTGTGCAGTACTCTTTTTTTATTTGTGGGACAGCCTCTTTAATAAAATGCATATAAAATCAGGGCTTTGTTTCTCAGAGAAAAGGTGGTGGAACTCACCCCCCCCCCCTCCCCTGGCCACGCCCCTACCCACCCTGAGGACCGCCCCCTAAAACCGCCCCTTTAGAGAACATGGATGCAAGTAAAATTTGGGGGGGCTATAAAAGTCCAGCCCAGCAAAGAAACCCCCCAAATGGGGATGGCACTGTTAATGGGGGATCTGGGGATGGCACTGTTATGGGGTGGAGGATCTGTGGTTGGCACTGTTATGGGGGATCTGTGGATGGCATCCACAGATCCCCCATCCTATAACAGTGCCATCCACAGACCCCCCCCACCCCATAACAGTGCCATCCACAGACCCCCCCCCCCACCCCATAACAGTGCCATCCACAGACCCCCCCCCCACCCCATAACAGTGCCATCCACAGACCCCCCCCCACCCCATAACAGTGCCATCCACAGACCCCCCCCCCCACCCCATAACAGTGCCATCCACAGACCCCCCCACCCCATAACAGTGCCATCCACAGACCCCCCCCCCCACCCCATAACAGTGCCATCCACAGACCCCCCCCCCTTAACAGTGCCATCCACAGACCCCCCCCCCCCCACCCCATAACAGTGCCATCCACAGACCCCCCATTGCCGCTCCAGTACAGTTATAAAATGTGTAATTCAATTAATAATGATTCATGCTGCCCCCTCTGTAGTATAACATTCAATATATCCTACTCACATATCGTAATGCAGGCTGGCCGGGCAGACGAGCGGCAGAGTGACCGAGTCACGTGCCTGCACCGCCTGCTTCATTCATAAAGAAGGCCGGGCAGGCACGTGACGTCAGTCAGTCACTCTGCCGCTCGTCTGCCCGGCCGGCCTGGATTACGATATGTGAGTAGGATATATTGAATGTTATACTACAGAGGGGGCAGCATGAACCATTATTAATTGAATTACACATTTTATAACTGTACTGGAGCAGCGGGGCCGGAGCACAGTGAACGCACCGGCCCCCAGCGTCTCCTCCCAGTCCCTCCACGCTGATACATCGCAGCCTGCGATGCTGGAGCATGGCAGGCTGCGATGTCAAAAGGTGGCGGAACGCCGTTATGGTGCGTTCCGCCAGAAAAAAAGCCCTGTATAAAATTAAAATAACCTTTAAATATTTGGCATCCTCATGTGTGTAACAACCAACTGTAAAGGTTGTCCCACAAGTTAGAAGTGGCGGGACGCCCCTCTATCATGAGAATGGGGTTCCTGAGTCCACCAATAAAAACAGAGCGGCGATCAAGCATGTGAGCTGCCCTATTCATCTCTTTGATTGCCAGATGTAAGGATTCGCTGTACTCAGCTATCTCTGGTAGTCCCATACATGAGTGGGTTATTGGCTATTTACTCGGGGGCCCCTCCTTTTGCTGCTTTGACCACACATTTTACCCAAACTTCCCAAATAAGACACAGAGACCAAAAGCTTGGATTATAATGGCCACAGCAGCCGTTTATTAACATAAATACAATAACCATAAATAACATTACAATTTTTATCCCCATGACGAGGGAGGTCCTTGAAGCCCCAAATTCGTTTAAAACACAAGTCCCCAAAAACTGGCACATCCGTCTTGCCTCCAGCCGTAAAGCACCAGCTCGGAGACCACCTGACAGACGCTTTTCATCTTAGCCAACTGTCCAACCATGGGAGTCCAGCCCCACCATTGAGGCCCTCCCATTCACCTGAAGCATCCTTACCACCAACTTCGAGGACCTCCCACCGCCTAGACTGGCGTGACATAACACACACACACACCACACATAAAAACCCTTACCCCAAACCCAACACGCCACCTACCCCCCCAAAGCCTAACCCAAGGGAGGGAGGGTGGCAGTTCGCTCCGTCTCCTCTGATTTTAAAATCTAAAATGGCTCCGCTACCACTCCCCTTAATATAACCTTCCTAAACCACCCCCCTTACACTCCACCCACGCAATTCTTACCTCCACTTAACCCTATCACTACCGGCCCCCTCCCACCAAAACCACTCATGTCGGCCTCCCCCAACTGTCGTCCAGTACGGCCTCTCTGGATGAATAGACTGGCCGGCCAGGCCAGGGCATGTTTGGCGATAAGTTTCAATCTTAGGACAACCCCTTTAACTACAGTATATATACTTTTTTTTAAGTAAACAGATGAACAGGGGAGGGGGGACTTAAACAAAAAAAGGGGAAAAAAATCATGGAGGAATAGTTTTTTGTTTTTCACTTGCAGCCACATAATTAAATGATAAAAATGAAGGGACTTTCCAGAAATTTGGTATTGATGACCTATCCCAGGGGTAGGCAACCTGCGGCTCCCAGCTGTTGTGAAACTACAACTCCCACTATGCATACTTGCTCTTCTCTTCTAAGAACTCTCATAGAAATGAATGGAGCATGCTGGGAATTGTAGTTTCACAACAGCTGGGAGCCGGAGGTTGCCTACCCCTGACCTATCCCTAGAGCAGGTCATCAGCATCTCATTGGTAGGAGTCTGGCTCCGTCACCCTTGACAAGCAGCTATTTCAAGGTGCACTTCGCTCAGATAACAGCTGCGGACCACCGATCTGATATTGATGCAAAAGTAAATAAAAAAAGTGGTTTGGTCCTTAAATGGGTTGTTCACGCCTGGGGACCTTTTCTGCACACCCACCAGTGTGGCCAGAACTAGGGTGGGAATCATATATGGATACAAAGTGATTTCATGCTTTCAGTAGTAATTAATGCTAGGGGGCATCAGGTACTTATGCATTTGGCCGACAGCCACTGTTGCCCTCCTGAATTCAGTTGTATCTCCGTCTTCAGGAATGGGATACAGATGAATACTGCAGTGGGGGTGGCAGTATTTTGTGTTGCACAATTGGTTTTGCCTGGGTGGTATTTTTCGAGGTCTACTTTAAGTTCCCAGTCCGGCCCTGCATCACATGACCTAATGACATGACGCATGGGTAATATGTCACCAATGCGGACAGTTATTGGTTGCAAGGGACACGTGATCCACATCAAACTAGATGTTGAAGCGGGGAGACCTAGGAGCTGGAAAGGAGCCACAACCGAGAGTTGGGAACCAGGTAAGTATGCAGTGGCCAGGTTTGGGGTGGTCCCAACACTACACTGGGTCCCCCAGACACCGTTGAGGTGTCACAACGTGTTGCTGCTGTCCGGAAGGGATAGTAAGGCATGGTGCACCCCAATGGGAAACGCGTCCAGAGAGTCAGGGTCTGCAGTAACCAGTGTGCTTCTTTACTGGCGAGGCATAGGGCTGACTTCTCCAGTCTCCTCCTGGGCAGAAGAAGGGTTTGATGCTGAAGAAAGACCTGAGCTAGCTGTCCCTCCCCCTCTCTCTCAGAAGACTGGTACTGGCAGAGTAACTGGGGAGGACACTTCAAAGGCCATGAAACACATTGACAGATAAAATACAAGCAGCGTGTGTAAATCTGACATACAATGTCTTACAAGGATGCACAGGTGGTTATTAAGCACAAAGGTGACTGTCTACTCATCTCATTTCCCCACATATAGCCTTCAGCTACAAGCTGCACCTGTAGGCAGGAGGACCTGTGACCAGTGCAATTAAAAGAATTACTCAAATGCGTGTGTGTGGTAACACATTGTAAAATACCACTTCTACGGTAATCTGTAGGGAGCTCATTTTAGTTTTATAAAGCACTGACCTCCTGACATGTTTCTTTTAGCAATTACTTGCACCCCTATCTAATAACAATTCTGGGGCATCTATTCTTATGTCATCATGTTGTGCCATTCCTCTATTATTTCTGCTAGAAGTTATGAATCAATTGCTAGAAGTCTAACATGAAGGTCCAGCTGGGTGTTACCAGTTGGGTAGTGTATCCCTGCACAGTCTGACACTATCCAATCAGTGCTGCCACTGTCAGACTGTCCAGGGGCCTAGCGTGGCTGGTATAGGTTGCAGAGCAGAGGTCATTGGCACTGGCAGAGTAACTGGGGAGGAGGTAGAACTGCAGCTACAATTTGGATTACCAATAATATATATGTAGTGGTGCTATATCACAATGCTACTGTCAGGTACTTACTAGCCTGCCCTCCCATGCTGAGTCTGACCACACTATGGAAGCAGCCCCAGCGTTGCTCTTTTGCCACAGCAACCAACCCGCTGACAGTGGGTTTGGTCGACCTATGAGGAAGCAAGGACGCTGGATCAATCAGGCTCAGTTCTGGAGTCACATGCTTCCTGCGGGCAGGCTATTTATACAGGCAGCTGCTGGCCACAGTTGCCTGTGATTGTGTAATGCCTATAAGTAGGGACAGACACGGACAGTGAGCCCTAACCTAGAACACAGCCCACTTTCCTTACTTACAGTGCAAGTCCTAGGTAGCAAGACCGCAACTGGTCGACACTCCCTATGCAACTAAGGTGCAGAGACAGACAAACACCTAGAGACAAACGACAGACAGAGTCATACGTAAATGGGTCAGAACCAAGAGGAAAACGCAGTGCAAAAACAAGAGACAGAGAGTGGTCAAAAGAGAAGCCAAGGTTTTTGTTTTTTTGTTTTTTTTGGGGGGGCAACTGGTATATCACACCAGTAGAAATTATTTGTTCCAATGTCGTTGTCACTATCTGTAGCTGAGCTAACGCAGCTAAACCGCAAACAAATGCTGCAGTACCCAACTGCACTAGATAGAAAGTACACTGCTCAAAAAAATAAAGGGAACACAAAAATAACACATCCTAGATCTGAGTTAATTAAATATTCTTCTGAAATACTTTGTTCTTTACATAGTTGAATGTGCTGACAACAAAATCACACAAAAATAAAAAAAAATGGAAATCAAATTTTTCAACCCATGGAGGTCTGGATTTGGAGTCACACTCAAAATTAAAGTGGAAAAACACACTACAGGCTGATCCAACTTTGATGTAATGTCCTTAAAACAAGTCAAAATGAGGCTCAGTAGTGTGTGTGGCCTCCACGTGCCTGTATGACCTCCCTACAACGCCTGTGCATACTCCTGATGAGGTGGCGTACGGTCTCCTGAGGGATCTCCTCCCAGACCTGGACTAAAGCATCTGCCAACTCCTGGACAGATGGTGGATAGAGCGAGACATGATGTCCCAGATGTGCTCAATTGGATTCAGGTCTGGGGAACGGGCGGGCCAGTCCATAGCATCAATGCCTTCGTCTTGCAGGAACTGCTGACACACTCCAGCCACATGAGGTCTAGCATTGTCTTGCATTAGGAGGAACCCAGGGCCAACCGTACCAGCATATGGTCTCACAAGGGGTCTGAGGATCTCATCTCGGTACCTAATGGCAGTCAGGCTACCTCTGGCGAGCACATGGAGGGCTGTGTGGTCCTCCAAAGAAATGCCACCCCACACCATTACTAACCCAATGCCAAACCGGTCATGCTGGAGGATGTTGCAGGTAGCAGAACGTTCTCCACGGCGTCTCCAGACTCTGTCACGTCTGTCACATGTGCTCAGTGTGAACCTGCTTTCATCTGTGAAGAGCACAGGGCGCCAATGGCGAATTTGCCAATCTTGGTGTTCTCTGGCAAATGCCAAACGTCCTGCACGGTGTTGGGCTGTAAGCACAACCCCCACCTGTGGACGTCGGGCCCTCATATCACCCTCATGGAGTCTGTTTCTGACCGTTTGAGCAGACACATGCACATTTGTGGCCTGCTGGAGGTCATTTTGCAGGGCTCTGGCAGTGCTCCTCCTGTTTCTCCTTGCACAAAGGCGGAGGTAGCGGTCCTGCTGCTGGGTTGTTGCCCTCCTACGGCCTCCTCCACATCTCCTGATGTACTGGCCTGTCTCCTGGTAGCGCCTCCATGCTCTGGACACTACGCTGACAGACACAGCAAACCTTCTTGCTACAGCTCGCATTGATGTGCCATCCTGGATAAGCTGCACTACCTGAGCCACTTGTGTGCTTTGTAGACTCCGTCTCATGCTACCACTAGAGTGAAAGCACCGCCAGCATTCAAAAGTGACCAAAACATCAGCCAGGAAGCATAGGAACTGAGAAGTGGTCTGGGGTCACCACCTGCAGAACCACTCCTTTATTGGGGGTGTCTTGCTAATTGCCTATAATTTCCACCTGTTGTCTATCCCATTTGCACAACAGCATGTGAAATTGATTGTCACTCAGTGTTGCTTCCTAAGTGGACAGTTTGATTTCACAGAAGTGTGATTGACTTGGAGTTACATTGTGTTGTTTAAGTGTTCCCTTTATTTTTTTGAGCAGTGTATATTATTGGTATATAACTCCCCTGCTTCAATCACTTTTTTGCGGGGCAACTGGTATATCACATCAGCAGAAATGATTTGTTCCAATAGTGTTTGTCACTCTGTATAGCTGCGGTATCGCAGCAGAACCGCACACAACTGCTGCACAATACAAATGCACTATAATATACTTTCTATGTTAGAAAGTATATTATAAGTATACACTGCGTGCAGAATTATTAGGCAAATGAGTATTTTGACCACATCATCCTCTTTATGCATGTTGTCTTACTCCAAGCTGTATAGGCTAGAAAGCCTACTACCAATTAAGCATATTAGGTGATGTGCATCTCTGTAATGAGAAGGGGTGTGGTCTAATGACATCAACACCCTATATCAGGTGTGCATAATTATTAGGCAACTTCCTTTCCTTTGGCAAAATGGGTCAAAAGAAGGACTTGACAGGCTCAGAAAAGTCAAAAATAGTGAGATATCTTGCAGAGGGATGCAGCACTCTTAAAATTGCAAAGCTTCTGAAGCGTGATCATCGAACAATCAAGCATTTCATTCAAAATAGTCAACAGGGTCGCAAGAAGCGTGTGGAAAAACCAAGGCGCAAAATAACTGCCCATGAACTGAGAAAAGTCAAGCGTGCAGCTGCCAAGATGCCACTTGCCACCAGTTTGGCCATATTTCAGAGCTGCAACATCCCTGGAGTGCCCAAAAGCACAAGGTGTGCAATACTCAGAGACATGGCCAAGGTAAGAAAGGCTGAAAGACGACCACCACTGAACAAGACACACAAGCTGAAACGTCAAGACTGGGCCAAGAAATATCTCAAGACTGATTTTTCTAAGGTTTTATGGACTGATGAAATGAGAGTGAGTCTTGATGGGCCAGATGGATGGGCCCGTGGCTGGATTGGTAAAGGGCAGAGAGCTCCAGTCCGACTCAGACGCCAGCAAGGTGGAGGTGGAGTACTGGTTTGGGCTGGTATTATCAAAGATGAGCTTGTGGGGCCTTTTCGGGTTGAGGATGGAGTCAAGCTCAACTCCCAGTCCTACTGCCAGTTTCTGGAAGACACCTTCTTCAAGCAGTGGTACAGGAAGAAGTCTGCATCCTTCAAGAAAAACATGATTTTCATGCAGGACAATGCTCCATCAAACGCGTCCAAGTACTCCACAGCGTGGCTGGCAAGAAAGGGTATAAAAAAAGAAAATCTAATGACTTGACCTCCTTGTTCACCTGATCTGAACCCCATTGAGAACCTGTGGTCCATCATCAAATGTGAGATTTACAAGGAGGGAAAACAGTACACCTCTCTGAACAGTGTCTGGGAGGCTGTGGTTGCTGCTGCACGCAATGTTGATGGTGAACAGATCAAAACACTGACAGAATCCATGGATGGCAGGCTTTTGAGTGTCCTTGCAAAGAAAGGTGGCTATATTGGTCACTGATTTGTTTTTGTTTTGTTTTTGAATGTCAGAAATGTATATTTGTGAATGTTGAGAGGTTATATTGGTTTCACTGGTAAAAATAAATAATTGAAATGGGTATATATTTGTTTTTTGTTAAGTTGCCTAATAATTATGCACAGTAATAGTCACCTGCACACACAGATATCCCCCTAAAATAGCTAAAACTAAAAACAAACTAAAAACTACTTCCAAAAATATTCAGCTTTGATATTAATGAGTTTTTTGGGTTCATTGAGATCATGGTTGTTGTTCAATAATAAAATTAATCCTCAAAAATACAACTTGCCTAATAATTCTGCACTCCCTGTATTACACCCCTCAGTAAGTCACACCTATCGATAGCACACCTATACTAGTCCTTAAAATGACTTTTGTGGCCCTATTAGCTAGTGTTTGGTGTCTGTCCCTGCTCCACACAGCAACCTCTCCCTACACTGGCAAAAGACTGAATGTAAAATGGCGGCCAGATCGGGTTTATTTATAAGGTAGGGGGTATGTCCATATGCTGAAACGTCTCAATTGGCTGTCCTGTACCACCTGATGGATGTGTCATGGGTCAAAGTTCTTCACAATGTAAAAGAATATGGCACCGGCGGAAATCGCCATATGTTCGGCCATTCGGCGAACCGCGAACGAGCAAAGTTTGCAGCGAAATGACCGCAAGGCCATCTCTTCAGAGCATTGCATCCTGTTACTAAGGATGCTGCTGTGTCGATGCTGCGGATTGCGCTGCTGGAGCTTGGACAGGTACGTTTATGACAGATTGGTATTCCTGCCTCGCTAGCTAACTCTGTCTTTATTTTTTTTCTCTGACTTTGCCTCTGTATAATGATTTTGTCTCTGACTTGAGCCCCTGGTATTTGACTCTGCTAGTTCGTGACCTGAACTTTGCCTTTTGACCTTGTTTCTGACATTATATATATTTCTCTTAGATTTTGGATTCTGAGCCTGTCCTAGTTTTGTCTCTCTGGTTTTCACCTCTTTCTATCTGACCATTCTCAGACCACAGCATCTGAGAGGTCATTTAGAAGGAGGTGCTTTCCCCCGACAATCAAACAACTCCTTGCCGCATTGAGATCGCGGATACCATTTGATTCCTATGGCAGGTCCGGGTACCCAAACTCGCAAAGTTCGGTACAAACCTGAACTTTGCAGTTCGGGTTCGCTCATCCCTAAGAATGAACCCTTGCTTCCTGACAATTTTCTGCTCATTGATGTAAATGAGCTTTTAGATACTGTTTTCTCATAAAGAGTACTGATAATGTACTGCGCTATCACCCCTCCCCGGGCAGTCAGAGTTTTATTGCATGCAATCCATTAGAAATTAACAAAAGAACAATTTTAGGATCCTTGCTGCCGGGCGCACAATAGAGCTGTCATTAATCTGCAGCTTCTTTACATTATACTGAAATGAAACCAGTCGGGGACTTGGGAACACAGGAAATTACTTTTACAATGAGAACTGAATGGCTGCTGATTTTTTTTAGGATTTTCTTTACAAGCCATTGTAACTGAGAAAAGTTGTCTCCCGAAAGCTGTGACTGCCGGCGTCTTGGAGAAGGAATGAGCTCGCTGCTAAAAGTAGAGATGGAGAAGTTTAAAAACTGTAACATAAATGGTTAAGCAAATATGTCCTGAAGTCATCCTCTCCTGACAAGTTTCAAAAACACTACAAGTATTCAAAAACTAAGACGACAATAAAAAGAAAAAGCCACTGTTGTAGCTCCCACAGTGCAGATATATAATTTAAAGCTCCTGGGCCCAACTGGAAAATGTGAGAGTCCTTAAAGGGGTTAGCCCTAATTTAAAAAATATATATCTGTGGCTCTCATCTTGATGACTATAACGTATTAGTGACCGATAGTGTTGATCGAGCACCAAAGTGCTCGGGTGTTTGGGTCGAACACCTCGGGATGCTCGGGTGGTCTACCGAGCACCCTAGCACAATGGAAGTCAGTGGGAGAACCCGAGCATTAAACCAGGCACCCCCTGCTGTGAAGAGGGGAGGGTGTCTGGTTCATAGGAAAAGGTCAGAAATTGACGGAAACACCACCGAAATGGTCCGGGAACAGCATGGGGAGGATATCTGGATGCATCTTGGACTCCCAGGTCACTGCTGGGAACGATGTTGCCCGAGTAGTACGCCAATTTTACAGACTGACAATAATACGCACAAAACCAAAGATAAAATCGATTTTAGAGGAAACATTGTTAGGAAACATTCTTTCCTGTATATTTACTTGTATATAAAGCGCAAGTGCTGCCAAAAATTACAAGGAAGAGGCACTCCGATACAACCTGTATATCACATAAAGGAGGGCCTCATTCACATTGTGGTACAATAGTTCAGGTAGTGGGACTCCTACACTCATAAAGCCTATGCACTAAGTGAAAGGGCTGCCAAAAATTACGAGGAATCGGCACTACAATACACCCTTTATTACACATAAAGGAGGGCATCATACACCGTTGATGGCCTGCTGGTGAGTGGTGACCCTCAAAAACATTAGGAGCACGGGCCTGCAGGTGACCCTCTAAAACATTACGGGCGAGGGCCTGCTGCTGAGCTGACCATCTTAAACATTAGGGGTGAGGGTCTGCTACATAGCTGACTCTCTAAAACATTAGCGGCGAGTGCCTGCTGCTGATTTGAGCATCGAAAAAAATATGTGCCTGCTGCTTAGCTAACCATTGAAAAAATTATGGGCGAGGGCCTGCTGGTGAGCTGACCCTCAAAAACATTATATGCGAGGATCTGCTGGTGAGCTGACCGTCTAAAACAGGGGTACAAAAGTACTTTTTGTAAAGGTCCATATACCTGAGTCTGCTGTAGGATGAAGGTCCGAACTGCAAAACATAAAAATATATAAGGAGGGACAACACTATTGGCGTGTACGCTGCATTATTATTATTTTTTTTAAATAATAATCCACACCTCCAAGCCCAGCTAATCTCCTTTCTGCTGACCAAGCTGTAAGAATGTTAGTCAGCACCTCCCAGTGCGCAGGTGCACGCCGGGCGCATAACAGGTAGTATTTAGTGTTAGGACCCGTCTAACAGAGATCGCCTTGACGTACGGCAGACGGGCTCAGATGGTTTTGTACAAAATGCATTGGCTAAGCATCTCACTTTATAAATAAGCGTTGCATTAGCACTATAATTTTTGGCATTATTGTACTTTATCTGATTTGCAGGGTGCTGCTGCATTGTCTCTTTTTTTTCCTCAAGCTGTAAGAATGTCCTTTCAGTGCCCCCTAACAATAATGATGCCCCTTTAATGGCCCTTAGACAGTATGATATCCCTTTAGTGCTCCACGGAGTATGATACTCATAAGTGCACCCTCACAGCAGGGTGATCCCTTGGTGCCCCCACACATTATGATGCTCCTTAGTTCCTCCCTACAGAATATGAATACCCTAAGTGCCCCCTCACAGTACTAATGCCCAATCTGTGCCCCTTTACAGTTGTAATGCCCTCTTTGTGCCCCCTTCACAGTAATAATCCCCATTGTGCCCCCTTCACAGTAATAATCCCCATTGTGCCCCCTTCATATTATTAATCCCCATTGTGCCTCCTTCACAGTAATTTAGCCCCTTAATAGTAGTAATGCCCATTGTACCCCCTTCACAGTGATAATGCCCATTGTGCCCCCTTAATAGTAGTAATGCCCATTGTGCCCCCTTAATAGTAGTAATGCCCATTGTGCCTCCTTCACAGTAAAAATGCCCATTGTACCCCATTCACAGTGATAATGCCCTCTGTGCCCCCTAAATAGTATAAATACCCATTGTGCCCCCTTAATAGTAGTAATGCCCTCTGTGCTAGTAAGGCCAATTGTGCCCCTTCACAGCAATAATGCCCTCTGTGCCCTGTACCCCCTTCAGAGTAGTAATTCCCTCGGTGCACTGTGCCCCCTCCATAGTAGAAATGCCCATTGTGCCCCCTTAACATTAGCAATGCCCTATGTTCCCCCTTAACATTAGCAATGCCCTATGTGCCCTCTCCATAGTAGAAATGCCCATTGTGCCCCCTCCATAGTAGAAATTCCCATTGTGCCCACTCCAGAGTAGAAATGCCCATTGTGCCCCCTCCAGAGTAGAAATGTCCATTGTTCCCCCTCCAGAGTAGAAATGCCCATTGTTCCCCCTCCAGAGTAGAAATGCCCATTGTGCCCCCTCCACATTTACAATGCCCATTGTGTTCCCTCCAGAGCAGAAATGGCCATTGTTTCCCCTCCATAGTAGAAATCCCCATTGTGCCCCCTTAATAGTAGTAATGCCCTCTGTGCTAGTAATGCCTATCGTGCCCCTTCACAGTAATAATGCCCTCTGTGCCCTCTGCCCCCTTTGGAGTAGTAATGCCCTCTGTGCACTGTGCCCCCTCCATAGTATAAATGCCCATTATGCCCCCTCCATAGTATAAATGCCCAATGTGCCCCTTCACATTAACAATGCCCTCTGTGCTCTCTCCATAGTAGAAATGCCCATTGTGCCCCCTTCACATTAGCAATGCCCATTGTCTCCCCTCCAGAGTAGAAATGCCCATTGTGCCCCCTCCAGAGTAGAAATACCCATTGTTCCCCCTCCAGAGTAGAAATGCCCATTGTGACACCTCCAGAGTAGAAATGCCCATTGTGCCCTCTCTAGAGTACAAATGCCCATTGTTCCCCATCCAGAGTAGAAATGCCCATTGGGCCCCCTCCAGAGTAGAAATGCCCATTGTGCCCCTCCAGAGTAAAAATGCCCATTGTGCCCCCTCCAGAGTAGAAATACCCATTGTTCCCCCTCCAGAGTAGAAATGCCCATTGTGACACCTCCAGAGTAGAAATGCCCATTGTGCCCCCTCTAGAGTACAAATGCCCATTGTTCCCCATCCAGAGTAGAAATGCACATTGTGCCCCCTCCAGAGTAGAAATGTCCATTGTGTCCTCTTCACATTAGCAATGCCCATTATGCCCCCTCCAGAGTAGAAATACCCGTTGTGTCACCTCCAGAGTAGAAATACCCATTCTTCCCCCTCCACAGTAGAAATGCCCATTGTGCCCCCTCCACAGTAGAAATGCCCATTGTGCCCCCTCCAGAGTAGAAATGCCCATTGTGCCCCCTCCAGAGTATAAATGCCCATTGTGCCCCCTCCAGAGTAGAAATGCCCATTGTGCTCCCTTCACATTAGCAATGCCCATTGTGCCACCTCCAGAGTAGAAATGCCCATTGTGCCCCCTCCAGAGTAGAAATGCTCATTGTGCCCCCTCCAGAGTAGAAATGCTCATTGTGCCCCCTCCAGAGTAGAAATGCCCATTGTGCCCAATCCAGAGTAGAAATGCCCATTGTGCCCCCTTCACATTTGCAATGCCCATTGTGCCCCCTCCAGAGTAGAAATGCCAATTGTGCCCCCTCTGTGTTAAAAAAAAAGAAACAAAAAATAATTAAACACAATAACTTCTCACCTTGTCCCGTTCCTGAAGCTCACAGTCCTCTGTCCACTGCAGACACAGATCGCTCTGCAGCACTGTGTGGGCGGAATTTATGTGGATTTCCGGGCTGCAGGCTCCTCCCACACAGGCCGGCAGCGCGATCCATGCCTGCAGGCTGAATGGTGGAGGGGGAGAAGTCTTCCTTCTTAGCAACAAACGTAGCAGCCAACAAACGTGCGGGGAGGAGACTCGAGCATTGCGCTTGAGCACATGCGGTAGTTGGCTGAATACCGCCATGTGCTGAGCATGCTCGATCAACACTAGTTACTGGTCTTCCCATCACTAAAGTCTCCTCTCCAATCTATCCTGAAAGCATCAGCCAGGCTCATCCATCAGTCGAGACGCTACACCAGTGCCTCCACCCTTTAGCAGTCCCTGCACTGGTTTTCCATACAATTATTACTGCTCACCCATAAAGCTCATGACAGTGCTGCTCTCCCTATACCTCCACCCTCATTTCTATCCTGTACCCTACCTGTGCTACCTCTGCCAATCATCTGCAGTAGAGATGAGTGAATCCATTCTAACGAATTGCCTTGCTGTCTGACTCCGATGCACGGCCTTGCAGGTTCTGGACCTTCTGACTTTTTCCCTTAATCACTTTTGATGATAAAGTAACTTTTTGTGGCTGTAGCTGTCTCAGAGATAAAGGTTCTCTGAGCTCGGGCCTAGCTCTGAGGAGCTTGTACATGTGGGTCCTCTCTGTAGCTCACTACACTCACTACACACTAACCAGGGGGCGGACCCAGGTCCATCTCCTGACAGCCTAAGAGGAAGAGCCTAGGTGTTAAACCTTGCTTGACCATACAGTGATATTAGGTATACAAATACAGTAAATCAAAACATTTCACTTGACATTACAACAATTTACCCTTTGCAATGACCCTGTTCTGGGGGTCTGCATTCCCCCAGCTCAGACATGGATGGCATATAGCTAAGATATGGATATGTAGAGAGAATCTCTAAATCGCACATCCTCATACCTATGCTTCTGATATACAACTGTTTTCAATTATCAGCATTTCTTATGATAAAACATGGCTATACAGCGATGCTATCAATCATTTGCTGTGCACTATAAAGAGGCAATTAGTATACAGTTTGATCAAAGCGCATAGGCCCACTTACCGCGACAAGGATGCCTCTAATTTAAGTGGGAACCTACTCTAACCATGGCGCAGAGCCGTGCGGCGACCAACACGCCTCCACACCGCTCCAGCAGGCAATGGGATCCAGCAGCCGCACAGCGGCCCCACTGTACAGTGAGGCCACATGGGCCCCGGGTCCCATCACTCCACCAGCACGGCACAGAAGCAGAGACGGCCGCCGTCCAGCGCCGCATGTGAACTGGTGCAAATGGCTCACCTGTTCACAGCCTCTCAGGAACTCCAACTGAGATGTGGTAGGAATGTATAAACCCTTTGCAGACTTCTGCTAATTAAAAAGCACCTGAGCCACATGGGGAGGAGTGCTGATTCAGGGGAGGGGGGAAAAAGAAGTTTATAGCATAAATTGTATGGATATGTAGAGAGAATCTCTAAATCGCACATCCTCATACCTATGCTTCTGATATACAACTGTTTTCAATTATCAGCATTTCTTATGATAAAACATGGCTATACAGCGATGCTATCAATCATTTGCTGTGCACTATAAAGAGGCAATTAGTATACAGTTTGATCAAAGCGCATAGGCCCACTTACCGCGACAAGGATGCCTCTAATTTAAGTGGGAACCTACTCTAACCATGGCGCAGAGCCGTGCGGCGACCAACACGCCTCCACACCGCTCCAGCAGGCAATGGGATCCAGCAGCCGCACAGCGGCCCCACTGTACAGTGAGGCCACATGGGCCCCGGGTCCCATCACTCCACCAGCACGGCACAGAAGCAGAGACGGCCGCCGTCCAGCGCCGCATGTGAACTGGTGCAAATGGCTCACCTGTTCACAGCCTCTCAGGAACTCCAACTGAGATGTGGTAGGAATATATAAACCCTTTGCAGACTTCTGCTAATTAAAAAGCACCTGAGCCACATGGGGAGGAGTGCTGATTCAGGGGAGGGGGGAAAAAGAAGTTTATAGCATAAATTGTATGGATATGTAGAGAGAATCTCTAAATCGCACATCCTCATACCTATGCTTCTGATATACAACTGTTTTCAATTATCAGCATTTCTTATGATAAAACATGGCTATACAGCGATGCTATCAATCATTTGCTGTGCACTATAAAGAGGCAATTAGTATACAGTTTGATCAAAGCGCATAGGCCCACTTACCGCGACAAGGATGCCTCTAATTTAAGTGGGAACCTACTCTAACCATGGCCCTGAATCAGCACTCCTCCCCATGTGGCTCAGGTGCTTTTTAATTAGCAGAAGTCTGCAAAGGGTTTATATATTCCTACCACATCTCAGTTGGAGTTCCTGAGAGGCTGTGAACAGGTGAGCCATTTGCACCAGTTCACATGCGGCGCTGGACGGCGGCCGTCTCTGCTTCTGTGCCGTGCTGGTGGAGTGATGGGACCCGGGGCCCATGTGGCCTCACTGTATAGTGGGACCGCTGTGCGGCTGCTGGATCCCATTGCCTGCTGGAGCGGTGTGGAGGCGTGTCGGTCGCCGCACGGCTCTGCGCCATGGTTAGAGTAGGTTCCCACTTAAACAAGAGGCATCCTTGTCGCGGTAAGTGGGCCTATGCGCTTTGATCAAACTGTATACTAATTGCCTCTTTATAGTGCACAGCAAATGATTGATAGCATCGCTGTATAGCCATGTTTTATCATAAGAAATGCTGATAATTGAAAACAGTTGTATATCAGAAGCATAGGTATGAGGATGTGCGATTTAGAGATTCTCTCTACATATCCATACAATATAGCTAAGATATGCCATCAGTGTCAGATAGGTGTGGGTCCCGCCTCTAAGACCTGCTCATGTCTCCAGAACGGGCCCATTGAAGTGTAGAAGAGCACACCGTGCAAGTGCAACCGCCCTCCATTCACCTCCATGGGAGTTCCGAAAATAGCAAAGCACATTTGACTATTTCAGGAACTCCCACAGAAGTGAATGGAGAGGATGCTACGCATGCATGATGTGCTCTTCTACAATTCAGGGGGCCCTGTTCTTGAGATAGAAGCGGGTCCTAGAAGTGGGACCCACACCTATCTGACGCTGATGGCTCTCTGCAGTTTCCCCCTCACTCAAGTTTCTGTGTCACATCAAGGACTCGGTTCAATGAGGGGACCCCTCTCACTGTGACAGGTGTCTGTCCAACAACTACTGGTGCCAACTCCAACCGCTCCATCCTGCTCCACTGGGTGTCACCATAGGGATCCCATGTGGAGAAGACATGTGTATGACCAGCCTCCTGCAGAATAAGGCCCAGAGCCACAACTCCCCTCTACCATTTTGCCAACATGGACCCGGAGACTGCACGCCTGGCAATACTGCCCAGCCCAGTTAGGGCTGGGCACACTGCCGTAGATATTTTGCGGTCCACAAATTGCAGATCTGCAAAACATGTATACCATCAGCGTGAATTCTGCATTTTGCGGAAAAGAACATCCGGCCCATAATAGAACAGTCCTATCCTTGTCCGTAATGCAGACAAGAATAGGACATGTGTAGTGTACGGGGACTGTAATGCCCGTCACTACGGAAGGGTCACTTGTGTGCTGTCGTCCCCCTTATTTATGGGGAAGTTGGTATAAGTCGTCTTCATAATGTAATGCTATGTACTTCCCTGTTACTGTGAAATTTGCATGTACAGGCCTGCTAGGGGTGTCATTCCAGCTCTTAGTCACTAGAGGGAGCTAGGGAGCCCTAGTTTATATAAGGCCCAGTCAGGGAAGGGAAAGTCAGTCTAAGGTTGATAGTCTAGTCTAACCAGAGATTAGACAATGTCAGAGTCCAGTCCAGGCCTGAAGCCTGCGGACTAGGAGAGGGTAATGCAGTCCCTGTAACCGGGTTCCAGATCCAAGGAGAAGGTTCCCCTCCTGGATTCATATACGCAGAAGCAGGAACACTACAGTTAATGAGCCTGAGGAAACTGAGAGAGAGACAGAGGCAAGTCAAGAAAAGCAAGAGGTACTCAAGACAACAGAGGAGGTACTTGATAGAGATAAAACCAAGGATATACGCCAGAGCTAGGGCATTGGACCTTGGAGGAGAGTTTCTATGTTCCAGGATCAGTCAGGAATAGAGTGCAAGCTGCCTGTACTGCAAGTCCTGTGTTTAACACTCTAAAGTCACCTTGCTATATATATATATATATATATTGCCTGCATCAACTGTATTGAAAATCAACTGTCTTCAAAGGAACTGCGCTTCCGTCAATGTCCCTAAATGATGACTACTAAAGTTTGAATTCTGTTTTAACATCACGTGGTTCCTCAGTTATTCCTGCTATCAGCAAACGGCGTGCCACCGTTTAATTGGCACTGGCGTCACGAACATTTCTCATCATCACCTGCCCTTGCAGAGAGTCAGCCGTCTCAGGTTAGTGTCTATTGCACTACAACACCCAGGAACATTTCTAAACCTAACTTGAGTACGCTGCACCTCTCTTTTGGCGTCACGAACAGGATGCGCACGCTTTCTAGTGCAAGAAGCGTGAACTTTGTGCCTTATACAGTTGCCCTGTGACCAAAGTGACAAATTGCCTGTTTTATTAAAGTGGACTTTGTGGACTGAAAAACATACCCAAAGTGTCCCTAAAACCTCAAAAAAGCGCTGTGCAGTGTTGCGCTATCAAGAGGGAGAAAATCGCCACACCGGAGTGTGGTTTTGTGAACTTTTCATCATCCTGCTTGCTGTCAGTGAATAGACAGCGTTTCTACTAAAGATGGCCGCTGAGCTTGCCAAATTTGCTGCTGCGTCATCTTCATCCCGAAAATGCAGGAAAAGTTGGCGCCTTTTTGATGAAAAAGCGGGAAAAGGTTCAAGGTCAGGCGCCACTGCTTATCTGGACATTTGCATGTCTGCCAGCATGGACTCCGCCTTCCCCATACTGGAATACCTGGGGGGTGGCCTCCCAGTGCAATGGGAGGATCTGGCTGATCTTATTGGCGCCACCCTGTCGCTCTCCAGAGAAGGATCGAGCATGTTGGAGAGTGAGCACTACTTTGCTGCCACGTCCGCGCCTGAAATACAGAAAATGGATAATGTTGGTGTAGAGCCTGAGGACGCTCCACCGGCCTACTCTCCGGGACCGGAGAAACCCGCCTGCCCGCCACGGGAGAAAGAACCAGAGCCCTGCTATGGCTCTTGGAGAGACTTCTTTCAGCCCTCTTTCAAGTGGTCCTCATTAATGGCAGAGATCCGGGAGGCCGCTATAAAGCGGAATACAAAGACTAAAATATATTATGAGGAACTGACCAAGACTATCCATGAACGACACACCAACACCCAACCCCGCCTGGAAAGGAGAAAGGGGTTGGTGGTGTTCTTTGACAAAACCCGTGGCTACGGGTTCATACAAGACTACCTAACTGGCAGAGACTTATACGTCAACAGGAGATCTGTTAAGAGAGACTACCTCCCTTCGTATCAGCATAGCCTCCGTGAGGGAGAGGAGGTGGAGTTCACCCCTGCCGAGAGCCTGAGAGGCCCATATGCGACTGCTGTGACCCGTCCCAAGCGAGAACCTGAGGACTGGGAGGCAGAAGAAGACTACTCTGGCTGCGAGCGGGAACCTGAACGCTCTCCAGAACAGGCCCACCACGCCTTCCAGGAGCGAGGCTCCTTCATTGGGCCTAATGTCTTCTGGCAGCCAACCGTGTTGGAAAAATGGGTGAGCCCCTATCCTTCCCCCGAGCTGCCTCGACGGGAGAAGACAATCCAGGACTTAGAAAATTTAAAAGGACTCAGCGTTACCCTGGAAAATATCCGTAAAGGTCGGAGACCAGATGCGCCACCGGAGCCTGCAGCGGCCGCGTCCGACGCATCGTGTACTGTACCTGCGCCGGCGGCGCCAGCAGAGGACAGCGATTCCGACACGGAAAGCATCGGTGACCAGATTGTCCGGCTGGAGGAAAAGTTGCGGGAGCTGCGCAAGATTGCCACCGCCAGGATCCAGACGCCGCCTAAAGGAGACGAGGTAAGGGTGCCTGTCACCACCCGTAAACCACCGTCTGCTAACACTGCTCCGTCCAGGCCCCAAAGAAGACCCACTATTCCTGGGAATTGCTGCACAGAGCCCACCGGACCGCTTGCGGCGGCGGTACCCAATGCAGCACAACCCACAATCATTATGCCGGGACCGGTACGGTCCACAAGAGTGTTTACCCCTAGGCCTATGGGGCCGATACCTATTAGGGGTCCCTTCACCTTGCAGCTGCCCCCTGACACCGTGATGTGGGCACATCCTCCTGTAGAGGACTACTACAGGCCATATTTGCCAGCAGAGCCAGGTGATTATGACATGCCACTGTAAATCAGCCTGCTAGGCCTTTGATTTATTTTGCTAAAGAATGATGTTGAAAGCTTAACCCTTCCAGGACAGGAGTCCTATGTTTCTTGGTCGTTTGTTGCTGCTGCCAGTTTATCCACGGCTCAGTGGTAGGTGTTAACCACTGAAGTATTAAAGTCAACGAAGCCAAGTTTGTTTCCAGGACCTCCTGCCTGCTTTTGCTATCCCACGCCAAGTTGTGCCTGTTCCTTTGTTGCACCTTTTACCCTTAACCCCCTTTTCAGGTTGATCAGGGGTATTACAGCACTTGTTTTATATTGTGCAACTTGATACTAAGGAACTGTGCCCGGAGATAGACTCAAAAGAACCTGAGCCTCTGAGATTCTTACTCTTTTTTAAAGGAAATGTGCCCAGAGATGGACTCCACCGCATGAGAGCCTCTGTGATTTATAGGAAAGTAACCTGGGTACAGACTCATATTTGTTCTTTGAGCCTCCAAGAACTTTTATACTGTTTTACCGTTTCTTGCTGTTCTATTAAGGACAATTTGCACATATGGACTATCCTGGTATTAATGTCACGCTGTGCCAGGTCAGCGCCCCAGTTCCATTCACTATCCTGAGAGAAGAGAACGACGCCCCTTGTCACCACCCTTCACCTTTGCCAATTGGACCTGATATGAATGTAAATGCAGATGAATTACATATATGTATGCCTGCATGTGTCTTTTTCTGTTTCAGGTAGAAATTCCAGTTGGGCGGGCCCTGATTGAGTACGAGGTCGTACTCAGCTTAAAGCAGTGAGGTATGTAGGGTACGGGGACTGTAATGCCCGTCACTACGGAAGGGTCACTTGTGTGCTGTCGTCCCCCTTATTTATGGGGAAGTTGGTATAAGTCGTCTTCATAATGTAATGCTATGTACTTCCCTGTTACTGTGAAATTTGCATGTGCAGGCCTGCTAGGGGTGTCATTCCAGCTCTTAGTCACTAGAGGGAGCTAGGGAGCCCTAGTTTATATAAGGCCCAGTCAGGGAAGGGAAAGTCAGTCTAAGGTTGATAGTCTAGTCTAACCAGAGATTAGACAATGTCAGAGTCCAGTCCAGGCCTGAAGCCTGCGGACTAGGAGAGGGTAATGCAGTCCCTGTAACCGGGTTCCAGATCCAAGGAGAAGGTTCCCCTCCTGGATTCATATACGCAGAAGCAGGAACACTACAGTTAATGAGCCTGAGGAAACTGAGAGAGAGACAGAGGCAAGTCAAGAAAAGCAAGAGGTACTCAAGACAACAGAGGAGGTACTTGATAGAGATAAAACCAAGGATATACGCCAGAGCTAGGGCATTGGACCTTGGAGGAGAGTTTCTATGTTCCAGGATCAGTCAGGAATAGAGTGCAAGCCGCCTGTACTGCAAGTCCTGTGTTTAACACTCTAAAGTCACCTTGCTATATATATATATATTGCCTGCATCAACTGTATTGAAAATCAACTGTCTTCAAAGGAACTGCGCTTCCGTCAATGTCCCTAAATGATGACTACTAAAGTTTGAATTCTGTTTTAACATCACGTGGTTCCTCAGTTATTCCTGCTATCAGCAAACGGCGTGCCACCGTTTAATTGGCACTGGCGTCACGAACATTTCTCATCATCACCTGCCCTTGCAGAGAGTCAGCCGTCTCAGGTTAGTGTCTATTGCACTACAACACCCAGGAACATTTCTAAATCTAACTTGAGTACGCTGCACATGTTCTATATTTTTGCAAATGGCACGGAACGGACAATTCAGAATTGTTAGCAAACCACCTTCACAAATGTCTGTGATCGCCAGTATTCATACCAGTATGGCCATTATAACCTGGCTCCCAGCTGATATAATGTGTGGGAACATGTCCAGGAAACTGGAACAATAGCCTTCTTCCTGTGGAACCAAACTGATTGGTGGCCGGGTGACTTCCTGGAAATCCATCCAAACAGGTGCACCAGAAAGTGAGCCAGCGCCATACCGCCCTCGTCATTTCTATACACCGACACTAACCTTTCTCAGGCTGTCACTGCACATAAGTGCTGCCTACTGTACCTACAGTCATTTCTGGTGACCTGCTGAGCGGCTACAAGGGGTGCAGAGTCTAAAAAATGCCCTTGTTCTTCATTTCTAACCCACAGCAAGGAGGTTATAAACTTTCACAGATTTCCAGATCGCAGTCCCCGGAGGAGCAGAGCCAGGGATCACGACCAGAAGGTTGAACTACAAGTACCAGGTGACAATCCAAAGGAGCAAGACAAAGGCAAAATCCAGAAGCAAGGTTAGGGTCAGAGTCAGGATCAATAGTCACAAAACACAGGCTGCAAAAGTACCGTAATATGCAGGCAAGGATATCTGGCCAACAGAGGCGGATTGGCCATAGTCCCTACAGGGAAATTTCCTGGTGGGCCGATGCCCAGGGGGCTACCTGAGCATTCTTTACGGCAGGGTACATGTGATACTCTCAGCTTTAATTAATACTCGGACCATCAGGTACTTATGCATCTGGCAGGTGCCCTCCTGAATTACACTGTATCATCACTATCCTCAGGACTTTTATACAGTTTAATACTGAAGTGGGGCGGCAGTATTTTGTGCTGCACTTGGTATTTGGTTCTGCTGGGGCGGTATATTGTGTTGCCTTAAAGGGGTATTCCCATCTTAGACAATGGGGGCATATTGCTAGGATATGCCCCCATTGTCTGATAGGTGCGGGTCCCTCCTCTGGGATCCGCACCTACAAGGAGAATGGAGCCGGGGAGAGTTGTGGCTGGAGGACCCCGGGGTCCGTCCACCACCAGGCGCAGCTCCCCGCTTCTCCCATTTAAGTGAATGGGAGCGCACCGCACATGCGATGCCACCACTCCCATTCATTTCTATGGGGCTGACAGAAATAGCCGAGCCAGTGCTCGGCTATTTTCGGCGGCTCCATAGAAATAAATGAAGGGCGGCTGCACATGCGCGGTGCGCCCTCCTCATGTTTCTCTGCTCCGTTCTCCTTGTAGGTGCGGGTCCCAGAGGTAGGACCCGCACCTATCAGACAATGGGGGCATATCCTAGCGATATGCCCCCATTGTCTAAGATGGGATAACTCCTTTAAGGTATTTCTGACCCCACCTGTTCTCCCTGCCTATTCATGTTGCCCTCCGTTCTGTCAATTTGGACCCGCCTACAAAATAGGGGCCACTTTTAGTTTTTTTTTCCAGGGCCACTTTAAGGTCCCAGTCCACCTCTGCTGGCGAAACATAGGCTACCAGGAGGAGAGCCATGGCTGTAACACCACTTCCACTGTTTTCAATGGGAGGTGAATAAATCCATGTGCAATAGGCTCCCCCTAGTGGTGGTTGTAAAGTGGCACTGTACTTTAAGTAAACTTTTGATATGTCATAGGGACAAATCACATCAAAAGTTTAGATCGTGGGGGTCTGAGCGCTGAGACCCCCTGAGACCTCTAGAAGGAGGGGAGAGAAGCGATTGTTTAATTAGCACACTCTTTCTTCTCGCTGTATGAGATGAGAGCAAGACGGGGAGAGAGATTGCTCTAAGTTAGCGCTTCTCTACCCTTCTTCTACAGATTGGTGGGGGTCTCAGCTCTCAGACCCCCTCCGATCTAAACTTTTGCTATGACATATCAAAACTTTAATGAAAGTACAGCGCCACTTTAAAGGTGTTTGTGTGTCTGGGTAGAGAGAGAGGGATGTGAGTTTTTTTTAAAGGGACAGATTTGTGTTATAATAAATAAAGCAATCACCCCCCCCCCCCCCCCCAATACGCACACCTTAGCACTTTGAAGGGAAAAGCATGGGGAAAAAAAAATTATGAAAAATTATGTTTTCTATTGGCATTTAATGCAGCTCGTACTGAAGGCAAAATTTAACTTTTTAAATGGGGGGTGGCAGTCGAGGAAATTAGTTTTAAAAAGGGACAGATTGGCTTTCAATAAAAAAGTGTGTGTGTATTTATGTATGTCCGCTAAAGGAATCCTCAATCATGAAACTTGGCACACAGGTACATCAGGTGTCCGGGAAGGTTTTAGACCGGGTCTCAGCTCTCTAGGACGTACCGAGATATTCCCAAAAAAATGCATTAGCCAATAGAAGACTAGTCACATGACCCTTATCAGCCAATAGAAGCTCAGAGGCCCTTAGTCTCCACATACACACAGTTTTAAACCAGGTTTCCATAACAACCGAGCCATTTTTCTTCACTGCTATAGGTCAGCTTTAAAGGGGCAGGGCGCTGTGGATGACACTGTCAAGGGAGCGGAGTGCTATGGAGGGGCAGGTAGGGTGGCCATTCAGGCCACCCTCAAAAGACGGACTTAAAAACCCCGCCCCCAGTTCCCGCTAAGCCATGCCCTCTCCCACTCCGCAGCCGACGGGGATTGAACAAATTAAGGTAAAAAACAACTTCTGTCCGCTGCAGGGGTGGGAGGGAGGGTGACTTTCTCCCTGCAGCTCACGCTCACACAGCACAGTTCTGCAGTCTGAGAGTGACCTGTTCCAAAGGACATCCCTGTGTCCATCCAGGTCCTGCGCTGGACGGAGGACAGGGAGTCTGAAAGCTGGACTGCCCGCCCTAAAACCGGACCTCTGACCATCCTAGGGGCAGGCTGCTGTGGAGGTTACAGTTAAAGGGACGGTCAGCTATGGAGGTCAGTGTTAAGGGGCAGATTGCTGTAGAGGCCACTGTTAAGGGGGCGGGGTGTTGTGGAAATCACTGTTAAGGAGACGGGGTACTGTGGAGGTCACTAATAAATGGACGGCTGCTGTGGAGGTCATTGTTAAAGGGGCAGGCTGCTGTGGAGGTCACTGTTAAGGGGGCAGGATGCTGTGGAGGTCACGGTTAAAGGGGTGGGTGCTGTTGAGGTCTCTGTTAAGAGGGCAGGGAACAGTGGAGGTCACAGTTAAGGGGATGGTCCGCTATGGAGTTCAGTGTTAAGGGGCAGGGTGCTGTAGAGGTCACTCTTAAGGGGGCGGGGTGTTGTGGAGGTCACATTTTAAGGGAACAGAGCTCTGAGGAGGTCACTGTTAAGGAGACGGGGTACTGTGGAGGTCACTAATAAAGGGGTGGCTGCTGTGGAAATCACTGTTAAGGGAGAAGGGGACTGTGGAGGCCACTATTAAAGGGGGAGCGGGGTATTGTGAGGCCACTGTTAAGGGAGCGGGGTACAGTGGAGGACTTCCTCTGGATCAACTTGCAGGATAACAGGCCGAACTGGATGGACAAATGTCTTTTTTCAGCATTATATACTGTTACTATGTTACTGTTAAGGAAGCGGGGTAGTGCGGCAATCACTGTTAAAGGGGCAGTCAATGTTAAGGGGACTATAACCTATGGTCAGTGTTAAGGGGCGGGTGCTGTAGGGGTCACTGTTAAGGGGGCGGGCCCCTGTGGAAGTCACTGTCAAGGGGGTGGGGTGCTGTGGAACTCACTGTTAAAAGGGCAGGCTGCTATGAAGGTCAAAGTTAAGGGGGTGGGATGCTGTGGAGGTCCCATTTTAAGGAGACGGGGCACTGTGGGGGGGTTAGTGTTAAGGTGTGGAGGTCACTGTTAAGGCGACGGAGTACTGTAGATGTCACTGTTACAGGGGATAGTGTTGATATCTTTTAACGACACACAAACATTAAATGAAATAAATGAAATATACCCGAGCGAAGCCGGGTCCTTCTGCTAGTTTTAATTAAAAATGAAATAATTATTTTTCATAGGCAAAAATGAGCAAACCTGGTTCCCAGCATGGTGCCCTTCATGTCACATAAGTGTAAGGCCTCATGCACACGAAAGTATTTTTTCACGGTCCGCAAAACGGGGTTCCGTTGTTCCGTGATCCATGTTTGTTTTTTCTTCCGTGTGTCTTCCTTGATTTTTGGAGGATCACCAGACATGAAAAGTGAAAAAAAAATCGAAGTCAAGTTTGCCTTAAAATTATGATAGGAAAAAAACTGACACGGATCATGGACGTGGATGACAATCTTGTGTGCCTCCGTGTTTTTTCACGGACCCATTGACTTGAATGGGTCCGCGAACCGTTGTCCGTCAAAAAAATAGGACAGGTCATATTTTTTTGATGGACTGGAAACACGAATCACGGACGCGGATGACAAACGGTGCATTTTCCGAATTTTCAATTTTTTTTTTTACTTTTGAAAGACAATGGGTCCGCAGAAAATCACGGAACAACGGACACGGAACCCAACAACGGTCGTGTGCATGAGGCCTAATGCTGGGTTCACATCACGTTTTATGCCTCCGTTTTCCGTGTACGGTACAAAAAAAAAAGGATACAAAAATGAAACACACCAGGTTCTTGTATCCTGCACAGTCCGGTAAAAATATGCATATATGCTTACAATGGTAAAAAAAAGTATACATTTTTTTTACACATGGTGAACGGATGTCGCTGTGTGGCATCAGACTGAGGCATCCGTCTAACGTAAACCTTTTTTGTATACGTTAAATGGATGGGAGAAACGTGATGTGAACCCACACTAACGCCTCATGCACATTTTCCATTGGTGTGTGGCCCGTGTTTTTTGCACACAGCGCCCTGAACCGTTCCTTCCACACATCTGTATTTTTTGGTGGATCCCCATGTGGCCGTTCTGCAGATTATAGAACCTGTCCTAATCCGGTTCATATTGAGTAGGAGAAGAGCCCTTTCTATTCATGGCGGTGAGAAAAATACGGAGTGCACATGGAGGGCTTCAAGATTTTTGAAGCAGCAGCGCCACTCTTGTCTAGTGACTGTGTCTGGTACTGCAGCTCTAGAATAGAAGAAGCATCCAACGGTGTGAAGAAAAATGGTGCTTTAATCTAAGAAGAGCAGTACAAGCAACCCAAAAGTGTGACGTTTCGGCTATACCTTAGCCTTTCTCAGCCTGCCTCTTCTTCTATTCTGGATTTAATGAAGGCGTTTTTGGATACGGCTCTGGAGGCGCGCATCTAGTATATCTGGACTTCCCTTGTGGTGGGTGCTGTATCCCATTTCTTATACATAGTACTGCAACTCTGTCCCCTTGAAGTTAAAATGGCTGCAATACCAGATGCAGTACCTGGACAAGAGTGGCGCTGTCTCAGACCTGCGGCAGAACCACAACTCTCATCATGCCCACAGGTTGGGGAACGTAGCTGGAAAACATAGGGCCACAGTACTCCACCAAGCTCCCCAGACAGAGGCAGATTGGCCATAGACCTTACAGGGAAATTTTCCCGGTTGGCCAATGCCCAGGGGGCCGGCCAGTGGTCGTTTTTAGGGATGTATTTTGTGCCACTGGCAGTTTTATGTGATGGACTGTGGTATTTGGCCCTGTTGGGGCGGTATAATGTGCCACACTATGGTATTGCTGGACTTGCCTTCCATCAATTTGGACCCAACTACAAAACGGGGCCACTTTTAGTATTTTTACCAGGGCCACTTTTAAGTTCCCAGTCCGCCCCTGCCCCCCAGCCATCCCATAAGGTGGCAGACCCCTTTATTGATCATTATGTGTGGATGTCATGCAGATCTCCTTTAATAATAATCCATATAGGGCAGGTGACTAGATCTTTGGCCAGTTTTTGGCTTTCAGCCTGTGAGTGCAGCAGGTCCCAGTTGCCTCTCCTCGTGACACCCAGCAGGGAGGTCACAGCTTTCACTGAGCAGATGATGAATAAATCATTAGCACTGATTGTCGTCAGCCTCCCATAAACTAAAGCCTCCGATTGTAAGGACTGGAGCCAATCAGCATCAGCAGTGAAAGTTCAGTGAAGAAAGGAGTGGGGGCCGGCGCGGCCAATCAGAGGGCGTGTCTACGAGGAGGGGGCACGGAGCAGCCAATCAGGGGGCGCGCCAGGTAGAATGGGGGCTGCTGCGGCCAATCAGAGGGCGGGCTTCAAAGTGAACTTCAGGAAACTCTACGCACATCGTGGGATCAGAGGATCGCTCTCGGCCGGGGCGGGCGCAGGCTGGATGGGAATCCGGGTGATCGCCCGAGCTTCACACAAGGTGGATTACATTGGCACGGTGACGCCGGAGAATCGATCGGCCAGGCAGGTAAGATCTAGCCGTCCCGATCGATGACAGGGAGAGGAGGCGGCCTCTCTGCGGGGGATAATGGGAGCAGCCGGGGGGCTATACATGGAGAACAGATCAGCAGGCAATAAAGAGATAGAGAGAGGAGATGGGAAAGGCTGGGGGAGGGGGTTATATTCTGGAAACAGGTGCACTAGGGTCACGGGGGAGGCCGCTGTGTTGCATTCTTGAGGGGGGTTGTCACATGCTGCGACTTTATTGCAATGCGACTCATGGCTATTACTTCCCATAGAAATCAGTGAAAGTGGCTCCTATTGGTATTTGCAAATGAATGCGACTTTTTTATTTATTTATTTTTTTGCGCCAGATCTGATGACCTACAATGACAGCTAGAGACCCTGGCTCCATCTCAGCTCTGCAAGTCTATTATTTGTACTAGAGAGAGGGGGCTGCCAGACTCTGCTGGCGCTGCTTATCTCCCACAGAACAATCAGGTTCTCTATTTACATTGTTATCTGATATTATATGATGTGATCAGATATTAGACTGAGAGATAAGCAGCTGTCGGACACCTTTGTTGCCGCTTATCTTTTGCAGACAAGGTAAAATCCAGCTATGTGAGAGATTGGGGGATCCACTAACAATATCTGATGTGTAAGTGAACATGGCTCTCCTGTAGGTGCCAGTGGCGTCACGGGGTGCCAGCCCGCCGGGGGCCATAGAGGTGCACGAGATATTGAAGGCATACATCGCCAAGAAATTTCTGTGGCTGAATATCTGTTCCTTGTCCTTGAATGGAGATGTTTTTGCAAACAATCTGCCCTGTGAGAATTTATCCTAAGTGCTCATGCACACAACCATATGTATTTTGCCGTCCGCAAAAAAAACGTATGACATCTGTGTGACGTCAGTGTTGCATCCGTTTTTTGTTTTTGCAGGTCCATTGCAAAACAGACAAGACTAGGACACGTTCTGTTGTTTTGCAGAACGAACATACGGACACGGGATGCACATGGAGTCATTTCCGTTTTTGTTTCAAGCACCATTGAAATGAATAGTTCCGCATACAGACCTGTGAAAAAATGTAACGGAAGAAAAATATGTTCGTGTTCATGAGCCCTACGGCTACACGACGACATGTCGCACAACATTTTGTCGCACCAATGCCGTGCAAATTTTTTTATGATAGTCTATGGTGTCGCGCTACAAGATGTGACATGCTGCGACTGCAACACGACAGTAGCAAAAAATCCATCCAAGATGGATTTTTCTGTGACTG
Source organism: Bufo bufo (assembly GCF_905171765.1). Lineage (NCBI taxonomy): Eukaryota > Metazoa > Chordata > Amphibia > Anura > Bufonidae > Bufo > Bufo bufo. Next base: position 72,098,272 of record NC_053393.1, read on the forward strand.
TCCCGTCGCAGTGCGACACCATAGACTATCATTATAAAAATTGTCACGCGACACATGTTGCCGTGTAGTTGTGCCCTATGTGTCGCGTGACACATGTCGTCATGTAGCCTAAGGCCTGGTAAACCCGGTCCCTGCAGTGAATCACGGACGTGTGCTCTCCATGTTCATCACACATCTCCACTGACTTTTAATGTGTTCGCACGTAAGTGTTTTTCCATGGACAGTGAAGACATCATGGAGACATGTACCACTTTGGTCCGTAATGTGGTCCAAACACGCTTATTGATATCCGTGTTCTGTCAAGGACAATTGGTAGGAGTGGTGTCCGTGGCATACAGATGACACACAGAGGGAAAAAAAAAAAAACGGACACTTAGACCAAACATGGATTCTTCGCCGATTAAACACGGACAGGTTTTCCATGGTTATCAAACAGACACGGAAATGTGAATGAGGCCCAATACTGAATGGTGCCAAAAACACTGAACAGTCTTGTCTGGACCATTTCCTAACCCATGACCTGACACGGCCCTGTGTGATCACCGCCCTTCTCACGCCGTGGTTTCTTTTGCCGTCTTGGCATAATATCAATTCTCATTGCAGGTGGGTAGTTTGTCCTCGGAGCTGTGACACGTTGTGTATTCGCAGACTTGACAGCTCTGTGCAATGTGTGGGTGACTGGGAGTAATGGGAACAAGTCTGGTTACTGGTTATCGTCCACATCTTCTGGGGCACTTTTACTGGACTGACCCTTTTAAAGGGGTTTTCTGGGATTTTGATACGGATGACCTACTCTCAGGATAGGTCATCAGTATCTGATCGGCGGCGATCCGACACCCGCCAATCAGCTGTTTGAGAAGGCAGCGGCACAGCCCCATAGAAGTGAATGGGGCTATGATGCCAAGAGCAGCCTGCATGAAGGTTTTTTTTCTTTAAAAAAAAAACTAATCTGAGACAGAAATGTCTGAAACAGATGCAAAATGTGCATAAACGGGTGCCTAAAATACACCCCCCCCCCCCCCCCCCTATTATGATAGATAAGAGTGGAAAATGGAAACGGTGATGTGAACCCAGCCTTTAACCTCATTCACACGTCTGTGTCCGTGCTCAAATCCGTGAGAAGGTGGTCAGTGATGCATCCGTGAGTCCGTTTTTTGCTATCCGTGTTATGCACATGTACTGTATGTATCTGGTTTATTCTAGCGAGGTGTTGATTTCCTCTTCAGACTTCGGATTTGCAGGTTTTTCTCTGGCGTATTTGCAGTCATGTAATGTACACATTTGCGCTGAGGTCAGCCAAGTGTTTTCACAGGTGTGGATGTGTGTGGTTATTGTCCCTGCGACTCCTGCTTGTCACGTCCTAAGGACAGGAGGAGGGCGGCTCTGCTGGTGGCCAGCATTTTAGTTTTTACTCCCTCCTTTCTTGTTTTCCTCGCTTAGTCCATAACATGGATGAATGTGAACGTCCTGTATCATGGCTGCAATATCCGGATCCATTGCGCTTCTACTGACAGCGCCACCCTTGTTCTAGGGGCCATGTCCGGTATTGCCACTCAGTCCAATTTAAGTGAAAATAGGCCTGTCTGAGGTAGATTCCTGGATACAGACATATCTTGGATATATAGTATGGTGGTAAATATGGCCTCTCAGTCCTTTCACTCTGAAATCCTAACAAAAAACTGTGAAATTGAGGCCTGTTTTAGACGCAGGGTATCAAGTTGTCAAGACGGACAGGGCTGACAATCGCCTCGCTGCTCCTTGCCTTGGGGGAAGTAACTTATGTAAGTTTCACAAGTAATCCTGCCAAGCCCAAAACAAAAAAACTGGTGCCTGCGTGATATCAGTGCGACGGTGGGAGAACGCCATGAAGAGAAGCGTAGGCCGAGCTGTCCTCTTATGCTGCATGGACACATGAAAATGCGGGCGCCATTTTGTTGGGGTCCACTGTGGCTTCAACCTGTGGGGATGTTGCCCAAAAGGTTCATCTGTACGATGTGCAAATGTTTGTCCTCAGCCCCCGGGCCCAGGCAGATAGTCACTGAGGTAAATAAGAAGCTGACCATGGCTTCCCCTGGCAAAATGAAATACTGTCACCATATTGCCGCTTCTTTCTTGCCTTTTTTTTGTAGTTGCTTTGACTAATTTGGCTAATTTAGATTAGACTTGGGAGAATTGCTGTGGACACCTTCATCCTGTTTTTACCCAATCAGCGGGATTTGTGGAGAAATGCATTTCTGGTCAAGATTTGTCAGCCAATAGTACGTAAAGTGTCCGAGAAAAGTGTCCGTCCCTGCGCCACATTTATCATCCAGCCGGAGCCCCTGTGACAAATCTGCTGCAGAAAAAGACATGGGATTAGTAAACCTGGGCTATTGTGTGGAGAAAATTCAATTGTGGATGGAAATTGGGCACTTGGTGTGGAAACTATTACGATTATTAATACATTAAAGGCCATAGTGAAATTTAAAGCTCAGTACATACAGTGCATTTTGTTTTGTGACTTTTTTGATGCATTTTTGGCTTCAGCTCAAAAAACTGTGTGACACTATCCTAAAAATGTGAAAAAATTCCACTAAAAGGCGTGTAAAAATATGAACAGCACTCGAAATTCATTATTAAAAATGGTGAAGAACTATGTATGAAGCTCTTAGGGCTGTTTCACACGAGCGAGTCCATTGCGGGAATCACGCTCCGTGTGAGAGTGCGATCCTCCGCTCTGGACTTGCAGGAGCGCACAGCATTGTTATAATTTATGGCCTTATTTCTACAGAATCATACTGACAGCTTTAGGTCACTATGATTCTGTGGAAAAAAGGCCATGCAGAGACACGTAGCATTATAAATCATGATAATGCCGTGCGCTCCTGCAAGTCAAGAGCGGAGGATCGCACTCACACACGGAGCGTGATTCCCGCAATGGACTCGCTCGTGTGAAACAGCCCTTGGAGTACGCCCGCAATGGACTGAAACGCAGCAGTCAGTGTGTGTGTGTGGCTGCGAAAAAAAATCCACAATGTAAACGTATTCACCTTCTGGATTTTAGCTACATGCACACAACCGCAGTGTCTTTTGCGGTCTGCAAATTGTGGATCCGCAAAACACGGATGCCGGCAAATTGCAGAACGGAACGGGCTGCCGATGATAGAAATGCCTATTCTTGTCTGCAAAAGGGCCAAGAATAGAACATGTTTTATAATATAAAAATATATATATTTGCAGGGCCACAGAACGGAGCGATGGATGCGGACAGCATATGGAGTGCTGTCCACATATTTTGCGGCCTCGTTAAAGTGAATGGGTCCGCATCACGGCCTCGGATGTGGACCCAAACAACGGCTGTGTGCATGAGGCCTTATGCTTCAGCTCTCCACTGTGGATTTTACCCTTTGCAGTGCCTAGGGTAATTTCCGCCACAGATCTGCATGTAATATATGTGTGTATTTTGCCACAGATTTGCTGCGGATTAATGGCAAAATCAGCAGTGAGGGACCCTTTTCGTCAGTCTTTATTTTATTTTTTTGCAGTAACGATCATTCCTCCCTCATTCAAAGTTTGCTTCGGCCTGTGTAATCCACGAGCTCCAATGGATAATTATCATCCAGTGACACTGTGCTGCCTGAAGATCAGGCAGTGTAATACCGCCCTTAGGGTACTTTCACACTAGCGTTATTCTTTTCTGGCACAGAGTTCCGTCCTAGGGGCTCTATACCGGAAAAGAACTGATCAGTTTTAGGCCTCATGCATTCTGAATGGAGAGCAATCCGTTCAGGATGTCTTCAGTTTAGTCTTTTTGACTTTTCAGGACTGAGATAAAACCGCAGCATGCTACGGTATTATCTCCGTCCAAAATTCCACTGCCGGATCCGGCATTAATTTACATTGAAATGTATTAGTGCCGGATCCGGCATTAAAAATACTGCAATGCCGGATCCGTCCTTCCGGTCTGCGCTTAGCAACCAATGACACCGTGCGCTCCTGCTGTCAGCAGGAATCCAGGCCGGCATACCACGGACCGCTCGCGGCCGCGTGCATTCGGCCTTAATGTGCGCGTTTAGTCCAGAAAACAGAACAAAGCATTGTTTTGTTTTTTTGTCCGCAGAAATAAATGGAAGCCTGAATTATACCCATTGAAGTCAGTTTATCTGTATGCTGTCCATGGAAAACATGGATGGCACACGTGTGCAAATAAGGTCCCGGGCACATGACCATTATCCATTTTGCAGTCTGCAAAATACAGACCCTGTCCATGTTGCATCCGCCTTTTTTGTGGACCCATTGACTTCATGGGTTAATGCGGTCTGCATTTTGCAGACAAGTGTAGGACATGTTCTATATTTTTTATGGAACGGATCATCCGTGTTCTTTCTGCATCCGTAGGTCCGTTCCAGAAAATTAGCCTGCAAGCTGCGGACCAATGGGTCTGCAAATAAAATACGGACAGCACACGGACCTCATCCGTATTTTGTGAATCTGCGATTTTGCCGATTATGGTCGTGTGCGTTTTTACCCTTTACAATAACAAGAAGTGTAGATAAGCTAAAGAAAAGCTTTATCCCTGGCTATGGCTATAGACCCACAGAAACGCATACAGGTATATTACATGGCTGCGGGAGCCCAGTGTAGCAGCAGGTCGGCGGCCATTTTTGGTCAGTGTGTTGCTAGTTGTCATATTTGCTTGTTAATGACAGGACCCAGCTGGAGCCTCACGTGTTTTTCGTCTGCGTCGTCGCCACAGTCATTGGCAAAGTGGACTGAAGGGAAGACGCTGAGATCTAATCTTGGGATTGTCAGATCCTTATCAGTTTCCCTGGGGCTAATGCTGGGCTGATCCTCGGCTGTGGATGTAATTAGCATTGTGAAAGCTATACGTATGAAAATGAATGGCGGCAGAAGAGGAGGGAGAGGTAGGACGGAAGTGTGGTAGTAAGGCTAGGTCTACAGTTTTTATAATGATAGTCTATAGTGTCGCACTGCGACATACTGCGACGCCACAGTCGCAAAAAATCCATTCGAAATGAATTTTTCTGCGACTGTCACAGTGCGACACCATAAACTATCATTATAAAAATTGTTGCGCGACATCAATGTTGCAGTGTAGTTGTGCCCTATGTGTCGCGCGACTTATTGTCGTCGTGTAGACCTAGCCTAAAAGAGGTGGTACTCGCACGTGGGCTCTGATGGCCTTCTGCCACACAAGATGCTATAAACTGCACGTGACAGGTAGGGGCCCTATTACAGGGTTTGTATTAGGCACCAGGAGCTACACCCAAACTCCTCACAGGTCTCCTTCACACACACTTCTTGTTTTTTTTTTTTTTTGTTTTTTTTGTAACTAACTTTTTTATGGTATTTTTCAAATCTTATAGGGAAGCCTGTGGGAAACGCACACCAGGAGTCAGGGAAAAATATCAGATGCTAGTCACCAAGACACCTCAAGACAATAAGCCCCAAGCAATGACAAATGTGAGGATAAACAGACTTGGTGATTAAAAGAAACAGATAAGCATACCCTGAGTGGTGTGTCAATCTCTCAGCCACCTCCTGACCCAACGCCGGTTCGCCAGTAATCTGGCTTCTTCTGGGGATGTGAAACAATGGACAAACACTCCCCTAATATACTGCCCACACAGGTGTGTGAAGCAATTAATTAAAAACTTTTGGTCCACCTCCCCCACCCCCCACTACCTCCCCTACCATTCACTCGACATGCCACCCAACAGTACCGCTTTGTGCGGGACAGGCCGATTTTGGATGGCAATCCTTCTGTACTGCGATCTGTGGATGACACTGTTATGGGGGATCTGTGGATGACGCACTGTTATGGGGGAGATCTGTGGATGACGCACTGTTATGGGGGAGATCTGTGGATGACGCACTGTTATGGGGGAGATCTGTGGATGACGCACTGTTGTGGGGGAGATCTGTGGATGACGCACTGTTGTGGGGGAGATCTGTGGATGACACATATATAGCATCTTATGCTATATATGTGTCATCCACAGATATCCCCATAAGTGCCTTCTAGTAAAGTAATGTATTAGTGGGTGGAAGGGAGGAGGCAGGGACACTTGCGGCGGGGCCGGTGCAGTGCCCGGCGCTGTCCACACACCGGGGGGAGCTCCTACCTTCTGGAGTTAATTCTGCTGCAGGACATTTTGCTCCACAAGTCTCCTGAGCGGCGGCCGCTTCAACACTCCACCACTCCTCACATGGCCGGCAGTGGGCAGCCGAACTAGAGCGCCGCTGCCTGTGCGCAGCATGACATCTCTCCCTCCGTCATGCGCCTCCTGCCCCGCCTGCCTGCTTCATTCATAAAGTGGAAGGAGCAGACAGACGGGGCAGGAGGCGCATGACGGACATTTTTCAAGCAGCTTGAGCGGCGCGATATGGCTGCGCGGCCGCCCACCCGCGCCCCTTAGACGTAAGGGAACACTGACTGCAGGGGCCAGGGGGGTCCACAGGCGGCCTGGCCCCTGTATCTGCTCCTTTCCATGATTACGACCACCCTGTAATCCAGCAGCAGTGGCCGTGCTTGCACACTATAGTGTGCAAAAACGACCACAACTGCTGGATTGCAGGGTGGTCATAACCTCTCGATACGAGCAGTGTATAATGTGATGGAAAATGAATCCAGCCAGCAAAAGAAGGAATATGGATAATCACAATACATTAGTAAGTGCCTTGTATTAACTTTCTGTACATGATGAATGCCATTTGCTGAAGTGAGACAACCCCTTTACACGGGACAACAGAGCAGGCAATTCTCGTGAGGGAAGCGTTACTTCCTGGCAAGGGTTCAGCAAAAAACGCTTCCGTTAGGGTACTTTCACACTAGCGTTAGAGGATTCTTGCTGCCTGCCGGATCCGGAAATCCATGTGCAAATGCATTGAAATACCGGATCCGTCATCCGGAAAAATGGATCCAGTATTTATTTTTTTCGCACTTTTCCGGATTCGTTTTTCCAGAACACTTGGTCCCGGATCCAGCATTAATACATTTTAATGGAAATTAATGTGTTCCGGAATTTTGGCTATTTTCTCCGGCCAAATACCGTAAAAGTGACTGAAGTGCATACTGAACGGATTGCTCTCCATTCAGAATGCATTAGGATAAAACTGATCAGTTCTTTTCCGGTATTGAGCCCCTAGGAAGAAACTCAATACCGGAAAACTTTAACGCTAGTGTGAAAGTACCCTTACTGATAATACAACCATCTGCATCCGTTATGAACGGATCCGGTTGTATTAACTTTAACATAGCCAAGACGGATCCGTCATGAACTCCACTGAAAGTCAATGGGAGACGGATCTGTTTTCTATGGTCAGCGAAAACGGATCCGTCCCCATTGACTTGCATTGTGGGTCATGATGGATCCATCTTTCTCCGCATCCCAGGACAGAAAGCAAACCACAGCATGCTGCGGTTTGCTCTCCGGTATGAGAACGGAACGGAAAGCATTTTGGAGCATTTCGTTATGTTCAGTTACGTTTGGTCCCCATTGACTGGGGACAAAACGGAAGCGTTTTTTTCCAGTATTGAGACCCTATGACGGATCTCGATACCAGAAAATATTAACGCTAGTGTGAAAGTAGCCGGTAAACAATGTCTCCTCCGAGAAGGCAAAGCTTATTTTTATTTTTTTACTTATTTACCCTAAGGCCTCTTTCAGACGGGCTTTGCGGGAAAAGGTGCGGGTGCGTTGCGGGAACACGCGCGCGAGTGCAAAACATTGTAATGCGTTTTGCACTCGCGTGAGAAAAATCGCGCATGTTTGGTACCCCGAACTTCTAGATTGTATTATTTTCCCTTATAACATGGTTATAAGGGAAAATAGCATTCTGAATACAGAATGCTTAGTAAAATAGCGCTGGAGGGGTTAAAAAAATAATAATAATAATAATTTAACTCGCCTTAATCCACTTGATCGCGGAGCCGGCATCTCCTTCTGTCTTCATCTTAGCTGTGTGGACGAACAGGACCTGTGGTGACGTCACTCCGGTCATCACGTGATCCATCACGGTGACGTCACCACAGGTCCTGTTGCTGCACACGGCTAAGATGAAGACAGAAGAGATGCCGGCTCCGCGATCAAGTGGATTAAGGTGAGTTAAATTTTTATTTTATTTTTTTAACCCCTCCAGCGCTAGTTTACTATGCATTCTGTATTCAGAATGCTATTTTCCCTTTATAACCATGTTATAACGGAAAATAATAATGATCGGGTCTCCATCCCGATCGTCTCCTAGCAACCGTGCGTGAAAATCGTACACCGCATCCGCACTCGCTTCCGATTTTCACGCAGCCCCATTCACTTCTATGATGCGTGAAAATCACCGCTCATGTGAACAGCCCCATAGAAATGAATGGGTCGGTATTCAGTGCGGGTGCAATGCGTTCAACTCGCGCATCGCATCCGCGCGGAATACTCGCCCGTGTGAAAGGGGCCTAAGAAAAAAAGGACAGTTTTTGGTGGTGGTTTTATATTACTACATTGAGAACCTGTATTTGTCAAGCCCTATAGAGAAAATTTCAGCATGTCTTGTTAAAAAAAAAAAAAAAAAAAGCCGCAGACCCCAGAAAGGAAACATACCGTAATCAACAAAAGCAATCAAAACTGGTGTAAAGTAGAACAGGCTTAGTTGCCCATAGCAACCAATCAGATTCCACCTTTAATTTTTTTTCACAGCTCCTTTGGAAAATGAAAGGTGGAATCTGATTGGTTGCTATGGGCGGCTGGGACAGTTTCCCTTTACACCAGTTTTGATAAATCTCCCCCATAGACTTTTAGTCTATGGGGGAGAGCTCTAGTTTTTCTGTCTTGTGATCGCTCATTTCCTAATATACTGCTATTATCTGTGTGACTCCTCCTCGCATTGTCTGATCTAAACTATGTGAGCCAAGCATGCATGTGTGTGGGAGGATCGGGAGAGAGATGTTATGTGCATGCTCAGCCTTACCGGAGCATGCATGTTATTCCAGTAGAAGTGGAATAGCTGGCTGCCATGCAAGTTTGACGCCGCTTATCTCTAGTAAGAAAACAATAGGATTGAACAAGCAAAAATCTCCGGTAGTTGTGCAATCGGGGATCTGCTGCAGCCGCCATACTTGTCTGTAGACTTAATCTAGGCAGGAGATTTTTAATAGTAGGATGAAAATATTTCGCACTCGGTCGCTCGTGTTTGGACTGTGATTATGAATGATTGTGGACTGCAGAATTACTGCCATTCTGCCGCCATGACTTCTGATCACAGACCGGGAAACTGGTTTTACTTTATGGCCTGTCATAGACGGCAGTTAAATAAGGAGCCACAAATTGGGAGCAGCGGGAGCTGACTGCCCGGCTCCTGGGATATTATCATTTCAGTAGTGCAGTCCACTGTACTAGAGCTGGGCCCTTCTACGCATGGGATGATGATTGGGAACGAAAAACACTTATCCCCAATCATGCCACCCATGAGACGCTCAGACACCCATTAGTCGGGTGATCACATCTTTCATGTGGCACCAAAAAACCGCCAATGACGTGCTCCGGGCAATGGGCTAAGTGAATGGGGACAACGTTGTAGGAACGATTCCTCACTTCGGTGTGCATTAAGCCGTGTAAAAGTGAGCGACATTGACTTGTATATCGTTGATTGGTGCTCGTTCTGGGCTGATCGCACTGCGCGTTGGGGTACTGCGCAGTCGTACTGGCTACAGCTGCCCATAATTAAACTGAGGACCACACTGCTTAGTCGGTCTGCATTGTTAAAGGGCTTTTCCAATATTTATTTTTTTTTTTTTTTTACTTATGACCCCCACCAATCAGATACTGATGACCAGAGGGGTCATCAGTATCTGATTGGTGGGGGTCTGACGATTAGCTGTTTGAGAAGGCAGTGGCGCTACTGCGAGCCCCATAACCTTCTCTCAGCTTGACATCTTGGTCTCGGGGCCTATACGCATCACGGCCCCATTTCAGCGAATGGGGCTGAGCGCGATACCAAGCTCAGCCACTATACATTGTACGGCACTGTCCTTGGTGAGCTGAGGGAAGGCAGTGGTGCTACTGCGATCGCTGGCGCCTTCTCAATTACCTTATCGCCAGGGGTTACAGATGTCGGGCCCCCACTGATCAGATACAAAAAAAAAACACTTGGGGAAACCCCTTCAGTATTCTGAGTGCCACGTGGCCATTAACGATGCCCACTGACTAAACGGTGGGGTCCTCATTAATTTAATTGGGGTCTGTTGTGGCCTGTAAGGCTGTGCGATACATAACCGCACTGTGTGGTCGTACCTAGAGATGAGCGAATCGAATCGAATTTCAGGATAAATTTGATTCTCCTTGAAGCCAAATTTCCTCGTGCTTCGTGTAAGCGAATCGATTTAACCTGAAATAGTATAAAAAAAAAAAATAATAATAATCTTACCTCCTCCTTTTGCTCGCGATGGGCCGCCAGCCGCCATCTTGATCGAAGATCTCAGCTGAAATCCCGTCGGCCGGCGAGATTATGTAATCTCCCACCGCGTGAGATTTCACGCCAGATCTTCAAGCAAGATGGCGGCGGCCGGCCCTTCGCAAGCAAATGGACGCGGTAAGTTTGATTACATTTTTTTAATGTTCATTTCACAGTTTTTACACTCGGATACCGCGATCATGTATAAACATGGCATCTGAGGGGTACAATGACGGGGGTGGCGCTATCTCTAGTCGTACCCTAAGGGCTCCTTAACTGAGAGGTCGTAGTCCTCGTTTAAAGCAACCCCCGGGGTGACGTCATTTATACGCGTATCCAGGGTTGCTGACGTCACTCATACTTTATAGTGTCACTCGGCCTGTCGTCACCTCTGTATGTCTATTTTCTTGATTCATTCTTCTATACAGCTTCCATATTTTTTATGTCTGTTGTCCCCGGTGCTAACCTCCATCTTGTTTTGTTTTTTTCCCCTATAACCAGGATGTTCACCAGACATAACTGCTGCAATATTCCCCTGCCTGGCCTCGTGTTACCTCCAGGGAATGGTCGCTGTAAGGATACGTCGCCATTCATAGTCTCCTAACCTGGTGCCGTTCAGCCTGGACTCTGTGGACTGTGATCACTCCCTTTTGAGGCTCCACTGTCCGCTAAGATGTGGCGTTTTGGGGTTACCGTCCTGTACGCCTTTCTGCTGCCTGTTGTAAAAGGTCACAGTCTGTTCACTTGTGAACCCATCATGGTGCCTAGATGTATAGGAATGTCCTACAATATGACGTTCTTTCCAAACCTTTTGGAGCACTACGACCAAGCAATCGCAGCAAGTCGAATGGAGGTAAGTGTTTACTATGAAGTACCTACTCCATGAGCATCTCTACCAATTGTAATCTACATGGCTTCTTAAAGGGTTATGGATAGAGATGAGCGAACTTCTGTTTTAAGTTCGGCGTCTAAAGTTCGGCTTCCGGTTAGCGGAGGATCCCGATATGGATTCCGAATTCCGTTGTGGTCCGTGGTAGCGGAATCAATAATGGCCATTATTGATTCCGCTACCACGGACCACAACGGAATTCGGAATCCATATCGGGATCCTCCGCTAACCGGAAGCCGAACATTAGACGCCGAACTTAAAACAGAAGTTCGCTCATCTCTAGTTATGGAGTGAGTGTGCTCGTGTCCATACCAGTGCTCCCCACTGCTGATGTGCGGGGATGGGGACTGTGGGAGTCCTAGTGGTCATACCCCTACCGATCTAACATCCATCACTAAACCAGTAAGTGTCCTATAGACATTGCACTCTGTCATCTACAAAATGGGATGGACAGGATGAATTTGCATGCCTGGAGATGAGCGGCGGCGGAGCTGTATGGTAGCTGCTCATCTTCTTCTGCACCATTGGAGTAACCTGCACCAACCTGAATGTGCATATTATTGGGGCTGCACCAAAGTCATAGTTTTTAGTGTCGGCTGTGTTTCACTTTATTTAAAGGGGATGTCTGAGTGATCAATATCTGCAGGGTAGGTGATCGGTGGAGGTCCGATGCCTGGCACCCCTACTGATCAGCTCTTTGAAGAGGCTTCGGCGCTCCCGTGAACACCACAGCCTCCTCGATGGCATCCACTGCCTAGTGGTTGTGCTTGGTATTGCAGCCTAGCTCCATTCACTTGAATGGGACTGAGCTGCACCTAGGTCACATGGCCAATAAACGTGACATCACTGACCTAGGAAGAGGCTGCGGCGCTCTGCAAACAGCTGATTGGTCAGTTATCTATCAATATTAAACACTCAGATAACTCCAGCAGCTTTATACTGTTTGGGCTGTCTAGGCGAAATACTTCATTTTCATAGTCTGTCTGCCAGACTATAGTGCAAAGATTTGTCTGCGCTTTCTTATCAGGCGGGAAGGCCAGCCTTGGCATACTTAGTGCTTAGTTGGGTCTTGCAGATATAACCTATGTGGCAGTAAATTACAGGGAGCCTATTATCTTGGTTCACAGTTGCATTTGTATTATTGGGTTTTCCCTGTGATAGCCGAGTGGCAGCATTCTGCCAGGTCTTACAGGGATTGTCCTGTCTGGACATTTATGACTAGAGTTGAGCAAAGCGAGCTTTGGGTGCTTAATCCAAAGTCACTTCCGAATAATAATGTACGGAGATTAATCTCCGTACAGTATTAGAATGTATGGGCTCCGATGAGCCGAAGTTCGTTATTCACCAAGTCGCGCGTGTCTTTGTTAAATAACTTCGGTAGTTGTTACTGGTTTTCCACTTTAAAAATCAACTACCGAAGTTATTCAACGAAGTCACGCGCGACTTCATGAAAAACTTACTTCAGCTCATCGGGGCCCATACATTCTAATACTGTAGGGAGACTAATCTCCATCCAGTATTCCGAAGTTTTGAACGAAGCGACTTCGGATTAAGCATCGGAAGCTTGCTTTGCTCAACTCTATGTATGACCTATGACTAGGTTATGTCAAAAGTGTCCGCTAGCTGTGGTTCCCACCTCTGAGACGTCCTCCTTGTTCACTGCTATGGGACTTCTGAAAATAGTGGTATGCTTTCCATTCACAGCGGGTGGATACCCCTTTAAATATGTACAGTATGTTTAGAAAAGATACAGCGGCTCACCTCCTCTCTAAATGGAAATGGTGCTCACCCCCAGGTCCCACCCTCAGGACCAAGTGGGAAATAGAATGTATACAACAAGTATGGGGGGACACTACAAAAGGGAACACCAAGCGGTATAATGATAATACACTTTATTGTGTTGATCTATTCCACTATGTTGTGGTAAAATGTTAAGAACATACCCCTAAAATACAAATAAAATATAGACCATATACAAATCTATATAATGCACACAAGGAAATACCACAATTCGAATAGCAGCTGATAGAAATTAGCAGCACATCTGTAATACTGTCCACAGCCACAATAATGTCCGGTAAGTATCCAAAAATAGCGGATTAATGCTGCACAGTTCTTACTTAGTAACCCCCAGTAACAGTCTTAACCTGTGGGGCCAAATTGCTTGCTGGGTATGGCCTATGGTGATCGGCTCAATACCGCTGCCTTCCACAATACATACACGTAATGTCTCTGCTCAGTCTGAGCTCGGTCTTACCGGTCTTCACTGCTAGTCCTGCAGCGGTGGTTTGAAAGGCCGCACACCCGCAGCGTCCCACGTGGTGTGCTTCCGCCTACACGTAGCGTCCCACGTGACCGGGTATCCAAGGAGACCGGATGCTTTACTTGTGTGACGTCAGTATTGTGCGACAGCTTTCACAGCGGCGCTGCTTAGTCCACTTGTCTTCATTTCTTTGCCGGCTTTATTCTTTTTCTTTGACTTGCGGTGGATCAACGCTCACTCTAACAACCGCCAGACGCGTTTCGGGGTCCCTCGCCCCTTCCTCAGTGGCCTACTGAGTGAACGGATCCTCACTCTTTATAAATGGTTAACTCCGCCCCCATCTTATAATTAACGGAGTGGATTCACCCTCGATGGAGCGGTTCATCTGTGCATTTATATTTGTACATATTCAACAATTCATTACATAAAATGAAAACATAAAACAATAAATATATCTTTATATATATATATATATATATATACACACCCCATTAAAATCTAGGTGATTGGAGAGGACTACTAAAGTAACACACAGATTGTCAATAAACGCACACAAACCGCATTGAGCTGCATGCGTTTTCTGTTGCGTTTTGTGACCAATTGCGGGTCAATTGACTGGAAGTCGTTCTGTTATTGTTGTGGCTTGTTGTAGCTTAGGAGAGACCGTCCGGCAGGGAGGGGAGATCACAGTGTCGGTACACGACCAAACTGCGATGTCCTATCCCTACCGGACAGGCCCTCACAAGAACCCGAACACCTCCATCTCAGCATTGAGGCCCCTAGGAATAATAGTATCATATTCAAAAATAGTATCATATTCAAAAATATCATATTCAAAAATCCCGGAGGATTTGGTCCCTCTCCGAGACATCTTTATTTCTTCTTAACTTGCTCCTTCCCACATGAAGTCCGCTGGTATAAAAGCCCCTGTTATCTAGAAGTGTTCTTCCCCCCTCTGAGTGATAAATACCAGGAAATTTGCTCTTGTCCATATCTTGGAGTCAATATTTTGACCGGCCTGTCACGGAGCCTTTTGGAAGTCGTTTCGTTCCCATCTCTCAGTTGAGTCTTTTTTTTTTTTCTTGTCTCGCTCTCTATAATGCTTGTCTTGTTAGGAATGTTTGGCCGCGTAGACTAAAGCTTTGCAAGACGAAACGGCATTCTTTAATCTGGCGCTGAGCCATAGAAAACAATGGCATTTCCAGGGCGAAGCTCACAGGTTTCATCAGGCGCAGGAACTCGCTCAGATACCGTATCACTTGGTAGTTTACGCGGCCTGAATAAAAGATCTGTTACTGGCGTCTCTGGGTCCGTTTCAGGGCCATCACCGCGAAGGTCATATATTAGTGATAAGCGCGTGTATTGTATTCTGTAAAATAACTGCGACACCCACCCCCCCATACCACCCACTCTTTATTTTCCATGACAGGTCGTGAAACCCTTTGTGTTCTCGTTGCTCACACGTTTTACTCATTGTTCTTGTTGCCTGCAGCGTTTCCATAACTTGTCAGCCTTGGCGTGACGGGCGCTGCTGACCATTTTCATGCACGCTGGTCACGAGAATTGGGTCTTCTATTTTCTGGTCCTTTCCCTATCGCTTTTATATGCAGTCACTTTGGAGAGTTGCAAACCTAACTTGGGGCAATTAAAGGGGTATGGCAGTTATAAAAAGTTATTCCCTATCTACGGGATAGATCTGACCTCTGCTGGAACCCACACCGATTAACAGGGGCCTCGTTTCCCGAAATAAATGGAGCAGTTGGTCGAGCATGCTCTGTGCCGCTCCGTTTATTCTCTATGGGACTGCGGGAGATCTCATCTTATAACCAAAATGCCCCTCGAGACCTCCATTAAAACCACAAATCGTCGTCCTTTTTTACATAAATCCCTTTGTGCCTGGCAAAACCGGGTGATCAGCATTGGTGCCATGCAGGGAGAACGCTTTGCTGGAACCCCAGTGCTAAACCATCGCCATGGCCCCTCCACCCGACAGCCAGACCCCTACTGATCAGAAAGTGATGGCGTATTGCTATGGTGGATATCCGATGCATGAATTGACCGGCTGCACATTTAACGCCCACAGGACAATTTCAAGGGGTCGTCTCACTTCCGCAAATTGCATTTATCATATAGAGAAAGTTAATACAAAGCACTTACTAATGTATTGTGATTGTCCATATTGCCTCCTTTGCTGTCTGGATTCATTTTTTCTATCACATTATACACTTCTCGTTTTCATGGTTACGACCACCCTGCAATCCATCAGCGGTGGCCGTGCTTGCACACTGTAGACAAAAGTGCCAGCCTCTCTGGTGGCCGGGCCGTGGGAGCTCACATAGGCTAGTGCTTTTTCCTACAGTGTGCGAGCACGGCCACCGCTGATGGATTGCAGGGTGATCGTAACCATGGAAACGAGCAGTATATAATGTGATGGAAAAATGAATCCAGACAGCAAAGGAGGAAATATGGACAATCACAATACATTAGTAAGTGCCTTGTAAATGCAATTTGCTGAAGTGACGCAACCCCTTTTTAAGTCACACTTTTTATTTTTTTCAGCCTTTTCTGAGATTTCTTAAACTCCTCATCTACTTTCTTTCTTGGCACTTTAAGGATATATATTCGTATTGGGCTACTTTCACACTAGCGTTTTTTGCGGATCCATCGCAATAATACAACTGTATGCATCCGTCGTGAACGGATCCCGTTGTATTATGTTCTCTGTACCCAAGACAGATCCGTCATGAACTCCATTGAAAGTCAATGGGGAACGGATCAGTTTTGTATTGTCACATTGACTTACATTGTGTGTCAGGGTGGATCCGTCTCTCTCCGCATCCCAGGACAGACAGAAAAATGCTGCAGGCAGAGTTTTTGTGTCCGCCTCCAGAGCGGAATGGAGACAGAACGGAGGCAAACTGATGCATTCTGAGCGGATCCTTTTCCATTCAGAATGCATTGGGGCAAAACTGATCCGTTTTGGACCGCTTGTGAGAACTCTGAACGGATCTCACTCACGGAAGGCCAAAACGCCAGTGTGACAGTAGCCTTACGCGTAAACTTTCCAAGCTGATTTTCATGCTGAAAATCCTGAGCTCAGGGCTCATTCATAGAACATAGAAACATAGAATGTGTCGGCAGATAAGAACCATTTGGCCCATCTAGTCTGCCCAATATACTGAATACTATGGATAGCCCCCGGCCCTATCTTATATGAAGGATGGCCTTATGCCTATCCCATGCATGCTTAAACCCCTTCACTGTATTTGCAGCTACCACTTCTGCAGGAAGGCTATTCCATGCATCCACTACTCTCTCAGTAAAGTAATACTTCCTTATATTACTTTTAAACCTTTGCCCCTCTAATTTAAAACTGTGTCCTCTTGTGGTAGTTTTTCTTCTTTTAAATATGCTCTCTTCCTTTACCTTGTTGATTCCCTTTATGTATTTAAAAGTTTCTATCATATTCCCTCTGTCTCGTCTTTCTTCCAAGCTATACATATTAAGGTCCTTTAATATTTCCTGGTAAGTTTTATCCTGCAATCCATGTACTAGTTTAGTAGCTCTTCTCTGAACTCTCTCTAGATTATCTATATCCTTCTGGAGATATGGCCTCCAGTACTGCTCACAATACTCCAAGTGAGGTCTCACCAGTGTTCTGTAGAGCGGCATGAGCACTTCACTCTTTCTACTGCTTATACCTCTCCCTATACATCCAAGCATTCTGCTGGCATTTCGTGCTGCCCTATTACATTGTCTTCCCACCTTTAAGTCTTCTGAAATAATTACTCCTAAATCCCTTTCCTCAGATACTGAGGTCAGGACTGTGTCAAATATTCTATATTCTGCCCTTGGTTTTTTACGCCCCAGGTGCATTATCTTGCACTTATCCACATTAAATTTCAGTTGCCAGAGTTCTGACCATTCTTCTAGTTTTCCTAAATCCGTTTCCATTTGGCGTTTCCCTCCAGGAACATCAACCCTGTTACATATCTTTGTGTCATCAGCAAAAAGACAAACCTTACCATCGAGGCCTTTTGCAATATCACTTATGAAGATATTAAACAAAATTGGTCCCAGTACAGATCCCTGTGGAACCCCACTGGTAACATGACCTTGTTTTGAATTCAAACCACCGTATGAATGGGTCCACATCTGTTCTCGCAGTTTTGCGCAATGGGTGTGGACTCTTTAATTTCAATGGGGTCTCAAAAGATGCGGTGCTGTTCTGCGGCCCCGCAAAAAATAGAGCATGTCCTATTCCTTTCCGCAATTGCAGAAAAGTATAGGCATTTTTTTTTTAATCCTAGGACTGCGGACCGCAAAACACATACAGCCGTCTGAATGAGCCCTTAGACTGCATGCACACAACCATATTTTGGGTCTGTGTCCGGCATTTTTGTTGAGGATTGTTCACCGACCCACACGGATGTCATCTATGTAATATCCATGTGGCCTTTCCACAAATGATGGGACATGTCCTGCTCTAGATGAGAAGACGGTTCTGTTAGGAAAATGCATCCTGCACACGGCTGGGGTCTGGCGTTTGCAGACTGCAAGATACATAATCTTGTGCATGAGCCCTGAGGGTATATTTACATGACAGTGAAAAATGGCTCCATTTCATGACCGTTTTCAGAACGCCCGTCAACAACGTAGGACATCCTATTTTGTCCTTTTTTTCACAGACCCTCATACAATGCAGGAGCCGTTTTTAATCACGGTTTTCCATTATGGCATCCATGAAAAAAGGCCTCTAAAAATTGACCGTTTTGTTGTTTTTAAGGGCTCGTTTACCCAAACGTATTTTGCGTTCCGCATACGGTCCGTAAACGGAACCATTCATTCCAATGAGTCCGCAAAAGATGCAGACAGCACTCTGTGTGCTGTCCGCATCCGTTGCTCTGTTCCGTGGCCCCGCAAAAATTGTCCTATCCTGTCCTAATCTTGTCCGTTTTGCGGACAAGAATAGGCATTTCTATAATAGGCCTCCCGTTCCGCAAAAAAAGGCAGATGATGTGAACGAGCCCTAACACGTTTTTTTTATTTTTTTTGTTGTGCTCTTCTGTCTAAAAGGCCTTTAAAAAAAGGGCCCATTGATATCAATGGCGTCCATCTGGCCAGAAATAAGACATGTCCTATTTTATGACGGACGCGGTTTACTGGCCGTTGAGAAAAAAAACGCCATGTGAATAGCCCCATAGAATTTCATGTTTTCAGAATTGTTTTTTTTTTTTTACTGTTGTTTGAATGGACGGAGGGACGACGGAGAGCCCCATAATTGTGATCCCAAATATACTAGAAAGTTGTCCTTTGGCGTGATACACTTATTGTATGAGATGGGGGGGGCACATTTACAAAGACTGGTGTTTTCCAGCAGATCTTTGTTTCCTGTTGCGCTGCCAGAGGATAAGCCTAATTTATGACGAGGCGCACGTTGTGTACCTGACAGACCACACTAGCCCCAGGCTGGAATATTTTTTCGCTAACCTGTACATCTGTTTCCAGGCGTACATGCTAGTAAATTTGCCAGGGTCTCCAACACCCCCCCCCCCCCCCCCCCCCCCCCGCTTCGCCCAGCTGTCCTAAAACTTCAAAAAAGGGACTTGCCACTATTTTTACGACTAAAATAGTCACACGTCTCTTGATAAATGAACCCCAGTGTGTATAAGGCTACATGCACACGACCGTTGTGTGTTTTGCGGTCCGCAAATTGCGGATCCGCAAAACACGGATGGCGTCCGTGTGCATTCCGCCATTTGTGGAACGGCACGGACAGCCATTGATATAACTGCCCATTCTTGTCTGCAAAACAGAAAAGAATAGGACAGGTTATATTTTTCTTTTTGCGGACCACGGAACGGAGTGCTGTCGGCATCTTTCGCGGCCCCATTGAAGTGATTGGGTGCGCACCCGAGACGCAAAAACTGCGGCTCGGATGCGGACCAAAACAACGGTCGTGTGCATGAGGCCTTACATTGGTGGATATTCTAGAAACCTCCTCACCACTCATCCAGGACTGCTGCCATTGGATTGGGGTCAGTCCCTTGCACAGTCCCGCTCTGGTCCCTGACCACGGCCTGTTACATTCTACACTACATAGTTAACAATCTACTAAAGCCGTTCCTCAGCCCTCGTGTGGGGCTCATACAGTTCAGGAATGTGCTCATGTTTATCTGGTGCAGAGCATCGATCTGCAGAGTTCAATCTCCATTTTCTCCGAGGACTTTTAAGGTCTTTATGAAGGTAGAGCCGGCCGCAATATGTTCTTCCTTATTGCGGATTAATACCAGAGCTTGATCCTCGCGCTAGGTTTTAGTTTTTCTTATGTATAAAAGTTCTTGCTGTCATGGTGTGACAAGTGGTACAGCGGTGCATGGACCCAAAAACCAGTTGTGCTGGTGCACTGCTAACTGGTCCCTCGCCGCCTGGCCCCACCCCCCTTCCTCTGTGCATAGTCCTGTTTCCCTATGGGTGAGTTCACACGCAGCAGATTTGTTGCAGAAAATTCATCGATTTTTCCAGTCATCAACCCCATTCACTTGTTTAGACTGGGTTTTCAGCTTCTGATGTGTGAATGTAGCCCAACGCCTTGTTCACATTTCCGTATCCGTATTAGGCCTCATGCACACGGCCGTTGTTTGGGTCCGCATCCGAGCCGCCGTTTTGGCGGCTCGGATGCGGACCCATTCACTTTAATGGGGCCCCAAAAGATGCAGACAGCACTCTGTGTGCTGTCCGCATCCGTTGCTCCGTTCCGCGGCCCGTTGCTCCGTTTGCGGACAAGAATAGGCATTTATATTGACGGCCGCCCGTTCCGTTCCGCAAATTGCGGAAGGCACACGGGCGGCTTCCGTTTTTTTGCGGACTGCAAAAAAATGGAATGGTCGTGTGCATGAGGCCTTAGAATCCGCAAAAACGGAATGGAAAAGGGAAAAAAAGGGGCCTGTTTGTGGTCCGTATGCGGAACCATTTATTTCAATGGTTTCACCAAAAAAACGGAATGTACTCCGTATGCTTTCAGTTTCCGTATATCCGTTCCGCTGAAAGATGGAACTTGTCCTATTATTGCCCGCAAATAACGATCCGTGGCTCCATTCAAGTCAATGGGTCCGCAAAAAATACGGAATGCATACGGAACACATCCGTATGTCATCCGTTTTTTGTGGATCCATGCCCACTTTGCCCATGTGTACACATTCCTGTACATTACATCAATGATTAAAAATTTTATGTTTCTGCAAACAATGGATCGCATACGGAAACCATACGGAGATCTTTTGTGGAACTACGAAACGGAAACACAACGAATCCGTTAAACGGACCGCAAAATACTGAAAAAGCCATACAGTCGTGTGCAAGAGGCCTTACGTAGATGAAAAAGCCTCCTTATTTAATCCGTGGATGGTCCGTGTGTCCGTTTTTACCCTCTGTGTCATCAGTAACGGAAATTGCTCAGATAAAATTTCATTTAAAAAGCATTTCCTATCTGTCTTCCATGAAAATCGGATGCAACACAAATGCCAACCGTGTTGTGTCCGTGATTTTCACGGACCTATAGACTTCAATGCGCATGTTTGGTCTTCATCACGGGCCAAGGTAGTGCATGCCTCCGTGATATTATTATTATTATTATTATTATATTTTTTAGTACATCATACTGATGTGTGAACAGACACATTTAAATCAATGGGTATGTGTGCTGTCCACGGAAAATGCGCACAGCACATGTCCGTGGAAAACGGAAGTGTAGACAAGGCCTAAGAGTAATGGCTCCATTACAGTGAGGACATGGCAATTGTAGCAGGCTTTTCTGTCCATTTCCGTCTAGGGTCTGCTTTCTCTTGAAAAATGCCATTTAAGTGTTTCACTCCATAATATGGCAGCAGTTACCGGTCACTACAGTAAGCTACTCGCTTGGCATCTGATGCATTTGGGTTTGATGTCTGCTGTCGCTGCCTGTTGGTTCGATGAACCTATTTTGTTATTCGCGGACTGGTTTTACAGACTTTAAAAAAGAGTGCAGAAATTTGCAGCTCCTGACCCCTGCCACCCTAGGCAATGGCCTATGGATGCCATATAGGAGATACACTTTATCAGGGTTCGCCACCCAGAGCTACAACTCCCAGCATGCCCAAACTACCTACAGCTATCAGCCTACAGCAGGGCATGGTGGGAGTTGTAGTTTTACAACAGATGGAGAGCCACAGGTTGGCCATGCCTGTGCTTTATGGACGAATGTATTGAGACCCCTACACATTACACCTACAGGAGCTTTTATGACCTCCCATTCTAAATCCATAGGCATTAATATAAAGTTGATCCCCACTCGGCAGATAAAAAGGTTTCCACTCTTCTGGGAAGGCTTTCTACAAGATTTTGGACGTTGTCTGTAAGAACTTGAGATGATGATGAAGACATGGCCTAGCTTGCAATCTCCATTCTAGTTCATCCCAAAGGTGTTGGATGGAGTTGAGGTCAAGGCTCTGTGCAGCCAGTCAAGTTCTTCCACACCAAACTCTCCCAACCATGCCTTTATGGTACTTGCTTTGTGCACTGGGGCACCGTCCTGCTGTAATAGAAAAGGGCCTTCTCCAAACTGTGCCCACAAAGTTGGAAGCCTACAATTGTCCCATATGTCTTAATGTGCTGAAGCACTGAGTTTTCCCTTCACTGGAACTAATGGGTTTAAGAGAAGCCCCATACCAACTTTACAGTTGGCACAATGCAGTCAGGCTGGTAACGTCCTCCTGGTAGTCGCCAAACTCAGACAGCCAAATGGAGAATGATGATCCATCACTCAGCAGAGGACGTTTCATCTCCTCCATAGTGGTGATGTTCTTTACACCCCTCCATCTGAAGCTTGGCATTGTGCTTGGTAATGTAAGGCTTGCAGGCAGCTGCTTGGCCATGGGCACCCATACCATACAGCTCCCGTCACAGCACAGTTTAATGTTAACGCCACAGAAGGCTTGGACTATGCAGTTATTGGGGGGGTCAGGCTTTTTATGCCAGTCTTTGATACCCCCTGCGATGCCTGAGGAAGTGCCTAATTTATGATGATGCTCAGGCCTCGTCATAAATTAGGTGCACCTCTGGCAGGCCGTGTGTTTGAAGTAAATAATGGGCTAGTCCCTGACTGAAATAGTTCTCACTTCTCTTTAACGCTTGTTTCCAGGCGTAAATGTTAGTACATTTGCCAGGGCCTATGCCTTTCCAGCCCCCAGCTTTGTTTCACCACTCACAAGTGATGAGGAAGGAGTAAAAACACCTGTGCAACAAAAACTTAAAATACTGTAGCTGTAAAAAGGGGTCTTGCGACTTTTTTTACTTTTTACACCAAAAACTGGTTACTAACTTGTTCTGCACTATGTTGGTCGTCTAATTTATGAGGCGTGTGCCTCGTCAAAAATTAGGCGCAGCTGTGGCAGTCCTTGCGTATGGCAAAAAAACGACACCAGCCCCTGACTGGCGTAGTTTTTTGCAAACATTTATGCCCGTTTCCAGGCGTAAATGTTAGTAAAATTGCCTGGGCTGGCGCGGCCCCTGTCATGCCCAACTGGTGGACAAAACTTAAAACCAGCCATGCGACTAAATACTGTACGGCCGGTTTAAAAATAAAAAGGGGCTTGCAACTGTTTTACGCCTATAGTCACAAGTCCTTTTAGTGAATGTGCTTCAGCACGTGCCGATCCTGCTCTTTAATTTTACGTGGTGTCCACTTCATGGCTAAGTTGCTTGTGGTTTCTTCCACTTTTTATAATATTGCCACTCGCAGCTAATGGTGGAATATCTAAAAGGAAAGACCTTTACAGAGGTCCCATTACAGGACCACGCTAGAATTCGGTGAGTTCTTTTAGAACGAGTCCTTCTTTCACCAATGTCTATAAAGGCAGACTGCAGGGCCAGGGGCTGGATTTTATACACCTGTGACAATGGCAATGACTGAAACACCTGAACTCAATGATTAATAGGCGTGACCCAATGCTTTTCGACATGTTGTGTACATCCCTGGTTGTAGAGACTTGCTGTGCCTTTAGCATTGTGAAATGTTGCCCTATTAAACTTCTTTTAGGCTACGTGGCAACTTGAAGTCAAACCGCATACGTTTGCAGAGTCCTGCATCGTACCTGATGATGGTGAATGTGGTCATGTTGCAACCTGCAAAGTGCCACAACCCAGTAGTCGGCAGAAGTCGAACCCTGTTGGATTTATGCGCAGTCCCCTTCACTGTCATGAGAAGGGGCCTGCGTGCCTCCTTTTGACTGGAGTGGCACAGACACGCGTGTGTCCGCCACTCTATTCAACTCTATGGTCCAGTACAAGCGTTTGGCTATCTCCGACAGTCGCCAGACACGCACGAATGACTGCCGTTCCAGTCAGATGGAGAAACGCAGCCCCTCATTCTTGTAATTATTGAGGGCCCCAGCAGTTGGACCCTCTTGGATAGGGGGAGGAGTTCCTGTAACGGGACAACCCCTTTTAATATTGCAGGACCACAGGTCACGGTGTAGCCCTATCCTTAAACTGGATGCTGCTTATATTTTACTGCGTGCCGCTGTACGTTATCGCACACAAAAACCGCCTCATATCATGGCGATCCGTCCAGCTTGTAAGGAACTTGTACATGGAGGTATCCTCGCTTTATGTAAGGGTGTGACTACTTGCTGGCTGGCATTGCATGTATTGCCCCAGGCTGGAAGGAAAGTGGAGGGTTGAGCATTGCTGAGGCACATGTCCTGTGCATGAACGCTGGATATACCGTACGTGTGCACATTTTCCTACAGTCAGATATAGTCATGTAGGGGTTAATCAGAAATGCTCAGAATCGCCCACTGATACTTATCATTAGGCCTCATCCACACAGCGGTTTTAAGCTTTTTGTTTTTTTGCAAAGGATGCAGCATAAGGCCTCCTGTTCTATAATTTGCAGAGCGGACACACGGATGTGTTTTAGGAGCCCTTACAGAAGTATTAAGCGCGCACCCCCCCACCCCCCCTGCCCCCATATGCGTTGCTTCCGGATTTCAGTAGGAGCGACGTAATGGTTAATTTCCCCTGTGGTGGCGCTGTAGCGAAATTGAAGTCTTGTGGGAGGTTCGCACTGCGAAATCGGCGTCTGAAGATGCTTCAATAAGTGTCCTTATGAAATGCTACCCTTTTGCCGTGTTTTTGTTTTGCGCGGAAACCACAAGTGTAGTTACAACTGCAAATCCGGATCAGAAAGCTGAGGGCCCGACTCAAATTTCTGCTACCGGTTCCACAGCAAATGCACGTCTGCTCTTTCCAAAATGTCTGCCGTCCGCTAGGTAAATGTGCCCTTATTGCTGGGGAACCCTTATCGTTGGTTGGACCCTTCTTAGTGTAGGTTCTCGCTTGCGTTAAACGGACCCGGCAGGCTCTTCTGGCAGAGAACAGCCTGCCAGAGTTCACCGGCAGAGTCCATGGACTATAATGGTATCCGGTGGGGATCCGGCTGCTTTCCAGCCTAAGCGCCAGTTTTCAGCCGGACACTTATTTCCAGCCATAACTTAGGCACACGTTCCGGCGCCGTACAACAAGCTGAAACCTACGCCAGCTCCCTTGCTGGTGAAGATTTAAGCTATTGTCTACGCCAAAAACTGGCATAGAAAATGGTAAATGAGATGGGTCAGCCCTCTAAAACCACCGCGCCCCCTTTGCTCGACAATGGCGTGAACGGCGTACGAGGGGGAAATGCAGCAGATTTTGCCACAAAACGCCTTTCAACAAAATCTGCGCCTAATATACGCCAAAAAGTGGCATATTGGTTGATAAATGACCCGCTAATTGTGTAAAGTAGACAACCCCTTTAAGCTTGCTATTTGACTACATCATGAAATCTATTTGCCATTTCAGTTTTTGTAGCTTTGTCGCATCCCTGGGGTCCTAGGTTTGAATCCCACCAGTTGTGCCTGCCATCTTGGTGCTACAGATGTCTCCAGCATACGATTGGGTAGTCGGGTTTATGTCAAATTGACCCTACTGTCTGTGTGCGATGGGGACATTAGATTGCGAACCCATGGGTGACGGATGAGGATGGTGGCGCTCTCGGTACCGGGCTTCGCTATGTGGTGGAACCTTACAATTAACTGGTAATCCGTTGACCGGTACTGTCCTCCAGCTACGTAGTCTCCATTAACTCGGGTTTTATTTTGCAAGCAGATGACACGTTTCTCCTTGTTTTTGCAAAAATCCTCAGTGCAAAGTCTGGGTGTTTTATAAGGACATGTCGGCAGCCGCATGTACACGTCTGACAGGTTCTGCCGGTAACTGAATAGCACAGTGATTATGTGTTTTATCATGAACGCTCTTGCTGCAGGTCGGGTTGTGGTGTGAATTACACTGAGCTCCTCCATGTTTTTGAAATCAATCTCCTTTTTATATGAAGTTACGTTCCCCCCAAAAAAATATCTCCTCCCCAGCGACGTGTCTCCTTGCTCCCGGCCATATCATCTGATCTAGGCCAAGATGTACGGACAGGTTTCAGGAGCTAGGGATGGTTTGATATCAACTTTCCCGGGTGCTGTTATGACTTGCTAATGTGCAGTCTTCTTGCTCGCATCCAATGTGACACTTTTTTTTCTTTGGCACGCTGTGTTTTTCGGGGAGGAGTAGGGGGGGGGTAATACAGGCTGAACAGGTATGACGTTAGTTTGCCCCACCTTGTCGTTACTGCTGCTGATAACGCTGATTAATTCTCCACCGCATTGTCCTGATTGCTTGGAAATCCTCCACTTACACCGTACTCCCCGGCCTGACTGGAGTCTCCCTCTAAGTGCTGCTTATTAGATGGATCTAGAGCTACATGTTATCTGATGAGCCGGATAACTGCAGCCTGTAGACAAGACCGTGGGCCTGAGGAGCCTGGACTGATTAGTGATGGCCCGTCCAGATTGCTGGCTGTCGTCAGTCTCTCCTGCCATGTCTCTTGTTGATTTTCATGGTTACTATCTGCTTTGTGTGCTGATCTTCACATGTACGTGTTCACATTGGGGGCCATATACCTGCATATACATGGCTTTCTTTTTTTACTTTTCCCAATCTGCTGTGGGCCAGTTAAAAAAAATAAAATAATAAAAAATAAATGAAATGGCTTACAGTCCTGGGCCCCAAGAATACATCATAGCCAGGGGAGGATTGGCGATAGACCTTACGGGGAAATTTCCCGGTGGGCCGATGCCCGGGGGCCACCTGAGCCCTCCTCGCAGCCGACCAGTGGAAGTTTATGGGGATGTATTATGTGATGGACTGTGGTATTTGGCTCTGTTGGGGTGGTATAATGTACCACAATATGGTATTGCTGGCCCTGTCTTCCATTAATTTGGACCCCCAGCAACAAAAGGGGGGCCACTTTTAGTATTTTTTTTTTTTTTTCCTGGGCCTCATTAAGTTCTCAGTCCGCCCCTGATCATACCTGCAGCCCAGCGGTGCTGAATCGGAGGGGGCTCCAGAAGGTAATTTTTATTTATTTTGGTTTTAAATATTTGCACAGACTCCTGGCACGTTAGGAAAAGAACTCCCAGTCACTTTTAATTTTGACATTCTTTCTGCCTGCGACCACCCTAGGGGGAGCTAACTGTATGTCATATTATTATGGAAAATATACATACATACCGTACATACATGAGCTGTGTGAGCCTGGAGTCCTGTTTTTTTTCGCCGCCGATTGACTGCTTTCTTCCTATTACTGTACATAGGGAGCCCTCCGCCCATGGACACTGGGGATTCTAGAGCATGCACAGGTCATACTTTTACTACATAAATGCTTATGAGTGTAGAGATTAGATCAGATTATGGAGATCCGTATTCACGAGGGAGGGTTTAGGAACTCCTGAAAGCTACATTAATGCTTTTAGTCACATACAGCTAATCTAATATAAACCCATCCGAGAACATGAAATATTGTCTTCCGTGCTCGTGTGATACCGCATCCACCAACGAATGTTACAAACCAGTTATATCCTTATTTCTCGCCTGCAAGGTTTGCGCTCTCGGCGACAATGTTCTCGCATGGAAGAATAATCCACAGATTGGGATTGAATTGTGACATGGCAGACCTTACCGAGAAAGCTCACATTGATCGAAAAGGAAGTGATGGATTATAAATGGGATCTCCACCACGTTGGGGACCTTATAGGAAATTTGCCCACTACCTTTCCTGCGCAGTTTGGATCTAGATGTCTACATCGCTCATATCTCCTTGTATATGGCTGGTATATCAGATCAGTGAGGGGCAGACACTTGGCACCATGGTGCCGTAAACTATACAGTGTACGGAACTGGGAAGAGAGCTCCATACACCATGTAGAGGCCAAGCGGAGGTACTGCAGCTCAAGTGAATGGGAGCCGAGTTGCAGTACTTCGATGCCAGAAACTACACAGTATACAGAGCCTTCTGCTGCCGCTCTTTACAATGTTAGTATTTGGCGCCTTGACAGCTAGAGACGGCGGGTCTGTAGCGGTATTGAACTCCCACCTATCTGATGTTGATGACCTGTCCACAGGATTAGGTCATCAATATCTGTAGCCCAGAGAACTTTTTAAGGGCATGTCTCAATGATAGATTTTGGCACGTACTCAAAATCAGCAGGAGACCAGTGTCCCATTGACCCTCAGTTGGAATCCCCACTGCCATTACGGAATTTGTAGTGGGTGTCCGCAAGGAGATTAACCCCCATTAAATGGAGCTAATCCGCATCCATATGTGCAGCATTCAAACCTGTGGTAGAAATCTTAAAGTCAGGGACCGGTGCTTGCTATGGTCGGCGCATGTAAAAGGGCCCTAGGTATGGTCAGGCTTGTGATAGTTTCTGGGAGTTTTGTAAATGGAGAAGCAGGACCCCTACCTTGAGTATCTGATCTTCACTTCATGAATTGTGAAGAT
Source organism: Bufo bufo (assembly GCF_905171765.1). NCBI lineage: Eukaryota > Metazoa > Chordata > Amphibia > Anura > Bufonidae > Bufo > Bufo bufo. The sequence goes on from NC_053393.1 coordinate 72,126,769, forward strand.
ATGAATTAAAGGGGTTATGCCATGAATGATGTAAAAAATCTGAAATATAGAAAATCAGACCTCATATAGTCCATGACGATCTCTTTCTAACAAAGCTAGAACCAGCCCTGGACCTCACATGGATCCAGAGATCTCCCCATTTATAGCTCCGGTTTTCTGCTAGATTTATTTCAGGCTGGTAGCTCAGTGGGTATGTCCTTTCTCCTGCGGCTCTTTCCCTAGAACTCCCACAGCTTCTCAAAGAAGATATGGTTGGTGGCAGCTGAAGATTTAAACCGAGTGCCTGCGACCACCTCTGTGAGGTGGACAAGAGATGAGGAAAGAACAAACAGCAGGTGGCGCTATACAGATACATTTTATTGAATAGCTCACTGGTTATACAAAATGTTTAATTACGTGCAATTACAAAAATATTCAGATCCAGGTGCTCGTTTGAAAAAATGTTAGAGGAGCGTGCCTACAGCAATAGTCTAATGTGTCCATTAATAGAAGAAGGCCGCGGAGGGGGATTCAAAAATCACTGCCTAAGCAGATACAGATGGGGAGACTTATCAAAACTAGTGCCAGCTAAAACTGCCGGTGTAGCTCAGACCAGAGGTTTGGAGAATATCTTCACCGGATTGCTGGCTGTGGGAGACTTCTCCTACTTTTCTCTGCACTCGTTTTAATAACCCCCCACCCCCAAGTATTTGCTGATAACTGTAGCTGTGGGAACCTCTGCGTTCCCCTGTACACCTCCCACCCAATGACCGGCGGGAATTGTCCCCATGAGATTTCCAGCTAATATTTTATTTAAATACTGTTTTTGGAGATTTAATAATAGTCTCTATTGTAGTCATCACAATGGAGATGTTGACGTGTGCCTGCTTGTCGGCGTGATTCCTGTTTGCCCTCCATACTGCTAATCCTGATTCTCTTACACTCCCTGTATGTCAAACATCTCCTGAATAAGTGCGGGATGCCAGGCTGTCACCTTCAGACGTTTTTACCCTGAAGCCTTGGAGGTTAACCCTGTGACTGCCGCCTCACGGCAGCCGCAGTGCTGCTCCCTTTTTAAAGGGGGTATTTCCAGGTTGACATTTTTGCCATTTCAATAGGACATGCCATAAATAGTCCCACCTCTGGGGACCACCTGTTCCTCCCTTTAAAAAACTGGGCCCACAGAGAATGGAAAGCACGCGGCGCACGCACGGCTTTCTCCATTCACTTCTGTGGGACTTCCAAAAATCGGCAAGTGCCCTGGGTTGGCAATTTTTGGACATTTTTATAGCGGTGAATGGAGTGGACAGTGCGTATGCATGGGGTGCTCCTCATTCACGGCAGGGCTCAGTTTTTGAAATGGGAGCCAGTCCCAGAGGTGGTGCCCACACCTGTTGGGCATTTATGGCATGTCCTATTGATACGCCATAAATGTTCAGATGGGACAACTCCTCCCTTTTTTTTTTTTTTTTTTTTTAAACCAAATTGTTTTATTTCGGCTTTTCAATAATAAATTTCCACAAATGGTACATCACAGAAGTCTATGACAAAATTTCTTATTTCCAATTTTCCTTTTACATCACATTTTTCAAAGATACAGCATACACCTATATCTCTAGTACCTTTTTACTATGATGTCTTCACTGAGTAAGCTTTATTGATCAATGTTAAAGCATCGATCACCTTCGGCATAACCTTATTGATGAAACTGTTTTAATCAATAACTATTTGGAACTCCCCCCCCCCCCCCCCCCCCATGCTACCTATCTTCCTTATCCTATGAATGCAAGTTTTTGCACTTGTATGGCACCTTAGATTACTCGAGCTACCTTTTCCATCAATCTGCAAATATAAAACTAATGGCGTTACTGTTCTAAGAACAGCGAGTGCCAGGTATCTGATGAAGTCAGTTTCAAAAACCATTCCGTGTATTGGAATGGCCGTACCACCTCTCTTGTCTCCTCCGAGAGAAAGGCCTCAATATATGGTCTCCATTTCCCCAAAAAATGCATTCGTTAACTTGGTTTTCTGGTATTCTGTCTCTGTTTTCTCTAGGCTGAGACTTTTTTTTAAATATCTTTTAGGGTTTCCGCTATCAAAGGGATATTTTCTGTCAGCCAATATCTTAGGAGAGTCCTCTTAGCTGCTAGTATTACCATATGTAATATTGAGGGAAATTTCTCTTTGCTAGTGTCCTTTTGCTTATGAAATAGAATCAATGTTGGCTCTAGTGGGAGCTTCACTTTCATTTTGCGTCTAATTTCATGTGCAAGTGTCTCCCAGAATTCTCTCACCTTCGGACAAGACCATAGACCATGCAGAACGTCAGTGTTTGTCAGGCGACATTTTGGACAGTGTGTGATTCTGCCCGCGGTTTCAACTTTTTGATCCCTAGGGGTATGGAAACCATATATTGCCTTATGCATTATTTTGTATTGTGTCTCCCTCCATATTTCGTTGCTTATCCATCTACACACTTTGTCCCATCCTTCCACTATGTCTCCTGGGAGATACATCTCTGGGAATTCCCTGACCCACCCTTGGAATAGGCATCCATCTCCCTGTCGTGATACCATTTGTCATCGCCCCATATATTTGAGCTAGCGAAGGCACCGATGTACCTGCTCCTATCAGGGAGTCAAAAGGGTTAGCGTTCTTCTCATTGGAGATATTCTGCACTCTGGGCTTCAGGAAAGACATCAGTTGGTGATATGCTAAAAAAATGTGACTTCGGAATGCTATATAGTGTCTGTATCTCTTCGAAGCTCATATATCTGGGTTCTCCCTTATGCCAGAGGTGTTTGACCTCTTTAATCCCCTGCGTCTTCCAATCAATAAATTGTTTATTGTGAAAGCTTTGAATTCTGGGTGCGACCAAAGTGTCATGTGTTTGGATAGAGTTACAGGTAGGTGGTATAGTTGTCTTGTTGCCTTCCATGCAGCTATGGAGTCCCTCAGTAACACACTGTGCTTGACCGTTTTTGGGATATCTGAGTATTTTGTGTGTAATATGGCGTTCAAGCTCCAGGGTTTTGCCATTTCCATCTCAAAGTCCATTACTGAAGAATAATGCGACGTACCTTTTTAACCAGTCTATATTATGTCTCATTAAGCTCGCTAGGTTATATCTCCTGATATCTGGCATGCCGACTCACCCATTTCTTTTAGATCTAGTTAGTTTGCTGAGAGCAATTCTAGGCCTTTTTCCTTGCCATATAAACTGTCTGACCTCTCTATTAAGCTTTTGTATGTCAGTATGTTTAATCAATATTAGGAGCGTTTGCATTGGGTAAAGCAACTTGCTAAAACTCATCATCTTTATGAGGTGACAGCGTCCTAAGAATGAAAGGGGTAAATTCCTCCAAGATTTGAGCTCTGCTATAATCTTATTAATTAGCGGGGGATAATTTAGAGTATAAAGTTGGTCAGGAGTTTTCCCTATTTTGATTCCCAGGTATGTTATCTTTTGCATTGTCCCTACCACCGCATTTAATTCCCTTGCTACAACACTCCGACTTGCCGATGGGGACAAATCTAGTAATTCGCACTTGGATTGGTTAATTTTAAAACCTGAAAGTTTGCCAAACTTTTCTAATAATTCAAAGACTTTGGGGTTGAGATAAAAAATAGTAATAGATCGTCTGCATATAGTGCGTGTGTCATCCTTAACTCCCCGATTTTGATCCCTGAAATAGTCCCATGTTTCGCTAATTTCCTGGACAATGGTTCTAGGGCTAGGTTGAATAGGAGAGGTGATAATGGGCAACCTTCTCTAGTCTTTTTAAGTGAAGTTCTCCTGTTGCACATCTGGCAGGCTTTAGATAGGTTGGGGGGGGGGGGGGGGGGGGGTCATTTATCAAAGACTAGCTTTTAACTCCAGTTTCTGTGTCTCTCTTGATTCACCCCGTACACATAGACAATTGGTTCAGCCGAGTATGCATGTATTCTCAACATGGAATAAGTGGCTACAAGACACCATTGGCTGCAGCTCATCTCCCTCTTGAGAACAAAGGATCAGGCATGTTCAACTCCAACATGCCCAACCTTTCTTTTTTCCCAACATCTGCCACTGGTGGAGAGTTGGGACACCCCCATTTGATGGTCAGCCTGTCATGCTAAAATCGGGTTCATCCGACATTCGTCTTATGTTTATGGTCCTTATGCTACAGCTTTATCCCTCGTAGACAGTCTTCTGGATATAGTTTTCGACTTACCAGCCAATATAGTTTCCGTAGAAAACCGTAAACCATCAGGACAGGAGAGGGATAACCAGGATTGTATAAAACTGTGTCCTCTCCCTAGGCCTGCGACATCACGTCCGTCCTGACCTTTGTGAAGCTCAGTCCCATTCAAGTAAAGGGGATTGAGCTGCAATACCAATAACATCCACTATGTAATGTATGGCGCTGTGTTTAGCGCACTATGCAAAGAGACTTAGTGACCCCTTCAAAAAGTTGATCGTTTGGAGTTCCTGGAGACAGACCCCTACAGGTCAGACCCTGATGACCTGCAGGACAAAAATTATTTATTTTTGCTGTATTTATATGAAACTGGAACTCCCCTTTAAGACATGACCCAATAGAGCGTCCTTTCTAATGAACGTTGTGTGCAATAAACCCCATTTAATGTTAATGACGGCAGAACGTTGTGCATTTTTTCCCTCCTTTTACAAGTATATCTTTATGTATATTTTACTTTGTGATGAATCTGTCTCTGCTGTGGCGTCTCGAGGACCTTGTGGGTTTCTTAACTATGAAAGGCTTGTGTGTTTTGTGCACTGGGGTCCATTTCCAGCTTAAATAGAGTATTTTGTAAAAATCCAGTCACCTCTGTGTTCTATGAGCATTTTCGAAAGATTAAAAGCGCTGGCGGAGAAGCGTGCCTCCTGCCAGATTTGACTCATATTTATTGACCTAACATCCCAATGTCCTAATAAGACCCGTATAGTAGACAACCCCTTTAAACCTATGAAACCCCCTCCCCAAACAGGTTTACTTTAGTAAGGAAATGGAGATAACTAGCTCCGGTGCTACTTACCTCTTTGGGGTACAAAAGATTGGACTTGTTAAAACATGGAAGCTACATATCCCCCTCCGCTCAAGCGCTGATGCTCCAGTGGTCTCCTGCCGGTCAGTAGCGGTGATGTGCCCTACCAGCATGTGACCTCTGTAGCCAATGACTAGCCTCACCAGTGATACCAGTACATAACAGTGGTGGGTATGACACCACTGCTGGGGCAGTGGACAGTCTAGGTTGCCCCTAAGTTTTCGATTACCCCATTAAAAGTCTAAAGCTGGCCCTACCCATGATATACGCATCGACCAAATGCTCGTTTGACGGGCGGTTCTCTGTCCCGATCCTCCGCTTCTTCTTCATAAATGGCCAATAATTAGTAATAACGAATTTCTCCTACTAAAATGGCTTCTTCTCACCATAAGTAATCGGGCTACTTTAGATAGAACTTGGGGACCGTTCACACAACAGATTTTATTTCTTCTGCGGTTGCTCACTCTGGATGCTACAGACCTGCATGTGGCTTGGCTCCATTGAATGACTTCAAGCGGCAGCTGTCTGCACACTGCACCAAGAAAGGACATGAGCATGTGCGACCACCTAAGCAAGGTGGACAGAAAAATAAGGAAAAGAACAAACCGCAGGTGGCGTTTATACAGATAGATTTTATATAAATAAGGCTACTTTCACACTCTCACGTTTTGGCTTTCCGTTTGTGAGATCCGTTCAGGGCTCTCACAAGCGGTCCAAAACGGATCAGTTTGCATTCTAATGCATTCTGAATGGAAAAGGATCCGCTCAGAATGCATCAGTTCAGTCTCCTTTCCGCTTTGGAGGCGGACACCAAAACGCTACTTGCAGTGTTTTGGTGTCCGTCTGACGAAACTGATCCGTTTTCACTGACACAATCTGGCACAATAGAAAATGGATCCGTCCTCCATTGACTTACAGATAATACAAACGGATCAGTTCAGAACAGATGCAGATGGCTGTGTTATCTGAACAGATCCGTCCATGACTGATCCGCAGAAAACGCTAGTGTGAAAGTAGCCTGACTCAGTGGCTTTACTCGATTTTGATTTACACACAGTTACAAAAGTGTTCAGATTTTAGTTTTAAAAATGAAGAATTCTTTTCATGGTACAACCTCTCTGATACCATATTCCTGTTCTGTCTAGCATACCCAGTAGAGAACTTCCTCCTATGGTCTTCACTACTGAGCATGTGCAGCATAGTTTCAGGCATAGTGACTATGGGCCTTGGAGCAGCATGAAGATACCTAGTATAAGGGGCTGGAGAGGTGAGAACTGATTATCACCACTAGAACACCCTGCTTATCATGGTTTATAGTATAAGACACTGGAGAGGTGAGAACTGATTATCTATCACCACTAGAACACCCTGCTAATCACTGTGTATAGTATAAATGACAGGAGAAAAGACAGGAGAGATGAGAACTGATTATCACCACTAGAACACCCTGCTCATCATGGTTTATAGTATAAGACACAGGAGAGGTGAGAACTGATTATCTATCACCACTAGAACACCCTGCTCATCACTGTTTTATATAGGATGGCCCACAAAAAGTAGCCCGCCTCTAATATCTCCTAATCAAGCTAATAGTAAATTAGTCTTAGTTGTCCATAGCAGCAATCAGAGCTCCGCTTTCAGTTCCCACAGGACTCTGAAAACCGAAAGCTAAGATCTGATTGGTGGCTATGGACAAGTAAGACAGATTTACTATTAGGCAGTTTAATTTGGAGATATTGGAGGTGGGCTACTTTTTCGTGGGCCCCCCTGTAGTATAAGGACCGGAGAGAACACAGGAGAGATTAGAACTGATTATCACCACTAGAACACCCTGCTTATCGCTGATTTTGGTAAATAAGGGCCTTGGATTGATAGAACATAAAATTATATATTTAATTTACATTCCTATGAAAGTTAATGAATTCAATATTAATATCAGCAGATATTTTTTTAAGCCTCAGTCAGTACATTTCTACCGACTCACTCCACCAAAAGTCAGCTTGGACTCCAATTCCACAGCTCTGTTTATTTCCACTAAATGTGCATAACCACTGCTGACTTTCCATCAAAGAGCACAAGTGATCTGCCCTGAGACCGTGTTTGGCGCCAGGTGTTCAGCAGATGTCACATTGGCTTATGTTATGATGAATGGGGATCTCCAGTCTCCTCTCCAGATGTACAACAATTTTTTTATTTTTTTTTTTGTGTGGCTCCTCTACTATGTCTATGAAATGTTTGTATTTTCCATAAATCAAAAATTCTACAGTATTTTTTCTTAAAACTTGGGTACATTTATCAGAACTGGTGTAAAGGAAAACTTTTGGCTGGCTCTGGGCAACTAAGTCAGTTTTCCTTTACACCAGGTTTGATGTATCTTTTTTTTTAAACTGGACGACCCCTTTAAGAATCAGCATTTCGGGTCTTCTCTGCTCTGTATTTTTTTTTTTTTTTTTTAATATAGAAACCTTTAAAACTGGGGCATTTCTGTAGACATTTCTTGCAAGGTGTAAATCGTGTGACCCTCCTCTCTAATGACCCATGTACGCTTGTGTCTCTACAGCCCTTCATTCCGCTCATGAATCTCCAGTGTTCTCCAGAAGTGAGCAGGTTTCTTTGCATGGCTTTCGTCCCCGAATGTACAGAACCCAAGCACATCGTGCTGCCCTGCAGGGCCGTATGTGAGACCGTTTACTCCGACTGCAAGACCCTGATTGACACTTTTGACATTACTTGGCCTCCGGAGCTAGAGTGTGACAGGTGAGTGGTGGGCTGCGAAAAACAATAGATCATTAAATCATACCTGGGTTTAAAAAAACATTTTGCGTAATGGCTGTGCATCTTTGTACAATCATAACTGTGAAGGAAATGGGGCTTTTAGGGGCTTCCCTAATGTCTTTCAGCCTAAGTATTCCACTCTTCAGCTGCACAGCTAGGTGCATTTCTCTATTAGGCCTCATGCACACGACCGTTGTGTGCATCTGCGGCCGTTGTTCCGTTTTCCTTTTTTTTTTTTTTTCGCAGACCTATTGACTTTCAATGGGTCCGTGGAAAAATCGGAAAATGCACCGTTTGGCTTCCGTGTCCGTGATCCGTGTTTCCAGTCCGTGAAAAAAATATGACCTGGATCCTCCAAAAATCAAGGAAGACCCACGGAAGAAAAAACGGTCGCGGATCACTGAACAACGGAAATCCATTTTGTGGACCGCAAAAAAAAAATGGCCGTGTGCATGAGGCCTTACGAGCAGGGGGTGTCTCTCTCCTGTAGAATCTGTCGGCACTATCCTTTACATTGCATCCCACTATGTTTGTTTTCAGCTCTGGAGCTCACAGAACAGATAATGAGGGATAAATGACACTTGCAGACAGAGGAGGTCTTTTTGATTTTCAGAAGCAGTGTAGAAGCAGTTCTTTTTATTAGGCTCAGGATCCCAGCTAGCTCTGACATGTCCCACTTCTTCTCAGCTGTCTTTTGAGTTTCTTTTACCAGGGAGCGATCTTGCCTAACAGGCAGTAGACTGCAAATTAGGTGAAAGCGACACCCCTAGTGACCATGACTTTACAGCTTTTTTTTTCAGGTGGATGCAGGCATGTTTTTTAAATTAAGTGATTTAGACTTGCGATTTACACCATTTTCTATTAAATGAAATGACATTGTGTCAAGGTACTGTGACTCTTTAAAGGAGTTATGGAAAAGTTTAATCAAATTAAATTTTTATTTTTTTCTCTTCTCCAGGCTAGAAGACTGTAGTGTACCAAAGATCCCTGAGAAGGAACAAAGCACACTGACACCAGCAGAAAAAATCCAAAAAGACTATGGGTTTTGGTGTCCACGACACTTGAAAACCTTTCAAGTGACTGGCTACAAGTTTCTGGGGGTAAATCACTGTGCACCACCGTGCCCCAACATGTACTTTAAAAAAGAAGATTTGGACTTTGCCAAAAACTTCATTGGCATTATTTCCATAATTTGCCTCTGTGCCACGCTCTTCACATTCCTCACCTTTCTGATCGACGTAAAAAGATTCCGCTACCCAGAGAGGCCAATCATTTTCTACTCCGTCTGTTACAGCATAGTATCACTCATATACTTCATTGGGTTCGCCATGGGGAACGCTGTCTCCTGCAACGAGGCGCATGAAGACTATGCAGACGAAGACACGGTGGTCCTTGGTTCCCAGAACAAAGCCTGTACTGTTATTTTCATGCTTCTGTATTTCTGCAATATGGCCGGGACCATATGGTGGGTCATGCTCACCATAACTTGGTACTTGGCAGCAGGTCAGAAGTGGAGCTGCGAGGCCATAGAGCAGAAGTCCATGTGGTTTCACGCAGTGGCCTGGGGCATTCCTGGGATTCTTACCATTGTACTTCTGGCCATGAACAAGGTGGAAGGAGACAATATTAGCGGCGTCTGTTTCGTTGGACTCTACGACCAAAACGTGTCTACCTATTTTGTGCTCCTGCCTCTTTGTCTTAGCATCTTCGTTGGGCTTTCTCTGCTCCTTGCTGGGATTATATCTTTAAACAACGTGCGGCAAGTGATACAGCATGATGAGAGGAACCAAGAGAAACTGAAAAAATTCATGATCCGCATTGGTGTGTTCAGTGGCACTTACCTTGTTCCTCTGGGAATATTACTGTGCTGTTCTGTCTACGAGCTCTTCTCGAGATCTTCTTGGGAAATGACTTGGGTTGCAGACCACTGCAAGGAGTACCATATTCCTTGCCCACATCAGGTAATTTGTTTTTTACTATCAATCTTTGTGATTTTATTAATTATTTTTTATTTTTTTTCCTGTGGTGGGTGGTTCAAGTCCACACAGCTCTGGAGCCTATGGGTGCCCAAAAGGTCACTCTTCCATGTAAGAAAAGACTAGTAGTGTAAATGATACATGGCAGCCGATGAGCTTAAAGGTACATGGGTGGGCAATACAGACGGGAGAGCAGATGCAATTTTTGAATGTATGCAAAAAAAAAATTCTTAGCATTTTTCTATTAAAGGGGTTGTCCGGGTTCAGAGCATTTCATGCTGAATCGCGCAGGCCAAGGGCTTTTTTATTTACATTTTTACACTGCTAGGCGGAGGCTTCCACCTAGCAGTGTTCCCGGTGACGTCACGGCACTGATGGACGGACTTTAGCGTTGCCCTATCCGTTTTACAGGCTAGGCTAGGGCAGCGCTAAAGCCCACCTATTAGTGCCAGTGACGTCACCAGGCTCACTGCTAGGCGGAAACCTCCACCTAGCATGCCCACGGAGTGCCTGGTACATCACCGGATCTCCAGAAAAAGCCCTTGCCTTGCACGATTCAGCGCAGGGCAAGGGCGAGCATCAGAGCATAAAATGCTCCAATACTCATGTCAGAGGGGCTGAGTGGGGGAAGAAGGGGATATGTCGGGGTTCAGCTTTAAGCCCGGACAACTAGTTTATGACATTATAGGACATTTAATCCTAGGAAAATTAGGTATTGAGATAACCCTAATGGTCTATTAGACTGGAAGATTTTTGGGCCAGATATGGGAAACAAGTGTCCATAGGAATGTTCTTTCCAGATTAATCGTACTGCTACTAAACGAGCAAATGCAGGTTTGTCAGCTGCTTTTGCATTTTTCATCAGGATGAAAAGTGCACGATTATCCACATCACTTCTCCCGGTTTAATCATTAGCAATGAATGAGGGAGGAACGACTGCAGTAACGATCATTCCTCCCCCATCCACTTTGCATCAGCTTGTGTAATAGTCTGATGCAAACGAGTGGCGATCAGCGTGTTCATCGGCAGTGTAGTTAGGGCAGATTTACAGTTTACCAAGTCTGTCATATCGATCTGTAACTATGTCTTCTTTCACTACAGCTGAAGACTTTGTCCAGACCAGACCTTGGCTTGTTTCTAACCAAATATGTGATGACTTTAATCGTGGGGATCTCTGCCATTTTCTGGGTTGGAAGCAAAAAAACCTGCTCTGAATGGGCCAACTTTTTTCACCGAAACAAAAAACAAGAGTAAGAAATAGTTCTATTATATTTGCATTTTGTTTGTTTTTTTATTTTATTTTTTTCCGTTTATTTTGGAATACAGTTATACTGAGCAAGGACTCGTCATACAATAAAGACTGTCTTAGGGCTCTTTCACACTTGCGTTGTCCGGATCCGGCGTGTACTCCACTTGCCGGAATTACACGCCGGATCCGGAAAAACGCAAGTGTACTGAAAGCATTTGAAGACGGAACCGTCTTCCAAATGCGTTCAGTGTTACTATGGCACCCAGGACGCTATTAAAGTCCTGGTTGCCATAGTAGGAGCGGGGGAGCAGCATACTTACAGTCCGTGCGGCTCCCGGGGCGCTCCAGAATGACGTCAGAGCGCCCCATGCGCATGGATGACGTGATCCATGTGATCACATGATCCATGCGCTTGGGGCGCCCTGACGTCACTCTGAAGCGCCCCGGGAGCCGCACAGATGGTAAGTATACTGCTCCCCTGCTCCCCACTACACTTTACCATGGCTGCCAGGACTTTAGCGTCCCGGCAGCCATGGTAACCACTCTAAAAAAGCTAAATGTCGGCTCCGGCAATGCGCCGAAACGACGTTTAGCTTAAGGCCGGATCCGGATCAATGCCTTTCAATGGGCATTAATTCCGGATCCGGCCTTGCGGCAAGTGTTCCGGATTTTTGGCCGGAGCAAAAAGCGCAGCATGCTGCGGTATTTTCTCCGGCCAAAAAACGTTCCGTTCCGGAACTGAAGACATCCTGATGCATCCTGAACGGATTTCTCTCCATTCAGAATGCATTAGGATAATCCTGATCAGGATTCTTCCGGCATAGAGCCCCGACGACGGAACTCTATGCCGGAAGAAAAGAACGCAAGTGTGAAAGAGCCCTAAGGCTACTTTCACACTGGCGTTTTGGCTTTCCGTTTGTGAGATCCGTTTTGCCCTAATGCATTCTGAATGGAAAAGGATCCGCTCAGAATGCATCAGTTTGCCTCCGTTACGTCTCCGTTCCGCTTACAGCGTTCTGGTGTCCGTCTGACGAAACTGAGCCAAACGGATCCGTCCTGACACATAATGTAAGTCAATGGGGACGGATCCGTTTTCTATGACACAATCTGGCACAATAGAAAACGGATCCGTCCTCCATAGACTATCGATGGTGTTTCTTGGCTATGTTAAAGATAATACAAACGGATCTGTTCTGAATGGATGCAGACGTTTGTATTATCTGAACGTATCCGTCTGTGCAGATCCATGACGGATCTGTACCAAACGCGAGTGTGAAAGTAGGCAGTCATCAATTCTAACAGTAGAGCGATCTGCTCCATGTTATAATTCTTTATTGACCGTACTGTGTAAACTGTGGTGTCTTGTCTGCCACAAAACAATTAAACTGTATGGGGATGACCAATCTCAGTAACGATCATTCATCCCTTCAGCAGCGATCATTGCTGCATGTAAATGCAGCAAACAAGTGGCCATTGACCAGGGAGCACTATCCCTAAGAGTATTAAAATTTTTGTTTTTTGTTGTAATTTTCACAAAATTATAGTGTGACTCTAATATTTAAACGCACTAGATCTAGTTTTACACTAGCGTTGTGAGATGTGGCAGGCTGTTCCCTGCTCTGGATCTCTCTGTATTGTGGCATTGCCAGAAGCTACCGTGCTATTGTCTGCCCCCATCAATTATAATGGGAACCGGTGGAGATCCTGCCACAACCTGGCAAATATGCGTTTTTGACCAGGTAATTCTCAGCATCTCCGCCAGACCCCATTATATAGTTAATGGAGCCAGTGGGTAGCAGGGGAGGACTAGCAACTTAAAGTAGTCACAAAGTACTGAATCAGCTTTACAAAATAAACCCCCTAAAACTGCCAATGGCGGCCGAGAGGAGGGTTCAGGCAGCCCCCTGGGAATCCGCCCACCGGGAAGTTATCCTGCAGGGTGTATGGCCAGTCCGTCCCTGTCAGGTAGCGTCTGGCAATGTCGGATCCCTACATCTCCAGCCTGCCAGAGATGTCTAACGCTAGTGTGAACCTAGCCCTAAGGCTTCCTTCACAAATGGTGTTTTTGTGGCTTTTTTTGTTTTTTCTTTTGTGGTAGAAAATGGCATGCGTTTGTTCTTTTTCCTGTTCTTTTTTATTTTTTTCAGCCTTTTTATGTTAGAAATTTTTATACAAGAGTTTTCCAGACATTCTTCAACTCCCATAGAGAGTCTGATAGAAGCACCATACCCAGAACGTGCTGCATTTTGACGAAAACATTAAAAAAGACAATACAAAAAACGCCATGCAGAAAAACACTGTTGTGAATTTCATCATTCACTGTAGAGTCTAAAGTGACATCTGGATACATAAAAATTGTGAAATGAAGCTAAAAACGGCAAAAATTCACTCTGCATTTCTCGACCTGCGAATGTTGCACATATTCCACGCCGGAATGCCAGTGGGTGGCAGTGTGTTTTCAATGGGAGGACGGTATACAAGAACGCCAAGAAAGGACACGTCCTTTCTTGGTGCGGTCACAGCAAAAAACTTGGTGCCTCCCATTGAAAACAATGGGAGGTGGTTTCTGAGCTTACACCTCCTCGGCTTTCTAATGCAGAATCTGTGCACAATTCCCTGTCGGAATACTCCATCTGAACTGCCCCTAAAGAGGACTGAGTGGGTTGAATTATGCGGCTGTGATCCTTTAATGCTTGGAGTGTCAGCAGGCCGGTATCATCTCAACCACATGAAAGCAGAATACATATTTACATGCAGATAATAGAAATATTATTCCGGCGTCTGCCAAGAACATCCTCCTTGATGATTATCTTCAGTGCAAAGTCAAATTAAGAATACAATGGTTGTCAGTGTTGTTGCCTTTGAAGGAGTTGTCCTACCTGGGCAAACGCCAGTCCAGCTCCCGTGGTGATCGCGGTTATTGCCGCAGGTCCGGCTGTTGTCAAAAATACATTTCCCTGCCGAAAATGCAGCATTAGGGTCCATTGACACGTCCGTGATGTATTGCGGATCCGCAATACACCCGGCCGGCGTCCCCCATAGAACTGCCTATTCTTGTCTGCAATTGCGGACAAGAATAGGACATGTTCTATTTTTTTTCCAGAGTTGTGGACCGGAAGATCGGGGCCGCGCTCTGGAGATGCGGAGAGCACATAGTGTGCTCTCTCATTCTGGGGCAGGAATGGATGCAATGGGTCCACACCCGTTCCGGATATTGCGGAACGGATGCGGACCCATTCCACGGACATGTGAATGGACCCTTACTCAGCGCCCATTAAATGAATGGGCGACTATGTTATACATGGTTATGCCAGGCCCTGCAGAACTGGAGCAGCTCTTTCCAATGAATCTTTACATAGTCATGAGCTATCCTCAGGATAAGTCCTCCGTATCCAATTGGTGGGGGTCAGCATCACCGGTGACTAGCACGACCTCTTCCTCGGCCTGTGATGTCGCATGCATTGAGCACACAGCATTTGTGCAGCTAAAATTGCATTCCAGTGGATGGTATTGCTGCGGTACCAAGTACAGCCGCTATATATATTTTAGGGCACTGTGCTTGGTAGAATGTGAACAGGCCACAGACCTCGTCCTGGTGCAGGTGATCTAAAATAAAATACAAAAATAGTAAAAAAAAAAAATCGAAAGAGTTTTTTTTTTTCCAGAATCTACATATTCATGACCTATTCTAAGGATAGGTCATTAATATCTGATCGTGGGGACCCGACTCGCAGCATCCCACCAATCAGCCGTAGCCAAACACAGCGCTTTACGTTGGATAGCGGATGTGCTTGGTACTGCAGCTCAATCCCATTCACAATGGCCATGTGACCGAGGGATGTGACATCACAGACCCTGGAAGAGGCCTTCCAATAGCTGATCAGTGGAGGTGCCAGAAGTCAGACTTCCACTGATCAGATACTGATGACCTTGTCTGAAGGTAAGTCAACAGAATGGAAACCCCGGAAAACCCCTTTAAATGATCAGCCAACCCCACCTAAATCAGGATATTTGGTTGTGCATCTACGGTGTAGGTCCACCTTAAATAGATAATCTCTTCCTCTTGGATTCTTATGTATGCCTGTACTGTATCCCATCTCGGAGTCATTTTTAATTTTTGAGCGTACGTTAGGAAATGACCTCATGCCAGATGGCGCGTTCTGCATGGCACAAGGCTTGCTTGTTCCCTCAGCACCTTCTTGGCCGGTTGTCCTCTGGACCTCCAGCTTTAGTCGGCAGACCTGCGGTTAATTCCTGCGGCGGTCTTTGAATGAAGCTTCATACACAGGCAGCTAGTGTTTCCTGTGTGCGTTCTCTGCTTCATATTCCAGCTAATGTCAGCAGGGGACATGTCCGCCTGGAGCAGAAATTATAAACCTCATGTAGTAATGTGCACCCGGTCTGTCTAATCAGCACATATTTTGTTTGTCTCTGACGTTTCTCCATGTTCGGCTGAAACCTAATCCTTTTACCTGGAGGTTGTGGTAGGATTCTTACATGGCATGAGCTCTGTTTTGTTTTCAGACTCTACGTTTAGAAGATCCTGAGAACTTTAAAGTCTTTTAGATACCAGAGATGAAAATTAGAGTAATTTCAGGATTACACTGAAACTTCATTATACAAGGTCTGGAAGTGTATCAATGAAAAATTAGTTTAAATTTTTTTTTTTTACATCGTCAATATGAGACATATATCTATTGTTGGTGAAGATCCTATGTTTAGGTTCACACATTTTCCAGATCCTGTTTTGTTAGTGTATTGGTAGCTATACACCTTAGATGGCTGCGTTGGAACACTAGTTTGGCCGGACAACTATTCTTCCCGACCTCCTCCATACACGTGCACAACTGGCTCGGTCAAGCATGAATGTGTTTTCAAAGGGGAGAAGCAAAAAGCTGCTTCTAGACACTGTGCAAACACCTGGCAATGGCATGTTAAAATCCAACATGCCTTATTCTTCTGGTGGGTTCGACCGGCTTACAGCTGTATAGGCACCTTAACTAAGGGCCTTAGATCTGGAACGAATATTTGTGCACCCGATCCATGCTCCATGTAAACATGCCATGGATCACCCAGCGAACGAGCAGACACTTGTGTGTTGGGTGATCACATCTTTAATGCAGCACTTAAAGGGGTTCTGTGATCAGATACGTCTCAATAAAACCATCTCAGCCGAGACATGTGCGTTTGACAGTTGAACATCACGGTCTTGGTCCCATCTTCCTAGGTGCCTGCATTCTTGAGAACATTGACTTTCTTATAATATACAGATGAGCTCCTAGGAGAAAAAAGGGTGCCATCCCAGAGGCTCCGCTCACTGCCCTTTATGTTGCACCTTCACCACTGACTGATGGGGCCAGGCAGTGAAGACATACTCGCGCCTGGCCCTGAAGTGTAATGGGAGCTCGTTCAGTGCACACGCTGTACAGGGATGGGCCTTCATACCTGTACAATCTGGGCGCTGAACAAGACTTCAGGGCCAGGCATGAGTATGTCTTACTGCCAGGATCTGTCAGTCAGTGGTGGAGGCACGACATGAAGGGCAGTGAGCAGAACCTCTGGGAGCAACAAGGTGCAGCAGCACCGCCCTCGTTGCTCCTAGGGACTCATTTGCACAAAACATCATTTATCTTAAGAATGTGGGCACCTAGCAAGATTGGGACCAAGACCATGATGTTCAACTATTAAGTGCCCATGTCTCAGGTGAGACTGTTTTATTGATGACATAACTCCTTTAAAATGACACACCATGTAATGAGGGAATGTTAGGCCAACTTATGAAAACTGTATAGGGACAACCATGTCGTGTTGCCATACCAATAATTGCTGCATAGAAATACAGTTTTTATGTTGTGTTCTTTGAAGTATTATACAGCTCCACTGCTCTTACAGCAAAGGACCTTTTTCCAGGGTTGGAAGCTCCACCTTTTCTCCTCCAGCCACCAAGGGTGCCCTTGGATCTTTCAATTGTACACTGTAACTCTGTTTTTACCTACAACATCTTACAAGTAAATACCTTGTTATCCACTCATTTTTGGGCACAATGGTTAGTACTGGGGTCTTTGGGTCAAATCCAACCAAGGACATCCTCTCTATGGAGTTTGTATGTTCTCCCAGTATTTGCATGGGTTTTCTCCAAGTTCTGTGATTGCCATCCACGCTCCAAAAAAAATAAAAAATAGAACACCCTATAGGTTAAACACCATTCGTGCTTGTGCCTGAATATGAAATTTAGATTGTGAGCCCCACCAGGGACAGGAACTGATGTGGATGATCACAATCTGTGTACAGTGCTGTAGAATATGTTGGTGCTATATAAGCTATGGTACATCGGTAGATATGTTTCCTATACCCACCTCACCCTGTCTCATTGCCTACTGCTAAGAATCTGTGACTATTACACAGACCATTGTTCTGCCGCTCTTACTAGAAAAATGTCTACATTTTCTGTTTGCTGGGTTTTGATGTGAGTCTCTCTGTTTTAGCCCAGTCGCCGAGAGCAGAAGAGTCCTGCAGGAGTCCTGTGAGTACTTCATCAAACACAACTCTAAACCAAAGCACAAGAAACACCATAGATCCAGCTCCCACAAGCTGAAGGTTCTCTCCAAGTCCATGGGAACGAGCACCAGTGCTAAAGCCAACCATGGAGTGTCCACAGTGGCCATCACCAGCCATGATTTCCTGGACAATGAGACGTCGGTGGACCATCAAAGTACGCGGACCCGGTCACCAAAGGAAGACCAAGTGTCAGAAAGTAGTGTCGCCAAAACAAGAACAGACCCTCCAGCAGAGGTGACTACACAAACGCTACTGGAGAACTCTGAGGTGTCCACTCATCAGACAGAGCAGAATAGTCACCCCAGTACGGGCAAAGGGAATGGTGTGACTGGAAATATGCCAAAGCAGATTGAGGGCAGGTAAGAACACATGTGATCATGTCAAGAAATGTAGTTTATATGTACTTTATGGTGGTGATGGTTTTTTATTTTTGTGTCCAAACTCATCCTATGTATTTCAAGGTTTTTTACATTTACCTCTTCTAAAAGGTTGCAAATGTCAGTTCAGTTTAGCAAACTTGTATTTTGTCAATTCTTTTGGGTTGCCACTGCCACCTAATGTCTCTGGGGCACTCCACTGTGATCACCTGCAACTGAAAATGACCACAGGTCACTGATGCACAGCCATCATCTTCAGATGTTGTCAAGAGCAGTGGGATTGAATTCAAACTTCAAGCATGTGATTCATCCTTGGATACTATTGCCATACATGACCAAAAGTTCTGACGAATAATTGGCCGTGGAGGAGGCCATGTCAGTCAGAAGAATGATGCAATATGGGAAAATTGCATAGAGATAGTAAGACCTAAATAGTAGGCATGTTTTAATTGGACTTTGAGCTTTAGGGCTTGTGCACATGGGTGAATTACTTTTCCATACACTCATGGGCTTACGTAGAGGCGTGGTCTGAAAGAAAATTGTGGCATGTTCCATCACATACCATATGTATGGAGGATTCTACCCCAGAGGCATTGCTTCTATAAAGGAATATCCCCATGCATACAGACACAACGCGCTGGGTTCTGCTATGTGCACGAGCCCTTACTGGCATGGAAACTGCCAAACTGTTTGTAAAGGGGTAGTCCCATAATCAACACTTATCTATCTTGGGTAAGAAGCATCTAATTGCTGGTGGGACACCCACTGATCACCGCAGGGGTCTTTAGCCCGTCATTTGAAAGGAGCGACGGGCCCGGCTGCACACCTCCACTCAATTTGTCTAGTACAGTGCTTGGCTCCCTTCAGCAGCCCCATAGAGAATGAATGGAGCAGCAATACACATGCTTGACCATTGCTCTCTCCAAATGGCAAGACACGAGACTCCCATTTTTATGATTGGTGGTGGTCCCTGCAGTGAGCCTCTAAGTGATCAAGCACTTATTAGCTATCCTGTGGATAAGGGACTATTAGACTGCACGATTATCAGAATTTCTGAGAACAAGAGTTCATAGGGACACTCGTCTGCGATGGTTGGCTCGCAATCGCTCGTTCTTCGGCTGCTGGGCATCCTTCAGGATGAAAAATGCTCGATTATTGGCAGCACATCTCCCTGTTTAATCAGTGTTGCCGATCATGATCAGAACAAAATGAAGGAGGAAAGATTAATTCCTCCCGAATTCTGTATGCATCAGCCTGTGTAATCAGGAAGGTGCCAACGAGCACCAGGGGATGTTTTATTGGGCAGTGTAATGCCAACTTTAGTTGCTATGCTGTAATTAGAAGTCAGAGGACCTAATTTCTCTTGGGTCCCAAAGGTAAGGCTCAGCCACTGAGAGCTCCTACACCCATTGATAGTCATTGTGGCGTTTGGTTCCCTTTCCAAACGTTGCTGTGGGGCCCCATGGTTACTTGTTATGGCTCTGGTCCAACATACAATATCTGGTGAAAAGATGAGCCATTAAAATCTTTTGTCTTTTTTTCTTTTATTCTTTTAATCCAGTTTGCTTATTGAGAACCACCTGAGCAATCCAGTCCTGTATCCTGACAGTGCCTCTCCACCTTCTGCCCCAAGTCCCACCACTGTGCCTGCGCCATTGCTCACCAACAAAGAAAGGGAACTTGGAAACTACACACAGACTGCATGAGAAATCTGACTCATGAGGACTAATATCAGATTTTTCGTTGCACGAAACATTGACTTGACGCTCAACGCGGACGTTAAATGAACTTTTGAAAGTTTTGCACTTATCGTACAAAGTAAAGCATTTAATGTATCTTGTAACAAGGGAGAAGGCCGATGTGCTGACGATACCGATGGCATGGGCAACCAGCTGAAGACTGATGGCTGTCCCCAAGACACCCCTTGTGGTGGTTGTTGTTTTTGTATACTGTTACATTTTGTAATGTAGATTTTCTAAATCTGTATGTATGTAAGGATCTCCGAACAGATATTCTGTAAACTGTAGGTAAAAGCATTATCGCCTATAACACGATGAATGTATATACTGTAGGTAGTTTGCAGGCTTGCTTAGAGATGCTTTTATACTAGTCACAACACTGACGAAAAGTACCTAGCAAATATTAGGCATACTGCCCCAGTTACTGGTTATGTTACATTCTGCTGGTCATTCTGGTAGATTTTACACTGGAAATTATTTAAAAATAAATAAAAATACAAATTTTCATATAACCTTTTTTAATGATATTTTAATTATCGCCTACAGCACTTATAGACTGGCTAAAGTTTCCAAATATTTGATGCATTGCCAGTTGCGTTGGTCAGAAACCAGACCAGTGGTCTCCAACTTCTTATTCTCGAAATGTTGGGAAGCTACAACTCCCAGCGTGCCCGATTTAATCTTTGGCTGGTAGTTGTAGCTTCCCAACGACTTGAGATCCACAGATTGGAGACCACTGTCGTAGACCAGTGGCTTTTCAACAGGAATGCGTCAAATGTTCTACAAAAACTGCCAGGAGAATCTACCATAGATCAAAACCATTTTAATGTTTTTTTTTAAATGGGATTTGTTAGTTATATGCATAGAAAAGAAGGGGCCCCCTTAGGAGGCATCAAAATATCAAACTGGGCCTTCATTGAAGGGGTTGCACAACTTTTACTAAGTGATGGCCTGAAGTCATCGGGAGCTGTGCTGCAGTGATGAGCATTCTCCACTACACAGTTTATGTCCGCAGTTCAGCTGCGAACTTCCGGCTACTTGGTGGCGTTGCAGTTATCAGACCCGCACTGATCAGCTAGTGATAACCTATCCTGAGTAAAATTTGGGCAACCCCTTTAGTGTAATGTGTATTACAGATCATTGTCAAGGGAGCTTGTGCTCCTTAGGCCAATTCTCCACCACACTGGGTCTCATGAACCAGTAGCAAAGAGAATGGGACGAACCAAGGGTTGGCACCTTTTCTCCAAGAGCACCAGGGTAACTGCATGCCAAGTTTCCTGCAATTAAGGTCACATTCTTCAGAGTAGAACTGCTTCTGCCCCTTTAATTTGGCAGATTACTGTCATATACCCGGACCCATCCCATCAAAATGAATATGATGGAGCTTTAATTATACCTGTTCATCGCTGCAATATCGATGGAGAGCAGGTAAACAGAGAAGAGAACACAGTGCTTCAAACAGCGGATCGGCAAGGGTGCCAGCAGTGCCAAATATATGCAGAGGCCTGCGTTGGTCTTAGAGAAAAAATGTCCCCAAGTGTCCCTGTGCTGGAGCCCCCAGCGATCAGCTGTAATATGTGGAAAATCTGGAAGTGTTCAGAGTCCCTACAGCACCCCCCGTGGGGAGGAATGAATTAGCCCCCATTCAAATAAATGGCTATCTTTGTAATGGAGGCGAGGTCCTCCAGAAGTGCTCTTTGCATCTTCTCTTCACCCTGGCCAAGAAATAAGGATCCTAAACGGAGAACCCCTCCTATAAATCAGAACTTCCTAAGGCCCAGTTCACACAGTTTTTTGGTGCTGATTTTGGAGCGTTTCTGCCTTAAAAAACGGCTCCAAAAAACTCCTCAAAACAGCTGCCCATTCAGTTCAATGGGAAGCAGCACTTTTTTTTTTTACACATGGTAAAAAGAAGCAGCATGTTCTGTCTTGGGGCAGAATCAGAGCTGACTCTCCCATTGAAATGAATAGGAAGCAGAAAATCAAGGCATTTTTTGTGTTTAACGCACATTTTTGCGCACATCTGTTTCAAAATCCTCAAGCTGAGAATACAGCTTTGTATTGAACCCATTGGATAAAAAAAAAAAGCACGCTTTTTGTGTATTTTATTTTTTTTTTCCTTCAAAATTAGTCGTGTGAACTGGCCCTAAGAGGGTATATGAAAATAGTTTTCCTAAATTGCACAACCCCTTTAATGATTTTTTTTTTTTTCTACTTCCAGAAACCACCCCAGCAGTATCCAGATGTGTGGGATTATAGCTGAACCTGTTTCACGTGCATGTGTTTTTTTTTACAGCCTGTGTAACCTCTCCGGGTCTAGTGCTCAGCTTCACTATGGAACTGGGCAGGAACATTGGGTTATATATGGATGGATATCAAAATAGCGCTATGTGCATTCTGCGTTTATGAACTGGTTTCTGCATTTATTCTTTCCAAATAACACTCCGGAGACTGATAAGGCAGACTACATGGAAACTGCACAAGCCAAACAATAAAAGAAAATGTACGCCCCTCAACATTGAAATTGCAACATTGAGAAGGAAAAGTCGTGGAATTATGGAAATTCACAGGATAGATATGTTAATGATATGCAAACGATAAGAAATGGAAACAAATATTCAAAGCATCGATTCAGTAATGAGTACGAGCGCCACAAGCAGAAATACTTGCACTTAACTCAGTGAGTGAGGTTATTGATTGAGGAATGTTCTGCTATGCTGAATGCACTTGAGCACGCAAATCATCAAGATCTGCTGCTGGCAGACATCCCAGATGTGTTAAATGAGAAACAAGTCTGGAGACGCTGCAGGCCGTGGTAGCACATTTAGACCACGCAAGGCTGCTCACTGTACCACTAGCAACATGCGGCCTGGTGTTGTGCTGTTGAAAAACGTCTCCTGAGACACTTTGGAGAAATGGTTGCACCACTGGTTCTATGACCAAATCAATGTTGTGCTAAGCTGTGAGTGTAACTAATGGCTAATGAATACTACCATACATTATGCCACCCCATACCGTAATGCCGGGATGTTCCCTTGTGAAGGCCTCTTCATGGTGTTGCCATCGTGGTCTCCAGACCAATTTCATTGTATCCGAGACAAAAGTGGTTCACCATGCTGTTCACCATGATAGCCTTTGACAGCCGGTTCAGACCTGAGCGTTTTACAGCACGTTTCTACGCGCTGTAAAACGCTCAACAAGGAGAAACCAATGCTTCCCTATCAGCATGGTTCTCACCTGGGCGTTTTACAGCGCGTACGATCGTGCTGTAAAACGCCCGACGCCCCAAGAAGTTCAGGAGCTTCTTTGGGGCGTAGTGTCGCGCGTTCCCGAACATAGACTTCCAGGCGTTCGCTTGTGTCCGCCCCGCGATTGTAAACGCCCGTACACTCGCGCATACAGAGCATACTTTCAGTACGCTCTGGTGTGAACCCGCCGTGAGAGCAGTGACGTGAGGTCAATGGAACACCTTCAGCTGGACGTCTGGTTCACAGGATAATGTAGTGCAAAAGCCGTGTGATGGTTTCTGTAGGCCCTGTTTTCTGCCCTAGGATTGGGATTTGACACCCAATTTCACTTGCAATACAGAATGGATCGTTACACGATCCGTCAGTGCAGAGGTTCTCTCTCTCTCTTCTTCGTTGTTCTCCCAACCACTGGGACACGCAATGTTGAACAGTGCCGAATCTTGGCCTAGGTGCGTAGCGTTTTGCCAGAGTGATAATCAAGGCCTCTCCGTTGAAGGATTTTGTACTTCTCCGTTTGCGTCAAGTGTGAAAAATTGGCACATTGAAGAAGGGGAGGCATCGTGCAATCATCCCAGATGACTTGATCGAATTTTTTAGATTTTATGTGGCTAAAGAAAAATGGCTTTCCAGGAGGATTTTATACACTGACCCCCAGCTTTCCCTCCAATACCAGAGATTGGAGCTAGGTGTTGAAAATTTGATCATCTGCAGATATTAGCGACTGCTACTACTTCCTTGATTTGCATAACCTTACGTCTTGTCCTTCTTGGTGTTACAATTTCAGCGTTGAGGAGTGTATTTATACCGGGATCATTGTGCTGGGAGTGATGCAGATAACACGTCTTTGTTCCTGTAAAGACTGATAACCTTATACTCCTGGGTGCGGCAGCCTGGCTCATAGGGAGTCACAGAACAATACTTTGGCACAGTTCAGGTCTGCAAAAAATTTCTCTTTCCTTTCAAATATCAGTTCTTACTATGGAATGAGAAAAAAAGAAAGGAAAAAACTTGTTGGCCTACAAAGACTTCTGCAACGTGACAACGTTTTTGACAAACTCAAAAAAGCCACACAAAAAAAAAAAAAAAGCAATTCATACATTCATGGCCATTTTTTAGCTGCTTCTAAAAAGATGGTTTCACACAGTTTCATTTTCTGGCAGTTTTTCTTTTTCCTTTTATAAAACCATCAAATTCATGTTTTTTTTTTTCAAATATCTCTCAGAACTACACGCACCACCTTGTAAAATGAGGTCCATTCAGCACTGCTACATCCATCCATTATAACACATACACAATAATGGTGCTTTTCACAGCATATAGACCTTAGGAAACACACAGCGTGGTGCATAGCAGAAAGAAATGGGAATGGTTTTCCTGTTGGTTTAGGCTGAGGACGGTGGTAATACCCCATGACAAAGTGAGGTGGCCTAGCTGGTATGCAGGAAGAGGCCATTAAACCAGGGGCGTTGATTGTAAAGTGATTTATTGGAGGAGCGGATGAAAGGAGAATGGCAAGTCCTTGGTAACCCTGACGGGGCATGACTGTGCCAAGTGCAGCATTGTTTTCCTGTACACATAGTTACCTGTGTGCTACACCGGACAACACTCAGTCTCTTTCATCTCGCTCCTTTCACAGAGCGCACAAACCTGTCCCTCTATTGTCCTGCAGTGAATGCTGGAGCATAGCTTGACAATGACATCATAATGACCGGTACGAAGGTAAACAGTGACACAAGCGCAGCTCCGGAGAGGATCACAAACTACTTCACGCATGATGTAAAATGGCGAGGAAGAATTCTAAACTGTTAGTATAGCCGGTCCAAGCCATAGAATATACTGTGTGTACGTATAGTCCATGTCACGGCCAACCTCGCAATGGTGGTTGCTGCCACCAGAACCAGAAAGGAGGAGTGGAGAGCAGTTATAAAGAGTATCTTGAGCTCTAGTCTAGAGGACCTAGTGTATCTTCCTCAGGGCTCATGCACAGGGCTCGTCCACATCCGATCCGCCTTTTTTTTTGCAGGTCGGATGCAGACCCATATTCATGTGTGTCCGTTCCATGGCCCCCCAAAATGATAGAACATGTCCTATTCTTTTCTGTTATGCGGACAAGGATAGGACATTTCTACTAAAGTTAAAACGTAAATGATGGCATGCACTCGGCTGGGATCCGTGTTTTGCGAATGAGCGCTTTGTTTGACCGCAAAACATGGTCATGTGCATGAGCCCTAAGGAAATGTTCGGAACTGCAGCATGCCTGATTCGGCACAAATGCCAGGTCTTGGCAGACAAAAACTGTTGAATGAAATGCCAAAACCTGGCATTTATGCTGGAAAGCAGCGGGATCAAAGGACCTTATTATACTAAATGTTGATCCGGCAGTGAACTATAGAATCTGGCAATGCCGAATTTGGCAAAATCCGACAGGTTGCTCTCTGCTGGAACAGCCTGCCACATATGTGAACGTACTCTAACAAAAAGAGTCCCTTTACACACAGTTTTGGTCCTGGTGTTTTTTGGCCTGAAAAAAAAGACCTTGAAAAATCCTGACTTGATCAGCATTTTTTGTAGCATTTTTTTGATATTTGTGGGTCATTTTTGTCATTTAGTGTTTTAGTACCTGACATTTTTTACATGCCTAGCGTTTTTTTTTCTTTACAGTAAAGTATGTGCCCTTGCAATGTCACTTCTTCTGCAGAGCTGTATGGGAAACAAAGCACTGGTAAAAAAAAAACACCCAGCACACATTGCACATGCATTTTTTTGACGCTGCAAAAGAAAAAAACAATGGAGGTCTTTGAGTTAAAACACCAGGCAATGAGGGAAAATAAGTCTGACAGAGCATGCTGTGGTTTAAAAGAAAAAAAACTCATATCAAGGGTAAAAAAAAAATGCCCTTACAAAAAAGCCTGTTTGTCTTGTGTTTAGACTTGTGAAAAATGGCAGCAAAAAAAATAATAATTGTGAAACCCCTCAAAAACACCAGAAAAAAAAAACATCCTCCTCCAGTCTGTGCGCCTAGAATGAAATCTACGCCAGCTCATAGCTGGCATAGATTTCAGTCATTTTTTATGTCAGAAAAGTGGTCGATGGCCCTGCCCACACTACACCCCTGTTTCGGAAAGTTGCAATGTAGAAAGGCCATTTGCGGCATTTTAATGCCATTTTCAGCCGTAAGGGCTTGAGCCCCTTCACCAATTAGCTTATCACTAAGCAATTTTATCCAGTTTAACTAACAGGCCGGCGACAAATACAAAAACAGAGGGAAGGCGGCGCCCTCTTAAGATTCCAGATGAGGTAAGACAAATTCACCCCCCACCCCCACCCCTTAATTTATACACCTAAAACCTCACATGTCCCGAACATCTAAACCAATCAGCCCCTTGTTGCTGGGTCAGAAAGAGACTTCTACCTGAACCAGCAACAATTGGTCACCTTTACAACCAATAGCAAACCTGTTACCATCTTGGGCAAATTCTGCCCAAGCACGGCAACAGCCCAGAGCCAATCCCAGCCCGTTACTACTTTGCCCAGCGACGAAACCTTACTGACCTTTACCAACAAATTTCCCTCTAAAATTTTATGAATTAATCTGCCATTTATGACTATATTCGCATGGCGATCTTTCCTAAAAGTCCAGGCCCCAGTCACTAGTAAGATGTACCAAAGTTATCTTAAATCAGTGGACTGGCGTATGAAACTCTAGACTTGGTAGATTTTGCCCTGGTGTCACTAGTTTGTGTTTCCGGATGGTGCCATATCATGGAGATGGTCTTCTATAGGAGCAATGCTTCTAGGGTAGTGTAGCCCAATATTATGGCATCCGATCAGGGGTGTAACTACCATAAAAATCACTGAAAAAACTAAGATAAAAACATCCTGCACGGTATGATATATAAATGTGCGGATGTCCCTGGCCATATTATTGAAGAAAATGACAGAAATAAGATAATAATGCACTTAGTAAAGTAGATGCAAGCATTATATATGGACAAAAAATCGGAGACACTTAGCCAATATATTTTGATCAAAACACATCTGTGCCCGCCTACCAAGCGCCAAGGTGGTCTCAGGTCAAGCGGGTCCTACGCTAAACCTACCTAATGCACATGGAGGTGACTAGGAAGAGCACACCATATGTGCGGGGTCTGCGCTCCTGAACATAGAATCCCAATGGCTTAGGTAGGTTTAGCGTAGGACCCGCCTGACCTGAGACCACCTTGGCGCTTGGTAGGCGGGCACAGATGTGTTTTGATCAAAATATATTGGCTAAGTGTCTCAGATTTTATCATGTCAGAGTGAGGACTTTGTCCATATATAATGCTTGTATCTACTTTATTAAGTGCATTATTACCTTATTTCTGTGATTTTCTTGTGTAACTACCATAGTGGCAGACCATGTGACTGCTATGGGGCCCAGGGCAAGAGGGGGCCCAGTTTTAGTTGGGATTCTCTCTACTGGAGGTGAAAACTTGGGACTCTCAAAAAATGGCCCAAGGGTCATTGAAAAGGGTTTAGACAGAAACCCTTCTGTCCTGTGTGGGGGGCCTGGTTTGATCCTTGCTATGGGGCCCTTACTTCTCTATTTACGCCACTGCATCCGATGGAATTTTGCACACATTTTTTTCTGTCATATTCTGCATGAAACTTCCATATGCTTGTGTATAAAGTCAGATGATGTACAGTAAGGCTCCATAAAAGTCTACGCACGGCTTGGTACATTATGGCTCCTTTATTTTTTCATAGCGTAGAAAACCTGAAATGACAGCAGTGTCAGATCTGTCTAATCCCATTGACTTCAAATGGGATCCACTGGCTACTGGCATGGTGGCCATCATTTTACTGGAAAAAATCATGCTAAAAGTTGCATTATATTTTCTAACAGAAGTTATACAATTTGCGATAAAGGCTTGGAATGAAGCCTCAGAAGCAGATGTGAACCAAGCCTCTGGCTTTGTACACGTTGTCATTGAGGCATTGTTCAGAACGATTCCATCAGACATATTGACAGGAAACACAGTGTGCAGCCCAGAGAGAACCCCATTAAGTCATTATTGGACACTTTTGAGACCCATCGTATAAAAAACTGCAAGAAAAACCCTGCATGTATGAATCCAGGCAACTGAACAATTCTTTAGTAGGTGGCCAGATATAGGATTTCATTGTGTGTTATTAGATAGGGATGTGGTTTTATGCTTTAGTTTTATTTTATAACTTCTCCGAAGAATGACTGCGGATTACCGACAGCTTGAATGTTAGACCTGTCATTACTGTCTCCAGATCCCCACCCATCTATTCAGTCCCTGAAGAAATGCCTGACGTGTCTCTTCTTCTACCGCACGGCTACGTCAATAATCAGACAGGATTTCATTGTACCCCGTCACTTACTGGTGCGTAATAATAACAAGTTTATCCACGTTCGGCAACGTTATACGATATACAGCTAAAGAGATATGAGTTACATGGAGTCAGATGGACTGCAAGTTTCTAGAATTCTGTTATTTTGAGCATTTTTATGGAACTTTCTAGATTCCCTCCAAGTGCCGTTCGTATTCGTGATTGGTTCGTGCATAAGAAACAACCCAACGTTCGGGTCTTGTAATGACAGCCATATGTATATTAAGATCAGTCAGTCGCAAGACATTCGATTTACAAGCAATCCTCCCATGGTTCTTTTATGTTGCCATGAGTAGCAGGAAAAACAGCATGGTTAGATGTTAACTACTAAGATGAAATCTATATACCCACCACCATGACAGGTGAAATGAAGAACTTTAATTATCTCATGGCTTCTGCCAAGGGGTGGGATATAGCAGGCAGGGAGTAGACAGTTGGTTCTTGAAGTTGATATGTTGGAAGCAGGAGAAATGGGTAAGGGTAAGGACCTGAGTAACTTTGACAAGGCCCAAATTGTGATGGCTCGATGACTGGGGCAGGGTATCTCCAAAAGAGTAGGTCCTGGTATGCAGAAGTTAGTACCTACAAAATATATATCAACAGACTGGACAGTGCCTGGGGAAGAGGTGGCACCAGGATGGGAAGAAGACAATCTGGCAGAGGCAATGTCATGCTCAAGTCCATGTTGATGTTATTTTGACACATACCACCTACCTTAACAATGTACAGAAGAAGCAGCAGCCTTCATGGCAGTGGTATTCACTAAGGGCAATGGCCTTTTTCAGAAGGATAATGCCCCTGCCACACTGCAAAAAATGTTCAGGAATGGTCTGAGGATCATGACAAAGAGTTCAAAGTGTTGACTTGGCCTTCACACATTCATAGTAACATAGTACATAAGGCCGAAAAAAGACATTCGTCCACCCAGTTCGGCCTGTTATCCTGCAAGTTGATGCAGAGGAAGGCAAAAAAAATCCTGTGAGGTAGAAGCCAATTTTCCTCACTTTAGGGGAATAAAAAACTCCTTCCCGACTCCAATTATGCAATCAGAATAACTCCCTGGATCAACGACCCCTCTCTAGTAGCTATAGCCTGTAATATTATTACGCTCCAGAAATACATCCAGGCCCCTCTTGAATTCCTTTATTGTACTCACCATCACCACCTCCTCAGGCAGAGAGTTCCATAGTCTCACTGCTCTTACCGTAAAGAATCCTTTTCTATGTTTGTGTACAAACCTTCTTTCCTCCAGACGCAGAGGATGTCCCCTCGTCACAGTCCTGGGGATAAATAGATGATGGGAGAGATCTCTGTACTGCCCCCTGATATATTTATACATAGTAATTAGATCTCCCCTCAGTCGTCTTTTTTTCTAAAGTGAATAACCCTAATTTTGATAATCTTTCTGGGTACTGTAGTTGCCCCATTCCAGTTATTACTTTACAAAAAAGTGCTAAGCAGATGGCTCACTCTGATTTATCACGACAGGTGCACTAGTTCAAAGAAACGCCCCCTGATTCTGATTAGTATAAATGTAAGTTGGATGGAACCGGCACTCAAACAGTAGGAATTCACGTGGAACTTGAATATTGTTGATATTAAAATATTTATTAAACAACAAATAATGTATCCTATGTGCACTAGGTTAAAATTCTAAAACATCTAAAAAGCATATACAGTCATGTGTATCGATCAGATGTCTATAACTGGAACACAAGAATCTGTAGACTCCGACACAGAGGGATGCATCCGTATTTCCCAGATTATATTTGGCTATTTGGATC
Organism: Bufo bufo; assembly: GCF_905171765.1. Classification (NCBI taxonomy): domain Eukaryota; kingdom Metazoa; phylum Chordata; class Amphibia; order Anura; family Bufonidae; genus Bufo; species Bufo bufo. The sequence goes on from NC_053393.1 coordinate 72,156,897, forward strand.
GCAGCCGTCCGTGACAGAGCAAAACAGAGTAAATAGTATAAGTGTGCCCCAGATATAGTCAAATATATATAGTTACCATCCAGATTTCACAAACTTATGCATATCAATAAAATCTTATGCCACCTTATAGGATATAGAATATAAGATATTCGGAGTAAGTCCGTAGTTCACACCACGTGTGAATAGTCTATTTGTAAGGGACGTCTCAAAGGTCTGAGTACGCCTATGTATAAAAAAGTCAATTGTCCAGAAAATAAGTAGCTTCCGTACTTATACCGCCTGTTATTCCGTGGTTTAGTACAGCTTCACTTAGATTATATCTTTACTCACTGTGACCCCATTTGGCTCACTGAATGGATTCCGCGGAAAGGTTACTTCTCGTGGCGTTGCACGCTTCAGCCTTTCTCCGCTTGATTTGTATCCGGTCAGGTCTTGGTTTGAATCCCGTCTCTATTCTCGCGGGAGACCTGTATCAGGTATTTCACTTTCGTGAGTCCTGCAGTCAGCCTTGGTCTTACGTGAGCTCAAAGTGGGTAAATCTGTTCGTTCTTTAGTACATGGCCATGCACCGCTGAGATAGTTGCTTCACAGGTGATACGACCAGACGCGTTTCGAGATATCTTATCTCTTCCTCTCGAAACGCGTCTGGGCGTATCACCTGTGAAGCAACTATCTCAGCGGTGCATGGCCATGTACTAAAGAACGAACAGATTTACCCACTTTGAGCTCACGTAAGACCAAGGCTGACTGCAGGACTCACGAAAGTGAAATACCTGATACAGGTCTCCCGCGAGAATAGAGACGGGATTCAAACCAAGACCTGACCGGATACAAATCAAGCGGAGAAAGGCTGAAGCGTGCAACGCCACGAGAAGTAACCTTTCCGCGGAATCCATTCAGTGAGCCAAATGGGGTCACAGTGAGTAAAGATATAATCTAAGTGAAGCTGTACTAAACCACGGAATAACAGGCGGTATAAGTACGGAAGCTACTTATTTTCTGGACAATTGACTTTTTTATACATAGGCGTACTCAGACCTTTGAGACGTCCCTTACAAATAGACTATTCACACGTGGTGTGAACTACGGACTTACTCCGAATATCTTATATTCTATATCCTATAAGGTGGCATAAGATTTTATTGATATGCATAAGTTTGTGAAATCTGGATGGTAACTATATATATTTGACTATATCTGGGGCACACTTATACTATTTACTCTGTTTTGCTCTGTCACGGACGGCTGCGATCCAAATAGCCAAATATAATCTGGGAAATACGGATGCATCCCTCTGTGTCGGAGTCTACAGATTCTTGTGTTCCAGTTATAGACATCTGATCGATACACATGACTGTATATGCTTTTTAGATGTTTTAGAATTTTAACCTAGTGCACATAGGATACATTATTTGTTGTTTAATAAATATTTTAATATCAACAATATTCAAGTTCCACGTGAATTCCTACTGTTTGAGTGCCGGTTCCATCCAACTTACAGTTATTACTTTAGTTGCCCTCCTCTGAACCCTCTCCAGCTCTGCTTTGTCTGCCTTGTTCACTGGAGCCCAGAACTGTACACAGTACTCCATGTGTGGTCTGACTAGCGATTTGTAAAGTGGTAGGACTATGTTCTTATCACGGGCATCTATGCCCCTTCTGATGCAACCCATTATCTTATTGGCCTTGGCAGCAGCTGCCTGACACTGTTTTTTGCAGCTTAGTTTGCTGTTTATTAAAATTCCTAGATCCTTTTCCATGTCAGTGTTACCGAGTGTTTTACCATTTAGTATGTACGGGTGACTTGCATTATTCCTTCCCATGTGCATAACTTTACATTTGTCAGTGTTAAACCTCATCTGCCACTTATCTGCCCAAGCCTCCAATCTATCCAGATCCCTCTGTAGTAGTATACTGTCCTCTTCAGTGTAAATTACTTTACACAGTTTAGTGTCATCTCCGAAAATTGCTATTTTACTGCACAAGCCTTCTACAAGATCATTAATAAATATATTAATGAGAATAGGGCCCAATACTGACCCCTGAGGTACCCCACTAGTGACAGTTACCCAATCTGAGTATGTACCGTTAATAACCACCCTCTGTTTTCTATCATTGAGCCAGTTACTTACCCACTTACAGACGTTTTCTCCCAGTCCGAGCATTCTCATTTTATATACTAACCTTTTATGCGGTACAGTGTCAAATGCTTTGGAGAAGTCCAGATATACGACATCCATTGATTCGCCGCTGTCAAGTCTAGAACTTACCTCCTCATAGAAACTGATTAAATTAGTTTGGCATGACCGATCCCTCACAAAGCCTTGCTGATATGGTGTTATTTGCTTATTTCCGTTGAGATGCTCTAAGATAGCATCTCTCAGAAAACCTTCATGCTGTATGCATGGGAGCGTACAGCATCATAGATTACAATGATGCTGTGTATGTCGGGCCGCTCGATCTTATGAGTGCAGGACAATGTCCCCGCGGGCGGCCCGACGTGCACAGCATCATTGTAATATATGATGCTGTGCGCTCCCGTGCGCACGATCAATGCTGCTCTGGGACATATGGCCCGCTCACGGATCGCATATCTCTCGGAGGGCATACGGGCGTGTGCATGAGCCCTTAAGAATAGATGCTCCAGAATTGTTTTTACCTGGGGAAAACGGACATGTCAGGAGAGTTGACAGGTCCTCTTTAAATTTATATTTTCAATGTATTTTTTTTTGTGCATGTTATCAAGTAGTACATATGGGAGTTGTTTCTCATGAGGCAGATGATCATGGGCTGTAGTGAATTATTCCTCCCTTCTCTGCACAGCACATGCTGAGAACAGCTGGTGTACAGCAAAAGCAGGATACGGAAACCTGATATGTTGGAAGAATAATGTTTATTCAAGCCCAAAAAATATGCATACATTTTTATTTTTTTATGGATGATAGGGGCCATCCAGTGTATCCCTTTTTGAGTGAATGGGGTTGAACTGCAATACCAGACACAGCCCATGGACAGGTGGGGCACTGTTTCTGGAAACAATACTGGTCAGCCCTTTATAAATCTATTAATTATAATAGGCACTTAACATAGGGTTCAGAGCCGTAAAAAAACAGCATTTTTTTTATTTTATTTTTTGGGGGGGGGGGGGGCTATAACTTAGAAATCAAATTGTATCATATATAGTATTTGCAGTTGCAAGTAAAAGTAAGTGAACCCTTTGGAATTTTGAGTTTCTGTATTGACTACTAAAAAAAAATTGTGGTCTGAATTATAGACAATCACAATCTAATCCAATAACACACGAACAGTTGTACTGTTCATGTCTTTTATGGAGCACATTGAGCAGACGACTACAATGCAAGGAGAAAAAAGTATGTGAACCCTTGAATTTGATAACCTGTAGATCCAGTTCAGCATCAATGACCTCCACCAAATGTTCCCGCTAGCTGCAAATACAAGTTGTACAATGTTGAGGAGAAATTTTAGACGATCCCTCTCTGCAAATGTTTTGGGTCTTCAGTATTTCCTGAGAGGCCTTGTGTGTACAGCCCTCTTTAGGTCATACCAAGGCATCTCAGTAGGGTAAAGGTCAGGACCCTGACCTGGCCATTCCAAAACAGAGATCTTCTTTTTCAACCATTCTTAGTTGATTTACTTGCGTGCTTGGATAATTGTCTTGTTGCATCACTAATGTCTCTCCAGCTTGAGGTCATGGATGGTTGCCCTTACAATCTCATGTAGAATGTTTCTATACACCTCAAGATTCATTGTGTCCTCAATCATGGGCGGACTGGCAGGGAAATTTCCAGGTGGGCAGATGCCCAGAGGGCATCCTCTTGCCCTCCTCTTGCCCGCCATCCAGGGAAAAAATGATCTGATGCTCTCAACATAAATGTTCTGCTGAGGTAGTTTTTTTGCTGCACTATGGTATTGCTGGCCCTGTCTATTTCTGTTGTCCCGACTTCTGTCAATTTGGACCCGCCTACAATATGGGGTTACTTTTTTTTTTTTTTTTTTTTTCCAGAGCCACTTTAAGTTCCCAGTCTGCCCCTGTCCTCAATGATCATAAAGTGTGTGGGCCCCAAGGCAGTAAAGCACCTCCAAACTATGATGTTCCCTCCACCCTGGGATGAGGTGTTGATGTGCAGTGTTCATTATCCTCCAGGCATAGCATTGGGACTTTGTTTCATCTGTCCATATAACATTCTGACCAGAAGCATTGTGGGACCTCCAGATGGTCTCAGAAAAGCTTAAAGGGAATGTGTCATCAGAAAATGACTTATTGTTTAAATCAGGTTTTAATGTTAAAAATTTTTTTCTTTTTTGGTGAGTTTTTTTTATTTTTCCATGGTGCTATTTATATATTTTTTTAAAGTATATAATCCTGCAATTTTCATACTGGCCACTAGGACACGATTTCCTGATCTGTATAGGTAGCCATTATCATTATCACCACAAGCAGAATTACCATGACAGATAATATCTCTTTATAGATAACACAGGATCCACCATTCACCATAGGTGATATCACAGCTTGTCTACCCCCTCCTGACCTCATCACAGGTCACAGAGCATGCCTAGAAAAGTCTCCCATAAAAATCTGAATAAAAAAATAAAATATAACATAAAAACGTGATTTAAACATTTACTCATTTTAATCATTACACATTCCCTTTATAGGCTTCAGTATTTCTTTTATGTACAGCAGCCACTTACTTTCTTCACAATGAGAAGAACACTGCACATACAATATATTGTTGATACTTTTTGCCCTAACTCTTTAGAAAACCATTTTGAGTTACTGTATATTGTGTAAGCACTTTTTTATTATCATTATACATTGTGGGCATATGTTGCATTATCTTTATTATTATATGTAGATGGTCCCATGGGATATTTTGACACACCTGGAGTGCAGTTTTTGTATTGAACAGGTTGAATATTCAGATTAATCTCCATTTTGAGTACCGTAATAAAGGGAGTCTATCAGCAGTTCTGACCATGCTAAGGCTACTTTCACACTAGCGTTCAGAGCGGATCCGTCTGATGTCTGCCCAGACGGATCCGCTCATATAATGCAGACTTGGGATCCGTTCAGAACGGATCCGTCTGCATTATATTGTAGAAAAAATTCTAAGTGTGAAAGTAGCTTCAGACGGATCCGTCCAGACTTTACATTGAAAGTCAATGGGGGACGGATCCGTTTGAAAATTGAGCCATATAGTGTCATCTTCAAACAGATCCGTCCCCATTGACTTACATTGTAAGTCTGGACGGATCCGCTTGCCTCCGCACGGCCAGGCGGACACCCGAACGCTGCAAGCAGTGTTCGGGTGTCCGCTTGCTGAGCGGAGCGGGGGCTGAACGCCGCCAGACTGATGCATTCTGAGCGGATCCGCGTCCACTCAGAATGCATTAGGGCAGTACGGATGCGTTCGGGGCCGCTTGTGAGCCCCTTCAAACGGAGCTCACGAGTGGACGCCCGAACGCAGGTGTGAAAGTAGCCTAAACTGCTGGCAGCACTAGGTGTGGTCTGGGGTTAACAGTAAAAACATTCCTTTTGTGGAACCTTTCTCATCAGAAGTAATGAAAATATGAGGTTTTATTCTTCCACATTCTACTCTCGCAAGTGCCCACGATGGAGCTTCTTTGTGAAGTGCTCCCTGCAGTAAGCCGCTTCACAGCCCCTTCCCCCTGATCTGAGCGTCAACTATAACATCCAACCAGGAGCTGTCACTCAGAGCAGAGGGGAGGGGCAGTGAAGCGACTCAATGTAAAGAGCACTTGAAAGAGCAGAATCTGGCAGAATAAAGCTTCATATTCACCCTACACCTGATGAGAAAAGATCCACAAATTGTATATTTGTAATGCCCTTACCAGATTCTTCCTGGTACTGTCAGTAGTTTAGCATTGCAACAACTGCTGACAGATTCTCTTTAATGGTCAACTAATGGTGGATCAGTGGTTAGCACTGGTGCCTAGCAGCATTGGGGTCCTAGGTTCGAATCCGACCAAGGGCAACATCTGCATGCAGTTTGTGTGGGTTTCCTCTGGGTTCTCCGGTTTCCTTCCACACTCCAAAGACCTTAGATTGTGAGTCCCATTGGGGACAGTTGGATGCTAATGTCTGTAAAGCGCTGCGGAATATAGTAGCCCTATATAGGTGCATTAAATAAATAATTACTGAGAGGTTGGCATTTTTCACATGTGTGATGTATATGGTATTTCAATTATCTCTTTAAAAGTTAGTTTGCTTTGAACCCCCTACTTAAAAAAAATATATGTATGTATATAACAACAATAAAAGGTTTGTAGGTCCTCAGTGTTTTCACGTGCTCTCTGTGGTGAGGAGTTAAGATTCAGGAGTTGAAAATTCCTCTATCCCCCTGGGGTTGGCCAGTCATAGATGTAATAACACAGTCCTTCAGTAGACGCAGACAGTGTGGGATTCAGCTGCAGCCCTCACTACCTCCATTCACTTCTGCACAGTTATTTCTCTGTGCTTGAAAGTACCCTTACCAAACTCTATCTTCTTCTAAGATGTTATCACTTTGGGTTGCTCTTCTCGTCACGTCATGTCTTCTTCTCCCTTCTGAGTCTGAGCCTGGCACACAAAAGAAACAGAGATCGCTGCGACAAAAGGACCTGGACATCATAGAAAGAGTGAGTCAAACCAATATCCCATATATCCGCTGCCACATCCCATTTTTAGAATATATTCGAAAATTTCCCTAAAGGTTGTTTTTCCTTGAAGAACCTTTCATGACCATTTAGAAGGTTCTGATAAGTCCTTTGGTCAGCCACCGGTAGACACAATATGATGTTCTCAATGTCTCCTGCTTCTGCATCAAACAATATCTAGTATAATGTGGTCTTGCGTGCTTGATACACACATTATGTATGTATACTGTGTGATACGTGGATGGAGGACGTGTCCTAAGTAGATGCAGATGTGTTTATCATGCTAGTACAGCATTTGCTGCCCCCCCCCCCCCCACTTCATTGGCATCATGGTAGTATTTCAGCTTGGAATGTGTTTATATAATCAGGATTATGTACATTTTACTCCAAAATATTACTTTTTATATCATTTAAAAATCTTTATAAGCTGAAGAACATATAGACCATATTTAGTGCTTGGGTGGATTCTGTCTGTAGTACATTTTTTAAGTGCACCCAAGATTAGAAATTAGGGACATGTTTAATTTGCTTGTTTAATCAGAATGTAAGTTATAATGATATTTATGTGTGTTCTGGGATGACTTTAATGGGTCAGGGACTGGACCTCCTAGAGCAGTGATGGTGAACCTTTTTAAGACCGAGTGCCCAAACTGTAACCCAAAACCCACTTATTTATCGTAAAGTGCCAACACGGCAATTTACCCTGAATACAACAGTCCAATATAGTAAATCTTCCATGTACTTTATCATTTAGCTATAATAGCCTGCCTACATTCAGTGCGCTGCCTGTGCTGTTCATAGCGCGTCCTGAACTGATGAATGGCAGGAAAATTCTAAGGCATATTGGTACACCATAGACTTTTTCCATGGTGTGGGTGCCCACAGAGAGGGCTCTGAGTGCTGCCTCTGGCACCCGTGCCATAGGTTCGCCAACACTGTCCTAGAGCGATCTGAGACTGGACTTAAAGGGAACCTGTCACCTCTACTATGCTACCCTCACTGAGCATTTCTAAATGTTCATTGTGTTACCCTAAACATATAAATGACACTTTTTTCATTTCATTTGCAGACGAATTCAATAAGTATTATGCATTTTTGTACTTCCGCCTTTTATGCAAATTAACATAAGAGTCATATCTTACTTGTGTGACCAGAGAAGAGTCATATTTTCAAGCTCTGACTCCTCTCAGGGTAATTTGCATATGTATCAAATCGTTTTTTTACACAATAAAAGCACACAGAGCTATGGGGACTGGGTATTGCGGATGTGCTAGCGGCCATCTAGCAACCCATATCCTCAGCTCTATACACAAAATCCAGGTGACAGGTTCCCTTTAACCACTGCCCTAGACTAGGGGAGTAGCTATAGGTTGGACTTAATGCAAACAAAACAAAGTATTATTAAAGGGGTTGTTCGGGTTCAGCTCTGAACCCGGACATATGCAGCACGCCAGACCTGCAGGGTATTGCGAAGTGAGGTCACGGTTATGGGCAATCGAGAGTTACTCATTATTTGGAGGAGAACCCTGGGCAGGCATGCGGCAGTGAAGGAGAGGCTGACACAAAGTTCCTCTGGGGCACACTCTGTATGTAGGGACCAGGCCTGATGCTGGATGAGGTGCCCTGGATGTTGCGGGTGTTTTGAGTGCCTGGGGCAAGGTCCCTTTAAGGATCGTGACGCCAGTGCCTGTAACGGTGGCACACCGGATTCCAGTAGCAATAAGTGAGGTACACAGGTGGTATAGTGAACCAAACGTTGCTTTACTTTAAACAGTCCAACTTTGTACATACAGTTAGTAATGATGCAGTCCCTTTTAGCATAAGTTCCACAAGCAGGCTTACATTCAATAATGGCAGGTAATAATCTTGCAAGATACTTGGAGGGTAAACAATTAATGCTTCACAGACCAGGCTGCACTATCTCCACAGCTATTCTGGCTGGCTGTATCCCAAGGCCCGGATGCCTAAATGCTGGCTTTTAATCCTTGGTAATAAATCTTCCTCCCGTATTGACCCTTGCTCTCACTTTATAGTACCTCTGCCCATCAGCTTACTTATCTGAGCTGGTTGTACTGGCACTGCTTGGTTGGTGGGTGTCTGCAGGTTTCTCCCAGGAGGTACATCTCTTCCCTTGGGGTAATCTTCTGAGCTAACTGTGGCTCACTTTATCAACAGGCAGGCTATCATTCTTCACTAGCCTCCTGGTAGCAACTAACAGCCTGGATTATCTAGCTGCATGTCAGGAGGAGGCCCTCAGCATATCTCTGGCTAAGATGCCCTCTCACTTCTGTGTCCACAGACTCCTGACTACAGACTAACTCCTCCCTGTCTGGGCCTGAACATTTATACTAGGAGCTCCCTATGTCCCTCTAGTGTCTAGGATGCCTAACTACACCCTCATAGGCCTGCTATGCATGTAACAGGGGAACAATATACACAAAAACACATAGAAAATACATTAAAGTACATGGTTAAATATAATATCACTGTCCCTTTTGGAGTAGGAGTAACACGTGACCCAATTGACTCTTGTGTAGTGCCCACCCCTACCTAGTGGGACACTACATACCCCCATGCTACAACATTGCCCGTCCTCGGCGCAACATAAAGGGGCCCTGCCCAGCTGGAGACTGCATCTGGAAGACAAAAATAATGCAAAGCAGGAACATACATCTACATTTGCAAATACATATATATATATATCAGGCAGTTCTGCTGGCTGAGGAGCAAGTTCGGGGAAAAGGGGCGTCGTTCTCTTCTCTCAGGATAGTATAAGGGAACAGGGGGCGCTGACCTGGTGCAGCGTATCACGAAATACCAGGATAGTCCATAATAAAATTGAAGTGCAATTGTCTATAATAAAACACAGTAGTCCCATAGAAAATGTAAATATCAAATAACAATTCTTGGAGGCTCAAGGTATATAAATGAGTCCGTACCCAGGTTTCCTTCTTATAATAGATAGTGAAAGTGATTAATACTGGAGGATTGCCAAGATATAATAGCAGAGCAACATCTCAGAGGCCCATATATGTTAGTCATCTCGGGGCACATTTCTTTAAAATAGCAAAAATCTCAGAGGCTCACGTACATTAGAGTCTATCCCTGGGCACATTTCCTTGGAGCATAAGTTGCATATAAAAGTCACAGCACAATAAAAGTCCACATTATTAAAAAATGGCGTATAAAATAAGTGCTGCAATGTCCCTTAATCAACCTGAAAAGTGGGTTAAAAAGGGTTAAAGGTGCAAACAAGAATGAGCACAACTTGGCTCTTTAGTTCTGGAAGCAGGCAGGTAATCCTGTTAACAATATGGCCTTGATGCCTTTGGTATTTTCAGTGGCTGACCACTACCACTGAGCCATGGAAAAACTGGCAGCAGCAACATAGGACCAAAACAAAGGACTCCTGTCCTGAAAGGGTTAATCCACTTTGATAGGGTCCCTTGACAAAAAGTAATCACGTAGTGGCCTGGCAGGCCTACTCACAGGGGCTTGTCAAATCCACTTGGAATAACAGTGGTATTCCCTGGCTCCACTTGCAAATTGGGCCTGTATTGGGATTCGACAGATGGATGGGCCCACAAAACGGTATTGGGAGGTAACTGCAGCATAAAAGGACCCCTAAATGGTATTGGCCCCATAGGCCTAGGGGTAATTACAGTTGGTGACCGCATCGGTCCAGGCATAATTATCGTGGGCTGCTGCTGCACTGGTCTGGGCACCGCCGCTGCAAGCGGTTCTGTAGGTTCAGGGATGACTGACTCTACGCAGCGGTGTACGGTATAAGAGGGCCTCCTTGGGGGCCTTACTGCAGCTGCAGACACTATGGGTGGCCGACTGGCAGGGACAGGTACCCTTACCTCAGACCCAGCGATGTCCGAGTACTGGAGTCTACTTTCCTCTTTCCTTGGTGGAGTCCGGATCCTGGCGGTAGCAAGCCAGCGCAGGCCTCACAGCTGTTCCTCTAGTCGGACGATTTGGTCATCCAGGCTCTCGGGCTCAGCGTCGCTGTCTTCCGATGACACTGTCGGCACAGGTGGAGTAGTTGAGGCATCCGGCGCAGCCGCTGCAGTTTCAGGTGGGGCGTCTGGTCTTTTCCCTTTTCGGATGTTTTCCAGGGTAGCATGAAATCGCTCCAAGTTTTCTAACTCTTTTATAGTCTTTTCCCTGCGGGGCAGCTCAGGGGACGGATACGGGCTCACCCACTTTTCCACCACTGTTGGTTTCCAGAAGACGTTCGGGCCAATGAAGGAGCCCCGCTCTTGAAAGGCATTATGGGCAGGTTCTGGAGAGCGCTCAGGTCCGCGCTCGCAGCCAGTATAGTCCTCGTCTTCTTCCCAGTCCTCCGGCTTATTTTTGGGACGGGTCACAGCAGGCCCTCGGCAGGGGTAAATTCCACCTCCTCTCCCTCGCGGAGGTTGTGCATGTATTCCGGGAGGTAGCTCCGCTTGACGGACCTCCGGTTAACATAGAGATCCCTGCCGGTAGTATAATCCTTTATGAAGCCGAAGCCTCTGTCTTTATCAAAGGCCACTACCAACCCCCTTCTCCTTTCCAGGTGGGGTTGGTTGTCAGTGTGGCGCTCGTGCACGGACTTGGCCAGTTCTTCAAAATAGATCTTGGTTCTGGTCGTCTTTTTTATCGCGGCCTCCCGTATCTCTGCCATAAGTGCTGACCACTTAAATGAGGGCTGGTAAAAGTCTCTCCATGAGCCATAGTAGGGCTCAGGCTGCATCCTCGGTGGCGGGCAGGTGGGTTTCTCCGGTCCCGGAGAGTAGGCCGGTGGAGCATCTTCTTGCTTCAGATCGTAGGATTCATTTTCAAATCGCCAGGTGCCGACATCCCTGCAGAGCAGTCTTCACTAGTCAACATGCTCGATCCTTCTCTGGAGAGCGACAGGGCGGCACTAATAATTATAGACAGATCCTCCCATTGCTCCGGGAGGCCGCCCCCCAGGTACTCCAGCATAGGGGAGGCGGAGTCCATTATAGCAGACATGCAAATGTCCAGACAGGGCGATGGCGCGGACATATAGCCTTTCCCGCACTTTTCAGCAGAAGGCGCCAATTTTTCCCGCCAGAAAAGTATGAAGATGACGCAGCAATAAATCCAGTCAGGATAAGCGGCCATCTTTGAGCAAAACGCTGTCTATTCACTGACAGCAAGCGGTGGCTTAATAAACAGCAAAACAGTCCATGCAATAATATAATCTTCACACCGCAATTATTACAGTCCTTTGGCCCAAAAAATTTCAATAAACAGTAGAGCTTGTTCACTTTTTAGGTAGATAAGGGCACACAGTTTTTGTATTCCAACAATGGCGCAGGAATGATCATATCCTGTTCGTGACGCCAATTTATGCAGCACGCCAGACCTGCAGGGTATTGCGAAGTGAGGTCACGGTTATGGGCAATCGAAGGTTACTCACTGTTTGGAGGAGAACCCTGGGCAGGCATGCGGCAGTGAAGGAGAGGCTGACACAAAGTTCCTCTGGGGCACACTCTGTATGTAGGGACCAGGCCTGATGGTGGATGAGGTGCCCTGGATGTTGCGGCTGTTTTGAGTGCCTGGGGCAAGGTCCCTTTAAGAATCGTGACGCCAGTGCCTGTAACGGTGGCACACCGGTTTCCAGTAGCAATAAGTGAGGTACACAGGTGGTATAGTGAACCAAACGTTGCTTTACTTTAAACAGTCCAAACTTTGTACATACAGCTGGTAATGATGCAGTCCCTTTTAGCATAAGTTCCACAAGCAGGCTTACATTCAATAATGGCAGGTAATAATCTTGCAAGATACTTGGAGGGTAAACAATTAATGCTTCACAGACCAGGCTGCACTATCTCCACAGCTATTCTGGCTGGCTGTATCCCAAGGCCCGGATGCCTAAATGCTGGCTTTTAATCCTTGGTAATAAATCTTCCTCCCGTATTGACCCTTGCTCTCACTTTATAGTACCTCTGCCCATCAGCTTACTTATCTGAGCTGGTTGTACTGGCACTGCTTGGTTGGTGGGTGTCTGCAGGTTTCTCCCAGGAGGCAAGTTCTTCTTCTCTTGGGGTAATCTTCTGAGCTAACTGTGGCTCACTGTATCAACAGGCAGGCTATCATTCTTCACTAGCCTCCTGGTAGCAACTAGCAGCCTGGACTATCTAGCTGCATGTCAGGAGGAGGCCCTCAGCATATCTCTGGCTAAGATGCCCTCTCACTTCTGTGTCCACAGACTCCTGACTACAGACTAACTCCTCCCTGTCTGGGCCTGAACATTTATACTAGGAGCTCCCTATCTTCCTCTAGTGTCTAGGATGCCTAACTACACCCTCATAGGCCTGCTATGCATGTAACAGGGGAACAATATACACAAAAGCACATAGAAAATACATTAAAGTACATGGTTAAATATAATATCACTGTCCCTTTTGGAGTAGGAGTAACACGTGACCCAATTGACCCTTGTGTAGTGCCCACCCCTACCTAGTGGGACACTACACATACCCATACTTTCACCCAGGCAGCCCCCCTGATGTTAGCATAGGAGCATCTCATGCTCCGATGCGCTCCCTTGCCCTGCGCTACACTGCGCAGGGCACTGGCTCTTTTGTTTACAATAACACACTGCCGGGCGGCAGTGTGTTCAGTAACGTCACCGGCTCTGATGGGTGTGCTTTAGCGTTGCCCTAGCCGTTTTACTGGCTAGGGCAGAGCTAAAGCCCGCCCACCAGTGCCGGTGAAATCACCGGGCTTCCTGGCAGCCCCATGGAGAGCCCGGTTCATCACTGGAAGAGCATCGGAGCATGAACTGCTCAGATGCTTAAGTCAGGGGGGCTGCCTGGGTGAAAATGGAGGTATGTCCGGGTTCAGAGCTGAACCCGGACATACCTCCATTTTTACCCAGGCAATGGTGCTGGGTAGATGGTGGGTCGGTCTTGTTAGGGCTCTTTCACACGAGCGGATGCCATGCGGGTAATCCGCTGCGTGAAAGAGAGCCAAGCCCCACTCTGGACAGCAGAGACACGGAGCAGTAACATGATTGATAAAGCTCCGCGCCTCTCTGTGATCTTTTTACTACAAAATCACGGTGACAACTTTATCTCGCTGTGATTTTGTAGTAAAAAGATCACAGAGGGGCACAGAGCATTATTAATCATGTTAATGCTCCGTGTCTCTGCTGTCCAGAGCGGGGCTTGGCTCTCTTTCACGCAGCGGATTACCCGCACGGCATCCGCTCGTGTGAAAGAGCCCTTACAGATTGAACAATCACATTTACTGGGACCTAAGCGTAGAATTTTCTGACAAGCAGAGGTACACAATCATAGTGGTTTCACATCTGACCAGGGGTGTAGATACCATGGAAGCAGGGGATGCCACTGCTATGGGGCCTGAGCTCAAGAAGGGACCCGGGAGGAGGACAAATTGATTTATTTTTAGGGCCCAGGGAGTGGTGAGTATGGTGCTGCCAGTCCTAGCACTGGTATTACTCACAGCTCTCTGGTCTTCTCCGCACAGCTTCAGGACGGGACATAGTGTGCGTAGGAGTGCACTATGACCTGAGGACTGCATTAGGGGGACTGAGGTGGGACCCTGTTCAGAAATTTGCTGTGTGGCCCAGTCACTTCTAGTTATATCACTGCATCTGACATACAGAGGCATAAAACTTGTAACATAAGGAACAGTGTCAATGGTGTGATGGCAATTTTTTCCTACCCTCTTGACCTAGTTTAGACACTACTGACATGCTTAGGTCTGTGTGTTCCAGGTAAAGCTGGAGTGTGTGCAGCAACTGGGCAGGTGGTTTACCGGCCTGATGGCAACCTTATGTGCACCGGCTATGAAAGTGCCCAGGACCCTCCTATTCCAGTTTTTTAAAAGGGCTTCTTCTATCAGAAGTAGCATCATATCAATGGGATATGCTGTGCTGATCGGTGGATGTTTGACTGGTGGGACCCTAACATTTTCAGAGCAAAGAGGCTTAAAGGGGTTCAACGGGAATAATGATTTTCTTTTTGCAACTGCCCCCAACCTGTGGCCACAAGCAGCATGTCACCGCTGAAGCCAGTCAATGGCTGCAGTGGAGCATGTGACCATGCCCATGTTGCGGCAGATGTGATCCCTGGACAGGAACATTGACATGTGGGAGGCAGCACGGAGGACCATCGCAGCAGGGAGCAGGTAAGTATGAATCTTGTTTACAGAGGCAGGCTGGGGGCACTTGCAAGAAAACCATTATTCCCCGTGATCCCCTTTAACTAGCGCTTCACAGTTTTTCCTCTACCAGTTGTATGGAGAAGGGGCTTCTCCCATTAACCAAAAGTCAGACCTTCGCCAGTCATAAAGTCATGGCATATCCTTGCAATATGCCATCACTTGATAAGATGGTAATACTCTCCTAACTCTCAACAATTTCCACATATCCCCAGAGCATGCCCATTTATTCTGCAGATTTCTGCTATAGATTTCACCCTTTGCGATGCAGGGAGTGAAATGTGCTTCAATATCCTCAAGTAGTACATGCAGATCTTGCCGATGATTCATTGTGACCGTACTGATTGTGGCATGCTTCGTGAGAAGGCAGGGGTTTATGGATTGAATAGGGAGTGGAGTTGGGGTTCAGGTGAGATTACCGGTCCAATGTTTGCAGTGGGGCCCATTCGACTCTAGTTATACCACTTCTTGCCTGGTAAGTTTCATTCCATGCCCCCTGGGAGCTCAGGCGTTGGTTTCCCATGTAAGCAGTTCTAAGACTGGCTTCTTTATTTTAAAAAAAGGAACATGGCCACCAAACGTGGCAAAACTGCGGTCTGTGTGAACGTACCCAAAGTCTGTGTTTTCTAGATTATAACCAGGCAGATCCAGTTTCTTAAGAATCTGTCTTTCTCCTCAGTATTATTATGTCTATTTGTCATGATGTTCGTATATATTGCCTGCAGTCACATAGTGGGGCTGATTCATGAATGATTCATCCCGCACATCTTAAAATTCCAGTGTTCACACTGACTATCATCAGTACAAAGAACTTGTCGGGGGGGCTGCAAGTGCTGTTTATTCATTTTTCATCATCTGTCATATTAGTCCCAGACCCCAGTAGGGCACACAAGGGGCTTATGTGCAACCTGTGCAGCTGCCTTTGGGTCCAATAAGTAAGGGGGCCCTTTCACACCTCAAATTAAGCCTATTAAGCCAGATTCAGGGGATGGTAATTTCCATCTGCGTGCTCTCCGGATTGCAATCGCATAGCAAGCTGACTCAATAAAGTAAACGGTTCAATTCACACTTAGGGCTTGTGCACACGTATGCGTGGAGGTCGAGCCCGTATTGCGGCCTGCAAACAGCAGGTCCGCAAGGATTCCCGACCAAGTATTGAGTGCAACACTTTTCTTTTATTGGTCGGATGAAATATGCTAATTTTTTGAGATAGGAATTTTGGGTTTTCATGAGCTGTATGCCAAAATCATCAATATTAAAACAAGAAAAGGCTTGAACTACTTCAGTTGTGTGTAATGAATCTAAAATATATAAAAGTCTAATGTTTATCAGTACATTACAGAAAATAATGAACTTTATCACAATATGCTAATTTTTTGAGAAGGACCTGTTTATGTGCATGGGGGAGCTGGGATAGAGTCGGGAGAGATAGCTAATGAATGTGTTATGCCCACAGCTTAAGTCAAGTTCCTGGAAAGTTGGTTAAAAACTTTGTTGATTTAAACAAATGGACTGTGTCCATGACGGAGCTGACCCAAACAAAATCTGGATTTAATCTCCTGATTTTTTAGATAATCAGCAGGAAAACCTTAAAGGGTCGTTACAGTTTCAGCAAATAAAGTTTATTCATTGTATCATGAAAAGTTAGACATTTTTCCAAAATGACTAGTGGGTTTTGTGAAGAGCCATAAGGTGGTCCTGGACTTACTCTACTTACTCTCACCACAACAGCAAAGGGAAAAGTAAAGCATTGACATACTATTTTTGGCAAGAACCGCAATCTTCTATATCAGGGATGGCCAACCTGCGGCTCTCCAGCTGTTGCAAAACTACAACTCCCAGCATGCCCAGTCTGCCTACAGCTATCAGTCTACAGCTGGGCATGGTGGGAGTTGTAGTTTTACAACAGCTGGAGAGCCACAGGTTGGCCAGCCCTGTACGATATATGCAATACATACACTCAACGTCGAACTGGGGTTCCTTGGGCCCAACAGAGGAAATTATTCTCCATATCATCAATAAAGCTTAATAGATTTTGATTCAGGGCTCTGATGGCAAGTTATTGGCTCTAAACTGTTTATTTTTTCTTGTGGACCTGTGGAGTCCACTGTGGTATCAGAACCTGAGCCCACCAAAGGATCCTCTGGTACTCTGGTGGACCATTCCGACGCTGTAGACAGTACTCTGTGGGTGGCATTATGGTTGAGCGGTGTGGCTATGGCAGTAAGATTTCCCCGTCGCTCTGTACAAGCCCTGGCGCTCTGCCCACACACATATTTTCTAGATCTGGGCTACTCTATTAGTTGTACAGTCGTGGCCAAAAGTTTTGAGAATTACATAAATATTGGAAATTGGAAAAGTTGCTGCTTAAGTTTTTATAATAGCAATTTGCATATACTCCAGAATGTTATGAAGAGTGATCAGATGAATTGCATAGTCCTTCTTTGCCATGAAAATTAACTTAATCCCAAAAAAAAACCTTTTCACTGCATTTCATTGCTGTCATTAAAGGACCTGCTGAGATCATTTCAGTAATCGTCTTGTTAACTCAGGTGAGAATGTTGACGAGCACAAGGCTGGAGATCATTATGTCAGGCTGATTGGGTTAAAATGGCAGACTTGACATGTTAAAAGGAGGGTGATGCTTGAAATCATTGTTCTTCCATTGTTAACCATGGTGACCTGCAAAGAAACGCGTGCATCCATCATTGCGTTGCATTAAAATGGCTTCACAGGCAAGGATATTGTGGCTACTAAGATTGTACCTCAATCAACAATTTATAGGATCATCAAGAACTTCAAGGAAAGAGGTTCAACTCTTGTTAAGAAGGCTTCAGGGCGTCCAAGAAAGTCCAGCAAGCGCCAGGATCGTCTCCTAAAGAGGATTCAGCTGCGGGATTGGAGTGCCACCAGTGCAGAGCTTGCTCAGGAATGGCAGCAGGCAGGTGTGAGTGCATCTGCATGCACAGTGAGGTGAAGACTTTTGGAAGATGGCCTGGTGTCAAGAAGGGCAGCAAAGAAGCCACTTCTCTCCAAAAAAAACATCAGGGACAGATTGATCTTCTGCAGAAAGTTTGGTGAATGGACTGCTGAGGACTGGGGCAAAGTCATATTCTCCGATGAAGCCTCTTTCCGATTGTTTGGGGCATCTGGAAAAAGGCTTGTCCGGAGAAGAAAAGGTGAGCGCTACCATCAGTCCTGTGTCATGCCAACAGTAAAGCATCCTGAGACCATTCATGTGTGGGGTTGCTTCTCATCCAAGGGAGTGGGCTCACTCACAATTTTGCCCAAAAACACAGCCATGAATAAAGAATGGTACCAAAACACCCTCCAACAGCAACTTCTTCCAACAATCCAACAACAGTTTGGTGAAGAACAATGCATTTTACAGCACGATGGAGCACCGTGCCATAAGGCAAAAGTGGCTCGGGGACCAAAACGTTGACATTTTTGGTCCATGGCCTGGAAACTTCCCAAATCTTAATCCCATTGAGAACTTGTGGTCAATCCTCAAGAGGCGGGTGGACAAACAAAAACCCACTAATTCTGACAAACTCCAAGAAGTGATTATGAAAGAATGGGTTGCTATCAGTCAGGAATTGGCCCAGAAGTTGATTGAGAGCATGCCCAGTCGGATTGCAGAGGTCCTGAAAAAGAAGGGCCAACACTGCAAATACTGACTCTTTGCATAAATGTCATGTAATTGTCGATAAAAGCCTTTGAAACGTATGAAGTGCGTGTAATTATATTTCACTACATCACAGAAACAACTGAAACAAAAGCAGTTTAGCAGCAAACTTTGTGAAAACTAATATTTGTGTCATTCTCAAAACTTTTGGCCATGACTGTACATTAGTTGTGAATGCTTCAATAATAATAAATGATCAAAAAGCTGGTGGCATCAGGAGAACTAAACGTTTGCTACCACTTCAGTCACGACATTATTAATACGTTCTGTAAAGGAATGTGAAGTGGTTCAATAAGCAGAAGGCAAGGGTCTCACTCAACACCAAATATTCACCTTCTTTGTTGGGAAACCACATTTGGAGAGCCTGTTCCTCCCTCTTCTCCCACCCCTCACATTCCAGGCCTGTGATTCAGCCAGTGATGACATGCTAGCTAATTCTTTTAATTGTGCTGCACCGCAAAATGTCTCACAATTTATTACCTGGAGTCCTGTGTGCGGCTGTCACTCAGTGTAACTTGCATTGCTATGGTGAGGCTAATCCTTAAAGAGGCAGTATAACCCGCCCAACAAAAGGTATTTTGACATGAACATACTATTAATTTAGCCGAGGTCTCGACTCATTTCATGGTACATTGCACAGCAAGTTCATGAACCCACGTAATATTTTGGCTTCTGCTGGACAATGTCTGCTCTTCCTATCTGTTACAGTTACAGTGGAGGGGGGGGAAAGAGATTTTTGAGACAGCTTTTGATGCAGTTTTTTTAGCCAAAACCAAAAGTGGATCCAGCAGGAAGGAGAAGTAGAAGTCCTTAATTTACATTCCCCGTTCCCTTCTAACCCACTTCTGGCTTTAAATAAAAAACTGCATTAAAAACTACCCCAAAAAGTATGTGTGACACCACAAACATAGAAGAGGATTCTTTACGGTAAGAGCAGTGAGACTATGGAACTCTCTGCCTGAGGAGGTGGTGATGGTGAGTACAATAAAGGAATTCAAGAGGGGCCTGGATGTATTTCTGGAGTGTAATAATATTACAGGCTATAGCTACTAGAGAGGGGTCGTTGATCCAGGGAGTTATTCTGATTGCCTGATTGGAGTCGGGAAGGAAAAAAAAAAATTCTCCTAAAGTGAGGAAAATTGGCTTCTACATCACAGGGTTTGTTTTTTGCCTTTCTCTAGATCAACTTGCAGGATAACAGGCTGAACTGGATGGACCTATGTCTGTTTTTCCAGGGAGACAATAAAAAAAAAAAGTCATAAAGGGTTAAAAATAACATTACTCGCCTCCATCGATCCCCCGAAATTGCCATTCCAATGCTGTTTCGGTCCCAGCTGCTTTCCTTTTTCTGTCCCGGCAGGCCTTTCCTGCCATTTCTGTTATGTGAAGCTGGGACAGAAAGTGGAAAGCTGGGACCAGAGCAGTGTTGGAACAGCAGCAGCAGGGGATCGGTGGAGGTGGGTAATGCTTCTTTGTTATTTTTAATCCTTTATGATTTTTTATTAATAAAGCCCTTTTAACTCCTAGAATTTATTCTGCAAGCATTTATTTCTTATCACAGTTCTTATTGACATCAATAATATAGTAAACATCTCTTAAATGACTAAACTGATAAATGAATCAAATGAAATCCAAATAAAAAATCTTCTACAGTTTTCTGTGACATGTTTCCATAGTAACAGACTACAAAATAATAATAGTAATAATCTTTATTTATATAGCATTTTACAATCAGGGAGTTCAAGTACAATCAGAGTCATAAATAACATGTCAACAAACATGTCAACGATTAAAGCAAGAGGAATGAGGGCCCTGCTCGTAAGAGCTCACAATCTATGAGGAGATGGGGGTGACACAAAAGGTAGAAAGTGCTTGTTTTATACAATGGTCTGGCCATGTTAACACAATGGGGGAGTGGATATAAGGCTGCACGAGCCATCATCAGCTGATACGTGTAGTGCTTCTGAGTGTATGGGGTGTGGTGGACGCTGATAGGAATAATTCTGGAGGGGGGGAGCGGTGAATGGATCAGGGGCTGCAATAGGCTACCCTAAAAAGATGTGTTTTTAGGGAGCGTCTAAACTATGGATGTTATCGATTAACCTAATTGCTTGGGGTAGGGCATTCCGGAGAATTGGTGCAGCTCAGAAGAAGTCTTGGAGACGGGAGTGAGAGGTTCGGATTATGGTGGATGTCAGTTGCAAGTCCTCAACTGAACGGAGAGCACGGCCTAGGGTGATGTAGGGAGGAGATGGAGGGGATGCAGCACTGTGGAGAGCTTTGTGGGTGAGGACAAGCAGTTTATACTGGATTCTATACTGTATCGGTAACCAGTGCAATGACTGGCACAGGGCGGAGGCATCGAAGTAGCGGTTAGGAGCCTGGCTGCTGCGTTCAGGATGGATTGGAGAGGGGGAGACCAATTAACAGCGAGTTACAGTAATCGGGATGGGAATGGATCAGGGGAACAATGAAAGTTTTTGTTGTTTCCACACTAAAAAAGAGGTGGATTCTAGAGATGTTTTTGAGGTGCAGACGGCATGAGCGGGCGAGAGATTGATTATAGGGGGTTAAACATTACACAGAGACAGCGGGTGTGCTGCCTCGGAGTTATATAGTGCCACACACTGAGATCAGGTTTAAGTAGGTTAGTGGAAGGAGAAGTTTTTTAAAGATTCAGTGTCAGATAGAGAGAGGCCATGATGTTAGAGACAGTCACTGGTGTTCTGTAGTATACTACAGTAGGGGTGATATCACGGGAAGAAGTATATAGTTGGGTATCGTCGGCTTAGAGATGGTGCTGGAAACCAAATCTGCTGATGTAGTCTGATCCTGCAGTCATTCTTCTGTCTGTCTGTCTCCTACATCTTGATTGTCCCTGCTGTAGGTGCCCATGCATAGTAGATAAATATTGGCCAAGCCCACCAAGTTCAGCTGGATTAGACAACCACCTAAAGTAAAGGTGGTGTCTCAAATTCTTCCTCAACAGCAAATACTTGATTCATTGTTCTACGGAAGATAAGTCACTGTAAGTGGCGTCTTCTTCTCACTGAAAATACTTGAAAGTATGAACAAAATAGAATATAGTTGTGTCAATACAGCTGACTACTAATACCTTCACCCAGTCAAAGACTTCAGCATTAACCCTGTATCTAAATAACCTGTCTAAGGCACTGTGCTTTGGTGGTGCCCTCTTAGCATCCACTACCTAGGGCACTTGTCCCGCCAATCGCTTCATTGCAATAGCCTTGACGGTATGGGCTTCTCTTTTATTACTGTATTGTTCTTCATTTTATTAATTTTATCAAGATTGGCCCCTTAGAAACCAATATATTCATCCTAAGTACATCAGTGATGAGATGGGGGCTTGTGAGTCCCCTAGGCATCTGAACTACTTGGAACAATGCCCACTACTACCCCTATAGTTGTATGTTTGGGCACTAGGTTTATAGCAAAGATTGAAAGAAGCAGCTTGGCAAGCCCCACCTCAGACTATGGTAACAATCAGAATCTAGAAACAAATGTAGCTGAAGAACGCCTTTAAGTGTCACTTCAGCAAATGGCATTTATTACGTAGAGAAAGTTAATACAAGGCACTTACTAATGTATTGTGATTGTCCATATTGCCTCCTTTGCTGGCTGGATTCATTTTTCCATCCCATTATACACTGCTCGTTTTCATGGTTACGACCACCCTGCAATCCATCAGCGGTGGTCGTGCTTGCATAATATAGGAAAAAGCACCAGTCTACGTGAGCTTCCATGGTCCCGGCCACCAGAGAGGCTGGCAGTTTTTATCATAGTGTACGAGCATGACCACCACTGATGGATTGGAGGGTGGTCTGTAACCATGGAAACGAGCCGTGTATAATGTCTGTGGTGGAAAAATGAATCCAGCCAGCAAAGGAAGCAATATAGACAATCACAATACATTAGTAAGTGCCTTGTATTAACTTTCTCTACATGATAAATGCCACTTGCAGAAGTGAGACAACCCCTTTAACCACCTCAGCCCCCCTAGCTTAAACACCCTGAAAGACCAGGCCACTTTTTACACTTCTGACCTACACTACTTTCACCATTTATTGCTCGGTCATGCAACTTACCACCCAAATGAATTTTACCTCCTTTTCTTCTCACTAATAGAGCTTTCATTTGGTGGTATTTCTTTGCTGCTGACATTTTTACTTTTTTTGTTATTAATCGAAATTTAACGATTTTTTTGCAAAAAAATGACATTTTTCACTTTCAGTTGTCAAATTTTGCAAAAAAAACTACATCCATATATAAATTTTGCTCTAAATTTATTGTTCTACATGTCTTTGATAAAAAAAAATGTTTGGGTAAAAAAAAAATGGTTTGGGTAAAAGTTATAGCGTTTACAAACTATGGTACAAAAATGTGAATTTCCGCTTTTTGAAGCAGCTCTGACTTTCTGAGCACCTGTCATGTTTCCTGAGGTTCTACAATGCCCAGACAGTACAAACACCCCACAAATGACCCCATTTCGGAAAGTACACACCCTAAGGTATTCGCTGATGGGCATAGTGAGTTCATAGAACTTTTTATTTTTTGTCACAAGTTAGCGGAAAATGATGATTTTTTTTTTTGATTTTTTTTTTTCTTACAAAGTCTCATATTCCACTAACTTGTGACAAAAAATAAAAACTTCCATGAACTCACTATGCCCATCAGCGAATACCTTGGGGTCTCTTCTTTCCAAAATGGGGTCACTTGTGGGGTAGTTATACTGCCCTGGCATTCTAGGGGCCCAAATGTGTGGTAAGGAGTTTGAAATCAAATTCTGTAAAAAATGACCTGTGAAATCCGAAAGGTGCTCTTTGGAATATGGGCCCCTTTGCCCACCTAGGCTGCAAAAAAGTGTCACACATCTGGTATCTCCGTACTCAGGAGAAGGTGGGGAATGTGTTTTGGGGTGTCTTTTTACATATACCCATGCTGGGTGAGATAATTATCTTGGTCAAATGCCAACTTTGTATAAAAAAATGGGAAAAGTTGTCTTTTGCCAAGATATTTCTCTCACCCAGCATGGGTATATGTAAAATGACACCCCAAAACACATTCCCCACCTTCTCCTGAGTACGGCAATACCAGATGTGTGACACTTTTTTGCAGCCTAGGTGGGCAAAGGGGCCCATATTCCAAAGAGCACCTTTCGGATTTCACAGGTCATTTTTTACAGAATTTGATTTCAAACTCCTTACCACACATTTGGGCCCCTAGAATGCCAGGGCAGTATAACTACCCCACAAGTGACCCCATTTTGGAAAGAAGACACCCCAAGGTATTCCGTGAGGGGCATAGCAAGTTCCTAGAATTTTTTATTTTTTGTCACAAGTTAGTGGAAAATGATGGTTTTTTTTTTGTTTTTTTTTCATACAAAGTCTCATATTCCACTAACTTGTGACAAAAAATAAAAACTTCCATGAACTCACTATGCCCATCAGCGAATACCTTGGGGTCTCTTCTTTCCAAAATGGGGTCACTTGTGGGGTAGTTATACTGCCCTGGCATTCTAGGGGCCCAAATGTGTGGTAAGGAGTTTGAAATCAAATTCTGTAAAAAATGACCTGTGAAATCCGAAAGGTGCTCTTTGGAATATGTGCCCCTTTGCCCACCTAGGCTGCAAAAAAGTGTCACACATCTGGTATCTCCGTACTCAGGAGAAGGTGGGGAATGTGTTTTGGGGTGTCTTTTTACATATACCCATGCTGGGTGAGATAAATATCTTGGTCAAATGCCAACTTTGTATAAAAAAATGGGAAAAGTTGTCTTTTGCCAAGATATTTCTCTCACCCAGCAGGGGTATATGTAAAATGACACCCCAAAACACATTCCCCACCTTCTCCTGAGTACGGAGATACCAGATGTGTGACACTTTTTTGCAGCCTAGGTGGGCAAAGGGGCCCATATTCCAAAGAGCACCTTTCGGATTTCACAGGTCATTTTTTACAGAATTTGATTTCAAACTCCTTACCACACATTTGGGCCCCTAGAATGCCAGGGCAGTATAACTACCCCACAAGTGACCCCATTTTGGAAAAAAGAGACCCCAAGGTATTCGCTGATGGGCATAGTGAGTTCATGGAAGTTTTTATTTTTTGTCACAAGTTAGTGGAATATGAGACTTTGTATGAAAAAAAAAAAAAAAAAAATCAGCATTTTCCACTAACTTGTGACAAAAAATAAAAAATTCTAGGAACTCGCCATGCCCCTCACGGAATACCTTGGGGTGTCTTCTTTCCAAAATGGGGTCACTTGTGGGGTAGTTATACTGCCCTGGCATTTTCCAGGGGCCCTAATGTGTGGTAAGTAGGTAAATGACCTGTGAAATCCTAAAGGTGCTCTTTGGAATATGGGCCCCTTTGCCCACCTAGGCTGCAAAAAAGTGTCACACATGTGGTATCGCCGTATTCAGGAGAAGTTGGGGAATGTGTTTTGGGGTGTCATTTTACATATACCCTTGCTGGGTGAGAGAAATATCTTGGCAAAAGACAACTTTTCCCATTTTTTTATACAAAGTTGGCATTTGACCAAGATATTTATCTCACCCAGCATGGGTTTATGTAAAATGACACCCCAAAACACATTCCCCAACTTCTCCTGAGTACGGCGATACCAGATGTGTGACACTTTTTTGCAGCCTAGATGCGCAAAGGGGCCCAAATTCCTTTTAGGAGGGCATTTTTAGATATTTGGATACCAGACTTCTTCTCACGCTTTGGGGCCCCTAGAATGCCAGGGCAGTATAAATACCCCACATGTGACCCCATTTTGGAAAGAAGACACCCCAAGGTATTCAATGAGGGGCATGGCGAGTTCATAGAAATTTTTTTTTTTTGGCACAAGTTAGCGGAAATTGATATTTTTAATTTTTTTCTCACAAAGTCTCCCGTTCCGCTAACTTGGGACAAAAATTTCAATCTTTCATGGACTCAATATGCCCCTCACGGAATACCTGGGGGTGTCTTCTTTCCGAAATGGGGTCACATGTGGGGTATTTATACTGCCCTGGCATTCTAGGGGCCCTAAAGCGTGAGAAGAAGTCTGGAATATAAATGTCTAAAAAATTTTACGCATTTGGTTTCCGTGAGGGGTATGGTGAGTTCATGTGAGATTTTATTTTTTGACACAAGTTAGTGGAATATGAGACTTTGCAAGAAAAAAAAAAAATAATTCCGCTAACTTGGGCCAAAAAAATGTCTGAATGGAGCCTTACAGGGGGGTGATCAATGACAGGGGGGGTGATCAATGACAGGGGGGTGATCAATGACAGGGGGTTGATCAATGACAGGGGGGTGATCAGGGAGTCTATATGGGGTGATCACCACAGTCATTGATCACGCCCCTGTAAGGCTTCATTCAGACGTCCGGATGCGTTTTGCGGATCCGATCCATCTATCAGTGGATCCGTAAAAATCATGCGGACGTCTGAATGGAGCTTTACAGGGGGTTGATCAATGACAGGGGTGTAATCAATGACAGGGGGGTGATCAGGGAGTCTATATGGGGTGATCACCACAGTCATTGATCACGCCCCTGTAAGGCTTCATTCAGACGTCCGGATGCGTTTTGCGGATCCGATCCATCTATCAGTGCATCCGTAAAAATCATGCGGACATCTGAATGGAGCTTTACAGGGGGGTGATCAGGGAGTCTATATGGGGTGATCACCACAGTCATTGATCATGCCCCTGTAAGGCTTCATTCAGACGTCCGGATGCGTTTTGCGGATCGGATCCATCTATCAGTGCATCCGTAAAAATCATGCGGACATCTGAATGGAGCTTTACAGGGGGGTGATCAGGGAGTCTATATGGGGTGATCACCACAGTCATTGATCATGCCCCTGTAAGGCTTCATTCAGACGTCCGGATGCGTTTTGCGGATCAGATCCATCTATCAGTGCATCCGTAAAAATCATGCGGACATCTGAATGGAGCTTTACAGGGGGGTGATCAGGGAGTCTATATGGGGTGATCACCACAGTCATTGATCATGCCCCTGTAAGGCTTCATTCAGACGTCCGGATGCGTTTTGCGGATCGGATCCATCTATCAGTGCATCCGTAAAAATCATGCGGACATCTGAATGGAGCTTTACAGGGGGGTGATCAGGGAGTCTATATGGGGTGATCACCACAGTCATTGATCACGCCCCTGTAAGGCTTCATTCAGACGTCCGGATGCGTTTTGCGGATCCGATCCATCTATCAGTGGATCCGTAAAAATCATGCGGACGTCTGAATGGAGCTTTACAGGGGGTTGATCAATGACAGGGGTGTAATCAATGACAGGGGGGGTGATCAGGGAGTCTATATGGGGTGATAACCACAGTCATTGATCACGCCCCTGTAAGGCTTCATTCAGACGTCCGGATGCGTTTTGCGGATCCGATCCATCTATCAGTGGATCCGTAAAAATCATGCGGACATCTGAATGGAGCTTTACAGGGGGGTGATCAATGACAGGGGGGTAATCAATGACAGGGGGGTGATCAGGGAGTCTATATGGGGTGATCAGGGGTGATCAGGGGCTAATAAGGGGTTAATAAGTGACGGGGGGGGGTGTAGTGTAGTGTAGTGGTGCTTGGTGGGACTTTACTGAGCTGCCTGTGTCCTCTGGTGGTCGATCCAAACAAAGGGGACCACCAGAGGACCAGGTAGCAGGTATATTAGACGCTGTTATCAAAACAGCGTCTAATATACCTGTTAGGGGTTAAAAAAAACACATCTCCAGCCTGCCAGCGAACGATCGCCGCTGGCAGGCTGGAGATCCACTCTCTTACCTTCCGTTCCTGTGAGCGCGCGCGCCTGTGTGCGCGCGTTCACAGGAAATCTCGGCCATCGCGAGATGACGCATATATGCGTGACTCTGCGCAGGGCTGCCACCTCCGGAACGCGATCCTGCGTTAGGCGGTCCGGAGGTGGTTAACATCTGCACCATTAAATGAACATCAATTCATAAAATCAATGATTTAAATAAACGAGTGAATCCCTTATAGTGTTACCTTAGATTATGCATCTAATTGATGGTAGGCATAGAAAGGACTTGGCAGAGAATATTACAACAATGTTAACAGGCACTCAATCACCAGGAACTGTACCGAAAACAGATATTTATTGTAACAAAATGCAAATAAAATCAATATTAGCAACAATATACAGACATTAAAATATACAGGGTGGGCCATTTATATGGATACACCTTAATAAAATGGGAATGGTTGGTGATATTAACTTCCTACTTGTGGCACATTAGTGTATGTGAGGGGGGGGGGAACTTTTCAAGATGGATGGTGACCATGGCGGCCATTTTGAAGTCGGCCATTTTGAATCCAACTTTTGTTTTTTCAATAGGAAGAGGGTCATTTGACACATCAAACTTATTGGGAATTTCACAAGAAAAACAATGGTGTGCTTGGTTTTAACGTAACTTTATTCTTTCATGAGTTATTTACAAGTTTCTGACCACTTATAAAATGTGTTCAATGTGCTCTCCCATTGTGTTGGATTGTCAATGCAACCCTTTTCTCCCACTCTTCACACACTGATAGCAACACCGCAAGAGAAATGCTAGCACAGGCTTACAGTATCCGTAGATTCAGGTGCTGCACATCTCGTATCATCTGAAGGCAATTGTCTATGCTGTGAACATACGAGATGTGCAGCACCTGAAACTACGGATACTGGAAGCCTGTGCTAGCATTTCTCCTGCGGTGTTGCTATCAGTGTGTGAAGAGTGGGAGAAGAGGGTTGCATTGACAATCCAACACAATGGGCAGCACATTGAACACATTTTGTAAGTGGTCAGAAACTTGTAAATAACTCATGAAAGAATAAAGTTACGTTAAAACCCAGAGCACCATTGTTTTTCTTGTGAAATTCCCAATAAGTTTGATGTGTCACATGACCCTCTTCCTATTGAAAAAACAAAAGTTAGATTCAAAATGGCCAACTTCAAAATGGCCGCCATGGTCACCACCCATCTTGAAAAGTTTCCCCCCTCACATTTACTAATGTGCCACAAACAGGAAGTTAATATCACCAACCATTCCCATTTTATTAAGGTGTATCCATATAAATGGCCCAC
The DNA here is from genome assembly GCF_905171765.1 of Bufo bufo. NCBI lineage: Eukaryota > Metazoa > Chordata > Amphibia > Anura > Bufonidae > Bufo > Bufo bufo. Next base: position 72,185,580 of record NC_053393.1, read on the forward strand.
CCTGTATATATATATAATATATATATATATATATATATATATATATATATATATTTATTTGTGTAAAATAAAAGTAAAAATAAAAATAAGTGAAAAAAATATACACAGAAATCAGTTATGTGTTCTCCTGTCTAACTCACAGACTGCGACTGAGGAAGACAGGGACACAACCTGATCAATAGGTACAATATAGGTGATCCAAAGAGGGGAAGCTCAATATGATCCTAATATGTCTATTTCATCCAATAATCATGTAAATCCAATTAGAAAAGTCCTTTTTTATATCCCGAAAAAAAAAATCTATGTTCATTAATTGCGAGCAACCGTAAATAACGTCAATTCATCATGACTCCATTTCATTTTCTAATTGATGTCCATGATTGTATACAGTAAGTATTAACTTGATCCCAATGTTGTATGCAATTTGATTTAGGAATCAATACTCATAATAGATAATTATATTCTTCAAGATGTAAATTCTAATTTAACTGGTCCAATTTCATTCAAAAATCAATGCACATGATTATCAACATAAAAAGGTAACTTGATCCAGATATTATTAATCAGTGTTCATAATTCACGGTGTATATATATTATATTCCTTAACAGATGTGGATGAGAGTATAATTAAAAGATTAGGCAGTTGTTGTCACTGTGCTTTAGCTATTTGTACAAGTAGTGTGAGTTTCTTTCTTGCAAATGGTTACATTTTACCACATTGTTGGCTTCTCTGGAGTAGGTCTTCTGTTCAAGCAGTGTTTTACTCCTAGACCGGTTCGAACCTCCTGATTGCCCATGTCAGTCGGTGCATCCCCTGTGTTCGGCGTCCCACGTGATCGGACTATTTGCTTGATCTCCGATGCAGCGCGCTGTTAATTGATATATCTCAGATCCTTGTGTCGCGCATTCAGATGTTGCGCTATTGTATCGAGCAGTGACCGGAGATCTCTCTGCATTAGTGTAGTCGTACCATATGCGTTTCAGAGCGAGAAGCTCCTTCAATGGCTTCTCTTTGAGGTTCTACAAAAAGGTGGGATGGATCCTCACATTAACGTCCATATAATTATACCTTCAATAAATATACTGATATACTTAAAATATATATTAAAAAAGTGGACCAATTATGGAGATATCCATTTGAACATACCAGTCTAGTTCCACTTATTACTGAAAACGCGACTGCGTTTTCTATATAGTGTTGGTATGTTGTATACATATATTTCTTCAAAAGTAAAAAATAAATAAAAAATAAAGAGATACAGAATAAATTCTCTCTTCTTGAGACATTGTGGATCTATACAATCTTGCCACAAGGGTCAATAGTTAGACATATTTTAGTTGTTCATTATCCCTTTTTGCATACCTCCATTCAAGGGGTTTTATCATCTCAGACAATGGGGGCATATCGCTAGGATATGCCCCCATTGTCTTATAGGTGCGGGTCCCACCACTGGCACCCACACCTATATCGAGAACGCAGCCCCGAAAGTGAAGGAGAGTGCACTGCGCGTGCGCAGCCGCCCTCCATTCATTTCTATGGGGCCGCCGAAAATAGCCGAGCACTGGCTCGGCTATTGTCGTCTGCCCTATAGAAATGAATGAGAGCATGGGCCGCACATGCGCGGCACACTCCCATTCACTTCTATGGGAGAGGCGGTGATTAACGCTTGGTGGTGGATGGACCACCACCATGGGGTCCTCCAGCCACAGCGCTCCCCGCTCCGTACTCGATATAGGTGCGGGTCCCAGCGGTGGGACCCGCACCTATCAGACAATGGGGGGATATCCTAGCGATATGCCCCCATTGTCTAAGATGATAAAACCCCTTTATTAGAAGGACTATAGAGACTTCCCCACTAATTGGCATCTATCAGTATAATATATCAAAAAACACACTTAAGTTTTTAGTGCGTTTTTTGGTGAAAACAGATGGTTTATCTATTATAGACCTTAAGCTCATATGATGGACCATTTCTGTGGTTTTATAACTAAGTAATTATACATACTATGTTCACTAAAAAGAACTTCTATATATTATTCCTATATAGTGAAAGAAAACATATGGCTATCTATTTTGGACTCTTCTTATCCCATCTTTCATGTCTTTATTTTCTATTACTGTATATTATTCCTCTCATTTCCTTTCTATTTTCTTTCTCTTTTTCTTTTTCTTTTTCGTTTTTTATTTTATTTTCTATTTCAGATGGACCAGAGAATGTCTGGAGGCATTCATAGTAGACACACAGTCAATGAGATGTCTGGCACCAGGAACTGTATAGAAGTACTCATATATCTTGGTTCACTGTATCATAAGTAATTTTTGGCCGGGAGAGCGTCTTGGGCTCCTCTGTCTTCTGGCAGATTTCTGCTCTCTTCATTATTTTTTATTTCGCAGCTAATTGACTCACATTTTCCAGCTCAGACACTGAAATTCACAGCCCAGGGTATTTCTTCCTAACTCCTGCTTTCAAGGTAAAATCAACAGTTTGCCTCAGTCTTGACTTTTTAGGAGTGACACGGCCACAGTGACTTCACTGTCTAGGGTTTATGTTTTTGTTGGAAATGCATATTCCCTTCTAAAGGAACTAAACCAAAAGCACCCTAAGGGTAAATGGTATAAAGAGTTCATAATCTAACATATGATGCCAAAATCTGGTAAAGAGCAAGTCTTTTCACAATTCATAGCCACATCAGTTGTACAATAATCATCCCTAAGTTACTTTGCAGCCATATTTATTTATTTTGCTCTAATGCATCTAAAATTAAAAAAAGCAACTGTGCAAGGTAGTTTAAAAAACAAACAAAACTCCTACATGTTTGTGTGCACAGTTCCGGTGCAGTTCTATGTATTTCCATGGTAACAGGCTACAAACAAATCCGGTCATGATTAAGGACCGAAGCATGAGGGTCCGAAACGCGTAGATTGTCTCTTGCGCATAAATAAAGTGTTTCCTGTTGTATAAAAGAGCTGGTGTGACAACTCGGGGGTTACTTAGCTCTCCAGGATCGCCGTCTTCTCCGCTTAGACCTCAAGAAGCCACTCCAACACTGCAGATTTGGGTGTAGACTGGCCACGGCCAGCTTTATTATCACTTTTAAAGCAGACCAAAAACTTAAAGCATAAACATAAAACCTTGGCCGTCTGGCCACTGACTAAACAGAAGTTCTCCCTCTCTATCGGGATCTGGGTCTACCACCCAGCTCCCCAAAACACAACATGGTGCTTACCCCACACAGGGTTAGAGGGTCCTGGCTCCCACAGGCCTTGGCGCAGCCTGTTCCTTCCTCAGACTGGGAGCCCTGATTGAGGAGCTCAGCCCACATTTATTCGAGCTCCTCAGCTGGCTGCTAATCATCCTCATTACCAGCCTTTGTTCTCACCTAGCTTGCTCTGGGTGAGATACACCACTCCAATTGCCCTCATATGGCCTTCTGGCAGCTCCGCTACCACACTGGATTTTCTCATTGATTTTTACAAACAAATCCTGTATAAGTCTGATCCTGCAGTCATACTCTTGTCCATCTGTGCTCTATGTCTTGCCAAGGTGGTCGTCTCTTCAGCAGGAGAACTATAGCACAAGATGTTGTCACATAAATGATCAGCCATGGAACGCATGGATGGGCCACATCTGAATGAGCGGGTTCAACTCTTACCTAGTGGCTCTTCATTCTAGCTTATAAAGATGGTCCTAATCAGAGGCATAGCTAAAGGCTCATGGGCCCTGATGCAAGTTCAGCTAGGGGCCCCCCCTTCCCTCCGTGCTTTGTGGCCAGGGGAGGGGGAGCACATAGCCCTCGTGCTGCCTGAGGCAAAAATTTAAACATGCCAAATTCTTAACCTAACCCCTTCCCTCCAGCCAATGGACTAACTTGAACAGTCTGGGCCCCAGTGCAAAATCTATAACAGAGCCCTCCCAGCATGCGTTTTCCATAATATCAGTGTCTTCTTATGTGACACATGAATCTTTCTACCCCTCAGGCTACTGGGCCCGATAGCGACTGCTACCTCTGCACCCCTATAGCTACGCCTCTGTTCCTAAGTGGATGAGATAACCCCTTTAAAATGCATTTGGAAGGTTAGTGATAACTAGGGAACAGATAAAAAAGGAAGTATGACTACAGTATCTGACTACACAGACTTTGTTTGTAGTCTGAATGGAGATCCATAGAGAGTCTACTTGGGAGCTGTAGACACAAAACAAAAACAAAAATTTGCAAGCCAGTGCCCACGGGGCTGCCCGAGCCCCCTCACAGCCGACAGCCGGGTACATAGTGATCTGATGCTCTCAGCATTTATTAACGCTAGGACCATCAGGGACTTATGCAGGTTCCCTGCTGAATTCAACTGTATTGCCATCCTCAGGACAGTAGTATAGTTGTATAGCGAGGGTGGCAGTTTATTGTTCTGCACTGTGGTATTTGGTTCTGCTGGGGCAGTATTTTGTGTGGCACTAAGGTCTTGCTGGCCCCGCCTTCTGTCAGCTTGCACCCTTCTACAACATGGGGCCACTTTTTTTGATTCCAGGGCCACTTTAAGTTCCCAGTCCGCCCCGGACATATCATTCAAGCGGATATGACCACTGAGGCCTGTGATTGGCAGAGGCGGTCACAGGACCAATCCAATCCAAAGCTTTCAGTAACAGGGCAGCAGCATGGGAACGGCGGGACCGCGGACAGGTGAGTATGTTTTTTCTTTTTATGTGGTATATGTTAGGACTAGGTTTGAACGAATTGACCTTCGGATCATACATCTGAAGTCGATTCGTTCAAATACTTATATTTTAATACTGTTTCCAAACAGTATTAAAAAGTATTGGCTCTGTGGAGCCACTGCCAGAGTTTGTTTTGCCTGAAGTTGCGCGAGACTTCAGTAAATTCCTATTGTATTCATATCTGTGTATTGAAAAACAATTTAAAATAGGAATCCGAACTGGGCTTTGGTACTGGCTGGTGCCTCGGTAACATAGCCCACTTTGGATTTATATATGCAGATATGAATACAGTAGGAATTCACCGAAGTCTCGTGCGAGAAGAACTTTAGCTCCCGAAGTATTTGAACGAATCGACTTCGGATCTATGATCTGAAGGTCGGTTCGCTCAAGCCTAGTTTGGACCATAGGGGTTGTCAGCTCCTAGGACCAACAACCTTTTTAAGTCCAACATCATATCTCGTGTTTAATCCTTTGTTTGCCCTGGGTATAAGGAACATGCTCAGATCGTGACCTGCCTGAACAATGTTATCATTATATTGTATGGCTAACCTTATCTTTTCTTCTATTGCAGTACAATGGATTATGTATGCAAGGCAGCATGGGTCCTCCTGGCCGAGACGGCACTCCAGGAGTGAATGGCATCCCAGGAACACCAGGAATTCCGGGACGTGATGGGATTAAAGGAGAAAAGGGAGAATGTATGAGAGAGAGTGTAGAAGAGTCCTGGACACCCAACTTTAAGCAATGTGCCTGGAGTGCTCTCAACTATGGCATTGATCTGGGGAAAATTGCAGTATGTGGTGGTTTATCATCTAACTGGTTTCTATTGTCATCATTTTTGTTTATTGGCAAGTGTAATCGTAAGCATATAGTACAGTATAGGACACCACCCTAGGTTGCATTGGAGGCTTGAGATGACGCCACAGTCATACCATAGATCCCACTTCCTTATGCTTTTCTCGGTGATAGTATCAGGCTACTATGGCACTGTGAAGTGTGAACATGACTGAGGAACCCAACCTGTAAGAAAGTCGCTCCATGTTCTATAGTCTTCCATTGCAACATCGCAAGGTACTGTTCTAGGCAGCAACAAATCCTGGAATGAGGCTCCACTCTCCACAAGTGTCACTTTCAGAACGTGAAAAGCTTATGACTCTGTTCTCCTTAATATACATGAATAATGCACAAAGTGATGTCAAAGTAAAGGGATAATGCACACAGTGATGTCAGTATACTGGGACAATGCACGTGGAAATGTTCTAACAGAGAAATTATACCATAATGTCACATTACAGGGATAATAAGCTCATTGATGTCACGGTCAAGGCCAAATACACATAGTGAGGTCACAGTACATAGATAGTGAACATAGTGCTCTACTTAGTGATGTTATAGCACAGGTACCACCAGTGATATCACAGGACAGGGATAAGGCAGTTCGTGATGTCATAGCACAGGAATTATGCACACACAAAAGGTCATTGTGTACATGGTGACATAAGACAGGAAATCAACATATAATGATAGTGTAATGCACACACAATGTCACAGTACAGACATTATATACACAGTGACGTCACGTCACCAGGATAATGCACGATAATAAACACAGTGATGTCACAGCATAGGTATAATGCACACAGTGAGATCACAATAAAGGGATAATAAACACTGTGATGTCACAGAACTGGCATAATAAATAGTGATGTCACAGTGCAAGGATAATAAACAGTGATGTCACATTACAGGAATAATAAACACAGTGGTGTCACATTACAGGAATAATGCACACAGTGATGTCACTGCACAGATATAATGTAGGCAGTGATATCACAGAACAGGGATATTATGCACAGTGATGTCACAGTACATAGATACTACAAAAGTAATGCCATAGAGAAGGAACAGCGCAGAGGTAACCATGGGGCTCAATGATATACTGTATCTTAGAATGGGGCTGCATTTAATATTTCACTAAACAGATAGTAGCAGGCACACTTACATATGGAGTACGTATTTAATGTCTAAAATCAAAAATCTATAACACACTTAAAAATAGCATAAAATTAGAGTAAGGTACAAAACTATACCCTAGCAGCATATATGAACCAAGGTTGGTATCCACTGAGGCACTAAATGTCTCTATAGCAGCAGTAATGATAATTAGTCCTCCAATTTCAAAAAGGGATAGATGGGGTTCTAAGTTGTATCAATGTCCTGTAACAAGTGTATCGACACAAAGTAGATGTGATAGTATCGAAAAATATATATCCACATTGCAAGGCAATCAAAATTGACACGTGTGGTCGATATGGTAATCAACCTAAAACAATAATTCCCAATAGGCAGTAATATGTAAAGCAGCAGCACTGATTTTGTAATAGAGTAATCAGTGCTGTGTCCGCTCCATGGATACGTGAAACGCATTGAGCGGGATTGGAGAGTATGCTAGATAATTAGACACAGCTTATTATGAGCTGTTTGGTACACTGCCCCCACTTGCATTGGGCTGTGCATATTGAATGAGGCACATTGGGGGCACGTAGTGCATATCCAGTGTTCCTTGCTAAATCAGGGTGTTGCTAAACTAATCCCTGACATATTTATTTACACTTGTGCTTTGTGCATGTATGGATACATTGGTAACAGCAGTTTAATTGCCATATAATACATTGGCCAAACTGCTTGTTTTTGTTACCATACCTAATGGGTCCGATATCTCCAGACCAATAATGGTAATAACATTCTTGTTCTGGTCTGGTAGTTGGTATATGTGCAACTATCTATTTAGCCCACTACGATCGGACTTTTGTGTTCTTCTGGATAGCAGCAATAGAGTTAATCACAGAAGCTGCTGTTCCACTCTTTATACTGTATATGAACACAAAGGGTGAAGCCTTTTCTTTTTTATTTATTACAAGTGCAATAAAGATTTCATGTTTTCTTTTTAACCGTCCAAACTAGACAGTGAGACAATTCAGATTTTACTGACGGCAAAATCAATATTATGTATCAGTGAATCTATTCTATGTGGAGATGGGCCCCTCAGTTGTTGGCCCTCACTGGTACTCCCAGGGCTGCCATACAGGCTCCACACCCACATGATATTGTCGCAATGGTATTTATGTGTCACGAAAAATCCTTTTTGACATTTATGGCTGCAAGTATGATGGGGTCATATATTTTGTAACCATAGTTCTGAATCATTTGCATTTTTTTCAGATGAACTGACACTGAATGGTTTAACACGCTCCCCTGTGCGTCAGGATCACCGTATAAAACAGGTTTAGATTCTAATTAATAAAAGATCGAAAAACGGGTGCAAAAGATTATAGAGAAAAATAGTAATAGTCAATAGTAGCCCAAATAGGGCATATAGCTAGGGGCTCATCCCCTTCTCAGAAACCCTTTAAAGGGGTAGCCCTAGAGTTGACTTTTAACATGTACCTTGATTTCACTAGAGTGACTTAGCTTTAGTGGCTAGGACCGGGACCACCTTATTCTTAGGACTTATGAAAGCTCCCACTGATCCAACTTTTGTAACGTGTCTAATTGAGATGCCATAATACATTGGAACAACCCCGTTAATATTTACATTTTAAAAACAAAAGAATTGCCGTTAGTCTTCCCCCTGTGTAGATCCTGCATGTATTAGTAACTCTCCATGACTCGCAGTTAGGCCTCGACCGTAAGAATTTTGCAGTCCACAAACCACGTAGCCACAAAATATGGAAGCGGTCCTTGTGCCATCTGCATTTTTTTGTGGACTCATTGACTTCAAAGGGTCCACAGTGAGCATGTTGTGTACAAGTCTAGGACATGTATATTTTGCAGAAGAGACATACGGATGACTGTGTGCTTTGTGCATCCATATGTCCACTCCACAAAGGCATCCCAATTCACTTCTGTGAGTATTCACTTGAACAGACAGAGCCGTCCCATAGAAGTGAATGGGGGTGTCATACTTGTAATTACTCCTGCTCACCACTGTAATTGCTGCGGCGAGCAGAGAAGGTAGTGCCCATATAAGCGCTGCCTTCTCTTCATACAGCTGATCGGCGGGGGTGCAGGGTGTAAGACCCCCGCTGATCTGATATTGCCGACTTATCCTGAGGATAGTGCAGTAATAAATAGTTTAGAGCAGCACCAATGCACCTTGTATGACTCCCTCGGAATGCAGCAGCTTGTCCAGACCACCGATCCTCAATGGTCAACAGATCAGCGAAGAAATCGAAGATGACAGCAGCATATGTAAATGAGGGTCCTTTATTCACCAAAGATCCATGAAACAATGTACAAAAAAGTGCAACGTTTCGGGTACACTGTAGCCTCGATAAAGGTTACTGTGGAGCCGAGACGTTGCACTTTTTTGTACATTGTTTCATGGATGTTCAGTGAATAAAGGACCCTCATTTGGATATGCTGCTGTCATCTTCGATTTCTTCGCTATCCTGAGAATAGGTCATCAACAGTTAAAAGGGGAAAACCTCTTTAATAACAATCATTGTCCCCCAACCCCCAATCAGTCTGCATCAGGCCATGTAATGCGATGATTGACTTGTGTATTGTCAATCGGCACTCATTCAGAATGGGATGAAATTGCTAGTGTAAAAGGACCCAAACTGTACTGGAAACCCTCAGACTGGAATGTGGGGCTTGACTTGCAATGCACTATTGCTCTGTAGTCCAAATGTCATACTTGCTAGTAAAGCATACAGCATATTCCATGAGCTACCATAAACACAGTTAGGTACAAGGTATCAGATCCTTAGCCCTGCGTTGCATAGGATAACCTACAGTGCATGTACGACAAGCACTGAAATTACTACTGTATATTAGTAGGGAGAGCACCATAAAGGGTACAATTTTGCACCTAGTGGTAAAATCAAAAAGTGCTGTAGTGGATAAAAAATATGGTTAAAGTGTACGTAAACTTATTTACTTTATTTATTGATTTTATTGTTTTAAAAGCAAAAGAGTCCCCCAGGCCTCCCCCCTCTTCTCTGCAGCGCATACAGAATAAATATACCACAACCATGTATGTGCTGTACGTATTCTGATTTCTACAATATGTGCTGTAGTGAGCACTGTACTGACAGGAGAACACATCGCTGCTCCTGCCTGTGTCCTCCGCTGAATTCTCTGTCACAGAACATCATTGATCCTGTCTGAGTCCTCCACTGAAACCTCTGACATAGAACATCGCTGCTCCTGCCTGTGTCCTCCACTGAATTCTCTGCCACAGAACATCGCTGCTCCTGCCTGTGTCCTCCGCTGAAACCTCTGACATAGAACATCGCTGCTCCTGCCTGTGTCCTCCACTGAAACCTCTGACATAGAACATCGCTGCTCCTGCCTGTGTCCTCCACTGAAACCTCTGACATAGAACATCGCTGCTCCTGCCTGTGTCCTCCACTGACACCTCTGACATAGAAAACCAGTGCTCCTGCCTGTGTCCTCCACTGAATTCTCTGCCACAGAACATCGCTGCTCCTGCCTGTGTCCTCCGCTGAAACCTCTGACATAGAACATCGCTGCTCCTGCCTGTGTTCTCCACTGACACCTCTGACATAGAAAACCAGTGCTCCTGCCTGTGTTCTCCACTGAAATCTCTGACATAGAACATCGCTGCTCCTGCCTGTGTTCTCCACTGAAATCTCTGACATAGAACATCGCTGCTCCTGCCTGTGTTCTCCACTGACACCTCTGACATAGAAAACCAGTGCTCCTGCCTGTGTTCTCCACTGAAATCTCTGACATAGAACATCGCTGCTCCTGCCTGTGTTCTCCACTGAAATCTCTGACATAGAACATCGCTGCTCCTGTCTGTGTCCTCCTCTGAATTCTCTGCCAGAGAACATTGCTGCTCTTGCCTGAGTCCTCTGCTGAAACCTCTGACATATAACATCGCTGCTCCTGCCTGTGTTCTCCATTGAATTCTCTGCCACAGAACATCGATGCTCCTGCCTGTGTCCTCCACTGAAACCTCTGACACAGAAAATCAGTGATCCTGCCTGTGTCCTCCCCTGAATTATCTGCCACAGAACATCGCTGCTCCTGCCTGTGTCCTCCGCTGAATTCTCTGCCACAGAACATCGCTGCTCCTGCCTGTGTTCTTTGCTGAAACCTCTGACATAGAACATCGCTGCTCCTGTCTGTGTCCCCTGCTAAAACCTCTGACATAGAACATCGCTGCTCCTGCCTGTGTCCTCCACTGAAACCTCTGACATAGAACATCGCTGCTCCTGCCTGTGTCCTCCACTGAAACCTCTGACATAGAACATCGCTGCTCCTGCCTGTGTCCTCCACTGACACCTCTGACATAGAAAACCAGTGCTCCTGCCTGTGTCCTCCACTGAATTCTCTGCCACAGAACATCGCTGCTCCTGCCTGTGTCCTCCGCTGAAACCTCTGACATAGAACATCGCTGCTCCTGCCTGTGTCCTCCGCTGAAACCTCTGACATAGAACATCGCTGCTCCTGCCTGTGTCCTCCACTGAAACCTCTGACATAGAACATCGCTGCTCCTGCCTGTGTTCTCCACTGACACCTCTGACATAGAAAACCAGTGCTCCTGCCTGTGTTCTCCACTGAAATCTCTGACATAGAACATCGCTGCTCCTGCCTGTGTTCTCCACTGAAATCTCTGACATAGAACATCGCTGCTCCTGCCTGTGTTCTCCACTGACACCTCTGACATAGAAAACCAGTGCTCCTGCCTGTGTTCTCCACTGAAATCTCTGACATAGAACATCGCTGCTCCTGCCTGTGTTCTCCACTGAAATCTCTGACATAGAACATCGCTGCTCCTGCCTGTGTCCTCCACTGAATTCTCTGCCACAGAACATCGCTGTTCCTGCCTGTGTCCTCCACTGAAACCTCTGACACAGAAAATCAGTGCTCCTGCCTGTGTCCTCCACTGAGTTCTCTGCCACAAAACATCACTGCTCCTGTCTGTGTCCTCCTCTGAATTCTCTGCCAGAGAACATTGCTGCTCTTGCCTGAGTCCTCTGCTGAAACCTCTGACATATAACATCGCTGCTCCTGCCTGTGTTCTCCATTGAATTCTCTGCCACAGAACATCGATGCTCCTGCCTGTGTCCTCCACTGAAACCTCTGACACAGAAAATCAGTGATCCTGCCTGTGTCCTCCCCTGAATTATCTGCCACAGAACATCGCTGCTCCTGCCTGTGTCCTCCGCTGAATTCTCTGCCACAGAACATCGCTGCTCCTGCCTGTGTTCTTTGCTGAAACCTCTGACATAGAACATCGCTGCTCCTGTCTGTGTCCCCTGCTAAAACCTCTGACATAGAACATTGCTGCTTCTGCTTATCCTCACTCGTCTCTGCTTAAACCTGGCATAGGTGCAGGGTATCCCGCAGCAATGTGCTATGGCAGAGGTTTCAGCGGAGAGCAGAGGCAGGAGCAGCGACGTGTGCTCCTGCTAGTATACCTCTCACTGCAGAGCACATTGTAGAAAGTAGAATTTGCATACATTGAGCCCCCGAGGAACCAGTACAGATAATGGGAGTGGTAGTAGCTCTGATGAACTGGTGTTGTGTCACAGTGTCTTACCTCAGGGCATCACTCACTGGGGTTTGATGCAGTGAAAGAAGGTGATGAAAGGAACCAGGCAGAGATTGTTGAAAAAAGAACTTCCTTTCCATCGAAAAATGGTTAGCAGCGCATCTAGCAGCAGTTCATACAAAGTGCAATTTCTCTCCTCCCAATATGGTGGAATATGGTGGCTGGCAATGTGGCAAAGATGACACTCAGAAACTTGTTAGCTGACACTGTCTCTCTGGATTCCTTTCCCTACGACTTTACTCTGGCACCTGTGGCTGTAGGTGTCCACTGAATGATGCAGCCTTCTAGCTATGCCTGTCTTGAACTTTCGTGATGGTGTCTTAACGTGTTTCCCACCACTTTGCAGTGGAGTCTTGATAGCACGATTACTTGATCACTCTCCTGACTCTAATACACCGAAGCTTGCAATTCCTCTGTGGCCTAGGACCCTGCCATCTTCCTGGGGCAATTACGTCCTCCTGTGTAAGCCACTTCTGTGGTCCACATGGCCTGGGGGAGCTGGAGATGGATCACATTTTCACTCTTCCCTCTAAACTCACTCTCTATACCTAAGGCCCACCCTTGGGAGGAAGTTGTACCAGCCCAATCCTACCAAGAGGGATGGAATGGAATGGTAAGTTCCATTCCTGTTACCAAGCACTGCCAACCATACACCATTTGCTGGTGCACAAGGTGTCTTGCAAGTCATTACATTCACATTGCATATAAAACAGTAGACAATTGCAGACACCATAGTAGTGTCCCCAGGTCTGGGGTACTACACGTACACCACATACACGACTATGGTGTACTTATTCTGTATGTGCTGCAGTGAAAAGCACTTCAGGAAGACCCAGGCTTCAGGGACCTCTTTTACTTGCAAAATCACTTAATTATATTACAAAAATTATTGTTACAGTATTGTTTTGAAAATTAATGGAAAACTTTGAATGTTAGTGTCTGCAATAGAATTTCTGGACTGAACGATGCCGAACTGAAGGAATTTTACTGTATTCTGATTGTCTCTTAGGAATGTACATTCACGAAGATGCGCTCTCACAGTGCTTTGAGGGTCGTGTTCAGTGGCTCCCTGCGCCTTAAGTGTAAGACTGCCTGCTGCCAGCGCTGGTACTTCACCTTTAATGGGGCTGAGTGTGCTGGCCCCTTACCCATCGAGGCCATTATCTATCTGGATCAAGGCAGTGCAGAGATCAACTCTACAATAAATATCCACCGGACCTCAACAGGTACAATGAGATGAGTCCTGGCTGAAGAGATATCAGGAAATACATGGGGAAGTCACGAACCAGCGGGTGTGAACCAACTGTGCCACATGTCCTACCTCCTCTAAGAGCGTTGTCTAAGTGAACTCCTTGATCTTCACAGTACCCCAATGGTGGGGATAGATTTTCCCGAGGGGAACACCAGGTCTCTAACTCTTGAGGAGGATAGGCACACAAGGCAATTGGTCCAGGCAGACCAGGTGTACCTGAGAAAGGTACCAGAGGTACAGGCGTAGTCAGCAGGCTGAGTCGTTACCAAGAGCAACAGTGCAGGTCCGAAGGATGAGGCAGAGGCGAAGTCAGACATGCAATAGGTCAGGGCAGGCGGCACAGGTGTAGGTCAGGCAATCCGGATCAGCAACAGGAGAGTCAAGGCAAGCAGGCAGGGATCAAACAGGTAGCAGAGTCCAGGAACACAAGTATGAGTCAGGAACACAAGTATGAGTCAGGAACACATGCGGATATCAGGAACCTTAGCAGGACACAAGGACCTTGACAATGAGGCATCTGGGAAGGGGGCTGAGCCACTTATATATGTGCAGGAGGGCTAGGATTGGTTGGCGAGGTCACATGACCCAACCCATAAAACACAGGGAGTGACGTGCTCAAGCCCTTAAAGGGGTTATCCGAGTTATGGGAAAAAAAATAAAACCTAACCAAATTAATCAGGATATACATATACATTAGTCAAGCTTAATTAAAAAAAACAAAAAAAACGATCTTTACACCTTTTCTAGGTTCTGTTATTGCTGTGTTTACATGCAGCAGTAACAACAATGACTCATCTCTCCCTCATGAATATTTGTGGGAGGGGTTGATCTGACCTTCTCCTCACCCTGCAGTGCCATCCACAGATCCCCCTACAGTGCCATCCACAGATCCCCCCTCCCCTAAACAGTGCCATCCACACAGATCTCCCCCCTAAACAGTGCCATCCACAGATCCCCCCTCCCCTAAACAGTGCCATCCACAGATCCCCCCTCCCCTAAACAGTGCCATCCACAGATCCCCCCTAAACAGTGCCATCATGATGATCATGGCACTGTTTAGGGGAGGGGGGATCAGTGGATGGCACTGTTTAGGGGGGATCTGTGGATGGCACTGTAGGGGGATCTGTGGATGGCACTGCCTGCCATCCACAGACCACAGATCCCCCTACAGTGCCATCCACAGATCCCCCTCCCCGACGCTCACAGCAGCAGTACTAATCAGTCACTTAATTTCTCAATGCAGAGGTATTTTCTTATTATTTTGAAATCTCAGAGTCTCTGACTCTTACTTTGGCTGAGCTCCGGTAACAACAGCAGGCAGTGCAGGCAGCGTTCATTCACTGACGTCACGCGCCTGCTCTGCCTAGTGGGAGGAGCAGGCGCGTGACGTCAGTGAGTGAGCGCCGCCCCCCGAACTGCCTGCTCTGCTATTACCGGAGTACAGAGCTAAGAGATATCCTGTAATAATGCAAGTAAAGAGCTCACTACAGCGCCCTGTATATTCTAACCCCCAGGCAAGCGTCCCTCTCACCATGGGAACGCTTGGGAGTTAGAATATACCATCGGATTTGAGTTTTTTACGATCTCACTGAGCTCGAAAAACTCAGATCCGATGGTATATTCTAACCAGGCAAGCGTCCCCGTCACCATGGGAACGCCTGGGGGTTAGAATATTTTATACCATTGGATCTTCTGACTGTTACTCTGCTTGGCCAGCTCGGGGCCCCAACCAGTTCGGGGCCCCAAGCTATTGCTGGTTTTGCCTGGCCTGATGATCGCGCATATGCGATCACCTATTAGCCGCAGGGAGGAACTTTGAGGTAGCCGCGGCACAAGTGAGGATCGCGCATGCGCGATCAACTCACAGCCGCACGGACTGTAATCCAGAGAGGTGGGGGCGTGGCCAAGGCTGATGACGTTCCGTTTACATGGCTTAGTCACTCCGACAAGCAGAGAGCTCCATGTAAACGGAACGTCACAGCTGATGACGTGGGCGGTCACATGACTGTTTAGTGTAGCAGAGAAACGGCACAAGATAGGTACTGCAAGTGATTTAGGAAAACTAATGTATAGGAGAAATAAAGCCATAGAGAGAAATTAAGTTAACTCGGATAACCCCTTTAAGGAAATACTGCAGGTAACAAGCAGCAGGCATGCTGTGGCCAGGGCTGAAAGGAAACACTGGCGGCAGAACACCGCTGAACACATCGCCCGGACTGCGGCGGTAAGCAGGGGAACAGCGGCGCACAGCAGCCGCTGTTACAGGGGGTATGATTACTGGGACCCCCACAATCCTGAGAAGGGGAACCTTCACTCCTGGGATTGCTGGGGTTGCCTGCAGTCAATCCGTGTGTGATCCAATATTTATCATTTTGTGGTTAGGTGATAAATAGTTTTAATATGATTATGCACTAAAAGGGCAAATTTTATTTAAAGGGACACCCTAAGCAAAACTAATACACAAGTGTTCCCCAGGGCAAGAAAAGAAAAGGCATTCACTTTCCAGTGTTCTTTGGATCCCTTGTTTACCTTAGAGTGCTCCTTTAAAGGGTTTCTATCACTTCGTATGACATAAATAGCTGTCAGACACTAGCGATCTGCTAGTGTCTGCTCTGGCCAACCATCCTACTATAATCACTTGTGGGGCAGCGGTTTTGCTAAAAAACTAACTTTTATAAATATGCTAATGAGCCTCTATGTGCTATGTGGGCGTCATTAGCACCTAGAGGCTCCGTCTACCTTCATACACAGCCGCCGCCCAGCGCGTCCCTCCAGCCCGCCCATGTCCTCCTCCGTGTGACGCAGCGGACGAGTTCTCGCGCATGCGCCGTGCGCGGCTGTATTCGGCGCATTTGAGATCTCAGCTCGGAGCGGTCAGACATTCAATGCGCATGTGCCGAATACAGCCGCGCATGCGCATTGAATGTCTGACCGCTCCTAGCTGAGATCTCAAATGCGCCGAATACAGCCGCGCACGGCGCATGCGCAACAACAATAGACTTCAAAATTAGTAAAGGAAATAATTTGCAAAGTTACTGTGCAATTTATGTAAATTGTAAATTGTTGGAAAAGCAAAATATTCCTTTGAATTGTATAGTATTGCCCCAGCCACTTCATTCTGCTCATCATGAGGGTCCCATTAGTCAAGCGCCACCAATTCTAAGGATAAGCCATCAATTAAAAGTATGACAATCTCTTAAAGGGGCTGTAAAGTGATTTTTATAAGTGATTGCTTATCCTCAGGATAGGCCATCCATATCTGATCTGCAGGGGTCCGACACCCTGCACCCCCACTGATCAGCTCTTGCAGAGTAGCTCTGGCACTCTCTCCTGCTGTATAGTTGTGTTGAACGGCAGGGGTATTGATGGCTTATCCTGAGGAAAGGCGTCACTTGTAAAATTTTGGACAATCTCTTTGAGTCATCTGGACCCTTTAACAACCACCACAGCTATAATATACATGAGATGGGTTAATTCAGGGATGCTCAACCTGCGGCCCTCCAGCTGTTGTAAAACTACAACTCCCACCATGCTCTTGTGTAGGCTGTCCGGGAATGATGGGAGTTGTAGTGTTGCAACAGCTGGAGAGGCCACAGGTTGAGCATGCCTGGGTTAATTCATTGGAATGGACAGCCATAAACAGTGTCTGTTATTGCCTCTAAACCCCAATCACTTGAATGGAGCTGCAATACCAGACACAGCTCATGGCCAAGAGTGGTGCTGTTCTGTGGAATAAATGCAAACGCCTTCATCAGACAAGCCCTTCAGGTGTCAATATGTCAGTTATTGCATTTCTTAAAGGAGTTGTGCCATGAAAAATATTCTATATTTTTTCAAACCAGCACCTGGATCTGAATACTTTTTTTTAATTGGATGTAATTAAAAATTTAGTATAGCCAGTGAGCTATTCAATAAAATGTATATGTATAGCGCCACCTGCTGTTTGTTCTTTTCATTATTTCTTGTCCACCTCACTGCGGTGGTCGCAGGTGCTCAGTTTAAATCTTCAACTGCCACTAGACATATCTTCTGTTAGAAGCTGTGGCAGTTAGAGGGAGAGAGCTACAGCAGAAAGGACATACCCACTAAAAAAGGACACGCCCTCTGAGCTGCCAGTCTGAAATATATCTAGCGGAACAATAGGAGCAATAAATAGGGAGATCACTGAATCCATGTGAGGTACAGGGCTGTTTCTAGCTTTGTTAGATAGAGATGGTCATGTACTATATGATGCCTGATTTTCATTTTTTACATCAATCATGGCATAACTCATTACCAGTATGTGATAAAAAGCTATAAAAAAAAACAATACATGAATTTCCTTTTAAAAAAAAAAACTTACATATATATATTTTTTCAAGTGGAAGGACTGTGTGAAGGGATCAACGCAGGACTGGTTGACATCGCCGTCTGGGTGGGCACCTGTTCAGACTACCCAAGAGGAGACGCCTCAACAGGATGGAACTCTGTGTCCCGGATCATCATTGAGGAGCTGCCTAAATAAAATGAAAAAAAGTCAAAAACCACCATATTTCATGTTAGAATACTGAAATTGCACATTATCTTTTCTAGGTTTGGGAATTCTTACCTCTTGGGGAGGGGTCTGGATGAGCTTCTACGTACTGTACAAATACGATGATACGGTGCTCACATCATGTTACTACAGCTAATAAACCTGTTGTCTGAGCTGGCTTCTAGTAAATTGCAGGACAATTGACATTATCAGCTCTTCTTTATGATCTCACTATGGAATCCTTGCATCTTGTACCTTTTATAGTCAATCTGTGATGGTTGGATTTTTTTTCTTTCTTACCAGTTTGTTTTTAATAAAGAAAAAAAAATGTAATCTAAGATATAGAGATCAGTGCATTGTATAAAGGAAGGAGGGATGTAAAAAAAATATTAAAAGAGACCTAGATTAGCTGGCGGCCTGGGCCAGTAACGCACCTAGGCCACAGTAATCGTACGGCTGCATACACATTATGGGATAAAACTGGGGACAGCAGAACAAGAAAAGGACTGGGGTATTCTGGTGAAAAAGGGAAAAAGATTTTAAAGGGACACTGTCACCTGCATTTCACTTAGGCCTCTTTCACACTTGCGTTGTCCGGATCCGGCGTGCACTCCACTTGCCGGAATTACACTCCGGATCCAGAAAAACGCAAGTGTACTGAAAGCATTTGAAGACGGAACCGTCTTCAAAATGCGTTCAGTGTTACTATGGCACCCAGGACGCTATTAAAGTCCTGGCTGCCATAGTAGGAGCGGGGAGCGGGGGAGCGGTATACTTACAGTCCGTGCGGCTCCCGGGGCGCTCCAGAATGACATCAGAGCGCCCCATGCGCATGGATGACGTGTCCAATGCGATCACATGATCCATGCGCGTGGGGCGCCCTGACGTCACTCTGGAGCGCCCGGGGAGCCGCACGGACGGTAAGTATGCTGCTCCCCCGCTCCCCACTACACTTTACCATGGCTGCCAGGACTTTAGCGTCCCAGCAGCCATGGTAACCACTCTGAAAAAGCTGCACGTCGGATCCGGCAATGCGCCGAAACGACGTTTAGCTTAAGGCCGGATCCGGATCAATGCCTTTCAATGGGCATTAATTCCGGATCCGGCCTTGCGGCAAGTGTTCCGGATTTTTGGCCGGAGCAAAAAGCGCAGCATGCTGCGGTATTTTCTCTGGCCAAAAAACGTTCCGGTCCAGAACTGAAGGCATCCTGATGCATCCTGAACGGATTTCTCTCCATTCAGAATGCATGGGGATAATCCTGATCAGGATTCTTCCGGCATAGAGCCCCGACGACGGAACTCTATGCCGGAAGAAAAGAACGCAGGTGTGAAAGAGCCCTTACTGAACTATTAATATCACCACATCAGTCTCCAAGAATTACATTAAAATATACTAGTATTACTGCCTCTTCGCCGACGTAATGTTTGTGGAGCGCCTGTAATCCAGCGCAGGCGCCCGTGCGGTGTCCTTGCATCGGCTTCACAGAACTCTTCCTTTCCGGGTCGAGCGAAGCTGGCACATGCGCAATGAGTTCTGTGAGGCCAATGCCAGGACACCATGTGGGCGCTGACATGTGTATCCAGGGCGCATGCACAAACATTACGTCGGCGAAGAGGAGTGAATAAATTAGCAGTGGGGCGGTGCTGGGCTCCGAAGTAATGGGCGTGGCTGGGCTTCAACGGCCGGAGGGACAGCCCCTTGGGCTCCTTATTGAGGTGATTAGCATATTAATAGAAGCGATTTTATAGACAAATTACAAGACACAGGGCAGGAATACTAGTATATTTTTATGTAAACCGTGGAGACTGATGTGGTGATGTTAATAGCTCAGTAAGTGAAATCCAGGTGACAGTGTCCCTTTAAGGTGCATAAAAAACTGTGATGTGAATGTAATATTATGCCTTTATAAATCCCTCATAAGGCTACATCTTGAACATAGGGTTGCCACCTTTCCCAACAAAAAAATACAGGCCAAGTTAAGCCACACCCCAAATGGGATGTGGTTGTGGGGGTCATGGCTTAACACAGGGTGTTAAGTCACTGTTATACTGTGGCTCCCCATTAGTGCACCCCAGAATTATTAATGCCCCCATTATTGCCACTCAGAATTAATAATGCCCCCATTAGTGCCCCCCAGCATTAATGATGCCCCAATTAGTCCCCCCCAGAATTAGTGTGCCCCCAGTAATATTATTGCCCCCCATTAGCACCGCACCAGAATTAATACTGCCCCTATTAGTGCCCCCAGTAAGTGTAATGTCCCCATTAGTGCCCCCCAGTAAAAATAATGCCCCCATTAGTGCCCTCCTGTAAGAATAATGCCCGCATTAGTAACCCCCAGTAAGAATAATGCCCCCATTTAGTGCCCCCAGTAAGAATAATGCCCCCATTAGTGCCCCCCAGTAAGAGTAATGCCCCCATTAGTGCACCAAAGTAAGCATAATGCCCCCATTAGTGCCCCCCCAGTAAGAGTAATGCCCCCATTAGTGCACCGAAGTAAGCATAATGCCCCCATTAGTGCCCCCCTGTAAGAATAATGCCCCCATTGGTGCCCCCATGTGAGAATAATGCCCCCATTAGTGCCCCCTGTGAGAATTATGCCCCCATTAGTGCTCCCCACAAGAATAATGCCCACATTAGTGCCCCCAGTGAGAATAATGCCCACATTAGTGCCCCCAGTAAGAATAATACTCTTATTAGTGCCCCCAGTGAGAATTATGTCCCCATTAGTGCCCCCCGCAAGAATAATGCCCCCATTAGTGCCCCCCATAAGAATAACGCCCCCCATTAGTGCCCGCTTCTCTGCTTCTGACAAATAAAAAGCACTCACCTCTTACTGCTGACTGGATATGCAGGACAAGACCTGCGCTCCAGCCTGAGGACGTCTCCTCCAGTCAGCAGCAGGAGCATATGAAGAAGGTGAGTGTTTTTTTTTTTTAATTAACACATTAACAATTTTTGAATCCAGAGGGGAAAAAAAACAGGCTGGTTGGAGATCTGTATTTATACAAGCAGGAAAATAACGAGAGTTTGTGAGCGTTCGCTTGTTCGATTTTTAAGTGTGTGTTTGCATTAAGTGTGTGACTTTAGATTATGTGACTTCAGATTCAGGGACTTTAGGAGGGGACTACAGTAAGTTAGATTCTTATCACTGCACTATATTGTATTTTTCTCTTTTCTTGCGTAATCCCCATTTAGTATGTGTTCTGGAACAGCCGTTTGAGGGTGCATATCTTTGTTCAAAATGTGAGCAAATTGCCTGTTTGGAATCGCACATCGATCGTATCTAACCGGGCGAGTTTCAACCCTGAGAAACGTTGACAACTTGGAAAAGAGTTTGCTGCTCACTGAGCAAGCACTCTATGGGGTAGATGTGGGGGAGGGTGGTAGCAAGGAGGCTGAGGAAAGTGAGGTAGCTAGCTGGGTAACAGTAAGAAAGCGAGGTAGAGGGAAGAGTGCCAGGGAGGCTAGCCCTGATCTGACATACCCCAACAAGTTTGCACGGTTGGCAGATGAGGGGAATGTCAGTTCAGAGATAGCACTGCCGCAGCCGGACACTTCCTCTGCCAGTCAGGGGAATGTCAGCTCCAGTAAGCAGGGAACCAGGAGAGCAGGGCAGGCCAGACAGGTGCTGGTAGTGGGAGACTCAATTATTAGGGGTACCGATAGGGAGATCTGTCACAAAGACCAGGATCGATGAACGGTGTGTTATCTTCCTGGCGCTCGAGTTGGACAAATCGCGGATCGGGTTGACAGATTTCTGGGAGGGTCTGGAGAAGATCCAGCGGTCATGGTCCATATCAGTGCCAATGACAAAGTAGGTAGAGCATCCTTAAAAATGATTTTAGGGATTTTAGGGATTTAGGTCAAAAACAGGGCAAGGACCTCAAAGGTAGTATTTTCTGAAATACTACCTGTACCACGAGCCACACAAGAAAGGCAGCGGGAGATTAGGGAGATTAACAAGTGGCTCAAGAGCTGGTGTAGGAAGGAGGGGTTTGGGTTCCTGGAGAACTGGGCCGACTTCTCTATCGGCTACAGGCTCTACCGTAGGGACGGGCTGCACCTCAATGGGGAAGGGGCAGCTGTGTTGGGGAAGAAGATGGCTAGAAGGTTGGAGGAGTGTTTAAACTAGGGACTGGGGGAAGGGGGGGGGGGGGGTAACTACGTTATAAGATGGGAAGATAGTGCAGATAGAGACCGGGGGTGAGGTAACAGGACTGGAAGAGGAATGGAAGGAGGAACTAGAATAGTTCAGAAGGAAAGGTGTAGGGTAAAAAATATACATAAACCTCTTAAATGTATGTATACTAATGCCAGAAGCCTGACTAATAAAACTGGGGAACTGGAATTAGTGATGTGTGAGGAGGACTATGACATAGTGGGAATTACTGAGACATGGCTGGATGATAGCTATGACTGGGCAGGTAATGTACAGGGGTACAGTCTGTTTAGAAAGGATTGCCAAAACCGGAGAGGGGGAGGGATCTGCTTTTATGTAAAGTCCTGGCTAAAGCCCACACTCCGGGACGATATAAGTGAGGAACATGAACATGTGGAGTCACTGTGGGTAGAAATACATGCAGGCAAAAACAATAATAAATTATTAATAGGAGTTTATTATAAACCACCTAATATACCAGAGTCCACAGAAAATCTACTACTAAGGTGGTTATTATGGGGGACTTTAACTACCCAGAAATAGACTGGGAAACTGAAACTTGTATATCTCAGAAAGGAAACAGGTTCTTGGCAATAAACAAAGACAATTACCTTTCCCAACTGGTTCAGGACCCGATTAGAGGGACGGCCATACTGGACTTAGTATTAACCAATAGACAGAACAACAGATGTGCAGGTTGGGGGACACCTGGGAAATAGTGACCATAAAGTAATTATCTTTCAATTATCATTCAAAAGACTGTTTCTTCAGGGAGGAACAAAAATACCAAACTACAAAAAAACTAAATTTAGCCAACTAAGAGAAGCTATAGGCCTAACTAACTGGGACAAAGTCCTCAAAAATAAAAATACAGCCACAAAATGGGATATTTTTAAAAGCATCGTAAAATCTAATTGTGAGAGGTACATTCCTTATGGGAATAAAAGGTTAAGGAACAAGAAAAAACTGTGGATAAATAGAACTGTAAAGAAAGCAATAAATGACAAAAAGAACGCATTTAAATCATTAAAACAGGAGGGGTGTGAGGAAGCACTGAAAAACTATAAGGAAAAAAAATTGAATATGTAAATAAACAAATAAAAGCATTCAAACTATAGACCGAGAGATCAATTGCCAAAGAGAGCAAAACTAACCCTAAAATTTTCTTCAATTATATAAATGGTAAAAAGTATAAATCTGAGGGAGTCGGCCCTCTACAGAGTAATGAGGGGGGAGTTGCAGAGAGCGATGAGGAGAAAGCAAAGCTATTAAATATTTTTTTCTCCAATGTATTCACTGAGGAAAATAAACTGTCAGATGAAATGCAAAATGTAAAAGTTAATTCCCCATTAAAAGTGCCCTGTCTGACCCAGGAAGAAATACAGCGGCGTCTAGGTTAAAAAACACAGACTTGTTAAGCTTGGAAAAAAGATTCCTTAGAGGTGATATTGCGAGGGGCGCCTCCCCCTAGGGCCCTTTAAGAGGGAAAAAAGTACTTGTTTTCGTGACACCAGTTGCAGTGAAGCAACAAAAGCACAGGGCCCCTTTTAGTGATGTAGTAGATGGTACCCAGGTGTAGGAATGCCAGAGTGGTGTAGGGTGGCCTACATGTCCCTTAATGTTGGTGCACGTGTCACGTGCTCCTACCTGGATATGCTGGACCCCAGGCGTTGGCTCCGAAGCAATGAAAAAGGGAGTTGATGAATGGTGGAATGAAGAATAAATTGAGTCCAGGCCGTGTGATGAAGTTCAATAACAGCTTTACTCTCAATAAACATTTTTCCAAACGATTTACAGGCTTTGTCTTTGTTCCAGCAGGCTTTGGCATTAACTCTCTGGGTGCTGCAACTTCACTTTGTAGTCTGACTCAGAATTATGCTACACCAGGGAGTCTCTCTCTCCTGGCAACTGAGGCTTTAAGCTTCTGCCTCCATATCCAGCTGAGCTGAAGGTGCTCCAGCTGGCTTGCGCAAGGCATGTCCAACAGGGTCGTGCACCTGCTGCACATCTTACCCCTAGGAGGGGCTAAAATAAAACCTTTCCCTTGCAGGTGATAAGCTAGACTGACAAGAACTGGTCTCCACCCTTCCTGCAGCAAGTGGAAAACGCTCACCAAACCACAGAGGGGGGTGTTAGAATGGAATGGAAAGCTCCATTCTCTCTAAGTGTAGTTCTGCCATACTTGCTGCCACCACCTCATGTTGCAGCATGATAATGCATGGCCCCATATTGCAAGGATCTGTACACAATTCCTGGAAGCTGAAAACATCCCAGTTCTTGCATGGCCAGCATACTCACCGGACATGTCACCCATTGAGCTTGTTTGGGATGCTCTGGATCGGCTGTCTGCCATCTGCCCTGAACAGTGAAAACCGGGACTCATCCGTGAACAAAACGCCTCTCCAATTTTCTAGACGCCATCGAATTTGAGCATTTGCCCACTCAAGTCAGTTACGACAACAAACTGCAGTCCGGTCCAGACCCCGATAAGGACGACGAGCATGCAGATGAGCTTCCCTGAGACGGTTTCTGACAGTTTGTGCAGAAATTCTTTGGTTATGCAAACTGATTGTTGCTGCAGCTGTCCGGGTGGCTGGTCTCAGACGATCATGGAGGTGAACATGGTGGATGTGGAGGTCCTGGGCTGGTGTGGTTACACGTGGTCTGCGGTTGTGAGGCTGGTTGGATGTACTGCCGAATTCTCTGACATGCCTTTGGAGACGGCTTATGGTAGAGAAATGAACATTCATTGCACGGGCAACAGCTCTGGTAGACATTCCTGCAGTCAGCATGCCAATTGCACGCTCCCTCAAACGTTGCGACATCTGTGGCATTGTGCTGTGTGATCAAACTGCACATTTCAGAGTGGCCTTTTATTGTGGGCAGTCTAAGGCACACCTGTGCAATATTCATGCTGTCTAATCAGCACCTTGATATGCCACACCCGTGAGGTGGGATGGATTATCTCGGCAAAGGAGAAGTGCTCACTAACACAGATTTAGACAGATTTGTGAACAATATTTGAGAGAAATGGGTCTTTTGTGTATGTAGAAAATGTTTCAGATCTTTGAGTTCAGCTCATACAAAATGGGAGCAAAACCGAAAGTGTTGCGTTTATATTTTTGCTCAGTGTATGTTCCATGATGCCTATGCTCTATGTCTCAGTAGACGCTTTCCATGATTTTACTTGCCCTGACAGCAGCTGCCTGACGCTAGTTTTCCTGAACACTCTCTGTATATAAGGGCTCATGCACACAAACGTATTTTTTGTCCGTCTGTTCCGGGGGTTTTTTTGCGGCCCATATGCGGAACCATTCATTTCAATGAGGCCGCAAAAAACGTGTGTGCATTTCATGTCCGTAAGTCCGTTCTACAAAAAAATAGAACATGTCCTATTCTTGTCCATTTTGCGGACAAGGACAGGCATTGTTACAATGGATCCGCAAAAAAAGTATGTAACATGGATGTCACACGGATGTCATCCGTTTTTTTTGCGGACCGCAAAATACATATGGTCATGTGCATGAGCCCTAAAAATCAGATTTGAAGAAGTCTGGAAATCAATCCAGATGATCTATCAGAACAGTTGCTCTGAACATCTCACACTTTGTCTTGTTTTCCTACGTGAGTCTCAAACTATTTTACTACTTTTTGTGTGGTTTTGAAAATGAGCTATTCAGGAAAATCTGAGTTTGGTCTCATGCACACGACCGTAGCCTGTTTTGCGGTCCGACGATTGAGGATCCATAAAATACAGATACCAGTCCTGTGCGTTCCGCATTTTGCAGAACAGAACACCCTGCCCGCTATAGAACAGTTCTACCCCTGTCCATAATACAGACAAGAATAGGACATGTTCTATTTTTTGCGGGTGCCACGGACCGGACATACGGATGCGGACAGTGTCATCCGCATCTTTTGTGGCCCAACTAAAGGGAATGGGTCCGTATCCGACCTGCAAAAAATGCAGATCGGATGCAGACAAAAAATAGGTTTGTGTGCATGAGCCCTAAATATAGTAGATACTGGCAGCACCAGAGGTTTCTGGCAGCCACTTATCTCTCCTCTTCTACTGAAATAATATGCAAATATTTTCAAGCCACATGTGTATTTTACAGGGGAGTCAGGACACACGGATGTCAGGCCAGCAGTGTCTGTTGTCTATGGCGGTCTTACAGCAGTCCTGGCAACAGTTTTATTGTACATTGTAGTTTTTCATTGTTCGCAGAGAGATACTGCCACCTAATGGACAGACGGCAAACATCTGATGTTATGCGGATAACCATACTCAATCAGATGAAGGTTTCCATACTTTTCATTATAGCATTGGTCACTATAAAATACTTTCTACCATTAATCTGGTGCCATGTAATTAAAGGGCAGCTTTTCTCCCCTCTGGTTCATAACTGGTGGAGCAAAAACGGAATACACATGGTATTCGTGTTTTGCGGATCCGCAATTTGGGGACCGCAAAACATCCAATGGTCCTGTGCATGAGCCTTTAACCCCTTAAGGACTCGGCCCTATTTCACCTTACGGACTTGGCCATTTTTTGCAAATCTGACCAGTGTCACTTTAAGTGCTGATAACTTTAAAACGCTTTGTCTTATCCAGGCCATTCTGAGATAGTTTTTTCGTCACATATTGTACTTCATGACACTGGTAAAATGAAGTAAAAAAAATTCATTTTTATTTATAAAAAAATACCAAATTTACCAAAAGTTTGTAAAAAATTGCAAATTTCCAAGTTTCAATTTCTCTACTTCTATAATAGAAACATAGAAACATAGAATGTGTCGGCAGATAAGAACCATTTGGCCCATCTAGTCTGCCCAATATACTGAATACTATGGATAGCCCCCGGCCCTATCTTATATGAAGGATGGCCTTATGCCTATCCCATGCATGCTTAAACCCCTTCACTGTATTTGCAGCTACCACTTCTGCAGGAAGGCTATTCCATGCATCCACTACTCTCTCAGTAAAGTAATACTTCCTTATATTACTTTTAAACCTTTGCCCCTCTAATTTAAAACTGTGTCCTCTTGTGGTAGTTTTTCTTCTTTTAAATATACTCTCTTCCTTTACCGAGTTGATTCCCTTTATG
Source organism: Bufo bufo (assembly GCF_905171765.1). NCBI lineage: Eukaryota > Metazoa > Chordata > Amphibia > Anura > Bufonidae > Bufo > Bufo bufo. The sequence goes on from NC_053393.1 coordinate 72,212,915, forward strand.
TATTTAAAAGTTTCTATCATATCCCCTCTGTCTCTTCTTTCTTCCAAGCTATACATATTAAGGTCCTTTAACCTTTCCTGGTAAGTTTTATCCTGCAATTCATGTACTAGTTTAGTAGCTCTTCTCTGAACTCTCTCTAGAGTATCTATATCCTTCTGGAGATATGGCCTCCAGTACTGCGCACAATACTCCAAGTGAGGTCTCACCAGTGTTCTGTACAGCGGCATAAGCACTTCACTCTTTCTACTGCTTATACCTCTCCCTATACATCCAAGCATTCTGCTGGCATTTCGTGCTGCTCTATTACATTGTCTTCCCACCTTTAAGTCTTCTGAAATAATTACTCCTAAATCCCTTTCCTCAGATACTGAGGTCAGGACTGTGTCAAATATTCTATATTCTGCCCTTGGGTTTTTACGCCCCAGGTGCATTATCTTGCACTTATCCACATTAAATTTCAGTTTCCAGAGTTCTGACCATTCTTCTAGTTTTCCTAAATCCTTTTCCATTTGGCGTTTCCCTCCAGGAACATCAACCCTGTTACATATCTTTGTGTCATCAGCAAAAAGACAAACCTTACCAGCGAGGCCTTTTGCAATATCACTTATGAAGATATTAAACAAAATCGGTCCCAGTACAGATCCCTGTGGAACCCCACTGGTATCATTACCTTGTTTTGAATGTTCTCCATTGACTACAACCCTCTGTTGTCTGTCACTCAGCCACTGCCTAATCCACTCAACAATATGGGAGTCCATGCTCAATGACTGCAGTTTATTGATAAGTCTTCTATGTGGGACATAGTAATACATAGTAATACCTCCAAAAATAGTTATTACTTTACATTCCCCATATGTCTACTTCATGTTTGGATCATTTTGGGAATGATATTTTATTTTTTGGGGATGTTACAAGTCTTAGAAGTTTAGAAGCTAATCTTGAAATTTTTCAGAAATTCTCAAAAACCCAATTTTTAGGGACCAGTTCAGGTCTGAAGTCACTTTGCGAGGCTTACATAATAGAAACCACCCAAAAATGACCCCATTCTAGAAACTACACCCCTCAATGTATTCAAAACTGATTTTACAAACGTCGTTAACCCTTTAGGTGTTCCACAAGAATTAATGGAAAATAGAGATACAATTTAAAAAATTTTTGGAAGATTTTCCATTTTAATAATTTTTTTCCAGTTACAAAGCAAGGGTTAACAGCCAAACCAAACTCAATATTTATGGCCCTGATTCTGTAGTTTACAGAAACACCCTATATGTGGTCGTAAACTATTGTACGGGCACACGGCACGGCGCAGAAGGAAAGGAATGCCATACGGTTTTTGGAAGGCAGATTTTGCTGGACTGGATTTTTTGACACCATGTCCCATTTGAAGCCCCCTGATGCAACCCTAGAGTAGAAACTCCATAAAAGTGACCCCATCTAAGAAACTGCACCCCTCAAGGTATTCAAAACTGATTTTACAAACGTCGTTAACCCTTTAGGTGTTCCACAAGAGTTATTGGCAAATGGAGATGAAATTTCAGAATTTCAATTTTTTGGCAAATTTTCCATTATAATCCATTTTTCCCAGTAACAAAGCAAGGGTTAACAGCCAAACAAAACTCAATATTTATGGCCCTGATTCTGTAGTTTACATAAACACCCCATATGTGGTCGTAAACAGCTGTACCGGCACACGGCAGGGCACAGAAGGAAAGGAATGCCATACGGTTTTTGGAAGGCAGATTTTGCTGGACTGGTTTTTTTGACACCATGTCCCATTTGAAGCCCCCTTGATGCACCCCTAGAGTAGAAACTCAAAAAAAGTGGCCCCATTTTAGAAAGTACGGGATAGGGTGGCAGTATTGTTGGTACTAGTTTAGGGTACATATGATTTTTGGTTGCTCTATATTACACTTACAGGCAAGATAACAAGAAATAGCTGTTTTGGCACTTTTTATTTTTTGGTTATTTACAACATTCATCTGACAGGTTAGATCATGTGATATTTTTATAGACCAGGTTGTCACGGATGCGGCGATACCTAATATGTATACTTTTTTTTATTTATGTAAGTTTGACACAATAATATAATTTTTGAAACAAAAAAAAGAATCATGTTTTAGTGTCTCCATATTCTGAGAGCCATAGTTTTTTCAGTTTTTGGGCGATTACCTTGGGTAGGGTATGATTTTTGCGGGATAGCGATGACGGTTTTATTGGCACTATTTTGGGGTGTGTGTGACTTTTTGATCGCTTGCTATTACACTTTTTGTGATGTAAGGTGACAAAAAAATTGTTTATTTAGCACAGTTTTTATTTTTTATTTTTTACGGTGTTCATCTGAGAGGTTAGGCCATGTGATAATTTTATAGAGCCGGTCGATACGGACGCGGCGATACCTAAAATGTATAAATTTTTTTTATTTATGTAAGTTTTACACAATAATATCATTTGTGAAAAAAAAAAAATCATGTTTTAGTGTCTCCATATTCTGAGAGCCATAGTTTTTTCACTTTTTGGGCGATTATCTTAGGTAGGGTCTAATTTTTTGCGGGATGAGATGACGGTTTTATTGGCATTATTTTGGGGTGCATATGACTTTTTGATCGCTTGATATTCCACTTTATGCGATGTAAGGTGACAATTTTTTTTTATTTAGCACAGTTTTTATTTTTTATTTTTTACGGTGTTGATCAGAGGGGTTAGTTCATGTGATATTTTTATAGAGCCAGTCGATACGAACGTGGAGATACCAAATATGTATACTTTTTTTTTATTTATGTAAGTTTTACACAGTAACAGCTTTTTTAAAACAAAAAAAAAGATGTTTTAGTGTCTCCATATTCTGAGCCAAATTTTTTTTTTTTTTGGGCGATTGTCTCAGGTAGGGGCTCATTTTTTGCGGGATGAGGTGACGGTTAGATTGGCACTATTTTGGTGGGCAAACGCCTTTTTGATCGCTTGCTGTTGTACTTTTTGGGATATAAGGTGACAAAAAAATGGTTTATTTATCACAGTTTTTATTTTTTATTTTTTACGGTGTTCATCTGAGGGGTTAGGTCATGTGATATGTTTATAGAGCCGGTCGATATGGACACGGCGATACCTAATGTGTATACTTCCCCCCCCCCCCCTATTTTTTACCAATTTTTTTTTAACTTTATTTGGGGAAAATGACGTTTTTGTTTATTTTTACTTGAAACTTTTAATTTTTTGGGGGGAAAACTTTATTTTTTCAACTTTTTTTTTCACTTTATTTTTTGTCCCACTTTGGGACTTGAACTTTTGGGGGTCTAATCCTTTACAATGCATTCCAATACTTCTGTATTGGAATGCATTGGCTGTTTAACCACCTCAGCCCCCATAGCTTAAAGGGACACTGACAGGGCCAAAAAGCATATTAAGGTATATATATGACCGTACAGGTCTTATAAAGTGTATAAGAATCATGTAAGTATCCCCCCTGTCCACCTTATAACTACAGTAATGTGAAGTTTTATAACCTGCCGTTTGAAGCGCCGCCCAGCTCATCAATATTCACTTTGCTGGGCGGCTAACTAGTGTCCCCAGCTATGAGAATGAGACTGTGCGCAGGCGCGATGCGATCCCGGCCAGTGAGGGTGCCGGGCGCATGCGCTGAAGATAGCCGGGGACACTAGTTAGCCGCCCAGCGCCGCCCAGCGAAGTGAATATTGATGAGCTGGGCGGCGCTTCAAACGGCAGTTGTGGCGAGGCTGGCTGGGCGCAAGCTGAGGTGAAACACCGCCCCTTGGGCAGATTGAACCCGATTCCAGCAGGTTATAAAACTTCACATTACTGTAGTTATAAGGTGAACAGGGGGGATACTTACATGATTCTTATACACTTTATAAGACCTGTACGGTCATATATATACCTTAATATGCTTTTCTCACCCAGCATGGGTATATGTAAAATGACACCCCAAAACACATTCCCCAACTTCTCTTGAGTACGGAGATACCACATGTGTGACACCTTTTTGCAGCCTAGGTGGGCAAAGGGGCCCATATTCCAAAGAGCACCTTTCGGATTTCACCGGTCATTATTTACACATTTTGATTTCAAACTTCTTACCACACATTTGGGCCCCTAGAATGCCAGGACAGTATAACTACCCCACAAGTGACCCCATTTTGGAAAGAAGACACCCCAAGGTATTTCGTGATGGGCATAGTGAGTTCATGGAAGTTTTTATTTTTTGTCACAAGTTAGTGGAATATGAGACTTTGAAAGAAAAAAAAAAAATCATCATTTTCCACTAGCTTGTGACAAAAAATAAAAAGTTCTAGGAACTCGCCATGCCTCTCACGGAATACCTTGGGGTGTCTTCTTTCCAAAATGGGGTCACTTGTGGGGTAGTTATACTGCCCTGGAATTCTAGGGGCCCAAATGTGTGGTAAGTTGTTTGAAATCAAAATCTGTAAAAAATGGCCGGTGAAATCCGAAAGGTGCTCTTTGGAATATGGGCCCCTTTGCCCACCTAGGCTGCAAAAAAGTGTCACACATGCAGTATCTCCGTACTCAGGAGAAGTTGGGGAATGTGTTTTGGGGTGTCATTTTACATATACCCATGCTGGGTGAGAGAAATATCTCGGCAAAAGACAACTTTTCCCATTTTTTTATACAAAGTTGGCATTTGACCAAGATATTTCTCTCACCCAGCATGGGTATATGTAAAATGACACCCCAAAACACATTCCCCAACTTCTCCTGAGTACGGCGATACCACATGTGTGACACTTTTTTGCAGCCTAGATGCGCAAAGGTGCCCAAATTCCTTTTAGGAGGGCATTTTTAGACATTTGGATACCAGACTTCTTCTCACGCTTTGGGGCCCCTAAAATGCCAGGGCAGTATAAATACCCCACATGTGACCCCATTTTGGAAAGAAGACACCCCAAGGTATTCAATGAGGGGCATGGCGAGTTCATAGAAAAACAAAAAATTGGCACAAGTTAGCGGAAATAGATTTTTTTGTTTTTTTTCTCACAAAGTCTCCCTTTCCGCTAACTTGGGACAAAAATTTCAATCTTTCATGGACTCAATATGCCCCTCAGCGAATACCTTGGGGTGTCTTCTTTCCAAAATGGTGTTATTTGTGGGGTGTTTGTACTGCCCTGGCATTTGAGGGTCTCCGCAATCATTACATGTATGCCCAGCATTAGGAGTTTCTGCTATTCTCCTTATATTGAGCATACGAGTAATGAGATTTTTTTTTTCCGTTCAGCCTCTGGGCTGAAAGAAAAAAATGAATGGCACAGATTTCTTCATTCGCATCGATCAATGTGGATGAAAAAATCTCTGCCAAAAAAAAAAAAGGAGGGGAAAGGCGTCTGCCAGGACATAGGAGCTCCGCCCAACATCCATACCCACTTAGCTCGTATGCCCTGGCAAACCAGATTTCTCCATTCACATCAATCGATGTGGATGAATAAATCCTTGCCGGGATTTTTTTTTTTATATATATACAAAGTGTTTGCCAAAGTATATGAACACCGCCACCTCCTCAGCTCATATGCCTCGGCAAACGTATCTTTTACTGCAGAGGAGAAATCTCGTCTTGCAGCGCCGCATACACCGACTTGCGTGTAATCTGACAGCAGCGCAATGCTTCTGTCAGAATGCACATCAGTGCTGCAGCTAGTCGATCGGTTGGTCCACCTGGAAGGTAAAAAAAACAAAACAAAAAAGAAAAAACCAGGCCGCAACGCAATAAATTTATTAACTTTTGAACAGAACATATAAACTTTTTTTAACTTTTTTAACTGAACGTTAACTTTTTTACTTACCGGTAATTTTTTTTTTGTTTAGTTTTTTTTTACCTTTATAGAACAAACCTCTCCTTCCCCATTGGACAATGTGCAAAGCGCAAATCGCCCAAAGATGTGGCGAAGTACGTTATGCACTTTATCCCAGGTGAAAGGAGAGGTTTGCAGCAGCTGTGAGTAAAAGGGCCCTAATAGCCCTGTGTGCCTGTCCTGTGAGATGCAATCCCTATGCTAAGTGTACCTGGGTGTGGTACTTCCGGAAACACTCTCCAAAGCATAGGGCAGGGTGGTCAGGACAGTCAGGACAGAAATAGCGGGTGTCACGCCTTATTCCACTCCTGCTACAGACACGACATCTTTTTCGGGGTGACGGTTGGGTTGAGGTACCAGGAACGACACTGGGGAAATGTCGCTCGTGTAGACGGCTAACTACACTGGTGGATGGGGCCACGGAACCTTCTGGATACAGGAGGTTCTCGATGATCTCTTCCTGGAATTTGAGGAAGGATCCTGTTCTCCCAGCCTTACTGTAGAGAACAAAACTATTATTCAGAGCCAATTGAATTAAATATACAGACACCTTCTTATACCAGCGTCTGGTGCGTCGGGAAACTAAATACGGAGACAACATCTGGTCATTGAAGTCCACCCCTCCCATGAGCAAATTATAGTCGTGGACTGAGAGGGGCTTTTCAATGACACGGGTTGCTCGCTCAATTTGTATTGTCGTGTCTGCGTGAATGGAGGAGAGCATGTAAACGTCACGCTTGTCTCTCCATTTCACCGCGAGCAGTTCTTTGTTACACAAGGCAGCCCTCTCCCCCCTTGCAAGACGGGTGGTAACGAGCCGTTGGGGGAAGCCCACGCGACTAGTTCGCGCGGTGCCACAGGCGCAAATCTGTTCTAGAAACAAATGCCTAAAGAGGGCCACACTTGTGTAGAAATTGTCCACATAAAGATGGTACCCCTTGCCAAATAAGGGTGACACCAAGTCCCAGACTGTCTTCCCACTGCTCCCCAGGTAGTCAGGGCAACCGACCGGCTCCAGGGTCTGATCTTTTCCCTCATAGATCCGAAATTTGTGGGTATAGCCTGTGGCCCTTTCACAGAGCTTATACAATTTGACCCCATACCGGGCACGCTTGCTTGGGATATATTGTTTGAAGCCAAAGCGCCCGGTAAAATGTATTAGGGACTCGTCTACGCAGATGTTTTGCTCGGGGGTATACAAATCTGCAAATTTCTGGTTGAAGTGGTGGGGCCGAATTTTGTGGAGCCGGTCAAAAGCTGGGTGTCCTCTGGGACGGGAGGTGGTGTTGTCGCTAAAATGCAGGAAACGGAGGATGGCCTCAAATCGTGCCCTGGACATAGCAGGGTTCGTGGACCAATATGACCGCAATTCATGCTTTTTAGTTAGACCCATGTTGAGGAGAAGGCCCCGAAAAATTTTAATTTCGGAAACTTGGACTGGTTTCCACCGGAAAGGCTGGGCATAATAGCTTCCTGGGTTGGCGGATATAAATTGTGTGGCATACCGGTTTGTCTCTGCCACACAAGTCCAAGAGCTCTGCCAAGTCCAAGAGCTCCGCAGTCAAGAACAGCTCAAAAAATCCCAGGGCCGAACCGATCTGAGCCGTCTCAACCCGAACTCCAGACTGGGCGGTGAAAGGGGGAACTACAGGTGCGGCTGAAGTTGGTGACTGCCAATCAGGGTTTGCCAGCACCTCAGGGATTCTAGGGGCTCTACGGGCCTGTCTGTGCGGTGGCTGCGACGGGGTAACTACTGCACGTGCCACCGTACCAGCTTCAACTGCCCTTCTGGTGCTCGCCACTTCACCATGTTGTACTGCAGTGCTGGTACTAGGTCCAGGGAGGGCTGCGCTGCTGGTGTATGCCTCACCATGTGATCCGACAGCGCCAGCCCCACTCTGTTGCTCTTGAAGCGGATCCTGCGCAACCTGTGGTCTAGCGACACGGGGCCGGGTACGCCTGGTTCAGGGACCTCCACCTCCTCGTCCGAACTTTGGGTCAGAGAGCCACTGCTTTCTACAGGTTCATATTCTGACCCGCTAGATTCGTCAGATGAGGGTTCCCATTCCTCATCCGACTGGGTCAGAATCCTGTAGGCCTCTTCAGAAGAATACCCCCTGTTTGCCATTTGGACTACTAAATTTAGGGGTATTCCCTGAGACTACCCAAGAAAAAAAGCAAGCCTGTCTTACAAAGGAGAGGCTAGCGAAGTACCGGAGGCCGCTGCGGTTGATAAAAAATATCAAAACAGATTTTTTTATCGCCGCAGTGCTTGTAAAGTGAATGTGCAGTGATCAAAAAATATATATTTTTTGGCACTGCGGTGGGGCGGGCGTGGGTGAACGCACGTGTGGGCGACCGATCAGGCCTGATCGGGCAAACACTGCGTTTTGGGTGGAGGGCGAACTAAAGTGACACTAATACTATTATAGATCTGACCGTGATCAGTTTTGATCACTTACAGATACTATAAAAGTACAAATTCTGATTAGCGATACGCTAATCAGCGAATCAGTGACTGCTGTGCGGTGGGCTGGGCGCTAACCGATCGCTAACTACCTAACCAAGGGGCCTAAACTATCCTAAAACCTAACAGCCAATACTAGTGAAAAAAAAAAGTGTCAGTTTACACTGATCACTTTTTTCCTTTCACTAGTGATTGACAGGGGCGATCAAAGGGGTGATCAAAGGGTTAATTGGGGTGCAGGGGGTGATCTGGGGTTAAAGTGTGGTGTTGGTGCTACTCACTGTGAAGCCTGCTCCTCTGCTGGATCCAACCGACGAAAAGGACCAGCAGAGGAGCAGACAAGCCATATAACAGATCATATTTACTAATATGATCTGTTATATGGCTTGTGATTCGTTTTTTTTGAAAATCGCCAGCCTGCCAGCCAATGATCATTGCTGGCAGGCTGGTGACGAAATTGTCCTTTAACTTTTGCCGGCCCGTGATGCGCATGTGCGGGCCGGCTTTGAGCGAAATCTCGCGTCTCGCGAGATGACGCGTATATGCGTGACTCTGCGCAGCGCTGCCGCCTCCGGAACGTGATCCTGCGTTAGGCGGTCCGGAGGCGGTTAAGTAATACAGTGTGTATGTCACGGAGGGTGGGGAAAACCTCTATGTCTAAACATAACTTATGACCACAAGGGTGGCCCTCACTGGATAGATGGAATAATACCAGGAGGATGACTCCAGCATAAACATGGCTGAAGTACCCCTCAGCTACAGGCATCCAGCAGAGGCTAAATTGCCCAAGTAGCCACACCCACACACAGACACACCCAGTGTTCACTCACTAGGAAGGGAATTAACCCTTCCAACACCAGGCAAGGGAAAAAGGCACTTAAAGGTGAAGTGTACACACAAACATCACACTCCACCTGTTACCGCCGGCAACGGCATGCGAGGCAACCATGTCCTGGGAAACAGCCACAAGGCCGAGACACTGCCACCACATGCACACAACACCACACGCTGGCACGGGCAACCGCAAGTGAAGGAAAGTGTCACAAAACACACCATAGGCCGTGACAGTGTATTACTCATACAGCTTCCGGGGCCTGTGAGATCCAGGGGGCTGGATCTCACAGGCTCTTCACCGGAAGGCAGCACGATGCCTTCCTTAGACATCGCGCTGCCTTCCATGCCATCGGGTCCCCCCTACAGCCGCATGGGGACCCGATGGCACCGCCCGATCGCCGCCGCAAACCGCAGGTCTGAATTGATACGGGGAGGTCACATGACCCCCCCCCGGCGTTGTGACAGGATGCCCACTAAATGATTTCAGCGGGCATCCTGTCACAATTAACCCCCGCTGAGCCGCAATCTTTTTTTAAACTTAGGACGTACCGGTACGTCCTGAGTCCTTAAGGACTCGGGAAACAGGGCGTACCGGTACGTCCTACGTCCTTAAGGGGTTAAGAACACTGATGCAAAGAATAAGTGGAGCAGTTGCCCATAGTAATCAATCAGGCCACTGCTTACAGTTTGAGATGTCCCTGGAAAATGAGAGGCGGAAGCTACAGAGAATATAAAAAGTCTACACACCCCTGTTAAAATGTCAGGTTTCTGTGCTGTAAAAAAATTAGACAAAGATAAATCATTTCAGAACTTTTTCCACCTTTAATGTGACCTATGAACTGTACCACTCAATTGAAAAACAAACTGAAATCTTTTAGGTGGAGGGAAGAAAACAAAAAAACTAAAATAATGTGGTTGCATAAGTGTGCACACCCTCTTATAACTGGGGATGTAGCTGTGTTCAGAATTAAGCAATCACATTCACAATCCTGTTAAATAGGAGTCAGCACACACCTGCCATCATTTAAAGTGCCTCTGATTAACCCCAAATAAAGTTCAGCTGCTCTAGTTGGTCTTTCTTGAAATTTTCTTAGTCGCATCCCACAGCAAAAGCCATGGTCCACAGAGAGCTTCCAAAGCATCAGAGGGATCTCATTGTTAAAAGGTATCAGTCAGGAGAAGGTACAAAAGAATTTCCAAGGCATTAGATATACCATGGAACACAGTGAAGACAGTCATCATCAAGTGGAGAAAATATGGCACAACAGTGACATTACCAAGAACTGGACGTCCCTCCAAAATTGATGAAAAGACGAGATGAAAACTGGTCGGGGAGGCGACCAAGAGGCCTACAGCAACATTAAAGGAGCTGCAGGAATATCTGGCAAGTACTGGCTGTGTGGTACATGTGACAACAATCTCCCGTATTCCTCATATGTCTGGGCTATGGGGTAGAGTGGCAAGACGAAAGCCTTTTCTTACGAAGAAAAACATCCAAGCCAGGCTACATTTTGCAAAAACACATCTGAAGTCTCCCAAAAGCATGTGGGTAAAGGTGTTATGGTCTGATGAAACCAAGGTTGAACTTTTTGGCCATAATTCCAAAAGATATGTTTGGCGCAAAAACAACACTGCATATCACCAAAAGAACTCCATACCCACAGTGAAGCATGGTGGTGGCAGCATCATGCCAAGGGGCTGTTTTTCTTCAGCTGGAAATGGGGCCTTAGGACTCTTTCACACTTGCGTTGTCCGGATCCGTCGTGTACTCCATTTGCCGGAATTACACGCCGGATCCGGGGAAAAAACGTTGATGTTGGCTTCAGGATCTCCGGATCAGTCTCTTTTCGCGCCAGCCAAGCCCTTCCTACTTCCTGGCGCAGACGCAACTTCCGGATTCATCGTTGCGTCGTAACAACTGAAGATGTTAGGACGGATCCGGAATAATACATTTCAATGGGCTATTATTCCAGATCCGTTGATGCGGCAAGTGTTCAGGATTTTTGACCGAAGCAAAAAGCGCAGCATGCTGCTGTATTTTCTCCGGCCAAAAAACTTTATTTTGCACCGGTTTTGAGGCCTCCCACCAAAGACATCAGTCATATAATGTAGCAGAGCAGACCTCGTAATCTGTGATTTGATGTAGGGCTGCAGGTAATCCTAACACATCTACAATGCACAAACCATGACGCATAGAGTTACATGACAACTTCAGCACTGCTACATATTTAGGTGCCAGGGAGTTTTTGCTGAAAATACTCTACCTGTAAATCACTTGTAAGATACGACTGGCACGTTCATCACGGATCCTTCATTATGGAGTACGACCTGCAAATTAAACACTGGTTGATAATAAGTGACCAGACAGAAGCAGCAGCGGTTAATGACTAGATTGATTTCTGACAATCATTTTAGTCCAGTGGTGTTAAGATATTGGACATGTTATTCTGCCGTACCCTATATAACCAAAGAACACCACAAACAATCCACAATATCCTTCCTATCTTCTTTCATCAATGCAAACTTATTTCCCCTTATATAGCGGCAACCTATTCTGCAGCACTGTACAGAGATTGTCACCATTTACATCAATCCCTGTCAATAATGGAGCTCACAAAGTTAATTCCCTATCTTTTCCATGAGAAGAAGTATCAAGGTAAAGTTTTCTGCCCCCTATGTTAAATTGCATCTGCAGATTGACATATTTTATTTATTGTACATATGCATTACCCCAGACCTGGGTACTCACAAAGTCGCTTTGTTATTTAATGTTATGTTATTTTATGCAATGTAAGTTCCGAGTATAGTTATGATGGAGTTAAGAAACTCGTGCACAGCCCCTGGATCCACCCCTAGCTCAGTCTAGTTAGTTGAGGAGCAGAGGCAGTGGGAGGAAGCTGCTACATGTCCTACACTCCTCATAGGTCTGTACCAAATTAACAGAGAATTACCTTCTCTGAAGATCATGTACCGATTGAAAGACCTCAACATTTCTGCAGTACTCAAGGAAGAGTGAGAGAAAAACGAAAGAGCCAAGAAGGTCCAGAGTCTGCATGGCCAAGCATTGGAGTCCGCCAGAAAGGCATTTGCTGATCAAAGCTGCTAGACTTTACTGCTGTGAGAAGGACATTGCTGGTACAGCCTTCACACTGGGACACGACCTGGCCAGTCCAATCTTAATTCTGTATCCCTAAGTTGGAAAATACAGATTTTGCACTGTGAATTGTCTGGAACTGTGTTTTGATACAGTTGGATGTACTACAGCTACCATTCGGCACTTTAGTATAGAGAGATGTTTGTTTTCTACCTCTGGCCTGACTAACTCCAGAACCATACGTCGGTCATTGCACCTACATCTCCTATCTTGCACCCGTACTAAACCTACAACATCAAGGGCACCCCGACTACCGTCAGACAGGAGTCTCAACATCAGGGTGGGCCCTAAGAGAAGAAAAGGTGCACCCTACTATCACAGTCCTGGCCCTAGGGAGCATCAATGAGAGGATTGCCACTGTGATTGACTGTTAAGTGTGTATTAGACACCCCGATTCCACAGACGATTGTCGGAAGGAAATCGTCAGATAGCTAGTGGAGGACACAGCTGCTATAACATGCAGCGATGTCGTCTGTGGCATGGAGAGGAGTGATCACTATGCCATCGCTCGTCCCCATGCAGGGCAGCAGTGTGCCGGCAGCAGATTGCTATTACACAGTGTGATCTGCCGCCGGCACCATTATGATTTTTAAGCATATCATCTGCCAGAAAATCGAATACACCCTTTACAGCCAGAGCCATTACCACTCCCATCCTCTGCGCCACTTCTTCTGGGCTGGTTGTTACAAAAACATATGCAAAAATACTGTGCAGGCAGGGGCGTAATTAGAAAAGGCTGGGCCATATAGCAAATATTTGAATGGGCTTTCCCCCTCCAGCAACCCGATCTCTCGTGGCTGGTCAAGACCACCCACGCTTGCTATACAACTCCCCAATCATTCAGTAGTTATGCCTTTTAGAGACCCCACACAGTAGTTGTGTCTCCTTAATGCCGCCTCACAGTAGCATGTTCCCTTAGTGCTCCCTTCACAGTACTTTTGACCCCCTTAGTGCCCCCACACAGTGGTTTTGCCCCTTTAGTGCCACAATCCTTACATTAGATCTGGCCCTGTGGTGTAAATAAAATAAACATGAATACTCATCTCGCGATGTTCCCCTGATGCATGGAGTACATTTCCCTGTCCCCAGCAGCCACATTGCAGTGAGGTCTTCGTAGCTGCTGGACTGAGAGAGAGTACGGGTCAAGGACAGGCCAAAAAATTATCTTCGGACAGTGCGCTCTTCTACTCAGCCCCGCAGGTGCCTTCTCAAACAGCTGATCGAGGGGGGTCACTGGTGTCGGACCCCCACCGATCAGATACTGATGACTATCCAGAGCATATGTAATACCCCAGAGTGGTATTACCATTCCTACACCCCACTACTATCTTTGAAAACCTATCAATAATGTCATCTGTGTATTGATTCCAGGTCCTCCTACATTGTTCATTCCTAATATTGCTATGAAACTGTTATTTCTTGTATTACATGTATATGCCTGGTTCACCAGTAGGTGGCAGCGGATGTATGGCAGAGATATCTTTAGACAGAATTCCATTCTCCCCCTTTTGGTCAGAAGTGGGATAGTCCCATTTCCTACCAAGGGAGGGGCAGCAGGAAGAGTATAGTCAGTCTAAGCCAGGGCACTGTCAGAGCCAGACATGCCATGATGTATCAGCTAGGGGAGGCCCCCTGCTGCATCCAGAGTCTCTCCAGAGGGAAGCAGCTCATAGAGCACCTTGACTCCATGCAGGGGGTCACAAGGGGGTCAACAGCTAAAGGCACCCCGCTCCACAGATAGAGAACAGACCGAAAGTCCAGCTGCCAGAATAGAGACGAGTTTAGCCCAGCAGAAAGAGAAAGCATAGTACTCAAGTTTGCCTGTGAGTTCATGCCAAAACCTGCTGGGACCAAGAGGAATCCTGAATATTGTCTGGATACAGGTTGATGCAAGTAAAGCTGTTGAACTTTATAAAGGTCTGGACTCAACTTATTCTCCACCTCCTACTTCTACTCTCCCCTTTATTGCTTCGTAGCCTAACACTGGGGATCGGCTATATACAGGTAGGAGCACCGTGACACACAGAGACTATTAGGGCCGCATCACACCACTCGACATTTTTATAGACCTGGAACCCGATCGGCCCTGGGTGGACGGTACATTGCAGATAATATCTAAAAACCCTTTTAAACACCTTACTGCCTTATACCAACAGGAATGCCCCTATGAATCCCCTTGTTGCCCTATACCACCAGGGATCTCCTTATTAAACCTTTTGCTGTTCTAGATGTAATACGACGATATATGCCAATTAAGGGGGTTTTCTGGGATTACTGTTTTCTAACATACTGTATATGCTCATGTAGTTGTTTACCTCATGTACATCTTCCCCATGCTTTTTAAAAAAAAAAAATCATACTGCTGACCCATTTTCACCATGTAAACCAATCCCTCTGGTTTGTATCCATCCTGTATGTAGAACTTGCTGTATCCAACCAAACCCATGATGCAATTCTTCTTGCTCTGCCACAACTCCAACTCCGACCATAACAATGCCCAACGTCATGTGACCACAGCCCAGAATGGAAGGTAAAAGGAATACATTACAAAATAACAGGCGTGTTCATAAGTCATTATTTTACAGGATGTTGATGCAAACTGGAAAACCCCTTTAGCTTTAGGGTGCCCCAATTCCTATGTTTTTGTGCATAGTTGAGTCCCATGGTCTTATTTCCGCTCTTGCAGGGCCACAACTTGTGATCTATGGAGAGATCTGTTATTCTGCTTGTTTTAAAAAAAAATGCAGGTTCCTTTCCTGAGACGGCTCCATATTCAGTGCTCGTGTGGTTGGGAGTGTAAGTCGTAGTCACTAACATAGCACTTATCATCGGGTCGCGTCTTCATGGCCAATACTTCCATTTCTCCACTAATGTGCCTGCTGCTGTCATCATCCCTGCCATTTTGACATTCATAATCCTATTTGCTAGACATGATCTGCCTGAATTCCTTTGTACATTGGATATAATGAGCTTATTTTAGTAACTGAGTAATTTAATTTAATTTTAATATCCTATATTGAATTCCCCGTAATGGGCACAAATTGTGGAACCGGTTATTACGTATATTGTACAGCGGAATCATACAAGAACATTAATGTTATCGGGAACTACCTTATTTTTAGGCCAAAGTGAATATTAAAGGGGTTGTCTCACTTGGCACAATGCTATGTTAAATATATTGCTATAATGAAGAACTTACTAATATAGTCCATGTTGCAATACTGCCTCCTCTCCTGGATAATTGCCATCCTGTAGTCCCTTAGAGAATACTCGTTGTCAGGGGTTACGGCCACCGTTGCAATCCAGCAGCGGTGGCCGCGTCTGCTCACTGGGTAGTAAAGTGCTGGTCTGTTTGGTTCACTCCCATTCCAGCCACCTTGTATATGCTGTCTTGGGCTGCAGTAGCCTGGGAACTGTTCAAGAGAAGTAAAAGCAGCCACAAGAGAAGAAATCGCACCAATTTGAAGGCATGTGAAGCCACAGGAGCACACGCACACAGGCAAGGGGCGGGATAGGGATTACATTATCCCAGCGCCGATTCCCTGTGCAATTATTCGAAGCAAGAAGCACCGCTCCCTGCAGCTCAGAGAGTGCGCCTAGGGAGCTGCCTGGGAGAGCAGAAATCAGCAGGTGAGACAACCCCTTTAAGGCCTCTTTCACACGAGTGATACAGATAGAGTCAGGGAAAAATAAGTTCAATCGTTGCGTTCAGTGTGTGTATTCTGTCTGTCCGGATTGTATCCGGATTGCATGTGTTTTTTATGCGTATGAAGAAAAACTGAATAACCATCTACATCTTCAGTGAAAAACGCATTGCATCCGGATGCCTTCCGTTTTTCACACAAACCCCATTCACTTGTAAGGAGCCAGAGCTGTAAGAAAAAAGCATAATATAGAACATGCCGCGATTTCTTCTGAACGCAGAGAGGGTGCATGAAAGACGCTCATAAGTCAGAGACCATGGAAATGAATGGGTCAGGCCTTAGTCCGGATGCTACATGTTCACTACACACATCACATCCCTACGGAAAACTTGCTTGTGTGAAAGAGGCCTTACTGGTCTGCATCTTTTGCTTGGTGTATAGTCCAGGGCTGGCCAACCTGCGGCTCTCCAGCTGTTGTAAAACTACAATTCCCACCATGCCTTGCTGTAGGCTGTCTGTGCAGCGTCCCACTCAGGACATGTGGGAACTGCAAAATTACTGTAAAACTGCATTACGGTGTTGCATGTCATTCTGTTGTATCCCTGTTCATAGGCTGGTTAGGTGTATTTTATACATCCCACCACTAGATGGGGATAGCACTTAGTCCATATACTTTAGTCAGGCCTAGTGTGAGGAGTAGTTGTTGAGGTTGTTGTGGTTGCTAGTGAAGTGATTCAGTTCAGCTGAGGCTACACTCCACATGTTAGTGGGTGAAGTCTGAAGCAGCAATGAGGTAGAGCCAATGTATGAGGGGCAGGAGAGCATTTTCCTCCTGTGATCCTCTTAGTTCCTTACATGCTACAACCAGAGGATAGTGTTGCGTCCCTGGAAGAAAACCAAGCTAAACGAGAGACATCGGTGATAACAGCCACTACCTAAGGCTTAATGGGCACCTTTGCACATGGTGGAGGAAGATCTAGCTACAGGCAGCCTCACCATACATATTAGAAGACAGATTAGCTACCTGTTGATGGGCTTGGAAGATACAGAAATAATAGGACTAAGTATACCAGAAATACCTCTACAGAACCACAGCCTGAGTCAAAACCTAGCCAAACCTATTAACAGTGGATCAACAGAATTCCTCTAAAGAACAAAAGACTGTATTCTGTTTGGATGTATATGCCGCAACTAAAACCAGCCACAGTAAAAGTTGTGAGTTGTATCCTACCACTGTCTACTGCATTCTTTAATATTACTACAACTGGTTGTACCACCATTAACGGTACTGGCGTCACGACAAATACCACCAAGGGACCCAGCCGCCACAAGCACCCTAAACACCACTGCCTTTAAGGGCACCTCAACCTCCATCTAGGCTGGTGCTTCCCTATCACAGAGCGTGTCCCGGAGGATTTCGTGCTGTCTTCCTCATCACTGTGCTGCTGGCCCAGGGAGGCTTTCTGCTAACCGTGAGTAAACCGATGAACTGTATTATTATTGGCCCCTCATTGGCCCACCGTGCACCTCACGTGTAGCCCCTGCGGTTCCGGCACGCCACATCTGCGCATGCTGGGAGTTGTAGTTTTGCAACAGCTGGAGAGCCGCAGGTTGGCCACCCCTGGTATAGTCCATCTGGCGGTGAATTATCATTGACCCTCACCGTGTGTCCTGGAAATAAAAGGCCGTTCAATACTAAAAAATTGGGAGGAGAGTTTCCATAACTTGCACCAACATTTTAAAATTTGTACAGATCGTACTCAAATTTTTTTCTCTATCCCCTACTGGACTGAAATTGAGCTATTTTCCAGCTTTTTAAAAAGTAACATTTAATATGTAAATCTGGCATACACCTATTTGCCTAGCTAACCACACCCAGTATCCCACCAACTTTGGGTATAAAATCACAAAAAGGCACAAATGTTTTGCGCAAAAAATGGCATGTGACACAATGGCGTACAGGGCTTCATACATTCTTTTGCACAACATGCGTACTAACTCTACAGTACATTCAGGGTGGGGACTCTGGAACAAAAATCAAACCACGGTCACCTGACCAAAAACTCCTTTTAGGGGTCCTATCTATATGTTAAAACTTTAACCTTTATTATTTACTTTTAAAACAAAAATACTCAGAGAAACCAATACTACAAGGCAATTTAAAAATATCAGGTTGCAGTTTTGGCCTAAGTCAGTTAATTTATGTATTTTTTGGGCCTCTGTCGCTCGCTCTACATTCTATTTAAGAGGTGGTTATTACCCCAACTCCCCTGACAAAGCCGCATCGTGGCGAAACATGTCGGGTGGGGTAGTGACAATCTACAATTTTTAGACAGGTTGCAGTATAGGGCAAGATCCACAACCAGTAGGGTCGCAATCATTGTCCAGCTCAATACATATTGTGCAAATGTTCGGAGGCAAACTGCCTGGTCTCCCAGCGTGTGAGATGTGTGAATGAATGATGGATATCTGTCGCATAGGGATATAGGAATACATCTCATCTATTTACAATACCTAGAAATATAATATAGAAACTCCTATACCTAGGACCTATAGGGACACCAAATAATTCACCATTGAAAACACACCTGCTAACCTGCAGTGATACATGGCCACAGAGTATCCATGAGGTTAACCACCTCTTAAATAGAATGTAGAGCGCTTTCTATGGCTTCAGAGCTACCATAGGCTTGCTAAAGTCTTGCCCATGCAGCAACAAGACCTGCATCTGGGTGATCAACATGTACAGTCTTTTAACACGACCTGCAGATTCTGGTCTCAGGCACTTTATGAGCAAATCAAGTTCTTCCTTAGCAGTAAGATTGAGATCAGCAATAGTAGCCTTGAAGGTTGATCTCCAGGCCCTGTAACTCTCTGGACAGTCGTCAAACCTTGAGAGGCTGGTGTTAATGAGCTCACGGCGTACCATGTATCTGGCAACGTCATTCATGTCTGGTCTCTCACTCCTTGGTGTCAAAGTAACTTGTGGAACCCCTTGGGTGTGAAAGTTCTCTGGTGATGTAGGGTGAGGTTTACCAGGATAAAATGATGTTGCATGAGCGTTTAACTGTGGTGTAGTCTCTAAGGCTTGTGCTGGCTTTGGTTTGAGCTGCGGCTTATCACTGGAAGTCACCTTGTTGTTGACATGAGTTGATCCGGTTTGCTGCATAGATGTACTTGCGTTGTAGACTTGAAGAGGCTCAGGCATATAGAGCTGAGAGGTCTCTGCGTTTGGAGTCAGAACAGTATTGTTAGTAGGAGGTACAGGAGATGACTCTGTATCTTTGCAGATGTTATGCTTTAGAATGTATTCACTGGTGCGTTCAGCTGGATCTTCCAGTTCTACTGGGATAAGGCAGTCTGAATAAGTACTTTGTCCCATTGCTTGTTCAAGGACTTTCAGCCTTGCTAGGGAAGCTGCTTCCTCCCCTTCCATTTGCAGAATCTTTATTTGTGAATCTGCCTCTGTTCGGAGAGCTTTGCTTTGAGCTTCCATCTTGGCTTGATGAGCTGCCATTTGAGCTTCCATTTTGGCTTGTTGAGCTGCCCTTTGAGCTTCCATCTCTGCTTGTTGAGCTGCCCTTTGAGCTTCCATCTCTGCTTGTTGAGCTGCCCTTTGAGCTTCCATCTCTGCTAGCTTTCTGGTAAAGAAGCTTTGTGCCTTTTTTGATTCAGCATCAGCGCGGGCCTCTATTAACTTGTCGCTTAATGTTGATCTTCTGGAACGAGAGGATCTGGAAGGAAGTGCAGTGCGCTTGGTTGTGGTGGATCTGTGAGATCTGGTCTCCTGCAGTTGAGTATTGCAGAGTTCTGCCTTAAACTTAGCATTTTGCACTGCAAGATCCCTTTGTTGGTTCAGTGCATCAGTCCTAGTCAGTTCTGCTGAAGAATCCTCTATATTAGAGTCCTGCAAGAAGGCTGAGTATTTTGCAGACAGCTGCTGGTAGCATACATACACAGTAAATAGCTGATTTATAGAGTCTCTTATTTAAGCTGGTTGATCATTAGAGTGTGACAAAACTGATATGCGGTGTGAGGTTCTGTCCCTGAGGTCTGACAGATTACTGGAGAACTCATCTCTAGTGGCTTGATAGTTTTCTCTGAGTTTCTGTGTTGGTTTTATTGTACGTTTGGGTCTTACACTCTGTTCGGTAATATCTGCAGAATCTGCTCCCTGTACATCTGCCGGTTCAGAGGCATGATGTATCTGCATTGGTTCCGCCATAAAAGAGTGTTCAGAGCCTTGTCTAGACATTTTTTACGGTTTTGCGAAAAATGGTACTGTCTCTTTAAGAAGATGAACAGCAGCTTAGACAGGTGAGGTAACACAGTGCAATGTAGAGAAACGGTTTTTAACATTCACTTGAAGTGCAGTAAGCTTGTGCGACCATGTGCTTTCACAAGATGGCGGATGGCACTGTGGAGCTTGATTGCAGATTAGGCACACATATATACACAGCAGGCTGTAGGAATTCTATGCATCTTTTGAGTATTCTGACTCCGATTTGTTGTAATAGCGATTTATCTCTAGTGAGACCTCTATGCCTGGCCTGTATAAGCAGATGTAATCACTGCAGACAATCCTTATCAGATAGCTTGAACTCACCAACACCGAGTTTATTCATGTAAGTTGCTTTATTCTGTAAGCCAGATAACAGAGTACAGCAGAACAGATGGATTCTGGTATTGTGCGGTCAAAAGATGATGCTTTTGCAAGCTTACATGAGAATACATGTGTACCTGTTCAATGCCTGGATCAGTATGGAGAAACAGGAAGTGAGGTACACAGAAGAAGGGGTGGAGCAATGAAATGAATGACATATATCAAAGACAAGAAAAACAAGTGCAATACCAAAAACGGCCCCCAGATGGGAGCATATGACCAAATATAGAATATATGAATGGTTCAATGAAACAAACTATATAGATTTTAACTGCGTAGCAGCACAATATATCACCCTGGAGCACTCTTTAAGGGAAGTCTGCTTAAGAAAACCCATTTCGAAATACCCCGAGAATTTTTTTAGGGCCTTTATCTATTAGGGAGGAGAGAGGTTACAAATAACATCTCTAAAGGTGGCCACATGCAACGGCCTATTTCTGGCGTCTGTGGGATCTCTTGCCCCACCAGAGGTTTCTACTAAATATGTCCCTCAATTAAAGCAAGTAAACGTGACGCCAGTTGCAGTTAAGCAACGGGAACATGGAGTCCCCTTTGTAGATGGTATTGGTGGTACCCAGGGTAGGATTCCCAGACTGGTGTAATGTCTCTGTAGGTGTTGTATGCACTGTGCTCCTACCTGGATATCGGTGGATCCCAGACGTAGTGTAGTCCGATGCAGTGCAAAAAGGGTAGTTGAACTTGGATGGTGTAGCAGGTGGAATAAACGGAGTCCAGACTTGTAGTAACGTTGAACAATTGCTTTTACCTGGCATAAACGGTAATCCAAACAGTTCCCAAATGGTATCTTGGTCATCAGCAGGTATTAGCTTTACTTTGGCAGGCAAAACACTTCTGCAACAATCTGAGCTCTGATATGCGTTATCGCTATCAGCTCTGCTATGCTAGGCTGGATAAGACAGGAACTCTCCTCTTCTGCTGGAACTTAGGTTAGCTGTAGTTTGTATCTTACTTATATGCTAGGAACTTCTTGTTCTGGCTTTAGAGTACCTCAAGCTTCGGCTCAGCTTGGATGGAGGCAATGCAAGGCCTTAGGACATACTAGGAAGATGAGTCAAACTACAATTTCTCCTACAACTCCAGATACACAATAGCAGCTGATCACCCTTTAAGGCCCCTTGCAGACGAGCGTGTCCGGATTAGGTCCTGATGTTTTGCCGATGCGTTCAGTGATAACTGCGCGAAAACTGAACAACTGAACGCAATCGCAGGCAAAACTGAATGACTTTGCCTGCGATTGCGTTCAGTTGTTCAGTTTTTAATGCACGGGTGCAATGCGATTTAATGCGTTTTGCACACGCGTGATAAAAAACTGAATGTATACAAACAACATCTAAGCAACCATGCGTGAAAAACGCATCACGATGCGATTTTCACGCAGCTCCATTCATTTCTATGGGACTAGCTTTGCGTGAAAATCGCTGAATATAGAACATGCTGCGATTTTCACGCAACGCACAAGTGATGCGTAAAACCCAAAGCACATGTACACAGCCCCATTGAAATTAATGGTTCCGGTTTCCGTGCGGGCGCAATGCGTTCACATCACGCATTGCACCCACGTGGAAATCACGCTTGTGTGAAAGGGGTGTTAAGTTTGTTTGGAACATAACCACTTGGCTTAAGACCATTAGTTCTACATGTACTTTCTTACTTAGCACAATACCACTTGGTTTAAGACAATTAGTTCTACTTGTACTCAGAGGCAAACAACTGTGAGCAATTAAAGATAGGACGTGCTTGGAACATACCAGACGCACTCAGAGGCAGTCCATTGCGAGCATTGAAGTAAGGTGCTTACCACATGGCTAATAACATAAGTACATAAGTTATACCATAAGTGCATAATAAAACATATTGCGGCATACAATTGGCAAATTTCTTGAACGTTGCTGAAACGGTAACACATTAATGCAAATATATTAAACTTTTTCTGCCATTGTTTGCTGCCACCTGCAGGTAAACCTGACATGACATGAAATATAACAGTTATAGGAAAAAATATGCACATTATTATAAGATGACATAAGGTACATTAGGTGGTATGGATTAGCACATAGGAAACTGTAGCAAGGTGCCAAAAGGAGTGGTAATGGCACTCTGGGACATTACACATATACTTAAAGGGGTTTTCCGAGATTTTTTTTACTGATGACCTATCCTCTGGATAGGTCATCAGTATCTGATCAATGGGGGTCTGACACTCGGGACCCCCGCCGGTCAGCTGTTTGAGAAAGCACCGGCGCTCCTGTGAGCGTCACAGCCTTCTCTCTGTTTTTCCTAGACGAAGTGACAACATGTTCATTGATCACGTGGCCTTCAAGTGAATAGAGCTGAGCACGATACCAAGCCCAGCCACTATACAATGTACGGCACTGTGCTTGGTAAGCTGCGAGAAGGCATCGGCGCTCACAGGAGCACCTCTGCCTTCTCAAAACAGCTAATCGGCGGGGGTCTCAGGTGTCAGAACAGCACCGATCAGATACTGATGACCTATCCTGAGGATAGGTCATCTGTAAGAAAATTTCTTACAGCCACTCAATTCATTTTTATGGGAGTTCCGGAGATAGCCGAGTAAAGCGCTCCACTATCTCCGGAACCCTGTTCATTTCAGGGGAGCTGCAGGGGGTATGGTGCCCTTGGTGAGGTCCCAGTGGTAGGACTCCCACTGATCTAATAGTTATCCTCTATCCTGTGGATAGTGGATAACTTCAAGCAATTGGAATACCCCTTTAAGTCCTCTTTTGGCCGACCACTGTTCCTCCTGACTCATCATCATTCACGCTCTTCTTAACCAGTGCCACCAAAACCAAACAACTTTCATCAAATGGAACGTCTCTTTTCAGGGATTTTATCTATTAGTCAGAGTGGACCGGGGCTACAAAAATCATCTCTAAAGGTGGCCATACACTTAAGGCCACTGTCGGCCGACCGCGGTTCCTCCTGACTCCATCATTCACACCTGTCTTCTTGACTAGAGCCACTAATACCAGACAACTTTCAACAAGTGTTTATGAGCACCTTTACTGGGTGGAACCCAACATGTTGGTGCTACACACAACCAGCCCATTGATTTCAATACGACGAGTGTAATGCCTCATCCCCCCACTGGTGGTGCTGCCCAGGAATAGAAACCTTATCTGAAGTGTCGGATTTGACAAATAAGTGAACTCAACAGACCCCCACTTTTACCGGATGCATGTGGGATTTTTTGGTCTGGTCCTTTTGACCGTTTCTGCAACAGAGGCCACAAATGGAGCCTCCAAGACAAATGTGAACAATTAGAAAATTGACCTGGCACTCAAAACATCTGCAGGATATGTGGAAACATACAAATTTATTATACAATAAACCGCAATATGCCTAGGTGATATACATCCTGTTCATATACATCAATAATAAAACTTTATCACTATAAAATGTTACAAACACATCAATTGTTCGCAATGTAATAGGAATACTAATTTGGTCTTCTATTTGCATAGAGACATATTTGCATAGATAGAAATCCCGATGGCAATTGTCATGTAGTCAGTCCATACATATAGGGCTTCTGGTCTCTGTATGGGGGGACACAATTCCTACGTGGCCCCAAACTTTCAGAGTTGATATGTTCACCCGTCTATAGAGGATCTAATGTACATACTTAGTACTCACGGTACGTTGCGCTGATCAAGGAAAGCTTTTTTTACGTGTAGAGATTCTTTCAGTGGCGTCCCACAGCTCCACCACGCTCCAGCCTTGTTGGTTTCGATTTGCAGCGTCTTTCGGGATCTCGTCCCAATTCTCATGAGATTTGGTCCGTATATGCGCTTCGTAGATAAAGCGAAATTAACTTTCTTGACGGTAAGATTTAATACATGGCCATGTATATTGTATATTTGTTTCACACACAGGTATTCCGCCCAGATGTGTTTCGAGATGGCTTATCTCTTCCTCAGTGGGTCACCTGTGGTCTCAAACATCTCAACTTTTATGTGCTCTTCATTAGGGCTTAAAGGGATTCTGTCATCAGAAATGAGCCCTATAAGCTAAACATATGGCGATGTCCCTTGTAAGACACTGAACCCTAAAGTGAGTTTATCAAATGATCCTGTGGCTCTATATTCATAAAAAAGCGGTTTATATCACCTGTCAATCACTTCAAAATGTGTCCAAGGGGACGTCTCATGATGAAAGGTGCCCGGCTGCAGCCATCTCATATAGGTGCCCAGCGCCGCCTTCTGAGCTGAAATCGCCGCCCTCCCTTTCATTCGATCCGCCTACCTCAGGTGACTAACCTTCCTTGTGCCCAGCCACGCCCGCCTGTGAAGGAGCCCAGCACCGCCTATGTCTCCTCCTTTCATCAACGATAGATAGCCGCAGGGGCGTAGCTATAGGCTCATGGGCCCTGGTGCAAGAGTTCAGTTTGGGCCCCCCTTACCTCAATACCGTTTCCTAACACCACCAGACCCCTGCACGCCCACCATGCCCAATGGCAGAACTAAAATCTCACAGAGAAAATACATTTTAATGCAATAAGTGCATGTACAGCTGCTCTCCATTCATTTTCTATGGGGCCGGTGAAAATAGCCGAGTACTGGCTCGTCTATTTCCGTCGAGCCCGTAGAAGTGAATGGGAGCGGTGGCCGGTCATGCGCGGTACGCTCCCATTCACTTCTATGGGGAGCCGGCTTGGTAATGGCCGGACTGGAGTCCTCCAGCCACCACCTTGCGAGGCTCCGTTCTCGATATAGGTGCGGGTCCCAGTGGTGGGACCCGCACCTATAAGACAATGGGGGCATAGCCTAGCAATATGCCCCCATTGTCTATGATGAGACAACCCCTTTAAAGTGATAATTGACTTAAGGTTAGGCTGCTACGTTCACATGGCTATGGCGCTGCCGTGCCTGTGGCACCACAGCTATGTGAATGTACAGTAGTTGACACTTTAAAGGGAATCTGTCACCTCTCCTAACTCAAAATCGGATTTTAAAGCAGTCATGCCGCACAGCTTACTTTGAATCGGCTATGCTCTTCTATCTTGTAATCCGTCCAGTAGTTTAGGAGAAAAACGACTTTTAAGATTATTCAAATTAGCCCTGAAGGTGCCCAGAGGGGCGTTATGTTCCCCTTTGTGTGCCCAGTAACGCCCCTCTTACAGTGCCCAAAACGCCCTTCTCCAGAATCCCTAACCGCCCACAGCCTCTCATCCCTCTCCTCCCCCTCCCTCACGTCCGAGCGAAGTCTCGCACAGACGCAGTACCCACTGAGGGCTGCACCAGTGCGATCTGCAGGAGACTGAGGGCAGGAGCTTCATCCTCGTCACTGGGCATGCGCCGAGCCCAGTGATGTCCGATGCTCGCTTCTCCCTCAGTCTCTTGCAGATCGCACTGGTGCAGCCCTCAGTGGGTACTGCGTCTGTGCGAGACTTCGCTCGGCCGTCAGGGAGGGGGAGGAGAGGGATGAGACGCTGTGGGCGGTTAGGCATTCGGAAGGAAGGCGTTTTGGGCACTGTAAGAGGGGCGTTACTGGGCACACTAAGGGGAACATAACGCCCCTCTGGGCACCTTCAGGGCTAATTTGAATAATCTTAAATGTCGTTTTTCTCCTAAACTACTGGACGGATTACAAGATAGAAGAGCATAGCCGATTCAAAGTAAGCTGTGCTGCATGACTGCTTTAAAATCCGATTTTGAGTTAGGAGAGGTGACAGAATGCCTTTAGGTCAAGTCTAAAACGGGGATACATCAGGAGGCAAGGTAGTGGCAGTGTACCCCCCAAACTGAGGTGACATGCTGTACAGCCACATTACAGCAGTGTCACTCACCCAGTGCAAGTAGAACCCAGCCCCATCCCAAGCCATCACAATCTGGGGAAACTAGTAGAAACTGGCTGGTTTATACACAGACTACTAGCAACTAGGTCCTGGGCCCCTGGCCCTACCAGCCTGTAGCAGGAGTGGCCGACCCTTCCACATCAGTCAAGCCTCTGCTCATGCTGGCTGCTGTGCTGGTATCTCCCAGTCAGTCCCCATTCCATCCCACCCAGCACCATTGTTCTGTAGAGCTCTGCTGGTCACGCCGCCTCACCTCACTCACTCCCTGCAGCAGGCATGCACAGCTTCACATCGATGTCCGGCTCACAACTCTACCGAGCGGAGCCACGCCCTCTCCTGAATGTGCCTGCACGTACACACGCTCTGCCTCTGCCCCCACCACTATGTGAACTTAGCCGGAATCGTATGTAAATCACTAGCGCTGCCTGCAGACAGTTCTGAAGCAGCGCTTTCATTGTTTACTGGGTCTGGGACTCTGTCTCTCCTGGGGGGCCCTGTGGGCCCCCCTGACTTAGGGGCCCGGTCGCAATTGCGACCGCTGCGACCCCTATAGCTACGCCACTGGATAGCCGTAATCTCGCGATGCGCAGTGCCGGTATAGTGTTCCTTCCGTGTGCTGGCATCAGCCTCAGGGAAAGAACTGCGCATGCGCAAGCTCGCGCATCGCGAGATTACGGCTATCTATCGTTGATGAAAGGAGGAGACATAGGCGTTTTTTATTATATATGTGCAAAAAGGTCTTATTAGTGCTCTGTATAAAGTATTCTTTTCAAAAAGGTGGGATTAGTCTATTTTATCCCATTTATATAATACCTTTATAGCTCAACAGTGAAAGAAAAGTGAAAGGGTGGTTTCTCTTTATTTTGGGAACTCTTTCCCTATTTGTGTAATAAGATGTTATTAAACCAGTTTGTGAATTCGTACAAAAAAATAATAAACAATATCAATTGCTATATATAGAAGTGTAATCTATCCGGTGAGATGTGTGTTAGACCGGTGGTTCAGTTAAATCCGAAGATCTCTAGATCTGAATTCAGACCTGCTGGGAGAAGGCTGCCAAAGTCATATATTCTCCTAGACTCGGCTCGGGACATTCTCATAATGTGATTGCCCCCTCTCCAGT
Source organism: Bufo bufo (assembly GCF_905171765.1). Taxonomy (NCBI): domain Eukaryota; kingdom Metazoa; phylum Chordata; class Amphibia; order Anura; family Bufonidae; genus Bufo; species Bufo bufo. The sequence continues at coordinate 72,240,452 of NC_053393.1, forward strand.
GTACGTCCACCCTTTCCAGGGCCACGAAAGAGATACCCCTAAAGTCGCTTTTATGGGAGACTGAAAGATATTAGTCCAAACAAAACCAAGAAGTATGAACATGGTACTGGTGGACTGCAGAAACCCAAAAATAAGGGAAATAGAAAATCGAGTCATAACGAAAAAACGCATGTAAAACGCACCTGACTCTAAACTATAAGATACTAGAAGTAGTGCACACCTCCTGATAGATTCCATTTAGAAACACACAAGGGAATCAAATGCCAAAATATTACATGTCAAGATTTTAAGATATCAGTCCAAAAATAAGGGAAAATAAAATCGAGAAGTGTGAACACAGTATTGGTAGACTGTAGAGGTATCAGCCCCTAAAAGTTGAGATGTTTGAGACCACAGGTGACCCACTGAGGAAGAGATAAGCCATCTCGAAACACGTCTGGGCGGAATACCTGTGTGTGAAACAAATATACAATATACATGGCCATGTATTAAATCTTACCGTCAAGAAAGTTAATTTCGCTTTATCTACGAAGCGCATAGATGGACCAAATCTCACGAGAATTGGGACGAGATCCCGAAAGACGCTGCAAATCGAAACCAACAAGGCTGGAGCGTGGTGGAGCTGTGGGACACCACTGAAAGAATCTCTACACGTAAAAAAAGCTTTCCTTGATCAGCGCAACGTACCGTGAGTACTAAATATGTACATTAGATCCTCTATAGACGGGTGAACCTATCAACTCTGAAAGTTTGGGACCACGTAGGAATTGTGTCCCCCCATACAGAGACCAGAAGCCCTATATGTATGGACTGACTACATGACAATTGCCATCGGGATTTCTATCTATGCAAATAGAAGACCAAATTAGTATTCCTATTACATTGCAAACAATTGATGTGTTTTTAACATTTTATAGTGATAAAGTTTTATTATTGATGTATATGAACAGGATGTATATCGCCTAGGCATATTGCGGTTTTATTGTATAATAAATTTGTATGTTTCCACATATCCTCCAGATGTTTTGAGTGCCAGGTCAATTTTCCAATTACATAAAATCAAGAACAAGGGGTGTTTCTTTTACCTTGAGCACCAGTCACGGTTATCCACAGTGAGCCATCTGTATACCATATACAAATGTGAACAATGCCTTAAAGTGGTTGTCGCATTTATCATGTAGAGAAAGCACTAATGTATTGTGATTGTCCATATTGCCTCCTTTGCTGGCTTGATTCATTTTTCCATCACATTATACACTGCTTGTATCCAGGGGTTACGATCACCCTGAAATCCAGCAGCGGTGGTCGTACTTGCATACTATAGAAAAAAGCACCGGCATATGCACAGTCTCGTGGTCCCGGCCACTAGAAAGACTGGCACCTTTTCCTATAGTGTTTCCTATAGTGTGCAAGCACGTCCACCACTGCTGCATTGCAGGGTGGTCGTAACTATGGAAACGAGCAGTGTATAATGTGATGTAAAAATGAATCAAGCCGGCAATCAAGGATCAATATGGACAATCACAATACATTAGTAAGTGCCTTGTATTAACTTTCTCTACATGATAAATGCCACTTGCTGAAGTGAGACGACCCCTTTAACTGAATGAGATGCCTATGGGTGACTTCACATCAGCGTTGTGTTATCCGTATTTCTGTTCTGCCAGAGGAATAGAAGAACAGAATAAAATTCATCCCTTTTGAGCATCAGTTGTGCTCAGTTTGCATCAGTTTTGGGTCAGTTTCAACAGGTTTCAGTTATTTTTAACAGGAGGAAAAGTACAAAAGGCTGGGCATTTTGGCTGGGGCAACATAGCGATCATGGTCATGACGCCCAATGCTCTACCTAACATCATGTGTGGCGGTGCAGCCACTGAACTGAGTGGGGTCACAGCGCAACATCGCAAGTTACCACAACCCCAGAATGGTAAAGAAAAAGTGTAGTGACCAATATCTCCATGTAGCCCCAGCCTTACTCCTGTCAGAAATATCTAAAACCTGATGGAACTACACAAACTGAGCACAACTGATGCAGGAAATAACCCTTTCATAAAAATGGGGATTAAAGCAGATTTTTTCCCCCGTATTTTCTATTTTCTTTTCCACTGACAGAACAGAAGACACAATGTAATATGAACTTAGATGCTGCTTAATGGGAGGGGGGGGGGGGGGGGGGGGGGTAGGTTACTACCCTTCATTGAAGAGACTCAGTGGTGTATGGAGACTTATCCAGCATCTAGGACATCTCACCCAGCCTACCAGTACCCTGCTCTGCACTGATGAGGGGCAAGAAATGCGAAACAGCTGTCCACAAATGGACGTTTCTGGTTTGGCTGCTTTGATTTAATTAGCATTCATTTTTTTTCCATGTAACATTGCCTGAAAAAGATGTCTCCACACGTCTTTTTCCAGATTGTCCATAATTCAGAAGGCATGCAAATATAAATGTAATGCATGTGCAATATATGGACTATTGTCTGTCCATGGTTTAGTCACACTGGATAGAAAACATTCTCTCTGTAAATGACAGGCACTTTCACATACTTGTGGTCATTCTTGATGAATTACCATTATTGACAGCAGTGATTGGGATGCCATGTAATAGGGGTAACGCTGTCTGGATTCACCATCCATTGTCACTCCCTGCTCGGTGGGGAGTGTCCAGGGTCTATGGAGCAACTGGACAGGAGCTCAGAGCTCTCACATTGCATCTGCCAGAGGCTGGAGCTCAACAAACTTCCCTAGACAGATTTCTCCTACTGGCTTCATGCTCAGTACTGTGTGATCTAATGATGCTCCTAGGCTCAGGATCTGTGAGCTGCAGCAGAAGACCTTCAGATAACTGCATTACATGCATTCATACCCTCCTGGTGCTTCTTGTCATTGACTGCCAGGCTATAAATGCTCAACTGCCAAGATTTTTGACACAAAATGCTGGTAGAGCAACTGGATTAGACTCAGGGGTCCTGATCTGCTCTTTGAAAGAAGTAGAAAACATGGGGTATGAAAAACAGGCTTGGAAGACCAATGGAATGGATGTTGTTGATGCCACAAGAGGGGTTCCTCTCAATACCAGGAAGGGCTGCAAGAAGAGAAATGTAGACATGGAAGGTGTCTCCTCTACAGTACCAAAATCTGCTCTAAATGTAGATGTCTATTCTCTAAACGTCCATGACTCTCAAAGGCCAAGGAATGGTGGGCATCTTACTGCAGTGTTGCCAGCTTTGCCTCCAACTATTTCCACTCCTTACCCGACATCTCTTGTGCCAAAACCAATTCATGTTCTCTCCAGCTTTCCAGTTACTCCTGTGCTACCTCCTCTCACCTCCAAATATAGACCTGTTCGCTCTATTTACCCGCGAGCCATATCTTCATCCTACACCGTACGAGTCCCAGCAGGAGGAGCCCTTGGGGAAACCATATTTACCATTCTAGACAGGAGGTATCGGGCTAAATGGTTTGAAATCAGCTGGCCCTCCAACCCCCCGGTAAGGATAGAAAGTGGATCTGGACGGTTGTATCTAAGCCATAAATTGCAAGGTGGACAGACTGAGATACAAGTGAAAGTGCATAACCTGGAGCAAGGTAAGGAACAGGCATTGTGTCACCACTATATTCAGTTTCCAAACTGATAGTGGGAGAATGGGGAGTAGTAGGGAAAAAAATATGATAATCTTGACTCCATGGGGGAGATTTATCAAACTGGTGTAAAGTAGAACTGGCTTTGTTGTCCATAGCAACCAATCAGATTCCACCTTTCATTTTTCACAGCTCCTTTGAAAATGAAAGGAGGAATCTGATTGGCTGCTATGGGCAACTAAGCCAGTTCTATTTTACACCAGTTTGATAAATCTCCCCCCCCCCCCCCCCCCCATATCTGCAGTACTACTCATGTTTAACTGTAGATAATGGTTCAAAATCAGGCCGACAGGTTCCTTTTAACCCATAAAAAGGTTGATAGAAATTAAAATCTTACTTTTGTGTATTGCAAAAAAAAAAGTTATGGCTGTTATGACTATGAATGTGAGAAGGGCTGGCGAAGAGTTTGGGGGGCACACTGTTTGCCTGTATGGGGATCTGAAATTCCTGATGGCAGCCCTGTCTGTAGCCCGGACAACCTCATGGGTGGCAGAGGACACATCTCATGAAACCATATAACCTTACCAAAATAAATAATTAAAAGACACGAGACACTTTAGTGTGGAATAAATAGGCCGTGTTGCTTTATTTTTGGGGTTTTACCAAGTTATCATACCAATTTAGCAATAAATATCAATAAATAATCCAACCATAAAATATAAATAACTGAATAAATACTTAAATCTCATTAACTTTAGGGACCATTAAGTCCACCCAGCACGAGCTGGGTGACCGATCACCCCCAAAATAGGCAACACGACAATAAAAAAAGGAGGGAGGGCGGGGCGCTGCTCCTTGAAGGGTGCTCCACTGGAACTGACAGCTGATGACCGTGTGCTGTCACTTTTATCCATACAGATTTCCCGCTGAAAATGACAGCTGCCAATCAGCTGTCCAGCATTTTTCCCGCTTCAGAACAGCTGGCCAATCCTACAGCTGTTCCAAGCGCCACGTCTCTAGGCAGATCACCAGAAGGACCGGCCAAAACCGGATTCCTGTCAGGTAACCCTAAAATTGAAGGAAAAAGAAGTGGGCGGGGGGGGGGGGGGGGAGAGAAAATCCTACAAAACAGCATCATTAACAGAAACCTTACAATTGAAATAAAATAAAATCCAGTGCCCCTGCCACCATGTGTCCCCCCAAGCTATACGCTCTGGGGGGGGGGGCCTTCATTCTCCGAGTGGATGCAGTGACCTCACCAGGCGCATGGCCCAGAGGTGGACCCACAGACATTCATGGCATACCATGTAAATTTTCCATAAATTTCTGAGTTGGCAATACCCCTTTAAGAAAGAATTGAGACATGTTGGTCCTGTCTCTCTCAGAAAATGGAAAATCTTTTTGAAATAGATCCATCAGGACATAGGACACCAGCGCCAGTCCATGTTATCCAGGGGTGTTTGTAGATGCCTGGTGCACCTTGTGGCATGGTGGAGAGGCATGATGAGACCCAGGGCATTGGGCTAAACAGCCAGGTCACATGACCCTGGTGCCAGTTGCTAGCAATGCCACTGGTTGTCACCCAAATAAGGAAGGCTTATATCATTTGGATCAAAATACTCTTGGTATCAAATATAATTGATGAGATTTAGGAAACTGCCTAATATTGGTTGCCCATAGCAACCAATCACAGCACAGCTTTCATTTTGTATTCTGCTCTTGAATAATGAAAGCTGCGCTGTGATTGGTTGCTGTGGACAACACAGGCAGTTTTTCTTATAGACCGTTTTCATACATTTGCGACAGTTGTGCCGGTCAGATTTCACCTTTCTTTTTTTTCCCTATTTTAACAAATATATGGTTGCCACATACAGAACATGTGGGGTCCTGAAATATTCATAGTAACAATAGGAACCTCCATATATTGCAGACGACTACTATATATATATATATATATATTATACTGTGCTCATTCGTGTTAATTACTTTACACAGTTTAGTGTCGTCTGCAATGTATAGAAGACTTGGAAATGATAATGAAATAATGATATTCTCTAAAGAACTTAAAAAATTCATGAAATGTTCTTACTATGTTCAAATATTTCTCTTGAGTCGTGTTTGATGTGACTTTTTAGCCCTGCATCTGATGTTATCTGATGTATAAATGTAGCCGGAGCTCTGATGGCAGGGTATCGACAGGGGATCTGCCTTTAGGGAAGGTCTGAAAATTTAGTTCAAGGTTATCTGATTTGAGAAACCATTTATAAAGCACTTTACGAGGAGTAAACCCCACAGGGCACTGGTATTGGCTTATTTCATAATATGAACCAATTAAAATGGATTCTTGCAGGTTTAAAGGGAACCTGTCGCATTGTGCAGGACAATCTGCAGGCTGTATATTATAGAGCATGACATCACAACCGCAATACATAACATATCTATCTAACAACGAATTGTGGGTAAATACTCTGCAATGTTTAATAAGGGTAACATATGTACAGTTAATTAAAAATAAATAAATTCATGAAATGGTTCAGAATCATATGACCAAAATAACTAAATAATGAATTTCCAGGTATTCAATCAATGAACTCAACAATCCTTGGACCCTGTCCACCCGGCATTAGCTGGGCGACAAAGCCCCACTACAAAACATTGCAACAAGCAATGTCCTGTGAAATGAAACTGTGGAGGGAGCGCGCAGCCTGATGCACACTCATACAGAGAAGGCTGTCAGAATAGGACCACCCACCGGACTCCTAATCATAGAATGAGCAGGGAATTAAATAAATATATTGCAAGTAAGGCCTCATGCACATGACCATGTCCGTATTGCGGTCCATAAACCACAGATCTGCAAAATTCAGAGACCTTCCGTGTGCAGTCTGCATTTTTCTCACTCCCATCACTAGATATGACTATTCTTGTCCACAATATGCACAAGTATAGGGCACGTTGTATAATTTTCAAGACAGAGATATGGATGTGGGCTACACATAGATGTCATCCATGTGCTTTCCTTTTAAAAAAAAATATATATATGGTTGTTCTGTCCTCCTTATGTGTGAAGGTACATAGCTTGACAGACAGCTAAACCTTATCCAGGCAATGAATTGACAATGGAGTAACGTTCCAACTTTATCTTTATTGCAAGGATTTAAATCAGTGGTAAAACTTGGGAACAGAAAAAACAATGCGCTTACTAATGGGGTCTGACATATAGTAATGCATATACAAACACAGATGCATATCTAAACCAGAGCATGCTAACTATCTGCATAACAAGCATGGTCCCTAGCTGCTAACTATAAGCTGCTATAAAGGAGAGGAAAAGGATATGCAAAATACATAGGAAAACAGATGCAAAACAGGCTGTAATGTGGCTACGTGACATACCAGCGATGCTACTGTGAGCTTAGACGTAGAGGATGTCTCAGAGACTTCCAAGCCATGTGCTATCCTCATGCAGTGATGACTGTGAATGAAGAAAATGGCTGCTATGTGCAGGGATGATGAAGCTGAAGTAGACCAAACTTGTAGTGTGAAATACCTGCGATTGTATGTAAAACGGCCACTAGATGGTGCTGTACAATCCACAGATAATTATACAAAAAACATATTAACTATGTATGAAAGTTATGCATAAATTAACAATAAACTTGCTGAAGGCATGACACTGGATATTTGTCCTTATACTGGATATTTGCCCACAACACTAGGATTGGGGGGGGGGGGGGGGGTTTTTTTCAAAACTGATGTAAAGGAAATCTAGCCTAGTTGCCCATAGGAACCAATCAGATCCCACCTTTCATTTTTCAGAGCGCCTTAGGAAAATGAAAGTTGGAATTTGATTGGTTGCTAAGTGCAACTAAGCCAGTTTTCCATTGCACCAGTTTTCAGAAATCTCCCCCTATATTAATTATACTACCTGCAGATCAGATACCATGTTCAATATGATTGCCCTACGTAAATGGCTTTAAAGGGGTTCTCCCGGCTTGTACTATTGATGACCTATCCTCAGGATAGGTCATCAATATTAGATCGGCAGAGGTCCAACACCTGGCCACCCCTGCTATACAGGGAGTGCAGAATTATTAGGCAAGTTGTATTTTTGAGGATTAATTTTATTATTGAACAACAACCATGTTCTCAATGAACCCAAAAAACTCATTAATATCAAAGCTGAATATTTTTGGAAGTAGTTTTTAGTTTGTTTTTAGTTTTAGCTATTTTAGGGGGATATCTGTGTGTGCAGGTGACTATTACTGTGCATAATTATTAGGCAACTTAACAAAAAACAAATATATACCCATTTCAATTATTTATTTTTACCAGTGAAACCAATATAACATCTCAACATTCACAAATATACATTTCTGACATTCAAAAACAAAACAAAAACAAATCAGTGACCAATATAGCCACCTTTCTTTGCAAGGACACTCAAAAGCCTGCCATCCATGGATTCTGTCAGTGTTTTGATCTGTTCACCATCAACATTGCGTGCAGCAGCAACCACAGCCTCCCAGACACTGTTCAGAGAGGTGTACTGTTTTCCCTCTTTGTAAATCTCACATTTGATGATGGACCACAGGTTCTCAATGGGGTTCAGATCAGGTGAACAAGGAGGCCATGTCATTAGATTTTCTTCTTTTATACCCTTTCTTGCCAGCCACGCTGTGGAGTACTTGGACGCGTGTGATGGAGCATTGTCCTGCATGAAAATCATGTTTTTCTTGAAGGATGCAGACTTCTTCCTGTACCACTGCTTGAAGAAGGTGTCTTCCAGAAACTGGCAGTAGGACTGGGAGTTGAGCTTGACTCCATCCTCAACCCGAAAAGGCCCCACAAGCTCATCTTTGATGATACCAGCCCAAACCAGTACTCCACCTCCACCTTGCTGGCGTCTGAGTCGGACTGGAGCTCTCTGCCCTTTACCAATCCAGCCACGGGCCCATCCATCTGGCCCATCAAGACTCACTCTCATTTCATCAGTCCATAAAACCTTAGAAAAATCAGTCTTGACGTTTCAGCTTGTGTGTCTTGTTCAGTGGTGGTCGTCTTTCAGCCTTTCTTACCTTGGCCATGTCTCTAAGTATTGCACACCTTGTGCTTTTGGGCACTCCAGTGATGTTGCAGCTCTGAAATATGGCCAAACTGGTGGCAAGTGGCATCTTGGCAGCTGCACGCTTGACTTTTCTCAGTTCATGGGCAGTTATTTTGCGCCTTGGTTTTTCCACACGTTTCTTGCGACCCTGTTGACTATTTTGAATGAAACACTTGATTGTTCGATGATCACGCTTCAGAAGCTTTGCAATTTTAAGAGTGCTGCATCCCTCTGCAAGATATCTCACTATTTTTGACTTTTCTGAGCCTGTCAAGTCCTTCTTTTGACCCATTTTGCCAAAGGAAAGGAAGTTGCCTAATAATTATGCACACCTAATATAGGGTGTTGATGTCATTAGACCACACCCCTTCTCATTACAGAGATGCACATCACCTAATATGCTTAATTGGTAGTAGGCTTTCGAGCCTATACAGCTTGGAGTAAGACAACATGCATAAAGAGGATGATGTGGTCAAAATACTCATTTGCCTAATAATTCTGCACGCAGTGTATATATAGAGATGGGAGCTGGAAGCAAAAGGCTGTATACAATATGTAGTGGTCATGTCAGGGTACTGCAGCTCAGTACGCCAGCAGCAGAAATTACACAGTTGACACAGACTTCTGCTTCTGTATAGTTTCTGGTACTGCGGCTGAGTGAAACAGCTGATCGGTGGGGTTGCTAGTTGTCAGACCCCCAACGATGTGATATTGAAGACCTATCCTAAGGATCAGGGGCATAACTAGAAAAGGCTGGCCCCCTCCCACGGCTAGTCAAAACCGCTCATGCAATCTCCCACCCACCCAGTCAGAGGCGGATTGGCCATAGACTTTACAGGGAAATTTCCCAGTGGGCCGATGCCCAGGGGGCTGCCTGAGCCCTCCTCACGGCCGGCCAGTGGAAGTTTTTGGGGGTTAATTTTGTTCTGCTGGTGGCAGTATAATGTGATGGACTGTGGTATTTGGCTCAGTTAGGGTGGTATAATGTGCCACAATATGGTATTGCTATCCCTGCCCTGCATTCATTTGGATCCAACTACAAAACGGGGCCACTTTTAGTATTTTTTCCAGGGCCACTTTAAGTTCCCAGTCCACCCCTGCACCCAGTCATGTAAAAAATAAAAATGCACAGGACAGGAGGAAAAATCAAGACTCTACTTTCCAGCATACTGCCTGGGCCACCTTAGTCCCCCACACAGTAGTTATGCCCTCTTAGTGCCCCCCTTACAGTAGTGCTGCTGCTGCTTTAGTGACCCCCTTACAGTAGGGAAACTCCTATGGTGTTAATAAAATTAAAATAGCAATACTTACCCAGCTCAGTTCCCCTGATAAACGGAGCACATTGTGCTCTTCCCAACAGAAGGTGCAATGCACTGACATCATTGCACAAGCTGAGTTGAGCAGGAGAGCGAACAGGCCTCTCCTATTTAGCTCAGCAGGTGCAATTATGTCACTGCATTGCACCTGCCAGGAAGAACACAGGTTGGGGAATGAGGCCAGAGTCCTAATGGATGACAGATACAGTAGTCGGGCCCAAATTTCAGACCACAGTCTAGATGGGTCCCCCATTGAGGTGTCACCACGTGTTGCTGCTCTTTGGAGGGGATGGTAAAGCGTGGTGCACCCCAATGGGAAATAAGTCCAGAGAGTCAGGGTTTGTAATAAACCAGTGTGCTTCTTTACTGGAGGAACTCCAAAACAATACAGGCAAGGCACTGAGATGGCTTCTCCAGTCTCCTTCCTGGCAGAAGAATGTTTTGCACTGAGGAAAGGCCTTAGCTAGCTGTTCCTCTCTCTCACAAGGCTGGTACCCTGGCCAAAGGGCTGGTGGCCCAGGGTCTGTGACTCAGTCATCCGACTGGCCGTCTGGTCAAAGGGCTGGTGACCCAGAGTCTGTGTCGGAGTATTCCCATCTCAGCATCTTCTTCTGGTCACTCGTGCAGTCTAGCAAAGTTTCTTCTACTAAACACTGGTTCCTGTCTTCATACAACTAGGGGCTCTGACTGCTCTCCTTATATACAGTACAATTTCGAACTGAACTAGAACCTTCTAGAATGGAGAACTAGGACGGAGAAGCACAGTCTAAACAGCAACCATGTTGCAATTTCAGTTTGCCATAGACTTCTTTAGAGTTTCAAAACAAGTCTATGGGAATGACTAAGCAGTTTTTCCAGACATAATCAAGTCTTAAAGACGTAAACAACAGAGCTAAACTTGACAGTCAAAAGGTCAGTGTGTCTGTTTTTGTCCCCTCCAAAACTTTGCATAGTCCCTTATAGTAATTGTGGAAGATTTCACAGTGCATAGATAAATAATCCTAAAATCTCTCAGTATTAGCTGGCTGTCCTTTCCACAGGACAGTGCAGATATAGTGCAATAACAGTGCAAATGAATTGGATGTATTACAATAAACATATAAAATGTAGTTCAACAACAAAACAGTAGAAGTGTAAACAACGACATAAATCATAGTGTAAGTTAACCCTCCCAAGTGCACTAAAGTAGTGAGTTGATGCCTTTGCATAGTATCATTAGGGGCAAATGTCCACAAACATTCATAGTCCAAAGTGTCCTTGCTCCAGGGCAGTACACTCGCCTGGGAGTACACACGCACACAGTAATCATTACTGGCAAACGAGGCCCTACGGCTGCTATGGTGGTAGTTTTGACCCTGCTACGATGATAGGTCATCAATATCTGTAGCGCAGATAACCCCTTTAAATGCTTACAATTAACCTTGTGATACAGAATACAAGTAACACAGGGACAATTACTTCATGAAAAAAAGTTGTTCTTGAAATTCATGTGTGTTGATTCATCTGTTTGCAGATGGTGACTGGTATTTGTGCCACATAACCATTGTTGTTCCCCGAGAGGAGAGTCTGGAGTGGACCATGTACCCATTCCCGTACCTGGCTTGTGCGAACCTTGAAGCACCAAAAGGCACTTTTGTGTACCAGCTGTTGGCCCATTACTACAATGACGAGAGCTCTGGGGGTGGCATATCTTACCATCTCATGGAAGGTAACATCAAGCTGTATACTTAAGGAGTATGTGTCTATGGCATGTCTATGGCTCCCATGCAGACCTACATCCAATTAAAATACAAAAAAACATGTATATATAAGTCCTCCTATATTGAGTTATTAAAACTGTATTTCTGACTTTTTGGATTCTTTGCAGGTGGTGACCAGCGCTTCGAGGTGGATAAAGATACTGGAGTTATCAGTACAACTGGTTTATCGGTAATGTGGAACATGGAATATGCTCTCACAGTTCAGGCCACCGATAAACACGGAAAAAAGAGCCCATACGCGTCTATCTCCATCCTGGTTGGATTACGGCCACCGCAGTTTACCAATATGACTTACAGTCTGTATGTCCCAGAAAACACAGCCGTTGGGGAGAAGTAAGTAGAAACCTCAGTTTTGTGAATGTGTGTGTTATGTAAAGAAAAACAGATAGCCAAAGCCAGTCAGCTTCATGGACATTGCTCACAATAGGGGTCCATGGTGGGGGTGGGGTAAAACCCAGACTCATAGCATTGGAGGAGAGAAGAAATCCAGCAGCTCTTTTAGAATAAAAATCTAGGGGGTAATTTACTATCAGATATATGCCAGTTTTCTGGAGTGTATCTGGCACATATTGTGGTACAAAGGACCTTTGCGCCGCAATCTGAATCTTTTCCCCACTCACGCCAGCTCTAAAAAAGTGGGCGTGGCATGGGCAGAGAGGACGCCTGTTTTTGGTGTAGAAAATGGTCTAAATTTAAGCTATCAAGGAAGCTGGCTTACATTTAGACTGGCGGTGGATGCAACAAAGTTATGTAGAGACTGGCGCCTCTACATAACTTTGGTGGATCCAACGCCAGGGCAAGGGGTTATTAAGACCGGCATCTAAAACGCCGGTCCTAAGAAATGACCACCCTAGTTCTATATTGTGGTGTACAAATGGCAGATAGAATCAACTCGACACACTGCAAGTATGCTTGCGCAATTCAGGTGGCTGTAACCCTTCCTAATAGCTAGTTTTGATTCAACAGTCTGTAGTTTAAAGGGGTTTTGTCGAACTCCTATATTGATGACCTATTCTCAAGAAATGCATGGGACTGAGTTGCAACTAAGCCATGTGACCGATGAACGTGATGTCCCTAGGCTAGGAAGAGGCCACAGCCTGAGCTGATCGGCGGGGGTTCCGGTAATCAGACCCCCACAATTAGATATTCATAAATCCCAGAAAACCCCTTTAAATAGTATAGCTTTATCCTATTGAATAAAACCAAGGTGGACATGTGACTAGAGCAAGTAAGGTTATAATGTAATTAGTGTTGAGCGAATTAAAGACCACGAAGTGGACTTCAATGCGAATTTCAGGGAAAATTAGATTCACTGCAAAGCCGAATTTCCTCGGGCTTCGTGATAATGAATTGATTTTCCATGAAATGGGTTAAAACATTTTTTTATTCTTACCTCATCAATTTGAGCTCGAAGAGCAGTCCGCTGCCATCTTGATTGAATATCCTGAACAAAATCCTGTGCGGCGTGACGTACGACATCACCATGTCGGGTCTCTTGGTGACGTCATCACGGGCAACACAAGATTTCGCGCTGAATCTTTAATCAAGATGGTGGCCTCGCTGAAACGGATAAAGTAAGTATGATTTTATAGACCTTTTTTTATTATCCACTTTAATATTAAACTCAGATGCCACAATCAACAATAAACGCGGCATCTGACGGCGTTCCCTGTCATTGCACCCACTACTTACAAAGAAGTGCGCTTAGTGGCAAAGTAATTTGTCAGGAAGCAAATTCTTTGGTAAAATTCGGCAAAACTTCGCTCATCGCTAAATGTAATACATACTGTAATTGTTGCGTAAGTGGATCTGGATCAACTGTGTCACTGGCACAAATCTGGCTTAGGGCTACTCCTACGAGCTTTATTTAACCTCTTATGTCCTGGTACTTAAGGACACAGGGCGTACAGGTACGTCCTGTATAGTTCCGATCACCGCCGCAAAATCAATCAGCAGGCACCCTGGGTCAATGCCGAGGGGGGTCCTGCGACCCCCCGTATCGGCGATCGCTGCAAACCGCAGGTCAATTCAGACCTGCGGTTTGCAGCGCTTTCGGAAGTTTCTGATCCCCGCGGTCCGTGAGCGCGGGGATCAGAAACTTCAAAATGCCTTTTTTTAACGTTTAACTGCAGCCCTGCAGCCCTCTTTGTGATGTGCCGGCGGGCGCAGCGCGGGGGGAGTGCGGGCGGTGCGATGGCCGAGCGGTTAGAAAGCTGCTTGAAACGGCTGACATCCTCACACAGATGTCACCCGTTTAACCCCTTCCATGCCGTGGTCCGTAGGGACCGCTGTATGGAAAGGGTTAACAGGGAGGGAGCTCCCTCCCTCTCCCATCCGGGGCTGCTGTGCCTTTTCAGCCCCCGATTCTTGACGGGATCACAGAGGGAGGGGGCCCCCCTCCCTCCCCATCACCCGCTGCTCTGTTGTGGCAGCGAGTAATGGTTACCATGGCAACCGGACGCCTTCACAGGCTTCCGGCTGTCCATGGTGCTGATCAAACTTCTGCTAAAGGCAGAAGTCTGATCAGACTAAGTAAAGTGAAAATACAGTACAGTTACAAGTGGGTCTGTGTAAAAAAAAAATGTTAAAAAGTGAAAAAAAAGTAGTAAATAAAAAAACATATTTGTCACTGATTAAAAATTTTAAAAATAAAATTCCCTACACATGTTTGATATCACCGCGTCCATAACGATCTGATCTATAAAATGGTCATGTTACTTTCCCTGCACAGTGAATGTCATAAAAAATTAAAAATAAAAACTATGATGAAATTGAAATTTTGCCCACCTTACTTCCCAAAAAAGGTAATAAAACTGATAAAAAAAAGTCGTATGTACGCCAAATTAGTACCAATCAAACCGTCACCTCATCCCGCAAAAAAATAGCCCCTACATGAGACAATGGCCCAAAAAATAAAAAAAACTATGGATCTCAGACTAAAACATAAATCTTTTTGTTTCAAAAATGCTTTTTTATGTTAAACGTAAAACAAAATTAAAAAGTAGACATATTAGGTATCGCCGCATCCGTAAGAACCTGCTCTATAAAAATACCACATGACCTAAACCCTGAGGTGAAGACCGTAAAAAAATTAAATAAAAAACGGTGTCAAAAAAGTTATTTTTTGTCACCTTACATCACATAAAATGTAATAGCAGGCGATCAAAAAGTCGTATGCCCCCCAAAATAGTGTCAATCTAACCGTCATCTCTTCCCGCAAAAATTATACCCAACCTGAGACAATCGCCTAAAAACTGAAAAAACTATGGCTCTCAGACTATCGAGACACTAAAACATGATTTGTGTAAAACATAAATAAAATAAAAAAAGGTATACATATTAGGTATCACCGCATCCGTAAGAACCTGCTCTATAAAAATAGCACATGATCTAACCTGTCAGATGAACGTTGTAAATAATAAAAAAATAAAAACGGTGCCAAAACAGCAATTTTTTGGCAAATTTTCCATTTTAATCCATTTTTCCCATAACAAAGCAAGGGTTAACAGCCAAACAAAACTCAATATTTATTGCCCTGATTCTGTAGTTTACATAAATGCCCCATATGTGGTTGTAAACTGCTGTACGGGCACACGGCAGGGCGCAGAAGGAAAGGAATGCCATATGGTTTTTGGAAGGCAGTTTTTGCTGGACTGGTTTTTTGACACCATGTCCCATTTGAAGCCCCCCTGATGCACCCCTAGAGTAGAAACTCCAAAAAGGGACCCCATTTAAGAAACTTCACCCCTCAAGGTATTAAAAACTGATTTTACAAACTTTGTTAACCCTTTAAGTGTTCCACAAGAGTTAAGGGCAAATGGAGATGAAATTTCAGAATTTCTATTTTTTGTTACCTTGCCTCACAAAATGTGTAATATAGAGCAACCAAAAATCATATGTACCCTAAAATAGTACCAAAAAAACTGCCTCCTTATCCCGTAGTTTCCAAAATGGGGTCACTTTTTTGGAGTTTCTATTCTAGGGGTGCATCAGGCGGCTTCAAATGGGACATGGTGTCTAAAAACCAATCCAGCAAAATCTGCCTTCCAGAAACCATATGGTGTTCCTTTTCTTCTGCGCCCTGCCGTGTGCCCGTACAGTAGATTACGACCAAATATGGGGTGTTTCTATAAACTACAGAATCAGGGCAATAAATATAGAATTTTGTTTGGCTGTTAACCTTTGCTTTGTTACAGGAAAAAATGGATTAAAATGGAAAATTTGCAAAAAAATTTAAATTCTGAAATTTCATCTCCATTTGCCAATAACTCTTGTTAACAAAGGGTTAACAAAGTTTTTAAAATCAGTTTTGAATACCTTGAGGGGTGTAGTTTCCAAAATGGGGTAATTTTGGGGTGGTTTCTATTATGTAAGCCTCACAAAGTGACTTCAGACCTGAACTGGTCCTTAAAAAGTGGGTTTTGGAAAATTTCTGAAAAATTTCAAGATTTGCTTCTAAACTTCTAAGCCTTGTAAGGTCCCCAAAAAATAAAATGGCATTCCCAAAATGATCCAAACATAAAGTAGATATATGGGGAATGTAAAGTAATAACTATTTTTGGAGGTATTACTATGTATTATAGAAGTAGAGAAATTGAAACTTGGAAATTTGCTAATTTTTTCAAACTTTTGGTAAATTTGGTATTTTTTTATAAATAAAAAATTATTTTTTTGGACTCCAGTACAATATGTGACGAAAAAACAATCTCAGAATGGCCTGGATAAGTAAAAGCGTTTTAAAGTTATTCACACATAAAGTGACACTGGTCAGATTTCCAAAAAATGGCCTGGTCCTTAAGGTGAAAATGAGCCCGGTCCATAAGGGGTTAAGTGGCCCATCATTCATAACTTCTAGCTGGAATAATAAAGGAATGGCACAACATAGTCATAAGAAAAGAGGCTCCAAAATTGTTATTACATGGGGAATGCAGGAGAGGTTCCTCTTTAAAATGGGTCCCCATTATATTGCCCAGTTTTACCAACTAGGATAGAAGAATCTGTTGTTTTCTCTTTTGCTTAGAGAGACAGAACCGACAGGTAATGAATATACATTTCAGATGTAACAGTATAGAAGATTAAATTGCTGCGCTATGGTCCTGCCATCCAGGATTATGATTATTTTCTGCATTGTTTCCCAGACAATTGTCAGTATAGCATTATGGTCGCCAGCAGGGGGTGCACTTCTGCTGATGCCTATAAATTTTGATTGGCAGAGCATACACACACGATAGAGTACAACAGGATAGCGGTCAGTACTGTATGTGTCAACCTATTGCTTGATAAAATGTGCACATGCCGCCAACCCCACAGTGTACCAATATCTTTAACCTTTATGGTCATTTATTCAGTCTAGAAACTCAAGTTTCTCCTCCTGTCATGCAGTTTATGTGAGCGACACCTTCCCTGAATAAATTTTATGCACATAGCCTTTTAAATTACCTTTAAAAAAATTAGCAAAACTTACAGATGTATTAAAGGGATTTTCCAAGACTTAAATATTGATGACCTATTCTCAGGATACGTTATCAGTATCTCATCGGTGGGAGTCTGACACCCGGGACCCCCGCTGATCAGCTGTTTTAGAAGGCACCAATGCTCGGAGTAGCGCTGCTGCCTTCACACAGCTTTTCCTAGGCCAAGTTAATGGGGCTAAGCTGCGATACCAAGCACAGTTAAAAAATCTCGGAAAATCCTTTTAAACAAGGTTCTCCACATATGGTTGCTTTTGTTGGCCCCTTTTCTCATAAAGATCCCCATATGCCACAAACACTCAACCAATTATATGGCTTTAGGTGCAATGTACGGCGCTGTGCTTGATATGCAGCAATAAGGCCGCGGCGCTCACAATAGCGCCGGTGCCTTCTCTAACAGCTGATCGGCTGGGGTCCCAGGTATTGGACCCCCATCGATCATACTGTATACTGATGACCTATCCTGAGCATAGGTCATCAGTATAAACATCTTAAAAAAACATTTTAAAAACAATAGAAAACTGACAATAAATTAAAACCAGTAAAAACACTGTAAAGATTTTTAAATGCAAAATGAATTGCTAAAATGCTAAATCTTTTTTTTTTTTTCTTGTAGAACGGCAGTGGTGGAAGCGGTGTCCTTTCAAGGCAAACCTATCACCTACACCATCCTAATGAATCCCAGTGGTCTGTTCAGCATTAACCAAGAGAGCGGGGAGCTGAGCCTGACTCGCGCTGTGGACTACGAGAGTGAACATCGTATTTATGACTTGCTGGTGAAAGCTCTGGAGACAGAGAGCGCACTCAGCAGTGTCACCGAGGTACCAGGGGGTGGTTGTAGTTATGGTGGCTTTGTTCCTCCCCGACACTCCCTGGGGCGGTTCACAGTGAAGGAGAGCGCTCCCTTGTTCTGTCAGGGCACACCCTGGTTTTGGGGGAGCCTCCTGCCTGGTGGTGGTTCAGGGTGCCCTTGGTGTTGGTTGGTATTGGGGTGCAAGGCAAGGTCCCCATGGAAAATGTGCAAAGGGACAATGCAATACTGTGGCAATGCAGGTGTTGGTCCATGCAATGGTGGGACCGGTTTTGCATCAAACAACCGTTCTTTACTTGCAATGGAGTACAGCAGTCAAAGTCTTTATCATGCATGGACCGGATCTTACATAGGTTGAAATTTCTATGGTTCTTGCCGTTCTAGGGGCTGCAAATGTGGCAGAAAGGCCTGGTTGTCTCCTCTCTTTGTCATTCTTCCAAAAAATGCACCTTCTCTCGCTGCTTCAGCCACAGGGATGCAATACATGTATCTCTATCTCTCAATCTCTTTACTTCTTTCAAAATGCACAACTAGGAGTACCCAACCTGGGGGTGTTGTCTCCTCCCCTGTGCACATGCATACTCAGTTCATCTAAGAGAGTGTATGTGTTCTATGAGGAGAGAATAAGGGTACATTCACACGACCGTAAAGCCTCATTCACACGTCTGTGTCCGTGCTCAAATCCATGGGCAGGTGGTCAGTGATGCATCCGTGAAGGATCTGTGTTGGGTCCATGTGTCTGTTTTTTGCTGTCCGTGTTGCATCCGTGTTTCACTGACACTAAACAGCTGAAAAATAATTTTAAAAGCATCTCTTCTTAATGATCCATGATTTTAACGGACCCATAGACATATAATGGATGTGATGGATCCGTGAACGGACAAAATAGAGCATGCATCCGTGCTAGAACACTGATGTCTGAATACACACATTAAAATGAATGGGGACATGTGCTGTCCGAAAACGTACAGTACACGTCCATGAAACACTGACGTGTGAATGAGGCTTAAGAGTTTTACAGTCCGCAAAACACGGATACCAGCCGCGTTCTTTCCGCATTTTGCGGACTCAGAAGCACGGTCGTGTGAATGAACCTTAAAGCTGTTGCCAGACATCTGTGACGGCAGCTTATTTCCCAGGAGAGCAATACGATCAAGCAAAAAAATGTAATTTGCCCGATCCTTTTTTACTTTGACATGTTCTGTCAAGGAGAGTCTTCAGCTCCATGTACACATTAATGGTGCTACAGAAAATGTCAAATTCAGACAACAGTACACTAATGTGTATGGGTGCCTTTACAAACACAGTCTGGCAGTACTGCCAGTGGAGACTGTGTGAATAGAGCCCAAAAACTTCAGCGCAGTTTTTTTTGTTGCATTTTTAGTTAAAGCGGTTTTCTGGAAGCTTTATACTGATGATCTATCCTCTAGATAGGTCATCCAGAGACCTACTGCGAGCATGGGTGCCTTCTCAAACAGCTGATTGACGGGAGTCCTGGGTGTCGGACCCCCACGATCAGACACTGATGACCTATCCAGAGGATAGGTCATCAGTAATATAACTCCCGGGGAAACTCCTTTAAATCCGGAGTGGATGCTTTTTTGCTTTGGCTAATAAATGATACATTAAAAACCACACTGACCTAAAGTAAGATAACCAGTGAATGGGCTTGTAAAAAGGGGTTGTTACGACTGTTTGCACTTGTTGAGTAAGCAAGTTTCTCTCTACAGTGATTGTAGAGTCTCATTACTCCATTAAGGTTGTCTCAGTTTTGTCTTTTTTGAATAACCAGGTCATGATTCACATCACGGATGATAACGACTGTTCCCCTGAGTTCCATAAGTCAATTTACAGCCAGGACAGCATTTTAGAAAATATTCCTGTGGGCACATCCATCTTAGAAGGTGCAGTGTTTTACTCTCTGCTTCCTAGACCTTGACGTCATACAGCCACTATTCAACAACTCCCACTAATCCATGAAATCCTCTATTCCTATGTATTATCTTTTAATTAACTTAAAAATAGCAGTTTTCTATTATAGCATTATTGTTGCAATGGTTTATTGTGTATTTGTATGTAATGTAAGTGTATAATGGCTTTCGTGATCTTTGTATATTAGTTACAGCACAGGACTGTGACTCCGGGAGCAATGCAGAGATTTCTTTCTTCACCCAGAGCTCTGACTTCTCCATCACATCTCAAGGAGTCATCCTGTCCAGCCAGAGACTAGACTACGAGAAAGCCAACCACATGTATGAGTTTGTAGTGATCGCGATAGACAAAGGAAACCCTCCTCGTACAGGAACAGCTTCTGTGCGTCTACAGATGTTGAATATCAATGATGAAGCCCCAGTTTTCTCCCAAACTGTGTAAGAATCTTATACCATTAATACTATCAATATAATGCAAAGACTGTCAAAATTATTGCTACCAGAAAGGATTAGGCATTAACCCGTAGATACGGGATACAAGTCCAATCAAACTAATATTTTGATACATCATAGACAGATGTTAGAAGATCACATTAGTCATCCACTTTACTGGTACTGTACAATACTGTGTATTTGACATACGAAAATATGCCATGGATCTGCCACGTGTGAACATACACAAAGAGGATAGGGCCAATAAGTCTACTATGACCTATTAGGGCATCATAAAATGGTTCTCTCACTCAGAACCTCCCTCTGTTCTGTCTTCATACACGTTCACACAGTGTGAAGTCTGACATTCAGCATAAACCATTCCTGTCTTCCAAATAAGAGGACTGTTCTTTGTAGTCTAACTTGTTTATTGGTAAAACAGGATTGTTTGATTGGTAAAACTACAAGAATACAAATAGCAAATATAAGTAAAAAGTATAGATAGCATGTACTATAACATTTGCATTAACACTGAAGCACATGGTAAAATTGCTGCCTGTACATAAGATTACATGTCTAGCTAACAGTAGTAACAACTCCCTGAGTAACAATTACAACTAGTTGAACAGCACCGCATAACACAATATTCCTGAAACAAAGGTAGATCTCTCACCAGATATGCTTTTACAAGGATGTTGAAGTTTAAGAAGAAGATATGCAAAAGGACAGCTCTCCTGATGTGTCCTGGAGACTTCTCTTTCCCAGGATGCTTTTCACTCCCACAATGCAGTGCACCACCCACAATGTAGTAGTGTAACAGAAAAACAAAGTGTAATACAACTTAACACTGCTACATGGTGCTATAACCACACTAACCAGTTGAGAAATACCAAGACTCTGGCAGAATGAACTAAAACCATTTTATAACCCTGCTGGGCAGAACACCCTCTAGTACCCAGTGCTGAGAACTTCTCTGTAAGAGTGGCTCCTGCTCGGAATGACCCAGCCACCTATGTATGTGATGTCACCAAATACAGTTATATCTGTTTCTTAATGGGAAGCTGTCACCATGATTCTGGGCTATTGTCTGCAGTAATACATGAGTAGTAAGTGACTCCCATTCCTCTTCTGTCAGCTGTCAAAGCTGCACTGAAAAGCACAGTCAGACTGCTGCGCTAACATGATGTAGAGGACTCTTGTGCGCATGCACGGCAATCCCAACAATGAGGCAGTAGGAAAATAAAAAGTAGCAATCTGGACTCCTTATCTGCAGTACTACTCGTAATATAGCAGATAATAGTCTAAGATCGTGCTTGCACATTTCTGAGACACAGGGGTTAAAATCAGTCTGTTTGCAAGCTGTCACTTTCTGTTTTCTTGGGATCATCTGATGGCTCATGTGTAGCTCTTATCTCTGATCTCCTGAGCTCATAAACAATTACTTCAGCCATATTCTTTTTCATTTTTATAATAATTGAGCTATAATGAGTGTTTATGAGGTCAGGAGATCATAGATAAGAGCTAGACATGAGCTATCACATGACAGAATTCAAAGAAATTAATTCAAGAAGACTTACTTTTAACCACAGCATCAATTATATATATATATATATATATATATATATATATACACACAAAATTTAGCCCCTTGAAGTGATCAATTTTATCATGAATAAAGGCTTGCTTGTCTTTAATAGTGGTAGCTATATGCGTGCATATAGGGACATTGATGTATTTGGTCATTTGAATTTACACAAAGGGGGGATAAATTTATCAAGCCCTGTGAAAAAGTAAAAAACTTTTGTGACTTTTTATGACAGATTTAACATATGCCATTTAAAAAGAAAAGTCAGTAAAATTGTCACTCTGGTACAGGAGCTGGCATAAAAAACAAAAGTAACTTCTCTGGAGATATTTGTAGATTTATCAAACAACTTGTGACATTTGATAAATTAGGCACAAACAATCACAATGCAGACTGAGGCATAACTGACTTCAAAAACTCACTGCATGATAAATGTTTAAGTAGCACAGCCTCAGCTTTAAGCTTTTTACTTTGACAGCTTCTGTTCATACCTTAGCATAGAAGTTATTAGATTATAAAATAATGTTTTTCACATTTTAAATATATACAGCAGCATATTTTTTCCTTTGGTAGGTCTCCATTAATTGGTGACTTTTGTTCAATTGACTTAAAGGCTATAGATACCTTTGGGGGCAACTTTTTTTTACTACAGTTTTTATTATACTGTACATTGCAGACCGCTCAACACCATTTAGTGTGAAATCCATCAGTTGAGCTCTCAGTCCCCAGAACCTCCTTAGCGACCATCTAAGATGAAATATGGTCAAATCAAAGTTGGTCAGGAAGACACAGGAGGGGCTAGAGACCGAGCCATCTGATTTCAAACTGAATGGGATTGAGCAGCCTGCAGTGTAGGAGAACACATGCAGGCTGCAGAAGACAAACTGAGTATTTTTTTAATAAAAAAACAATTGCAAATGTGCTTTTCATCCCATAATTACAAAAGAAATTAAAAAAAATGCCCCAAAGCAATGCATAGCACTTAATTTTTCAGAATCCTTGGTTTATTAATTCTAAATCTAGGATGATCTAGGTCAGTAGTCGGCAAGCCGCGGCTCGCGAGCCACATGCGGCTATTTACACACTTTAATGCGGCTCTTCTGCAGGGCTCCAGATGCCATTTGCGACTAGACCCGCCGCCGCAGCTCTGCTCAATACAGCGGCGGGCACAGGAGCTGATGTTCTCAGCAGCGCAGGAGGAGTCTCTCCCTCCCCCCTGTGCTGCTGCTGTCCCCGCCGCTGCCAATAAGAAGAGACGGGAGGAGGAGGGGAGGGGCTGTGGCCACTGCGCCACCAATGAAGAAAACTGACCTGTATTACAAATACAGGAGGCGGGTGCTGGAATCAAATAGCCGACACCCGACCTCTGTGACAAGGGAGCTGCGATCCGCTGCAGTTGAGTTAACCCTTCAGGTGCGGTACCTGAGGGGTTAACTGCCGCTGATCGCAGCTCCCTGTCACAAAGGTCGGGTGTCGGCTATTTGATTCCGGCACCCGCCTCCTGTATTTGTATAAGAAACGTTGGTGGCACAGTGCCCCCCCCCCCAGTATAATAAACGTTGGTGGCACAGTGCGCCCCCCCCCCCCAGTATAATAAACGTTGGTGGCACAGTGCGCCCCCCCCCCAGTATAATAAACATTGGTGGCACAGTGGGAAGTGCCAATGAGGGTTAAAAATAATAAAAGAAAATTAACTCACCTCCTCCAGTTGATCAGGTAGCTGCCGGTCTCCTGTTCTTACTTCTTTCTAGTTTCTTCAGGACCTGTGGTGACGTCACTGAGCTCATCACATGGCCCATTACCATGGTGATGGATCATGTGATGAGCACAGTGATGTCACCACAGGTCCTGCGTCCTGAAGAAACTAGAAAGAAGTAAGAACAGGAGACGATCAATTGGAGGAGGTGAGTTAATTTTATTTTTATTTTTTAACCCTCATTGGCACTGCCCACTGCGCCACCAATGTTTATTATATTGAGGGGGGGCGCACTGCACCACCAATGTCTATTATATTGGGGTGATGGGGGGCGCACTGCGCCACCAATGTTTATTATACTGGGGTGTTGGGGGGGCGCACAGCGCCACCAATGTTTATTATATTGGGGTGATGGGGGGGCGCACTGCGCCACCAATGTTTATTATATTGGGGTGATGGGGGGGCGCACTGCGCCACCAATGTTTATTATATTGAGGGGGGGCGCACTGCGCCACCAATGTTTATTATATTGAGGGGGGCGCACTGCGCCACCAATGTTTAGTATATTGGGGTGATGGGGGGGCGCACTGCGCCACCAATGTTTATTATATTGAGGGGGGCGCACTGCGCCACCAATGTTTATTATATTGGGGTGATGGGCGCACTGCGCCACCAATGTTTATTATATTGAGGGGGGGCGCACTGCGCCACCAATGTTTATTATATTGACCTTCTACTATGCATTCTGTATTCAGAATGCTATTATTTTCCCTTATAACCATGTTGTTATAAGGGAAAATAATACAGTGAATAGACTTTCATCCTAGGAACCATGCGTGAAAATCGCACTTGCTTGCGATTTTCACACAGCCCCATTAACTTCTATGGGGCCTGCGTTGCGTGAAAAACGCACAACAGAGCATGCTGCGATTTTCACGCAACGCACAAGTGATGTGTGAAAATCACCGCTCATGTGCACAGCCCCATAGAAGTGAATGGGTCCGGATTTAGTGCGGGTGCATTCCAGTATTTTGAATGCCGGATCCGGCACTAATACATTCCTATGGGGAAAAATGCCGGAGCCGGCATTCAGGCAAATCTTCATTTTTTTTCGCCGGAGATAAAACCGTAGCATGCTACGGTTTTATCTTTTGCCTGATCAGTCAAAATGACTGAACTGAAGACATCCTGATGCATCCTGAACGGATTACTCTCCATTCAGAATGCATGGGGATAAAACTGATCAGTTATTTTCCGGTATAGAGCCCCTGTGACGGAACTCAGTGCCGGAAATGAAAATCGCTAATGTGAAAGTACTTTAAAATATTAAGTTTAAATCCCCCCTTTCCCAATTTTACATATAAAATATATAAACAATAAATAAATAAACATATTACATAGCCTTTTTAGTCACCTTGTCACCCCAAAAAATAGCATAGGACTGTTCTATTATGGGCCGAATGTTTCATAAAATGCGAAATGCACGCAGCTTTTTTTGGTGTTTTTTTTTTTTTGCACGGTATTGAGTATCACAATACTTTTTTATGGTGACGAAAGCGAATCTAAATTTTGGTTTCAAAACAACCCTACGCCGATCTGATCGGCGTAGCGTTGTCACGATACCAAAATTTTGATTCAGTTTCGATTTAGCTCCTAAATTTGATTTGGCTCCTAAATTTTTCAGTTCAGGAGCCAATGTAGGAATTTTTTTTAGTCTGGAGCACTGTTCTGTGTGCCGGGCGCCCGCTCCCCTCCCTCCTCTCGGGGGCGGCAGCCTGCGGCTGTCCTGCCTACATGTGTGCCGTGCGGCGCTCAGGCCAAAGGAGGCGTCACTGACTGTCAGTGGGGCCGCGGCGGAGGGAGGCGAGGAGGCGGAGCTGCTCTGTCTGCTATGGCCTGTAAAAGCTGCCCCTCCAGGCTGGCAGCAGAAGAACACAGTCACAGAGTAACACTGAGGCACGACTTGTTGGAACTTGGCCGACCCTGCTGGACTCTAGTCTGGACTCTGGAGAAGACACCTTAAGGCAGAGCCAGCTGAGATTGGAGCCAGGACCAGACCGACCCCACTCCAGCCAGACCCCAGTGATATATCAGGTACCGACTCCAACATTGTCCCTCATCATGTCACCCCCCCCGATGGTGCAGACTCCAACATTGTCCCCCATTAGGGAGCATAATGGATGGGGGCTGACGGCTGTCATGGGGGGCATGATGGCTGACATGGGAGTAATGATGGATGGGTGCTGACGGCTGACATGGGCATGATGGATGGGGTGCTGACGGCTGACATGGGCATGATGGATGGGGTGCTGACATGGGGGGCTGACGGCTGACATAAGGTCATGATGGCTGACATGGGGGGCATGATGGATGGGGGCTGACGGCTGACATGGGCATGATGGATGGAGTGCTGACATGGGGGGCTGATGGCTGACGGCTGACATGGGGTGCTGACGGCTGACATAGGGGCATGACGGCTGACATGGGGGGCATGATGGATGGGGGCTGACAGCTGACATGGGCATGATGGATGGGGTGTTGACGGCTGACATGGGGGGCATGATGGCTGACATGGGGGGCTGATGGCTGACATGGGGGGTAATGATGGATGGGGGCTGACATGGGCATGATGGATGGGGTGCTGACGGCTGACATGGGCATGATGGATGGGGTGCTGACATGGGGGGCTGACGGCTGACATAAGGTCATGATGGCTGACATGGGGGGCATGATGGATGGGGGCTGACGGCTGACATGGACATGATGGATGGAGTGCTGACATGGGGGGCTGATGGCTGACGGCTGACATGGGGTGCTGACGGCTGACATAGGGGCATGATGGCTGACATGGGGGGCATGATGGATGGGGGCTGACAGCTGACATGGGCATGATGGATGGGGTGCTGACGGCTGACATGGGGGGCATGATGGCTTACATGGGGGACTGATGGCTGACATGGGGGGTAATGATGGATGGGGGCTGACATGGGCATGATGGGGTGCTGACGGCTGACATGGGCATGATGGATGGGGTGCTGACGGCTGACATGGGCATGATGGATGGGGTGCTGACATGGGGGGCTGACGGCTGACATAAGGTCATGATGGCTGACATGGGGGGCATGATGGATGGGGGCTGACGGCTGACATGGACATGATGGATGGAGTGCTGACATGGGGGGCTGACGGCTGACATGGGGTGCTGACGGCTGACCTAGGGGCATGACGGCTGACATGGGGGGCATGATGGATGGGGGCTGACAGCTGACATGGGCATGATGGATGGGGTGCTGACGGCTAACATGGGGGGCATGATGGCTGATATGGGGGGCTGATGGCTGACATGGGGGGTAATGATGGATGGGGGCTGACATGGGCATGATGGGGTGCTGACGGCTGACATGGGCATGATGGATGGGGTGCTGACGGCTGACATGGGCATGATGGATGGGGTGCTGACGGCTGACATGGGCATGATGGATGGGGTGCTGACATGGGGGGCTGACGGCTGACATAGGGGCATGACGGCTGACATGGGGGCATGATGGATGGGGGCTGACGGCTGACATGGGCATGATGGATGGGGTGCTGACGGCTGATATGGGGGGCTGATCTGAGGTATGATTAACATTGGGGGTCTGATTGGTGGTCTGACCTGAGGTATAATGGAAAATATTGTTTCTTATTATACTCCTCTAAAACCTATGTGCATCTTATAGGGCGAAAAGTACAGTCCTCAAACCAGATTGAAGCAGAGCGAAGATATCAGGACCACACAGAGGAGAAGCCAGCTGCTGCAGACAGAACCAGGACCAGGTGAGCTGCGGGCGGGGCGGGGGGAGGGGGGGTCACCGAGATGTAGCTTCGTTTGTGTTGCCAAAAAATCCTTGCACAGGCTCTGGTCACGTCCACGTGACAGGGCCGGTGCAAAGAGTCCCACAGTACCCGACCTATGTGGATACTTGCATGCACAATATTCTCAATAAAAACTTATTGAAACTAAAAACAGTGTACCATCCTATGTATTTTCGGTTTTAAAAATGTGGCTCTCAAAATAAATTTCAATCGTGGTTTTGGCGAGATTTGGCTCAGTTGAAAAAAAAGGTTGCCCACCACTGATCTAGGTGATCAATGTCTGCGGTGTCGGACTGAGGTGCCTAGGGCCCACCAGCAAAATTCATTCGGGGGTCCAAAGTACAACTACAGGCAAATGTTACCTGTGCACACAGTGGCAAGCAGCAGCAAGACATTCATGATTGATTATAGGGTCCCTGCAGAGACTTTGAGAAAGCGGGTCCCTGGGGAAGAGGATACTGTCTGGCCTGCCTCTGTGCCTAGAAGGCTGATGCATCAATAATAATAAATAGGGTAGTTTGTTAAATAATTCACCCAGTTTTTATATGAAC
This sequence comes from Bufo bufo, assembly GCF_905171765.1. Lineage (NCBI taxonomy): Eukaryota > Metazoa > Chordata > Amphibia > Anura > Bufonidae > Bufo > Bufo bufo. The sequence continues at coordinate 72,268,546 of NC_053393.1, forward strand.
ACATAGGCTGGTTGAGATGCTGCAAGCTGCCTATTCGTATCTAGTGCAGTCAATCTACTGTGCCATGTCAATCTATTATGCAAGGTGGGGGACTGAGGGCCCCACTGGGGGATTCACATGCTCCACTATGGGTCAGTCCGAGCCTGAACATCTGTGCGATCATTTCTAGATATAACACTTTCCTGTCAGAAGATGCCGGACCAAACACCTTGGTGGCCATGGTTCATGCTAAAGATCCTGATGGAGACAGCGTATCATACTTTATTGTTGATGGAAATGAAGAAGGAAACTTTGAATTGGACAGCCAGAAAGGTAATAAATTAGACTGCAGGCAAATAATGAATAAACATATTGCTTTACTCTAAGGAATAAGTCTTATGACCCTTTATTCAATGTGTCCTGAAGGTATCTTAAAACTTCGTAGAACCCCACTGCCAAGGTTGCTGAAAACTCAGTTTATATTGAACATTTCCGCAGTTGACGATAACTCATCTGGTGGACCTTCAAGTTTGAGCAGCTTCACTCAAGTCATTGTACAGATAAATTATTTCAATAACAACAAGCCAACCTTCAAAGAGGTGAGTTAAGCATGCTCGATGTGTATTGTCATTGAAACTTCTCACTTGTGTCTTCTATGACTGTCTACCCCGCGTTCCAAATTATTATGCAAATTGGTCATAAAGATGTAATTTTTTCAATTAAACTCATGCATGGTATTGTGTCTCAGGGCTTTTTGGATCACTGAAATCAATCTCAAACACCTATAATAATTAGTTTGCAAGGTGAACCCAATTAAAAGAAAATGACTTAAAAAGGGCGTTCAACATTATTAAGCAGGCCACAGGGTTCAAGCAATATGGGAAAGAAAAAGGATCTCTTTGCTGACGAAAAGCTTCAAATAGTGAAATGTTTTGGACTAGGTATGAAAACATTAGATAACGACATCTAAAAAAGCCTTCACAGTTCTGGAACAACATTCTATGGACAGATGAATCAACTTGTACCAGAGTGATGGGAAGAGAAGAGTATGGAGAAGGAAAGGAACTGCTCATGATCCTAAGCATACCACCTCATCAGTGAAGCATGGTGGTGGTAGTGTCATGGCGTGGGCATGTATGGCTGCCAATGGAACTGGTTCTCTTGTATTTATTGATGTTGTGACTGCTGACAAAAGCAGCAGGATGAATTCTGAAGTGTTTCGGGCAATATTATCTGCTCATATTCAGCCAAATGCTTCAGAACTCATTGGACGGCGCTTCACAGTGCAGATGGACAATGACCCAAGGCATACTGCAAAAGCAACCAAAGAGTTTTTTAAGGGAAAGAAGTGGAATGTTATGCAATGGCCAAGTCAATCACCGGACCTGAATCCGATTGAGCATGCATTTCACCTGTTGAAGACAAAACTGAAGGGAAAATGCCCCAAGAACAAGCAGGAACTGAAGACAGGCCTGGCAGAGCATCACCATGGATGAAACCCAGCATCTGGAAATGTCTATGCGTTCCAGACTTTAGGCTGTAATTGACTGCAAAGGATTTGAAACCAAGTATTAAAAAGTGAAAGTTTGATTTATGATTATTCTGTCCCATTACTTATGGTCCCTTAACAAGTGGGAGGCACATATGCAAACTGTTGTAATTCCTGCACCGTTCACCTGATTTGGATGTAAATACCCTCAAATTAAAGCTGACAGTCTGCAGTTAAAGCACATCTTGTTCGTTTAATTTCAAACCCATTGTGGTGGTGTAAAGAGCCCAAAAAAAATGTGTTGATGTCCCAATATTTATGGACCTGGCTGTACATGAAGACTTATTTTCAAACAGTCTTGTTTACTGATGAGTGCCATGCAACGCTGGATGGTTCAGATGGATGGAGTAGTTGATGGTTGGTGGATGGCCACCATGTCCCAACAAGGCTGCAACGTCAGCAAGAAGGTGGCGAGTCATGTTTTTGGCCAGAATCATGAGGAGAGAGCTGGTATGAAAATTACCTCGTATATAGAATTTCTGACTGACCACTTTCTTCCATGGTACAAAAAGAAGAATCATGCTTTCCGTAGCAAATTAATCTTCATGCATGACAATGCACCATCTCATCCTGCAAAGAATACCTCTGAGTCATTGGCAGCTATGGGCATAAAAGGAGAGAAACTCATAGTGTGGCCACCATCCTCCCCTGATCTCAACCCTATTGAGAACATTTAGAGTATCCTCAAGCAAAAGATCTATGAGGATAGGAAGCAGTTCATATCTAAAGAGCAGCTATTAGAGGCTTTTCTGACATCCTGCTAAGAAATTCAACCAGAAACTCTCCAAAAACTCACACGTTCAATGGGTGCAAGAATTGTGAAGGTGATATCAAAGAAGGGATCCTATGTTAACATGTAACTTGTGCTAAGATGTTTTTGATTGAAGTAGCTTGTCATGGTGGCTCAGTGGTTAGCACTGGTGCCTTGGAACACTGGGGTCCTGGGTTCAAATTCAACCAAGGACAATATCTGAATGGAGTTTGCATGGGTTTCCTATTTGCATAATAATTTGGAATGCGGTGTATATGCTTAACAAAACAGTGGCTTCGTTAATATGCAGCTGTTTCATTTGATCCACTCCAATAAATATATACTCTCAGCTGTGCCAAGCATGCATATTTACTTCTATGGGAGATGGGAATAAGCCCTGGTAGACCCTTCTGGCAGCAGTTTATCTCCTGTAGGAACCAAACATTGGGCCTTTTTAAATCCACTCCCTTTTTGACCCTCACATATCATGTCCTGGGACAACTCGGAGGCCACATGTACATAATGTCATTGGCTAAGTCTATTAAAATGGGCACGTTCAACCAACTTTTATCTGTAGAGTAAGGCTAGCTGCTGACCTAAGCTGATTATACACATTACATTTATGTTGGCATAACCTGCTGACGATGCATTGAGTATATGAGTCTTCTAACTCTTCCCTGTTGGAAAATGTTTGCATTTCTAAGGATCGGGCTGTTGGATTTCAACATAATTGAACCTTTTGTTCTGGACACCAGAGGTGTCTGGTCAAAAGCTTCCTCTCCCTATTCAGAACACATGCAGTCTTGGCCAGTAGTCCATGTGTATGGAGAGGGTCAGGATAGATAGGCTTCAGCCGAGCAGGCATTTGGCCAGCAGCTATCTAATGTGTATGGCCAATCATGGTCTCCAATACTATAAGATATGCGTCTTCCTCCTTCTCAGATATAAGACATCCAAAATCCTAGGGGACTTCTTTTCTAACTTTTTTATCCATAGTGTTTTCAGTATAGTCAGAATTCATGGATTCTGGAGAACCAGCCTTCTGGTATTTTTGTCCTACAAGTAGAAGCTCATGATGCGGATATTGGTGTGAATGGAGAAGTGAAGTATGGATTAATGCATAGAGAAGGTGCCATCCTGGCATTTACTATTGATGCTCATACAGGTAAAGTATTCCAACCTCAGGTTATACTGGCCTTTAGGCCAAACTCAACCTATAATTAATAATGCAAGAAGTTTAGCAAAATAAATGTACAGAATTGATGCAATTTATGTTAACCTACCTTCTTTGTGTATGTAGGTGTGATCACTAGCTCTCAGAGCTTTGACCAAGAGAATCAAAGGGAGTATACCTTCTCAGTAACTGCCACAGACCAGGCTCAAGAGCCCTTGATTGGTGTTTGCCACATTACTATCTTTGTGGCTGATGTCAACGATAATGACCCCAAATTTGAAAACAGTCATTACCAATGTGAGTGACCTCTACACTTCAATGGCTGATGACATAGATCTTGCCAGTCATAACGTATCCACACCGTCTCTTCTTTTTTTCCTTTCTAGTTTTCCTTCATGAAGATACACCTGTTGGTACAAGTTTTCTTCGTGTTGTTGCTGTTGATGATGACCAGGGAGTCAATGCTGCCATTACATACACAATGTTAGCTCAGCAGCCAGACTATTTCCAGGTCAACCCCAGCACTGGATGGGTTTATGTCAACTATCCAATATCCCAGGTAATTACATTAAAGGGGTATTCTAGTTATATCAAGGATATGGAATAACTATTATGGAGGGGGGGGGGGGGGGGGAGTCCAAGTGAATGGAGTGGCTGTTTACCATATGATTTTGCCTAGATTTCTCAGATCACTCAAAACATTATTGCAACAGATGGAGGCAACCGAAGCTCTAGTGTGGAGCTTTCAGTAACCATCATTAATGTTCTCAACCAGCCACCTCAATGGGAACAGGGAAGCTACTGGATTTCCATTCCTGAAAATATTACTCGCTATTCCAAGATTGTGGTATGTAGTGATCCTACTGATATTTAGTGATATGTAGTGATGGTAGGGTGGTATAGTATGTAGTTATCCAACTGATATTTTTATCTGCACCAGTGTGCAAACTTGTGTCAATATGAAAAAGAAGGAACACTTCAAAATTCAACATTATATGAAAAGCTTTAGTCAAGGCTCGGTATAGTGCTAGTGACCCTCATTCACCTACATACACACCACAATGCCTTTTTGTTAGACGGGTCTGTAAAAAAAAGACTGATCGCTTGGTGTCCTGCTGCAGGAACCCCCAGTAATCAGCTGTAAGCTGCAGAACCTGCTAGCAAATGTTCTATTCCCCTGTAGCATCACCATACGAGTAATGAAGCATTATACAATACTGCAGTTGAAATTAATGGTCTGTCTGTGCAATGCATGGACAGGTTAGGTCCTCCAGAATGAGATATGTTTTCTGCTACTGCTAGTTAATATAGGTTTTGAATGTGAAACTCTCCTCTGATAACCAAAAATGCCCTAATTGAAAATGGCTATTTGAGAGTGGAAAATTATTTGATCTGCACATATATTGCATTTCTAAAGTATCAGATGGCCCATGTGGCCTTTGTAATGTGCCTGGTTCTGACTTGGATGGAGTACAAGTAATCTTGTGTGATTTTATTGTAGACTGTGAAAGCTACATCTCTTCTTGACGATCCTCAAATAACGTATAACATGGTGGAAGGCCTAGTATCAGAGACAAATAATCCCATCCGCTTCTACCTGAAGCCTAACAGAGCTGATGGCTCAGCCTCCATACTTGTTTCTGAACCACTGGATTTTGAAGGGACCAAGTTCTTTACCTTGAAGATTAGAGCTCAGAACATGGCTAATGTTCCTTTAGCTTCTTTCACAACTGTTTACATCAATGTGACTGGTGAGTGGTTCTGAGGTGTCAGATAAATATATAAAAAAAAAACAGGGTTGGACTGGCCAATGGCAAGACAGGATGAAACAGTGGGCTAGGTTCTGACACAAAAATGAGACCTAACCACAAAATGGCCCATATGGCACAACATAGACAAACTTGATCTGTATAGTGGTGGGTTCAACATACCCCAGAAGTGAGACTAGTGTTGACATCAGATGTAATACAAAGGTATGGATAAAAGTCAGGAGCTAGTTCTCATTCTGTCATCTTGGCTTCTGCTCACTTAAACCTGGTGTTTAAATCATGAACTTGGCAGCTTGCTATTGATTCTTGTTTCTTTCCTATGTGTCCTTTACAGATGTCAATGACAATGTCCCATTCTTCACTGCTTCTACTTATGAAGTGACCTTACCAGAGGGAGCAGAGATTGGTTCATCAATAGTAGAAGTTAGAGCTACAGATCAAGACACTGGACTTCATGGAAAGGTTTACTTACAATATATAGGACTTACAGTAAACAAGAGGCTCAAATACTATGCCTAGACTCTCTTTTTTAATCATTTGTTTAATGTGAGGAAGACAGCTAAAGGTTCAAGTAGTTCAAGTTGTATTTCCATTGATTGGTTAAATTATCTTTTTTTATGTACAGGTTCAATATGTAATACTGAAAGATATCAATGGCGACTACCAACATTTCACAATTAACCCTGAGATGGGAGTTATATACACAGCAACTTTGTTTGACCGCGAGGAACAAGCTTCGTATCTCATTGAAGTTCAAACTCAGGACTCCACAGAGTCAGCACTGCCAGGAATGCAAGGACATCCCAACACAGGTAAGGACAGCTGCTCTTTGTAACTTAATTGTAATTTCCAATTGCAGTTCCCCAGAGGACCACTGCAAACTGTTAATTATTGCTAAAAGGGTTAATTTAATGTTACAGAGTTAAATGTTGTGATTATCTGTAATTGCACTTGTTTGTTTGTGCACTACGTATACCTAATGGCAATATATGGACACAAATGGTTAAGGAAAGAGGGTGGTCCCTGGAGAGAGAAGGTGCGGAGACACCTCTCTCAAGAGTACTGCTCTGTGAAGCAAATATGTAAGAAAAAGGGGCAGTAACGTTTTAAAATCTATCTTTTATTTGGACGATTAAGAACTAAGATGGTGAGCCCCTACTAGACAAACCACATAACAATGACGAACAATGGTAAGGTCACTTTTGGTCCGGTCCATTCAGGCCCATGGGTGGGAGCCAAAGTGGAGGTGACCAAAATACATATACAATATTGAAAGGCCCTGGGTGGTGTACCCAAGGTCTACTAGTATGCCAATAGGCAGAAAAAACAGGGTGGGTCTTACCGGTAAGGATGCCCGGGTCGTATGGTCCACTGTTCAAAACAGGTGTCTTTGAACCTGGTTGCGACCGTCAGTCGGTTAGGTCTTGATGGCTGAGGGCAACAGAGAAAAATCTAACCCTGTTACTGCCCTACTTGGCCTGTTGTACCCTAACCACCTAACACGAGGTCCTGGCCCCGCAAGGGGTGGCCCCGTCCGGAACCTGACCCTGAAACATGCACCCTAGATGGCCCTGTGAAAGGAGGGAAAAGGCCAAAGAGGGGCTGTGACTATAAGGATGGTACGGTGTGTAAAGGGAAAAAAAGTCCTGAAGGACTATTGTAAGGATGTATTCATAGTCCAAAGGACAGATATGGGGATATATTCATGGTCCCAACGCGTTTCCTTAATGAATATATAACACCTTATGATAGATACAGTTCATCTACTTCTACACGACCCCCTAATTCATCAGGGGACAGGGGTCATGGAGATAGGACAAGTACCCCACTCCTGTGTCGGCTGTATGATGTTAGCGGACAGAGGGGAGGGGAAAGGAACAGAGATTATACCAGCTTGAATGGACGTATACAGTCCAAGTCAGCACAAGTATCTGTAGAAGGGAAAACATAGAGAAAAGCCCACTCAGGTACAAAGTATAACCATAATTCCAGCAGCTGGCATATTAGATGCAAGTTACTTACTGTGTCTCCCATGGAATGCGTATGGCCTATACCAAGGAGGATTGCAGGGCAGCTAGATACACTGCCTGTCTGCCGGCGTCTGTTAGCGCCAGTGGTGTGCGCTCAGGGGTTTAAATGTGCAGAGGGGGCTGGCCGTGCGTCTGTTTAGGGGGCGTGGCCGCCGCGCACGCTTAGGCTTGTGTATTGCATGACGCGGTCGGCCACCTCCCATTGCACCTGTGCACTGGCAAGAAGGGGCGGCCGTTTGCGACGCTCGGCTACCGCAGCGTCACAAAATCAGGGGGCGTGGTCGAAACGGAACGCCACGCCCGCCGTCCGATGGGGGCAGCGAAGGTGGGAGGAGTCACTGGTAAAAACGAAGTGACACCTACTACCAACCCTGCGCTGGTGTTGGGGATGGAAATATACATCAACCCCTATGTAGGACCTAAAGGGGGCATTTCTGGCAGGTTAACTATCAGGTCTGGACGGAGTGCCATGACACTACAAATGAGCGATAATGTTTCCAACTTATATGTGAATTTACTTAACTACACCGCTCAAATCTGGCAGTGCAATCATGACTAAGATCCGCATATATAGCAACATAGTGGAAGTAAGCAAACCCGAGGTGATGATAGCCTGAGGCGGGTATAGGGCTATACTGGTCATCTCAAACCAGGTCCCAGGGACAGGTGACGGTTATTTTAAAGACGATGCGCCTCCTGTCCAGACCATGGGAGATCTAAATATACAATTGGTATACATGAAAAACGGTTATCAGAGAGGTTACAGGAAGCAGCCAAAGTGCAGTTGGTCGTTCAAGCCAAGGGGGTTGGTGGTCCTCAGCTTGAATATCCACCAACACTCCCTCTGGAGAAATTTTTTGTCCTAATCGCCTCCCCGTAGTGGCTTCTTGATCACCTCCAAACCTATGAATTTGTATCAGGGGTAGGCAGTTTGCCACAGAATAGCGGAATATACGTGGACCGCATTCTAAGCCCATTCGTGCAGTCCCTGCCATCTTATGTTAAAGACACTGGAGATTTACTCTCAAAGTTAGAAGATCTTAATCTTGAACCACATTGGTTCATGGCATCGATTGATGTCGAGGCCCTATATTCCTCAATCCCCCATGAGAAGGGTCTCTCAGCCACAGCACACTTTCTGAGAGCTAGAGGAATGCAGTTCTCTGCACATAATGAACTGACACTTAAACTCCTGAACTTTGTATTGACAAGTAATTGTTTCCTCTTTGATGGACGTCTATACCACCAGCTCAGGGGCACCGCGATGGGTAGCTCTTGTGCACCATCCTATGCAAACTTGCTCCTGGGCTGGTGGGAGGAAACTACGGTGTTTGGTGATACACCGGGTTGGTACACCGAGTACATCGTCCTCTGGGCCCGCTTCATAGATGACATTTTCATTCTGTGGAGCGGGCCAGAGGACGAATTCGGGAGGCTGGTGGATGAACTCAATCATAATTCCATTAACCTCAGGTTTACATCTGTAATTGTACGTGACAATCTGCCATTTCTTGACATCTGCATATCCAGAGACAGGGAGGGAGGTCTCCAGACAACCATATTTCGTAAGGAAACATCAACGAATTCTCTGCTTCGATGGGACAGTTGTCATCCTGTCCCATTGAAGCGGGGTATCCCCGTTGGCCAATACCTTAGACTTAGGCGGAACTGCTCGGAACCGCGTGAATTCAAACGCCAAGCACATGAGTTAAGAGAGCGTTTTCGGGCACGGGGATACCCTGATAATGTATTAAGAAAAGCATATCAGAGAGCACAACAGGAGGCACGCACCACACTCCTACACCCCGTGAAAGGAGCCAAAACTGAACCACAAAAGTCCCTACGAATCATCGGCACCTATGATTCAGCGGCCAGGGAAATTAAGGAGATTCTGGCCCGCAACTGGGACACTCTCCGGATGGACGCAGATCTAGCAGATGTAATCAGTACTCATCCATCAATTACTTTTAGGAGGGGAACCAACCTCAGAGATTTATTTGTTCATAGCCATTATAGCCCCCCCAAGAAAAGAACGTGGTTAGACAAACCAGTATTCGGATGTTTCCAGTGCGGCCGCTGTAGTTTTTGCAAATTCGTCACCCAGGTTAAAACAGTGACCTTTGACCCCATAGGTTTCACTCACCAAATACGTGGTTTCATTAACTGCCGCACGATAGGAGTAATCTACCTGCTCACCTGTGAGTGTGGCATCAGATACGTAGGCAAGACCCGTAGGGAGCTACGGATACGTATAGGTGAGCACATGGGCGACATCCGTAATAAGAGAGATACCCCGGTAGCAAGACACATGCACTCGGCCCATGGTGGACGTGCATCAGGGGTTAAATTCATAGGTTTGGCGGTGATCAAGAAGCCACTACGGGGAGGCGATTGGGACAAAAAAATTCTCCAGAGGGAGTGTTGGTGGATATTCAAGCTGAGGACCACCAACCCCCTTGGCTTGAACGACCAACTGCACTTTGGCTGCTTCCTGTAACCTCTCTGATAACCGTTTTTCATGTATACCAATTGTATATTTAATTCTCCCATGGTCTGGACAGGAGGCGCATCGTCTTTAAAATAACCGTCACCTGTCCCTGGGACCTGGTTTGAGATGACCAGTATAGCCCTATACCCGCCTCAGGCTATCATCACCTCGGGTTTGCTTACTTCCACTATGTTGCTATATATGCGGATCTTAGTCATGATTGCACTGCCAGATTTGAGCGGTGTAGTTAAGTAAATTCACATATAAGTTGGAAACATTATCGCTCATTTGTAGTGTCATGGCACTCCGTCCAGACCTGATAGTTAACCTGCCAGAAATGCCCCCTTTAGGTCCTACATAGGGGTTGATGTATATTTCCATCCCCAACACCAGCGCAGGGTTGGTAGTAGGTGTCACTTCGTTTTTACCAGTGACTCCTCCCACCTTCGCTGCCCCCATCGGACGGCTGGCGTGGCGTTCCGTTTCGTCGCAAACGGCCGCCCCTTCTTGCCAGTGCGCAGGTGCAATGGGAGGTGGCCGACCGCGTCATGCAATACACAAGCCTAAGCGTGCGCGGCGGCCACGCCCCCTAAACAGACGCACGGCCAGCCCCCTCTGCACATTTAAACCCCTGAGTGCACACCACTGGCGCTAACAGACGCCGGCAGACAGGCAGTGTATCTAGCTGCCCTGCAATCCTCCTTGGTATAGGCCATACGCATTCCATGGGAGACACAGTAAGTAACTTGCATCTAATATGCCAGCTGCTGGAATTATGGTTATACTTTGTACCTGAGTGGGCTTTTCTCTATGTTTTCCCTTCTACAGATACTTGTGCTGACTTGGACTGTATACGTCCATTCAAGCTGGTATAATCTCTGTTCCTTTCCCCTCCCCTCTGTCCGCTAACATCATACAGCCGACACAGGAGTGGGGTACTTGTCCTATCTCCATGACCCCTGTCCCCTGATGAATTAGGGGGTCGTGTAGAAGTAGATGAACTGTATCTATCATAAGGTGTTATATATTCATTAAGGAAACGCGTTGGGACCATGAATATATCCCCATATCTGTCCTTTGGACTATGAATACATCCTTACAATAGTCCTTCAGGACTTTTTTTCCCTTTACACACTGTACCATCCTTATAGTCACAGCCCCTCTTTGGCCTTTTCCCTCCTTTCACAGGGCCATCTAGGGTGCATGTTTTAGGGTCAGGTTCCGGACGGGGCCACCCCTTGCGGGGCCAGGACCTCGTGTTAGGTGGTTAGGGTACAACAGGCCAAGTAGGGCAGTAACAGGGTTAGATTTTTCCCTGTTGCCCTCAGCCATCAAGACCTAACCGACTGACGGTCGCAACCAGGTTCAAAGACACCTGTTTTGAACAGTGGACCATACGACCCGGGCATCCTTACCGGTAAGACCCACCCTGTTTTTTCTGCCTATTGGCATACTAGTAGACCTTGGGTACACCACCCAGGGCCTTTCAATATTGTATATGTATTTTGGTCACCTCCACTTTGGCTCCCACCCATGGGCCTGAATGGACCGGACCAAAAGTGACCTTACCATTGTTCGTCATTGTTATGTGGTTTGTCTAGTAGGGGCTCACCATCTTAGTTCTTAATCGTCCAAATAAAAGATAGATTTTAAAACGTTACTGCCCCTTTTTCTTACACAAATGGTTAACTAACTGGCAGATCTGATTAGGTTGCCAGGATGATGGACTTGGTCTGCCCCTTGGTTAGTAAGAGAGTCTTAGCTGAGCAGAGAAACAGACAAGACCTACATGTGCAAGCTCCTGAAAAGTAGGCCCAGAAAGAAGACTCCTCCAGGTGACACTACTCCTGAGACTGCAAAACTGCCAGAGAGCTACTTGTGGCATCCCCATGAGGGAAATAGAATAGACATTTTAGAAGATCTTGAACCATGCAGGCTGTGGATTGTATTCAGTGGAAAAGGTTAATTCCCTATGGCAATTGCCCACCACACTTTGAGATGGACTGGCCATCTACATCTAAGATCTGCAACCCTCAGCCCAGGAATTGCAGAAAGAGTTGATGAGAAGAGAAATGCATGCCTGTGGTTACTTGGAAAGATTGCAAAGTGTATTTGGAGTGAGACTGTAGTACTACTACCATTATTGTTGCTGCCCATACACAGTTGTAGTGTCCCACTAGGTAAAGGTGGGCACTGCACAAAAGGGGTTAATGTGTCTTTAATACATCTAATGTGTTTTTATATGTGTTTCCCTGTGTTTAACTGGTGTCAGGCCTAGTTGGGTGTAGTTAGACATCCCAGACGTTAGAGGGAGCTAGAGAGCCCTAGAGATATATAGGAAGGCCCAGACAGGGGAGTGGTAGTTCATTCCAGGGGACTAGAGGAGTTACTTCGTCCACCTGAAGCTCCTGAGGCTAGGATTAGCTCAGTAGAGACACCCCAGTTGCAGGACAGAACCTCCTGGGAGAAACCCGCAGTCCTTCCTCATTCCAAGCAAAGATAAGTAACACTGATGGGCAGATGCTTTAGAAAGAAAAGCAAGGATTTAATACGAGAGGAAGATATATATATACCAAGGATATAAGCCACCATTTAGGCATCCGGGCCTTGGGATTGAAGCCAGACAGGAGTTCTAGAAAAGGACAGTGTACGCTATTTCTGAGGAAAGGTACAACCTGATTCTGAGTGCATTGTGGATTTACCCTCTGAGTATCTTGCATAATTACTACCTGCCATCGTGTGGAATAAAGCCTGCTTGTAAAGCTGTGATCTAAAGGACTGTGTTAACATCTGTATGTACAAAGTTGGACTGTTCAGTAAAGCAACGTTTGGTTCACTATACCATCTGTGTACCTCAGTTATTCCAACTATAAATCGGTGTGCCACTGTTACAGGCACTGGCGTCACGAATCCAACAGGAACCTTGCCCCAGGCACTAAAAATACCTGTAACATCCAGGGCACCTCATCCACCATCAGGCCTGGTCCCTATATACAGAGTGTGCCCCAGAGGAACTGTGTCTACCTCTCCTTCACGGCCGCATGCCTACCCAGGGTTCTCCAATACAGTGAGCAACCCTCCATTGCCTATAACCGTGACCTCGCTTCGCAATACCCTGCAGGTCTGGCGTGCTGCACAGTCAGTAGGGATAAGTAAGCTCTATGGTACCTCAGGACTGTACCAATCACTGCTATTTGTACTGCAACGCTCAACATCCTCAGTAAAGAGATCTGTGTCACCCAAACGGGCCTGGTCATTGACTTCACAATTCTTCCGCCAGCCACTGCTTATCACCTCCTGCCTTGCAGCCATTTACCTAATATCAAGGTCATCCCATTCAACACCAGGCAGGAGTCCCTAAAGGTCCAGAGTGTGCCCTGAGAGAAAGGCTGTGCCCTCCATTTACTGTGCACGGCCCAGAGAAAGCCAGGGTGAGGACTGCCACGGTGAACTGTGAAGTACTATTACCACCATCATAGCCACTACCACTCCTCACATCCTCGTCTCCCCTCTGGGTCGCTGCACAATGAGCAAGGAATACTCCATATTTCCAGAATACAGTGTTATGTGAGAAAGTAAGAATATACAACTCCAATTCAAAAAAAAGTTGGGACGCTGTGTTAAATGTATATAAATGTAAAACAGAATGATCTCACAGACCCACATTTTACTAACAATAGATCATAGAATACATATCAGATGTTGAAAGTGAGACATTTTACCATTTCATGAAAAAGATTAACTTATTTAGAACTCAATATCAGCAACGCATGTCAAAAAAGTTGGGAGAGGGCCATGTCTACCATTGTGTAACATCTTTTTTTAACAGCAGTCAGTAAAAATCTGGGAAGTGAGGAGTCCAATTGCTGTAGATTTGGGAGAGGAATGGTGTCCCATTCTTGTCTAGTGTAGCATTCTAGCTGCTCAACAGTCCTGGGTCTTCTTTGCTGGATTTATTGTTTCCTGATGCGCCAAATGTTTTCTATTGGTAAAAGGTCTGGATTGCAGACAGAACAGTTGGCACCTGGACTCTTCTGCAAAACCATGGAATGCAGTATATGGCTGAGCATTGTCTTGTTGAAATATACAAGGCCTTCTGTGAAAGAGACAGTGTCTGAATGGTAGCATATGTTGTTCTAAAACCTCTGTATACTGTTCAGCATTGATAGGGCCGTTCCAGATGTGTCATCTGCCCATGGCATAGGCACTAATGCAACCGCATACCATCAGAGATGCAGGCTTTTGAACTGTGTGCTGATACCAAGCTAGATGATCCCTCTCCTCTTGAGTCCGCAGGACACGGTGCCTGTGGTTTCCAATTTCAAATTTTGATTAATCTGATTACAGAACAGTTTTGTTTTCCATTTTGCCTTAAGTCCCTTTTAAATGTGCTTTTCGCACAGAATACAGCGGATCATGTTGACATATGGCTTTTTCTTTGCATTTAAAGTTACAGCTTTAACTTGCATGTGTGGATTTCACAGCAAACTGTGTTCATGGACAATGATTTCTGGAAGTGTTCCTGAGGAGCCCATGCAGTGATTTCCTGTTTTAATGCAATGCCACTTGTACAGTGTTCATTTTAGGACATGGTCAGATATCATAGTCAAGTATCAAAATAATGCCAATGTGACACCTGACCCTGATACCTGACTCTGACACCTGACCCTGACACCTGACCCAATACTTGACTATGATATCTGACCATGTCCTAAAATGAACACTGTACACTTGAGGGCCCATAGATCAAGAGCATCCAATATTGACTGTCGGCCTTGTGCACATGGATTTCTCCAGATTCTCTTATTCATTTTATCATATTATGTACTGCAGATGGTGAGATATTCAAAGTCTTCGCAATTTTACGTTTTTCTGAAATTGTTTCCCAATTTTTAGACAGTGTTTCACATATTAGTGAACCTCTGACCATCTTTGCTTTTGAGAGACTCTGCCTTTCTAACATCCTCTCTTCGTACCCAGTCATGTGACTTAGTAGCAAATTGTTCCTCCAGTGTTTTTTTTATTAGTACCACATACTTTTCCAGTCTTATGTTGCCCCTGTTCCAACTTTTTTGAGATGTGTTTCTGCCATCAAGTTCTAAATTAGCTTTTTTTTGTGATCTATTGTGAGTAAAATATGGGTCTATGAGATCTGCAAGTCATTGCAAGGAAACCTGTCATCACGTTTTTGGCTATTAAACGGACTGAATGGCATGATAGATCCATTTAATAGCATTGCAACCATGCCCCTTCTACTTTCCTATGATTTCCCTTTGTTTAGAAGGATAGGTTGAATCCTGCTGTGTGGTGTATGCAAACAAATGCCATAGCTGGACTTATATGGGTAGTACAGAAGGCTGGTAGAGTTGCAGATTATTCTCCATAAGCATGCCTAGTACTCGTTCATTGACACCCCCATTGCCTGTGACATCAGCACTAGCAGCTCTGAAATCATGACATGGCATTCTTCAAGAGAAGACTCCATGAAACTGCAGGGCATCTGCGCCACCTGCACACCTCCAAGTATCGAATTTGCATACAATACACGCCAAGGTAAAACTTATCTGAACAAAGAGAAAGGGAAGTAACAGGGGCTGCCAAAATGGAAGTATGTTTCAATGAGCTGTGAAAATAACTTGCAATCTGTCTTTTCCTTAGATACAGCCTTCGTCAGAATATTTATAAATGATGTGAATGACAATGCTCCAGTGTTCCCACAGCAGAAATATGAGACCAGTGTGGAAGAAGATAAAGAAGTGGGTTATGTTGTGCTGACTGTAAGCGCTACTGATAAGGATGAAGGTAAGTTCTTAATTAAAAGCAAACACAATGCAACAGCACTCTGCAAACATAGAATATATGAACTAATGCTGTAGTCTCTATATAAATAAATGTGAGCTACTTAGCAAATATAGCTTGATCATAATTATGCAAGGTGAACTCTTTCTGATGAGAACCTACTCTATATGATACCGCTCTCTGTGCCAACCAGCCTCTAATTAATTCAGGGACAGTGTATTTAAAAACAGAGTATTTGGAGGTGTGACTGCCTCCATTTTGGCCATGCACTCACTAAACCATCTTTTCCACTTTTAATTAATGCAATATATAGCTGTAATCTGCTCTCCCTGAATTCATTTGAGATCTGCTGGCACGGAGAGAGGTAGCATACTCCGCAGATTCAGCATACACGTGGAGCCTGTTCTCCTTGAATTAATGAGAGGCCGGTTAGCACAGAGGTATCCTACAGAGTAGGTTCCCATACAGAAAAGGTCACTTTGCTGTGCTAGATGGGCACAAATAATTTTGATCAAAATCTATTTGTTAAAGAGAACCTGTCATCAGCTTTATGCTGTCCATACTAACGGCAGTATAAAGTACAGACAGGTAAGTTGATTTCAGCGGTCTTTCATTAAAGAGTTAAAAGTAAGTGGCTGCCAAGAACCAACATCACAATCATTGCAGACTGGGCCTGGGAAAGAGTCCCGGCCACCTGAGAAGAGTCCTGGATATTCATGAATTCCTGCTCTCCTGCCCACCTGCTGATGGCTGACCGTCTTCTACCTAGTTTTCTCCCTTTCTCTCTAGGAGAGAACTGCCAACCATCAGCAGATGGTGAGAGAGCAGGAGATTATAATAACCAGGACTCTTCTCAGGTAGATTTGACTCTTTTCCAGGCCTGAGCTGCAATGATTATGATGCTGGTTCTCGGCAACCACTTACTTTTAGCTCATGAGGGACACACCGCTGACATCAGCATTTCTGTCACTACTTTATTCTATCCTCAGTGAGGTCAGCATAAAGTTGATGACAGGTTCCCTTTAAGTACCTCATATTCATTTTATATGGTGAATAGAGAGTTAGTTCATATAGTCTATGTTTGCAAAGTGCTGTAGAATTGTGTTTGCTTTTACTTTTGTAGTTTTGTTTCGGCCATGGCGTTGCGCACCTGAGCATTTACTTCATTTTACAGGATGTGCTGACTAACTTTGTCTTTTGGTAACTTCTTAATTATTTATATAATTTGCCTTTTTGGTTTTTATGTTTTTTTTTTTGTTGCAACATCAAGTGATTCTCATCCACACGTATGTTCATGTAACTTTAAATATGTTCCATAGCATCCCTACTTTATATATAATACATACATATTCAAACTTGTCTACATTCATTTTTTCAAAACTACGACCTGCTGTAATGAAGACCTCACCTAGATAGCCTTGACCACATCTCTAAGAATATATTCTACCTTAGGGCATCTATCAGCAGTTTTGTACCTATGAGACTGGCTGCACTTGGCAGCTGAAGGTATCTGTGTTATTCACATATTCATATGTGCCCTCATTGCTGAGAAAAATTATATTTTAATATGTGCAAATGAGTCTTTAGGAGCAACGGGGGTATTGCCGTTACACCTAGAGGCTCTGCTCTCTCTGCAACTGCTGCGCCCTCTGCACTTTGATTGACAGGGCCAGGCATAATCACATTTACACTTCATATCAAAGTGCAGCGTGTGAGGCAGTTGTAGAGAGAGCAGAGTCTCTAGGTGTAATGGTAACACCCCTGTTGCTCCTAGAGGCTCATTTGCATATATTAAAACATCATTTTTTTTTAGCAATGTGGGCACATATGAACATGGGACCAACACAGATGCCTTCAGCTGCCAAGTGCACATGTAACAGGTCAGCCAGTGTCATAGGTACAAATCTTCTGACAGATGCCCTTTTAAGAAACAACTTTTTTCATGTTTCCTTAAAGGGGTTATCCCATGACTAATGTAAAAAATGGAAATCAGACATCATATAGTACATGACAATCTCTTTCTAACAAAGCTAGAACCAGCCCTGTACCTCACATGGATCCAGAGATCTCCTCATTCATTGCTCTGCTAGTATTATATCAAGCTGACAGCTCAAGGGGAGTGTCTTTTCTACTGCAGCTAAGGGGGCGTGTCCGTGTTCTCCCTATCACAGCTCAGTGGGCGTGTCCGTGCTCTCCCTATCACAGCTCAGGAGGCAGTTGAAGGATGAAACTGAGCATGTGCGGCCATCTCAGTGAGCCGGTCAAAGAAATAAGAAATTAAGTGCCACCATACAGATACATTTTACTGAATAACTTAGTAGCTATATAAAAATTATTACATGCAATTACAAAAGTATTCAGACCCGGATGCTGGTTTGAAAACTGTAGAATATTTTTCATGGGACAACCCCTTTAAGTACACTTATAATAAAACGTGTTAATATCTGTCTTAGCACTGCCAAACAGTAGTGCATGCCACATGGAAGCGTGCCAGCTATATCAGTTCCAGAAAAATTGTGTCATAATTGCTATATCACAGAGATAATACTGTCTGACAGTAATTTCATATACATTACCAGGCAGGACAGCCATATGGAAAGTTGCAATATTTTCCACTATACAATGAATATTAAAGGGGTTCTCTAGCTTTTTTACCAAATTTTGGCTCCCCTTCCAGGTAAACCTGCGGAGAGAAGCATAGCTACTTGCTCCTCACTGCTTGGTTTCCGGCTTCTTCAGTCCATCACTGCTTTTTGTTTCAAATGACTAGCTGTTAGCGCTGATGTTTCCCCCAAGCGCAGGGCCGGCTTCAGGTTCATGTGGGCCCTTGGGTGATAAATCTCAGTGGGCCCCCTTGCGGCATTTGTAAAATGTCACCACGGCATCTGAGAGTGTTAAAAACCTGAAGCGCGAGCTTCCTGCTCAGACGCGCCTTCCCCCAGCGGAGATCGGGGAACGCACCCTGTCCTAAAAATGAGCCACAGCCTGTACTAGGCTTCCAGGCTCATTATTAGTATATCCCAGTTCAGGCAACTAGGTGGCAGTACTAAACTGTGATATAGTGACTTCTATACAGAATAATGGAGCAATTTCCATTTTTCTGTATAAGTTGCCATCTGATAAAAAGTAATAAAAAAAGTTAAAAAAAGTTTTGAAAATATAAAAAAACGTAAAAAGTAAAATCACCCCACTTTCCCCAAAATAAAAAATAAAATAAAAAGAATAACATTATGGGCATCGTCGCATGCGAAAACACCCATACTATTAAAATATTTTTTAAAAGTTAGCCCATATGGTGAAGGATGTAACAGAAAAAAATAATAAAAAAAGGGCTGTATTGCTGTTTTTTCATCACTTTATCTCCCAAGAAAATTGAATAAAAGTGATCAAGTCATACACACCCCAAAATAGTATTGTCAAAAAAGACAGATTTCCCTCAAATGAGCCCCCACACATCTCCATAGACATAACTATAAAAAAAAGTTATGGCGGTCACCGGGGATCAGGGGTTCTGTTAGGGTTGCCACCTTTCCTAACAAAAAATAATAGTTACACAAATTAAAAAGGTTGGTCTATTTAAGTTTTATTTAGCCTCTATTTTTTAAATGATTCTACTGGGATTCGAACTCAAACCACTGGGCTATAGAGCTTCATGTTAATCTGCTATAACTATATTATGGCTAAAAACCTCAGTAGTAGTTTCCCACATATTATGCATTCATATATATTAGAGGTATGATTTTATATATATTTTTTTTTAAATAATTACACATTTATTTTGTTCCATACATTTTTTTACAATTACAAAAAAAAGAAAAAATACTTCTGCTGTATAGGAATACCTAATACAAGAGAAATTACTATGAGGTTTTTCTGTCACAGCTTAGGCTACTTTCACACTTGCAGCAGTGTGATCCGGCAAGCAGTTCCATCGTCGGAACTGCCTGCCGGATCCGCCAATCTGGATGTGACTGAAAGCATTTGTGAGACGCAGTCCGGATGTGGATCCGTCTCACAAATGCATTGCAAGAACGGATCCGTCTCTCCGCTTATCATGTCGACAGACGGATCCGTCTTGTATCTTTTTTCACATTTTTCCGAATGCCGAATCCGCCACTAATACATTCCTATGGGGAAAAATGCTGGATCCGGCATTCAGGCAAGTCTTCAGTTTTTTTCAGCGGAGATAAAACCATAGCATGCTACGTTTTTCTCTTTTGCCTGATCAGTCAAAATGACTGAACTGAAGACATCCTGATGCATCCTGAACAGATTACTCTCCATTCAGAATGCATGGGGATATGCCTGATAGGTTCTTTTCTGGTATAGAGCCCCTGTGACAGAACTCTATGCCGGAAAAGAAAAACTCTAGTGTGAAAGGACCCTTAGCATTGAGCTCAATAGCTCAGTGGTTAAGATTCTTGCCTTTAATGTAGAAGGTTGTGAGTTCAAATCCCAGCAGGAACATTTTTGAAAGAGAGGGTAATTAGACTTAAATACACAGGGTGTCCCCAAACATACTAAAAATGCTTGGGGATACCCCCTTCATGGTCATAGCACTGATTCCATATATGGAGTCAGAGCAGGGACTCCTAAGCCAGGAAGAGTCCCGACTCTTCGGGATCTCCCACTGTTCAGCAATCTGGGACTAGACCTGAGTGGGCCCCCCCCTAGAGCAGTGGGCCCCCGACACTTGCCCTGCTTTGCCGGGTGCTGACACCGACCCTGTGGCATGTGACCAAGTGATATGCTGCTCGAGGTAGAAATGACTGGTGTAGCTCTTCATTGCCAGACATGTGACCCCCACCCATGCAAAGTTTACAAGAGGGGACCGCAGCACTGTGAATGCAGCAGTGGAACGAAGGAGGCGGAACCATGCAGCAGGTAAGTATGTTACACTCCACAGGGGCTGCCCACCCACTCAGCACAATTATAGGGAGAAAAAGAATATTCACAAAATGCAGGAAAAACACCCAAAAATATGCAGGTTGCACACAAGGTTGCACTCCACCTCATAAATATGTACAGCGGTGGCGTTACTTAGATTTTTTTTGTATCACAAAAAAACCAGAGTAAAATAAAATCACAAAATATACATGATATGTAATGATATAATATGCAGAGGCCAGAAACAAAAAGCATGAGGACATCCCGATATATTTGTCATGCTGTTGACATGCTTTGCAATATCCTTGAGTACAGCCAATGTACTGCTCCCAACCTTCTCAGTGTAATCAAACCGGGACTTAAGACCCGACGGCCCAGGTATGTTCCCCAACGTCCTCTGCATCCATCTCCTACTAACCATCAATTATCTGAAGGTCCCCATCAAGTTCTCTGTCGCTGATTTTTTATTTTTGTGAGAATCAAGATTATAAACACTGTTATGTAATGTGGATTTTTGAAAAGATCTTTGGTTAAAATAATGTGCTTTCAATGTAGGTGCCAATGCCAAACTAAGATACCAAATTACCAGTGGAAATACCAAAGGGATATTTGATGTTGAGCCAGAGACTGGAACCATATTTATTACCCAGAGACTGAACTACGAGCAGGATACACAGTTTGAGCTCAGTCTGGTGGCATCCGATGGAAAGTGGGAGAATCATACCTCTGTAGTTATCAGTGTGATCAACCTAAATGACGAGCCTCCTATCTTTACACAGAGTGAATATCATGACAGCATTCTGGAGGAACTGACCGATCTCCCACTGCTTGTGCTGCAAGTAAGGATAAAGTTATACAGATTTTAGGGAGGAAATGGGGTCAATGGTCTCTTTATACCTAAACTTTGTTGGGAAACTCTATATGTGTACCTTCTTTTTAATTCTGTGCAGGTTTCAGCTACTGATCCTGATCAAGAAGCAGATCAAAGTGCTCTCCGATATACTTTACATGGACAGGGGGCCAACAGTGAGTTTGTCATTGACCAGTTCAGTGGAAAAATATACGTGCACAAGAAGCTAGACCGAGAGGAATGCTTTACTTGGCGCTTTCTTGTTCTTGCCACGGATGAGAATGGCGAAGGACTGACAGGTTTCGCTGATGTGATTATTGATATCAAAGATGTAAATGACAACCCACCAATGTTTCTCTGCATGTATGATGGCTGCTTCACGGACTACATCCCAGAGAACTCCCCAGCAGATACTACAATCATGGAGATGATAGCATTAGACTTGGATGATCCAAAGTCTGAAAATAATTCCATTTTGACCTACAGAATAGTCCAAAATGTCAAGAATGAAATAAACCTCAATTTATTTTCAATTCATCCATCTACCGGCTCCATATATACTGTACTTGGATCTTTGGATAGAGAAAAAGAGGACAAATACCTGATTGTGGTAGAAGCAAAGGATGGAGGAGGACTAACCGGGACAGGCACTGCCACCATTCTGGTATCAGATGTGAATGACCATGCACCAGTTTTTACCCAGAAGGTTTACACGGCCTTCGTTCCGGAAAGTTGTGGTATAAACAGCGAAGTGACTGTTCTACAAGCCTGGGACAATGATGAAGGAGAAAATGCAATGATGGTGTTCAGTATTATTGGAGGAGATGATGACCGCAAGTTTTTTATAGAGACAGATAAAATCCATAAACGGGGTATCATTCGTCTTAGGAAAAGAATGGACTATGAAAAACCCCACGAGAGATCATTTAATCTGACAATCAAAGTAGAAGACATGGACTTCTTTAATATAGCCTACTGTATTATTCATGTTGAAGATTCAAATGACCATGCCCCTGTGTTCTACCCACATTTTTATGACATTAGACCAATGCTAGAAGATGTTCCAGTTGGCACAACAGTGGTTCAGATATCAGCCATGGATCTAGATTCAGGCTTGAATGGAATGTTTTCCTACTGCATTTTGAACTCTTCAGATCCCCACAGTCAGTTCTCACTTGTTGGTGATGGTTATATTGTGGTCTCAAAGACATTAGATAGGGAAATATCCCCCCATCACCGGCTGGTGGTATTGGCCACTGACATGGGAGAACCATCCCTTACTGGAACTGCAACCATCTTCTTTAGCCTTGAAGATATCAATGACAATGCTCCTGGATTTGAAACCCAATATAGACCCATGATTTGGGAAAATACTGAATATCCGCATGTCGTGCAAATAAACAAGACGTCAACTCTGTTATATGCTGCAGACAATGACACAACAGAAAATGGTCCTCCTTTTGCCTTCTACTTACTGACTGATCCTCAAGGCAACAATGACTTCACACTAACAGACTTCCACAATGGAAGTGCCATGATCACTGCCCTGCGCAGCTTCGACAGAGAGTTGCAACAACTTTTTTATTTACCAATCTTAATAACTGATAGTGGAAGTCCTCCCTTGACATCTACGAATACCTTAACCATCGTAATTGGAGACCGAAACGATCATCCTCATTCTTCTGGACACATGGATTGCACTGTCTATGCCTACAAGGGTAATATTACATCAGACTACCCCTTGATAGCCAATGTTTGGCTATTTAGTTTTCCGCAAACAAATATTACTATTTTTCTGCTTTGTTCCAGTAGCGATTGTTGCAAAAGTGACAATAGGAAGTGCAGTCACATTGGCTGTCACCTTTGAATTGGTTTCTGACCAGGGTTAGATTATAGG
This sequence comes from Bufo bufo, assembly GCF_905171765.1. NCBI lineage: Eukaryota > Metazoa > Chordata > Amphibia > Anura > Bufonidae > Bufo > Bufo bufo. The sequence continues at coordinate 72,291,719 of NC_053393.1, forward strand.
CAGGACACATAGGGCACTTGAATTGGGGTTTCCGCCGTTAAAGATTAAGGGTGCCTGCATCATCAATCCTGTCTGATGGTTGTTCAGAAATGCAATTCAGCTGTCTCCATGACTCCAACAGATTTTAGTGTATAGGGCCACATGCATGTGCAGCCACCTTTCTTACTGTATGTGTGGCTGGAGTAGGATGTGGGGTTTACATCCCATACATTTTTTTTTTAATTAGTGGCCTCCACCAGCCTTATTTCATCCCTGCTTCTGACAAACCAGTGACCAGTTTTCTGCTTATCTGCCTATTCTTCTTTTAATCAAATTTTTTTTTTTAAATTTATACATAGGTATACAACAATAAACAAACAATAGCAAACCAATCAACCCCCGGCAGGAATATATTACCAGCAGAACAGTTAAGTACACACCAGTTAACAAGACTGTGGAGTCCCTGCAGTGCGGAAACGCAATATTCCCAAAAAGGTGGACCCCCCTTCCTCCACTAGTACTTTCCCAACAGTCATAAATCAGTAAAAATAGTGCCCAGAATAATAGTTTAGATACATTCAAACACTACTCTATGGGGCATACAGTATATCTATAGACCTTCATATCAACAGATAAACATGTACAACACCTACAAAATAACACTCAGAGGGTTTCTATACAGCTAATGTGAAGATTGACCAGGGGTATCAATCTACGGCCCCCAGACAGACTCAAAATCCGCCTCCATTCTACGTGTTTTTATAGACCCCTTTTTCCAGTCTAATCACTATATTCCCTAGTAGTAACTACCAGTTGAATCCAATATTTTGCTATTAGTTTTCTCATCTAATATAATAGACGATGAATACTGATACAAATCCCCCTTGAAATCACATTGGGAACAGTTAAAACTATTCCTGACTCCAATATTATCAAGGAACACTGGAATCTCATAACCTCTGTGAATCCAAAAAAGTTGAGGTTCACAAAGAAGGGGTAACCGACAAAACCTCAGACCATTGCTCATCTGTTAGGGTACCAACATCACATGTCCATTTTGCCTGAACTATTTATGGGAACTGCTGATTTTTAAAAGAGAGCAAATACTGATAGAAAAAGGAGATAACTGACCCATAATCAGAGACTTGTGTATAGCTAGATCTAACGAATGACCCTGAACCTTCAAAGTTGTAGCTACTGATAAAATAAGGAGTTTAGGAGCTCAAACTCCACCCTTAACTGGTCAAACCTTTTGCTCCACAGAGAACAGTTGGGTTAACCAATAGTTGCCCTTCCTTTTCCATAAATAAAAACCCTGTAACCTGGGCACTTCAGACAGTTTGGGATTATTCCAGAGGGACTTAAGGGCTGTGCAACCCATTACATTAGTCAGTTCTTACATTTTTTTGCCAAACCTTAAAAAATTGATATAGTAAGAATATTCGCTGGGGGCCTCCATATGCGGGAAGTCTGCCTCCAGCTAAATAGGACACTTACCTGCCCACCAATCCCAAAGGCTCTAGGCTACACCAACTTTCAAGCTGTTGGGCCTGAGCAGCCAGAATGTACAGAAATAGGTTAGGTACTCCTAGTCCTCCATTATCTTTACCTTTCTGCAAGGTTTTCAACCAAATTCTTAAAGGGCTTCTGTCACCCCCCAAAAGTCATTTTTCATTTTTGGCCTAATTAAAATCCTTATAGTGCGATTATTCAATATATAGTGCTCTTACCCTTATCTGTTGTCTAGTTTCTTTAAAAACCGCACTTTTATAATATGTTAATTACCTGGCTACCAGCAAGTAGGGTGGTTACTTGCTGGTAGCCTCCGCATCCTCCTTTCAAAAAAACGCCCCCTCCTCTTGTTGATTGACAGGGCCAGCGAGCGCTCTCCTCCTCTGGCTGGCTCTGTCTGCGTTCTAAATCTCGCACCTGCGCCGTACCGGTCTTCACTCGGCACAGGCGCACTGATAGGAGGACGCTCGCTCGGCCGCTCCTTCCTCAGCGCGCCTGCGCCTGGTGTAGATGTGACGTCATCGGCGCAGGCGCACTGAGGAAGGAGAGCGGCCGAGCGAGCGTCCTATCAGTGCGCCTGCGCCGTCTGAAGACCGGTACGGCGCAGGCGCGAGATTTAGAACGCAGACAGGGCCAGCCAGAGGAGGAGAGCGCTCGCTGGCCCTGTCAATCAATAAGAAGAGGGGGCGTTTTTTGGAAAGAAGGCTGCGCCGGCTACCAGCAAGTAACCACCCTACTTGCTGGTAGCCAGGTAATTAACATTTTATAAAAGTGCGGTTTTTAAAGAAACTAGACAACAGATAAGGGTAAGAGCACTATATATTGAATAATCACACTATAAGGATTTTAATTAGCCCAAAAATGAAAAATGACTTTTGGGGGGTGACAGAAGCCCTTTAAGTGCTGTCTGTTCCAGATAAATTACGGAATTAACTCTGTATTTTATAAAAAACAAAAAACATAACACATAAGGATCCAAACAGGGCTGTTATGTAAAACATACAGGAATTGTAGCACTAAGACCATTTTGACAGGGTTGGCTCTACCAGGAAAAGTGGTAACAACCTTCCATGCACTCCTATCCAACAATGGGGGCAAATTAACAGTGATGTAATCCTGGTGACGGGCAGAAATTATGGGCTTGTTCCACCACTAGCGAAGCAGTAATATAGCCACACGCCTTACCTTGTCACTTTTGCAAAAATGGCCAACATAATTAGATATTATTTCCCTCTTTTTTCAGATGATTGACATTAAGGAGTTAAAATTAACCAGTCTCAGATATTATGACCAGAGTTTATTGTATGTTGTCTTTTATAACAGGAATACTACCAACAATCATCCTTGGAAAGGTTCCAGCACCAGACCTTGATGACTGGGAGCACAAAATGTATTATATGGAAACTAAATCAAGGTAATTACAAATTGCAAAAGTAATCTAAAAGAGGACCTTTACCAACATTACTTGGCAGCAGCCAACACTTTACAGATTTTGGTTCTGTTCCCAAACAATTGGTGTCACTAGTATGGTGATTAGGGATGAGCAAATCGACTTTGAATGAAACATCTGAAGTTGATGCGCATAAAACTTCGTTAGAATACAATACCGTACAAACCCGAGTTCGGTAAAAGGTTTTTTACAGTAGAAATTAATTTATGAAGTTATTACCCGAAGTCTTGCGAGACTTTGCAAAGTAGTAACTTCGGCTCATAGGAGGAAATGCATTCTAATACTGTACGGAGAGCTCTCTATGTGCAGTATTCTGCGCATCAACTTCAGATGTTTCATTCAAAGTCAATTTGCTCATCCCTAATGGCGATGAAAAGAAAAAAATACTCTTTTCAAAGGTTTTAATTTTTTTTCAGTATTAAAAACAAGAATAATCAGGGGTGTACATAATAATCATTGGGCTACATAGCAAGAATCTGAATTGGACCCCCAGGTCCGGATGCGCCAGATCTGGCACTACCGTGATTTTCGTTGTGCTTCTATGACAGAGCAGAACAGCAAATATTATTATGGAACACAAGTTGACATTACAGGGAGAGGGTATAAGAAGAGAGAACTACAACTCCTAGCATGCCCAGACTGTTGTTGTAGGGCATCAGTGAACATTACATGGAGGGGGATACAGTAGGACAAAACTACAACTCCCAGTATTAGGATGTTATGGGCTATCCCAGGACACCACTCACCTGTCCTCCAGACACACACAGAAGCTCCTCCCCATGTAGTTTCACTACATTTTCCTCTCGATGGCTGAGCTTCATCTCCCTGCCCTGGTCACATGACGATGACATCATCACAGGTCCTTCAGCTGTAAAACTACTGACTCTGTACTCTGTATGGCTGCCCTAATCACATGCTCATGACATCATCACAGGTACTTCTGCACAGCTAGCTAGGTTTTCACAGCTAAATATACAAGTGTAATTGGGGGCGGGGCTTTCCTGCAGGGTCGGGCCCCCTTCCTCCACAGGGCCCATAGCAGCTGCATGGTTTGCCTCTATTAGAGGTACACCACTGAAAACTATACATATGTGGTATCGCCGGATTCCTACTGACCTGGAGAATGAAGAGCACAAGTCATTTTTACTGCATAACGAACGCCATAAAAATAAAAAAACTGTGGCGGAATTGCGTTTTTTTCAGTTCCACCTCATTTGAATTTTTTTCCCACTTCCCACTACATCCTAAGCAATATTAGTGGCATTAAAAAAGTACAACTTGTCCCGCAAAAAAACAAGTCCTCATACTATAATGTGAATGAAAAAATAAAAAAGTTATGGCTCTGGGAAGGCAGAGAACGAAAAATAAAAAAACAGAAAATCGCAGCGTCATGAAAGGGATAAAGGGGTTATCCTCAGGATAGGTCATCAATATCAGATTACGGGGGTTTGACATCTGGGAACCCCGCCGATAAGCTGTTAGAAGAGACCGACACTCCATTAGCACCAGGGCCTCTTCCTAGGCCATGTGATGTCACAGTACATCGGTCACATGGCTTAGTTGCAGCTCAGCCCCATTGAAGTGAAAGGGGCTGAGCTGTAATACCAAGCATAGCCACTATACTATGTACCGTGTTGTGCCTGGAGAGATGCCGGGCTCCGTTGAGCGTGATGGCTCCCTGTAACGGCTGATTGGCGGGGATGCCAGGACTTGGACCCCCACCAATGTGACGATGACATATCCTGAGTATAGGTTATCATTATCTGTACCTGGATGACCCCCTTAACCTTCCTTTCAGTATTTTCTCATATTTTCTATGGCTGGGAAATGATGTTCTCTTAATGTTAAAGTTTTTCACTTTTAACCTGACAGGATCTTTTCTGTCCATGATTCTTCTGGTTTGCTGACCATACGAGTAGGGGCCATTCCAGGTGTTTATAAAGTCAGGGTAAGAGTAACAGACGGAGTTTGGCCGGACGTGGTCTCCATTGTCAAGGTAGCACTCATTGCCATAACTGAAGAAGATGCCAACAATGCTATTGCTATAAGAATAAAAGGTAAGTTCACTTGTAGTCCTATAACACAGACATCATGTAAATGGGAGTACCCATGATCACCTTAAGGCCTGATTCAGACAACAGTCTCTTCCATCCATGTTCTATGCGGGCTGCACTCACATAGCACATGGACCCGCACAGACATGGACCCATTAAAATAAATGGTGCAATTCACACATCAGTTTTTCTGCATGGACCATTGGTCCAAGCAGAGAAACCCACAACATGCACCATTCTTGTTCATTTTCAATCTATGACTCATTCTTTCAAGTATCTGGGTACAGGGGAAAAAAAACAGATGCACCTAGGCACCATATAGATGTCTACATATATCTGTGTTTTGTGGAAGGAAATCGCAACGGCCACTTAAAACTGATTTAAGGGTGATAATCATAAGCAGGTTTGTTCTCTATATTATTTTAGGCAGAGATTAAACATTACAAACTAATACATTACAACAAAGAAGTAACTTAGACAAGAAAAAACTAGACAGATGACAAATTTATCAGAATGGGATAGGCAGAATAATACATTTGGTACAACCTGCTAGACATGTAAGACATTTTTCTCTTCCTTGTAACACCTTCTGGCTGGCTAACTTTACAACAACATCTACAACATCTACCTATTGATAGTCTAAATACGGTTAAAAGCTATGTATACCTTTGGAGGCAATTTTTGTTTATGATTGCATTCTACTCATTTTTGGCTAAAATCATATTTTCAATTGCCTTTTATTAAAAAATATTGAGCCATTCTGTCACAAAGTGTTAACGATTTTTCTGTCTGTGTGACTGATACTTTCACTTTCACTTTGTGCCATCATCTAATGAACCCTATCTCTAAACTACTAAGAGGTCATAAACATGTAGTTAAGCCATATTCTTATCAGTAAGATAAGAACTGAGCTATAATGAGTTTTTATAATGTCAGAGAGCAGAGATAAGGAGCCTGTCTGCTCCCCAGATGACGGAAAATACTGAAAATCCACAGGCTGCTACTACAGCATCTCAGCTATGTACACAAAAAGGATCCAAATTTTTAATAAAGACCAATTGAATCTCAAAATAAGTAAAATGCAATAATAAAAAAATTGCCCCCAAAGGTGTACATTGCCTTTAAACCTGTTTGTACACATTCATGTCCATGAGATCCAATAGCAATCTAACATGTATGGAGGTCTTCCTTCTATCCTCTGAAGGCAGATATCAGAGGAAACAAGAATGGGGTATGTTAGTGTCACGGCCTATGGTGTGCGCTGTGACACTGTTGCTACACTTGCGGTTGCCCGCGGCAATGTGTTGCTGTGTGAGCATGCAGTGGCGGTGTCTCGGCCTTCTGGGTGATTGCCGTGACATGGTTGCCACGCATGTTGTTGCCTGCGGCAATGTGTAGCTTTCTATGCTTGTGTGTGCACTTCCCCTTTAAGTGGCTTTCTTCCCTTGTCTGGTGTTGGAAGGGTTAACTCCCTTCCTAGTGTTTTGTTAACACTGGGTTTATGTGTGTGTGGGTGTGGTTGCTTGGGCTATTTAGCCTCTGCTGGATGCCTGAAGCTGAGGGGTACTCCAGCCATGGTGTATGCTGGAGCTATCCTCCTGGTCTTAGTCCATCTGTCCAGTGAGGGCCACCCTAGTGGTCATTGATGTTCTTATGGTGTCTCACGTTTATTGCAGCTATGGGTCTCCTGGGTTCCTGTGTGGTTGTGGTGTGTGCTGTGTCCTTTTAATGTTGGTGTGGACACCAGCACTTGTGCACGGGTTCCAGTCAGTGTGTCTGTGGCAGGTAAGTGTGTTACTGGTCTCACTTACCTGCCATCTCTATAGCTGTATGTGTTCCCCTCTCCTTGCAGCCTGGCCTCTGATAGAGACTCCTGTTTCTCCATTACTGGGATGAACAGGTCGTCTCTTCCCTGCTCCTTGGTGAGGGATTTCCAGGGCGACTTAGGGTCTTTAGGTATCCTGAGTATGAGTCGTCCTACCATCGGGGTCCGCTCATACGGGGAGGAGTCAGGGAGAGGATTAGGGATGTTGTAGGAGGTGACCTGCTCCCTTATTACTCCTTTTGGCCAGGCTGATACCCTTTTACCCTTTGATACCGCACGGTGGGGGATTTCCCCCACTCCCCGCCGTGATAGTTAGATTTCAATATGCCCAATCCATTATGACCAGAAGAGGTGTCAGTCAGGAGTTTGCTTCTCTCCCTGAATTGAAATAATGTTTATGGAGAGGTTGGAGGAGAAAGCTGTAGCCTATATTTGGACACATGCATCAGACAACTAGTGGTCATTTAAAAAAAAGATAATATTGATTATCGTTTTAAGTTATCTTTATGTAAAATGGATGGATAGATAGACAGTCATATATGATAAGAGAGACAATTTAATATAATTTGTTCCTCTTAATCCAGGTATCAGTGCAGAACAGTTCATAGCCCAAACACAAGGGATGATCAGTAAATATGAGCAGCTGAAGAAACTTTTATCCAAAATAATTTCCTCTGCAGAAGATGATGTCCAGCTCTTCAGTGTACTGAATGTTCCGGATCCAACCAACTCTACAGATGTTTGGATTTCCAGACCCCCCTATTACGAACCTGGGAAGCTAAATGCCATGGTGGCTTTACATCGTGACAAGGTCTGATGTAAACTTTGTATCTTAGTTCATGACTGTTATATTAGATTACAATGGCCTTTATTCCGTAACTATAAGCGGATTTACTTGGGGAAATTGTTGGGCCAATTATCGGGAATGAATACTAGTACGAACGCTCGTTCCCTATAATTGGCCCCTGTAAAAGGTGCCGCAGATCACCCAATGAAAGAGCGAACCATCGTGTGAAATCATATATGTGAACACCTAAATCATTGTTTTTGGGCAGCAGATCATGCCGTGTAAACAGGAATCTGCTGCCCAGTAACAATGAATCTGTATGACGAGGAACGATGACATTAGCTATTGCTCCTCCCGATTCAGTGGAGGGGATCGCCAATGTAAATGTACCTCTTTCCTCCTCCTGCAAGAAGGTAGTTATCAGGAAGGAACGGTCCTTTCCCGATAATTGTCTGCTCGGTCGGCACATGTAAATACACCTTAAAAATACATTCCATGTATATAGATTGGTTTAACAGAGTCCATATTCTCCACAGTTAGAATCTGCAATGGGCGTCCAAGTGGCTCACATCGGAGAAGATGAGTGCAGGAATGCCCAATGCAGCCACAAGACTGGCTGTGTCATTAGAAACATATATAAAAATCTCCCAACAATGACGAGAACTGATGGTGTCTGCTTGGGGTCAGTGACCATTGCAACCCGGGTCCGCTGTTCCTGTGCGTCTCGAGAACTTATGCACCTTTCCTGCTCCTCATATACAACCAGTCCCTGTCTTAATGGGGGGACCTGTGTGGACACAGAGCTCGGATATAGGTAATGTATTATCAAATAGGGAAACAGATCTGTATCGTTTTGCACTTATTATAGTCTCTTTAGCCACCCTGTGGAGTTAGAAGGCGCTGCTGAGGTATCTACATGGACAGTGCAAACCTTTGCCGGACTCTCTTCTCTGCAGACACTGCTTGTAAGCAAGCAAGAGAGGAACTGGCCATATGATCATTCCATCCTTCTCTTGTATAATTGTTTGCATGCTCCTGAACAGCAGGAACAGATCTGGTGTTTGACTCATTGGTAAAATTCTTCAATCATGGCACTTTTTCAGCTTAAGAAACATAATAACATTCACGTACATTGATGCATACAAGAAATGTAAAATAATTTCTATTGTTGCATGTATGTTTTTAATTGTATGATGATCAGCGTCCTGGTGGATGGGACTGAGGTCTTTTAATTTTTTGCCACCTTGAGGAGAACTTTGAATCAAAGCAAGTGATGACCGAAAGAGTAGTCTCTCTGTCATTTCTCTTCATATCCAAGTCTGTTAGCCTCTTGGTGGGGAAGGGGGTGACTCTTATATTCTATATAGCTTAATCAAATGACAGGCTCCAAGGGTTTCCAAAACTGAGATTCAAAAGGAAAAGCATGAAGTCTGCTTAGGTTACACTCCTGTTTTGTTTTTCGTTTGACAGGTGTCAATGTTCCCCTGCTTACTATGGACCCGAATGTCAGCAAACCAAACACTCATTTACAGGAAAAGGTTTTGCCTGGTTCCCTCCAATAACCCTCTGCTTTGAAAGTCATATATCCCTGGATTTCATCACTGAAGAAACTGATGGACTTCTTCTCTACAATGGTCCTATGGCATCCAAGAACCACGGGGAGTCAGAAGATTTCATTGCTGTAGGTGAGAATGTTAATACATGATCATCAGCCTTTTGAGATATTTGTATCATCACTTGCCTCGTGACTTATTTTATTACTTGGATGCAGCGATTTCAGGAGGTCTATAGAGTGTAGTTCTAGATGCAGAAGTGCTTACTGATGTAGGAGAAGAAGAGTTGGTGAATACAGAACAGTAGATGTATATACCACCCGTAATATATGGAAAGCTGGGTGGCCTCATCTATTAGCCACAGCAGCTACAAAGCACATCTCTAGCTCTGGAGGATCTGGCTTTTTTATGCATGGCATAAATAGCTAATTGATTTAAACGAGAACTGTGTAATTCCTCATTTCCCCTGCAGTGGCGCCCTACCTCTTGAAGCTCATCAAGAGAATGCCAAGAGTGTGCAAAGCAGTAATCAAAGCAAAAGGTGGCTACTTTGAAGAACCTAGAATATGACATATTTTCAGTTGTTTCACACTTGTTTGTTATGTATATAATTCCACATGTGTTAATTCATAGTTTTGATGCCTTCAGTGTGAATCTACAATTTTCATAGTCATAAAAATAAAGAAAACCTTTGAATGAGAAGGTGTGTCCAAACTTTTGTTCTGTACTGTATAATGGACAGTTCTTATACTTTGTCCCGAGACAATACAAGCAATCATCAATTTATTTCATATAGAGATTCAAAATGGATCCCCTTGCTTGGCTGTTAATCATGGCTCTGGATCTCTCCTCCTGAAGTTCAACAAGAGGCGAGATGTGTCAGATCGCCAGTGGCATAACTTAAAGATTCTGAGCAATGGAAAGGTATGAAAAAAATCAAAATTCTCCCACTTTTATATACAGTGCTTGCCTTTTATAACTTTATACATGAAACACTACTTACAATCGAATCGATATGAAAATATGCCAGTTTTTTGGCGCATTTTGTGGCAAAAAATTTGCATGCATGCTTTGCATCACAATTATTGTTTTACACTCTTTTCTAAGCATTTTAGGCCCTGTCCAACAATGGGACGTGGTTTCAATAGAATGGGCGTGGCTTCACAGTGAAAGGGTGTGGTTTAAATGCAGCTGTGTGCACCCAAATTTTGTTTTGGAGTGAAACTGTGCTAACTTATAGGTGGCATAAACTTCTAAGTTTTTTTGTGTACTGAGACTTTTTCTGGTGCATTGACAAATTTTTGGCATGAAATTATACCAAAAATCTGGTGCAAGATTTACAATACAAATTTAGAAAGGTCCATGTGCCAGAACAGTAAATTTGTGTAATATTAAGACTGTTATTTGTATTCTTAGGCAGTGCAAAGTGCAATATCACTAGTAAATCTGCCCCAGGGGCAGTATTTGGTAGAATTCAGGAATTGGGAGATTTACTTCACTGGCCAAATTCAAAACTATTTGCTCACATTATAGCCCAATAACTCCTAGTAGTCAATATGAGGATAGGTTAATTGATTGATCGAATTTAAGCCAGACAATGAACAAAAAAAATACAGTTGTCATTTTGTGACAAAACTGTGTGTAAAGCCTTTATTAGCTGCTCTTCATCATCGTGAGCATACTTGCCAACAGTTTCAGATTTTTCACAGTTCCCATGTCGGTAGCTTAATTCAATTGCAGACTGCCATTCTTTTCCAGAGAAGTAGATTGTATTACTGCAGCCCTTTACTTCCTCCCTGCCAATGTCAGCTACAGGACATAAATGAAGAGAATTAATTATATAGACACTAAAAGAGAGGGGGATAGCAAATAATGTGAATGTCTTCGCAAATTTGAAGCTGTTTCTGTGTTTGTAGAAAAAACCTGCTTGTTAATAAAGATCTGTGATTACAGCAGCCTCAGCACTAATTTAGGAAACGGTTCACTGCTGTATGAGCACACGGAGGCAGGGGGAAGATTGAAAAGTGTAATGAGAGCTATCAGGCTTGTAGAGATCTGTGACTGCAGATCCCCATATCTGTAACATGGCAGACAATGACAACTTCTTGTTAGTAAAGTAGGAAAAAGCTGAGATCTTCAGCAAATGCAACTGAGCTTTGAAGGGAGAGAATTCATAAATGTAATATACATGAGTATCTAAGAGCACGGCAACATTTTTATTTTTCACTGGAATTGTACTTTAGATTTGGCATGCCTATATTTGATTATTATGTATTACATATTAATATATATTTGATTAATAGGAATATAGCTGATGATGATCTTTTAAAATTGAATTGAATCATTCATTAGATCTGCTTTTTATGTGTTAGAAAGTGAAGATGATCCTCGATCACTGTTCAGAAGAATCTTTGGTGAATGGTGCTGGTGCCTCTCATGGAATACATGGAGACCGCTCATGGTGTGAAGTTTCTGGAGAGACACCTGGAAAAAAGAGGTAGTTATAAGAAAACCAAGCTGAGTATTCTACAAGTATTTAAGGTTATGTTCATATTTGCTCTAGAGACTCTACTGCAAATCCCATCAGATTTGACGAAAAGAAGAGTGCTGCATGTACCACTATTCTTCCTGTAATAACAACAAAATGCAATGCACCCCATTATAATGGGGTCGGACGACGGAGGCGTCTATGCAGTGAGCCCCTTAGGAGCAGGGGCAGGGGATGGGAGTTGTAGTGGCCCTGATGATGATGTGTGACCGTGTACTCCCTCAGACCATAACTCCCTGGGGTCAGTGCAGTGAAGGAGGACCACCTTGTGTTCACTTTGGGCACTTCCTGTAGCTGTGGGCTCCAAGCCTGAAGGTAGTTGGGGTGGCCAATGGTGTAAATGTCTAAGTGGGTGCTAGGCAGGGCATGTGATGGGAATGCAATGGCCAGCATGTGGTGTTAAGAGAGTCAGAGACCAGACCATATTGAACTTAACAAAATTCTTTCTTTACTGTGTGCACAATAGAAGCTGTAGTACATCTGCAGCGGGCCCCTCCCCCCAGGGCCCTTTAAGAGAACTAGTACTTGTTTCGTGATGCCAGTTGCAATGAAGGAACAAGGGCACAGGGCCCCTTTTTAGTGAAGTAGTAGATGGTACCCAGGTGTAGGAATGCCAGAGTGGTGTAGGGTGGCCTACAATGTCCCTTAATGTTTTGCACTGGTCACGGTGCTCCTACCTTGATACGCTGGACCCCAGGCGTTGGCCCCAAAGCAATGAAAGGGGGGTTGTTGATGAAGGGGATGATAAAATAAGTCCAGAGCTTGTAATGAAGTTCAATAACAGCTTTACTTTCAATATGCATTTCTCCAACAGTTTTAGGCCTTGTCTTGGTTCCCAGTAGGCTTTAGCATTAAAGGGTTTCTGTCACTAGAATTTTCACTATTAAACTGGCTGACATTAGCAATGTGCTAATGTCAGCTGCACCTAACTATGCAATTCTTGTGATTATTCATGCCCCCGTTACTGCAGAATTCTTACTTTTATAATATGCAAATTAGCATGGGGAAATCTAGCACCGTTCAGTATTCGGCGCAGGAGTGGTGAGGAAGCTGGCAGCCAGCGAGTGTCCTTCCCTTACCGCGCCTGCGCTGAATACTGAACGCCGCGAGATTTCCCCAGTGCACAGGGGCGGCAGGAGGATATGAACGCTGCCTGGCCCTGTCAATCAAGACTTGAAGGGCGTGTAATGAGGTGGGAGAAAGGAGCCCCTAGGAGCAGGAGCAATGTCCCCCCCTTCCTGCTCCTAGAGGCTAATTTACATATAATACAAAATCTTCAGTAACGGGGGCATGAATAATCACAAGAATAGCATAGTTAGGTGCAGCTGACATTAGCACATCGCTAATGTCAGCCAGTTTAATAGTAAAAATTCTAGTGACAGAAACCCTTTAACTCTGGCAGGCGAACAAACTCAACCCTGCTACATCTGTTGCTCTATGGCTCTGCTTTGCTGACAAGCTTTTTGTATAACTTTGCTTTAGCTGTCTGCTGCAACTTCTCTCTGTAGTCTGACTCTAGATTAGTCCAGGGAACTTTTTTCCTGGCTTCAGACGCTTCAAGCTGTGGCCTCCATATCCAGCAGAGCCGACGGCGAAGTACCCAGCCCTTGCTTCCTTCCACTAGCAGGGGGTAAGCTAGACTGATTCCTAACTATCTAAGACCCTCCCCTCCTTAGAGGGAGAATCAGAATGGAAAGAAGGGTTCCATTCTCTCTAAGTGTAGCTCTGCCATGCTTGCTGACACCTTCTGGTGAACCAGGTACATTACATGTACATAACAGTTGCATAGAAATAGATATGCACATTATACAGGACCTGGAAATAAATGCATATGATGACATGAAGTTAACCATAGGAGATAGTAGCGGGGTGCAGAGTGATAATGGCACTCTGGGGCATTACACATTCAGCAATTATATATACACAGTACAAACTCCTCCCAGATATCCAAGCATGAGCTAGGCAGCTTTTTTGCAGCAATGGACCTGTGGTTACTCCTTCTTTTGCTAAAGTGCCTGTTATTGGGATCTCTGGCTAGCAATTACAGTCTAGCAATAGCTTCTGTGTCCACTAGTCTGGGGTGCATAGGGTGGCTTAACTTGTTTCCTCTTTGCAGCAGCAGGGTTTGGAACACTTTAAGCTGGGTTACCTTGCTAACTCTCATGTTGTAGCCAAGTAAATCCTCCTTCAGATCTTGCCCTCTTTCATCTCCTGGAGCATGTGGAGGTGCTGAAGGCTCCAGGGCCATGAAGCTGGAGTCTGGAAGAGCTCATGGAGACTACTCCTTACCTCCTCCCTCTCTACAGTTAGACTGACTGGAATCTTCTGGAATTAGGGGGTAGAGCCAGCCCACACTCTAAGCTCCAGGGAGGACTGGACCAGGATAGTTAACTCTGACCATGCATGTCTCATGGTGAGTATATGCAGTGCCTTACATTAGAATTACGTACATAATATTGCATTACAAACCAAACATTGCAGATACCCCTCGGTCTGGGGTACTGTCATATGACTGATCCAGCAAAATTTGAAACAAGTAGGATAGGTCATCAGCATTTGATTATCTGCTTACCCTAGGCCAGTGACATTACAAGCATTGGTCACATGGCCTGGGCACAGCTCTGCCATATTCAAGTGGAAGGGGCTAAACCGCACCTAGGCCACGTGATTGATGGTCGTCAGTCAACACTGGCCTAGGATAAATAGCGAGAAGGTCGCAGCACTCATTGGAGCACAGGGCCTTCACAAACAGCTGATCGGCCAGGGTCCTGGGTGTCTGACCCCCACTGATCAGATGCTAGTCGGATAGTTGGATAACTCATTTAAGTTTTATATTCCCGGTATTCAATGATAAAATTATACTGTGTATACCTTTAAACATGCTGAAAGCTATTTTCTCCTTCTGGTCTTCCTAGGTTCCTTAATGTTTATCAGCCCCTGCAACTTGGTGGAGTAAAGATTTTTCCAGATGGTATTCATCCTTCCTTACATTTCAAAGGCTTTACTGGCTGTATCAGGAATCTGCAGGTTGATAGCAAGGTAGGATGAAGTAGTCCAGTCTGAACTAGACCAGCAGACTCTTCCTTGTGTTTTCTTTTGCATTTAAGGCTGGAGGAATTGACATATTTATATATTACATGCACATTATAATTTGTTGCATACCTGTAGAATGAAAGGGGTTGTCATATTTAGAAAATACATTTGCAGATTCTTAATTAATAGATTGGAGTCCCCTGTTCTAGATCCTCATCTATTAACCAGAGTGCAGAGCGCCAACAAAGAGCATCTCCTTTCCTTGTGGTGACGCTTGCAAGAATTAAACACTCTTTGCTAGGTTGCATCACAGATAACATCTGATTACAGGTTGCTGAGGGTCTCAGCGATTTATCATCTGGAGATCCTTCTCAGGCTAAGTTCACATTTGCGTTGTAAACTCTGGCAGTCTTTTCTGGCAGAGGAACAGACTAGTGAAGTACAATGTATTCTGCATAGCTGGATACAGCCGTGGACCCTCGGGCCCCATTGACTACAATGGGATCCAGAGGGGATCCATCGCTTTCTGGAATAAATATAGGCTTTTGGCCGAACAAAAGGTCCTGCATGCAGACTACATTGTCCTGCAGTGACTACTTCTACTGGTTCTCTGGAGCACACTGTCCTCTTCTTCCTGCATGACACACACTCACAGACACCGGATTATGACTTAGATGAGACTCACTTGTCTCACAAATCTCTTCCCCCGAGGAGCCAGTTTCTCTCATGTAGTACAGGCTGCACATGCATGCGAATAATAAAATCATCAGCGCTATGATCAGTGAAATTGGCTAGTGACAAGGGGGGGATTAAGTGCATGATAGCAGGGCTGGGACAAGGTCCACCACCAACAGAGGCTGAGCTGCCCAAGTGCGCCCCCCCTGGGGCGTTCCTTGTAATTTTACCCCATCCAGAACCCCATCAGACCTCAGATCAGACGGAAAAGAATATGTAACGTTACATTACCCTACTATAATGGCATCAAATGTTGGGTGACAACTACTACACTGCACATTCATTACAGTACCATAGGGGTTGTCATAGTCCCCATTAGAACCTCAGATTACATCTGCTATTGCACCCAGCAAGTGAGGTTAAAAGTGTGTTGTTCCTCACTTGAATGGTGCAAACAGGGACCATTTTATCTTCTCACATAGAGACACAACCCTCTTATTGGTGACTAATACAGATGTAACGTTACATTACGCTACTTCGTGAGATTTCCCTACCTCCAAACTTCCGGTCGCACTGCTAATGACGTGAGGAGGCGTTCCTGAGTTTTGACGATCTGCGCATGCGCAAATGGACAGTTTATGGAAATTCTCAGGGGAGTTCAGCTTCACACCGGGACACTGCGCATGCGCCGGCCGGAGTTGGCCGCGTATGCACACTGGGCCGTAATATTTCCCTACTGAGGCTCTCCGGCGCATGCGCAGTGTCCCGGTGTGCAGCTGAACTCCGCTGAGATTTTCTATAAACTGTCCGTTTGCGCATGCGCAGATCGTCAAAACTCAGGAACGCCTCCTCACGTCATTAGCAGTGCGACCGGAAGTTTGGAGGTAGGGAAATCTCACGAAGTAGGGTAATGTAACGTTACATCTGTATTAGTCACCAATAAGAGGGTTGTGTCTCTATGTGAGAAGATAAAATGTTAGGGAAATCTCACGAAGTAGGGTAATGTAACTCTGTAACGTTACATTGCAGCAGCAGCGACGTGGTCAGTGGCCTGCCTGCCGCCCAGACTGGCCTGCGCCCTGAGGCTGGAGCCTCCCGAGCCTCTGTATCGGCCCGGCCCTGCATGATAGACCCGGGGCTGTCTACCCAACTCGGGCCCCCTCCCTCTATTTTACCCGAACATCCCCCCTTCTGTGTGTCGCCAATAGTTATTTGTTTCTGTATGAAGAGGTTGCGGTGCTCCGTTTCCACCGCTGCCTCTTCTTAGGCTATATAACATCACATTCATCAGTCCTGTGGTCAAGGTTCAGCTCAGTCGGATCCAAGTGAATAGAGCTGAGCTGCAATACCAAGCACAGTGCTATCAAATGGACAGTGCTGTGCTTAGTAAGGAGCAAAGAGGCCGCGGCGCTCACTGGAGCACGGCGGTCTCCTCAAACAACTGTTCAGCGAGGGTTCCAGGAGTCGGACCCCACCAATCTCATATTGATGACCTATCCAGAGGATAGACCATCAATATGTAAATCTCAGAGAACCCTTTTACTAGAGATGAGCGAAGCAAAGTTGACTAAGTGGAATTTGATCCGAATTTCAGGAAAAATTCTATTCGCACTGATTCCAAATTTCCTCACGCTTTGTGGTAACGAATCACATTTTTTACTAAAATGGCTGCTGCATGTGTTAGGACATGGAGCAAAGAACTCTGGGAATAAGGGATCACCCACAATGCCATGCATGCAGCCAATCAGCAGCCAGCCCCTGTGATGTCACAGCCCTATAAATATCCTCAGCCATTTTGGATTCTGTCATTTTCCAGTGTGCTTAGTGCAGGGTGAGACGTCAGCAGGCGCTAGGGACAGTGCTAGGAAAGACTTTATTGTGCTGAAAAAAATAATTTACAAGTTCAGGGAAAGATTATTCAAGGTGTAGGAAAGCATAGAGAGGCATCATTCACGCTATAAAAGGAAAACAGGGTGCAATAGGAGAGTATACAGCCTGGACAATAGGAACAATCATATTACACCTTGCTGCACTAATTTAAAATCCGAATTGCAAACCTTGCTTGTGATTGGGGTGCAAGTTCTGTGATACAGCCATTTACGGGGTGTATTAATAGGAAAGATGTGTATGTCCTATTAGCTGTTCTGCGTTTATTTTACATTGTTTTACTATTTTGGGGGGTTGGTTTATTAATAGGAAAAAAAGGGAACAATATACGTCATAATTGCAGTTCAGCGGTGAAGTTACATTGTATTACAGCCATTTACGGGGTGTATTAAAAGAAAATATACGTACGTCCCATTAGCCGTTCTGCGGCGAATTGTTATATTTCTTATTTGGGGGTGTAGAAATAGGAAAAAGAATACGTCTTAATTACCGTTCTGCTGTGAATTGTGATTATTTTTTTTGGGGGGGAGTTTATTAATCAGAGAAAAAAAATAATTCTTAATTGCCATTCAGCGGTGACGTAACATTAAACTACAGCCATTTACATGGTGTAGAAAAAGAAATATACGTACGTCCCATTAGCAGTTCTGCAGTGAATTCTGATTGTTATACCGGTATTTATTTTTTTGGAGTGTAGAAATAGGGGAAAAAAAGGAAACAATATGTCATAATTGGCATTCAGCGGTGAAGTTACATTGTACTACAGCTATTTACGTGGTGTAGAAAAGGAAATACATGTAGTATTAGCCGTTCTGCGGGGAATTGTGATTGTTATATCTCTTTTTTTGGGGTGTACTTATAGGGGAAAAAAATACGTCTTAATTGACCTTCTGCGGTTAATTGTGATAATTATTTTTTTTGGGGCGGGAGTTTATTAATCAGAAAAAATATATATACAGTTGCAGGAAAAAGTATGTGAACCCTTTGGAATGATATGGATTTCTGCACAAATTGGTCATAAAATGTGATCTGATCTTCATCTAAGTCACAACAATAGACAATCACAGTCTGCTTAAACTAATAACACACAAAGAATTAAATGTTACCATGTTTTTATTGAACACACCATGTAAACATTCACAGTGCAGGTGGAAAAAGTATGTGAACCCCTAGACTAATGACATTTCCAAGAGCTAATTGGAGTGAGATGTCAGCCAACTGGAGTCCAATCAATGAGATGAGATTGGAGGTGTTGGTTACAGCTGCCCTGCCCTATAAAAACACACCAGTTCTGGGTTTGCTTTTCACAAGAAGCATTGCCTGATGTGAATGATGCCTCGCACAAAAGAGCTCTCAGAAGACCTACGATTAAGAATTGTTGACTTGCATAAAGCTGGAAAGGGTTATAAAAGTATCTCCAAAAGCCTTGCTGTTCATCAGTCCACGGTAAGACAAATTGTCTATAAATAGAGAAAGTTCAGCACTGCTGCTACTCTCCCTAGGAGTGGCCGTCCTGTAAAGATGAGTGCAAGACCACAGCACAGACTGCTCAATGAGGTGAAGAAGACTCCTAGAGTGTCAGCTAAAGACTTACAAAAGTCTCTGGCATATGCTAACTTCCCTGTTAGCGAATCTATGATACGTAAAACACTAAACAAGAATGGATTTCATGGAAGGATACCACAGAGGAAGCCACTGCTGTCCAATAAAAACATTGCTGCATGTTTACAGTTTGCACAAGAGCACCTGGATGTTCCACAGCAGTACTGGCAAACTATTCTGTGGACAAATGAAACCAAAGTGGAGTTGTTTGGAAGAAACACACAACACTATGTGTGGAGAAAAAGAGGCACAACACACCAACATCAAAACCTCATCCCAACTGGGAAGTATGGTGGTGGGGACATCATGGTTTGGGGGCTGCTTTGCTGCGTCAGGGCCTGGCCGGATTGCTATTATCGAAGGAAAAATGAATTCCCAAGTTTATCAAGACATTTTTCAGGAGAACTTAAGGCCATCTGTCCACCAGCTGAAGCTCAACAGAAGATGGGTGTTGCAACAGGACAACGACCCAAAGCATAGAAGTAAATCAACAACAGAATGGCTTAAACAGAAGAAAATACGCCTTCTGGAGTGGCCCAGTCAGAGTCCTGACCTCAACCTTAATGAGATGCTGGGGCATGACCTCAAGAAAGAGATTCACACCAGACATCCCAAGAATATTGCTGAACTGAAACAGTTCTGTAAAGAGGAATGGTCAAGAATTACTCCTGACCGTTGTGCACATCTGATCTGCAACTGCAGGAAACGTTTGGTGGAAGTTATTGCTGCCAAAGGAGGTTCAACCAGTTATTAAATCCAAGGGTTCACATACTTTTTCCACCTGCACTGTGAATGTTTACATGGTGTGTTCAATAAAAACATGGTAACATTTAATTCTTTGTGTGTTATTAGTTTAAGCAGACTGTGATTGTCTATTGTTGTGACTTAGATGAAGATCACATCACATTTTATGACCAATTTGTGCAGAAATCCATATCATTCCAAAGGGTTCATATACTTTTTCTTTCAACTGTATATGTCAAAATTGCCATTCAGCGGTGAAGTAACATTGTATTACAGACTTTTTAGGGGGGGTATTATTTAAATTTTAATTTAATTATTTTATTAGACAGTATGTCAGACAGACAGGTGACAGGCCCTTCAAAGGGAACGGGCAGTGGGCAAAATGTTTCTGTCGCAGGCAGCAGAAGGGGGATGGCAGCAGGAGTCGCAGCGAGAGGCCTGAGCTCCCGGTGTCATCTAGCAGTCGTGTCTTGACCAGCAACCCAGCAGAGCTTGAATGGTTGACTCGGTCTTCGACTTCGTCGCAAGTGACATCAGACACGACGCTTAAGTTAGCATAGCCTTGGAGCAGGCCCTGTGCCCCCACCTGTCCTGAACCTTCTTCTGCCATTTTCAGTTCCCTCAGCGCGAGAAGTATTATATGCCGTTGGCTTGGCTTCACTTTTCAGCGAGGACGAGCTATTAGAGAACAGTCAGCAGTTACTGCCCAGCCAAGATCTGGAGAAGACATTCGCCGCTTCCTCCGGTAGACGGGCAAGTAGTGATGATGAGTGGGAGCAGGTGTTGCGAGTGGTCAGGCTACTGGCCCTGAGACCAGTGAGGTGGACATCAGTGACGTGCAGACAGTAGCGGATGATGATGATGTAGCCGATCACACTTGGGAGCCGGGTGAAGAAGGGGCTTCATCATCATCAGGAGAAGAGAGTGGCAGCTTGCTCGTGAGGCAGCGGCTGAGCCAGCAGGCTGGCAGCGTGTGGCAGCGTGGCAGTGAGTCAGCAGGGTGGCAGCAGTGGGTGGTCGGGAGCCAAATGTTCCCGGGGTAGACCACCCGCTTCGCAGGAGCCTACCGGCCCGGAAAGTGGCTGTGCAGGGGTTCACGGAGGCAGCGGTAGCAGGCAGTCAGCACGGAGTGTTGGGGGGTAAATGCCATACTTGGCGATGTGGCAATTTTTTGTTAGGCCGCCGGAGGAGGTGAACATGGCCATTTGCTGAATCTGTGGGCAGAAGGTAAAGCGTGGCCAGGGTGCCAATGTTGGCACCACGGTCCTGCGTCAACACGTGCAGCATCACCATAAAGGGGCTGGGAGAACCGTGGCTCCGATGTGGTGGTCCAGCCTGCTGCAGCAAACGCTGCATCACCCAGTGGCACGCACCCAATTTCATGCAGTCAAGGCTCCACCACCTCAGCCGAAGGGAGCTGTCTTCCCCATCATCTGCTGGCCTTCCCATCATCTGCTGGTCCTGATGCTCCTGCTCCTACTCCTCGTCAGTCATTCCGTCAGCAATGGATTACCGAAGCGATTGCGAAGAGACAACAGTATGCATGCACTCATCCAACAGCGCAGAAGCTGAACGTGCTCCTGGCCAAGTTGCTGGTACTGCAGTCCCTCGCTTTCCAAGTGGTGGACTCTGCACCTTTCAGAGAACTAATGGCTTGTGCCGAGCCGAGGTGGAGAGTCCCAAGCCATTATTTCTTTGCCAAAAAGGCAGTACCAGCCCTGCACACATATGTAGAACAGAAGGTGGGCCAATCCTTGAGCCTGTCATTGTCTGCCAAAGTGCATGGCAGTGCCGACGTGTGAAGCTGTAACTACGGTCAAGGACAATATATGTCTTTTACGGCCCACTGGGTAAATGTGGTTCCTGCCCAGCCACCCAAGCAACTTGGCCAGGTGACGCCGCTTCCGCCTCCATGTTCTCACGCCATTAGTCTTGCAACAATGTCGCCTCTGTCTCCTCATCCTTCACCGTGTCCTTAGCCTCCACTGCAGGGACAATTCTCAGTGCCCCTCCAGCATACCACATGTGCAGGGCACAGCGGTGTCACGCTGTTCTCCACCTTGTTTGCCTGGGCGAACGGAGTTACACAGGGGATGAACTGCTCCGCTTCCTTCATCAAGAAATCGAATCCTGGCTTTCTTCTCAACAACTCAAAATCGGAACCATGGTCACCGACAACCAGAAGAACACGGAGTCAGCGCTGCGTCAAGGAGGGCTGAGCCATGCGCCGTGCATGGGGAACGTGATTAATCTGGTTGTAAAGCGGTTCCTGAAGTCTTCACCCCATCTGCAAAACATCCTGAAAATGGCCAGAAAACTTTGCATGCACTTCAGCCACTCGTACACCCTCCTTGAGCTGCAGTGGCAGAACGGCGTCCCCCAATATAGGCTGATATGTGACATTTCAACCCGTTGGAATTCCACCCTCCATATGTTGGACCGATTATATGAACAGAGAAAGGCCATAAACGATTTCTTGATGATACAGAGGTACTACCCTGTGTAACTTCGATGTTAGACAGTGGCAGCTCATGCGTGACACCTGCCGTTTGCTCGGGCCCTTTAAGGAGGCCACTGTATTTGTCAGTCGCCAGGACTACGGGATGAACAACATCATTCCACTGATTCATGTCCTGGAACAGATGCTGCTAAATCTGGCTGGCCAGGGGACAGAAGACTAGTGATGGACGAACATCAAATGTTTGTGAACCGCACTTTCGCGGCGGGCCCCATTGACTTTAATGGCAGGCGAACCTGAAAAACCTTCAGGTCATATTTGCAGCCACCAAATACTTATTAGAAGTGCACAATTACTCCCACAACATGGACAGTGACATACCAGAGGGGGATCATTGGCAAAAATTCCCACAAAAAATATGTATTTTAATCAGGGGCCATTTTTATGCGTCTTAAAGGGAAACTCTCAAAAATGTGCCCTGCTGGAGCGTAGAAAATTTTTATTTTAGGCCACGGGAGTACAGGCCCCAAAAATTAGGCATTCACCTGACAGAAAAGAACTTGTGATGATGTGGCTGGAGGTACATTAGGCGGTCACTGGGTAAACATTTTACTGTAGGCCACTGGAGTACAGGCCCCAAAAATTAGGCATTCACCTAACAGAACTTGTGATGATGTGGCTGGAGGTACATTAGGCAGTCACTGGATACAAATTTTACTGTAGGCCAGTACAGGCCCCGAAAATTAGGCACTCACCTGACAGAAAAGGCCTTTTATGCCACTGTATATACATAAGATAAGGACCATTCTTTGTTCTGTGTGGTGGTGGATATATGTGGGCTGGCATGAGGAAATTCAATTACACGTGGTCGTCACAGGTGTTGAATTTCTCCGAGATCCATGCCTCACTCATCGGTCACTATCCCCCTGCTGCGCTGAACGTC
Organism: Bufo bufo; assembly: GCF_905171765.1. Classification (NCBI taxonomy): domain Eukaryota; kingdom Metazoa; phylum Chordata; class Amphibia; order Anura; family Bufonidae; genus Bufo; species Bufo bufo. The sequence continues at coordinate 72,314,769 of NC_053393.1, forward strand.
CTTTCGGACAGGACACTCGACGAGGGGCAAGCCAATAGTTCCATGGCAAATTGTGCCGGCTCTGGCCACAGGTCAAGCCTGCACACCCAGTAGTCCACGGGTTCTTCGCTTCTCAGAGCGTCCACAACGGCCGTTAACCCGATGTAGCCGGTCTAGGCGTTCCCTGAGGCTGGATCCGGAGGACGGCTGTCGATGGGTTGGCTGGAAGAATGATCTCATATCCAAAGTGACCAACACATCTTCAAACCGCCCTCTTCTTGCAGGCGCGGTAGGATTGGTACCCGCACCTGTTTCGCTATGGGTGGAAATTCCTCTGCCAGCGCCCGCAACAGAAGAATGCAGCATCTCACACAGCAAGGCCTGGAAATGCTACATTCGGCCTGCCCTCTGTGATGCTGGTAACATGTCCGCCATTTTGTGTTTGTACCGAGGGTCTAAGTACGTTGCCATCTTGCCCTTTATGCTTTTTATATGGGGGTCTCTTTTCAAACACTGGAGCATGAAGGCCCCCATTTGCACTAAATTGGAAGCGGTGGAGCGCCCTGGATCCTGCTCATCGCCCAGGAGAATGTCGTCCTCGGTCTCCTCCCCCCAGCCACGGACAACACCAGGGATCCCCGAAAAGATTAAAGTCCCCCTCAAAGCCTGCTCTTGCTCCTCCTCCTCCCCCCAGCCACCATCCTCCTCTGACTCCTCTTCAGACTCCTGCTGACTTGTCTCAGATGGAGTAGCCCCCCCCCAGGGAATTAATTCAGCATTGCGACTTCCTTATCTATCTGCTCCTGCTCCTCGATGGCTTGTTCCATGACATGATGCCATGCATGCTCCAGAAAGGCGTAAGGTACGATGTCACTAATGGCGCCCTGGCTGCGACTGACCAGTTTGGTGATCTCATCAAATGGCCGCAGAAGTCTGCATGCATCGCGCATGAGCAGCCACTTGCGCAGTGAAAAGAAACCAAGCTCCCCAGAACCTGTCCTGCTGCAGAGTTCGTACAGGTAGTCGTTAACGGCACGTTGCTGCTGGAGCAGCCTATCAAGTATATACAAGGTGGAGTTCCAGCGCGTAGGGCTGTCACGAATCAGACGTCTGACGGGCAAGTGGTGTCGCCGTTGAACGTCCGCAATGTGAGCCATGGCCGTGTAAGATCTTTTAAAATGGGCAGAAATTTTCCTGGCCTGCCACAAGATGTCCTGGAGCCCGGGGTATTTGGCAACGAATCGCTGCACGACTAAGTTCAGGACGTGTGCCATGCACGGCACGTGTGTCATTTTGTCCTGTTTCAGCGCGCTCAGCTGATTGGCACCGTTGTCGCACACCACTTTACCAACTGTCAATTTGAGTGGGGTTAGCCACTGATCGGCCTGTGACCGCAGAGCTGAAAGCAGTGCAGGACCGGTGTGGCTCTTGGCTTCCAGGCACAACAGCCGCAGCACAGCATGGCAACGTCTCGAATAGGTTCTGGGGAGCTTGGGGACGCAGCGGAAGAGCGGAAGACCCTCGCTACCGGTCGAAAATAGGGGCCTTTTTTACACCCGCTGAGAGGGAGGACAAACTGAACTACCATCTACACATTTTATGTAGTTAGTTGGTTGCTGCCTATGTGCGCCATCACCCATCCTCACGCAGGTCTGACTGGGGGGCCCTCTGTGCTCACATTCCACTGCCATGGCTGCTGGGGGGGGGGGGCAGGAGCAGTACCAGCTCCATCAGCAGCAACTTAAGTCTAGAGTCGCTGATGAGCAGTTTTCTTCACCCGCCTGCTGAAGAAACTACTCACCAGCAGCAGCAGGTAGACATAGAGCAGCACCTGAACCAGCAGGTTGTGGTATACTTGGAGTGCACCCTGCCACCCCACATTGAAGATCCCCTGGAGTACTGGGCAGCCAAACTTGATTTGTGGCCGCAAATGGGCGAGTTTGCCCTGGACAAGCTTTCCTGCACAGCCAGCAGTGTGGCATCAGAGCGGGTGTGCAGTGCAGTGGGGCCATAGTTACCCCAAGGAGAACTCGCCTGTCCACCCAAAATGTAGAGAAACTGACCTTTGTGAAGATGAATGAGGCGTGGATCAGCCAGGATTTTCAAATACCAGTGCCTGATGCATCAGACTAGATCATCCATGGTGTCACACCAACACTTCGACAAAAGAGACCTGTTTCTTCTGGCTACCTGCTTCAGCTACTATTCTGATGCTGCCACCCGCCTGATGCCACACCTGCTGCCAGGTGCTCCTACTGCCAGCCACCATCTTCAGCTGGTATTGGTATTGCCCCCCACCTCCCCATTCTGTCACTCGGCCACTCTGTGGTCTCCTCATGCTGCTGCCACCTCACCACACTGTGGTCTCCTCATGCTGCTGCTACCTCAACACTATGTCACTGGGCCACTCTGTGGTCTCCTCATGGTGCTGCCACTTCAACACTATGTCACTGGGCCACTTTGTCATCTCCTCATAGTGCTGCCACTTCACCACTCTGTGGTCTCCTCATGCAGCTGCCACATCACCACTCTGTGGTCTACTCATGCTGCTGCCACTTCAGCACTATGTCACTGGGCCACTTTGTGGTCTCCTCATGCTGCTGCCACTTCACCACTCTGTGGTCTATTCATGCTGCTGCTGTAATATCACTACTCTGTGGTCCCCTTATGCTTCTACCACATCCTCACTATGTCACTGGGCCACACTGTGGTCTCCTCATGCTTCTGCCACTTCACCACTCTGTGGACTCCTCATGATGCTTCCACATCACCACTCTGTAGTCTCCTCATGCTGCTGCCACATCACCACTAGTCTCTGTGGTCTCCTCATGCTGCTGCCACCTCCCTACTATGTCACTGGGCCACTCTGTGGTCTCCTCATGCTGCTGCTGCCACATCACTACTCTGTGGTCTCCTCATGCTGCTGCTACCTCAACACTATGTCACTGGGCCACTTTGTGGTCTCCTCATGCTGCTGCCACATCACTACTCTGTGGTCTCCTCATGCTGCTGCCACCTCAACACTATGTCACTGGGCCACTGTCACGCTCGTGTGTGGGAGGAAAACACCACACCGAGCATAGGAGGGAAAGGGGATACCAGAATAAAGCCTGTAAACTAGGGAAGGAAGATAGACACCTCCTAGAGAAAACCCTAACTTCAGTCCTGACAGACTCCCAGTATGAACAGGCCCCAAATGTAGGCAACTTCATACACCAGATACCTAGAATCCTATCTCACCCTATCGGACCCTGAAACTAATGTCAGGACTGAGTCTACCTGTTCCTCCAAATGGAAGGAGTCTCCCTCAGGCCAAATTACAAACAACAGGGAAAGGCAACACACACAAATATATAAAAAAAATACAAAAGGCAAAGGAAACACTTATCTTCAATGAAGCTTTGGTAGCAACAGGAACTCAGCCGAGAACCAAACACAAGCTAACCACAAGTCCAACAGAAGCTATAAACCGCATGGCATAGTGGCAGAAACAACAATAAATAGAGAAGATTAAATGACCACAATAGCCACACCTGGAGAAATAAGGTGTGGCAAACACCAGAAACAACACAGACGTGATTTGATCCAAAAGGAAAACATGTCAGATCAAACCACACATTGCCAGTCTCACAGATCTCCTGCCACCTGTCGCCGGAACGTCCGTATGTCTTGGTACGTCCATGACAGACACTTTGTGGTCTCCTCATGCTGCTGCCACTTCACCACTCTGTGGTCTCCTCATGCTGCTGGCACTTCACCACTCTGTGGTCTCCTCATGCTGCTGCCACCTCACCACTCTGTCACTGGGCCACTATTTTGCCTTTTTGGCCTGGTTGACATATTATTTGACCTTTTATCTGAGTTGTTTTTTAATGCGATTCGCCAGAAATAAATTCGGATCGAATCGAATATTTTCGGAAAATTCGGCAAACCGAATTTTTGAGAAATTCTTTAATCTCTACCTTTTACCTTGTTATTTGTAGTGTTACATAGGACTGCAGGTACCATTTATCTGTACATAGGAAGTTATCACTGTGTCATCTGAGGTGTTACATATAGGACTGCAGGTGACATCTACGACATTATTTGTACTCAGAGTCTCTGAGTACAGATAATGTAGTAGATGTCACCTGCAGTCCTATGTAACACCACAGATAACACAGTGATAACTCTCTGAGTATCGTTAATGTATTAAATGTCACCCGCAGTCCCATGTAACACCACAAATAACACAGTGATAACTCTCTGAGTATCGAAAATGTAGTAGATGTTACCTGCAGTCCTAACATCCCACATAACACAGTGATTTATTGTGCTATTGTGCTGGGGTATTACATAGGACTGCAGGGAACATCTACTACATTATCTGTACTCAGACAGTTATTACTATCAGTGATAACTCTCTAGGTACAGATAATTCATGGTACCTGCAGTCTGCGCTGCCCAAAGCTGGCCCGTCCTCATTGTTGCCTCGCTGTTCTCTGACCTCTTCTTCTACTGTCTAGGACGCAGCAGCATGGCAAGAAGCGGGGACTGCAGAGGAGACCCTGCACTAGCTGTGAATAGAAGCTGTGTGGCGGCCACCGTGCAGCTTATGGGGACACTGCAGTGCTTAGTGCTGCTTAATATATACAGTACTTCAATGTGGGCGTTTGGGTTGGCCTTCAGCCCCACAGAGATGTCAGACCCGGGGCTGCCAACCCAAATGCCCTTATTATAATCCGCCATTGCTAGTGACATACATGATATCGGAACATCAGATGAATTTGTGGGCCATTAGAAGAGATGTCATTGGTTTGGTACGAGTGGATTTATCTTCATGATTATGATGCAGCTGTCTTAGAATACAATTTAATATAACATAATAAAGTATATAGGACCTGTAACCAGATACTAATAAATTACAGTAGGCCTGTACAGCCTGGCAGGGGATGAAAGATGCCTCCATTCTTGTACAGCATATACAGTGTGTGGAGCTATATTGTCGATCTAGGCCTGGCTATAGGTCTAATGACACAAACTTACTTGCAGACTTATTCAAGACTTTATACCTCTCCGATGCCATGGTCAATTGTGATCATGACATCTAAGGGTACTTTCCGATATTGAGTTCCGATATTTTCCGATATTGAGTTCCATCCTAGGGGCTCAATACTGTAAAAAAAACTGATCAGTTTTATCCTAATGCATTCTGAATGGAGAGCAATCCGTTCAGTATGCATCAGGATGTCTTCAGTTCAGTCCCTCTTACGGTATTTGGCCGGAGAAAATACCGCAGCATGCTAAGGTATTTTCTCCGTCCAAAATTTCGGAACACTTGCTGGAATTCCGGATCCGGCATTATTTTCAATTGAAATGCATTAATGCCGGATCCGGCACCAAGTGTTCCGGAAAAACGGATCCGGTTTTCCAGTCTGCGCATGCGCAGACCTTTAAAAATTAGAAAATCTGGATCTGTCTACAAATGCTACCCATTTGCATACGGATTTGCGGATCCGGCAGGTAGTTCCGTCTACGGAACTGCCTGCTGGAATCCAACAACGCAAGTGTGAAAGTAGCCTAAAGCAGCTTTCCCAGGGACCATTGAGCTCCCTGAGCCGGAAGGACTCCCTCATGTGGTTGTATGTAAAAGTCATGGTCTCGCTGAAAAAAACAAGGTTTTTAAAGCTGTAGTTCCTATAAAACAAATAAACTATAAAAATTAAAATGATCCCCCTTTCCCATAATTAGAATAATAAAAAATAAACATCATACATACAGGCTCGGACTGGCCCACAGGGGTACAGGTGAATTCCCCAGTGGGCCCCTGAGCAAGGTGGGCCCCTAGTCTCCCACCTACTACACAAGTGGCAGATAACACAGTAGACTTCCTGCACTACAGACATATATTCAGTGTACAGCACTTCCACCAGCCGATGTTCATATAACAAACCTGATAGATTATTAAAGAAACTCCCCAGTTTATTATTATAGACACGATCAGAGCTGAGATGGCTTCTAGGAATAGAGAAAAGCCACCAGTGTCCTCTTTACCCCAGGACCTACCTTCTCAAAGTTGATGCAGGGACCCCCATATTCAATCATCTGGTAGCATCGTGCTGCTGTGTGAGCAGGTAGTATTTGAATGTATCCGTACGGTAGGCCCCCAAAATAAATGCTAATGGTGGGCCCTAGGCACCCAGTCCGACACTGCATACACACCACCACATCCCAAAATGACCATACTAAAAATCAAAAAATTCACTGATTCTCCATTTTTTTGGTTGCTTCACCTCCCCAAAAAAGTAATAAAAAGCGATCAAAAAGTCATGCACACTCCAGGATAAAAACTACAGATTGCCCCGCAAAAAATTAGCGCTCACACAGGTCTGTAGAGGAGATACTGTTTAGAAGATACATTTTACAGGGTTCTCTTATTTACAAAGATTAGAAAATATACTTCATGTTAAATTGAAGCCTGGATGATCGGATTTGCAGTCTAAACAATTATGTTGTATGTTGTTCCTAAGGTCTATGACTTGGAGCAGCCTGTGGATTCAGAAAATAGTGCTGCAGGCTGCTCTGCAATAGATGATCATTGCAGGGTTACTGGATCGCCCCCTTGTGGAGGTCATGGATTCTGCATAAGCGAATGGAACTCTGCTAAGTGTGACTGTAATCCAGGATTTGCTGGGGAGCACTGTGACACAGGTAAGGAAATTGTGGACATTAATCTACATTACTACATACTAATGTATTCCTGACTGTATGCTTTTCCTGTGTATGTCAGCTCTGCAGGAATGGAGTTTTGAAAGAGGAAGTTGGGTCCATTTTGTGATACATCATCCTCTCAGCCCCCACACTACTCACATACAACTTCTGCTTCGTACACGGACCTCTTCGTCTACGATTCTCCATCTGGTATCAAAAGACAGATCTTCTTTCTTGCGGTTGGAGGTGAGTGCCGGAGTTGGAATCTGTGGCCAACCACTCCTCTTCTGCCATTAATAAGTATCCCAATATATATATCTTGAGAAAAGCCTCATCATGTTGGGCTGAAACGTCGTAGTTGGGGTGAATAAAAGCGGGTCCACCACCCTTCACCATATCTGGAGTGCTGCCTCTTTTTTTGTGAATTATATACCATATTTTTCACATTTTAAGACGCACTTTTTATCAAAAGTGGGGAAAAAGTGGCAGTGGGTCTTATAGTTTATGGAAGCAGTCATCAGCATGCTGGAGGTGAGGGCAGCGCTGCGCTGGCTGTACTCACCTTCCCTGGTCGTCTTCCTGGTCCTGCTGTGTACTGTGTCTTGACTGCACACAGCGTCAGGATGTACTGCACGTAGGCACGCACTATGACCTGACGCTGTGCGAGGGGCGGACTGACAACTTATGGGGCCCCCGGGCATTAGGAGATTATGGTGCCCCTGTCTCCCCTCCCACCCTCAAGCCACACCCACACACAGCCCCACACACATATCGCGCCGCACCGGCTCCAGGCTCATGTGGGCCCTTGGGCGATAAAGTCTCAGGGGGCCCCCTTACACAGTGATAACTCTCTGAGTACAGATAATATAGTAGATGTCCCCTGCAGTCCTATGTAACAACACATAACACAGTGATGGCTATCTGAGTACAGAAAATGTAGTAGTGCTACCTGCAGTCCTATGTAAAACCACAGATAACACTAGTCCTGATAATGTGGTTGTTACCTGCAGTCCTATGTAAAATCACAGATAACACTAGTGTTGATCATGTGGTAGTGTTACCTGCAGTCGTATGTAAAATCACAGATAACACTAGTATTCGGCGCCTGCGCATTAGGCTCAGCCTGATGCGCCGCGGACTCCTGGCAGCGGCTTCGTTGAGCGAAGTGCGCATGCGCATCAGGCGGCGCATGCGCACTTCGCTCAACGAAGCCGCTGCCAGGAGTTCGCGGCGCATTAGGCTGAGCCTAGTGCGCAGGCGCCGAATCTAGCAATGGGACGGGAGGATTGCGGAGGCGGGGCTGAGGTGAGGAAGGCGGCGCTGGGCACCAGACGGCGAGGGATGCGGGCGGGCACCCTGGGTTAACGTAAAACCCCTTGGGCACCTTAGGTAGGTGAGTGACAGCTTATAAAAACCATTTTTTTGGGCTAATAGAGCCACAAGCAGGTTTAATAAGGGCAGTTTAGGATTCATGTTATTAGTACGGACCTGGCCATATGTTTAGCTTATAGGGCTCAAATCTCATGACAGAATTCCTTTTATTTATTTATTTAAATTCTGATCTGAGGCTAATGGGGGCTGAGGGGTCTAATCTGAGGCTGATAGAGGCTGGGGGGAGGGGGGTCTGATTTAAAGCCTGATGTAGGCTGGGGGTCTGATCTAAGGCTGATAGAGGCTAGGGGGTCTGATGAGGGGCTGATCTGAGGCTGGGGGGTCTGATGGGAGGCTGATGGAGGTTGGCGGTCTGATCTGAGGCTGATGGAGGTTGGGGAGTCTCATCTAAGGCTAAAGGAACTTGGGGGTCTATTTTGGGGTCTGATGAAGAATGGGTGTCTGATTAGGATTTGGGGTCTGATTTAGCAGTCTGCTATGAGGTCTGATGGAAAATATTTGTTTTCTTATTTTCCTCCTCCAAATCCTAGCTGGGTCTTATAGTCTGAAAAATATGGTATATATCTCATTGACCAAAAAAAAACCACACCAGAAGCATGGTGTTCCAACAAGATAACATCCGTCCACACACTGCCTGCTCTGTACAGCGTGCTCTTCATCTTCAGGGTATCAAGCATCTCACAGTGAAAAAACAGCTATTCAGCCACAGGAGTAATCCACATCGACGGATCCCACTCCAGCGATTGTGATTTTAACAGAAACCAAGGACAACCAATCCAGTTCTACTGGATGAATAAAATCTCCTTCCCATTTCTACAGTTAATGCGATCGAAACATTAGTGAAACACGTCAACATTAGTACTCACTGCTGTGCCTAGTTACTTTTTGAAAATTTAAAGAAGGAGATTTTATTCATCCGGTGGAGCTGAATTGTTTGTCCTATCAAGCAGCTCCCCTGGCCACCTCGATCACCAGAGTTCTTCTTCATTGAGAATGTCTGGGACTGGATGGGGTGACGGGTCTCCCATGCACAGCAGCCAACAACCACCTTGGATGAATTATGGGTCCGAGATCAAAGTGCCTGGAATGACATATCACAGGAGGATATCCAACATCTGTATGACCCTTACCAGGCCAGCTAGAAGCCTGTATCACAGCAAGGGGAGATGCCACCCACTATTAATGTGACCTTGCTGCCTCATCATGTACCCTGAGGCAGAACCCAAAATAAGGGGGGAACCACCCTGATTGTATGATCATTGACCAAGCACCACCAGCAGTTCATACTTTGTCAATCTCAGCTCAATTACATAAAAGGGTTTCTGTCATGGGAAAAATCGTTATGTAGCTGACTGACATTAGCGATGTGCTAATGTCAGCAGTACATAACAGTATGTTTGTTAAAGGGGTTATCCGAGTTATGGGAAAAAAAATAAAACCTAACAAAATTAATCAGGATATACATATACATTAGTCAAGCTTGATTTTTTTTAAAAAAAAACGATCTTTACACCTTTTCTAGGTTCTGTTATTGCTGTGTTTACATGCAGCAGTAACAACAATGACTCATCTCTCCTTCATGAATATTTGTGGGAGGGGATCTGTGGATGGCACTGTTTAGGGGGGAGATCTGTGTGGATGGCACTGTTTAGGGGAGGGGGATCTGTGGTCTGTGGATGGCACTGTTTAGGGGAGGGGGGATCTGTGGATGGCACTGTAGGGGGATCTGTGGATGGCACTGCCTGCCATCCACAGACCACAGATCCCCCTACAGTGCCATCCACAGATCCCCCTCCCCGACGCTCACAGCAGCAGTATATTAATAAACTAATCAGTCCCTTCATTTCTCAATGCAGAGCTATTTTCTTATTATTTTGAAATCTCTGAGTCTCTGACTCTTACTTTGGCTGAGCTCTGGTAACAACAGCAGGCAGTGCAGGCAGCGTTCATTCACTGACGTCACGCGCCTGCTCCGCCTAGTGGGAGGAGCAGGCGCGTGACGTCAGTGACAGTGAGTGAGCGCCGCCCCCCGAACTGCCTGCTCTGCTATTACCGGAGTACAGAGCTAAGAATGCAAGTAAAGAGCTCACTACAGCGCCCTGTATATTCTAACCCCCAGGCAAGCGTCCCTGTCACCATGGGAACGCTTGGGGGTTAGAATATACCATCGGATTTGAGTTTTTTTACGATCTCACTGAGCTCGAAAAACTCAGATCCGATGGTATATTCTAACCAGGCAAGCGTCCCCGTCACCATGGGAACGCCTGGGGGATAGAATATTTTATACCATTGGATCTTCTGACTTTTACTCTGCTTGGCCAGCTCGGGGCCCCAACCAGTTCGGGGCCCCAAGCTATTGCTGGTTTTGCCTGGCCTGATGATCGCGCATATGCGATCACCTATTAGCCGCAGGGAGGAACTTTGAGGTAGCCGCGGCACAAGTGAGGATCGCGCATGCGCGATCAACTCACAGCCGCACGGACTGTAATCCAGAGAGGTGGGGGCGTGGCCAAGGCTGATGACGTTCCGTTTACATGGCTTAGTCACTCCGACAAGCAGAGAGCTCCATGTAAACGGAACGTCACAGCTGATGACGTGGGCAGTCACATGACTGTTTAGTGTAGCAGAGAAACGGCACAAGATAGGTACTGCAAGTTATTTAGGAAAACTAATGTATAGGGGAAATAAAGCCATAGAGAGAAATTAAGTTAACTCGGATAACCCCTTTAAGTCCCTGCCTGCCGCCGTTCTCTTAAAAAACAGACTTTTATAATATGCTAATGAAGCCTCTAGGTGCTATGAGGGCGTTGCTGCAGCACCTAGAGGCTCAGTCTACTCGCCTTTTGGCACGCCCACGTCCACTTGATTGACGTCCTTCTTCTCCGCATCGTCCTCATAATCCCGCACCTGCGCCGTTCCGTTTAGTATTCTGCGCAGACGCAGTAAGTGAAGGAAGCTCGGCTGCTGCCACGCAGGCCTGCCGGGGAGGCCTGTGATGTAATCGGCGCAGGCTCAGTGAGGAAGCTGGCACTTAAACTCCAGTCCAGTATTTGACCTTACCTGGCTGGAAACCAGCCCAGCCACACATGCTGGGAGGAAAATGCCTGCCTTGCCAGACACAACCACTCACTGTGTCACATACCCCCTTTCTTTGTAAAACCCTGATGGGGCGGACACATGCCAGACAATGCACCCAGGACAGGGCATCCGTGTTTCCCTGCAACCGGCCTGCTCTGTGTTCTACCGAGAACTTAAAGTTCTGCAGAGACAAAAAACATCTGGTGACCCGGGCATTCCTGTCTTTGGTCTGGCTCATCCACTTAAGAGGGGAGTGGTCGGTCACCAGGCGGAACTTTCTCCCCAACAAATAGTAGCAGAGAGACTCGAGTGCCCACTTGACAGCCAGGCACTTTCTCTCCATTATACTGTACCTGGTTCCGGCTGGAGTAAGTTTGCGGCTTAGGAAGACAATGGGATGCTCCACCCTATTGACTTCCTGAGACAGTACAGCACCGAGGCCTACTTCGAAGGCATCCGTTTGTACCACAAACTCACTCTTGAAGTCGGGCGTCACCAAAACCGGTGACCCACACAGGGCCGACTTCAAAGCGGCAATAGCCGCTTCCGCCCGATCATCCCAGCGAACCATCACTGATTTTCCTCCCTTCCAGAGCCCTGTCAAGGGCGCGGCTAGAGTAGCAAAGTGGGGAACAAACCTCATGTAATAGCCCACCATTCCCAGGAATTACTTTATTTGCCTAGTGGTGACAGATCGGGGCCAATTCCGTATCGCCTCTATTTTGTTCACTTGTGGTTGGATGACTCCGCGCCCAATGACATGCCGCAGGTACTTAGTCTCTTCTAACCCTATCGCACATTTTTTTGGGTTAGCGGTTAGGCCAGCTTTCCGAAGGGAGTCCACTACAGCCTGCACTTTGGGTAGGTGACTTTCCCAGTCAGTACTGTGGATGACAATATCGTCCAGGTAAGCCGAAGCATACCAACGATGTGGATGAAGCACAATGTCCATTAGTCGCTGAAAAGTGTCAGGGGCGCCATGCAGACCAAAGGGTAAGACCTTATATTGATACAGCCCCTCAGGCGTGATGAAGGCAGTTTTCTCTTTGGCAGCCTCCGTTAAGGGCACCTGCCAGTACCCTTTCGTGAGGTCCAAAACAGAAAAATACCGGGCTTGCCCTAACCTCTCGATGAGCTCATCCACCCGGGGCATGGGATACGCATCGATTTTGGAAACCTCGTTAAGTTTTCGAAAGTCGCTACAAAACCGCAACGTCCCGTCTGGCTTGGGTATCAATACTATAGGACTGGCCCACTCACTTTTTGACTCCTCAATGACATCCAGCTGCAACATTAGCTGCACCGCCTCCGATATGGCTTGTCCCCGAGCCTCGGGTACCCGGTAAGGCTCAGTGACAATGTCATGTTGGATTATGGAAGTGCGTCCAGGGAGGTCGGAGAACACATCCGTGTTCCGACTAACGAACTCCCTGGCCTCCTGATTCTGTTTAGAGGCGAGGCTGTCATCAATTTTTACTGTGGAAGCCGCCTCTCCTGCATCAGACAGAGGGGCCGGTACCTCTTCTAGAAAACCCGGCCGCGGATTGTCTTCTGTACAGGTTTCTCTATCTTTCCACGGTTTGAGTAAATTTACATGGTAAACCTACTCCGGCTTTCGCCGCCCTGGCTGGTATACCTTGTAGTTTACATCTCCAATTTTCTCGAGCACCTTGTAGGGCCCCTGCCACCTAGCCAGGAACTTACTGTCCACAGTCTGCACCAGAACCAAAACCCAGGATAAAGATCCAGACCCGAGCCTGCTGATTATAGACCCGACTCTGGGCTCGCTGAGCTGCCTCCATATGCTCCCTAACAAGAGGCAACACTGTCTCTATCCGATCTGGGTAATGTACTCAATGACACTTTTATGTGGCGTGGGTTGTTGTTCCCACGCCTCTTTGGCCACGTCCAAGAGACTGCGAGGGTGTCTGCCATATAGCAGTTCGAAGGACGAGAACCCAGTAGAGACCTGGGGTACATCTCGCACTGCGAACATGAGATAGGGCAGAAGGAGGTCCCAGTCCTTCCCATCTTTAATCACTACCTTTTTCAACATATTTTTTAATGTTTGGTTAAACCTTTCTACCAGACCGTCCGTTTGCGGATGGTAAACAGACGTCCGTAATTGTTTTATGTGCAGCAACTTACAGAGTTCCCTCATCACCTTGGACATAAAAGGGGTCCCTTGGTCGGTCAGAACCTCTTTAGGGAGTCCTACTCGGGAAAACATCTCCATTAACTCCTTAGCTATGAGCTTGACTGAGGTATGTCGCAGTGCACCGCTTCTGGGTACCGAGAGGCGTAGTCTAGAATGACTAAAATGTGTTGATGCCCTCTGGCGGACTTCGGTACTGGGCCTATGAGCTCCATAGCTATTCGGTCAAACGGTACTTCGATAATCGGGAGAGGTACTAGGGGACTACAGAAATGTGGCTGGGGGCTAGTTATCTGGCAGGTCGGGCAAGACCTCCAAAACTCTTCCACTTGTTTGAATATGCTGGGCCATTAAAACCGCTGTAGATTATGATCCTAAGTTTTCTGCAGCCCCAGGTGACCCCCGAGAACGTGTTGATGGGCTAGATCTAACACAAGCTTGCAATAAGCCTTGGGGACCACCAACTGTTCAATAGGCTCACCCCGTAGTTGGTTTACCCGATACAACATATCCTGATGAACCACAAAACGGGGAAACACTAACTCTGCCCCAGGTTGTTGTGGTTCACCATCTACTATTAACACATTTTCCCAGGCGCGGGATAGGGTTGGGTCCCGATGTTGGGCGGTACCAAAATTATCCCCGGAGACATTGAGGTCTGCCAATTCAGGACCCGGCGGCAAGTCCTCCGCATCTCCCACCATCACCCTTAGCGGGGTTGTCTCCCTCTCTTCCATCGAAGTGTTGGTCACCCCCACCGCTGGCCCTTCGGTCTCAGGTTCCCAGGGTTCTGGTCCCCCCCCTGAGCCGGGACACTCTGCTAGGGTTACCCCTGTCTCATGGGTATCAGTCACTCTCATAGCAGGCCACAGTGCCGGGAAGTCTCTCCCTATTATAAGTTCGTAGTGTAAATTTGGGGCAACTGCCACTTCGTGAGTCCATCTGCCAGCCCCTGCGGTTAGAGACACCAGGGCGGTGGGATAGTCTTTTAAGTCTCCATGGGTGCACATGACCCTGACTTTCCGGCCAGTATACTCTGCTGACCATACCAGGGGAGCCCTTACTAGGGACACCAGACTCCCTAAGTCCAGCAGAGCCTTCGCTGGAGTGTCTCCTAACTCCACCTGGCACAGGTGGTTTAGAGTTTTTGGGGTACCAGCTGCACACAGCTTCCTGGCATATAGCAACTGACGGTAGCCATAGTTAGTATCCATGGGTTCCACCTGATGGGGACAGTCAGCTCTTACATGGCCCGGCTCCTGACACCACCAGCAGACTATCGGTGCCAGGTCCATAGAGGGTACACCCCGGGTGGGTTTGGTTGATACAAGTTGCCAGGTCTGGAATGGAGATTTATGGGGTTTGACTGCCCCATCCCAAAAGAATCCTCTGTAACAGTCTTAGTAGCCTCGTAGCGCTCTACCAGGTCCACCATTTCTAGGGCGTTGCCAGGAGACACCTGGCCGATCCAGTGCTGGAGAAGGGGTGGCAGAGCCCTCCAGAACATATCAGCCAATAGTCTATCCAGCATAGCCGTGGGAGTCATAATACTGGGTCCTCGCAGGCTCAGTTGGTTTAAACCCCCACTGATGTAGCCCTCATAGCACCTAGACGCTTTATTAGCATATTATAAAAGTCTGTTTTCTTAAGAGAACGGCGGCAGGCAGGTACTTAACAAACATACTGTTATGTACTGCTGACATTAGCACATCGCTAATGTCAGTCAGCTACATAACGATTTTTCCCATGACAGAAACCCTTTAAATTTTTGTAGGTGTTCGTTTTTTATTTTCCAGTAGTTTATGTATATATACAGTACAGACCAAAAGTTTGGACACACCTTCTCATTCAAAGAGTTTTCTTTATTTTCATGATTATGAAGGCATCAAAACTATGAATTAACACATGTGGAATTATATACATAACAAACAAGTGTGAAACAACTGAAAATATGTCATATTCTAGGTTCTTCAAAGTAGCCACCTTTTGCTTTGATTACTGCTTTGCACACTCGTGGCGTTCTCTTGATGAGCTTCAAGAGGTAGTCCCCTGAAATGGTCTTCCAACAGTCTTGAAGGATTTTTCAGAGATGCTTAGCACTTGTTGGCCCTTTTGCCATCACTCTGCGGTCCAGCTCACCCCAAACCATCTTGATTGGGTTCAGGTCGGGTGACTATGGAGGCCAGGTCATCTGGCGCAGCACCCCATCACTCTCCTTCATGGTCAAATAGCCCTTACTTTCAAAGTTTTCCCAATTTTTCGGCTGACTGACTGACCTTCATTTCTTAAAGTAATGATGGCCACTCGTTTTTCTTTACTTAGCTGCTTTTTTCTTGCCATAATACAAATTCTAACAGTCTATTCAGTAGGACTATCAGCTGTGTATCCACCTGACTTCTCCTCAACGCCACTGATGGTCCCAACCCCATTTATAAGGCAAGAAATCCCACTTATTAAACCTGACAGGGCACACCTGTGAAGTGGAAACTATTTCAGGGGACTACCTCTTGAAGCTCATCAAGAGAAGGCCAAGAGTGTGCAAAGCAGTAATCAAAGCAAAAGATGGCTACTTTGAAGAACCTAGAATATGACATATTTTCAGTTGTTTCACACTTGTTTGTTATGTATATAATTCCACATGTGTTAATTCATAGTTTTGATCCCTTCAGTGTGAATCTAGAATTTTCATAGTCATGAAAATAAAGAAAACTCTTTGAATGAGAAGGTGTGTCCAAACTTTTGGTCTGTACTGTATATACAGGGCTTTTTTTCTGGCGGAACGCACCGGAACGGCGTTCCGCCACCTTTTGACATCGCAGCCTGCGATGTATCAGCGGGGAGGGACTGGGAGGAGGAGCTGGGGGCCGGTGCGTTCACTGTGCTCCGGCCCCCAGCTCCAGTAGAGACTTATAAAATATCTGTAATTAAATGAATAATGATTCCTGCTGCCCCCTCAGTAAGATAACTTTCAATATATTGTACTCACAGCCGGCTACTGTTATCGTAATGCAAGCGGCCGGGCAGACGAGCGGCAGCGTCACTGACTGACGTCACCTGCCTGGGCCGCCTGCTTCATTCATAAAGTAAGCGGCGCACGCACGTGACGTCAGTCAGTGACGCTGCCGCTCGTCTGCCCGGCCGCCTGCATTACGATAACAGTAGCCGGCTGTGAGTACAATATATTGAAAGTTATCTTACTGAGGGGGCAGCAGGAATCATTATTCATTTAATTACAGATTTTATAAGTCTCTACTGGAGCGGCAATGGGGGGGTCTGTGGATGACACTGTTATGGGGTGGGGGGGTCTGTGGATGGCACTGTTATGGGGTGGGGGGGTCTGTGGATGGCACTGTTATGGGGTGGGGGGTCTGTGGATGGCACTGTTAAGGGGGGTCTGTGGATGGCACTGTTATGGGGTGGGGGGTCTGTGGATGGCACTGTTATGGGGTGGGGGGGGGTCTGTGGATGGCACTGTTATGGGGTGGGGGGTCTCTGGATGGCACTGTTATGGGGTGGGGGGTCTGTGGATGGCACTGTTAAGGAGGGGGGGGTCTGTGGATGGCACTGTTATGGGGTGGGGGGTCTGTGGATGGCACTGTTATGGGGTGGGGGGGACTGTGGATGGCACTGTTATGGGGTGGGGGGGTCTGTGGATGGCACTGTTATGGGGTGGGGGGGGGTCTGTGGATGGCACTGTTAAGGGGGGTCTGTGGATGGCACTGTTAAGGGGGGTCTGTGGATGGCACCGTTATGGGGTGGGGGGTCTGTGGATGGCACTGTTATGGGGTGGGGGGGTCTGTGGATGGCACTGTTATGGGGTGGGGGGTCTGTGGATGGCACTGTTATGGGGTGGGGGGTCTGTGGATGGCACTGTTAAGGAGGGGGGGTCTGTGGATGGCACTGTTATGGGGTGGGGGGTCTGTGGATGGCACTGTTATGGGGTGGGGGGGACTGTGGATGGCACTGTTATGGGGTGGGGGGGGTCTGTGGATGGCACTGTTATGGGGTGGGGGGGGTCTGTGGATGGCACTGTTAAGGGGGGTCTGTGGATGGCACTGTTAAGGGGGGTCTGTGGATGGCACTGTTATGGGGTGGGGGGTCTGTGGATGGCACTGTTATGGGGTGGGGGGGGGGTCTGTGGATGGCACTGTTATGGGGTGGGGGGGGTCTGTGGATGGCACTGTTATGGGGTGGGGGGTCTGTGGATGGCACTGTTATGGGGTGGGGGGGGTCTGTGGATGGCACTGTTATGGGGTGGGGGGGGTCTGTGGATGGCACTGTTATGGGGTGGGGGGTCTGTGGATGGCACTGTTATGGGGTGGGGGGTCTGTGGATGGCGCTGTTAAGGAGGGGGGGTCTGTGGATGGCACTGTTATGGGGTGGGGGGTCTGTGGATGGCACTGTTATGGGGTCGGGGGGGTCTGTGGATGGCACTGTTATGGGGTGGGGGGGGTCTGTGGATGGCACTGTTATGGGGTGGGGGGGGTCTGTGGATGGCACTGTTATGGGGTGGGGGGGGTCTGTGGATGGCACTGTTATGGGGTGGGGGGGTCTGTGGATGGCACTGTTATGGGGTGGGGGGGTCTGTGGATGGCACTGTTATGGGTTGGGGGGTCTGTGGATGGCACTGTTATGGGGTGGCGGGGGTCTGTGGATGGCACTGTTATGGGGTGGGGGGGGTCTGTGGATGGCACTGTTATAGGATGGGGGGGGTCTGTGGATGGCACTGTTATAGGATGGGGGATCTGTGGATGCCATCCCCAGATCCTCCACCCCATAACAGTGCCATCCCCAGATCCCCCATTAACAGTGTCATCCCGATCTGGGGGGTTTCTTTGCTGGGCTGGACTTTTATACCCTTCCCCCCCAAATTTTACTTGCGGTCCTAGGGTTGGGTAGAGGGGGCGGTCCTAGGGGTGGGTAGGGGGCGGTCTTAGGGGCGGGTAGGGGGCGGTCTTAGGGATGGGTAGGGGCGTGGCCAGGGGAGGGGGGGTGAGTTCCACCACCTTTTCTCTGAGAAAAAAAGCCCTGTATATATATATATTGAGGGGGTTTCGCTCTGGTAGATAGGGTAAGCGGGCGCAGTACAGAGGCAAAATACAAGTTCTTAACTCAAAACGTCAGTGTCTATTCACACTTCAGGCAATTGCACAAAACAGCACGTAACTTTGCAGTCTTGGTGTTAATTCACACACAATGGAAAGTTCATATAACACAAGTCACCTTGCTGGCAGTTCTGCCTCCAGTAGTGCACAGCAGGCTTTAGGAGGCCTGTTTCCCCAGCATGCGGATCTCAGCCCTCCAGCATGGCACAAAGCCTCAGATCCCAAAAACAGAGACATCTCTGCTGAGCCCAGCTGCCTATTTAAGCACAGCCAGGTGCTACCAAAAACCGGACCGGCACTTAAACTCTGGTCCGGTATTTGACCTTACCTGGCTGGAAACCAGCCCAGCCGCACATGCTGGGAGGAAAATACCTGCCTTGCCAGACACAACTCTTCACTGTTTCACTATATATATATATATATATATATATATATATATATATATATATACAGTTACAAGAAAAAGTATATGAACCTTTTGGAATGATATGGATTTCTGCACAAATTGGTCAAAAAATGTCATCTGATCTTCATCTAAGTCACAATAATAGACAATCACAGTCTGCTTAAACTAATAACACACAAAGAATTAAATGTTACCATGTTTTTATTGAACACACCATGTAAACATTCACAGTGCAGGTGGAAAAAGTATGTAAACCCTTGGATTTAATAACTGCTTGAACCTCCTTTGGCAGAAATAACTTCAACTAAATGTTTCCTGTAGTTGCAGATCAGACGTGCACAACGGTCAGGAGTAATTCTTGACCATTCGTCTTTACAGAACTGTTTCAGTTCAGCAATATTCTTGGGATGTCTGGTGTGAATCGCTTTCTTGAGGTCCTGCCACAGCATCTCAATCGGGTTGAGGTCAGGACTCTGACTGGGCCACTCCAGAAGGTGTATTTTCTTCTGTTTAAGCCATTCTGTTGTTGATTTACTTCTATTCTTTGGGTCGTTGTTCTGTTGCAACACCCATCTTCTGTTAAGCTTCAGCTGGTGGAAGGATGGCCTTAAGTTCTCCTGCAAAATGTCTTGATAAACTTGGGAATTCATTTTTCCTTCGATGATAGCAATCCGTCCAGGCCCTGACGCAGCAAAGCAGCCCCAAACCATGATGCCCCCACCACCATACTTCACAGTTGGGATAAGGTTTTAATGTTGGTGTGCTGTGCCTCTTTTTCTCCACACATAGTGTTGTGTGTTTCTTCCAAACAACTCAACTTTGGTTTCATCGGTCCACAGAATATTTTGCCAGTACTGCTGTGGAACATCCAGGTGCTCTTGTGCAAACTGTAAATGTGCAGCAATGTTTTTTTTGGACAGCAGTGGCTTCCTCTGTGGTCCTCCCATGAAATCCATTCTTGTTTAGTGTTTTATGTATTGTAGATTCGCTCACAGGGATGTTAGCATATGCCAGAGACTTTTGTAAGTCTTTAGCTGACACTCTAGGATTCTTCTTCACCTCATTGAGCAGTCTGCACTGTGCTCTTGCAGTCATCTTTACAGGACGGCCACTTCTAGGGAGAGTAGCAGCGGTGCTGAACTTTCTCCATTTATAGACAATTTGTCTTACCGTGGACTGATGAACAGCAAGGCTTTTGGAGATACTTTTATAACCCTTTCCAGCTTTATGCAAGTCAACAATTCTTAATCGTAGGTCTTCTGAGAGCTCTTTTGTGCGAGGCATCCTTCACATCAGGCAATGCTTCTTGTGAAAAGCAAACCCAGAACTGGTGTGTGTTTTTTATAGGGCAGGGCAGCTGTAACCAACACCTCCAATCTCATCTGATTGATTGGACTCCAGTTGGCTGGCACCTCACTCCAATTAGCTCTTGGAGATGTCATTAGTCTAGGGGTTCACATACTTTTTCCACCTGCACTGTGAATGTTTACATGGTGTGTTCAATAAAAACATGGTAACATTTAATTATTTGTGTGTTATTAGTTTAAGCAGACTGTGATTGTCCATTGTTGTGACTTAGAGGAAGATCAGATCACATTTTATGACCAATTTGTGCAGAAATCCATATCAATCCAAAGGGTTCACATACTTTTTCTTGCAACTGTGTGTATATATATATATATATATATATATATATATATATAAAATATACACGTATTTCAGCTAACTGACTGCAGCTGCTTTACCTAGGATCAACGCTGGGGGTATGGCTATATGGCATGGCCATGCTGCGGTTACAACACAGTTGCCTTGCAGCTAAGTACCACGCAGTCATAAGGGTCGCAGTGGCATCAAATTAACTAATTAGGACTGCATTGTTTATTCTGTCTTCATTGTTAATGGCCGTGCGGTTTGCCAGTTACGGTGTAGCAAATAGACTTGAAGACTGAACAAACAATGCAGTCCTAATTAGTTCATCTGAGCTTGCTGCAGCTGGTATGACTGCGCAGCGCAAGCCCCAGCGGTGCCATACCCTTAGAAAATCTAAGTTTACTCTATCCTGCAGGTTGCAGAAGGACATTTTGCTATTCGCTTTAACTTTGGAGAGCGAAACCTTGTGATCCGATTGCCTGACGTCCGGATAGATCATGGACAATGGACACTTGTGAGCCTGGAGCGTGATGGAAACACATTCACCTTGAGCATTGAAAGAGGTGGCGGAATCCGAGAAGTGACATCAACTGTCGGGAAAAACAAGCTGTTTGATGTTGATCCATCAAATGTTTTGCTAGGAAACAGCTTACCACAGCAAACCGAGAATGATTTCCAAGGTGAGTGTCCGCATGGAGAATTGTAGTGTGAGCTCTGCCCAATTCCATACACTTAGGCTACATGCACACTACAGGGAAAAACGGGCATGTGATGTGCATTTTGTTAACGGCCATCACAAGTCCGTTTTAAGACCAATGATAGTCTATGGGGTTATTCACATGGCACATTTTTTTGACTGTCAGTGAAAAACGGACGTAAAAAAATAGAACATGCTCTATCTTGTCCGTTTTTCACTGACAGACTGCCCCCATACAATTGAATGGGTCCATTTTTAACGTCTGTTTCTCAAAAAGGCATCAGTGAAAAAAACGTCCGTTAAAAATGACAGTTTTTAACTGACTTTTTTTCACTGTCGTGTTCGTGTAGCCTTACTGACGGCTACATTTTTTTCCACCAACCTAAAGGGCATCTGTCAGCAGATTTGTACCTATGACACTGGCTGACCTGTTACATGTGCAGTTGGCAGCTGAAGGCATCTGTGTTGGTCCCATGTTCATATGTGTCCGCATCGCTGAGAAAAATTGTTTAATATATGCAAATGCGCATGTAGACGCAACGGGGGCGTTATTACACCTAGAGGCTCTGCTCTCTCTGCAACTGCCGCTCCCTCTGCACTTTGATTGACAGGGCCAGACAGTGAAAATGTCATGACTGCCTGACCCTGTCAACGTGCAGATGGAGTGGCAGTTGCAGAGAGAGCAGAGCCTCTAGGTGTAACGGCATGTAACGTTTTTACAATATCATTTTTGTAGCCTTTCCTCATGGTTAGCAAGATCTTTGCTTGCTGTCATTCGATGGGAACATATATTGTTTATTACCAGGGGATAATAATCTATCTCAGTCATGTGATCACCACGCAGGAGCATGGCTCATTACAAGTCAGAGCTCTGATAACTATAGTGTAACTGTAACGAGTCTGCACTAGTGTTGATCGAGCACCAAAGTGCCCGGGTGTTCGGGTGCTTGGGTCGAAAACCTTGGGATGCTCCTGCGTAGAGCACCCGAGCAAAGTGGAAGTCAATGGGAGTACTCTAGCATTAAACCAGTCACCCCCTGCTCTGAAGAGGGGAGGGTGCCTGGTTCACAGGAAAAGGTCAGAAATTGATGGAAACAGCATGGGGAGGATGTCTGGATGCATCTTGGACTCCCAGGTCACTGCTGGGAAAGATGTTGTCCGAGTAGTACGCCACTTTTACTGACTGACAATAATACGTACAAAACCGAAGATAGAATCGATTTTAGAGGAAGAATTGTTAGGAAACATTCTTTCCTGTATATTTACTTGTATATAAAGTGCAAGTGCTGCCAAAAATTACAAGGAAGAGGCACTCCGATACAACCTGTATATCACATAAAGGACGGCCTCATTCACACTGTGGTACAATTGTTCAGGTAGTGGGACTCCTACACTCATAAAGCCTATGCACTAAGTGAAAGGGCTGCCAAAAATTACAAGGAATCGGCACTCCAATACACCCTTTGTTACACATAAAGGAGGGCATCATACACAGCCTTGAAAAATGATGATTGATGGCCTGCTGGTGACCCTCAAAAACATTAGGAGCAAGGGCCTGCTGATCTGACCATCTAAAACATTAGGGGCGAGGGCCTGCTGCTGATCTGACCATCTAAAACATTAGGGATGAGGGCCTGCTGGTGACCCTCTAAACCATTAGGGGTAATAGTCTGCTGCTAAGCTGACCCTCTAAAACATTAGGGGCGAGGTCTTGCTGCTGATCTGACCCTCTAAAACATTAGGGGTGAGGGCCTGCTGCTGAACTGACTATCTAAAACATTATGGGCGAAGGCCTGCTGGTGACCCTCTAAAATATTAGGGGTAAGAGTCTGCTGCTGAGCTGACCATCTAAAACATTAGGGGCGAGGTCTTGCTGCTGATCTGACCCTCTAAAACATTAGGGGCGAGGTCTTGCTGCTGATCTGACCCTCTAAAACATTAGGTGCGAGGGCCTGCTGCTGATCTGACCATCTAAAACATTAGTGGCGAGGACCTGCTGCTGATCTGACCATCTAAAACATTAGTGGCGAGGGCCTGCTGCTGATCTGACTATATAAAACAATATGGGCGAGGGTCTGCTGGTGACCCTCTAAAACATTAGGGGTGAGGGCCTGCTGCCGAGCTGACCCTCCAAAACATTAGGAGCGAGGGCAGCCTAATAAGCATGTTGATATGATAGAGGAGGAGGACGAGAAAAGGAAGATTGAACCATATACCCTTTTATTGTGGTGGAAGTGGTGCATGGGAATACAGTGTATTCAATACACCATAAAAGCCACATTTAAAGTGCCTTTATGTTCAGCCGCTTTCCTCAGGTAGAGTAGAGAAGTCAGGGGCAATCCAGGCCTTGTTCATTTTGATAAGAGTCAACCTGTCAACATTTTCAGTTGACAGGCGGATGTTCTTATCAGTTATTATGCCCCCAGCACCACTAAATACCCGCTCTGACAAAATGCTGGCGGCAGGGCGGGCCAGCACCTCCAAGGCGTAGAGCAGTGGCGTACATACAGGGGTCGCAGTTGCGACAGGGCCCGGCACTCCAGGAGCCCGGCCACCTGTGGACCCCCCTGGCCCCTGCAGTCAGTGCTCCCTCTAACTAAGCTGCACGGGTGGGCGGCCGAGCAGCAATTATTGTGGCCCCGCTCAGCCATATCGCTCCACTCAAGCTGCTGGCAAAATGCCAGCGCCCAGCAGTCAGTGCAGTGAGTGTCAGAAACATCTCTGTCATGCGCCTCCTGCCCCGTCTGCCTGCTCCTCCCACTTTATGAATGAAGCAGGCAGGAGGCGCATGACGGAGGGAGCTCAGGGAGAGATGTTAAGCTCAAGCTGCCAGCTCATGGACCCCCCGCAGTGCATGGTCCATGTGCCCGCCCCGCTGCCCTGACAGCCGCTTACTCCGCAGCCGCTGCCCCATGCTCTGGATCACAGCAGCAGAAAAAGAAGCGTGGGAAGGATCTGGGCCATGACCGTGAAGCAAAATGTCCTGCAGCAGAACTCCCAGAAGGTAGGAGCTGCCCCGGTGTGTGCGCAGCGCCGGGCACTGCACCAGCCCCACCGCCAGTGTCCCCGCCTCCTCCCTCCCCACTGATAGATTACTAGAAGGAACTTATGGGGGAATCTGTGGAGGGCACTGTTATGGAGATATCTGTGGATGACACATATATAGCATAAGATGCTATATACTGTATGTGTCATCCACAGATATCCCTACAACAGTGTCATCCACAGATTCCCCCATAAGTGCCCTCCACAGATCCCCCATAAATGCCCTCCACAGATCCCCCATAAGTGCCCTCCACAGATCCCCCATAAGTGTCATCCACAGATCCCCCATAAGTGTCATCCACAGATCCCCCATAAGTGTCATCCACAGATCCCCCATAAGTGTCATCCACAGATCCCCCATAAGTGTCATCCACAGATCCCCCATAAGTGTCATCCACAGATCCCCCATAAGTGTCATCCACAGATCCCCCATAAGTGTCATCCACAGATCCCCCATAAGTGTCATCCACAGATCCCCCATAAGTGTCATTCACAGATCCCCCCCATAACAGTGTCATCCACAGATCCCACATAAGTGTCATCCACAGATCCCCCATAAGTGTCATCCACAGATCCCCCCATAACAGTGTCATCCACAGATCCCCCCATAACAGTGTCATCCACAGATCCCCCATAACAGTGTCCTCCACAGATCCCCCCATAACAGTGTCATCCACAGATCCCCCCCATAACAGTGTCATCCACAGATCCCCCCATAACAGTGTCATCCACAGATCCCCCCCATAACAGTGTCATCCACAGATCCCCCCCATAACAGTGTCATCCACAGATCCCCCCATAACAGTGTCATCCACAGATCCCTCCCATAACAGTGTCATCCACAGATCCCCCCCATAACAGTGTCATCCACAGATCCCCCCCATAA
The DNA here is from genome assembly GCF_905171765.1 of Bufo bufo. Taxonomy (NCBI): domain Eukaryota; kingdom Metazoa; phylum Chordata; class Amphibia; order Anura; family Bufonidae; genus Bufo; species Bufo bufo. Next base: position 72,339,852 of record NC_053393.1, read on the forward strand.
CAGTGTCATCCACAGATCCCCCCCATAACAGTGTCATCCACAGATCCCCCCCATAACAGTGTCATCCACAGATCCCCCCATAACAGTGTCATCCACAGATCCCCCCATAACAGTGTCATCCACAGATCCCCCCATAACAGTGTCATCCACAGATCCCCCCATAACAGTGTCATCCACAGATCCCCCCCATAAGTGTCATCCACAGATCCCCCATAACAGTATCATCCACAGATCCCCCATAACAGTGTCATCCACAGATCCCCCATAACAGTGTCCTCCACAGATGGCAGTACAGCAGGATTGCCATCCAAAATCGGCCTGTCCCGCACAAAGCGGTACTGTTGGGAGGCATGTTGGGTGAATGGTAGGGGAGGTTGGGGGGGGGGGGGGGGCGGTGGCAGGTTGAGGGGGGGGGGGCAGTGGCAGGTTGGGGGAGGACGGGGAGGGGGCCCCATGGATCAGTTTTGCACCGGGGCTCCATGGATTGTGTGTATGCCACTGGCGTAGAGCACCAGTTTGTGCCACGTGTCCAGCTTGGACACCCAATAGTTGTAAGGCACAGAGGGATCACTGAGGACGCTGACACGGTCTGCTACGTACTCCTTTACCATCTTCCAAAACTTTCCCTCCTTGTGACACTAGGCTGCGCATCAGGGTCAGGGTGCTGGCGAGGTGTCATGAAACTGTCCCGGGCCTTGGAGAGTGTTGCCCTGCCTCTGTTGGAACTGCTGTGCGTTCCCCTCGTCTCCTCTGCTTGGTTGCCCAAGGAACTATGTACTCTGCCGCCAGCGTTGTCAGCTGGAAATTTTTGGAGCAATTTTTCCACAAGGTCCTTATGGTATTGAACCATTTTGCTAGTCCTCTCCACCACAGGAATGAGAGATGAGAAGTTCTCTTTGTAGCGGGGGTCGAGAGGGGTAAACAACCAGTAATCGGTGTTGGACAAAATGCGTATAACACGAGGGTCACGGCAAAGGCAGCATAACATAAAGTCAGCCATTTGTGCCAGAGTCCCAACAGACAAGACTTCGGTGTCCCCATCAGGAGGATGACTCTCAATCTCCTCATCCTCTTCGGCTCATCCACGCTGAACAGATGGAATAAATCTGCTATGGGTACTAGCCGCTGTTTGGAGGCAACCGTCTCCTGCTCCTCCTCATCATCATCATCCAATTCGCGCTGAGAAGACCAACTGAGGGTGGTCTGGCTATCACCCTGTGTACTGTCTTCCCCCATTTCCACCTCATCCACATGCAAAGCGTCCGCCTTCATTGTGACAGCGAGCTTTTCAGTAGACACAGAAGTGGGATGGTTACTCTGATAATAGCGTTATCACCGCTCACCATCTGTGTTGTTTCCTCAAAGTTGCGTAAAACCTCACAAAGGTTAGACATCCATGCCCACTCGTCGCTTGTAAAGAGCGAAAGCTGACTGGAAAGGCGACGACCATGTTGCAGCTGGTATTCCACTACTGCCCTCTGCTGCTCACAAAGCCTGGCCAACATATGGAACGTGGAGTTCCAGCGTGTGCTCACGTCGCACAACAGTCGGTGAGCTGGCAATTGCAAGCGCTGCTGCAGCATTGCCTGACAGACGGCAGCTGTAGATGACTTTCAGAAATGGGCACACACGCCCACAAGCTCAGGCAAATTGGGGTAGGTTTTGAGAAACCGCTGAACCACTAAGTTGAACACGTTGGCTAGGCATGGTATGTGTGAGCTTGCCAAGCTCCAAAGCCGCCACCAAGTTACGGCCATCATCAGACTGCCTGTTTGTAAGTTGAGTGGCGAGAGCCACAGCTCAGTCTGGTCCTTTATACCCTGCTACAGCTCTGCGGCGGTGTGCTGTTTGTCACCTAAGCAAATTAGTTTCAGCTCGGCCTGTTGGCGCTTCCCCACTGCAGTGCTACACTGCTTCCAGCTACTGACTGATGGCTGACTGGTGCTGCAAGATGAGAATTCAAACGTGGAAGTGGAGGAGGAGGTGGAGGAGGAGAAAGGGGGGTTGAAACCACTAATGTAGGTGGTGGCGGAAATCCTGATGTAAGTAGGGCCCGCAATCCTTGGTGTCGGTAGCACCTGTGCCATCCCAGAGTACGACTCGCTCCCGGCCTCCACAAAGTTCACCCAGTGTGCCATCAGGGAAATGTAGCGTCCCTGGCCAAAAGCACTTGTCCATGTGTCAGTCGTTAAGTGGAACTTCCAAATAACTGCGTTGGTCAGGGCACGGGTGATGTTACGGGACACATGCTGGTGTAAAGCGGGGACAGCACACCCGGTAAGATAGTGGCGGCTGGATACTGAGTAACGAGGGACGGCTGCCGCCATCAGGCTGTGGAAAGCCTCAGTGTCCACAAGCCTAAATGGCAAAATTTCCAGGGCCAGCAATTTGGAAAGGTGCGCATTTAGTGCTATGGCCTGTGGGTGGGTGGCTGGGTATTTGCGCTTTTGTTCAAAGGCCCGGGGTATGGACATCTGTATGCTGCGCTGGGACACAAAAGTGGATGTGCTAGCTGATGGTGCTTGCGAAGGTCCAGGTGCATGGCGGGAGGCATCCGGGCCTGCGTCTTGGACAGGGGATTGGCCAGCACGTAACACAATGGAAGAGGAGGCAGTGGTGTGACCCGCAGACACTGATTGTGGACCCAGGCGTTCGGCCCACCTAATAGGGTGCTTTGATGCCATGTGGCAGATCATGCTGGTGGTGGTGAGGTTGCTAGTGTTCACGCCCCCTGCTCATTTTGGTATGGCACAGGTTGCAAATGACAATTGTGTTATTGTCCGCACTTTGCTTAAAAAAGCGCCAGACTGCAATACACCTACCCCGTGGCAAGGGAGATTGCCGCAAAGGGGTGCTCTGGGGAACAGTTGCGGGCCTGTTTGGTGTGGCCCGCCTTCTCCCTTTTGCCACCCCACTGCCTCTTCCAGCCTGTTGCGGTGCTGCGGATCCCTCCCCCTCTGTACTGCTCTCCTCGCTCGGCTTGCCACCTTCCCAGGTTGGGTCAGTGATTTTATCATCCACTACCTCCTCTTCCACTTCCTCACTCTGGTCATCCTCCTGACTTGTTGACCTAACAACAACCTCACTTATTGACAACTGTGTCTCATCCTCATCATCAACCTCCTGAGACACTAATTGCCGTTGACTTATTGGCAGCTGTGTCTCATCATCATCATCCACCTTGTAAAACACTAATTGCCTTTCTCCACCGTCATCTTCTGACTGTGTATGGTCAAGAGTTTGGGAATTAGTGCACAAGATCTCCTCATGTCCCTCTTCAAGCGGGCTTGGCGAGAGGCCCAAATCAAGGAATGGCGCTGAAAAGAGCTCCTCTGAATATCCGAGTGTGGGATCACTTGTTTGCCAAGACTCTCCATTGTGGGAGGATTCTGTTGACCAGACTCTTGACTACTGAGACTGGACTTTGTGGAAGACAGGGTGGTGCTTAACCGACTGGAAGTATTATCTTCTGCAATCCAACCGACTACCTGGTCGCACTGGTGTGACTTCAAGAGCGGTGTCCTGCGCCGCCCTGCAAACTGGGACATGAAGCTAGGTATCGTGGATGAGTGTGTTTCTTGTGCTCTGGCAGCAGGCACAGTTTCACCGCGCCCAGGGCCACGGCCTCTGCATGCACCATCAGCAGCACGGCCACTTCCCCATCCCTTACTGCTCGCCTTGAGCATATTAAATGGTATATATATTGCAAGTATGCCACACGTACACTAGCACAGGTTTTGTAAGTATATGCGCAAATAAATTAGACTGAATGTCACAGATATTTAGGATGTGCAAACATACAGGAGATGTAGCGCAGGTAATGTCGCTGTCACCAGCGGCGAAAATATTAAACTGAATGTCACAGATATTTAGGATGTGCAAACGTTATACAGGAGATGTAGCACAGGTAATGTCGCTGTCACCAGCAGCGAAAAAATTTGACTAAATGTCACAGATATTTAGGATATGCAAACGTTATACAGAAGATGTAGCGCAGGTAATGTCGCTGTCACCAGTAGCCAAACAATTGCGCTAAATGTCACAGATATTTAGGATGCACTAATGTAACACAGCAGATGTAGCAGAGGTTGTGTCACTGTCAGCAGCGGCCAAACAATTGCACGCAATTTTGCGCAGGTTGCGCTAATAATATATATTGCAGCCAGGTAAAACAATTGTCCTTAAAAGGACTTTTGGGTCTCTTACACCTTTCAACACTAAACAATTCCTGTCCCTACACTATCTGTCCCTTCTGCTGCAGCTCTCCCTGACTAAGACTGAGCCGTACCACGTGTCACCGGGTGCTATATAGAACTTGAATAACCCCTTTAAAGGGGTTGTCTCATCTTAGACATTGGTAGCATATTGCTTGGAGATGCCACCAATGTCAGATAGGTGTGGGTTCCACTTGCCAATTCCTAAATGGTACCCCCAAAGTGAGGGGAGAGTAGTTTATTCTTTTTTATCAGGTTGCCGAAAATATCCAAGCGCTGGCTCGGCTATCTCCGGCAGTCCCATAGAAGTGAATGGAGTGGTGGCCGCGCTTGCTCAGTGCGCACTACATTTATTTCTATGGGACTTCCAAAAATAGCAGAGATCAAAATGATTATGGTGATGCTAAGTTTATATACTTTTTATGTTTTACCACTTTTACATAATACACCTTTTTAACAAAAAAATTATTTTTGTATCACCGCATTTCAAGACCCATAGCATTCTTATTTTCCGGTTGATAGAGTTGTGTAAGGGCTTGATTTTTTTATAGGACCAGTTTTAGGAAAAGTTTGGACACACCTTCTCATTCAAAGAGTTTTCTTTATTTTCATGACTATGAAAATTGTAGATTCACACTGAAGGCATCAAAACTATGAATTAACACATGTGGAATTATATACATAACAAACAAGTGTGAAACAACTGAAAATATGTCATATTCTAGGTTCTTCAAAGTAGCCACCTTTTGCTTTGATTACTGCTTTGCACACTCTTGGCCTTCTCTTGATGAGCTTCAAGAGGTAGTCCCCTGAAATGGTTTTCACTTCACAGGTGTGCCCTGTCAGGTTTAATAAGTGGGATTTCTTGCCTTATAAATGGGGTTGGGACCATCAGTGGCGTTGAGGAGAAGTCAGGTGGATACACAGCTGATAGTCCTACTGAATAGACTGTTAGAATTTGTATTATGGCAAGAAAAAAGCAGCTAAGTAAGAAAAACGAGTGGCCATCATTACTTTAAGAAATTAAGGTCAGTCAGTCAGCCGAAAAATTCGGAAAACTTTGAAAGTAAGGGCTATTTGACCATGAAGGAGAGTGATGGGGTGCTGCGCCAGATGACCTGGCCTCCACAGTCACCGGACCTGAACCCAATCGAGATGGTTTGGGGTGAGCTGGACCGCAGAGTGAAGGCAAAAGGGCCAACAAGTGCTAAGCATCTCTGGGAACTCCTTCAAGACTGTTGGAAGACCATTTCAGGGGACTACCTCTTGAAGCTCATCAAGAGAATGCCAAGAGTGTGCAAAGCAGTAATCAAAGCAAAAGGTGGCTACTTTGAAGAACCTAGAATATGACATATTTTCAGTTGTTTCACACTTGTTTGTTATGTATATAATTCCACATGTGTTAATTCATAGTTTTGATGCCTTCATAGTCATGAAAATAAAGAAAACTCTTTGAATGAGAAGGTGTGTCCAAACTTTTGGTCTGTACTGTATATATATATATATTTTTTTTTAGGCGGGTTGAACAAAAAAAATAATTTCTGGCTTTTTATATTTTTTACAACATTCACTGTGCAAGATACATAATATGTTCACTTTATTGTAAATATGGTTATGGATGCACCAATACGTATAGTTTTATAATTTTTGCCATAATAAAGGACTTTGTAAGTTTTGTTTTTCATTTTGAAGTTTTATTTGAAAACAACAACTTCTGAAAATGTCATTCTCTGATGGCGTCTATAATACACTGCAATACTATTGTATGTCAAGGTTAGGCTTACTGGTTTATGTATATGGCTGACCCAGGGGCCATTGTGGCCAGTTAGTCAGTCTGTGGATATGCTTAGACCTAGTTATACCCCTAAGGTCCTTATGTGAGTGTAAATGGTTTCCATATTACTGCCTATAGCTAACCACAAAAGTATACAGAAATTATCATGTGAAATGTGCGCACTGTGTATATATGGTGCAAGAAAATCCGTATTACATCAGTACATGGTGTTGATGTATGGTTTTAAGTACTTTCACACTAGCGTTAATATTTTTCGTTATTGAGATCCATCATAGGGTCTCAATACCGGAAAAAAACGCTTCCGTTTTGTACCCATTCATTGTCAATGGGGACAAGATGTAACTGAACAGAACGGAATGCTCCAGAATGCATTCCATTCCGTTCTCATACCGGAGAGCAAAACGCAGCATGCTGTGTTTTGCTTTCTGTCCTGGGATGCGGATGACCCACAATGCAAGTCAATGGAGACAGATCTGTTTTCTCTGACACAATAGAAAACGGATCCGTCCCCCATTGACTTCCAATGGAGTTCACGACGGATCCGTCTTGGGTATGTTAAAGATAATACAACCGGATCCGTTCATAACGGATGCAGATGGTTATATTATCAGTAATGGAAGCGTTTTTGCTGAACCCTGCCGGATCTAGCAAAAACGCTAGTGTGATTTTAGAGGGTGGCAGAGGGAGTAGATTTGGTGCAAGATAGACATCTTCTAAGTATTGGTTTAAATTTCTGTAAATCTGCAGGATTTATGTATAATTCTAGTAATTTCTTATAACAGGCCAGTAATGTAAATTTCAGTGCCAGAGACTAGAGGCAATGATGTGTTCAGTCCATATCTATCTCATATCTATCTATCTATCTATCTATCTATCTATCTATCTATCTATCTCATATCTATCTATCATCTCTGCGTTCAGTCCATATCCATCTATCTATCTATCTATCTATCTCTATATCTATCTATCATCTCTGCGTTCAATCCATATCTATCAATTATTTTATATATTATCTGTCTATCTAAATCTGTCTATTGATTATCTAATATCTATCGATTATTTTATATTTTATCTGACTATCTAATATCTGTCGATCGATTATCTATCCATTCATTATGGAGAATTAATCTGTTTCATTCTCACATTTGCCACCAGGATGTCTGCGTGATGTGCGGATTAATGGCCACTTGCTGCCAATAGGTGGAGAGGGAAATGAGCACAGTACGGTCAGTTCTGAGGGGGTGAACAATGGGTGTCACTCGGAGGTTTGCAGGAACCAACCTTGTCAACCTCATCTCAACTGCATAGACTTATGGAGAAAGTATGAATGCAGGTATGTGGTATGTGAAGAGTCATAACTACAGGGGGGATCCTCCAGACGCTATATAAGAGAAGCACAGCATTACTGCAAGACAGGGGTGGACTTTACCACATAAATCTAAGGGCTTTGGGCCCCAAAGATCAGTTGGCTTCCTGCTGGCCACAAGTGGTTCACAAAAAAAAGCTGACTAAAACCAGGGGCGGGCATAGTGCCTGTGCAGCCGATTCAGCTACGCAGTGGTCAGTGAGGGTCCCCCACTGCAAGGTTGCCAACTAGATTTTTTCTTTTTTCTGAACAACTTATCCCAAAATAACAGACAGACAACATTTTTACGAACAAATTGGAAAACTATAATGAAGGAAGTAATACATGATTAAAATTTAATATACTGATAAGAACTCATTACCGGTATTTACTGTAAGTTGTAAAACGCTGATAATTGCAACCGAAATAATCTAGTCAAGTACCACCAGCCTCAAAAAAAATCACGGACACATCTATTTTTTTTTCACAGACACATGAAAAAGTCACCTATGCCAAATTTCTGGACGGTTGGCAACCCTGCCCCACTGTAGACCACTAGCAGAAGTGCCCAGGTTGCACTGCTAAGCCAACAGTGGGGCTTAGCGCACCAATGGAGGTGGACCTCCAATTATAGCTTCCTCTGTCTCCAGAAATGCCAAATCCGCCCCGTTGGCAGAATATGTACACAAAGACTAGGGCCCCAAGATCTTGAAGTTAGGTATCAGCAAAGTATCTTAAATGTTTTTTTTCAATATTGATGACCTATCCTCAGGGCCTCCGCCAATCAGCAATGCATCGGTGTATGATGCGGCCTCCTCACAGCACATGTATAGTTGCCCTGCTTAATATTGTAGTCCAGGTCCGATTAATGAAAGGAACTGAGCTGCACTAGGCCAGGTTATTATTATTATTTTGAAATCACCATTAATTCCATGGTGCTGAACATCTAAGAGGGGTTACACATATATAATATAAAAACACAAGTAGAAAAGGCATGTCTTATGAACAGACTGGTACAGCAAAGGACCCTGCCCGTGAGAGCTTACAATCTAAAAGGGAAAGGGGGAAGACACAGTAGGTGTCTTAAGTTGGGTAGAAGCTGCTGATCTGGCTGTGCGGTGGCAGCATGCTTATTGCAGGTGGTAGGTGTCATGAATACAGGGGAGGGACACAGAACTAGGCCTCAAGGCTAGGGAGAGGGAAAAGGTCACCTCCTAAATAGCCCCTAAACCTGGCCCTGACTTCTGTCAGTATGTATAGACCCGGAACCTAGACCCTAGGAGCCCTGAAATGCCCTAGGTAGTGGCAGGGAATGGGACTACTGGTTCCTTCCCAGGTGAACGAACCAGCATCTCCGAGGCCTAGTAACAACAAGCACTGGGGAAAAACCAAATACAAAGAGCAGTACAACTTATCTTATAGAAAATAGATGAGCAGAAACACAGGTAAGGTCAACACACCAACTCTTCCAAATCCAAGCAGAGAATATCAACCGCATGGCATGAAGTGTGAAACCAAACTAAGTAGGGAATGCAGTAATGACCACGGCTGCACCTAACGAGAGGTGTGGTCATTACCAAACCACAACACTGAGAATCAAGAAACTGTCAGTTAACCTCATGTGCAGTCAGTCTCTCCGATCTTCTAACCTCTGTCACAGAAGGTACCGTGACAGTAGGCTTGTCTGAAGAGGTGCGTTTTCAAGTTACTTTTGAAGGTTTTGATGTTGGTGGAGAATAGGAGATGCACATCAGAAATCCTGTAGACGATTGAGTGAGGAGTAGACCAGAGGAGAGCAAAAGAGCAAAGAATGAGGTACTGTTAGGATCATAGATTACATGTGGGAAGGTATTAGGAAAGCAGGTCAGAGATGTAAGGAGGAGACAGGTTGTGCATGGCCTTATATGTAATTCTTAGTATCTTGAACTTAATTCAATGGGGAGCCAGTGAAGTGATTGGGAGAGGCAGAGGAGAAACAAGGGGAGAGGTGGATTAAGTTGAGGATAGATTGGAGGATTGTGAAAGTACTAGATGGTATACCACAGAGGAGGAAGTTGCAGTAGTCCTATTTTTTTTAGTTGACTTAGGGGGTGAATACGAGGGATGTTCTTAAGTTGAAAGCAGCAGGTGGAGGTAAGGGGTTTGGATTTGTGACTTGAAAGACAGGGTAGAATCAACTGTTATCCCCAGGCAGTGGACCTGCGAGATTGGAGAAAGTGTCATGCTATTAACTGTAGAGGATAGGTCTGGTAAGGGAGTTTTAAGAAGCCTCAGGTTCATGTCACCAATAAAAGTGACATCACTGGCCTAGGAAGAGGCCGCAGGGCTCACCATAGCACAGGGACCTCTTCAAACAGCTGACTGGTGGGGGTGTATGGAGTTCATTCACCACAATCAAATATTGATGACCTATCCCGAGGATATTGAACTCCCCCCAAAAAACTGTAAAATCAGTTAGTTGCATTCTTGTATTTCTTAATACATTAAAATACCATTGTATATTGTTATGCTTACCCTCTCATCCCATGTTTGCTGAGATGGGAGTTTTAGGAAGAAGGGAGATTTTGACAGTACATACCTATAAATATATTACTTATGGGTACAAGGTCAGGTGAGAGCCGGTAATTTTAAGTGTCAGCGGCAGTTAGTGCTGACTGACACTATTTATTTAGTATGGCTGTAGAGCCGATCCGGGCCGGCTCTTACTGGCAGCAGCCAAAGTGCAGGGTGGGTGGCTACACCCCACGTTCCAGGCCGGGTTTTGGTTTGGGGTATGAAAACCCAGCCAGCAGTCTCAGCTGGGTGTAGATTCTCCTCCATTTCACAGTGAAGCTCTGGAGACTCTGTGGTTTTGGGATCTGCATGAGGTGTGCTAAAGGGCTGAGAGCTGCATTGCTGGAAAACAGGCCCCCTAAAGCCTGCTGTGGATGGCTGATGAAAAACCGCTAACAAGGTGAACGTTTGTGTTCTGTGGACTGTCCATGGTGTGAACATACACCAACACTGGGAACTGTTATTTTGTTGTGCCTTCTGTGTGAATAAACACTGAACTATTTAAGTTAAAGACTTTGTGATTGCCTCTATACTGCGTCCGCTAAGCTGCCTACCAGAGCGAATCCCCACAATACGTACCACAAAAAATCCCATGTGAATTTCACAAATTCCGTGGTAAAATCTGCATGAATATGTGCAGCTATGCGGATTTTGCTGCAGATTTCACCCGGTTAAATTGAAGTGGTTGAAATCCACAGAAAGAATTGATATGCTTTGAATTTAAAATCAGCACATGTCAATGATGAATGCTGATGAGATATGAAGCAGCCTCACCTACTTTGTTGCCGATTATCCGCCTGTAAAGTCAGATGGAAAATCAGCAGCCTTTCTGCTACAAGAATGTCTGCCTATGAAATCCACACTGTTGTTTCTGATAGGATGGGGTCCAAAGGGGAAGACCCTCTTCATGATATTCATATACCCTAATAGGATAGACAGGGGTTGTGTCCATGAAAACCTAGGTGAAAGGGAACATTGGACAAGAGGGTCTTATAGCCATAGTCATGAACCAACACTATACAATGTTACTTCTAAAGTGAGACATATACTGTCATATCCAGGGGCAGAAAACATATTTTATCTTCTTCTTATCTTCAAAATTAAATTTAGCTTTGCGCCATCCCAAGACCTAAAAACCTTGTGTATGGTTTGAGGATTTCTCGAAGCAACATTTACTTAGACCACTTTATGTAATATGATTTTATGAAGTCTTGTTACTCAGATGCCCAGCAGACAAGGTTGAAGTGATGAACAATGTGACCGGACAGAAGCAGTGCCACCCATCACCCTGCACAAGACGGAGCTGCCGAAACAGAGGCACTTGTGTAGTGCAATCCCAACATAAATATCTCTGTCTGTGCAAAGATGGCTACAAGGGAAGGAGCTGTGAGAGCAGCTTGACCAGGACAGGGAGACCCATTGGTCTGACCTCAGGATCCATCCTAGCCATCAGTATGTGTCTTCTCATCTTCATAGGTGAGCCCATTGTTTCATTAAAGAGATCCTCTGCTTGAATTTATTTACATTTATTGAACTTTTTTACGTACAGTTTAAAGGACCACTTCTGGAAAGCTGATATACTGTATTATGCCTAATGCAGGGCAAAATTAGACCAAATTTGCTATAAAAAGTATAGGACCCTAGTAGCAACCTCCCTATCCAGCTGTTTGGATAGACACATACGTAGACATGGTTCTCCTGATTAAAAAACTGTTTTTCTTTTGTTCATCCAAGGCTCTATTCCTGAGTTATGGTACTTTTTCTCAATATGCAGATTAGGCATTTGGTGCAATGAGGGTGTCACCCTTTCTCTTGTTGCACCCAAGTTCCATCTCTTTCTCCATGTCCATGGCTGTTTTGATTGTCAGGGCCAGGCAACGGCAAAGCAGCAAGGGAGAAGCTGCACACAGAAAAGGGTGGAGCTCACCTGGTCCCTGCCTCTCAGTTCTGGCTCTTTGGGTGTCTTCACTGGACTTTGGGTCTCTATCTGTTGGGGACACGTAACTGCTAAGGCCAGTGATTGTCTGCAGCGCCACACGTGACCCCGTCCGTGCAGGAAGTTGACCAATAGGAACCTAAAGTGAAGACAGCCCAGGAGCCAGGGATTTGGAATCAAGCAGGGGTCAAGGAGAGTATGGATTTCTCCACAGGTACTGATGGCTGGGGCAGAATGGTAAGATTGACCATGCATGAACCCGCTGACTAAATTACTGACACAAGCATGGGATTTATCCAAATTTTGACCCAGCCATCTACATCAGATATCAAAATTCATCAGAGCAGGTAATGTTATTCTGACCTCCATGTCCACGTTCTGATGTTGTGGATTAGGCTCCTTTTAGACTAGTGAGATGGCATAGCGATGGCACAGCTTAGAAATTTGCAATCAGTTGATGAGATGGGTACATCCTTTCAGACGAACGAGTTCCATGTATCGGACTTGCAGAGTGAATATGCGGCAGCACCTGTCCTGACCTCCCAGTACTGACGGGGTCGCATAGCATTATATTGATTTATGATGCTATGAAACCCTTACAGTTCTGGAATGTATTGGATAACATTGACAACATTACGTCAGTGTTAGGCTACATGCACACGACCGTATGTGTTTTGCGGTCCGCAAAAAAAACGGATGACGTTCCGTATGGCATCCGTTTTTTTTGCGGATCCATTGTAATAATGCCTATCCTTGTCCGCAAACTAGAACAAAATAGGACATGCACAATTTTTTTTGCGGAGCATCGGAACGGACATACTGATGCGGACAGCACACCATTGAAATGAATGGGTCCGCATCCTATCAGCAAAAAAAACGGATCGGACACAGAAACAAAATACAGTCGTGTGCATGAGGCCTTATCCAATACACTCCAGAACTGAAAGGGTTACATAGCATCATAAATCAATATAATGCTATGTGACCCCGTCAGTGCTGAGAGGTCAGGACGGGTGCTGCCGCAGACAAGCTGTGAGTCCAATACGTGGAACTCGGTCGTCCAAAAAGGATGTACCCATCTCATTAACTGATTGCAAATTTCTAAGCTGTGCCATCTTACTAGTAATGAAGGGGCCACAGCACTGACCCCTCACTGGAGCAGCAGAGCTTTATTTCAACGACTGAGGCCGGCTGTAGTTCAGCGCACAGTCGGGTGACTGGAAGTGAAGCTGTGCAATGAAAAACAGTGAAGGGCAACAGCACCAAATCAGTGTAGCCGCCACTTCATTCTCAGGATCGGACTGAGAGGTTGGACGCCCACTGATCATATACCGATGATCTATCCTAGCAATATGCCATCGCCTATAAAATGGGAATATAACTTTATGTGCAGAATAATCCACAATAAAAGCCATATCGCAATTTTCATTAAACTCTGCAAATTTATCACAAATGATATTTTGAGTTTTCCATTCCAATTTGTCTTCTACGCTGAGTGAATGAGGTTTTGTAACGTGGGAAGAAACTGAAACACAAAGAATATTAGAAAATAGAATATTATTTCAATGAATACACTTTATTTTTATAAAAATAAAATTCTGACATACCACAGAGATATGTAATCTCCACCAACTGCAAGAACACCGTGCAGGTGGTCACATAACAGTGTCACGATCCTCCAGCCCTGGTCAGTCTTTCATGCAGGGGTGCAGCTATAGGGGGTGCAGTCGCTACCAGGCCCAGGAGCCTGAGGGGATCCAAAGACCCTTGTGCCACATATGAAGACACCACTATTATAGAAAGTGCATGCTGGTCAAGTTACACCTCTGGCTGGAAGAAAGGGGTTAGGTCAATAATTTGGCATGACGGGGAGGGGTGCCATTTCAATTTTTGCCTCAGGCAGCAGGAAGGCTATGTGTTTCCCTGCCTTGTGGCCACAAAGCACTGAGAAAGGGAGGGGCCCAAGCTGAACTCTTGCACCAGGGCCTATGAGCCATTAGCTACGCCCCTACTCTCATGACTTCATTTGGGAGAGATAAAAACGGGCCATAGACTTCAATGCCTTTTAAAGACCCATCTATAGGGGAGACTAATGTGGGTGGCATCCAGGTGAGCACTACAGCACCTTTATTGTAGAGCACAGTGGAGATTATAGAACATGTACCCCAAGGGCAGTGAAACTCAAGTTACCGTTCGTTCTTGATTAAGAGTCTGGAAATGAGCTCCTACCAGCCACACTAGAGGCACACATCTATGGTTTGGCTGGCATGGGCTAATTTGTATATTTTTTTTCCCATGGTGCATTGTCTGAAAAATGAGTCTCCATACACCGCTGTGTCTCTTTAATGAGAAACAGTACCCCCCATAAAATTCTAAAAATCTCCCAATATCATTTGATATAAAGTCAAAATGTAGAGTTCTCAATAAAAAATCATCTTCTCGTTGCAGCGTTGTTGGTTTCGTATACAGTATGGAGTCAGTGGGGACGGTCTAAGTTTCGGAAAGGAGGAGTTTACTATATGCCTCCTGAGCACGAAAGCTGGGAGGGCATGCGAAGAACTGTCTTAAATTATAACAAAGATGGTGGAGAACATGACCAGGTACAGACCAAAGTACAACTATGCAGTCCCATTAGAGCAGCAGTAAAGTCTTCCCCATCGTCATATATATTTGGAAGATCAATAGAACAATTATACAAATTCTAATGATGATGATGTTGTTGTAGAGCTGCTGTACATGTATGTGGAGCTTCACTGCCCTTAAAAGGGTTTTCCAAGACTTTTATACTGATGACTTATCCAGAGGACAGGTCATCAGTATCTGAGTGGTGGGGGTCCAACACCTGAGAAACCCGCCGATCAGCAGTTTAAGAATGCACCAGCGCTCGCAGTAGTGCCATGGCCTTCTTGCAGCTTAGCTTAGGCCATTTGACGTCACGTTCAACGGTTACATGACCTAAACGCAGCTGGAAACGAGCTGTGATACCAAGCACAGCCGTTATGCATTGTACGGCGCTGTGCTTGGTTAGCTGGGGTTCCGGGGTGTCGGATCCCCGCCAATCAGATACTGATGACCTATCCCAGAAGATGGGTCATCAGTATAAAAGTCTTGGAAAACCCCTTTAACTTGTTTGCTTAGTAAAGTACAACATTCCCCTTAGGGACACAAACTCAGGTTTTATTATGCAGTTTTTAAGCTAAAACCAGGAGAGGATCATAAAAGAGAAGTAGTAATATTTGCCCTCAATAAACTATATCTCCTTTAATGATCCACACCTGATATTGGCTTCAAAAACTGCATTTAAAAAATGACTTTGTCTGTACCATTAGAAGGATTGTATCACCTATGTTTTGTTTGTGCCTCGCGGGGGGAATCTAAGACCGGCGTAAAAAGATGGTCTTAGTAGATTTCCTATGATGCCATTGTACACAGGAAATCTGTGTGTCTTCATACAGACTCTATACATCTGGCTCTGTCGTGTGCATGAGGCCTAAAGGTAACTATAAGATACCCTTACAAAAAGAAGTCACAGAGTGCATCTACACCCACTAAGCGCCTCCAGCTCACCGTCAAAGAACAAGGGGCCATTTAGACTCACTTACTTCGATCAGGAAATCTATAGATGTCTCTACAAGAAGAAGTGTATACTTAAAGGGATTTTCCGATATTTAAATACTGATGACCTATCCTCTGGATAGGACATCAATATCTGCTCGGTGGTGATCCAACACCTGGGACCTTTACCGATCAGCTGTTCGAGAAGGCAGTAGCGCTGCAGCCTTCTACAGCTTTTGCTAGGCCGGTGATGTCACGTTCATCGGTCACATGGCCTAGGAGAACCTCAGCCCCATAGAAGTGAATGGGGATGAGTTGCGATACCAAGCACAGCTTGTTGAGCAGGGAGAAGGCTGCAGCACTCACAGGAGCAACGGTGCCTTCTCAAACAGCTGATCGGCAGGGGTCCCGGGTGTCGGACCCCCACCAATCAGAAACTGATTACCTATCCAGAGGATAGGTCATCAGTTATAAAATCCTGGAAAACCCTTTTCAGTTGTAAGACTCAACAATTGTATTGTTTTATTTTCCAGCGCTGGAAGAAAGCGGACAGACTTAGAGGGGCAATAAACAACAAAGGCACGAAGGTCATTGTAAGTAGAGACTCTTTTTATATTCCTAAATGTATAGACAGGCACTCTATTACTGGAAACACTCGGAGAGGTAGTGTCGGATGAAGAGAACCTTTAATATAGAAAATATAGTAGCAAAGACAAAAAATGAAGGAACCTCTAAAGTGCGCACAAAAATATTAAAACAAGATAAAAACCATTCTATAGATAAATAACATAGATGATCTGTAAATAGCCACATAGGATAAAAATAATCAATTAATGATCATATCACATTTTTGGTGTAAAGTATACAAAAACGCATATTAAGGATCCAACCTCTGTTGATAGGAGAATACAGTACTTCCACCTAATTGCACTCGCAATTACAGATGGCATTTATAAAACTATGTTGCAGCAATGTAGTTTGTTAAGTTGCTCCTATTAGTTTGGCAACACTTAATACCATAGTGTGGTGGAGCAAATCACTCCTGGTAGTTCATAAATATCCAGAATAGGGATGTAATGGATCGGATAATCTCCTTTTAACTTATCTTCCGATAACGGTGCAGTTCACACTATAGTATGTGTGTGTCTCGTAGAATGAATCGCACTGCGTTATTCCAGAGACCATTAACCATAGGCCCAGTTCATAACAGTGCAAAATTTAAATATACTCAGTTCATTTAAGGGTTAAGTTGGCAGTCAGGTACTGATATATGCCTACAGTGGCATCCCACGTGGCATTTGTATCCTGACCGCGATTACCTGTCCTATCGTTCTGGCAGCCTGCTGTCTCTGTAAGTCCGAGCCTCGCTGTTGGCGTCTGTGGTGGTAGCAGAGTTGACGTCCCACGTGATGGTAGAGTGCTCGTGTGCTAGCTGGCGGGCTGTGTGGACCGGTAAAAGCAAGTGCCGGCAGGTAAAGTGCTTCAGACTGGGTAATTTAAACCATATTCCTTCCACGTTAGAACACGTGGGTACATTGATAGTTCACCAGACGCGTTTCGGAGTCTGAAACTGACTCCTTCATCAGTGTCTAACTGACTCCTTCATTTTTTGTCTTTGCTTTGCTACTATATTTTATATATTGAAGGTTCCCTTCATCCGACACTACCTCTCCGAGTGTTTCCAGTAATAGAGTGCCTGTCTATACATTTATTAATATTACATTTTTTCTGATAGGGTGAGTCAGTTAGACACTGAGCACCTTATACAGGTGAGCCGCCTCGATTTTGCACTCTTTTTATATTCCACTAGACATCTACATTATTCTATCTCAAAATGGCTTTATTTTATATTTCAGGGGAGCACTTTTCCTAAAAAACCTGCTGAAAATTCAAGCTTGCCGCTCTCTGCAGGCAGCCATTTTTCATGCTTTTGCTGTGACTCCGTCGCTTGACTGTGAGCCAGTCCTGAGTGACATGATCTAAGCGAGCAGGTGAGCACACAGCAGCTATGAATATAAGCATGCGTGCAAGCGTGTGTGGAGCTAACTCAGGGGACATGCTAAATAACTGCTAGCAGAGACTGGCGTAGACCCATTGTATTTCATGATAACAGTGCTTGCTCATGGGATGACATGAGGATAGGTCATCAATATCAGATCAGTGGGGGTCCGATCCCAGGCACCCCCGCCGATCAGGTGTTTTAAGAGAAGGCTAGGCTCCGTGCAAGCGATGCCTTCTCTTCATTGTTTACCTGATCGCTGTCGCAACCGCAGTGATGAGCCGGTGTAATTACACCTAAGCCGTCCCATTCACTTATTTCGTCCCATTCTTTGCTGTAGGGGAGCCACCAGGCCGCTACCTCTTGGAGAAGTCCCAGAGTAGTTGGCAGCTGACCCACAGGGATCAGAAACACCGGGATAAAGCATCAAGGGATCAGGCAATACTTGTAGTCAGAAACAGGCCAAAGTAAGGGCAGGCAGAGTTCGCGCGAATCCGTGACACGAGTCCAGGGCTGACAGCAGAGAATCACAACATTGCACAGGCCGGTACACGGGCAGACAACAGGGATAAACACCTTAGCAGGAATTACAGGGGATCTCTAACTTCAGCAAATAGAATTTATCATGTGGGAAGTTAAAGGGCTTTTCCGGGTTCAGAGCTGAGCCCGGACATACCCAGAATTTCACCCAGGCAGCCCCCCTTTCATGCTCCGAAGCTCTTCCTTGCCCTGCGCTGAATCGTGCAGGGCAAAAGCATTTTCAGGAGTTCCGGTGACGAACCGGGCTCTCCTTAGGGCTGCCTGACGGAGGCTTCCGTCCAGCAGTGAGCCCAGTGATGTCACCGGCATTGATGGGCGGGGTTTAGCGCTGCCTTAGCCTGTAAAACGGCTAGGGCAGCGCTAAAGCTGACCCATCAGAGCCGGTGACATCACCGAATACACTGCTGGGTGGAAGCTTCCGCACAGCAGTGTATTATTGTAAATAAAAAAAGCCCTTGCCCTGCGCGATCCAGCGCAGGGAAAGGGAGGGCATGCTCCGATGCTAACATCAAAGGAGCTGCCTGTGTAAAAATATCTGAACCTGGACAACCCCTGTAATACAAGGCACTTACTAATGTACAGTGTATTGCGATTCTCCATATTGCCTCCATTGCTTGCTGGATTTATTTTTTCACCACATTATAAACTGCTCATTTCCATGGTTATGACCACCCTGCAATCCAGCAGTGGTGGTCGTGCTTGCGCACTATAGGAAAAAAAAAACGCCTCTCTGGTGGCCAGGAGCATGGAACCACACATAGGCTGGTGCTTTTTCCTATAGTGCGCAAGCACGACCACCACTGCTGGATTGCAGGGTGGTCATAACCATGGAAATGAGCAGTTTATAATGTGGTGAAAAAATTTATCCAGCAAGCAATGGAGGCAATATGGAGAATTGCAATACATTAGTAAGTGGCCTGTATTAACTCCCTTTACATACTATTTGCTGAAGTGAGACAACCCCTTTAAGCAAGCTAGGAACCTAACTGCGCAGGCAGGGAGAGAGAAGGCAGGCACACAGAGCAAGGAGATTGGGGGAGTGGTAGTGAAGGCAAAAATGGGAGTAGTAGTAGTAGTTCAATGAGTAATGTTCCTAATAGACACAGCAAGGCAGCGATGGGCAGGAGCCACTGTAGAAGGATCTTATATCATAAATTAATCAGGAAGGCACACACCTCCATATATGCTGTACAGCAAGCTCTATGGCTGCATAAAGGTACAGCCACGCGTTCAGGTTTCTACTTGCAGTTTTGGAAGCCAAAACTAGGAATGGATCATAAAGACAGAAAAAGTATAAAGAACAGATACAACTACTCCTCTTTTTTTTTTTATTCACTTCTGATTTTGGCTTTCAAAACTGAATGCATTAACCTGACTGTGTAGCTTTAACATAATAGTCCCAAAGGGGTTTTCCGAGAGTTTTTTTTAATTGAAGACCTATCCTCTGGATAGTTTATCAGTATCAGATCGGAAGGGGTCTGACACCCAGGACCCCCACTGACCAGCACCATACATTGTATAGCGACTGTGCTTGGAATCGCAGCTCAACCCCGTTCAGTTCAATGGAGCTGAGCTGCGCCTAGGCCATGTGACCGATGAAGGTGATGTCACTGGCTTAGGCACAGCTGAAAAAGGCCGTGGCACAAACAGCTGATCTGCAAGGGTTCCTGGTGTTGGATCCCCACCAATCAGATACTGCTGACCGTTCATCAGTAAAAAAAAAAGCTCTCAGAAAACCCCTTTAAAGGACATCTGTCAGCAGACCCTACTAAACCAGCAGTGATGCCTGGCAGGGCTGATACTTCTGATTATAAATATACCCTTCTTTCCCCTGAACTGTTAGTCTCTTGTTTCTGCCTCCTCTGAGTGTGCATTTAATATTTGCATGTAGCTTTACAGTGGGCCCACAGAATGCGTTTTACTGGTGGGCCTTAGTCACCCCAGTCTGACATTAAAGAGGACCTGTCACCACTCCTGACAGGCCTGTTTTAATAGCATCATGCATTCCCCATGTAATAACAATTCTGGAGCATCTATTCTTATGGCTCTATGTTGTGCCATTCCTCTATTATTTCTACTAGAAGTTAGGAATGAATTGCTAGCAGTCTGCAGTAAGGGTACAGAGGGGAGGTAACTAGTTGGGGGGTGTACCTGCACAGTCTGAAAATGGCAGCACTGACTGGATAAAGTGAGACTGGGCAGGAGGTACACCCCCCCCCCCCCCCCCAACTGGTCACCACCCCTTTGTACCCTTACTGCAGACTGCTAGCAATTCAGTCATAACTTCTAGTAGAAATAATAAAGGAATAGCACAACATACAGACATAAGAATAGATGTTCTAGAATTGTTATTACATGGGGAATGCATGAAGTTATTAAAATAGGCATGTCAGGAGTGGTGACAGGTCCTCTTTAAGGCAGTCTACTAAATGTGCACATTCTTTTACAAACTGCAAATTGTATGATATAACTGAGCGGTTTCTCTTTTCAGAACGGCTATGACCTCCAGAAACTAAAAAAGCCAACACAAGCAAATGCCCATGTGCTCTGTTCTACCTTAAGTGAACAAAGAACAGCAAAGCTTTATCATGAGCCAGACCATCTCCTCAATGCTGATAGACCACGAAGACCCTTCCTTTCTGAAGAGACACCCAGTAGTGACAGCAGTGTCACTGACCTCCAGGAGCACGTGGCTCATATTGTTTGGGCGGCAGACAATGACTGGACGTGCCACCCTCCTGATACTCTCCATATGTACTGTGCAGAAGGAAATAACTCAAGATTTGGGAGCCTGAGTTCATTAGATTCTTCTAGTATCGATGAAGACTTGAGTTTTGGTTATCTCAGTGAATGGGGACCAAAGTTTGACAGACTTGGTGATCTCTACCATCCGTCAAAAACTCAGGTTTAGCTAGCTGTAGACTTATTTTTTAGAGCCGCAAGCTTCATTCATTGATAACATTGTTTATTTTATTTTATATGGAGCATACAATAAATGTAGTAGAGGAACTAAGACCTGGACCATCTGTGACATTATTATATTGTGTTCATAGGTGGAAGACATCATATAGTAATTAAAGGGGCTATCCCACAAATATTATTTATCCACTATCTATATTATCGGACCCCAGTTTTGGCAATTTTCCACATGGCAATTATCTTGAACCAGTGCTCCTAGGAGCACTGGTTCCCGATAATTCCCGAGATTTATGGCCTATGTGAAAGGGTCTTTAGAAGGGTCCCCTGATTGAACCGCCAATGATCAGCTGTTCTCAGTGGTAAAACCAGTCAATTGTTCCATTTGTGCAGCGCCACTGCACAGGATATTAAAGCATTACACAGTGCACATTCAAATGAATGGGTTGTCTGTGTAGTACAGGACAGATCCTCCGGACCAAGAGAAACCCTTTGTGGCTTCTCTCCACTCTGGCCAAGGAATAGGGATCCTGAAAAGGACCCCACTCTATTAATTTAGTATTCCCTAATAGGGTATATGAGAAGAGGTTTTCTAAACTTGGCAATCTCTTTGATGAAGAAAGTAGAGGATAGGCTACACTTCTACAGCTAGTCTTTATTGACCCACTTTCCCTGAAGTAGAGTGTAGTCCACCTTTTCTCTTGATAATCACTTATCCTACACTTTTCATCTACATATTGCTTGGGCGGCAGACAATGACTGGACATGCCACCCTCCTGATACTCTCCATATGTACTGTGCAGAAGGAAATAACTCAAGATTTGGGAGCCTGACCACATTATGGTGGCTTCGCAATAAAAAGGAGAAAACACAGCCGGCACTACTGCATGATTATTTGCATGGTTGCTGAGAGAACGTTACGTTCTCTCAGCAACCATGCAAATAATCGAGTGGTGCTCAGCCAAAATGAAAGATCAATGGCATCATAAAAAGTAGAAGAAAAAAGAAAGAAAGGCGGCACTCACCGAATCTTCATCAAGTCGTAGCTTTATTCGGGTTAAAACACAGTGGGTGCGGGTCACAATTTGCAGAGGGAAAAGCAACAACCATTTCGCGCAACAATTGCGCTTTGTCAAGCCAATTGTTGCACGAAATGGCTGTTGCCTTTTTCCTCTGCAAATTGTGACCCGCACCCACTATGTCTTAACCCGAATAGAGCTACGACTTGATGAAGATTCGGTAAATGCCGCCTTTCTTTCTTTTTTCTTCTACTTTTTGTTATGGTTCAGATGGGTCACACGTGATGACGCTGTCGATGTCCATTCTGGAAAATAAAGACCTGAAAACAGACACATGCATTCTGCAGTACGATGGGGCAAATTTTTATTTTTTTTGTCTTTTATTTTCTGCCTTTCAAAGTTGTTAATGGCCCCCATAAATGCCAGAATGCAAATAAAGCCACAGCAAGGCCAACCACTACCTGCTCCCAGTAAAAAAAAAGCCCAGAAATCTCCCGAATGCAGTGCCAGCCACATGTGCCATCAAGTGCAGTCAAAGCCAACATCGTGGGCCCTGTGAACAAGTGAAAAGGAGTTGTCCGGGCTTTTAAATATTGATGGCCTGTCCTCAGGATAGGTAATCAATATCAGATCGGCGGGGGTCCGACACCCGGCGGTCAGCTGTTTGAGGAGACAGCGCACGCAGTGTCGTCTCCCTTCTGTCTTCTTGTCTGCTGCTATATCTCTGTCGGACAGCAGCAGCACAGCAGGAAGAAGGAAGGGAGACGGCACGTGCACACTGCGCGCGCTGTCTTCCCAGACAGCTGATCGGCGTGGGTGCCGGGTGTCGAACTCCCACTGATCTGATATTGATGACCTACAGAAATATTAAAAAGCCCGAACCTCCTGAAGTCTTCTGCAGGTCCACCTTGCTCAGAATAAGAGAAGGCAGCTACTGTAACTTGATTTGGCTCCGATGTCATTGCAGCTGCCTACATGGGATGTATGCCCTTTGGGTTGGGTCATAGCAGCAACTAAAAATTAAAACTTAGGGGGTCATTTATTAACACCGATGTTTTAGGTGCTGGTCTTAATAACTCCTGTGCTGGCAGTGGATGGGCCGAAGTTATTAGGAGGCTCCGGCCTCTACATGACTTTAACGCATCCCCCGCCGGTCTAAATGTAAGCCAGCCTCCTTGCTAGCTTAAATTTAGACCAGTTTTTATTTACCCTGGCGTAACCAGGGAAATGTCGCAGATTGCGTTACAAATAACCTTCAGTATTTCTTGTACACAGTGAATCATGACAGCGCTGCTCAGTTATCATGTTGTCCCAACCAGAACAGACATCTCACCCATTCAGGTAAGTGCATCTTTGGGGGCAGGTATTCCCAGAGTTACACTTCTACAGGATGAAGCCCCAACCTAAGTAGCCGATATGCTCTGACACTGTGTAGGTACTGACCGCCATACTCTTCTAGAAGGTCTAGTTCTTTGACCTATTTTGTGTGACGTGACACAAAATGATGTTTTAATATATACAAATGAGCCTCTAGGAGCCACAAGGGCGTTGCCGTTACACCTAGAGGCTCTGCTCTCTGTGCAACTGCCACCCTCTGCACTATGATAGACAGGACCAGGCAATGTAAATGTAATCACGCCTGCCTGGTCCTGTCAAATTGGAGAGGGTGCGGCAGTTTTAGAGAGAGCAGAACCTCTAGGTGTAATAATAACGCCCCTGTTGCTCCTTGAGGCTCATTTGCATATATCATACACATATGAACATGGGACCAACACAGAAGCCTTCAGCTGCCAAGCGCACATGCAACAGGTCAGCCAGTTTTATACAGTAGGTGCAAATCTGCTGACAGATGCCGTTTAAGCTACTCCTCTTCTTGCAGGGGTGTAACTATAAGGGGTGCAGAGGTAGCAGTCACTACTGGGCCCAGTAGTCTGAGGGGGCCCAAAAACCTCTCTGCCACAAAAGAAGACCCTGATGTTAGGGCGGCTACAGATTTTGCATCGTCATCGAGGATCTTCAAGTCACATGTCAGCTTTCTTGAATTATGAGGGTAAAAATGAAATTGACACAGTTGACTCCCCAATAAAAAAAAATCCTTTTCCTAAGCAGTATGATTTTGAGGTGCTCAAAAATGTCCCTTTTCATTAACATAATAATCCACAACTTGTTATGAAATCTATTATTTGGTGCAATTATTAATTTGAACACCAGAGGGCAGCATATGCTGGGACACCATGATTTTACTACACTAAGGCAAGAACACTATATTCTATTCCTTGTATAAGTTTTCCGTCATTGTAGCCATATAAGGGCTTGTTTTTTGCGGGACAAGTTGTAGTTTTTAATGGTGCCATTTTGAGGTACACATAGTTTACTGATTAACTTTTATTAACTCTTTCTGAGAGCGGGTTGGGAAAAAAACACCAATACTGCCACTGAGTTTTCAAGTTATATATTTTGAGACGTTCATTTTTCGGGCATAAATAACACTATAAACTTATTCTCTGGGTCAGTACAATTACAGTGATACCAAATACATCGTTTATATTTTTCTTTTTACTACTTTTGCACAATAAAACCCCCGCATCCAAAGACTCATAACTTTTTTAGATTTCTTTCTACGGAGCTCTGTGAGGGCTTGATTTTTGCAGGACGACTTGTAGTCTTCATTAGTATTGGGTTACATAATAAGTTTTGATCGCTTTTTATTCCGTTTTGTTGGTGGTGAAAAAGCAAAAAGCAGCAATTCTGGCATTTGTGTTGCTTTTTTACGGTGTTCACTGTACAGGATAAATGACATGATAATTGTGTAGTGTGGGTCGTTACGGACGTGGCAATACCAAATATGTGGAGATTTTTTTAAAAAAAGTATTTTTTTTCTTTAACTTGGAAGTATCTTTTGATCACTTTTAAAATATTTTGCACAATTCCTGTAGTTAAATCACCATGCGGTCTCAAATAAACGGCACACTCCAAATACTTAGATAAACCACAGAAACGAGTGCAAAGCATACCAATAATAAGTCATAAAATATAAAGTTTATTTATAACAAATGTTAAAAGTAATATTCACAGTACATAATGGTGGGGGCAAACAGACAGTTACACACCACCTCAAATACGGACTCTCCAACTATGACAAAATGCAACAGTAA
Organism: Bufo bufo; assembly: GCF_905171765.1. Classification (NCBI taxonomy): domain Eukaryota; kingdom Metazoa; phylum Chordata; class Amphibia; order Anura; family Bufonidae; genus Bufo; species Bufo bufo. The sequence goes on from NC_053393.1 coordinate 72,364,879, forward strand.
TAGCGACCTCAAAAGATGTTAGTAACAAATCCCAATACAGGGTATGGCGGTCGAGTCTGTATAAAGTGCATATGAGTGTGAGGATGTGCCAAAAAGTGACCAATGCATATAAAGAGCAGCAAAGTTGCAAACATGTATACTCGCTAACTACTAATGCGACATAAATGGCAACATACCGATGTGAAGAGAGGTAATAAGAGGGTGATGACGCTCCTCGACGCACGTTTCGCGTGTGATCGCTTCCTCAGGAAGCCATACCCTGTATTGGGATTTGTTACTAACATCTTTTGAGGTCGCTATTACTGTTGCATTTTGTCATAGTTGGAGAGTCCGTATTTGAGGTGGTGTGTTACTGTCTGTTTGTCCCCACCCATTCACAGTTATGTACTGTGAATATTACTTTTAACATTTGTTATAAATAAACTTTATATTTTATGACTTATTATTGGTATGTTTTGCACAATTCCTGTAGTGCAATTTATTTTATTGTCAGTGCTATACTGACATTCACCAGCAGGCTGCACCAGAGAGGGAAACACTGCTGGAAAACTAGGCCCTGGCCTGCACTGCATTGACATTGGCATCCCGCAATCTCATTTGTGGGGTGCTGATGGGAGACAGAGGAAGTCCTCTCCCCCTGTAACTGCCTAAATGCCACAAGCGCTATTGCCCTCGGCATGTAAGAGTACAGACATCCCAGATCAGCGCTCCTGCCAGTTCAGGCTGTAAAAGTAGGAGTGCGACTGTTATGTTACAGCTGTGCCTCGAGCAGCGCTTAGACTGGGCCGCCATAAAAAGGCAGCAGCCCAGCCTAAAGCCATTTGGTGCCTGCTGTGAAAAGGTATATTGGTGGTCAATAAGGGCTTTATTACCCTGGCCTTTGGGTATTAGCTGCTGCCAAGGCCAATAATGGGTTGCATCAAAAGGGGCATAGATGTCCGTGATGAGAACATAGTCCTGCCACTTTACAAATCACTAGTCAGACCACACATGGAGTACTGTGTAAAGTTCTGGGCTCCTATGAATGCAGTGGCCCACTGCCAGCATCTGGGGGATCCCTTGCCCCTCAAGAGGTATCTACGATTAGATGTCCCTCTGTTAAAGCAAGTAGTCGTGACGCCAGCTGCAATTAAGCAACGAGGACTCGGAGTCCGCTTTGTAGATGGCATTGGTGCAACCCAGGGTAGGAATGCCAGAGGGGTGTAGAGCAGCCTACAGTGTCTCTGTAGATGTTATAGGCATGTGTCACGGTGCTCCTACCTGGATATCCTTGGATCCCACATGTGGTGTAGTCAGAAGCAAGTGCAAAAAGGGGTCATTGAACTTGGGTGATGAATCAGTAGAATAAACGGAGTCCAGACTTTGAAGTAACGTTGAACACAGCTTTACTTGACATAAATTGTAATCCAGTTTCCAAACTTCATCTTGGTCATCAGCAGGTATTGGCTTATCTGGCAGGCAAACACTTCTGCAACAATCTCAGCGCTGCTATGCGGTAGCTTTCTCAGCACTGCTATGCTTGGCTGGGTTAAATAGGAAACTCTTTCTCTTCTGCTGGAACTTAGCTTTCTGTAGTATGTCTTTTACTTTATCTTTAATCCTAGGAACTTCTTCCTGGCATCAAGCTGTTAGCTTAAGAGGCAATGCAAGCCCAGGAGGGGACATGCAACCATGTAGGACTTCACAGGCTGGGCCTGTGGGCCTAGCAGAGCAGGCAGTGCTCTGCTAGCCAACACACAACCTTTCCCTAGGAGGGGGTAGGCTAGACTGACTTACTCTAACTCCTCCCGCTCTAAAGAGGGTTGGAATGGAACTAGAAGGTTCCTCTCCAGAGAAACTCTCTCTGCAGAGATTTGCTGCCACCTGCTGGCGAACCAGGCACATTACATGTAAAACAGCAGTTGATAAGGAAATGCATACACACATTGCAGGAAATGGCAATAAATAGAGATGACACAGGATCACACCAATAAAGATAGTGGGGGTACAAAAGGAGGTGGTAAAGGCACTCTAGGTCATTACATGAACAAGGCAGAAATAGCAGAGCTGGAGAGGGTTCAGAGGAGGGCAACTAAAGTAATAGCTGGAATGGGTGGACTACAGTACCCAGAAAGATTATCAACATTAGGGTTATTCACTTTAGAAAAAAAGACGACTGAGGGGAGATCTAATTACTATGTATAAATATATCAGGGGTCAATACAGAGATCTCTCCCATCATCTATTTATCACCTGGACTGTGACGAGGGGACATCCTCTGCGTCTGGAGGAAACAAGGTTTGTACACAAACATAGAAGAGGATTCTTTACGGTAAGAGCAGTGAGACTATGGAACTCTCTGCCTGAGGAGGTGGTGATGGTGAGTACAATAAAGGAATTCAAGAGGGGCCTGGATGTATTTCTGGAGCTTAATAATATTACAGGCTATAGCTACTAGAGAGGGGTCGTTGATCCAGGGAGTTATTCTGATTGCCTGATTGGAGTCGGGAAGGAATTTTTTTTCCCTAAAGTGGGGAAAATTGGCTTCTACCTCACAGTTTTTTTTTTTGCCTTTCTCTGGATCAACTTGCAGGATAACAGGCCGAACTGGACGGACAAATGTATTTTTTCCGCCATATATACTATGTTACTATGATGGATAAGTGTTTGTAGGAATGCTCATTAGTGGGGATGTAGCAGTGCAATACTGCCGATTACCAGATGAACGCGCAAGCAATCGTTCATTGGGCAATCTGTATTTTTAAGCATGCTTAACCCCTTAAGGACACATGACGTACCGGTACGGCATGTTTCCCGAGTCCTTAAGGACCCATGACGTACCAGTACGTCATGTGTTGTTCCAATCACTGCCGCCCGGCCGGCTGTGATCGGAACAAGGTGCCTGCTCAAATCATTGAGCAGGCACCTCGGCTAAATGCGCGGGGGGGTCCCGTGACCCCCCCATGTCGGCGATCGCAACAAACCGCAGGTCAATTCAGACCTGCAGTTTGCTGCGCTTTATGTAGTTTCTGATCCCCGCGCGATCAGAAACTTTAGTATTCCTAAAATATATATGTTTCACCCCCCCTGCACCCCTGAATGATGCTATCCCGGTGGGAGGTGCAGGGGGGGTGTTGCGGGCAGTGCGGGATATATCGTTGGTGTACAGTGAATAATCGTTGGTGTACAGTGGGTATACCAGGGTGTCAGCACATTGCTGACACCCTGGTATAAACGGCTGACATCTGTGATGTGATGTCAGCCGTTTAACCCTTTCCATACCGCGGTCCGTACGGAGGGGTGTAGTTTATAGAATGGGGTCATTTTTGGGCGGTTTCTATTATGTAAGCCTCGCAAAGTGACTTCAGACCTGTAGTTGTCCCTAAAAATTAGATTTTTGTAAATTTCTGAAAAATTTCAAGATTTGCTTCTAAACTTCTAAGCCTTGTAACATCCCCAAAAAATAAAATATCATTCCCAAAATGATCCAAACATGAAGTAGACATATGGGGAATGTAAAGTCATCACAATTTTTGGGGGTATTACTATGTATTACAGAAGTAGAGAAACTGAAACTTTGAAATTTGCAAATTTTTCCCAATTTTTGGTAAATTAGGTATTTTTTTATGCAAAAAATAAATGAAATTTTTTACTTCATTTTACCAGTGTCATGAAGTACAATATGTGACGAAAAAACAATCTCAGAATGGCCTGGATAAGTCAAAGCGTTTTAAAGTTATCAGCACTTAAAGTGACACTGGTCAGATTTGCAAAAAATGGCCAAGTCCTTAAGGTGAAATAGGGCTGAGTCCTTAAGGGGTTAAAGAGGACCACCTTTCACTGGTCCTGACATTACCATTTAAGTAGCTGGCATACTGGGTAGGGTAGGGTAGGGCATACTGATGACATGTGATATTGCTTATTTTTTCTATGCGCTGCTCCGTTCACCCGCTGTGCCCCCTGTTCTGGTTTCCTGCCTAATATGTAAATCCATACTATTGGTACAGGGAGAAGGGGCCGGCAGCTTTTCTCAAGGGGCGTCTCCTTCTCCCTGGGTGTGACGCTCTCTGCTGTGATTGACCGGTTCACATCCAGGGAGAAGGAGATGCCTCTTTAGAAACACGGTCGTCTCCTCCTCCCCCTACTGATGATATGGATCTACATACAGGGCGGGAAACCAGAATGGGGGGTACAGCGGGGAAACGGAGCAGCGCATAGAAAAAATAATAAGCAATATCACATGTCATCAGTATGCCCTACCCTGCCAGCTATTTATATGGTAATGTCAGGACCGGTGAAAAGTGTAATCACGATCTGCTTTCAGCAAACAAGTCAGTATGGGGAGGAGTGATGGCATTAGTGATCACTGCTCCCCATACTGTGGAGGAGATCGCTAGGGTCCAATACTAATAAGAAACTCTGCTACAGTGCTCATACATATGCAGTATCCCAGAGCATGGGGTATCTGCAAATGGTTTGTTCTTTAATGTTATGCCATGCATTGTCATGTTATGTGTATCCAGCATAGCCATATATGTAAGGCACAGCCAGAGTTAACAATCCTGGTTCAGCCCTTGTAGGAAATTAGGTGGTGGCTGGCTCCACCTCTAGCTGGAGAAAGAGAGTTCAGAGATAGAGGAGGCATAGTCCATGTGTTCTCCCTTCTCAGGCCCAAGAAAGCTACTGAGACTGTCACGGTCCCTCCAATGACAGAGGTGAAAAGATCGTAGAGACTGGCGGCACGTGAGGTTATCTGACAGTCTCTCTGTTTTCTCCTTGCAGTGTTGTTGTTCGGTCATGACCACAACTCTTGGCAGGTGCAGCTTGTAGTCATTACTGAGGCTCTATTTAGTCCCGACTCACACTGCTTACCATGCGGTTGATATTTCCTGCTGGAGTTGGTTGAGCTAGTGTGTTGTTCCTTTAGATCTTCTGCTCCTCCATTCTTCTTGAAGCTAAGTGCATTTTTTGTTCGCTTGTGTGTGTTGTTGTCTAGGCCTCAGGGAGACGCTGGTTCCTTCATCTGGGGAGGAACCAGTAGTCTCATTAGCTGCCACCACTCCTACTGCCTTCCAGGGTCTTCAGGGCTAAGGTTCCGGTGTATGAGTATTTCCACCTTCAGGGTCTACTCATACTGGCAGGAGTCAGGGAAGAGGTCTAGGGATTCCTAGGAGGTCACCATCCCTCTCCCTTAGCTTTGAGGCCTAGACTCCGGTCTATTCCTTCTGTGTGTTATACCCTCCCCATTACCTGTGACAGAGACAGATCTACAGAAAGAGGAGAGAAAGAGGTGAACTTAGAATCTACATGGACAAGCATAGGAGTCAGTAAGGTAAACTGCGACTACAGCCATTCAAACTTTGCTGCAGTGAGGGACATTGTTAAAACAACCTTCAAACCTGGACACATCCTGGCCAGACGTGACTTTAAAACCCTGTATCCCTCGGTGGACACTACAGTCATTATTGCCAAGGTATTGTTGCCAGCCATAGTTTCTACTGAGAGGCACTTTGGCAAAATATTAAAGGAAAGAGTGCCATAACTCTCATCCTTGCCTAAATTCATACAATGCTATATGGGAGAGAATTGGACTGTGTTTTGCTATAATTGGATGTACTACAGCTCCTATTTTGCACTTGAGTGAAGATAGACATTTATTCTTCTACCACTGGCCTGGTTTCCTGACTCCTACACCATACGCTGGCCATTGCACTCATACAGAGACTTAACATCACAGGCACCCCAACTACCATCAGGAAGGTGTGCATGGCGGGAGGAAAGAGTGCCCCCTCATTTCACTGCACGGCCCTGGAAAGCAATAGTATGAGGAAAGCCACTGTGATTGATTGTAACAGCCAGAGATACTACCACTATTATCCTCCGCTCCGGCTCCTCAGGGGCTTTCTGCACATACCACCACATTACAGCTCATGTTGACCACTGCGTTGTATGAAACTAATACTGTACGTATAAAAGTCTGAGGCCATACTATACCTCCAAAACAAGTATCATATGGCGACACATGGAGTGCAGAGACTGTAGACTGGCCATATGCATGAGGCCTAAGAGACACCTTCCCTTATTTTGCATTCTCACTCTCCGGTCCAGTGATCATAGAAGCCACATTCACTGGTGCCGAGGGCCAGGATGTAAAGAATTCTGTATAATGTATTTATTACACAGTCCCCTTGCAGGGACAGCTGATTACAGGGCAGTAGTTGCATGTGTATCACTCATCTGAGATGTCTTATTATTAACTTATGCATGGCGCAGCCATAGTTAAAGGAGTTGTCTCGCTTCAGCAAATAGCATTTATCATGTAGAGAAAGTTAATACAAGGCACTTACTAATGTATTGTGATTGTCCATATTGCCGCCTTTGCTGGCTTGATTAATTTTTCCATTGAATTATACTTTTCTTATTTACATGGTTACGACCACCCTGCAATCCAGTAGCGGTGGACGTGCTTGCACACTATAGGAAAAAACACTGGCCTCACCGGTGGCCAGGACCGCAGGAGTGCGCACAGGCTAACACATTTTCCTATAGTGTGCAAGCACGACCACTGCTGCTGGAGTCCAGGGTGGTCGTAACAATGGAAACCATCAGTGTATAATAAGATGGAAAAATGAATCCAGCCAGCAATGGAGGTAATACGGACAATCACAATACATTAGTAAATGGCTTGTATTAACTTTCTCTACAGGATAAATGTTATTTGCAGAAGTGAGGGGAACCCCTTTAATAATCCTGGTTCAGTCCTTGTAGGAAACTAGGTGGTGGCTGGCTCCACCCCCTTTAAGTATTGAACTCTATTTGAAAAAGTAAACAAATGGCAACGCGTGACCCAGTTGTCACAAGCTGTTGGCTCGTCGCCTGGTAATACAATGGAATATTTTCATTTCCCTCTGCACTGGCGTCGAAGATTAAGCTCGGGTTAACTTCTGTGTCTAACAACAGTCAATTAGCTTTCTGGATAGCGGGGGCATAACCGGATGGACGACAATAGTAAGGACGGTATTCCTGATAACATCCTGAGTGGATTAGGGGATAATGTCTAATATCCTTAGTAGTCTAAGGTGGTGAAGGGGTTAATGGTAAGATCCATGTTGGTCTACAGTGGTTAGATATAACATCTAATATACCTGGGGGTCTAAGGGGTTCCCAAAGACCCCTCAACCACCCCAATAGAAATCAGTATTATAAAAAGCACATGGAGTGAGGGATCAGGAGCTTCAAGTGATGCCTCTGGGTATTATATTTGGTAGTTCAGGGCCTACTTTTTTAACCTGTGGTATATTTACCCTAGGAGTAAGCAGCACAGGAGGTATATATTGGTGCTCCAAGGCCTCATGCACACGACCGTATGTGTTTTGCGAACTGCAAATCGCAGATCCTGGCGGAGTGCGTGCAAACAATTTCTTTTTCACTTCAATAGTAATGTCCTATCCTTCTGCAAAATGGACAAGAGTAGAACATTTTCTATCTTTTGTTGCAGGGCTGCAGAACGGATGTGCAGATGTGGACAGCTATGCTGTCCGCGCCTTTTGCGGTACCGTTAAAATGAATGGGTCCGCATCTGATCAGCAAAAAATGCGGATTGGATGTGGGCCAAACATATGGTCATATGTGGGTCCTGTTACCTGGGCCTATGAGAGACCTACAGTGGTTTTAAAAAGTCTACACACCCCTGTTAAAATGTCAGGTTTCTGTGATGTGAAAAATGAGACAAAGATAAATCATTTCAGAACTTTTTCCACCTTTAATGTCACCTATGAACTGTACCACTCAATTGAAAAACAAACTGAAATCTTTTAGGTGGAGGGAAGAAAACAAAAAAAAAACTAAAATAATGTGGTTGCATAAGTGTGCACACCCTCTTATAACTGGAGATGTAGCTGTGTTCAGAATTAAGCAATCACATTCAAAATCATGTTAAATAGGAGTCAGCAAACACCTGCCATCATCTAAAGTGCCTCTGATTAACCCCAAATAAAGTTCAGCTGCTCTAGTTGGTCTTTCCTGAAATTTTCTTAGTCGCATCCCACAGCAGAAGCCATGGTCCACAGAGAGCTTCCAAAGCATCAGAGGGATCTCATTGTTAAAAGGTATCAGTCAGGAGAAGGGTACGGAAGGATTTCCAGGGCATTAGATTAGGGATCGACTGATTATCGGTTTGGCCGATATTATCGGCCGATATTGAGGATTTTGAACGTTATCGGCATCTATTTTGCCGATATACCGATAACGTATTGGGAGCACAGATCGCGCTGCTCTCAGCGCTCTCTGTGTTCCCTCCGCAGCACAGGGGAGAAGGAAGCAGTGTCTCCCTCCCCCTGTGCTGCCGCTGCCGCCAATGAGAGGAGGGAGGACAAGAGGAGGGGAGGGGCTGTGGCCGCTGCGCCACCAATGAAGATAAGCCTTTCATAAATTCATATACAGGAGGCGGGAGCTGGCTGCAGAATCACATAGCCGGCTCCCGGCCTCTATGAGCGGTAGCTGCGGTCCGCGGTAGTTAACTCCTTAGGTGCCGCGGATCGCAGCTACCGCTCATAGAGGTCGGGAGCCGGCTATGTGATTCTGCAGCCAGCTCCCGCCTCTTGTATATGAATGATTGAGAGACTTATCTTCATTGGTGGCGCAGTGCGCCCCCCCAAGCCCCCCAGTATTAATCATTGGTGGCGCAGTGCGCCCCCCACCCCCATCCCGGCCAATAGTAAAAACATTGGTGGCGCAGTGCGCCCCCCCACCCAAGCCACCCCCCCCCCAGTATTACTCATTGGTGGCAGTGGCCACAGGATCCCCTCTCCCCTGCTCCTCCGATCGGAGCCCCAGCAGTGTAAGCCTGGGGCTCCGATCGGTTACCATGGCAGCCAGGACGCTACTGAAGCCCTGGCTGCCATGGTAAGCTCCATGCTGCTGTGTGCACTATGCACAGAGCAGCAGGGACAGTGTGAGCTCCTATTCACCCTGATAGAGATCTATCAGGGGGAATAGGACAAGGGTTCTAGTCCCTAAGGGGGCTAAAAGTTAGTAAAAAAAAAAAAAAACACAAAAATATTAAGTATAAATGAAAAAGATTTATAAAAAAAAATACACATTAACAATAAACAAAAAAAATACACATTAACAATAAACATATTAATTTTCAGCAGATTTGTGTAGGAATTTTTTTTTTTCTCAAAAATTAAAATTCCCAGAATATCGGTATAAATTATCGGCTATCGGCCTGAAAGTTCACAAATTATCGGTATCAGTATCGGCCCTAAAAAATCAATATCGGTCGATCCCTACATTAGATATACCATGGAACACAGTGAAGACGGTCATCATCTAGTGGAGAAAATATGGCACAACAATGACATTACCAAGAACTGGATGTCCCTCCAAAATTTATGAAAAGACGAGAAGAAAACTGGTCTGGGAGGCTACCAAGAGGCCTACAGCAACAATAAAGGAGCTGCAGGAATATCTGGCAAGTACTGGCTCTGTGGTACATGTGACAACAATCTCCCGTATTCTTCATATGTCTGGGCTATGGGGTAGAGTGGCAAGACGAAAGCCTTTTCTTACGAAGAAAAACATCCAAGCCAGGCTACATTTTGCAAAAACACATCTGAAGTCTCCCAAAAGCATGCGGGAAAAAGGTATTATGGTCTGATGAAACCAAGGTTGAACTTTTTGGCCATAATTCCAAAAGATATGTTTGGCGCAAAAACAACACTGCACATCACCAAAAGAACACCATACCCACAGTGAAGCATGGTGGTGGCAGCATCATGCCAAGGGGCTGTTTTTCTTCAGCTGGAACTGGGGTCTTAGTTAAGCTAGAGGGAATTATGAACAGTTCCAAATACCAGTAAAAACCTTCAGGCTTCTGCTAGAAAGCTGAACATGAAGAGGAACTTCATCTTTCAGCATGACAACGACCCAAAGCATACATCCAAATCAACAAAGGAATGGCTTCACCAGAAGAAGATTAAAGTTTTGGAATGGCCCAGCCAGAGCCCAGACCTGAATCCGATTGAAAATCTGTGGGGTGATCTGAAGAGGGCTGTGCACAGGAGATGCCCTCGCAATCTGACAGATTTGGAGTGTTTTTGCAAAGAAGAGTGGGCAAATCTTGCCAATTCAAAATGTGCCATGCTGATAGACTCATACCCAAAAAGACTGAGTGCTGTAATAAAATTAAAAGGTGCTTCAGCAAAGTATTAGTTTAAGGGTGTGCACACTTATGCAACCATATTATTTTATTTTTATATTTTTTCTTCCCTCCACCTAAAAGATTTCAGTTTGTTTTTCAATTGAGTGGTACAGTTTATAGGTCACATTAACGGTGGAAAAAGTTCTGAAATGATTTATCTTTGTCTCATTTTTTTACATCACAGAAACCTGACATTTTAACAGGGGTGTGTAGACTTTTTATATCCAATGTATAACAAGCCCCGTTCTAAGATATACGCTACAAGTCGATAGACTTTCATACGGAGAGATGCTAAGTGAATAAAAGCTGAACAAAGGTTATGACGATAGTTCACTCCACGTCCACTTCTATTGACTCCAGTCCTGCTGACGAGTGAGGATTTTTGGTGCCGCATGAAAGATGAATTGCTCGTTTTGCAGGTGATAACTAGCACAATTAGACAGGGCAATTATTGGGAACGTGCATTCGTGAAAACATTATTTCCCGGTAATTGCTCCGATCCCTTATTCTGCCTCCTTGTCTGTTGCAGGCTGGCTCTGTTATAAGGGCCCTCTTGCTGGTCGTGATCTACAATGTCTCTCAAGACCTTCACAGTGCACCAGATATGTATGTCCTAATGTTCCAGCTGCAAGGTTTAAACTAAATGTTCTCATCCCGCTCCACGTGCAATTTTTTAGCAATGTCCGGACCCCGTACTGTTAACACCATTTAGTGGCCCTGTCTAATCGCTCAACAGGTCTGCTCTAATGGCCCGGTCGATCTGGGATGCCCAACCTGCGGCCCTCCAGCTGTTGCAAAACGACAAATCCCAGTATACCTGGACAGCTTATACGTAGCTATTAGGGCATGCTGGGAGTTGTAGTTTTGCAACAGCGGGAGGACCACATGTTGAACATCCCTGCCTTAGATAACATGGTGTATAGTGACTGCGGTATTCAAATGGTCTACAAAGGGACAAGACTCCCTCTGTCTCCCATTGGCACCCCTGCAAATAACATCGCAGGGTGCCAATGCCTGTGCATGGCAGTCTGAAGTCTAATGAAGGCTCAGGCCTGTCTGCCTGCCGTGTATCTTAGAAGGCTGCGCCTCTCTGGCGCAGCCTGCTGGTGACTGTCAGTATAACACTGACAGTGCAATTGTCTTGTGCTCCTCAACGGGTTTTCCGAGACTTTTGCACTGATGACCTATCCCATCACCTGGGACCCCCGCGGATCAGCTGTCTGAGAAGGCACCGGCCTTCTCCAGCTTTTCCTAGGCCAAGTGATGTCACATTCATCTGTCACATGGCCTAGGAGCAGCTCCGCCCCATTGAAGTGAATGGGGCGGAGGTGATACTAAGTACAGCCGCTATACAATGTACGGTGCTTGATAAGCACAGAAGTCTGTGGCGCTACTGCGAGCACCGATTTCAAACAGCTGATTGGTGGGGGTCCCGGGTGTCGGATCCCCGCTGATCAGATACTGATGACCTATCCAGAGCCAATAAAATAGATTTAGGTTTGTGGATATAACGTGAAAAAATCTGGAAACGTTCAATGGGTATAAATACTTTATCAAGGCCCTGTATGCTGTGTATTCCATGATGTAAAATGGCAGATTTACGCAGGGTAATGTGCAGCAAAAACCCAACCAGCAGCTTCCCACTGTGTTTTTGCAGCTATTTTCAGGTCTGAGATGTGCCATATTTCTTCTTTCAGGCATATTCTAGCTGCGTTACCCATTGGAGTCAATGGAGAAAGGCTGAAATAGCTTGAGACGTTTCTGCTGCCAAATGCACACATTTCTCAGAGGCAGATGAGCTTCTCACATGTATTTTAGTCATCTGAACATACCTGAATGGGACTGAGCTGCACGCGACGTCACACGAGCTCTCGGGTTAGCGCTTCCTTTCATCAGCTGATCGGCTGGGAACTGATAAGATATTGATGATCTATCCCAGGGATGCTCAACCTGCAGCCCTCCAGTTGTTTCAAAACTATAACTCCCAGCATACCCTAATAGCTGTAGGCTGTCCAGGCATGCTGGGAATTGTAGTTTTGCTACAGTTGGAGGGCCGCAGGTTGGGCATCCCTGATCTATCCTGAGGACTGGTCATCAATTTTTATCTCCTTTAATGGGGTTGTCCGAGTTAAAAATAAAAACTGCTAAACAGCGGGGAAGGGGTTAAAATAATAAAACAAGTTATACTGGTTCACACCCCCTCCATTCTAGCGCTGATCCTGCCAGCCAGGCTTTGTTTACAGGACTGCAGTAATGACAAGCCTGTATACCGCTGCAGCCAATCACTGGCCTCGTGCTGTCTACTGCTGAGGCCAATGATTGACTGCAGCGGTTAAACAGTGGTATATGGACACACCATAGATAATGTCATGGTAGAATTTTTGTATGATCCCTTAACATTTTATTCAAGTCAGACAATCCCTTTAAGGGCTCATGCACACGAACGTGCGCCGCGCATTGGCACGGGCACTGTCTGTGTGGCCAGCGCTGATGGCGCTAAAGTGAATGGGCCTGCATTCGTGAAACAGCACCTGCTATTGTTTGGCTTATGCTGCAAGAACGCAACCAATTGTAGTGGCCCCCGAACGCAGGACATTAACCCTCTCCTGGATTTGTAAACAGAAGTCCGGTCAGGAAAAAAACACACATCAGCTTCTTAGTTATATAGGTTAGGCCTCATGCACACGACCGTTGTGTGCACCCGTGGCCGTTGGTCCGTTTTCCGTGATTTTCTGCGGACCCATTGACTTTCAATGGGTCCAATGAAAACTCAGAAAATGCACTGTTTGTCATCCGCCTCCGTGATCCGTGATTCCTGTCCGTCAAAAAAATAGGACCTGTCCTATTTTTTTGATGGACAACGGTTCACGGACCCATTCAAGTCAATGGGTCCGTGAAAAAACACGGATGCACACAAGATTGGCATCCGTGTCAGTGATCCGTGTCCGTAGGCTACTTTCATACAGACGGATCCGAAGATCCGTCTGCATAAAAGCTTTTTCAGAGCTGAGTTTTCCCTCCGCAGTTTTAATTTCATTGGTGGCCAGTGCGGCCCCCCCCTCCCTACCTTTATTGTATTATCATTGGTAGCCAGTGTGCGGCCCCCCCCTCTATTGTATTATCATTGGTGGCCAGTGTGCGCCCCCCCCCCCGGCCCCCCCTCTACTGTATTAATATCATTGGTGGCCAGTGTACGGCCTCCCCTCTCCCCCGATCATTGGTGGCAGCGGACAGTTCCGATCGGAGTCCCAGTTTAATCGCTGGAGCTCCGATTGGTAACCATGGCAACCAGAACGCTACTGCAGTCCTGGTTGCCATGGTTACTTAGCAATATTAGAAGCATCATACTTACCTGCTGCGCTGTCTGTGACCGGCCGGGAGCTCCTCCTACTGGTAAGTGACAGATCATTAAGCAATGCGCCGCACAGACCTGTCACTTACCAGTAGGAGGAGCTCCCGGCCGGTCACAGACAGCGCAGCAGGTAAGTATGATGCTTCTAATATTGCTAAGTAACCATGGCAACTAGGACTGCAGTAGCGTCCTGGTTGCCATGGTTACCGATCGGACCCCCAGCGATTAAACTGGGACTCCGATCGGAACTCTCCGCTGCCACCAATGATCAGGGGGGGTCCGGGGGGGGGGGCCGCACACTGGCCACCAATGATATTCAAACTGGGGAGGTAGGGGGGTCTGCCCCCTGCTGCCTGGCAGCCCCTGATCTCTTACAGGGGGCTATGATACGCACAATTAACCCCTTAAGGTGCGGCACCTGAGGGGTTAATTGTGCGGATCACAGCCCCCTGTAAGAGATCGGGTGCTGCCAGGCAGCAGGGGGCAGTCATGTACACAGTTCGTAGTATATTCTAACTAGAAGCGTCCCCATCACTATGGGAACGCCTCTGTGTTAGAATATACTGTCGGATATGAGTTTTCACGATGTAACTCAAATCCGATGGTATATTCTAACATAGAACTGATTTGAAGAGACAGGGGGCACACCAAATACTTCAGGGAGTGCAAAGGGTGGTGTAACTACATATGCCAAATGACCTGACCCAAGAATGAGTCAAAAAGAGCCACCCCATAAATGCACATCCGACCATAAAGAAATGTTAAAAATATATATAAAGTTTATTGGACACAACAACAACAGACACGCATTAAAAAATTGTATACAATATAGAACAAAGTGCGGTATGCAATAAAATGTATGTCACCGACACACACAGGTCCACTGAGTTACCACATATGTATGCGTTATCAACCAGCATGTAAAGCAATACAATAAATCCCATGAAGCAAATGTAAGGTAAGGTAAGGCCACTAGAAATGAGGATAAAGACAGACCGACATAAGGTCAAATACCAAGAGCCAAACCTGCATAGCCAGCTGGTGGAGTGGACCTGGAAACATGACAAGCGCCCAACGCGTATCGCCGGAGCAATCCGGCTTCCTCAGGGGTGAAGAGCTGTATGTTGGAATGTCACCTAATATAGGGTATTGAATAGGGTGTAATTACAATCACCTGTGTAGCAGAAAAAGCTGTAATCCGTGTGTGGGCATATCCAATTCCAGTCAAACCGGAAGTGTGGAGGTCACATGATCGGCTGGTGGAACGCATATGCGCTCCACCAGCCAAAACACAGCCATATAGCAAGAAAGGAAGAGGGGGCATTGATATAATGAATGGGCATTGCATAATGCAGCAATTTGAGGTCACAGAGGCGATACCGGACAGGCTGGTGGGCAGTGGAGGCGATACTCCTGAACCGGAAGTAGGTGTTCACGTGACCGGAAGTGAGGTGCCGCTGTGGAACGCACTGTGAATAGTGGAGCGCACGATGCGTCCGGCACACGCACAGAGGCATCAAAGTCACAGCAGCATACTGGAGGGAACAGAGAGAGCACAGACCCAGAGGGATAGAAATACTATACTATAGTGATAATTGATGGGACATAAATCAATCATGGAGCTGTCTCTGCATGCACCTGGGGCAGATAATATTGGGCACACTCAGGTAAAAACAACATAATGTGCCCCAATAATATAATAAGTGGGTGCATGGACAGACATTAGTATATACATACAGAATAATATAGCAAGTGCATCGCAATAAGGGCATAGATGGACAAACAGACATATATGCAAAAATATATACCAATTCATACCAATGTAATGCAGAAGAAAGACCTTGAGATATATTATGTATGATATGTTTAACACATATAAAAACATATATACACACATATAAAGCATATACATCCAAACACCTACGTGATAACAATATATATCTCTACAAAGACGTAAACGTTGATGAAAGTGAACTAAAATACACATAATTATTATGCAATATACGTGCATGATAATGGATGACCCTAATATGAGATCCAAAACCCATGGAGGACCTACAAGGGAGGGAGAAAAGAGAAGTGATTAAGTGAAAACAAAATTGGAAAAACCACTGATGTGGAAGTGAAAAGAATGGTGGATACAGAGGTGCCCGAACCGTGCGTATGAGACAGTGAGTGAAAATGAAGAAGTGAAAAAGACCTGTAAAGAAATAACATTATAAAGTTAATGCAGATAAAGAATTTAATTATAATGAAGTACCAATCATGGTGATAGACGCAAGCCTCATATGATCCTTGTCCTAGCTACAGCCCCCACCTTAAGCCCCCATAAGATAATGGTTGCCCAGTGCCCAGTATGTGCCACAATGTATGGCTGATGCCCGCCTCAATGCAATACCTAGACTGCGCACTATAAAAATGGATGCATACACATAAAGCAGAGACCCCCTGATTTCCCCCCACTGTTGGTGCTCTGATGACACACAGCAAGGTTGACCGATATGGTATAAATCCTTGCTGTGCCCGTGTTCCCAGCATACTAGATTTGATAGACCCCAATATCAAGATGAGAGAATAGTCGATGGCCCCACCAAAAGGGTGAGCCCCATATCAGGTATAATAAAAAACAGTGAACGTAAGTTCCTCGTTCCCTCCAGTATGCTGCTGTGACTTTGATGCCTCTGTGCGTGTGCTGGACGCATCGTGCGCTCCACTATTCACAGTGCGTTCCACAGCGGCACCTCACTTCTGGTCACGAGAACACCTACTTCCGGTTCGGGAGTATCGCCTCCACTGCCCACCAGCCTGTCCGGTATCGCCTCTGTGACCTCAAATTGCTGCATTATGCAATGCCCATTCAATATATCAATGCCCCCTCTTCCTTTCTTGCTATATGGCTGTGTTTTGGCTGGTGGAGCGCATATGCGTTCCACCAGCCGATCATGTGACTTCCACACTTCCGGTTTCCGGTTTGACTGGAATTGGATATGCCCACACACGGATTACAGCTTTTTCTGCTACACAGGTGATTGTAATTATACCCTATTCAATACCCTATATTAGGTGACATTCCAACATACAGCTCTTCACCCCTGAGGAAGCCGGATTGCTCCGGCGATACGCGTTGGGCGCTTGTCATGTTTCCAGGTCCACTCCACCAGCTGGCTATGTAGGTTTGGCTCTTGGTATTTGACCTTATGTCGGTCTGTCTTTATCCTCATTTCTAGTGGCCTTACCTTACATTTGCTTCATGGGATTCATTGTATTGCTTTACATGCTGGTTGATAACGCATACATACATATGTGGTAACTCAGTGGACCTGTGTGTGTCGGTGACATACATTTTATTGCATACCGCACTTTGTTCTATATTGTATACAATTTTTTAATGCGTGTCTGTTGTTGTTGTGTCCAATAAACTTTATATATATTTTTAACATTTCTTTATGGTCGGATGTGCATTTATGGGGTGGCTCTTTTTGACTCATTCTTGGGTCAGGTTATTTGGCATATTCTAACATAGAGGCGTTCCCATGGTGATGGGGACGCTTCAAGTTAAAATATACCATCGGATTGGAGAAAACTCCGATCCTACGGTATATTAACTCCTGACTTTACATTGAAAGTCAATGGGGGACGGATCCGTTTGCAATTGCACCATATTGTGTCAATGTCAAACGGATCCGTCCCCATTGACTTGCATTGTAAGTCAGGACGGATCCGTTTGGCTCCGCACGGCCAGGCGGACACCAAAACGACTTTTTTTTCATATCCGTGGATCCTCCAAAAATCAAGGAAGACCCACGGACAAGAAAACGGTCACGGATCACGGAAAAACTGAACCCGTTTTTGCGGACCGCAAAAAAAAACGGTCGTGTGCAGGAGGCCTTAGAGAGGAGGGAACCCCAGCAGGGGAATTAATACACCGCTAAATATACAGCTGGTGTAGAGATTAGACTAATCGGAGGTATAAGGAAAGGGGGATAGTCCTGAGAAGTCATCAGGCACCCCGCCAGGGAAAACGTGTATCCAGATAACTGATATAATTCCCACCTCTCTAAATTCTGAGGAATTTTAATCTTAGTAGTTAAGAGTTCAAAGACACATTTTAAGAGGAACTAATAAAATGTATGTTTTATATAATTAATTAGTCAGTGAGGTGTTAAAAAGTCACACTTCGGTCCTAGAGACCCCTGAATCTTATATAGACATGGAGCAAGGAAGTCTGGGAACGCAGGATCACCCATAAAGCCATGCATGCAGCCAATCAGCAGCCAGCCCTGTGATGTCACAGCCCTATAGATTTTCTGCTGCGAGTGAAGGCTTTAAGTTCATTCATGTCACTATTTCGTACGAATCCTAAAACAATTATTATTTGATGGATGGTATTTTTGTAGGGAAAGATGGCCGCTCTGCATGTCACCCAGCACCATGCTTGTGCATTGTGATGTCACCCAGCAGCAATCTCTATTGTGATGTCATCGGGGTATATAAGGAGGCGCTGGGCACAGAGCGGTCACTCGTCAGTTGGATGTGACACGTGAGTACTCCATCATTACCATGTCCGTACCTGTAGCTGAGAAATTAGTGCCCCCTTCCCAAATCCATACCCTCCTTTCTTCAGGCTTTGGAGATTCCGGACCCAATACAGATCTCAAATCTCCATCTCTATAGCAAAGCCTCTAGACTTCAGGGCTTGCTGTGACGTGTAGTTCTTCACCAATAAATAATTTCAGCTAGACCCATTGGGGGAGATTTATCAAACTGGTGTAAAGTAGAACTGGCTTAGTTACCCATAGCAACCAATCAGATTCCTCCTTTCATTTTTCACAGGTGGAATCCTGATCGGTTGCTATGGGTAACTAAGCCATTTCTACTTTACACCAGTTTGATAAATCTCTCCCATTTGATTTATGGTGCAAAACCCATCCCTCATTATCTTTCTAGTACAAGCTGTTGTAGGAGCCTTAGGGGGTCATTTATCAAACTGGTGTAAAGTAGAACTGGCTTAGTTACCCATAGCAACCAATCAGATTCCTCCTTTAATTTTCCAAAGAAGCTGAAAGGTGGAATCTATGGGAAACTAAGCCAGTTCTACTTGACACCAGTTTGATAAATGACCCCATATATATATATATTATACTCCCTTCTCTCCGTTTTCTCAGGTTCGCAGGCTGAAGGGATATAGCGACAAAACGTCATGAGAGTCTTTACTTCCTATTATCTGCTGCTGCAGATAATAGTATTTCTATGTGGAGCTCAGGTAGCGACATCTTGCCTGAAATGCTTCACCACCCCAGCGGACAGAGCCAGCATTTGTTACCATGCGGTCTCGCTGGACAAAATGGGGGCCGAAGAATGTCTCCAGAGGCTACACTGGGGCTTTGAACCCCTGAATAACATCTCGATGGGTAACGGCTTCATCTTCTATATAGTACATGTGTCCTCTCAGGATTGAGCTATTTCCCTGCCGACTAAAGCTTTAGGCCTCCTGCACACGACAGTGTTTTTTAACGTCCCGCAAAACGGGGTTCCGTTGGTCCGTGATCCGTGACCGTTTTGTCATCCGTGGGTCTTCCTTGATTTTTGGAGGATCCACGGACATGAAAAAAAAAGTCGTTTTGGTGTCCGCCTGGCCGTGCAGAGCCAAACGGATCTGTCCTGACTTATAATGCAAGTCAATGGGGACGGATCCGTTTGACGTTGACACAATATGGTGCAATTGCAAACAGATCCGTCCCCCATTGACTTTCAATGTAAAGTCAGGAGTTAATATACCATAGGATCAGAGTTTTCTCCAATCCGATGGTATATTTTAACTTGAAACGTCCCCATCACCATGGGAACGCCTCTATGTTAGAATATACCATTGGATTTGAGTTACATCGTGAAACTCATATCCAACAGTATATTCTAACACAGAGGCGTTCCCATGGTGATGGGGACGCTTCTAGTTAGAATATACTACGAACTGGGTACATGACTGCCCCCTGCTGCCTGGCAGCACCCGATCTCTTACAGGGGGCTGTGATCCGCACAATTAACCCCTCAGGTGCCACACCTGAGGGGTTAATTGTGCGTATCTTAGCCCCCCGTAAGAGATCCGGGGCTGCCAGGCAGGAGGGGGCAGACCCGGCCAGTGCGGCCCCCCTTGCCCCCCCTCCCTCCCTCTATTGTATTATCATTGGTGGCCAGTGTGCCCCCATTGGTGGCCAGTGTGCGGCCTCCCCTCTCCCCCCCCCCATCATTGGTGGCAGCAGAGAGTTCCGATCGGAGTCCCAGTTCAATCGCTGGGGCTCCGATCGGTAACCATGGCAACCAGGACGCTACTGCAGGCCTGGTTGCCATGGTTACTTAGCAAAATTACAATATTAGAAGTATCATACTTACCTGCTGCGCTGTCTGTGTCCGGCCGGGAGCTACTCTTACTGGTAAGTGACAGGTCTGTGCGGCGCATTGCTTAATGATCTGTCACATACCAGTAGGAGGATCTCCCGGCTGGTCACAGACAGCGCAGCAGGTAAGTATGATACTTCTAACATTGTAATATTGCTAAGTAACCATGGCAACCAGGCCTGCAGTAGCATCCTGGTTGCCATGGTTACCGATCGGAGCCCCATCGCTTAAACTGGGACTACGATCGGAACTCTCCGCTGCCACCAATGATCGGGGGGGGGGGAGGCCGCACACTGGTCACCAATGATAATACAATAGAGGGAGGGAGGGGGGTCCGGGGGAGGCCGCACACTGGCCACCAATGATATTACAATAGAGCAAGGGAGGGGGGGGGGCGGGGGAGGCCGCACACTGGCCACCAAAGATATTACAATAGAGGGAGGGGGGGCCGGGGGGGCCGCACACTGGCCACCAATGATAATACAATAAAGGGAGGGAGAGGGGGCCGGGGGAGGCCGCACACTGGCCACCAATGATATTACAATAAAGGGAGGGAGGGGGGGCGGGGGGGACCACACTGGCCACCAATGAAATTAAAACTGGGGAGGGAGGGGGGTCTGCCCCCTCCTCTGGCAGCACCTGATCTCTTACAGGGGGCTAAGATACGCACAATTAACCCCTCAGGTGTGGCACCTGAGGGGTTAATTGTGCGGATCACAGCCCCCTGTAAGAGATCGGGTGCTGCCAGGCAGCAGTCATGTACCCAGTTCGTATTATATTCTAACTAGAAGCGTCCCCATCACTATGGGAACGCCTCTGTGTTAGAATATACTGTCGGATTTGAGTTTTCACAAAGTGAAAACTCAGCTCTGAAAAAGCTTTTATGCAGACGGATCTTCGGATCCGTCTGTATAAAAGTAGCCTACGGCCACGGACGCGGATGTCAATCTTGTGTGCATCCGTGTTCTTTCACGGACGCATTGACTTGAATAGGTCCGTGAACCGTCATATTTTTTTGACGGACAGGAAACACGGATCACGGATATGGCTGCAAAACGGTGCATTCTCCGATTTTTCCACGGACCCATTGAAAGTCAATGGGTCCGCGAAAAAAAAAACGGAAAACGGCACAACGGCCACGGGTGCACACAACCTTCGTGTGCAGGAGGCCTTACTTGTAGCTCATTAACAGTTGTCCGAGCAGGAAATCTCTTCTACATTCTATCCATCCAGATAGCCCCATCTCCATCATAGAGCGCTGTAGGCAATGTCCTAAATCTCATGTGTCTTCTCCTTACAGCCTTCAACCAGATACAGAACATCAGAAAGTATCTGAAGACCTTTGAAAAAGAGGTCAAGAAAATTGAAAAACTATGTAAGTTCCTGAAATCTCAAGAATTTCCCCAATTTCTTTTGAGTCATAAATAGTTAATATAAGTTTTCCCAATTTTTTTTTCCACCAGCTTGGGTAGAACAGTTTGACAAAAAGATGGCTGAATTTGTCAAAGGCGTGAAAGATCGTGTCTCAAGTAAGTGTCTAAAGATCCTCATAAAGAGCCAGTAGACATATTCTATATATATATCAAAACATCATCCATCCTCCTGTCACCGGGATTTTGGGTATAGATCTGAGGACATGGGTTGCTAGATGGCCGCTAGCACATCCGCAATACCCAGTCCCCATAGCTCTCTGTGCTTTTATTGTGTAAAACAACCGATTTGATACATATGCAAATTAACATAAGAGTCATATCTTACTTGTGTGACCAGAGAAGAGTCATATTTTCAAGCTCTGACTCATCTCAGGTTAATTTGCATATGTATCGAATCGGTTTTTTTACACATAAAAGCACACAGAGCTATGGGGACTGGGTATTGCGGATGTGCTAGCGGCCATCTAGCAACCCATGTCCTCAGCTCTATACACAAAATCCCGGTGACAGGTTCCCTTTAACCATATTTGATTCTTCCATTAGGTCATCCACCGGTGGATTGCAGACCTCCATGTGGTGAGTAATGTCATTAAATGGGTCAATTTGAGCAGTGGCCTCCATTACATACATGGGTGGGGTCATCATTTACCTCAGACATTAGACCCCTCTCTCTATTTCTTTCCCTAGGGCTTCAAAAAGCTGCCCGAACCTTTTCATGCAGCCGATGTGCTGAGGAGGACTGCAAGATCCCAGTGACCTGTCCCCGTAAGATCATTTCTACCATTAGTTTGGGAACCTCTTATGAATCTGTTAGCTCATTGCTGCATGTCATTGACCGTGGTTTCCCATTTCAGTTAAGGACATCAAGGTGGAAGAGCTGGAAGAGACCAGAATCTGGTGCACGGCGTCCTTTATCCTTCCCGATCATCCGAAGGTTGTTTGGAAGTACGCCAAAAACGTAAGTCGCATATACCATTCTATTACAGTGCAAATTCATACTGCTATTTATACTCCACATAGGACAAATGTCTCATACGATGTCATCAATGTTTTCACTTTCAGATCAAAAAAACGGATTTGAGTAACTTTAAAGACTTCTACATTGGGGATGACCTGGATGTACACATCAAGCCAACCAGAGTCAGCCATAAAGGAACTTATGCCTGTGAGATAATGGATGAGGATGATGACATCATACTCCGAAGATTCTTTTATCTCGATGGTAAGACTTAGTTTTCTCTCTCGAATGTTCTCTTTTCTAGACCATTCGGATAAATATATATATATACGATAAGAAGCCCCTCCTGCCTCTGCTCTTACAGTAAAGAACTATTTCTGATAACTTCTCTGACTTTTATTCAGCCCTGCAGAAGACAACGTTCTCCTCATCGCCTTATTTATTGTATTCTCTTCTGTTTTTCAGTGACGCAGACTAAATCCAAGGCAGTCGAGGAAATAGAAGCTGAATTCAATCGAGCTCTGGCAGAAAAACTACCTACCCAGGAGGAAGAGGAGGAGAGGATCGAACATGGTCCCTCCACTAAAGACATCATCCTCACCTTCCTCCAGAGCCATGTCAGCTATGCCATCTACGCTGCTGTCTGCTGTCTTATTGTCACCGTATTGGTCGGGTTCCTTTGGCGTCATGCCCTGAATGTAGACTGGTCGAAAAAAACATCAGGACCAAGAACCAGCTTCCCACCAGAACACTACCTGCCATAGAACAAATCAGCCATCTGGAGTCAACAACAACAGACTCCCAAGAGGTATCACCAACTACCCCTCATCTGCAGCCAACCATCTCTGCAGAAAAAAAACCTATCCCTTACCCCCCCCCCCCCCCCCAAAAAAAAAATTCTTACCCCAAACCTTTCCTATCCCTACCTTACCTAAAAAAGAAAAAATATATATTCCTTCCCCCAAAACTTTCCTATCCCTACCTTACCTAAAAAAGAAAAAAAAACTATCCTTTACCCCTTGTCCGTCCCCTCTCCCCAAAAAAAAAAACAAAAAACAATCCTGCAGAGGCACAGTGAGAACCCCTCAAGCCTGGAGCAGACCTTTATCACTTGTCAATATGATACACCCTGAGAGGACCAAGAACGTGTCCAGGAGGCAGAGGAGGAGACCACCAACCCATCTATTTTAACCTGCAGCAAAACCAACACTGCAGAGGCACAGTGGGAACCCCTCAACCCTGGATGTGATTTTCATCACTGGTCAATGTGGTGCACCCTGAAAAGACATCGAGACATTCAGGATAAAGAGGATCACCATCAAATTACCTCTAGCTTGTGCTAGAAGATCTTGCTGGATTGTTACCAAAAAAATTATAAAAACTAAAAAAAAATATTTTCTTGAGTAACAGTTTTATTATCTAAAAGGTACAAATCTTCTACAGAGGGGTGGGGGAGGGGGGGCGTAAGGAGGAAAGAAACAGAAGGTTTGTAAAGGGGGATCAGAGGTGGAAAATGGGGCGTGGATAGAGGAGGAGATCAGGGGGGAGTAAAACATTAGGACCACACATTTCATGGCTTTATTTCTCGCTGTCTTCTCTCTCTCTCCATTTCTGGCTTTCCTCTCTTTTTCTCTCTCCGTTTCTGTCTGTCCTCTCTCTCTGTCCTCTCTCTCTCTGGCTGTCCTCTCTCTCTCTCCGTTTCTAACTGTCCTCTCTCTCTCTCTCTTCGTTTCTGGCTGTCCTCTCTCTCTCTCTTCGTTTCTGGCTGTCCTCTCTCTCGCTCTCTCTCTCTTCGTTTCTGGCTGTCCTCTCTCTCGCTCTCCGTTTCTGGCTGTCCTCTCTCTCGCTCTCTCCGTTTCTGGCTGTCCTCTCTCTCTCTTCGTTTCTGTCTGTCCTCTCTCTCTCCATTTCTGGCTGTCCTCTCTCTCTCTCCGTTTCTGGCTGTCCTCTCTCTCTCTCTCCGTTTCTGGCTGTCCTCTCTCTCTCTCTCCGTTTCTGGCTGTCCTCTCTCTCTCTCTCTCTCCCCGTTTCTGGCTGTCCTCTCTCTCTCCGTTTCTGGCTGTCCTCTCTCTCTCCATATCTGGCTGTCCTCTCTCTCTCTCCGTTTCTGGCTGTCCTCTCTCTCTCTTTCCTTATAAGATTCAGGGGTCTCTAGGACCGAACTGTGACTTTTTAACACCTCACTGACTAATTAATTATATAAAACATACATTTTATTAGTTCCTCTTAAAATGTGTCTTTGAACTCTTAACTACTAAGATTAAAATTCCTCAGAATTTAGAGAGGTGGGAATTATATCAGTTATCTGGATCCACGTTTTCCCTGGCGGGGTGCCTGATGACTTCTCAGGACTATCCCCCTTTCCTTATACCTCCGATTAGTCTAATCTCTACACCAGCTGTATATTTAGCGGTGTATTAATTCCCCTGCTGGGGTTCCCTCCTCTCTAAATCTGAACTAATATGTTACACCTGCATCCCTACATGTTTCGCCGTATGACCGGCGTCTTCAGGGGATGGCGTGCAGGTAATGGCGTGTGGGGGCAGTCCCTGGGCTTTAAGCCTTCTGTTCCTGTGGGCGGATACCTACCAGCCAATCAGCGGGAGGATTTTCGTAAGTGACGTTTCTTGCGGCCAATCTACTCTAAGTTCCGGCGTTCTCCAGTGACGTCATCTGTCCACTATTGATGACCCATCGTCGCTCTCCTATGGCGCTTCTATCCTGCGTCTCGGGTCCACCTATGCTGACGTGTGGCTCCTGTTGATGCCATCATCACATCTTTGTATTGCGCATGCGCCGGGACTTAGAATGTTTCCGCATCTGTCCCGATGAGTTGCATCGCCGAATCTCTCTCCTGCGCCTGCGTCCGGACTTTGAGATTTTCTTCACTCCCTCAGGTGATCTCCCTTCACTGTGGGTGCTCGGGATTTCTGGTATCCTTGCTTTTGGGGATCGGGTTCTTCTCCTATTATATGAAGAAAAAAATGTAGAGATCCGCTCACTTCTGCTCTCTCACGGTAGGTGCTCTAAACCCGGGTTTGAGACACCCCTCAAAATGAATAAAGTATGTAAAAGAATGTGGATTGGGCACTCATATATGGAAATATAGGATACTATTTAATGGGTAAAAATACAATAAAATATCATACTAAAAGGCAATAAAATAAAACATAATATATCAAAACACAATGTGCATGTTCACAATTTTGAAAATAGATTAAAAAACCAATTTCAGCAGGGACTGATCACTCCAAAGCTCTCTCTCCTATAGGTCCTGGTATGGACTCAATAGGATCCTAGACGTAGTGTGAAGGGGTTAATATTAGAGAGAAATTTGTGTGAGCAGTCTCTGTGTGTTCAAATGACGATCCTCCTAGTAGATCGAACTTCATAAAATATCATTAAACAATTTCATATGTCTATCCTATATTGCATAAAATATAAACTATATAAACCGCACCACTTATAATAATGGGTTGCTAAGCGTTATTATCCCCAATTGGATCGCTGAGCGGTAATAATATCCTGTATTTAGTAGCAAGTTGTATCCAGGAATATATTCAAAGTAGCGCTCCCACTTTCAAGTCTTTTAGTAAACAGTTGCTGGCTTGTATACTGTTTCAATTGCTTATATAGGAATCTCCGGAAAGAAAAAGAGAAAATCCTTGGAGGGTAGCTATATAAGTTCGTATCGCTTCACCTCCTAATATCTCGGTAATGCAACTTTTTATGTTTCACCCACAAGTGTGGGCTTACCTGCGCCTGTGTTGTTACTTCAGTAAGACTTTTTGGTAAGTCTCTCCTCCGTTCTAAGTCGGCGTCCCGGCTCCGGAGTGCTTTAGCGTCCCTCGTGTCTCTCACAGCTGATGATGAATTGGTAGTGAGGATCACGGATCTTGATTTCCAGGCGCTGGTATATGACGTATTGCAATACTTGGTAGAGTAAGGAAAGTCCTTCTTTGTTAAAGTACACTTGGTTCCATAAAAGTTAAGGGGTATCAGTCAAGGATTCACGCCAAACACGTTTCGGGGAGACGCTTTCCCCTTCCTCAGTGGCATACCCCAATTCCATAGGTCGGTGGGTTTTATAGTTGCTACTGGTTTTCCACAAAATCCGATCTGGACCTTGTTTGCATGCAAAAATCTAATATGGATCTAGTTCCTGGATAACAATTTGTATCTTTGCGGTTTGCTTGCGATTTAGGTGCGGTTTTTTAGTAAAGAAGCGTTTTTTCTTTTATATTTGCAATTTTTTATATATAATTAAATCCATATAACATAAATTCGTATTAGGCCTTCAATTAGTGTATTCTACCTTATAATATTTCATATAAGGGAATATCTTCCAATTTTTATATATTATGAATACACTCTATTCTATATAAATGATAGGTCTAATCATAACATGGTGTGGAAATATAGTGAATATTGTGCAACATGAAAATATCATAAAAGGTATATATAATAAAAAGAGTAAAAATAGATGTAAAATTAGATATAAAATTAATATTGTATCAGTTCAATGCAGATTCCTACAAGTTCTATATGGAAGGGATGTATTCTCTCCAATGATGAAATTCCCCAACAAAAGGTCATCTGGAAAAACGCATGTGCGATTCCGGTTGCATTTAACTGTAGATGCGTTTTTTTCTCTTGCATTCACAATATCATATTTATTGGACTAATAATATAAGGATATCTATGTATCATCTTTCTTTCCTATATTGGGCAAAGCATATTTCAGTCTATTCTTGAGGCTGCGGTGGTATGGAGAAAGAGGGAGGCCCGTGTGGGGTAGAGGGAGAGTTGCAGTGCTGAAAAACAGCCTGACATGCAACTCTGCATCGACACCCCCACGGACTACCCAATTTTCATATAAAACCAAAAATTTCTAATTCCGCATTTAAGCCCCTCGGCAAAAGACTGCCGAATTCATATATTTTTCTGGACTCTGCCCTGGATAGTCGTTCAATCTGATTACCACCCCGCCAATGTTTCTCCACCTTCTCCAGTGCCATGAAAGAGAGACCCTTTGGGTCTTGGTTATGCACCTCCTTGAAATGTCTGGATAGCGAGTGTTTTTCATAACCCTTGGTAATGTTATTCAGGTGTTCTGCTATCCTGACTTTCAAGGTTCGTTTTTTTCTTCCTATATATTGTCTCAAACATGGACACTGGATTAGGTAGATAACATCGGCGGAGTTGCATGTCAGGAAATGTTTGATGGTTAAAGAATGGGAATTTTGTGTGGAGGTAACTATAGTTGTTTTTCTCAGGAATTTTGTTTTCCTACATCCCAAGCATTTCCCACATCTAAAGAAGCCTTTCGGTTGAAGCCAATTTGATGCTGGGCCTTTTTTAGTTCTCTCTTTCACTGATGGGGCTACTTGAATTCCCAAATTTGAAGCCCTTGAATATGTAATTTTAGGAATCGGAGGTAAAAGCATCCCTATTGTTTTTACATTCTGTAAATGATGCCAGAGGGATTTAATAATGGATTCTACCTGCTTTGCCTGGATGTTATATGGAAGGATGATTCAGAAATCCAAATTATCTCCTTGCTCAGATTTTTGTGTTGGTTCGAAAAAGGTCTTCCTATCTAATAACATAACTAGAAAAGAGGGGAAAAGATATAATGGGGAGGATCAAACAAAGAAAGAATTAAAGAGATATAACATACCAACACAAAACAGATATGAGACTTTGGCTGATAACTCTTTTTTAGATCAAACCAGAGACAACCACAGTCACCATTCCCCACGACTAAAACAGAGACAACCACAGTCACCATTCACCACGACTAAAACAGAGACAACCACAGTCACCAGATCACAGAAGGATAACACCTCACATACACAGGGCACCATAAAATTTGAGACACAGAGCACCACAGGAACAGAAGAATCAATCATATGCAATCACGGATCCAAGGAGACACGAAACATGAACACCGAACACTCAGACCAATCACAACTTAGGGACACGAGAGACACATTACAGGGAAAACCATTATCAAAAAAGAGGAAGACAAGAAGATCACAGAGAAAGAGGGGAGCACAGGAATTATCATTAAATTCAAATGATAATATTATTAATCTAAGTGGAATAAAACTCACTACCACACAGATCACACTTTTAAATAAGGGTTTGAAGTTTGCACCATCATCCTCTTTGAATAAATTTGACACTTCCATTGGCATTCAGAAATTTATTCGAAAAATTTGCCTAAAAAGATATTTCTGAAAAAATCTACTGATTATGGAACCCCAGACGAAAAATCCGTACATCCACACACACCTAAGGAATAAATCCAAGAAATTCCCTAGAGCTGAAATTGGACCTGAAATGGCCACATTTCAAAAAAGTGTGGAAGTAGATTTGGAAAAATAAAAAAGAAGTACAAAAATAATTTAACAAACGGGGAAATTAAAGCTATAAAGGAGTTACAGAAAAACCAAAAAGTAGTCATCCGCCCTGCGGATAAAGGGGGGGCTATAGTGGTCTGGGGAGAAGACAAATACAATATAGAATGCCTCAGACAGTTGGCAGACCAGACCACATATACCCGCCTGAAAAAAGACCCAAGGGAGGATTTCAAACTTGCTCTTTCCCATTATTGCACAAAAGGGCTACAACAGGGAATTTTAACGCAACAAGAATATAATTTTATCATGGATACACCGGGTAGATTACCTATCTTCTATTGCCTGCCGAAGGTCCACAACAGCATTGTGGACCCCCCAGGTCGCCCTGTCATTTCGGGCATTGGATCCCTAACAGTCAATCGATCACAGTATATAGACACCCTATTGCAGCCAGAGGTGAAGAAAATAAAATCCTACATACGTGACACGACTGAGATTGTGGGTATTTTGGAGGGCCTGAACACCCATGACCATTGGATTATGGGTACATTGGACGTCCAGTCCCTCTATACCATTATCAATCATGATCAGGGCATTGCAGCCCTGAGATAACAACTACTTGGGAATAAGATTTGGAGGGAAAATCAAATTGATTATGTACTAGAGGGAGTAAACCACATCTTATATCACAACTATTTCCTCTTTTCGGATCAATTTTATGTATAGAAGAGAGGAACCGCCATGGGTACCAGGTTTGCTCCCAGTTATGCCAATTTATTTTTGGCACAGTGGGAGGTTAACAACATTGACCCGGAACTGGGGGGCAGACCTGGTCCTATGGCGGCAATACATAGACGATATAATTTTCCTTTGGGGTGGAACACAAGAAAATCTTGACAAATTCATTGTCAGGATTAATGATAATACAAATAACTTGAAGTTCACCTCCAATATCGGAAATGAAAAAGTTGAATTTTTGGATATTGAATACATACAAAAACAATAAATATCTATGCAATACATTCCACAAACCCACTGCTAAAAATGGATATATCCCTTTCTCGAGTTGCCACCTACCAAGGTGGCTAACAAATATTCCCTTCGGACAGTTCCGCCGACTTAAGCGGAATTGCACGGAGGATGATAAATTCGAGGAAGAGGCTAGCTCCATGAGTAATCAATTCAAAGAAAAAAATTATCCCGAAACAATCATCAATGAGGCCCTTATTAAAGTAAAAAATCTAGATAGGAAGACCTTTTTCGAACCAACACAAAAATCTGAGCAAGGAGATAATTTGGATTTCAGAATCATCCTTCCATATAACATCCAGGCAAAGCAGGTAGAATCCATTATTAAATCCCTCTGGCATCATTTACAGAATGATAAAACAATAGGGATGCTTTTACCTCCGATTCCTAAAATTACATATTCAAGGACTTCAAATTTGGGAATTCAAGTAGCCCCATCAGTGAAAGAGAGAACTAAAAAAGGCCCAGCATCAAATTGGCTTCAACCGAAAGGCTTCTTTAGATGTGGGAAATGCTTGGGATGTAGGAAAACAAAATTCCCGAGAAAAACAACTATAGTTACCTCCACACAGAATTCCCATTCTTTAACCATCAAACATTTCCTGACATGCAACTCCGCCGATGTTATCTACCTAATCCAGTGTCCATGTTTGAGACAATATATAGGAAGAACAAAACGAACCTTGAAAGTCAGGATAGCAGAACACCTGAATAACATTACCAAGGGTTATGAAAAACACTCGCTATCCAGACATTTCAAGGAGGTGCATAACCAAGACCCAAAGGGTCTCTCTTTCATGGCACTGGAGAAGGTGGAGAAACATTGGCGGGGTGGTAATCAGATTGAACGACTATCCAGGGCAGAGTCCAGAAAAATATATGAATTCGGCAGTCTTTTGCCGAGGGGCTTAACTGCGGAATTAGAAATTTTTGGTTTTATATGAAAATTGGGTAGTCCGTGTGGGTGTCGATGCAGAGTTGCATGTCAGGCTGTTTTTCAGCACTGTAACTCTCCCTCTACCCCACACGGGCCTCCCTCTTTCTCCATACCACCGCAGCCTCAAGAATAGACTGAAATATGCTTTGCCCAATATAGGAAAGAAAGATGATACATAGATATCCTTATATGATTAGTACAATAAATATGATATTGTGAATGCAAGAGAAAAAAACGCATCTACAGTTAAATCCAACCGGAATCGCACATGCGTTTTTCCAAATGACCTTTTGTTGGGGAGTTTCATCATTGTAGAGAATACATCCCTTCCATATAGAACTTGTAGGAATCTGCATTGAACTGATACAATATTAATTTTATATCTAATTTTACATCTATTTTTACTCTTTTTATTATATATACCTTTTATGATATTTTCATGTTGCACAATATTCACTATATTTCCACACCATGTTATGATTAGACCTATCATTTATATAGAATAGAGTATATTCGTAATATATAAAAATTGGAAGATATTCCCTTATATGAAATATTATAAGGTAGAATACACTAATTGAAGGCCTAATACGAATTTATATTATATGGAATTAATTATATATACAAAATTGCAAATATAAAAGAAAAAACGCTTCTTTACTAAAAAACCGCACCTAAATCGCAAGCAAACCGCAAAGATACAAATTGTTATCCAGGAACTAGATCCATATTAAATTTTTGCATGCAAACAAGGTCCAGATCGGATTTTGTGGAAAACCAGTAGCAACTATAAAACCCACCGACCTATGGAATTGGGGTATGCCACTGAGGAAGGGGAAAGCGTCTCCCCGAAACGTGTTTGGCGTGAATCCTTGACTGATACCCCTTAACTTTTATGGAACCAAGTGTACTTTAACAAAGAAGGACTTTCCTCACTCTACCAAGTATTGCAATACGTCATATACCAGCGCCTGGAAATCAAGATCCGTGATCCTCACTACCATTTCATCATCAGCTGTGAGAGACACGAGGGACGCTAAAGCACTCCGGAGCCGGGACGCCGACTTAGAACGGAGGAGAGACTTACCAAAAAGTCTTACTGAAGTAACAACACAGGCGCAGGTAAGCCCACACTTGTGGGTGAAACATAAAAAGTTACATTACCGAGATATTAGGAGGTGAAGCGATACGAACTTATATAGCTACCCTCCAAGGATTTTCTCTTTTTCTCTTTTTCTTTCCGGAGATTCCTATAAAAGGAATTGAAACAGTATACAAGCCAGCAACTGTTTACTAAAAGACTTGAAAGTGGGAGCGCTACTTTGAATATATTCCTGGATACAACTTGCTACTAAGTACAGGATATTATTACCGCTCAGCGATCCAATTGGGGATAATAACGCTTAGCAACCCATTATTATAAGTAGTGCGGTTTATATAGTTTATATTTTATGCAATATAGGATAGACATATGAAATTGTTTAATGATATTTTATGAAGTTCGATCTACTAGGAGGATCGTCATTTGAACACACAGAGACTGCTCACACAAATTTCTCTCTAATATTAACCCCTTCACACTACATCTAGGATCCTATTGAGTCCATACCAGGACCTATAGGAGAGAGAGCTTTGGAGTGATCAGTCCCTGCTGAAATTGGTTTTTTTATCTATTTTCAAAATTGTGAACATGCACATTGTGTTTTGATATATTATGTTTTATTTTATTGCCTTTTAGTATGATATTTTATTGTATTTTTACCCATTAAATAGTATCCTATATTTCCATATATGAGTGCCCAATCCACATTCTTTTACATCTTCTCCTATTATGTCATTTTTTCGCCCCTTCGGGAAGGGATATTTATTCTTCTCCTACTGTTCTATCTTCCTCTCCTTCCAATTTCCTATTATATGAACCTCTGATATCAGAAATGATGTCCTCCATCGTCTATTCTATATATATCATATCTCTAATCCACATCATGTGTCTAGTATTTATCTTTTGGATTTTAATTAATTTATATAATAAATTTCATATTTTAGTTAATATTTTTTGGGGGGAAGGAACAAAATTATAATTTTTTCTTTTATATATTATTTCATAGTATTATTTAATTATTATTATTTATATGGGAGGTGTATTATTTATTTACCGTTTAATTTATTTTATTTCATTTGTCCTTAATTAATTTATTCGAAATGAATGAGGTCTTCTTTTTTATTTTTGTTGTTGTTATTTCTCTTCTAGGTTCATTCTCCTTATCCCTCCGGATGGCACCGTCTATAGCAGGGATCAGCAACCTCCGGCGCTCCAGCTGTTCTGAAACTACAACTCCCAGAATACTACTTTCACTTCCATGAGAGTTACAAGAACAGTCAAGAAAGTTTGCATGCTGGGAGTGGTAGTTTCACAGCAGCTGGAGTGCCGAAGGTTGCTGATCCCTGGTCTATAGGATCCGTTCTGGACCAGAGACCGCCGGTCAGTACCTCACAGACATCTCTTCACTCCCATAGATCTACATCCGAAATCCAAGTACACACCTCCTTTCTCAGGGTATGCAAGTGTTGAAACATTCGTGAACTTAGTAACAAAAGACCTTGAGACAATAAAAACTAAAAAAAAGTGAGGTGGGCAACAACCTTAGCCCATAAGAGAAGGCAGCTCTGGCTGACCTGGTAGAAAGAGAAGATGTGGTGGTGAAACCCTCTGATAAAGGGGGCAATATTGTTCTAATGAAACAAGAATACTATACTGACATGGTAAAAAGACTTTTGTGGGACGAAAAAACATATAAAAAATTAGAATCTAACCCCACGGAGAAATTCAAAAAAGAGCTTTTGAGACCCTTCTGAAAAGGGCTAAAAAAGAGAACCTGATCGCCAAAGAAAAATTAAAAATCCTGTTCAATCCGTGCCCTACATTAGCAACCTTTTACGCCTTACCTAAGGTACACAAAAAAAAGAGACTCCTTACCTGGTAGACCGATAGTCTCTGGAAACGACAGTCTATGTGAAGGCATCAGCACGTATGTGGACATAGTGATTAGGCCCTTTGTTGCAAGTCTCCCATCCTACATAAAAGACACATTAGACATGGTGAGAAAATGTAAGGATATCGAAGTAAGCCCAAACACTCTTATAGCGAGCCCAAGGCGCTATACACCAGCATAGGTCATGAATTAGGAGTAGGAGCAGTCAGAAAATACCTATACACGAAGGGGACACAGTTTCACAACCACAATGAGTTTGTAATAGAAATGTTACAATTCCTTCTTACTCACAATTATTTTATTTTTGATGGCACTTATTATTTACAGACACATGGGACTGCAATGGGCACTGTTTGTGCACCAAGTTTTGCAAATTTGTTTTTAGGGTGGTGGGAAGACCAGCACGTTTTCATAGAAGCCAACACAAAATACACGGATTTAATATTATTTTGGGGGAGGTTTATAGATGATATCCTTATTTTTTGGGAGGGGACAAAAACAGAGTTTATTCAGTTCACAGAGGAATTAAACACCAACAGTCTGGGCCTAAAATTCACTATGGAGATTCAAGAACACAGTATTGGCTCCCTAGACTTAAAAATCATGATGGATGGTAGTGGGAGGATTCAAACAGAGATATACAGAAAATCCACATCCACCAATAGTTTTTTACATTGGCAGAGTTTCCATCCAGAGCCATTAAAGAAGGGAATCCCTATAGGTCAATACCTTAGGGCAAGACGGAATTGTTCTGATACTGAGGCCTTCACTAGAGAAAGCAAAATATTGTATTCCAGATTCCGGATGAGGGGCTACCCCAAAAAAGTGTTGCATCAGGCATACAACAGGGCAAAAAATACGGACAGAGATGATCTTCTTAAAGAAAAAAGGAGAGACAGTGAGAAAGTGATTAGATGCATAGGAACATTTGATGTTCAAAATAAACAAGTGTATAATATCCTAAAAAAACACTGGCATGTCCTAAAATCAGATAGGGACCTGGCACAGATACTCCCAAGGAACCCGAGTATCACATACAGGCGTGGAACAAACCTGAAGGAAATGATGGTAAGGAGCCACTTTCAAAAAACCTTCAGGAAAAAAGAAACATGGCTCAGAACAAAAGGCTCATACCCGTGCGGAGCATGCAGCTTCTGCCAATATATGGTACCCAAGAAGGAATTTGACAACCCTGTAGACGGTAAGGTCTACAAGATTAGGGAACATATGAATTGCAGAAGTACGGTATAGTATATCCAATACAATGCGAGTGCAATATGATATATGTAGGAAAAACGATTCAAGAACTCAGAAGAAGGATCTCTAAACACTTCAGTGTCCTGAACACGATGGAAGAAACACCCCTATCCAGACATTTGCAGAGATTCCACAAGGGCCAAACCACAGGCCTGAAGATCTGGGGTATACAGAAAATAAAGGCAAGCCCTAGACAAGGTAGCATAGACAAAAAATTACAGCAGGAGGAGACTAGGTGGATATACCGTCTCCATACACTAGCACCTAATGGCCTGAATGAAGGATTTACCTTTTCTCCTTTTTTATAATTTGGAGATAACGGCATTTTTATCAATTTAGAAATAAAAGCTAAGGAAGAAGAAACAAACAAATGAGGAACTCTAATAGAGATTTTTAGGGGGGCTTCCTTATGATAAAATAATATATAAAGATCCATTAAGGGGTGAAGACTACGCCCAGAGGAAATAAAATATAACATACTGGAAATAGATCTACCTGTAAAGGAACATTTAATAAAAGTGGAAAGAGAAACATCATCCAATCCAGCATGAAGAAAGAAAAAGGACAAGAAAAAGAGAAAAATATTAAACAAGGGATTAATGACCCGGAGTGAAGAGATGTCTGTGAGGTACTGACCGGGAGTCTCTGGTCCAGAAGGGATCCTATAGACGGTGCCATCCGGAGGGATAAGGAGAATGAACCTAGAAGAGAAATAACAACAACAAAAATAAAAAATAAAAAAGAAGACCTCATTCATTTCGAATAAATTAATTAAGGACAAATGAAATAAAATAAATTAAACGGTAAATAAATAATACACCTCCCATATAAATAATAATAATTAAATAATAATATGAAATAATATAAAAAAGAAAAAATAATAATTTAGTTCCTTCCCCCCAAAAAATATTAACTAAAATATGAAATTTATTATATAAATTAATTAAAATCCAAAAGATAAATACTAGACACATGATGTGGATTAGAGATATGATATATATAGAATAGACGATGGAGGACATCATTTCTGATATCAGAGGTTCATATAATAGGAAATTGGAAGGAGAGGAAGATAGAACAGTAGGAGAAGAATAAATATCCCTTCCCGAAGGGGCGAAAAAATGACATAATAGGAGAAGAACCCGATCCCCAAAAGCAAGGATACCAGAAATCCCGAGCACCCACAGTGAAGGGAAATCACCTGAGGGAGTGAAGAAAATCTCATAAAGTCCGGACGCAGGCGCAGGAGAGAGATTCGGCGATGCAACTCATCGGGACAGATGCGGAAACATTCTAAGTCCCGGCGCATGCGCAATACAAAGATGTGAAGATGGCATCAACAGGAGCCACACGTCATCATAGGTGGACCCGAGACGCATGATAGAAGCGCCATAGGAGAGCGACGATGGGTCATCAATAGTGGACAGATGACGTCACTGGAGAACGCCGGAACTTAGAGTAGATTGGCCGCAAGAAACGTCATTTACAAAAATCCTCCTGCTGATTGGCTGGTAGGTATCCGCCCACAGGAACAGAAGGCTTAAAGCCCAGGGACTGCCCCCACACGCCGTTACCTGCACGCCATCCCCTGAAGACGCCGGTCATACGGCGAAACATGTAGGGATGCAGGTGTAACATTTTAGTTCAGATTTAGAGAGGAGGGAACCCCAGCAGGGGAATTAATACACCGCTAAATATACAGCTGGTGTAGAGATTAGACTAATCGGAGGTATAAGGAAAGGGGGATAGTCCTGAGAAGTCATCAGGCACCCCGCCAGGGAAAACGTGTATCCAGATAACTGATATAATTCCCACCTCTCTAAATTCTGAGGAATTTTAATCTTAGTAGTTAAGAGTTCAAAGACACATTTTAAGTGGAACTAATAAAATGTATGTTTTATATAATTAATTAGGCTACTTTCACACTTGCGGCAGACTGATCCGTCAAACAGTTACGCCGCCGCACACGGCCGCACATTTTTAATGTAACGGATCCGTCCTTCCGTCGAGGATCATAAAAGCCGGATCCGTCGTTCAGTTCCATTCAGTCGTCAATTTTCGCCGGATCCGTCCGGCGGATCCGTCGTAAAAGCGGATCAGTCTATTCTGTTTTCTTCCGTTTTTAGACGGAAAGACGGATCCGGCGTTTAAATTTAGAGATAAAAAGATGCTATCTTTTTAAGCAAATACTACAACTGGCTATAAAAGATAACAGAAGGTCACAAAAAGATGCAATCTGTTAAAGCAAATACTACAACTGGCTATAAAAGACCACCGATGGTCACTTACCACTCAGAAGTTCCTTCAGCAGAGTGCAAAGATGATGCCGGACCATATTCGTTTTGGATTTCAGGCTTTAAATCTGGTTTCACGCTGGAGAAGACGTCTTCAAGCCAGACGGCGTAGAACGCGTCGCTATTGGGTGCATCCAATAACCTCTGCAAGAGTAAGAAGGGGAGTTTTTGAAACTTTTCCTGAATTGAGGGATTATCCTGAAAAATTCTTTAACTATTTACGGATGACGGTAGAAAGTTTTGATGATCTTTTACAACGTGTGTCACCTCACATTCAAAGACAAGACACCACTTTCCGTCGCTTTCTTTCCCCAGCAGAACGCCTATTGTTGACGATAAGGTAAAGTATATACTTTATTACATATTGTACCAATATTTGGTCTAAATTTTTAAAAGCTGCTGTTTGGTAGTGTGAAGCCCTAAATTTTTTAATCCAAATTTGCTTACTTTTTCTGGGATCACTGTACTTTCTGGGATCACTGTACAAAGTGTCTAATTTTGGCCCCAATTGATGCTCATCATTTTTTTTTTTTATTGTACATCTTGTTTTGGAAAAGTTTGAATCAATATACTCGTCATTGAAGATGTAGAATGAACTGTGATGAATATTGTTCGCCATGGAGAACAAACATTTATCGTTGAATTTTATTAAAAATTATATTGGCCACAGAAAAAATCTTGACCAAACTAATATATGTAGGGGTGCAATAAAATTGCGTCAGATTGATATACCTTGTATATTATGTTGTTTTGCAAAAAATTTTATACACTTTTTTTTTAGGTTTTTGGCAAGTGGAGAAAGTTTCAGCTCACTCCATTTTCAATTTCGCCTTGGGATATCAACTGTCTCAATAATTGTCAAGGAGACATGCCGTGTTTTGTGGGAACAACTGCATGATGAATTT
Source organism: Bufo bufo (assembly GCF_905171765.1). NCBI lineage: Eukaryota > Metazoa > Chordata > Amphibia > Anura > Bufonidae > Bufo > Bufo bufo. Next base: position 72,402,981 of record NC_053393.1, read on the forward strand.
ATCCCACATCCAACTCGACAGCATTGGACAGAAATATCTGAAAGATTTTGGGATGTTTGTCAGTTTCCCAACTGCATAGGTGCGGTAGACGGGAAACATATTCGTATTATCAAGCTCCACGGAACCGGATCCGAGTTTTTCAATTATAAGAAATATTTTTCAATAATACTGATGGCCATCACAGATGCTCAATATCGTTTTGTTGCAGTGGACATAGGGGCCTATGGATGCGCCAACGATTCCATGGTATTTAAAAATTCAAATATGGGCCGTAGTCTATATAATGGACAATTCGATTTTCCTCTCCCTCAACCACTGCCAGGTACTGATGGCCCACCCATGCCGTTTGTATTGGTTGGTGATGAGGCCTTCCAAATGTGTGGAAGTCTAATTAAACCATATTCCAGCCGCGGATTAGATTTTAAAAAACGCACATACAACTACCGCTTGACCAGGGCTCGAAGAATGGTTGAAAGCACATTTGTAATTTTAGTCGCAAAATGGAGGATTTTCACTAAACCAATTCAGATGAAGGTTGAATCGGTAGACGAGGTTGTAAAGTGTGCTGTGGTGTTACACAACTACCTCCTTCATAAAGAACCACTCAATTTGGAACAGGTACCGGAGGACAGCGAGATCGCAAGCATTCAAAGTTGTCGACATCGGTCAACTGTAGCGGTTGAACGGATGAGAGACTCGTTTGCAGATTATTTTTGCTCTGAAGCAGGAAGGGTGGACTGGCAGGAGCGATGTTTATAAACAATTTGGGATTAATTTTCAAATAACCGTTAATTTATGTTTGTTGTTCCGTTGGTTGATGGTTACAGTGTGTTGTATTTGATTTCAATTGCATTTTGGGTTCAATAAATATTGTTTTTACGTAATTGAGATTTTATTTTAATATATTGATATATTGATGTGCCCACGCTGGAGGAGCGACAATTAGTTGTGTCGCTCCGCCAGTGCTGGGAGATTTTAATTTTATTAAAATTAAAAATATCTATCTTTATTTAAAAAAAATTAAACAGTCCTTGGATTTTTTAACAAAAAAAATATGATTTATTATAAATAACAATAAAATAAATAAAATAAATAATTACAAATTAAGGAAGGTATGGTGGGGGGTTGAGGGAAGTGATTGGTTTGGGTCCACTCTGTCCTGTTGTTCTTCTGCCACTGTGGGCAACAAAGTGCGTGTTGGTGCAAGTGGCACAGAGGAAGTATGAAGAGTGGATTGGGCAGGAGAAGGAGTTTCCCGAGCAACAGTAGAGGGAGTGGTGAAAGAGGTAGGAGCATAGTAAGAAGGAGGAGAAGAAAAGCTTTGAGAAAAGAGCTCGGGAATTTGGGATGGGGGTGGGTTGTGGGGAGGGGGAGGGTGGGAATGCTGAGCCTGTTGGGGCAGTAAACTTGGATAGGTGTGGGATGGGGGATAGGTGAAGGATGGGGGATAGGTGTAGGATGGGGGATAGGTGTAGGATGGGGGATAGGTGTAGGATGGGGGATAGGGCAGGGGTGGGGGAATGGTTGTGGGGCGGTGTGCCAGTTGCCACAAAACGCTGTCCATCTGTCTTCTGGCCTCATACTGCTGGTCGGGTGATAAGCGTTCCAGCGCAGGTAACAACGACACAAGATAGTGATGCATCGGACTCATTTGTGTCGTCAACACCGACCCCTCCTGAAGACGACGCAAATGATCCTCCACAGATGCAACCCTATTTGTGATCCCCGCCAAGGACTCATACATGAGCCTTGTGAGGTCTTCGTAGTTAGCCTGGCGGCTCCTACCTGACCTCTGGCGACGCATGAGGGCCTCAAAAAGTGGTGCCATCGTTGCCATAGTTACGTCGCCAGAGGGCACAAGTAGGGGAACATGGTGTTCCTGACCAGCAGTAGGAGCAGGGCGAGAGGGACCCGCGGCGGCTTGCTCTTCAGGGACCACCTCCTGAGGAACTTCGGGCGCAAGAGTGCTGCTTGATGTTCTGTGAAGCAAAGAAAAAAATAAATTTAGCATTTTTTATGGATGGGAGAAACAGTGGGATAGAGGTGAGCAAAGAGACTTCTGAAGCGACATAGGAGGTTACATTCCAAAAAATAGAGAAACATACTGTACATAGATAGAGGCCATGAATTAAATTAATTTTCAAGGAAGTGTCTATGTACAGTATAGCCTTTTTTTTTGGAAAACAACTTCAAATGAAAAATCAGAAGCACACATTGCTCCTCTCTACTCCACTAAATACAATGTGGATGTCCAAGACAAAGTGCCAAATGACAGTCTGTCTGGGCCATACACCTAGTTTGAATTTTTTTTTTTTTTAGAGACACCTTATACCTTACCTTCGCATCTCAAGGGTCCTTCGTAGGAACCCCAAGGCGGCAGAATAGCGGTATTCACGCCTCGAGGTTCCTCCCGACCCACTCGGGCGCCGAAGTTCCTCATTAAAGGCCTTCTTGTAGCGGTCCCTGATTGAGCGCCACCGAACCATGATCGTATCTCCTAGAAAGAAGGAAATCAAATTAGGATGTATATTTAAAATAAGTGGTTTAATCAAAGTTGGTTTACAATTTACTTGAAACAGCCACAATAAGAAAAAAATAATTAAAAAAAAAACTTAAGTGGCGGTTATAAAAGAATTAGAGTGTAAACCACTTTTGATTAATATTTTTTTTACATGTCTGCAAAACTACAAATAAATTATACTTACGGCATTGGCCCTGTTGTCTTTCTCGGAGGTCATCCCAGTTGGGCAGAATGGCCGCACAGATCTCGTTCCAGAGGAGCCGTGTTAGATGATGGTCTGCATGGCGGCGGTCGGTGTGGTCCCACAACGGTGTACGCTCCTCCACCATATGGATGAGGAGGTCATTGTCGATATAAAATCGTTCAACGTCCTCCTCATGCCTTCTGGTGGAGGTTTGGGAGCCCTAAAAGAAGAAAAAAATATAGAATAAAAATAAATTTTAATATTCGATAATTTTTTTTTTAAGAAAAAGCATAACTTTACAATACTCACACGACCACGACCGCCGCGTGCTCCACGGCGTCCTCTGGAAGATCGTTGATGACCTCTCTCACTGGCAACAGGACGAGATGGCCAAAAAAATAAAAATATATATATATATATATATATATATATATATATATATATATATATATATATATACTCAACAAATGACGAGGCAGCACTTCCAGCTTTTGGTGACAGGGTGACGACCCCCAAACTTTATTCCCAGCAACGTTTCGGCCTACTCAATGAGGCCTTTGTCAAGCTTGACAAAGGCCTCATTGAGTAGGCCGAAACGTTGCTGGGAATAAAGTTTGGGGGTCGTCACCCTGTCACCAAAAGCTGGAAGTGCTGCCTCGTCATTTGTTGAGTACGTATCGTGGAGGAGAAGCCTGCCTCTGTGAGGAATTGCACCCAGTGCACGTGGTCTGACTGTGCTGCTGCGGTATTTGTGATTTTATATTTATATATATATATAAAAAAAACAGGCATAAAAACTTTGAAAAGTATAAAAAAAATATTAACCAACCGTTTCTCCTCCACCCCCAACTTCCTCCTCCCCTGTTCCTCTGGCTCTGGCTTGACCGGGAGAACTCTCCTCCATAGAGTCTGACTGATAAACAAAGAAAAAAATAATTATTTGAATAATAACACAATATACAGTTTGGAATGCTAAGGAACTTTACATACCACATCCTGGAGGTGTCGTGATCGGGGAGGAGAGCTCCCGGCCTCGCTCGAAGATGAAGATGTGCCTTTAAAAAGAAAAAAGAAAAAAAAAAGGTGAATATTTGAACTTTAAATAAAATAACAGACATACCGACGAAAAAAATACTTACTGGTCATAATAATTTGCTGCCTGGCTGCGTTTTTGGCTGGCTGGCTGGCTGGCTGGCTTGTTGGCTGGCTGGCTTGTTGGCTAGCTGGCTGGCTGGCTGGCTTGTTGGCTAGCTGGCTGTTTTTTTTTTTAGATCAGTCCAAAAAAAAAAAATTTGACAGGTGGTCATATTGTTGAACAAAAACATACTACTCCTAACATGCACTGTGTAGTTATAATCCCTGCAACCCCTATGCTACAGTACATAGGGGTATGCAGTCAATATAAGTACATAGTGGATGCTAGGAGTAGCAGCAGACAGGGCTACTACTCCTAACATGCACTGGGTACTGACAGCTCCTATGTACTTATAGCTCCTATGTATAAGTACATAGGAGCTGTTTATATGAGTTTTTTCGGTCATAAAAAACCACATATACGCACCTTCTCTGGCTTGCATCCGACTCCCTCACAGGCAGGATCCAGACAGGATGGCGCGAAACTTGCTCCTCCTCTATCCGACGCAGGCGCAGACAGGATATCCGGATCAGTCGTTGCGTCGTTCCCCGGAAGATTTAAAGTTGGATCCGTCCTTAATACAAATCAATGGGACTTAAGGACGGATCCGGCGTTACGGCAAATGATACGGCTTTTGAGACGGAGAAGAAAATTATGCATGCTACGGTTTTTCATTTCGACGGAAACGTCGAAAAGACTGATGCATCCTGAAGGACGGACTCTCCATTCAGAATGCATGGGGATAAAACTGATCAGTTCTTTTCCGGATTTGAGCCCCTAGGACGGAACTCAACGCCGGAAAAGAAAAACGCAAGTGTAAAAGTTTAGTCAGTGAGGTGTTAAAAAGTCACACTTCGGTCCTAGAGACCCCTGAATCTTATATAGACATGGAGCAAGGAACTCTGGGAACGCGGGATCACCCATAAAGCCATGCATGCAGCCAATCAGCAGCCAGCCCTGTGATGTCACAGCCCTATAGATTTTCTGCTGCGAGTGAAGGCGCCTCAGGCTTTAAGTTCATTCATGTCACTATTTCGTACGAATCCTAAAACAATTATTATTTGATGGATGGTATTTTTGTAGGGAAAGATGGCCGCTCTGCATGTCACCCAGCACCATGCTTGTGCATTGTGATGTCACCCAGCAGCAATCTCTATTGTGATGTCATCGGGGTATATAAGGAGGCGCTGGGCACAGAGCGGTCACTCGTCAGTTGGATGTGACACGTGAGTACTCCATCATTACCATGTCCGTACCCTTCCCAAATCCATACCCTCCTTTCTTCAGGCTTTGGAGATTCCGGACCCAATACAGATCTCAAATCTCCATCTCTATAGCAAAGCCTCTAGACTTCAGGGCATGCTGTGACTTGTAGTTCTTCACCAATAAATAATTTCAGCTAGACCCATTGGGGGAGATTTATCAAACTGGTGTAAAGTAGAACTGGCTTAGTTACCCATAGCAACCAATCAGATTCCTCCTTTAATTTTCCAAAGAAGCTGAAAGGTGGAATCTATGGGAAACTAAGCCAGTTCTACTCGACACCAGTTTGATAAATGCCCCTATATATATATATATATATATATTATACTCCCTTCTCTCCGTTTTCTCAGGTTCGCAGGCTGAAGGGATATAGCGACAAAACGTCATGAGAGTCTTTACTTCCTATTATCTGCTGCTGCAGATAATAGTATTTCTATGTGGAGCTCAGGTAGCGACATCTTGCCTGAAATGCTTCACCACCCCAGCGGACAGAGCCAGCATTTGTTACCATGCGGTCTCGCTGGACAAAATGGGGGCCGAAGAATGTCTCCAGAGGCTACACTGGGGCTTTGACCCCCTGAATAACATCTCGATGGGTAACGGCTTCATCTTCTATATAGTACATGTGTCCTCTCAGGATTGAGCTATTTCCCTGCCGACTAAAGCTTTAGGCCTCCTGCACATGACAGTGTTTTTTAACGTCCCGCAAAACGGGGTTCTGTTGGTCCGTGATCCGTGACCGTTTTTTCATCCGTGGGTCTTCCTTGATTTTTGGAGGATACACGGACATGAAAAAAAAAGTCGTTTTGGTGTCCGCCTGGCCGTGCGGAGCCAAACGGATCCGTCCTGACTTATAATGCAAGTCAATGGGGACGGATCCGTTTGACGTTGACACAATATGGTGCAATTGCAAACGGATCCGTCCCCCATTGACTTTCAATGTAAAGTCAGGAGTTAATATACCATAGGATCTGAGTTTTCTCCAATCCGATGGTATATTTTAACTTGAAACGTCCCCATCACCATGGGAACGCCTCTATGTTAGAATATACCATTGGATTTGAGTTACATCGTGAAACTCATATCCGACAGTATATTCTAACCCAGAGGCGTTCCCATGGTGATGGGGACGCTTCTAGTTAGAATATACTACGAACTGGGTACATGACTGCCCCCTGCTGCCTGGCAGCACCCGATCTCTTACAGGGGGCTGTGATCCGCAAAATTAACCCCTCAGGTGCCACACCTGAGGGGTTAATTGTTCGTATCTTAGCCCCCTGTAAGAGATCAGGGGCTGCCAGGCAGGAGGGGGCAGACCCGGCCAGTGCGGCCCCCCTTGCCCCCCCCTCCCTCCCTCTATTGTATTATCATTGGTGGCCAGTGGGGCCCCCCCTCTATTGTATTATCATTGGTGGCCAGTGTGCCCCCCCCTCTATTGTATTATTATTGGTGGCCAGTGTGCGGCCTCCCCCGGCCCCCCCTCCCTCCCTCTATTGTATTATCATTGGTGGCCAGTGTGCCCCCATTGGTGGTCAGTGTGCGGCCTCCCCTCTCCCCCCCCCCATCATTGGTGGCAGCGGAGAGTTCCGATCGGAGTCCCAGTTCAATCGCTGGGGCTCCGATCGGTAACCATGGCAACCAGGACGCTACTGCAGGCCTGGTTGCCATGGTTACTTAGCAATATTACAATATTAGAAGCATCATACTTACCTGCTGCGCTGTCTGTGTCGGGCCGGGAGCTACTCCTACTGGTAAGTGACAGGTCTGTGCGGCGCATTGCTTAATGATCTGTCACATACCAGTAGGAGGAGCTCCCGGACGGTTACAGACAGCGCAGCAGGTAAGTATGATGCTTCTAACATTGTAATATTGCTAAGTAATCATGGCAACCAGGCCTGCAGTAGCGTCCTGGTTGCCATGGTTACCGATCGGAGCCCCATGGATTAAACTGGGACTACGATCGTAACTCTCTGCTGCCACCAATGATCGGGGGGGGGGGGAGGCCGCACACTGGTCACCAATGATATTACAATAGAGGGAGGGAGGGGGGGCCGGGGGAGGCCGCACACTGGCCACTAATGATATTACAATAGAGGGAGGGAGGGGGGGCCGGGGGAGGCCGCACACTGGCCACCAATGATTTTACAATAGAGGGGGGGGGGGCGCACACTGGCCACAAATGATAATACAATAAAGGGAGGGAGAGGGGGCCGGGGGAGGCCGCACACTGGCCACCAATGATATTACAATAAAGGGAGGGAGGGGGGGGGGGCGGGGGGGACCACACTGGCCACCAATGAAATTAAAACTGGGGAGGGAGGGGGGTCTGCCCCCTCCTCTGGCAGCACCTGATCTCTTACAGGAGGCTAAGATACGCACAATTAACCCCTCAGGTGTGGCACCTGAGGGGTTAATTGTGCGGATCACAGCCCCCTGTAAGAGATCGGGTGCTGCCAGGCAGCAGTCATGTACCCAGTTCGTAGTATATTCTAACTAGAAGCGTCCCCATCACTATGGGAACGCCTCTGTGTTAGAATATACTGTCGGATTTGAGTTTTCACAAAGTGAAAACTCAGCTCTGAAAAAGCTTTTATGCAGACGGATCTTCGGATCCGTCTGTATAAAAGTAGCCTACGGCCACGGATCACGGACGCGGATGCCAATCTTGTGTGCATCCGTGTTCTTTCACAGACGCATTGACTTGAATGGGTCCATGAACCGTTGTCCGTCAAAAAAATAGGACAGGTCATATTTTTTTGACGGACAGGAAACACGGATCACGGATGCGGCTGCAAAACGGTGCATTTTCCGATTTTTCCACGGACCCATTGAAAGTCAATGGGTCCGTGAAAAAAAAAAACGGAAAACGGCACAACGGCCACGGGTGCACACAACGGTCGTGTGCAGGAGGCCTTACTTGTAGCTCATTAACAGTTGTCCGAGCAGGAAATCTCTTCTACATTCTATCCATCCAGATAGCCTCATCTCCATCATAGAGCGCTGTAGGCAATGTCCTAAATCTCATGTGTCTTCTCCTTACAGCCTTCAACCAGATACAGAACATCAGAAAGTATCTGAAGACCTTTGAAAAAGAGGTCAAGAAAATTGAAAAACTATGTAAGTTCCTGAAATCTCAAGAATTTCCCCAATTTCTTTTGAGTCATAAATAGTAAATATAAGTTTTCCCAATTTTTTTTTCCACCAGCTTGGGTGGAACAGTTTGACAAAAAGATGGCTGAATTTGTCAAAGGCGTGAAAGATCGTGTCTCAAGTAAGTGTCTAAAGATCCTTATAAAGAGCCAGTAGACATATTCTATATATATCAAAACATCATCCATCCTCCTGTCACCGGGATTTTGGGTATAGAGCTGAGGACATGGGTTGCTAGATGGCCGCTAGCACATCCGCAATACCCAGTCCCCATAGCTCTCTGTGCTTTTATTGTGTAAAACAACCGATTTGATACATATGCAAATTAACATAAGAGTCATATCTTACTTGTGTGACCAGAGAAGAGTCATATTTTCAAGCTCTGACTCATCTCAGGTTAATTTGCATATGTATCGAATCGGTTTTTTGACACAATAAAAGCACACAGAGCTATGGGGACTGGGTATTGCGGATGTGCTAGCGGCCATCTAGCAACCCATGTCCTCAGCTCTATACACAAAATCCCGGTGACAGGTTCCCTTTAACCATATTTGATTCTACCATTAGGTCATCCACCGGTGGATTGCAGACCTCCATGTGGTGAGTAATGTCATTAGATGGGTCAATTTGAGCAGTGGCCTCCATTACATACATGGGTGGGGTCATCATTTACCTCAGACATTAGACCCCTCTCTCTATTTCTTTCCCTAGGGCTTCAAAAAGCTGCCCGAACCTTTTCATGCAGCCGATGTGCTGAGGAGGACTGCAAGATCCCGGTGACCTGTCCCCGTAAGATCATTTCTACCATTAGTTTGGGAACCTCTTATGAATCTGTTAGCTCATTGCTGCATGTCATTGACCGTGGTTTCCCATTTCAGTTAAGGACATCAAGGTGGAAGAGCTGGAAGAGACCAGAATCTGGTGCACGGCGTCCTTTATCCTTCCCGATCATCCGAAGGTTGTTTGGAAGTACGCCAAAAACGTAAGTCGCATATACCATTCTATTACAGTGCAAATTCATACTGCTATTTATACTCCACATAGGACAAATGTCTCATACGATGTCATCAATGTTTTCACTTTCAGATCAAAAAAAACGGATTTGAGTAACTTTAAAGACTTCTACATTGGGGATGACCTGGATGTACACATCAAGCCAACCAGAGTCAGCCATAAAGGAACTTATGCCTGTGAGATAATGGATGAGGATGATGACATCATACTCCGAAGATTCTTTTATCTCGATGGTAAGACTTAGTTTTCTCTCTCGAATGTTCTCTTTTCTAGACCATTCGGATAAATATATATATATATATATATATATATATATACGATAAGAAGCCCCTCCTGCCTCTGCTCTTACAGTAAAGAACTATTTCTGATAACTTCTCTGACTTTCATTCAGCCCTGCAGAAGACAACGTTCTCCTCATCGCCTTATTTATTGTATTCTCTTCTGTTTTTCAGTGACGCAGACTAAATCCAAGGCAGTCGAGGAAATAGAAGCTGAATTCAATCGAGCTCTGGCAGAAAAACTACCTACCCAGGAGGAAGAGGAGGAGAGGATCGAACATGGTCCCTCCACTAAAGACATCATCCTCACCTTCCTCCAGAGCCATGTCAGCTATGCCATCTACGCTGCTGTCTGCTGTCTTATTGTCACCGTATTGGTCGGGTTCCTTTGGCGTCATGCCCTGAGTGTAGACTGGTCGAAAAAAACATCAGGACCAAGAACCAGCTTCCCACCAGAACACTACCTGCCATAGAACAAATCAGCTATCTGGAGTCAACAACGACAGACTCCCAAGGGGTATCACCAACTACCCCTCATCTGCAGCCAACCATCTCTGCAGAAAAAAAAACTATCCCTTACCCCCCCCCCAAAAAAAAAATCTTACCCCAAACCTTTCCTATCCCTACCTTACCTAAAAAAGAAAAAAAAACTATTCCTTTCCCCAAAACTTTCCTATCCCTACCTTACCTAAAAAAGAAAAAAAAACTATCCTTTACCCCTTGTCCGTCCCCCCTCCCCAAAAAAAAACAAAAAAAACAATCCTGCAGAGGCACAGTGAGAACCCCTCAAGCCTGGAGCAGACCTTTATCACTTGTCAATATGATACACCCTGAGAGGACCAAGAACGTGTCCAGGAGGCAGAGGAGGAGACCACCAACCCATCTATTTTAACCTGCAGCAAAACCAACACTGCAGAGGCACAGTGGGAACCCCTCAACCCTGGATGTGATTTTCATCACTGGTCAATGTGGTGCACCCTGAAAAGACATCGAGACATTCAGGATAAAGAGGATCACCATCAAATTACCTCTAGCTTGTGCTAGAAGATCTTGCTGGATTGTTACCAAAAAAATTATAAAAACTAAAAAAAAATATTTTCTTGAGTAACAGTTTTATTATCTAAAAGGTACAAATCTTCTACAGAGGGGTGGGGGAGGGGGGGCGTAAGGAGGAAAGAAACAGAAGGTTTGTAAAGGGGGATCAGAGGTGGAAAATGGGGCGTGGATAGAGGAGGACATCAGGGGGGAGTAAAACATTAGGACCACACATTTCATGGCTTTATTTCTCGCTGTCTTCTCTCTCTCTCCGTTTCTCGCTGTCCTCTCTCTCTCCATTTCTGGCTTTCCTCTCTTTTTCTCTCTCCGTTTCTGTCTGTCCTCTCTCTCTCTCTGTCCTCTCTCTCTCTCTGGCTGTCCTCTCTCTCTCTCTCTCTCTCCATTTCGAACTGTCCTCTCTCTCTTCGTTTCTGGCTGTCCTATCTCTCTCCATTTCTGGCTGTCCTCTCTCTCGCTCTCCGTTTCTGGCTGTCCTCTCTCTCTCTCCGTTTCTGGCTGTCCTCTCTCTCTCTCCGTTTCTGGCTGTCCTCTCTCTCTCTCCGTTTCTGGCTGTCCTCTCTCTCTCCGTTTCTGGCTGTCCTCTCTCTCTCTTTCCTTATAAGATTCAGGGGTCTCTAGGACCGAACTGTGACTTTTTAACACCTCACTGACTAATTAATTATATAAAACATACATTTTATTAGTTCCTCTTTGAACTCTTAACTACTAAGATTAAAATTCCTCAGAATTTAGAGAGGTGGGAATTATATCAGTTATCTGGATACACGTTTTCCCTGGCGGGGTGCCTGATGACTTCTCAGGACTATCCCCCTTTCCTTATACCTCCGATTAGTCTAATCTCTACACCAGCTGTATATTTAGCGGTGTATTAATTCCCCTGCTGGGGTTCCCTCCTCTCTAAAGCTGAACTAAAATGTTACACCTGCATCCCTACATGTTTCGCCGTATGACCGGCGTCTTCAGGGAATGGCGTGCAGGTAACGGCGTGTGGGGGCAGTCCCTGGGCTTTAAGCCTTCTGTTCCTGTGGGCGGATACCTACCAGCCAATCAGCGGGAAGATTTTTGTAAGTGACGTTTCTTGCGGCCAATCTACTCTAAGTTCCGGCGTTCTCCAGTGACGTCATCTGTCCACTATTGATGACCCATCGTCGCTCTCCTATGGCGCTTCTATCCTGCGTCTCGGGTCCACCTATGATGACGTGTGGCTCCTGTTGATGCCATCGTCACATCTTTGTATTGCGCATGCGCCGGGACTTAGAATGTTTTCCGCATCTGTCCCGATGAGTTGCATCGCCGAATCTCTCTCCTGCGCCTGCGTCCGGACTTTATGAGATTTTCTTCACTCCCTCAGGTGATCTCCCTTCACTGTGGGTGCTCGGGATTTCTGGTATCCTTGCTTTTGGGGATCGGGTTCTTCTCCTATTATATGAAGAAAAAGATGTAGAGATCCGCTCACTTCTGCTCTCTCACGGTAGGTGCTCTAAACCCGGGTTTGAGACACCCCTCAAAATGAATAGAGTATGTAAAAGAATGTGGATTGGGCACTCATATATGGAAATATAGGATACTATTTAATGGGTAAAAATACAATAAAATATCATACTAAAAGGCAATAAAATAAAACATAATATATCAAAACACAATGTGCATGGTCACAATTTTGAAAATAGATTAAAAAACCAATTTCAGCAGGGACTGATCACTCCAAAGCTCTCTCTCCTATAGGTCCTGGTATGGACTCAATAGGATCCTAGATGTAGTGTGAAGGGGTTAATATTAGAGAGAAATTTGTGTGAGCAGTCTCTGTGTGTTCAAATGACGATCCTCCTAGTAGATCGAACTTCATAAAATATCATTAAACATTTTTATATGTCTATCCTATATTGCATAAAATATAAACCGCACCACTTATAATAATGGGTTGCTAAGCGTTATTATCCCCAATTGGATCGCTGAGCGGTAATAATATCCTGTATTTAGTAGCAAGTTGTATCCAGGAATATATTCAAAGTAGCGCTCCCACTTTCAAGTCTTTTAGTAAACAGTTGCTGGCTTGTATACTGTTTCAATTGCTTATATAGGAATCTCCGGAAAGAAAAAGAGAAAAAGAGAAAATCCTTGGAGGGTAGCTATATAAGTTCGTATCGCTTCACCTCCTAATATCTCGGTAATGTAACTTTTTATGTTTCACCCACAAGTGTGGGCTTACCTGCGCCTGTGTTGTTACTTCAGTAAGACTTTTTGGTAAGTCTCTCCTCCATTCTAAGTCGGCGTCCCGGCTCCGGAGTGCTTTAGCGTCCCTCGTGTCTCTCACAGCTGATGATGAAATGGTAGTGAGGATCACGGATCTTGATTTCCAGGCGCTGGTATATGACGTATTGCAATACTTGGTAGAGTGAGGAAAGTCCTTCTTTGTTAAAGTACACTTGGTTCCATAAAAGTTAAGGGGTATCAGTCCAGGATTCACGCCAAACACGTTTCGGGGAGACGCTTTCACCTTCCTCAGTGGCATACCCCAATTCCATAGGTCGGTGGATCTAGTTCCTGGATAACAATTTGTATCTTTGCGGTTTGCTTGCGATTTAGGTGCGGTTTTTTAGTAAAGAAGCGTTTTTTCTTTTATATTTGCAATTTTGTATATATAATTAAATCCATATAACATAAATTCGTATTAGGCCTTCAATTAGTGTATTCTACCTTATAATATTTCATATAAGGGAATATCTTCGAATTTTTATATATTATGAATACACTCTATTCTATATAAATGATAGGTCTAATCATAACATGGTGTGGAAATATAGTGAATATTGTGCAACATGAAAATATCATAAAAGGTATATATAATAAAAAGAGTAAAAATAGATGTAAAATTAGATATAAAATTAATATTGTATCAGTTCAATGCAGATTCCTACAAGTTCTATATGGAAGGGATGTATTCTCTCCAATGATGAAACTCCCCAACAAAAGGTCATCTGGAAAAACGCATGTGCGATTCCGGTTGCATTTAACTGTAGATGCGTTTTTTTCTCTTGCATTCACAATATCATATTTATTAGACTAATCATATAAGGATATCTATGTATCATCTTTCTTTCCTATATTGGGCAAAGCATATTTCAGTCTATTCTTGAGGCTGCGGTGGTATGGAGAAAGAGGGAGGCCCGTGTGGGGTAGAGGGAGAGTTGCAGTGCTGAAAAACAGCCTGACATGCAACTCTGCATCGACACCCACACGGACTACCCAATTTTCATATAAAACCAAAAATTTCTAATTCCGCATTTAAGCCCCTCGGCAAAAGACTGCCGAATTCATATATTTTTCTGGACTCTGCCCTGGATAGTCGTTCAATCTGATTACCACCCCGCCAATGTTTCTCCACCTTCTCCAGTGCCATGAAAGAGAGACCCTTTGGGTCTTGGTTATGCACCTCCTTGAAATGTCTGGATAGCGAGTGTTTTTCATAACCCTTGGTAATGTTATTCAGGTGTTCTGCTATCCTGACTTTCAAGGTTCGTTTTGTTCTTCCTATATATTGTCTCAAACATGGACACTGGATTAGGTAGATAACATCGGCGGAGTTGCATGTCAGGAAATGTTTGATGGTTAAAGAATGGGAATTTTGTGTGGAGGTAACTATAGTTGTTTTTCTCAGGAATTTTGTTTTCCTACATTCCAAGCATTTCCCACATCTAAAGAAGCCCTTCGGTTGAAGCTAATTTGATGCTGGGCCTTTTTTAGTTCTCTCTTTCACTGATGGGGCTACTTGAATTCCCAAATTTGAAGCCCTTGAATATGTAATTTTAGGAATCGGAGGTAAAAGCATCCCTATTGTTTTATCATTCTGTAAATGATGCCAGTGGGATTTAATAATGGATTCTACCTGCTTTGCCTGGATGTTATATGGAAGGATGATTCTGAAATCCGAATTATCTCCTTGCTCAGATTTTTGTGTTGGTTCGAAAAAGGTCTTCCTATCTAGATTTTTTACTTTAATAAGGGCCTCATTGATGATTGTTTCGGGATAATTTTTTTCTTTGAATTGATTACTCATGGAGCTAGCCTCTTCCTCGAATTTATCATCCTCCGTGCAATTCCGCTTAAGTCTGCGGAACTGTCCGAAGGGAATATTTGTTAGCCACCTTGGTAGGTGGCAACTCGAGAAAGGGATATATCCATTTTTAGCAGTGGGTTTGTGGAATGTATTGCATAGATATTTATTGTTTTTGTATGTCATTTCAATATCCAAAAATTCTACTTTTTCATTTCCGATATTGGAGGTGAACTTCAAGTTATTTGTATTATCATTAATGCTGACAATGAATTTGTCAAGATTTTCTGGTGTTCCACCCCAAATGAAAATTATATTGTCTAGGTATTGCCGCCATAGGACCAGGTCTGCCCCCAGTTCCGGGTCAATGTTGTTAACCTCCCACTGTGCCAAAAATAAATTTGCATAACTGGGAGCAAACCTGGTACCCATGGCGGTTCCTCTCTTCTGTAAATAAAATTGATCCGAAAAGAGGAAATAGTTGGGATAGAAGATGTGGTTTACTCCATCTAGTACATAATCAATTTGATTTTCCCTCCAAATCTTATTCCCAAGTAGTTGTTATCTCAGGGCTGCAATGCCCTGATCATGATTGATAATGGTATAGAGGGACTGGACGTCCAATGTACCCATAATCCAATGGTCATGGGCGTCCAGGCCCTCCAAAATACCCACAATCTCAGTCGTGTCACGTATGTAGGATTTTATTTTCTTCACCTCTGGCTGCAATAGGGTGTCTATATACTGTGATAGATTGACTGTTAGGGATCCAATGCCCGAAATGATAGGGCGACCTGGGGGGTCCACAATGCTCTTGTGGACCTTCGGCAGGCAATAGAAGATAGGTAATCTACCCGGTGTATCCATGATAAAATTATATTCTTGTTGCGTTAAAATTCCCTGTTGTAGCCCTTTTGTGCAATAATGGGAAAGAGCAAGTTTGAAATCCTCCCTTGGGTCTTTTTTCAGGCGGGTATATGTGGTCTGGTCTGCCAACTGTCTGAGGCATTCTATATTGTATTTGTCTTCTCCCCAGACCACTATAGCCCCCCCTTTATCTACAGGGCGGATGACTACTTTTTGGTTTTTCTGTAACTCCTTTATAGCTTTAATTTCCCCGTTTGTTAAATTATTTTTGTACCCCTTTTTTATTTTTCCAAATCTACTTCCACACTTTTTTGGAATGTGGCCATTTCAGGTCCAATTTCAGCTCTAGGGAATTTATTCCTTAGGTGTGTGTGGATGTACGGATTTTTCATCTGGGGTTCCATAATCAGTGGATTTTTTATGAAATATTTTTTTAGGCAAATTTTTTGAATTAATTTCTGAATGCCAATGTAAGTGTCAAATTTATTCAAAGAGGATGATGGTGCAAACTTCAAACCCTTATTTAAAAGTGTGATCTGTGTGGTAGTGAGTTTTATTCCACTTAGATTAATAATATTATCATT
This sequence comes from Bufo bufo, assembly GCF_905171765.1. Lineage (NCBI taxonomy): Eukaryota > Metazoa > Chordata > Amphibia > Anura > Bufonidae > Bufo > Bufo bufo. The sequence goes on from NC_053393.1 coordinate 72,419,087, forward strand.
TGAATTTAATGATAATTCCTGTGCTCCCCTCTTTCTCTGTGATCTTCGTGTCTTCCTCTTTTTTGATAATGGTTTTCCCTGTAATGTGTCTCTCGTGTCCCTAAGTTGTGATTGGTCTGAGTGTTCGGTGTTCATGTTTCGTGTCTCCTTGGATCCGTGATTGCATATGATTGATTCTTCTGTTCCTGTGGTGCTCTGTGTCTCAAATTTTATGGTGCCCTGTGTATGTGAGGTGTTATCCTTCTGTGATCTGGTGACTGTGGTTGTCTCTGTTTTAGTCGTGGTGAATGGTGACTGTGGTTGTCTCTGGTTTGATCTAAAAAAGAGTTATCAGCCAAAGTCTCATATCTGTTTTGTGTTGGTATGTTATATCTATTTAATTCTTTCTGTTCATTAGATTTAGGGTGAGGATTCTCCTTTGTTTGCTCCTCCCCATTATATCTTTTCCCCTCTTTTCTAGTTATGTTATTAGATAGGAAGACCTTTTTCGAACCAACACAAAAATCTGAGCAAGGAGATAATTCGGATTTCAGAATCATCCTTCCATATAACATCCAGGCAAAGCAGGTAGAATCCATTATTAAATCCCTCTGGCATCATTTACAGAATGATAAAACAATAGGGATGCTTTTACCTCCGATTCCTAAAATTACATATTCAAGGGCTTCAAATTTGGGAATTCAAATAGCCCCATCAGTGAAAGAGAGAACTAAAAAAGGCCCAGCATCAAATTGGCTTCTACCGAAAGGCTTCTTTAGATGTGGGAAATGCTTGGGATGTAGGAAAACAAAATTCCCGAGAAAAACAACTATAGTTACCTCCACACAAAATTCCCATTCTTTAACCATCAAACATTTCCTGACATGCAACTCCGCCGATGTTATCTACCTAATCCAGTGTCCATGTTTGAGACAATATATAGGAAGAAAAAAACGAACCTTGAAAGTCAGGATAGCAGAACACCTAAATAACATTACCAAGGGTTATGAAAAACACTCGCTATCCAGACATTTCAAGGAGGTGCATAACCAAGACCCAAAGGGTCTCTCTTTCATGGCACTGGAGAAGGTGGAGAAACATTGGCGGGGTGGTAATCAGATTGAACGACTATCCAGGGCAGAGTCCAGAAAAATATATGAATTCGGCAGTCTTTTGCCGAGGGGCTTAAATGCGGAATTAGAAATTTTTGGTTTTATATGAAAATTGGGTAGTCCGTGTGGGTGTCGATGCAGAGTTGCATGTCAGGCTGTTTTTCAGCACTGTAACTCTCCCTCTACCCCACACGGGCCTCCCTCTTTCTCCATACCACCGCAGCCTCAAGAATAGACTGAAATATGCTTTGCCCAATATAGGAAAGAAAGATGATACATAGATATCCTTATATGATTAGTCCAATAAATATGATATTGTGAATGCAAGAGAAAAAAACGCATCTACAGTTAAATGCAACCGGAATCGCACATGCGTTTTTCCAGATGACCTTTTGTTGGGGAGTTTCATCATTGGAGAGAATACATCCCTTCCATATAGAACTTATAGGAATCTGCATTGAACTGATACAATATTAATTTTCTATCTAATTTTACATCTATTTTTACTCTTTTTATTATATATACCTTTTATGATATTTTCATGTTGCACAATATTCACTATATTTCCACACCATGGTATGATTAGACCTATCATTTATATAGAATAGAGTGTATTCATAATATATAAAAATTCGAAGATATTCCCTTATATGAAATATTATAAAGGTAGAATACACTAATTGAAGGCCTAATACGAATTTATGTTATATGGATTTAATTATATATACAAAATTGCAAATATAAAAGAAAAAACGCTTCTTTACTAAAAAACCGCACCTAAATCGCAAGCAAACCGCAAAGATACAAATTGTTATCCAGGAACTAGATCCATATTAGATTTTTGCATGCAAACAAGGTCCAGATCGGATTTTGTGGAAAACCAGTAGCAACTATAAAACCCACCGACCTATGGAATTGGGGTATGCCACTGAGGAAGGGGAAAGCGTCTCCCCGAAACGTGTTTGGCGTGAATCCTTGACTGATACCCCTTAACTTTTATGGAACCAAGTGTACTTTAACAAAGAAGGACTTTCCTCACTCTACCAAGTATTGCAATACATCATATACCAGCGCCTGGAAATCAAGATCCGTGATCCTCACTACCAATTCATCATCAGCTGTGAGAGACACGAGGGACGCTAAAGCCCTCCGGAGCCGGGACGCCGACTTAGAACGGAGGAGAGACTTACCAAAAAGTCTTACTGAAGTAACAACACAGGCGCAGGTAAGCCCACACTTGTGGGTGAAACATAAAAAGTTACATTACCGAGATATTAGGAGGTGAAGCGATACGAACTTATATAGCTACCCTCCAAGGATTTTCTCTTTTTCTTTCCAGAGATTCCTATATAAGCAATTGAAACAGTATACAAGCCAGCAACTGTTTACTAAAAGACTTGAAAGTGGGAGCGCTACTTTGAATATATTCCTGGATACAACTTTCTTTCTGAGGCTTGCTCTACTAAGTGGCTTCTTATTAAGTGGAGTTAAAAAATAAGGAGTTCTAGAGCTGTGTGTGGTTTTGTGGGAGTGATTGCAGGTGGCTGAGTGTGGATTGCAGCAGAGATCATTGAAAGTTAAGTGTTTGTATTTTTGTACTTGCATTTAAAATCGTTTTTTTTTTTTTTTTTCCTCTGCTTAATTAAGGCGAGTGCCTGGGGCAACCAGGTGCTATAAATTGAGCCACTTATACTCTTCAGAGCCTGCTCTTTCTGAGGCTTGCTCTACTAAGTGGCTTCTTATTAAGTGGAGTTAAAAAATAAGGAGTTCTAGAGCTGTGTGTGGTTTTGTGGGAGTGATTGCAGGTGGCTGAGTGTGGATTGCAGCAGAGATCATTGAAAGTTAAGTGTTTGTATTTTTGTACTTGCATTTAAAATCGTTTTTTTTTTTTTTTTCCTCTGCTTAATTAAGGCGAGTGCCTGGGGCAACCAGGTGCTATAAATTGAGCCACTTATACTCTTCAGAGCCTGCTCTTTCTGAGGCTTGCTCTACTAAGTGGCTTCTTATTAAGTGGAGTTAAAAAATAAGGAGTTCTAGAGCTGTGTGTGGTTTTGTGGGAGTGATTGCAGGTGGCTGAGTGTGGATTGCAGCAGAGATCATTGAAAGTTAAGTGTTTGTATTTTTGTACTTGCATTTAAAATCGTTTTTTTTTTTTTTTTTTCCTCTGCTTAATTAAGGCGAGTGCCTGGGGCAACCAGGTGCTATAAATTGAGCCACTTATACTCTTCAGAGCCTGCTCTTTCTGAGGCTTGCTCTACTAAGTGGCTTCTTATTAAGTGGAGTTAAAAAATAAGGAGTTCTAGAGCTGTGTGTGGTTTTGTGGGAGTGATTGCAGGTGGCTGAGTGTGGATTGCAGCAGAGATCATTGAAAGTTAAGTGTTTGTATTTTTGTACTTGCATTTAAAATCGTTTTTTTTTTTTTTTTTCCTCTGCTTAATTAAGGCGAGTGCCTGGGGCAACCAGGTGCTATAAATTGAGCCACTTATACTCTTCAGAGCCTGCTCTTTCTGAGGCTTGCTCTACTAAGTGGCTTCTTATTAAGTGGAGTTAAAAAATAAGGAGTTCTAGAGCTGTGTGTGGTTTTGTGGGAGTGATTGCAGGTGGCTGAGTGTGGATTGCAGCAGAGATCATTGAAAGTTAAGTGTTTGTATTTTTGTACTTGCATTTAAAATCGTTTTTTTTTTTTTTTTTTCCTCTGCTTAATTAAGGCGAGTGCCTGGGGCAACCAGGTGCTATAAATTGAGCCACTTATACTCTTCAGAGCCTGCTCTTTCTGAGGCTTGCTCTACTAAGTGGCTTCTTATTAAGTGGAGTTAAAAAATAAGGAGTTTAAGAAAAGGAGTTTGGAAACTAAGGTTGGATATAATTTCCTTGTGTGTTGTTGGCTTAATTTTACGTGGTCCTTCAACTACAGCAGACAGGGTCTAAATCTAAATCATTTATACTGTTTTACTTTTTTACTGTTGTAATCCCCATTTAGTATGTGTTGCACAATTTACAACGCAGTCCAGTGCACATCTTGCATGATGTATGCAGTCCTGGAACAGCCGTTCGAGGGTGTATATCTTTGTTCTAGATGTAAGCAAATTATCCGTTTGGAATCGCAGATCGAGTCTCTAAATGGGCAAGTTGCAACACTGAGAGGCATTGATAATTTGCAAAAGAGTTTGCTTCTCACCGAGCAAGCACTCTTTGGGGTAGATGAGGGGGAGGGTGACAGAGAGGAGGCTGAGGAAAGTGAGGTAGCTAGCTGGGTAAAAGTTAGAAAGCGGGGTAGAGGGAAGAGTGCCAGGGAGGCTAGCCCTGATCTGACACACCCCAACAAGTTTGCACGTTTGGCACATGAGGGGGATGTCAGTCCGGGGACGGCACTGCTGCAGCCAGACACTTCCTCTGCCAGTCAGGGGAATGTCAGCTCCAGTAAGCAGGGAACCAGGAGAGCAGGGCAGGCCAGACAGGTGCTGGTAGTGGGAGACTCCATTATTAGGGGAACAGATAGGGAAATCTGTCACAAAGACCGTGATCGCCGAACAGTGTGCTGTCTTCCTGGCGCTAGAGTTCGACACATCGCGGATCGGGTTGACAGATTACTGGGAGGGGCTGGAGACGATCCAGCGGTCATGGTCCATATCGGAACCAATGACAAAGTTAGAGGTAGGTGGAGAGTCCTTAAAAATGATTTCAGGGATTTAGGTCAAAAGCTGAGGGCAAGGACCTCTAAGGTAGTATTTTCCGAAATACTGCCTGTACCACGAGCCACACAAGAAAGGCAATGGGAGATTAGGGAGATTAACAAGTGGCTCAAGAACTGGTGTAGGATGGAGGGGTTTGGGTTCCTGGAGAACTGGGCCGATTTTTCTATCGGCAACAGGCTCTATCGTAGGGACGGGCTGCACCTCAATGGGGAAGGGGCAGCTGTGCTGGGGAGAAAGATGGCTAGAAGGTTGGAGGAGTGTTTAAACTAGGGACTGGGGGGGAGGGTAATTACATTATAGGAGGGGAAGATAGTGCAGATAGAGACCGGGGGCAAGGTAATAAGAATGGGGGAGGAATGGAAGGAGGGACTAGAACAGTTCAGAAGGAAAGGTGTAGGGTAAAAAATATACATAAACCTCTCAAATGTATGTATACTAATGCCAGAAGCCTGACTAATAAAACTGGTGAACTGGAATTAGTGATGTGTGAGGAGGACTATGACATAGTGGGAATAACTGAGACATGGCTGGATGATAGCTATGACTGGGCAGTTAATGTACAAGGTTACAGTCTGTTTAGAAAGGATCGTCAAAACCGGAGAGGGGGAGGGGTCTGCCTTTATATAAAGTCCTGTCTAAAGCCCACAGTCCGAGAAGATATAAGTGAGGGACATGAACATGTGGAGTCACTATGGGTAGAGATACATGGAGCTAAAAACAACAATAAATTACTAATAGGAGTTTACTATAAACCACCTAATATACCAGAGTCCACAGAAAATCTACTACTAAACGAGATAGACGAGGCGGCAAATCATAATGAGGTGGTTATTATGGGGGACTTCAACTACCCAGATATAGACTGGGAAACTGAAACTTGTATATCTCATAAGGGAAACAGGTTCGTGGCTATAACCAAAGACAATTACCTCTCCCAACTGGTTCAGGACCCGACTAGAGGGACGGCCATACTGGACTTAGTATTAACCAATAGACCTGACAGAACAACAGACGTGCAGGTCGGGGGACACCTGGGAAATAGTGACCATAAAGTAATAACCTTCCAATTATCATTCAAAAGAGCGTTTCTACAGGGAGGAACAAAAATACCAAACTTCAAAAAAGCTAAATTTAGCCAACTAAGAGAGGCCATAGGCCAAACTAACTGGGACAAAGTCCTCACAAATACAGACACAAAATGGGATATCTTTAAAAACATCCTAAAAACTCATTGTCAGAGGTACATACCGTATGGTAATAAAAGGTTAAGGAACAAAAAGAAACCAATGTGGATAAATAGAACTGTAAAGAAAGCAATAAATGACAAAAAGAAAGCATATAAAACACTAAAACAGGAGGGTTGCACGGAAGCACTGAAAAACTATAAGGAAAAAAATAGAACATGTAACAAACAAATAAAAGCGGCCAAACTAGAGACCGAGAGATTAATTGCCAAAGAGAGTAAAACCAACCCTAAAATGTTCTTCAATTATATAAATGTTAAAAAGTATAAAGCTGAAGGTGTTGGCCCTTTAAAGAGTAATGAGGGGGGAGTCGCAGAGAGCGACGAGGAGAAAGCAAAGCTGTTAAATATTTTTTTCTCCAATGTATTCACTGAGGAAAATAAATTGTCAGATGACATGCAGAATGCAAAAATAAATTCCCCATTAAAAGTGTCCTGTCTGACCCAGGAAGAAGTACATCAGCGGCTTAAAAAGATTAAAATAGACAAATCGCCAGGACCGGATGGCATACACCCCCGTATCCTAAAGGAATTAAGTAATGTCATAGCCAGACCCTTATTTCTGATATTTGCAGACTCTATACTGACAGGGAATGTCCCACAGGATTGGCGCGTGGCATATAAGGTGCCAATATTCAAAAAGGGGCCAAAAACAGAGCCTGGAAACTATAGGCCGGTAAGTTTAACATCTGTTGTGGGTAAACTGTTTGAAGGTTTTCTGAGAGATGCTATATTAGAGCATCTCAACGGAAATAAGCAAATAACGCCATATCAGCATGGCTTCGTGAGGGATCGGTCATGTCAAACTAATTTAATCAGTTTCTATGAGGAGGTAAGTTCTAGACTTGACAGCGGCGAATCAATGGATGTCGTATATCTGGACTTCTCCAAAGCATTTGACACTGTACCGCATAAAAGGTTAGTATATAAAATGAGAATGCTCGGACTGGGAGAAAACATCTGTATGTGGGTAAGTAACTGGCTGAGTGATAGAAAACAGAGGGTGGTTATTAACGGTACACATTCAGATTGGGTCACTGTCACTAGTGGGGTACCTCAGGGGTCAGTATTGGGCCCTATTCTCTTCAATATATTTATTAATGATCTTGTAGAAGGCTTGCATAGTAAAGTATCAATTTTCGCAGATGACACTAAACTGTGTAAAGTAATTTACACTGAAGAGGACAGTATACTACTACAGAGGGATCTGGATAGACTGGAGGCTTGGGCAGATAAGTGGCAGATGAGGTTTAACACTGACAAATGTAAAGTTATGCACATGGGAAGGAATAATGCAAGTCACCCATACATACTAAATGGTAAAACACTCGGTAACACTGACATGGAAAAGGATCTAGGAATTTTAATAAACAGCAAACTAAACAGCAAAAACCAGTGTCAGGCAGCTGCTGCCAAGGCCAACAAGATAATGGGTTGCATCAAAAGGGGCATAGATTCCCGTGATATGAACATAGTCCTACCACTTTACAAATCGCTAGTCAGACCACACATGGAGTACTGTGTACAGTTCTGGGCTCCTGTAAACAAGGCAGACATAGCAGAGCTAGAGAGGGTTCAGAGGAGGGCAACTAAAGTAATAACTGGAATGGGGCAACTACAGTACCCTGAAAGATTATCAAAATTAGGGTTATTCACTTTAGAAAAAAGACGACTGAGGGGAGATCTAATTAATATGTATAAATATATCAGGGGTCAGTACAGAGATCTATCCCATCAGCTATTTATCCCCAGGACTGTGACTGTGACGAGGGGACATCCTCTGCGTCTGGAGGAAAGAAGGTTTGTACACAAACATAGAAGAGGATTCTTTACGGTAAGAGCAGTGAGACTATGGAACTCTCTGCCTGAGGAGGTGGTGATGGTGAGTACAATAAAGGAATTCAAGAGGGGCCTGGATGTGTTTCTAGAGCGTAATAATATTACAGGCTATAGCTACTAGAGAGGGGTCGTTGATCCAGGGAGTTATTCTGATTGGAGTCGGGAAGAAATTTTTTATTCCCCTAAAGTGGAGAAAATTGGCTTCTACCTCACAGGGTTTTTGCCTTCCTCTGGATCAACTTGCAGGATAACAGGCCGAACTGGATGGACAAATGTCTTTTTTCGGCCTTATGTACTATGTTAACTTGCTACTAAGTACAGGATATTATTACCGCTCAGCGATCCAATTGGGGATAATAAAGCTTAGCAACCCATTATTATAAGTGGTGCGGTTTATATAGTTTATATTTTATGCAATATAGGATAGACATATGAAATTGTTTAATGATATTTTATGAAGTTCGATCTACTAGGAGGATCGTCATTTGAACACACAGAGACTGCTCACACAAATTTCTCTCTAATATTAACCCCTTCACACTACATCTAGGATCCTATTGAGTCCATACCAGGACCTATAGGAGAGAGAGCTTTGGAGTGATCAGTCCCTGCTGAAATTGGTTTTTTGCACATGCACATTGTGTTTTGATATATTATGTTTTATTTTATTGCCTTTTAGTATGATATTTTATTGTATTTTTACCCATTAAATAGTATCCTATATTTCCATATATAAGTGCCCAATCCACATTCTTTTACATCTTCTCCTATTATGTCATTTTTTCGCCCCTTCGGGAAGGGATATTTATTCTTCTCCTACTGTTCTATCTTCCACTCCTTCCAATTTCCTATTATATGAACCTCTGATATCAGAAATGATGTCCTCCATCGTCTATTCTATATATATATCATATGTGGCAGTCCGTTATTTAGCTCACCTTTCCAGAGGTGAAACGGTAGGGGGATTAGTCAGAGTATTTCACAGAAGGAGACCTCAGGAGACAGAAGTGCATTTCAACTGGCGTCCTGCCAGCTTTATTTCACAGGTTGCATTAAAATACAAAAAACATAAACAGAACACCTAGCCTTGTCCAGGCTCTAACTAAACAATAGGTCCCTCTCTAGGACGTGGATGAGCTATCCTCAGTCCACCCAAAATAAGCCCGCTGTCTGAACAGCAACCTGTGATACTTGCAGTTTGCAGGCTCTGGACCTTCAGGGTCCCTCAGTGAGAGGTGGCTTCTCTCACTCCCAGGAAGTTCTGAGCAAGTGTGTTGTCAGCCCAGTTTTCTAGCAACTCCCCAGGTGCAGCTCATCAGGACCCAGGCTTAGGTTTTTAACCCTTTCCTAAATAACTTTCTTCAGCATATGCTAAGAACCTGGGAGACACATATATACCCTCAATTACTTCACCCTGTGAGACACCACACATATCTCTAATCCACATCATGTGTCTAGTATTTATCTTTTGGATTTTAATTAATTTATATAATAAATTTCATATTTTAGTTAATATTTTTTTGGGGGAAGGAACAAAATTATTATTTTTTCTTTTTTATATTATTTCATATTATTATTTAATTATTATTATTTATATGGGAGGTGTATTATTTATTTACCGTTTAATTTATTTTATTTGTCCTTAATTAATTTATTCGAAATGAATGAGGTCTTCTTTTTTATTTTTTATTTTTGTTGTTGTTATTTCTCTTCTAGGTTCATTCTCCTTATCCCTCCGGATGGCACCGTCTATAGCAGGGATCAGCAACCTCCGGCGCTCCAGCTGTTCTGAAACTACAACTCCCAGAATACTACCATGAGAGTTACAAGAACAGCCAAGAAAGTTTGCATGCTGGGAGTGGTAGTTTCACAGCAGCTGGAGTGCCGAAGGTTGCTGATCCCTGGTCTATAGGATCCGTTCTGGACCAGAGACTCCCGGTCAGTACCTCACAGACATCTCTTCACTCCCATAGATCTACATCCGAAATCCAAGTACACACCTCCTTTCTCAGGGTATGCAAGTGTTGAAACATTCGTGAACAAAAGACCTTGAGACAATAAAAACAAAAAAAGTGAGGTGGGCAACAACCTTAGCCCACAAGAGAAGGCAGCTCTGGCTGACCTGGTAGAAAGAGAAGATGTGGTGGTGAAACCCTCTGATAAAGGGGGCAACATTGTTCTAATGAAACAAGAATACTATACTGACATGGTAAAAAGACTTTTGAGGGACGAAAAAACATATAAAAAATTAGAATCTAACCCCACGGAGAAATTCAAAAAAGAGCTTTTGAGACCCTTCTGAAAAGGGCTAAAAAAGAGAACCTGATCTCCAAAGAAAAATTTAAAATCCTGTTCAATCCGTGCCCTACATTAGCAACCTTTTACGCCTTACCTAAGGTACACAAAAAAAGAGACCCCTTACCTGGTAGACCGATAGTCTCTGGAAACGACAGTCTGTGTGAAGGCATCAGCACGTATGTGGACATAGTGATTAGGCCCTTTGTTGCAAGTCTCCCATCCTACATAAAAGACACATTAGACATGGTGAGAAAACTTAAGGATATCGAAGTAAGCCCAAACACTCTTATAGCGAGCCCAAGGCGCTATACACCAGCATAGGTCATGAATTAGGAGTAGAAGCAGTCAGAAAATACCTATACACGAAGGGGACACAGTTTCACAACCACAATGAGTTTGTAATAGAAATGTTACAATTCCTTCTTACTCACAATTATTTTATTTTTGATGGCACTTATTATTTACAGACACATGGGACTGCAATGGGCACGGTTTGTGCACCAAGTTTTGCAAATTAGTTTTTAGGGTGGTGGGAAGACCAGCACGTTTTCATAGAAGCCAACACAAAATACACGGATTTAATATTATTTTGGGGCAGGTTTAAAGGTGATATCCTTATTTTTTGGGAGGGGACAAAAACAGAGTTTATTCAGTTCACAGAGGAATTAAACACCAACAGTCTGGGCCTAAAATTCACTATGGAGATTCAAGAACACAGTATTGTGGATGGTAGTGGGAGGATTCAAACAGAGATATACAGAAAATCCACATCCACCAATAGTTTTTTACATTGGCAGAGTTTCCATCCAGAACCATTAAAGAAGGGAATCCCTATAGGTCAATACCTTAGGGCAAGACGGAATTGTTCTGATACTGAGGCCTTCACTAGAGAAAGCAAAATATTGTATTCCAGATTCTGGATGAGGGGCTACCCCAAAAAAGTGTTGCACCAGGCATACAACAGGGCAAAAAATACGGACAGAGATGATCTTCTTAAAGAAAAAAGGAGAGACAGTGAGAAAGTGATTAGATGCATAGGAACATTTGATGTTCAAAATAAACAAGTGTATAATATCCTAAAAAAACACTGGCATGTCCTAAAATCAGATGGGGACCTGGCACAGATACTCCCAAGGAACCCGAGTATCACATACAGGCGTGGAACAAACCTGAAGGAAATGATGGTAAGGAGCCACTTTCAAAAAACCTTCAGGAAAAAAGAAACATGGCTCAGAACAAAAGGCTCATACCCGTGCGGAGCATGCAGCTTCTGCCAATATATGGTACCCAAGAAGGAATTTGTCAACCCTGTAGACGGTAAGGTCTACAAGATTAGGGAATATATGAATTGCAGAAGTACGGTATAGTATATCCAATACAATGCGAGTGCAATATGATATATGTAGGAAAAACGATTCAAGAAATCAGAAGAAGGATCTCTAAACACTTCAGTGTCCTGAACACGATGGAAGAAACACCCCTATCCAGACATTTGCAGAGATTCCACAAGGGCCAAACCACAGGCCTGAAGATCTGGGGTATACAGAAAATAAAGGCAAGCCCTAGACAAGGTAGCATACACAAAAAATTACAGCAGGAGGAGACTAGGTGGATATACCGTCTCCATACACTAGCACCTAATGGCCTGAATAAAGGATTTACCTTTTCTCCTTTTTTATAATTTGGAGATAACGGCATTTTTATCAATTTAGAAATAAAAGCTAAGGAAGAAGAAACAAACAAATGAGGAACTCTAATAGAGATTTTTAGGGGGGCTTCCTTATGATAAAATAATATATAAAGATCCATTAAAGGGAGTCTGTCACCACATTTCAGCATATTAGACCGATCAAATAGGGTTATATGATCCACCCAGAACTTAAAAACGGTACCTTTGTTGTAGAAAACGGACTTTTCTTTTAGCCGAAAATGAACTTATAAGGTTATGTTAATGAGCCCTCTCAAGTGCCCAGGGCGGTCTCTCAATCCTCGGAGCCCCAGGCAGCACCGCCTAAATGGCTCATAACCCCGCCCTCCGTGCGCCTCTGCCCGCCCGTTTACTCCCCTCCCCTGTCCTTTTCCATTGCGGCTGTGCGGTCCAAATCGTAGCGGGCGCATGCGCAATGCGATGCCCGCTCCTGGCAGGGCATCGCGATACCTACTGCCTTTTCCCCACGCCACGATTTGGACCGCACAGCCGCAATGGAAAAGGACAGGGGAGGGGAGTAAACGGGCGGGCAGAGGCGCACGGAGGGCGGGGTTATGAGCCGTTTAGGAGGTGCTGCCTGGGGCATCATTTCTGATATCAGAGGTTCATATAATAGGAAATTGGAAGGAGAGGAAGATAGAACAGTAGGAGAAGAATAAATATCCCTTCCCGAAGGGGCGAAAAAATGACATAATAGGAGAAGAACCCGAAGAACCCGATCCCCAAAAGCAAGGATACCAGAAATCCCGAGCACCCACAGTGAAGGGAAATCACCTGAGGGAGTGAAGAAAATCTCATAAAGTCCGGGCGCAGGAGAGAGATTCGGTGATGCAACTCATGGGGACAGATGCGGAAAACATTCTAAGTCCCGGCGCGTGCGCAATACAAAGATGTGACGATGGCATCAACAGGAGCCACACGTCATCATAGGTGGACCCGAGACGCAGGATAGAAGCGCCATAGGAGAGCGACGATGGGTCATCAATAGTGGACAGATGACGTCACTGGAGAACGCCGTAACTTAGAGTAGATTGGCCGCAAGAAGCATCACTTACGAAAATCCTCCCGCTGATTGGCTGGTAGGTATCCGCCCACAGGAACAGAAGGCTTAACCACCTCAGCTCCCCTAGCTTAAACCCCCTTAATGACCAGGCCACTTTTTACAATTCTGCACTACACTACTTTCACCGTTTATTGCTCGGTCATGCAACTTACCACCCAAATGAACCTCCTTTTCTTCTCACTAATAGAGCTTTCATTTTGTGGTATTTCATTGCTGCTGACATTTTTACTTTTTTTGTTATTAATCGAAATTTCTCAAAATCTTTGCAAAAAAATGAAATTTTTCACTTTCAGTTGTAAAATTTTTCAAAAAAAATGACATCTATAAATAAATTTTTCTCTAAATTTATTGTTCTACATGTCTTTGATAAAAAAAAAATGGTTTGGGTAAAAGTTATAGGGCCAGATTTATCATTACTCTGACCGCTCACTCCACTTTCACATATGGTCCTCACTGGAGTGAAATTGCGACTTTTTTGCGACTTTTTAAATAGTCCCAATAGTAAATCTGTCTAGAGATTCATTTACATAAGAAAACACGCCCACTTTCAGAAAACTGGCGAGCATAGTGCAGAGCAGAAAAAAGTCGCAAATTTGTGCGCAGTTTTAGCGTTTGGGACTTTTTTGGGGACTTTTTCACTCCATTATTCTGACCTGAGCTAATGATAAATCTGGCCCATAGCGTTTACAAACTATGGTACAAAAATGTGAATTTCCGCTTTTTGAAGCAGCTCTGACTTTCTGAGCATCTGTCATGTTTCCTGAGGTTCTACAATGCCCAGACAGTAGAAAAACCCCACAAATGACCCAATTTCGGAAAGTAGACACCCTAAGGTATTCGCTGATGGGCATAGTGAGTTCATAGAACTTTTTATTTTTTGTCACAAGTTAGCGGAAAATGATTTTTATTTAATTTTTTCCTTACAAAGTCTAATATTCCACTAACTTGTGACAAAAAATAAAAACTTCCATGAACTCACTATGCCCATCACGAAATACCTTGGGGTGTCTTCTTTCCAAAATGGGGTCACTTGAGGGGTAGTTATACTGCCCTGGCATTTTAGGGGCCCTAATGTGTGAGAAGTAGTTTGAAATCAAAATGTGTAAAAAATGCCCTGTGAAATCCGAAAGGTGCTCTTTACATATACCCATGCTGGGTGAGATAAATATCTCGGTCAAATGCCAACTTTGTATAAAAAAATGGGAAAAGTTGTCTTTTGCCGAGATATTTCTCTCAACCAGCATGGGTATATGTAAAAAGACACCCCAAAACACATTGCCCTACTTCTTCTGAGTACGGCGATACCAGATGTATGACACTTTTTTGCAGCCTAGGTGGGCAAAGGGGCCCACATTCCAAAGAGCACCTTTCAGATTTCACAGGGCATTTTTTACACATTTTAATTTCAAACTACTTCTCACACATTAGGGCCCTTAAAATGCCAGGGCAGTATAACTACCCCACAAGTGACCCCATTTTGGAAAGAAGACACCCCAAGGTATTTCGTGATGGGCATAGTGAGTTCATGGAAGTTTTTATTTTTTGTCACAAGTTAGTGGAATATGAGACTTTGTAAGAAAAAAAATAAAAAATCATCATTTTCCGCTAACTTGTGACAAAAAATAAAAAATTCGAGGAACTCGCCATGCCCCTCACGGAATACCTTGGGGTGTCTTCTTTCCAAAATGGGGTCACATGTGGGGTATTTATACTGCCCTGGCATTTTAGGGGCCCTAAAGCATGAAGTCTGGGATCCAAATGTCTAAAAATGCCCTCCTAAAAGAAATTTGGGCCCCTTTGCGCATCTAGGCTGCAAAAAAGTGTCACACATGTGGTATCGCCGTACTCAGGAGAAGTTGGGCAATGTGTTTTTACATATTCATTTTACATATACCCATGCTGGGTGAGATACAGTTGTGTTCAAAATTATTCAACCCCCAATGCTGTAAAGGGTTTTAGGGAATTTAGTGTACATTTGTAATTGTGTTCAGAATGAAATCTTACAAGGACTTTTTAAAGAACCAAATGCAACTAAAATGACATCAATTGTTTTTGTAATACAGTATTAAATGTTTTTTTGTGATTTCTTCATTGACACAATTATTCAACCCCTTAAAGACTACCACTCTTAAGAACAGAGGTTCATTCAAGTGTTTTCGATCAGGTATTGAAAACACCTGTGGATGTCAAGGAGCAGCAATCAAGCATAATAAGCACCAATTAGGCAGATTTAAAAGGACTGTGATACTCAGCTCCTTCTAGACATTTACTGGTGTGTTTACAAACATGGTGAAGTCAAGAGAATGGTCCAGGAAGACAAAAGAAGAGGTGATTTCTCTTCACAGGAAGGGCAATGGCTATAAGAAGATTGCAAAGATGTTAAACATACCAAGAGACACCCTAGGAAGCATCATTCGCAAATTCAAGGCAAAGGGCACTGTTGAAACGCTACCTGGTCGTGGCAGAAAGAAGATGCTGACTTCGACTGCTGTGCGCTACCTGAAGCGCAAAGTGGAGAAAAGTCCCCGTGTGACTGCTGAGGAACTGAAAAAAGATTTGTCAGATGTGGGTACTGAAGTTTCAGCTCAGACAATAAGGCGCACACTGCGTAATGAAGGCCTCCATGCCAGAACTCCCAGGCTTGCTGTCTCCAAAGAATAAGAAGAGTCGACTGCAGTATGCCAAAAGTCATGTGGACAAACCACAAAAGTTTTGGGATAGTGTTCTGTGGACTGATGAAACAAAATTAGAACTGTTTGGGCCCATGGATCAACGCTATGTTTGGAGAAGGAAGAACAAGGCCTATGAAGAAAAGAACACCTTGCCTACTGTGAAGCATGGCGGGGGGTCAATCATGCTTTGGGGCTGTTTTGCTTCTACAGGTACAGGGAAGCTTCAGCGTGTGCAAGGTACCATGAATTCTCTTCAGTACCAGGAGATATTGGATGAAAATGTGATGCAGTCCGTCACAAACCTGAGGCTTGGGAGACGTTGGACCTTTCAACAGGACAATGATCCCAAGCATACCTCCAAGTCCACTAGAGCATGGTTGCAGATTAAAGGCTGGAACATTTTGAAGTGGCCATCGCAGTCACCAGACTTAAATCCGATTGAGAACCTCTGGTGGGACTTAAAGAAAGCAGTTGCAGCGCGCAAGCCTAAGAATGTGACTAAACTGGAGGCTTTTGCCCATGAAGAATGGGCGAAGATACCCGTAGATCGCTGCAAGACACTTGTGTCAAGCTATGCTTCACGTTTAAAAGCTGTTATAACTGGAAAAGGATGTTGTACTAAGTACTAAGATTGAATGTCACTTGGGGGTTGAATAAAACTGATAATGATGTGAGCACAGAAAAGACATTTGTGGTTATTTCATTATAAATGTTATGTTATATTTGTCTGACTACTTTCACACTTGCGTTCGGGGTTCCGCTTGTGAGCTCCGTTTGAAGGCTCTCACAAGCGGCCCCGAACGCTTCCGTACGGCCCCAATGCATTCTGAGTGGATGCGGATCCGCTCAGAATGCCTCAGTCTGGCTCCGCTTGGCCTCCGTTCCGCTCAGCAGGCGGACACCCGAACGCAGCTTGCAGCGTTTTCGTGTCCGCCTGGCCGTGCGGAGCCAAGCGGATCCGTCCAGACTTACAATGAAAGTCAATGGGGACGGATCCGCTTGTCCTGGCTCCGCTTTGACACGGATCCGTTAGAAACCGTTCACGTCTCTGCGCATGCACAGTAACTTCCTGTCCCTCCCCCTCATTGTCGGCCATTTTGGATTATCGACTTGATGAGACTGGTAAGAAGTTTTGTCTGTTTGTCTATCTTTCTTTTTTTTTCTATCTATCTATCTATTTCTAGGGGGGGGCTGCTGGCACTTGGAAAGGGGTGTGTGTGTCTGGAACAGTGGGGGCTGCTGGCACTGGTGGTGGCTGCCTTTATGGGGAGCTTCTGGCACTGGGGGGGCTGATGCCACTGCAGGGGGGGTGTGTGGCTGGAACTGGGGGGGGTCTGCTGGCACTGCGATTATGTTTGTGGCTGGAACTGTGCGGTGCTTCTGCCACTGGCGGGGTTTATGTGGCTGGAACTGTGGTTGCTGCTTGCACTGCGGTGGTGTGTGTGGCTGGAATTGGGGGGTCTGCTGGCACTGCGGGGGTGTTAGTCTGGAACTGTGCATGCAGTGCTTCTGGCACGGCAGGGTTTTTTGTGGCTGGAACTGTGCGGTGCTTCTGGCACTACAGGGGTTTGTTGTTTGGAACTGGGGGGCTGATGTCACTGTGGGGGGCTGCTGGCACTATGGGGGGCTGCTGTCTCTGGGGGTGTTTATGGCTCCTGTCAGATTAATTTTTTTCATCATTTTATTATTAGGGTCGTTCCAAAAAAAAAATAAAAAAATGAAATTTAACCCCTTAAGGACTTGGCCATTTTTTGCAAATCTGACCAATGTCACTTTAAGTGCTGATAACTTTAAAATGCTTTGACTTATCCAGGCCGTTCTGAGATAGTTTTTTCGTCACATATTGTACTTCATGACACTGCTAAAATTGGGTCAAAAAAGTTTGTAAATTTCAAAGTTTCAGTTTCTCTACTTCTGTAATACATAGTAATACCCCCAAAAATTGTGATGACTTTACATTCCCCATATGTCTACTTCATATTTGTAGCATTTTGGGAATGATATTTTATTTTTTGGGGATGTTACAAGGCTTAGAAGTTTAGAAGTAAATCTTGAAATTTTTCAGAAATTTACAAAAAAACAATTTTTAGGGACCACTACAGGTCTGAAGTCACTTTGCGAGGCTTACATAATAGAAACCACCCAAAAATGACCCCATTCTATAAACTACACCCCTCAAGGTATTCAAAACTGATTTTACAAACTTCGTTAACCCTTTAGGTGTTGCACAAGAGTTATTGGCAAATGGGGATGAAATTTGCGAATTTAATTTTTTTGCCTAATTTTCCATTTTAACCCATTTTTTTCCACTAGCAAAGCAAGGGTTAACAGCCAAACAAGACTGTATCTTTATTGCCATGATTCTGCCGTTTACAGAAACACCCCATATGTGGCCGTAAACTACTGTGGGGCGTAGAGTGAAAGGTGCGCCGTTTGGTTTTTGGAAGCCAGATTTTGCTGGACTGTTTTTTTTACACCATGTCCCATTTGAAGCCCCCCTGATGCACCCCTAGAGTAGAAACTCCATAAAAGTGACCCCATCTAAGAAACTTCACCCCTCAAGGTATTCAAAACTGATTTTACATACGTCGTTAACCCTTTAGGTGTTGCACAAGATTTAATGGAAAATAGAGATACAATTGAAAAATTTCACTTTTTTGGCAGATTTTCCATTTTAATATTTTTTTCCAGTTACAAAGCAAGGGTTAACAGCCAAACAAAACTCATTATTTATGGCCCTGATTCTGTAGTTTACAGAAACACCCCATATGTGGTAGTAAACCGCTGTACGGGCACGCGGCAGGGTGCAGAAGGAAAGGAATGCCATACGGTTTTTGGAAGGCAGATTTTGCTGGACTGTTTTTTTTTACACCATGTCCCATTTGAAGCCCCCCTGATGCACCCCTAGAGTAGAAACTCCAAAAAAGTGACCCCATTTTAGAAACTACGGGATAGGGTGGCAGTTTTGTTGGTACTAGTTTAGGGTACATATGATTTTTGGTTGCTCTATATTACACTTTTTGTGCGGCAAGGTAACAAGAAATAGCTGTTTTGGCACTGTTTTTATTTTTTGTTATTTACAACATTCATCTGACAGGTTAGATCATGTGGTAATTTTATAGAGCAGGTTGTCACGGACACGGCTATACCTAATATGTATCCAATTTTTTTTATTTAAGTAAGTTTTACACAATGATTTCATTTTTAAAACAAAAAAAATGTTTTAGTGTCTCCATAGTCTAAGAGCCATAGTTTTTTCAGTTTTTGGGCGATTATCTTAAGTAGGGTCTCATTTTTTGCAGGATGAGATGAGGTTTGATTGGCACTATTCTGGGGTGCATATGACTTTTTGATCGCTTGCTATTACACTTTTTGTGACATAAGATGACAAAAAATTGCTTTTTTCACACCGTTTTTATTTTTATTTTTTTACGGTGGTCACCTGAGGGGTTAGGTCATGTGATATTTTTATAGAGCCAGTCGATACGGATGCAGCGATACCTAATATGTATACTTTTTTTATTTATTTAAGTTTTACACAATGATTTCATTTTTGAAACAAAAAAAATCATGTTTTAGTGTTTCCATAGTCTAAGAGCCATAGTTTTTTCAGTTTTTGGGCGATTATCTTGGGTAGGGTATGATTTTTGCGGGATGAGATGACGGTTTGATTGGTACTATTTTGGCGTACATGCGACTTTTTTGATCACTTTTATTACCTTTATTGGGAAGTAAGGTGGGCAAAATTTCAATTTCCTAATAGTTTTTATTTATTTTTTTTATGGCGTTCACCGTGCGGGGAAAGTAACATGACCGTTTTATAGATCAGGTCGTTACGGACGCGGCGATACCAAACATGTGTAGGGAATTTTATTTTTTTCATTTTTAATCAGTGATAAATGTGTTTTTTGATTTTTACTTTTTTTTCAAATTTTTTTTGACCCAGACCCACTTGGTTTTTGAAGATCCAATGGGTCTGATGTCTGTATAATACAGTACAGTACACCATATAGTGTTTTGTACTGTATTTTACTTACAGTTTGTCTGAACAGATCTCTGCCTTTAGCACAGATCTGTTCAGCACCATGAACAGCAGGATGCCTGAGACGGCGTCCTGTTGCCATGGGAACCCTCCCCGTCTGCTCAGTAGTTGTCAGAACTTCGCAGACGGGGAAGGGTAAGGACGGGGCTGTCGGGGGGCTGTCTGAGGGCTCTCTCCCTCTCCATCGGGGGACTGCAAAGGCACAGCAGCCCCCCGATGGGAGAGGGAGGGAGCTCCCTGCGCTGTTAACCTTTTCCATACAGCGGTCCGTATGGACCGCGGACAGCCGTTTATACCAGGGTGCCAGCTATGTGCTGGCACCCTGGTATACCCACTAACCACCAACGATTATTCAAGGGGAGGCGGGCGGGGGATCCCGCAACCCTCCCCCTGCACCTCCCACCGGGCTAAAATCATTCAGGGGTGCAGGGGGAGGTGAAATATATATATTTTGGGCATTATAAAGTTTCTGATCCCCGTGGTCCCTCGCGGGGATCAGAAACTGCAAAAAGCGCATCAAACCGCAGGTCTGAATTGACCTGCGGTTTGCAGCGATCGCCGATACGGGGGGGGGGGGGGGTCACATGACCCCCCCTGGCGTTGTGACAGGATGCCGGCTGAATGATTTCAGCCGGCATCCTGTTCCGATTAACCCCTGCGGCGCCGGCATAACGATCTAAAGTTAGGACGTACCGGTAGGCCCTGAGTCCTTACGGACTCGGGAAATAGGGCGTACCGATACGCCCTGTGTCCTTAAGGGGTTAAAGAAAGTTCTGTGGTGGGCAAGTACCAACCTATATTTTAAAAAGTAAGTATTAAAAAAAAATTGTTGATATATGTGGAAATAGTGCTCTAAACAAGTTCCTTTAACGTTATCTTCATTTTGTCTGGTATTCTGTTGCGTACAGAGGTCATCAAAGAAGACAAAAATTGACTGGAAAAACCCACCCAGAAGGCGCCGGTGTATTGAGTGGCCGGTAAGTATAAAATCAACGCTTGGAGTTTGTACTGTTTGATTCGTTGCATTAATCAGTATGTGCTCTTATTATAGATTTCTTCATCATCATCAGCGGAGGGCTCTCCCGATGTGGGCGGCTCATCTGCCGGGGCCGGCTCACCTGCCGCATCACCAGCGTCCAGGGGACGTGGACCAAGCCCGGACCGGGGCTGTCAAGAAGTAAGTATATATATATATATATAGATATAGATATAGATATATATATATATATATATATATATAAATAGATATAGATATCTAATAAAAAAATGTATTTTAATACATTCTTTTAAAAAAAATAAAAAAATTTGTTTCAGCAATCTGCACCTAGAGCCGCCAGCGAGGATCCCCCAGTCGCCTCCAGAGTCCGCGGGAATGAGCGTGGCGGTCGTAGACGTGTAAGTCTTGAATTAAGTAGTTTTAATTTGCATTTTGTATTAGGATTTACATTTCATTTCGTATTTCCTTTTTTTCAGGGTTCCTTAGGCTCCACCAGGGAAGATGAGGAGTTCGGGGTTCGTACGATAGATAACCTGCTCCTCATCCAACTGGAGGAGGCGCGTCCAGCATTATGGGACCACTCCGACCGCCACCACGCTGATCATCATCGTACCCAGCGGCTCTGGAGGGACATCTGTGCCGAATGTTTTGAGACCTGGGGGGATCTAAATGCGGCGGCTCAGGAGAAATATGGTAAGTAAAACAATATGTATTTTAATACATTAATATTGTTCTTTTCCTTTCATCATGTTGATTTTATTTTTTATGTTTTTTTTCTATAGTCAAACTGGTTACAACGCGTTGGCGATCTATCCGGGACCGCTTCAGGAGGGATTATAACAAGGAGGTTCAGGCCCCGGGTGTCTCCGGAAAAACCTCAGGGACCCCATACATCCATACGGCGGCCCTGGGGTTCCTACGAAGGGCGATGGCACCAAGAAGGTAAATATTTTTAACAACTGTTAAACATTTTTTTGTAAAGGGGCTGTCTGAGACAGCGGAGCGTTTGGCTCCCCTTTTTTGGCCAGCCCCCTACAGTCAGAGGGACAACTGTTCTCTCCGTCTGAGTGTAAGGGGCTGTCTGAGACAGCGTAGCGTTTGGCTCCCCTGTTTTGGCCAGCCCCCTACAGTCAGAGGGACAACTGTTCTCTCCGTCTGAGTGTAAGGGGCTGTCTGAGACAGCGTAGCGTTTGGCTCCCCTGTTTTGGCCAGCTCCCTATGGTATACGGTAGACATAGCATAGAACATGGATGTTTTCTTTAAAGAACAATTCCTAACTTTCCTTATTTTTTTCCTACAGAAGTGCCAGCAGCACTCGGGAGCCTGAACAACCTCCTGAGGCGGAACCGGAACAGATCGCCAGCCCTCCTGTCCCTCATGTATCGGCCAAAGAGAAAAGGGGAGAAGGCGCTCATAGGTGGTGGTTGACAAGATATGTTGTTATTTGTTCCTAGCCAGAGTGAGTGGTTGCTACTCACCTTGGTTAGGTTGTGCTTTTGGTAGTGCAGTTCTGGTGGAGGTAAAATCGTGGGGTGATGTGGGTTGGTGCAGCCGATTAACGTCCAAGTTGACCATGGGCGGGAGCCAAGCCGCCACTTTGGTGCGAATTGTGGTGTATGGGGAGTGGGCTCGTCTGCACTGGGTTCATGCAGTGAGCGGGTGGACACAAGGCGCAATTCACAACCCAGTTGAGGATACGAAGTATTTTTTATTTTTTGATTAGCAAAGACGACGCGTTTCGGGGTACGCAGACCCATTTATCAAGTCTAAAAAGAACAACACAAAATTTGATGGTATAATATGTATAAAAATACAATTAAAAATGAAAATGAGTGTAAATATATATATAAAAATATAAAAATATGAATGAACGGGTCCATAAGTATAAATGGACGAATCAGTGGGTAAAATAATTTTGTTTGGTTAAAACAAAGACGAGAAAGTTGTATATGCATAAATATAAATAAATATAAGCTTGCGTATAGAGCGTATAAAATGATATAATAATAATAAGGGATAAATTAATAAATACATATATGCAAACGGATGTTAATTTCTTCAAATCTGAGCAGGTGTATGTGGTGCTGGGTAGTTCTATTTGGTCTGAGTTTCGACTAGGGATGATTAATGCATAGAAAAATAGTTTTTTCAAAAGACAAATGTATTTCTGGATGGGTATGTGAGTATGTCAGAGATACTGTGTATGGGTCATATATTGTATAATAAGTACCTGTATCCTTGTCACCGTAGGCTAATTGGAGGTCACTCTTGTTGGAGATCCCTTATTTGGGGGGTGTACGGCGGTCCGCACTGCTGTGATGGGTGATAAAGTGATGTTTAGTAGGGTGGCGTTAAACATCACTTTATCACCCATCACAGCAGTGCGGACCGCCGTACACCCCCCAAATAAGGGATCTCCAACAAGAGTGACCTCCAATTAGCCTACGGTGACAAGGATACAGGTACTTATTATACAATATATGACCCATACACAGTATCTCTGACATACTCACATACCCATCCAGAAATACATTTGTCTTTTGAAAAAACTATTTTTCTATGCATTAATCATCCCTAGTCGAAACTCAGACCAAATAGAACTACCCAGCACCACATACACCTGCTCAGATTTGAAGAAATTCACATCCGTTTGCATATATGTATTTATTCATTTATCCCTTATTATTATTATATCATTTTATACGCTCTATACGCAAGCTTATATTTATTTATATTTATGCATATACAACTTTCTCGTCTTTGTTTTAACCAAACAAAATTATTTTACCCACTGATTCGTCCATTTATACTTATGGACCCGTTCATTCATATTTTTATATTTTTATATATATATATATATATATTTACACTCATTTTCATTTTTAATTGTATTTTTATACATATTATACCATCAAATTTTGTGTTGTTCTTTTTAGACTTGATAAAGGGGTCTGCGTACCCCGAAACGCGTCGTCTTTGCTAATCAAAAAATAAAAAATACTTTGTATCCTCAGCTGGGTTGTGAATTGCGCCTTGTGTCCACCCGCTCACTGCATGAACCCAGTGCAGACGAGCCCCCTCCCCATACACCTCATGTATCGGCTCAGGATAATCCGGGTCCCCTACCGAATCCCTCCGCTCAACAGAGGCTCTTAGGTTTTCGCCAAAATTTGAGAGCCCTGGTGAGCGGGCAGACATCCGGTAGGCCAAATCGAGCTGATTATGCGAACCTTGTAGAGGTCGTTTCCGACGCACTAGAAGGTTTTGCCCAACATCAGATGGAGTTTGGTGCTCACTTGATTCGCCGCTGGGAGGGGGCGGAGTCGGCGATTCAACGCAGCCCAAACTACCATTATGGGCTAAGCATGATCAGTTTGATGGACTCAATGACGCCCGAGCAGTTGCATGAGTTCAAGATCAGAGTGGTCATGGCAATGGTCATGGCAAATTATGCAAATGCTTGTTCATTGTTCAATCTTGTGCCCTTTCATATGAGCCCTTGTGGGAGTCACGGTCCATCAGAATCATCAGGATTTCATTAATAAATTGTAATTTTATCGTTTAATGATTTCCCGATGACGCTCTAATATAACTAGTGTGATTACCACAAGGGACACGCAAGGGACATACAGTTTTTAAAGAGGTATTCACATAGACAATGGGGGGATTTCGCTTGAATATGCCCCCATTGTCTGATAGGTGTGGGTAACATTTGTAGGACCCGCACCTATATCGAGAACGAATCGGGGAGCACTGTGGCTGGAGGACAACAAATTTCCCGTGGTACGTCCACCACCAAGCGCTAATCCCCGCCTCTCCCATAGAAATGAATGGAGGGCGGCGGCGCAGTGCGACCTCATCCACTTTCTTGGCTCCGTTCTCAATATATGTGAGGGTACCAGCGGTGGGACCCGCACCTATAAGACAATGTGGGCATATCTTAGTGGTATGCCCCCATTGTATAAGATGAGAAAACCCCTTTAAGGCCTCTTGCACACGACTGTATGCCCCAAGAGACATACGGTCCGTGAGCAGGCCATATGTCCCGTAGTGGCATTGATCGTGCGCACGAGAGTACACAGCATCATAGTGTACAATGATTCTGTGCAAGTTGAGATGCCCGCAGGGATATAGTCTTGCACTAATAGATCATATGAGTGCGGGACAATAGCCCAGTTTGTGGCACAACATGGTCAGCATCATGATGCTCTGTACTCCCGTACGCACGATCAAGGACATATGGCCCGCTAACAAACACTATACATCTTTAGTGCATGTAGTCGTGTACAAGAGTCCGAAAAGTGTGGTCCATTATCAAAGCCGGACCAACTTTGAATTTCAACAAGATAGCCCTGGAGAAATATAGGAGCTTGTCAACCCTGGGGATCTGAATACATGAAGATGGAACCTAGAGATGCTACTCATTCAAAAACGGATCCGCTAAACGGATGGCAAAACGGAAACGAACGTTACAAACGGATCCGCAATACAGACGGATCCGTTTGAACGGATCCATCTGAATGGCTT
This sequence comes from Bufo bufo, assembly GCF_905171765.1. Lineage (NCBI taxonomy): Eukaryota > Metazoa > Chordata > Amphibia > Anura > Bufonidae > Bufo > Bufo bufo. Next base: position 72,444,262 of record NC_053393.1, read on the forward strand.
CCGTTTGTCTCCGTTTAGTCAGTTTATTGACGGATCCGTTTGAAATGCATTTCAAACGGATCCGTGAAACGCAAGTGTGAAAGTAGCCTTACAAGTGCCTCTTTGATTTAATTGTAAACAAGATGACTGAAATGATCAAAATCAATGTCAAACTGGCCAAAACACTCAATTTCAGTGGGGGTTGAATAATTTTGAACACAACTGTAAATATCTCGGTCAAATGCCAACTTTGTATAAAAAAAATGGGAAAAGTTGTCTTTTGCCGAGATATTTCTCTCACCCAGCATGGGTATATGTAAAAAGACACCCCAAAACACATTGCCCTACTTCTTCTGAGTACGGCGATACCACATGTGTGACACTTTTTTGCAACCTAGGTGGTCAAAGGAGCCCACATTCCAAAGAGCACCTTTCGGATTTCATGGTGAATACCTTGGGGTGTTTTCTTTCCGAAATGGGGTTACATGTGCGGTATTTATACTGCCCTGGCATTTTAGGGGCCCTAAAGCGTGAGAAGAAGTCTGGAATATAAATGTCTAAAAATTTTTACGCATTTGGATTCCGTGAGGGGTATGGGGAGTTCATGTGAGATTTTATTTTTTGTCACAAGTTAGTGGAATATGAGACTTTGTAAGAAAAAACAAAAAAACTAAAAATAAATTTCCACTAACTTGTGCCAAAAAAATGTCTGAATGGAGCCTTACAGGGGGGTGATCAATCACAGGGGGGTGATCAGGGAGTCTATATGGGGTGATCACCCCCCTGTCATTGATCACCCCCCTGTAAGGCTCCATTCAGACGTCCGTATGCGCTTTGTGGATCCAATCCATGGATCCGTGAAATACATATGGACGTCTGAATGGAGCCTTACAGGGGGGTGATCAATGACAGGGGGGTGATCAGGGAATCTATATGGGGTGATCACCCCCCTGGCATTGATCACCCCCCTGTAAGGCTCCATTCAGACGTCCGTATGCGTTTTGTGGATCCAATCCATGGATCCGTAAAATACATATGGACGTCTGAATGGAGCCTTACAGGGGGGTGATCAATGACAGGGGGGTGATCAGGGAATCTATATGGGGTGATCACCCCCCTGGCATTGATCACCGCCTTGTAAGGCTCCATTCAGAGGTCCGTATGTGTTTTGCGGATCCACGAATCGGATGCGCAAAACACAAACGGACGTCTGAATGGAGCCTTACAGGGGGGTGATCAATGACAGGGGGGTGATCAGGGAGTCTATATGGGGTGATCACCCCCCTGTCATTGATCACCCCCCTGTAAGGCTCCATTCAGACGTCCGTATGTGTTTTGCGGATCTGATCCATGGATCTGTAAAACACATACGGACGTCTGAATGGAGCCTTACAGGGGGGTGATCAATGACAGGGGGGTGATCAATGACAGGGGGGTGATCAGGGAGTCTATATGGGGTGATCACCCCCCTGTAAGGCTCCATTCAGACGTCCGTATGTGTTTTGCGGATCCGATCCATGGATCCGTAAAACACATACAGACGTCTGAATGGAGCCTTACAGGGGGGTGATCAATGACAGGGGGCTGATCAGGGAGTCTTCATGGGGTGATCACTAATGGGGTGATCACTGATTAGCCACTTGGATGGAATATAAATATCATATTTCGTATTGAAGCCAATATACTTGTCTCTAAGGCCCAGTTGGTGGCTGTTATGCCGAGTGCGGTGCCGGAGGCTCGGCGGTCCTGTGAAACAAATCCGGCTTGCAATTGTGCATACATACAAAAAGCAGACAAGTTATCATTTGCTTGCGATCAGGCCGTGCGGATATGAGCCTAGAGGTTGCTATGTAACTAGCGACGCTTAGACGCAGGTCTTTACCTCACTTCCGGTTAGACCGCACCACGTGACTCCAGCTTCCGGTCCGGTGAAACGCATGCGAGCGGCGTGCGTTCCATATGCAGCAACATGCACCTGGATGGATACGGACAGGTGAAGCAGGTAATCAGGGGGGCGTACATTCACTGGGAGGTGAGGTATATAAAGAGGTGGATAAAAACTGTTGAGTGCTCACCCAAATCATTGCGGTTTGTGGTGAGACACCGGCTGTCATGGGACACTTCCCATGGTACAGCAAGGATAAGAAGATACGAGGTCAAAACCACCTTGATCTTTAGTAAGTAACCTGAGTCTGTTGATAATTATCTTATATGCGGTACTCAGTAATACGTGTGACCTGTATTTAGTGTATGTTTGTGATTTTATTTTTAGTTGCCCCTGAATACATGTGTGAAGTCCCCTGATGATGTCTCAAAAGCAAGACAGAAACATGGCATGTAGGGCGTTGTAATTAGGGCCGTATAGAACACTAGACCCATACTGAGGGAAAGGTTCGGAGTGTGGTCGCCCCTGTCGGGGCGGGGGCTCCATGTGTGTTAGGCAGGCGCTGATAATAGCCCCTAACCCTCAATGAGGTAGGAAATATACAATAGGGCCTATTGGGAGCTATTTACAGTGCCAAATACCAACACAAGTACCCTGGTCGCGCCGGTTCCCGGTATCATCTAACACCAGGACCTCCTCCATTGGTTGTGGATCTTGCAAAGATTTGGTAAGAGCCACCCTTTTTTCATGTATTTTGAATTGGTATAGTGGAGGTATATGTTGTTGTCCATCACCTTGTAAAAACCAATATTTTAAATGACCTAGTAAATGATATGTTTTAAGAATCCCAGTTTACAAAACAAATCTGTTATATATTTGGGTGTAACCAGATACCACCACAGATTTATCCAGTGTGGTGATATAATTAATTTTATTGTGATCACCCCCCTGTCATTGATCACCCCCCTGTAAGGCTCCATTCAGACGTCCGTATGTGTTTTGCGGATCCGATCCATGGATCCGTAAAACACATAGGGACATCTGAATGGAGCCTTACAGGGGGGTGATCAATGACAGGGGGGTGATCAGGGAGTCTATATGGGGTGATCAGGGGTTAATAAGGGGTTAATAAGTGACAGGGGGGGGTGTAGTGTAGTGTTGTGCTTCGTGCTACTTATTACAGAGCTGCCTGTGTCCTCTGGTGGTCGATCCAAACAAAGGGGACCACCAGAGGACCAGGTAGCAGGTATATTAGACGCTGTTATCAAAACAGCGTCTAATATACCTGTTAGGGGTTAAAAAAAATCGCATCTCCAGCCTGCCAGCGAACGATCGATGCTGGCAGGCTGTAGATCCACTCGCTTACCTGCAGTTCCTGTGAACGCGCGCGCCTGTGTGCGCGCGTTCACAGGAATTCTCGCGTCTCGCGAGATGACGCGTATATGCGTGACTCTGCCTGAGACTGCCACCTCCGGAACGCGATCCTGCGTTAGGCGGTCCGGAGGCGGTTAAAGCCCAGGGACTGCCCCCACACGCCGTTACCTGCACGCCATCCCCTGAAGACGCCGGTCATACGGCGAAACATGTAGGGATGCAGGTGTAACATTTTAGTTCAGATTTAGAGAGGAGGGAACCCCAGCAGCGGAATTAATACACCGCTAAATATACAGCTGGTGTAGAGATTAGAATAATCGGAGGTATAAGGAAAGGGGGATAGTCCTGAGAAGTCATCAGGCACCCCGCCAGGGAAAACGTGGATCCAGATAACTGATATAATTCCCACCTCTCTAAATTCTGAGGAATTTTAATCTTAGTAGTTAAGAGTTCAAAGACACATTTTAAGAGGAACTAATAAAATGTATGTTTTATATAATTAATTAGTCAGTTAGGTGTTAAAAAGTCACACTTCGGTCCTAGAGACCCCTGAATCTTATATAGACATGGAGCAAGGAACTCTGGGAACGCGGGATCACCCATAAAGCCATGCATGCAGCCAATCAGCAGCCAGCCCTGTGATGTCACAGCCCTATAGATTTTCTGCTGCGAGTGAAGGCTTTAAGTTCATTCATGTCACTATTTCGTACGAATCCTAAAACAATTATTATTTGATGGATGGTATTTTTTGTAGGGAAAGATGGCCGCTCTGCATGTCACCCAGCACCATGCTTGTGCATTGTGATGTCACCCAGCAGCAATCTCTATTGTGATGTCATCGGGGTATATAAGGAGGCGCTGGGCACAGAGCGGTCACTCGTCAGTTGGATGTGACACGTGAGTACTCCATCATTACCATGTCCGTACCCTTCCCAAATCCATACCCTCCTTTCTTCAGGCTTTGGAGATTCCGGACCCAATACAGATCTCAAATCTCCATCTCTATAGCAAAGCCTCTAGACTTCAGGGCATGCTGTAACTTGTAGTTCTTCACCAATAAATAATTTCAGCTAGACGCATTGGGGGTCATTTATCAAACTGGTGTCAAGTAGAACTGGCTTAAATGTCCATAGCAACCAATCAGATTCCACCTTTGATTTTTCACAGGTGGAATCTGATTGGTTGCTATGGGTACCTAAGCCATTTCTACTTTACACCAGTTTGATAAATCTCTCCCATTTGATTTATGGTGCAAAACCCATCCCTCATTATCTTTCTAGTACAAGCTGTTGTAGGAGCCTTAGGGGGTCATTTATCAAACTGGTGTAAAGTAGAACTGGCTTAGTTACCCATAGCAACCAATCAGATTCCTCCTTTAATTTTCCAAAGAAGCTGAAAGGTGGAATCTATGGGAAACTAAGCCAGTTCTACTTGACACCAGTTTGATAAATGACCCCATATATATATATATTATACTCCCTTCTCTCCGTTTTCTCAGGTTCGCAGGCTGAAGGGATATAGCGACAAAACGTCATGAGAGTCTTTACTTCCTATTATCTGCTGCTGCAGATAATAGTATTTCTATGTGGAGCTCAGGTAGCGACATCTTGCCTGAAATGCTTCACCACCCCAGCGGACAGAGCCAGCATTTGTTACCATGCGGTCTCGCTGGACAAAATGGGGGCCGAAGAATGTCTCCAGAGGCTACACTGGGGCTTTGACCCCCTGAATAACATCTCGATGGGTAACGGCTTCATCTTCTATATAGTACATGTGTCCTCTCAGGATTGAGCTATTTCCCTGCCGACTAAAGCTTTAGGCCTCCTGCACACGACAGTGTTTTTTAACGTCCCGCAAAACGGGGTTCCGTTGGTCCGTGATCCGTGACCGTTTTTTCGTCCGTGGGTCTTCCTTAATTTTTGGAGGATCCACGGACATGAAAAAAAAAGTCGTTTTGGTGTCCGCCTGGCCGTGCGGAGCCAAACGGATCCGTCCTGACTTATAATGCAAGTCAATGGGGACGGATCCGTTTGACGTTGACACAATATGGTGCAATTGCAAACAGATCCGTCCCCCATTGACTTTCAATGTAAAGTCAGGAGTTAATATACCATAGGATCAGAGTTTTCTCCAATCCGATGGTATATTTTAACTTGAAACGTCCCCATCACCATGGGAACGCCTCTATGTTAGAATATACCATCGGATTTGAGTTACATCGTGAAACTCATATCCGACAATATATTCTAACACAGAGGCGTTCCCATGATGATGGGGACGCTTCTAGTTAGAATATACTACGAACTGGGTACATGACTGCCCCCTGCTGCCTGGCAGCACCCGATCTCTTACAGGGGGCTGTGATCCGCACAATTAACCCCTCAGGTGCCACACCTGAGGGGTTAATTGTGCGTATCTTAGCCCCCTGTAAGAGATCAGGGGCTGCCAGGCAGGAGGGGGCAGACCCGGCCAGTGCGGCCCTCCCTCTATTGTATTATCATTGGTGGCCAGTGCGCCCCCCGCCCTCTATTGTATTATCATTGTTGGCCAGTGCGGCCCTCCCTCTATTGTATTATCATTGGTGGCCAGTGCGCCCCCCCCTTCCCCCCTCTATTGTATTATCATTGGTGGCCAGTGTGCGGCCTCCCCCGGCCCCCCCTCCCTCTCTCTATTGTATTATCATTAGTGGCCAGTGTGCCCCCCCTCTATTGAATTAATATCATTGGTGGCCAGTGTGCGGCCTCCCCTCTCCCCTTCCCCATCATTGGTGGCAGCGGAGAGTTCCGATCGGAGTCCCAGTTCAATCGCTGGGGCTCCGATCGGTAACCATGGCAACCAGGACGCTACTGCAGGCCTGGTTGCCATGGTTACTTAGCAATATTACAATATTAGAAGCATCATACTTACCTGCTGCGCTGTCTGTGTCCGGCTGGGAGCTACTCCTACTGGTAAGTGACAGGTCTGTGCGGCGCATTGCTTAATGATCCGTCACATACCAGTAGGAGGAGCTCCCGGCCGGTCACAGACAGCGCAGCAGGTAAGTATGATGCTTCTAATATTGTAATATTGCTAAGTAACCATGGCAACCAGGCCTGCAGTAGCGTCCTGGTTGCCATGGTTACCGATCAGAGCCCCAGCGATTAAACTGGGACTCCGATCGGAACTCTCCGCTGCCAACAATGATCGGGGGGGGGGGGGAGCCCGCACACTGGTCACCAATGATAATACAATAGAGGGAGGGGGGGCCGGGGGAGGCCGCACACTGGCCACCAATGATATTACAATAGAGGGAGGGAGGGGGGGGGGGGGGCCGCACACTGATGGGGACGCTTCTAGTTAGAATATACTACGAACTGGGTACATGACTGCCCCCTCCTGCCTGGCAGCACCTGATCTCTTACAGGGGGCTAAGATCTGCACAATTAACCCCTCAGGTGTGGCACCTGAGGGGTTAATTGTGCGGATCACAGCCCCCTGTAAGAGATCGGGTGCTGCCAGGCAGCAGGGGGCAGTCATGTACCCAGTTCGTAGTATATTCTAACTAGAAGCGTCCCCATCACTATAGGAACGCCTCTGTGTTAAAATATACTGTCGGATTTGAGTTTTCACAAAGTGAAAACTCAGCTCTGAAAAAGCTTTTATGAAGACGGATCTTCGGATCAGTCTGTATAAAAGTAGCCTACGGCCACGGATGCGGATGCCAATCTTGTGTGCATCCGTGTTCTTTCACGGACGCATTGACTTGAATGGGTCCGTGAATCGTTGTCCATCAAAAAAATAGGACAGGTCTAATTTTTTTGACGGACAGGAAACACGGATCACGGATGCGGCTGCAAAACGGTGCATTTTCCGATTTTTCCACGGACCCATTGAAAGTCAATGAGTCCGCGAAAAAAAAAACGGAAAACGGCACAACGGCCACGGGTGCACACAACGGTCGTGTGCAGGAGGCCTTACTTGTAGCTCATTAACAGTTGTCCGAGCAGGAAATCTCTTCTACAGTCTATCCATCCAGATAGCCCCATCTCCATCATAGAGCGCTGTAGGCAATGTCCTAAATCTCATGTGTCTTCTCCTTACAGCCTTCAACCAGATACAGAACATCAGAAAGTATCTGAAGACCTTTGAAAAAGAGGTCAAGAAAATTGAAAAACTATGTAAGTTCCTGAAATCTCAAGAATTTCCCCAATTTCTTTTGAGTCATAAATAGTAAATATAAGTTTTCCCAATTTTTTTTTCCACCAGCTTGGGTAGAACAGTTTGACAAAAAGATGGCTGAATTTGTCAAAGGCGTAAAAGATCGTGTCTCAAGTAAGTGTCTAAAGATCCTCATAAAGAGCCAGTAGACATATTCTATATATATCAAAACATCATCCATCCTTAAAGGGAACCTGTCACCGGGATTTTGGGTATAGAGCTGAGGACATGGGTTGCTAGATGGCCGCTAGCACATCCGCAATACCCAGTCCCCATAGCTCTGTGTGCTTTTATTGTGTAAAACAACCGATTTGATACATATGCAAATTAACATAAGGGTCATATCTTACTTGTGTGACCAGTGAAGAGTCATATTTTCAAGCTCTGACTCATCTCAGGTTAATTTGCATATGTATCGAATCAGTTTTTTTACACAATAAAAGCACACAGAGCTATGGGGATTGGGTATTGCGGATGTGCTAGCGGCCATCTAGCAACCCATGTCCTCAGCTCTATACACAAAATCCCGGTGACAGGTTCCCTTTAACCATATTTGATTCTTCCATTAGGTCATCCACCGGTGGATTGCAGACCTCCATGTGGTGAGTAATGTCATTAGATGGGTCAATTTGAGCAGTGGCCTCCATTACATACATGGGTGGGGTCATCATTTACCTCAGACATTAGACCCCTCTCTCTATTTCTTTCCCTAGGGCTTCAAAAAGCTGCCCGAACCTTTTCATGCAGCCGATGTGCTGAGGAGGACTGCAAGATCCCTGTGACCTGTCCCCGTAAGATCATTTCTACCATTAGTTTGGGAACCTCTTATGAATCTGTTAGCTCATTGCTGCATGTCATTGACCGTGGTTTCCCATTTCAGTTAAGGACATCAAGGTGGAAGAGCTGGAAGAGACCAGAATCTGGTGCACGGCGTCCTTTATCCTTCCCGATCATCCGAAGGTTGTTTGGAAGTACGCCAAAAACGTAAGTCGCATATACCATTCTATTACAGTGCAAATTCATACTGCTATTTATACTCCACATAGGACAAATGTCTCATACGATGTCATCAATGTTTTCACTTTCAGATCAAAAAAACTGATTTGAGTAACTTTAAAGACTTCTACATTGGGGATGACCTGGATGTACACATCAAGCCAACCAGAGTCAGCCATAAAGGAACTTATGCCTGTGAGATAATGGATGAGGATGATGACATCATACTCCGAAGATTCTTTTATCTCGATGGTAAGACTTAGTTTTCTCTCTCGAATGTTCTCTTTTCTAGACCATTCGGATAAATATATATATATATATATATACACGATAAGAAGCCCCTCCTGCCTCTGCTCTTACAGTAAAGAACTATTTCTGATAACTTCTCTGACTTTCATTCAGCCCTGCAGAAGACAACGTTCTCCTCATCGCCTTATTTATTGTATTCTCTTCTGTTTTTCAGTGACGCAGACTAAATCCAAGGCAGTCGAGGAAATAGAAGCTGAATTCAATCGAGCTCTGGCAGAAAAACTACCTACCCAGGAGGAAGAGGAGGAGAGGATCGAACATGGTCCCTCCACTAAAGACATCATCCTCACCTTCCTCCAGAGCCATGTCAGCTATGCCATCTACGCTGCTGTCTGCTGTCTTATTGTCACCGTATTGGTCGGGTTCCTTTGGCGTCATGCCCTGAGTGTAGACTGGTCGAAAAAAACATCAGGACCAAGAACCAGCTTCCCACCAGAACACTACCTGCCATAGAACAAATCAGCCATCTGGAGTCAACAACAACAGACTCCCAAGGGGTATCACCAACTACCCCTCATCTGCAGCCAACCATCTCTGCAGAAAAAAAAAACCTATCCCTTACCCCACCCCCCTCCCCCAAAAAAAAAATTCTTACCCCAAACCTTTCCTATCCCTACCTTACCTAAAAAAGAAAAAAAAACTATTCCTTTCCCCAAAACTTTCCTATCCCTACCTTACCTAAAAAAGAAAAAAAAAATATCCTTTACCCTTGTCCGTCCCCCCTCCCCAAAAAAAAACAAAAAAAACAATCCTGCTAAGGCACAGTGAGAACCCCTCAAGCCTGGAGCAGACCTTTATCACTTGTCAATATGATACACCCTGAGAGGACCAAGAACGTGTCCAGGAGGCAGAGGAGGAGGCCACCAACCCATCTATTTTAACCTGCAGCAAAACCAACACTGCAGAGGCACAGTGGGAACCCCTCAACCCTGGATGTGATTTTCATCACTGGTCAATGTGGTGCACCCTGAAAAGACATCGAGACATTCAGGATAAAGAGGATCACCATCAAATTACCTCTAGCTTGTGCTAGAAGATCTTGCTGGATTGTTACCAAAAAAATTATAAAAACTAAAAAAAAAATATTTTCTTGAGTAACAGTTTTATTATCTAAAAGGTACAAATCTTCTACAGAGGGGTGGGGGAGGGGGGGCGTAAGGAGGAAAGAAACAGAAGGTTTGTAAAGGGGGATCAGAGGTGGAAAATATGGCGTGGATAGAGGAGGACATCAGGGGGGATTAAAACATTAGGACCACACATTTCATGGCTTTATTTCTCGCCGTCTTCTCTCTCTCTCTCCGTTTCTCGCTGTCCTCTCTCTCTCCATTTCTGGCTTTCCTCTCTTTCTCTCTCTCCGTTTCTGTCTGTCCTCTCTCTCTCTCTCTGTCCTCTCTCTCTCTCTGGCTGTCCTCTCTCTCTCTCTGGCTGTCCTCTCTCTCTCCCTCTCCGTTTCTAACTGTCCTCTCTCTCTCCATTTCTTGCTGTCCTCTCTCTCGCTCTCCGTTTCTGGCTGTCCTCTCTCTCTCTCTCTCTCTCCCCGTTTCTGGCTCTCCTCTCTCTCTCTCTCTCCATTTCTGTCTTTCCTCTCTTTTTCTCACCTGTGTGAACTTGGCACCTCATGTTCTTAAGTTTCAAAAAGAAATAGATCATTCGTTTGTGCTGGTTTGTGCCGCAAAAATGAACGTTTGTGCCGGTTCGGTTCCTGAGATATTGCGCGTTAGATTTTTATGAAGCCCCGCCCACTTTCCACCTAATGTTTTTAAATTTCAAAAAGAAATACACCATTCGTTTGTGCTGCGTTTGTGCTGCAAAAATAAACGTTTGCGCCGATTTGGTTTCCGAGATATTGCGCGCTTGATTTGCTGAAACCCCGCCCACTTTCCACCCCATGTTTTTAACCCTGACCCTAGACCCCCCAGGTGTGCTGCAGCTTGCCCCCTCCCGCCCCCCCCCCCACAACTTTTTTTGGGGCACAAGCATATTATTTTATTTTTTTCTGCGTACGCTGACTGTGGCTGGGACTCTTAGCGTTCGGCCACTGTTAGCACATCGCACACCCTACCGCTGATCAACTTCGGACGGTTGATCAGCGAGTTTTAATTATTTTTTATTTTTTTTGTGTGTTAGGTTTAGGATAAGTTCGCGAACACCCGTCCCCCCACACACACGCACACCAAATAAAGTTTATCACGCACACACACACTCCCCTATGGCCCGCCGGATGTTCTCGGCTGAGGAGGCATACGCCCAGCTTGCCTCCGAGTCCGAGAGCCCCAGTGAGGACGAGGATGACCGCACTTTCCTTTTGTCATTCGCATCCTCCTCATCATCTAGCGATGATGATGAGACCCCAAGGCGGCGGAGACACCACCAGGCGGAGCAAGTGGACCGCCATGCTAGGGACCCTGTGGCCCACACTAGTACGAGAAGCTCCGGGGCTCGTACTAGTTTTCCGGCCCACCAGTTAAGTCCACCGGAGCCCCCTACCGGTGAACTTGTCTGGTATACCCCAGAGCGTTTTGAGCCCGTGATTCCTGATTTCGTAGGCCAACCAGGAATCCAGATTTCCACAGTGGGCTTCACTGAATACTGCGAGAGTACCTCAGGGTACACTTACAAGTTTCGTGTGTACGAGGGGCGAGATTCCCGTATTCAACCCCCAGAATGTCACCCCACTCTGGGTGTTAGCGGGAAACTTGTGCGGGACCTTATGCACCCACTGCTAGATAAGAGTTACCACCTGTACGTGGATAAATTTTATACTAGTATCCCCTTGTTCCAGTCCCTCGCCGCCAGATCCACGTCCGCTTGTGGGACCGTGCCGAAAAATCAACGCAGCCTCCCTACCCACCCCCTCCAGGTACCTATCCCCAGGGGTGCGACCCGTGCCCTTACCAGTGGAAACCTGTAGCTGGTCAGATATAAGGACAAGAGGGATGTCCTTGTACTGTCCACAATTCATAGTAACGGCATCACCCCTGTGCGAGGTACCGCGGCAACGGTCCTCAAGCCCGATTGCATCGTCGACTGCAATCGGTATATGGGAGGAGTTTATCTATCTGATCAAGTCCTCAAGCCATATAACGCCATGCGCAAAACCCGGGCATGGTGCAAAAAAGTTGCGGTCTGCTTGGTACAGGTTGCCTTGTACAACTCTTTTGTGCTGTCCCGGAGCGCTGGCAGCACAGGGACATTCCTTCAGTTCTATGAGGCAGTCCTCAAGGACCTGATCTTTTCTGACCGGGAAAGAGCAGGCCGGAGTACCTCGGGAACTGGAGGCGCCCGGATCGTCCCTGGCCAACACTTTCCAGGTGTGGTCCCCCATACTGGAAAGAAGGGACGGACCCAAAAAAGGTGCAGAGTGTGTCACAGGAAGGGGATACGGAAGGACACCACTACTCAGTGTGACACGTGCCCCGATCATCCGGGCCTCTGCATTGACGGTTGCTTCAGGGAGTACCACACTTCCATGGGGTACTAAATTTATGTTCCCCTTCCCCAATTTAGCCACTGACAATCGGATAAAAAACTATGGTTCTCAGACTTGAGACACTAAAACTAAAAAAAAAAATTTTCAAAAATATTTAGTAAAACTATTAGGTATCGCCGCGTCCGTAAGAATCTGCTCTATAAAAATACCCCATGACCTAACCCCTCAGATGAACACGGTCAAAAAATAAAATAAAAACGGTGCAAAAAAAAGTTTTTTTTGTCACCTTACATCACCGTTGCACCGTTTTTATTTTCTTTTTTGACCATGTTCATCTGAGGGGTTAGGTCATGGGGTATTTTTATAGAGCAGATTCTTACAGACGCGGCGATACCCTAGATGTCAACTTTTTTTATTTATTTTAGTTTTACTAAATATTTTTTTTTTTTTATCGTTTTAGTGTCTCAAGTCTGAGAACCATAGTTTTTTATCCGATTGTCAGTGGCTAAATTGGGGAAGGGGAACATAAATTTAGTACTTCATGGAAGTGTGGTACTCCCTGAAGCAAGCAATAATGCAGCGGCCCGGATGAAGAGGGCACATGTCACACTGAGTAGTGGTGTCCTTCCGTATCCCCTTCCTGTGACACTCTGCACCTTTTTTGAGTCCGTCCCTTCTTTCCAGTATGGGGGACCACACCTGGAAAGTGTTGGCCAGGGACGATCCGGGCGTCTCCAGTTTCCAAGGTACTCCGGCCTGCTCTTTCCCGGTCAGAAAAGATCAGGTCCTTGAGGACTGCCTCATACAACTGAAGGAATGTCCCTGTGTTGCCAGGATCTGGCGGCGAGGGACAGGAACAAGGGGATACTAGTATAAAAGTTATCCACATACAAGTGGTAACCCTTATCTAGCAGTGGGTGCATAAGGTCCCATACAAGTTTCCTGCTAACACCCAGAGTGGGGGGACATTTTGGGGGTTGAATACGGGAATATTGCCCCTCGTACACACGAAACTTGTAAGTGTACCCTGAGGTACTCTCGCAAAGTTTGTACAGCTTCACGCCATACCTCGCCCGCTTAGAGGGAACATACTGGCGGAAAATTAGTCTCCCCTTGAAAGCAATGAGAGACTCATCAACCGCGACCTCCCATCCAGGTACATAGGCCTGCACAAATTTGGCCCCAAAATGATCGATGACCGGCCTGATTTTCTACAGGCGGTCATAGGCAGGATCACCTTGGGGGGGACATGCTGCATTATCTGCATAATGCAGGCATTTCCGGATGGCCTCAAACCGGGTACGTGTCATGGCCGTACTGTAAAGTGGGGTCTGGTAGAGGACGTTCCCACTCCAGTAATGCCTGACACTGGGTTTCTTGACTAGGCCCATATGCAGCACGAGGCCGCAAAACGTCCTCCTCTCGGCTGCACAGACCGGAGTCCAGCCACCGGGCCTAGCCAAAAAGGAGCCCGGGTGCTGAGCAATGAACTGTTGGGCGTACAGGTTCATCTGCTCCAACATCAGATTCACAAAGTGGTAACTGAAAAAAAGACTAAAGTAGTCGTATTCAGTGAAGCCCACTGTGGAAATCTGGATTCCTGGTTGGCCTACAAAATCAGGAATCACGGGCTCAAAACGCTCTGGGGTATACCAGACAAGTTCACCGGTAGGGGGCTCCGGTGGACTTAACTGGTGGGCCGGAAAACTAGTACGAGCCCCAGAGCTTCTCGTACTAGTGTGGGCCACAGGGTCCCTAGCATGGCGGTCCCCTTGCTCCTCCTGGCGGTGTCTCCGCCGCCTTGGGGTCTCATCATCATCGCTAGATGATGAGGACGCGGATGACAAAAGGAAAGTGCGGTCATCCTCGTCCTCACTGGGGCTCTCGGACTCGGAGGCAAGCTGGGCGTATGCCTCCTCAGCCGAGAACATCCGTCGGGCCATAGGGCAGTGTGTGTGTGCGTGATAAACTTTATTTGGTGTGCGTGGGGGGACGGGTGTTCGCAAACCTATCCTAAACCTAACAGACAAAAAAAAAAAAAAAGACAAAAAATGTAAAAAATGTTTTCAAAAAAATTCGAACTCACTGATCAACAGTCCGAAGTTGATCAGCGGTAGGGTGTGCGATGCGCTAACAGTGGCCGGACGCTAAGAGTCCCGGCCACAGTCAGCGTACGCAGAAAAAAATAAAATAATATGCTTGTGCCCCAAAAAAAGTTGTGGGGGGGGGGCAAGCTGCAGCACATCTGGGGGGGTCTAGGGTCAGGGTTAAAAACGTGGGGTGGAAAGTGGGCGGGGTTAATCAAATCAAGCACGCAATATCTCAGAAACCAAAGCGGCGCAAACGTTAATTTTTGCGGCACAAACCAGCACAAACGCAGCACAAACGCATGGTGTATTTATTTTTTAATTTTAGAACATGGGGTGGAAAGTGGGAGGGGTTTCAGCAAATCAAGCGCGCAATATCTCGGAAACCAAAGCGGCGCAAACGTTTATTTTTGCAGCACAAACCAGCACAAGCGCAGCACAAACGAATGGTGTATTTCTTTTTGAAATTTAAAAACATGGGGTGGAAATTGGGCGGGGCTTCATAAAAATCTAACGCGCAATATCTCAGGAATCGAACCGGCACAAACGTTCATTTTTGCGGCACAAACCAGCACAAACGCAGCGCAAACTAATGGTGTATTTCTTTTTGAAATTTAAAAACATGGGGTGCCAACTCTCTCCGTTTCTGGCTGTCCTCTCTCTCTCTCTTTGTCTGTCCTCTCTCTCTCTCTCTCTGGCTGTCCTCTCTCTCTCTCTCTGGCTGTCCTCTCTCTCTCTCTCTGGCTGTCCTCTCTCTCTCTCTCTCTGTTTCTGGCTGTCCTCTCTCTCTCTGTTTCTGGCTGTCCTCTCTCTCTCTGTTTCTGGCTGTCCTCTCTCTCTCTCTCCGTTTCTGGCTGTCCTCTCTCTCTCTCTCTCCGTTTCTGGCTGTCCTCTCTCTCTCTCTCCGTTTCTGGCTGTCCTCTCTCTCTCTCTGGCTGTCCTCTCTCTCTCTGGCTGTCCTCTCTCTCTCTGGCTGTCCTCTCTCTCTCTCTCCGTTTCTGGCTGTCCTCTCTCTCTCTCCGTTTCTGGCTGTCCTCTCTCTCTCTTTCCTTATAAGATTCAGGGGTCTCTAGGACCGAAGTGTGACTTTTTAACACCTCACTGACTAATTAATTATATAAAACATACATTTTATTAGTTTCTCTTAAAATGTGTCTTTGAACTCTTAACTACTAAGATTAAAATTCCTCAGAATTTAGAGAGGTGGGAATTATATCAGTTATCTGGATACACGTTTTCCCTGGCGGGGTGCCTGATGACTTCTCAGGACTATCCCCCTTTCCTTATACCTCCGATTATTCTAATCTCTACACCAGCTGTATATTTAGCGGTGTATTAATTCCGCTGCTGGGGTTCCCTCCTCTCTAAATCTGAACTAAAATGTTACACCTGCATCCCTACATGTTTCGCCGTATGACCGGCGTCTTCAGGGGATGGCGTGCAGGTAACGGCGTGTGGGGGCAGTCCCTGGGCTTTAAGCCTTCAGTTCCTGTGGGCGGATACCTACCAGCCAATCAGCGGGAGGATTTTCGTAAAGTGATGTTTCTTGCGGCCAATCTACTCTAAGTTCCGGCGTTCTCCAGTGACGTCATCTGTCCACTATTGATGACCCATCGTCGCTCTCCTATGGCGCTTCTATCCTGCGTCTCGGGTCCACCTATGATGACGTGTGGCTCCTGTTGATGCCATCGTCACATTTTTGTATTGCGCATGCGCCGGGACTTAGAATGTTTTCCGCATCTGTCCCGATGAGTTGCATCGCCGAATCTCTCTCCTGCGCCTGCGTCCGGACTTTGAGATTTTCTTCACTCCCTCAGGTGATCTCCCTTCACTGTGGGTGCTCGGGATTTCTGGTATCCTTGCTTTTGGGGATCGGGTTCTTCTCCTATTATGTCATTTTTTCGCCCCTTCGGGAAGGGATATTTATTCTGCTCCTACTGTTCTATCTTCCTCTCCTTCCAATTTCCTATTATATGAACCTCTGATATCAGAAATGATGTCCTCCATCGTCTATTCTATATATATCATATCTCTAATCCACATCATGTGTCTAGTATTTATCTTTTGGATTTTAATTAATTTATATAATAAATTTCATATTTTAGTTAATATTTTTTATATTATTTCATATTATTATTTTATTATTATTATTATTTATATGGGAGGTGTATTATTTATTTACCGTTTAATTTATTTTATTTCATTTGTCCTTAATTAATTTATTCGAAATGAATGAGGTCTTCTTTTTTATTTTTTATTTTTGTTGTTGTTATTTCTCTTCTAGGTTCATTCTCCTTATCCCTCCGGATGGCACCGTCTATAGGATCCCCTTCTGGACCAGAGACTACCGGTCAGTACCTCACAGACATCTCTTCACTCCCATAGATCTACATCCGAAATCCAAGTACACACCTCTCTTCTCAGGGTATGCAAGTGTTGAAACATTCGTGAACTTAGTAACAAAAGACCCTGAGACAATAAAAACTAAAAAAAGTGAGGTGGGCAACAACCTTAGCCCATAAGAGAAGGCAGCTCTGGCTGACCTGGTAGAAAGAGAAGATGTGGTGGTGAAACCCTCTGATAAAGGGGGCAACATTGTTCTAATGAAACAAGAATACTATACTGACATGGTAAAAAGACTTTTGAGGGACGAAAAAACATATAAAAAATTAGAATCTAACCCCACGGAGAAATTCAAAAAAGAGCTTTTGAGACCCTTCTGAAAAGGGCTAAAAAAGAGAACCTGATCTCCAAAGAAAAATTTAAAATCCTGTTCAATCCGTTCCCTACATTAGCAACCTTTTACGCCTTACCTAAGGTACACAAAAAAAGAGACTCCTTACCTGGTAGACCGATAGTCTCTGGAAACGACAGTCTATGTGAAGGCATCAGCACGTATGTGGACATAGTGATTAGGCCCTTTGTTGCAAGTCTCCCATCCTACATAAAAGACACATTAGACATGGTGAGAAAACGTAAGGATATCGAAGTAAGCCCAAACACTCTTATAGCGAGCCCAAGGCGCTATACACCAGCATAGGTCATGAATTAGGAGTAGGAGCAGTCAGAAAATACCTATACACGAAGGGGACACAGTTTCACAACCACAATGAGTTTGTAATAGAAATGTTACAATTCCTTCTTACTCACAATTATTTTATTTTTGATGGCACTTATTATTTACAGACACATGGGACTGCAATGGGCACGGTTTGTGCACCAAGTTTTGCAAATTTGTTTTTAGGGTGGTGGGAAGACCAGCACGTTTTCATAGAAGCTAACACAAAATACACGGATTTAATATTATTTTGGGGGAGGTTTAAAGGTGATATCCTTATTTTTTGGGAGGGGACAAAAACAGAGTTTATTCAGTTCACAGAGGAATTAAACACCAACAGTCTGGGCCTAAAATTCACTATGGAGATTCAAGAACACAGTATTGTGGATGGTAGTGGGAGGATTCAAACAGAGATATACAGAAAATCCACATCCACCAATAGTTTTTTACATTGGCAGAGTTTCCATCCAGAGCCATTAAAGAAGGGAATCCCTATAGGTCAATACCTTAGGGCAAGACGGAATTGTTCTGATACTGAGGCCTTCACTAGAGAAAGCAAAATATTGTATTCCAGATTCTGGATGAGGGGCTACCCCAAAAAAGTGTTGCATCAGGCATACAACAGGGCAAAAAATACGGACAGAGATGATCTTCTTAAAGAAAAAAGGAGAGACAGTGAGAAAGTGATTAGATGCATAGGAACATTTGATGTTCAAAATAAACAAGTGTATAATATCCTAAAAAAACACTGGCATGTCCTAAAATCAGATGGGGACCTGGCACAGATACTCCCAAGGAACCCGAGTATCACATACAGGCGTGGAACAAACCTGAAGGAAATGATGGTAAGGAGCCACTTTCAAAAAACCTTCAGGAAAAAAGAAACATGGCTCAGAACAAAAGGCTCATACCCGTGCGGAGCATGCAGCTTCTGCCAATATATGGTACCCAAGAAGGAATTTGACAACCCTGTAGACGGTAAGGTCTACAAGATTAGGGAACATATGAATTGCAGAAGTACGGTATAGTATATCCAATACAATGCGAGTGCAATATGATATATGTAGGAAAAACGATTCAAGAACTCAGAAGAAGGATCTCTAAACACTTCAGTGTCCTGAACACGATGGAAGAAACACCCCTATCCAGACATTTGCAGAGATTCCACAAGGGCCAAACCACAGGCCTGAAGATCTGGGGTATACAGAAAATAAAGGCAAGGTAGCATAGACAAAAAATTACAGCAGGAGGAGACTAGGTGGATATACCGTCTCCATACACTAGCACCTAATGGCCTGAATGAAGGATTTACCTTTTCTCCTTTTTTATAATTTGGAGATAACGGCATTTTTATCAATTTAGAAATAAAAGCTAAGGAAGAAGAAACAAACAAATGAGGAACTCTAATAGAGATTTTTAGGGGGGCTTCCTTATGATAAAATAATATATAAAGATCCATTAAGGGGTGAAGACTACGCCCAGAGGAAATAAAATATAACATACTGGAAATAGATCTACCTGTAAAGGAACATTTAATAAAAGTGGAAAGAGAAACATCATCCAATCCAGCATGAAGAAAGAAAAAGGACAAGAAAAGAGAAAAATATTAAACAAGGGATTAATGACCCGGAGTGAAGAGATGTCTGTGAGGTACTGACCGGGAGTCTCTGGTCCAGAACGGATCCTATAGACGGTGCCATCCGGAGGGATAAGGAGAATGAACCTAGAAGAGAAATAACAACAACAAAAATAAAAAATAAAAAAGAAGACCTCATTCATTTCGAATAAATTAATTAAGGACAAATGAAATAAATTAAACGGTAAATAAATAATACACCTCCCATATAAATAATAATAATAATTAAATAATAATATGAAATAATATAAAACTGGAGAACGCCGGAACTTAGAGTAGATTGGCCGCAAGAAAAATCACTTATGAAAATCCTCCTGCTGATTGGCTGGTAGGTATCCGCCCACAGGAACAGAAAGCTTAAAGCCCAGGGACTGCCCCCACACGCCGTTACCTGCACGCCATCCCCTGAAGACGCCGGTCATACGGCGAAACATGTAGGGATGCAGGTGTAACATATTAGTTCAGATTTAGAGAGGAGGGAACCCCAGCAGGGGAATTAATACACCGCTAAATATACAGCTGGGGTAGAGATTAGACTAATCGGAGGTATAAGGAAAGGGGGATAGTCCTGAGAAGTCATCAGACACCCCGCCAGGGAAAACGTGGATCCAGATAACTGATATAATTCCCACCTCTCTAAATTCGGAGGAATTTTAATCTTAGTAGTTAAGAGTTCAAAGACACATTTTAAGAGGAACTAATAAAATGTATGTTTTATATAATTAATTAGTCAGTGAGGTGTTAAAAAGTCAGACTTCGGTCCTAGAGACCCCTGAATCTTATATGTAAATAAATACAGTGTGGCCACCTCCTGAAGGACCTACAAGTTTGTTGGTTGAATGAAAAAAAGTAACCAGAGCCTCCCCCTAATCTCCTGCAGCACAAAGGGGTCCTCTTACCACATGTTGCTTTCTTTTATACACTGAGCAGACGGCAGATCTCCCTTCCCTGGTCTGCGCTGCTCCAACTCTACTTCTCTAGCTCTGCTGAGTGAGGGAGCGTCTGCCAAGCGCAGGGACAGGGAGAAGTGCACACAGCCCAGGCACTGTTATCAGCTGCTGGGGAGGACCTGGCTTTAATTATTTACTTACAGTCCCTGGCTGTCAGTAATCTGACCTTGCACGCAGCCTGCTTGCTAGGACGGATCATGCCTAGCAACCCTATTTTAAGCACAGGTAAAAGTAGGCAGTACAGGGGACAAAAATGTGGAATTAAGGGGTAATTGAATACACAGTGAAAAGTTGAAATAGGGCCACCAAGGAGATATTAATCACCACAATCCAATACTCCAAAAAAAAAAAAAAAAATACGACAGATTTTAATCCATTTTTCCCAGTAACAAAGCAAGGGTTAACAGCCAAACAAAACTCAATATTTATGGCCCTGATTCTGTAGTTTACAGAAACACCCCATATGTGGTTGTAAACTGCTGTACGGGCACACGGCAGGGCGCAGAAGGAAAGGAATGCCATACGGTTTTTGGAAGGCAGATTTTGCTGGACTGGTTTTTTTGACACCATGTCCCATTTGAGGCCCCCCGATGCACCCCTAGAGTAGAAACTCCAAAAAAGTGACCCCATTTTAGAAACTACGGGATAGGGTGGCAGTATTGTTGGTACTAGTTTAGGGTACATATGATTTTTGGTTGCTCTATATTACACTTTTTGTGAGGCAAGGTAACAAGAAATAGCTGTTTTGGCACCGTTTTTATTTTTTGTTATTTACAACATTCATCTGACAGGTTAGATCATGTGATATTTTTATAGACCAGGTTCTCACGGATGCGGCGATACTTAATATGTATACTTTTTTTTTATTTATGTAAGTTTTACACAATGATTTTGTTACGGCATACAAGGAAATGCTCCAAACTCCGAACGGAACCTCACGAATAGCTGCTAGCAGACGAATAGGAAACGCACCCAAGCGGCTTACACTCCTAGCAATCAATCTCTAACAGCATACAGTGAATCCCCCCAAGAACGAGACGAGGCTCCGTGTTGAGGGTCAAGCAGTGGTCACCCAGAGCTGTGCGTTTATTGATCTTATATAACATTGGTACACATCAGTACCACCCACAGGGTTTTGCAAAAACAACCAATAAACACGTACAATACAGTAAAACACTCCCACACAAAATCCTCCCCTCTGCCTGTGATACAATTACCTTCCACAATGGGTTGATGTAATTATCACAGGCAGGAGAATACACAATGTCTTCTGTCTTGGAGACAACCGAGGAGTAATTCAATTATCTCTCAGGACAAAAGGAAATCGCCAATACACACGTGGGGACAGACATCACTATTTAAATATACAATGTCCCAACCATTACAGTAACATAGACATTTAACATGTCCCCAGATGGCTTGGATCTGAGCGCTCAAAATATCCAAGCAGCGCTCAGATGCCACAAATACAGTCAAATCGCCATGGGGTTTTAGTTTAGCATGGGCTGATGAGAGGACCCATAATCCTAGGGCAAGAGGCTGGCAACCAGGCCCCTCCAAAACCCAGTGGCGAGGTTAGTTTCGCCACACATCTCCCCTTTTCCAAACAGACTAACAGGGTATCTGACCTTCTGCCGGTCAGTGCCCTTGTTAGTCCAGCAGCCCACCCACAAAATAGAAACAGCAGTACAGCCCACCCACAATAAATGGTTACTACACTTGAGCAAGGGATAAACTTGTCCATGTCCAGGTGCCTCACCATGGCTTTGTGGGGGACTGGTAGACTGCCTTGGTGGGTTGCTGAGTGGGCAGAGACCAGCGGTACTCTGCCCTGGTGCCAACGCTACCACGGAAGTAGCCTGGTGGTTGGAGGGGGAGACCGACTGTCTCCCCTTTAGATACACCGCTCTGCTGTTGTAGGGAGAGACCGACTGTCTCACCTTTAGATAGACCACCATGCTGCTGTGGGGAAACACCGACTGTCTCCCCTTTGGCTAAACAGCCCTGTTGCTGGGGGACAGGACCGACTGTCCCTACCCCCTGTGCTGTGAGTGCAGAGACCATGGTCCCATCTGCACTGTTGTGGGGCTTACTGTCTCCCCCTGGTGCGTTAAACTGACGCTGGGGGATGGAGACTGGGCTCTCAATTCCCTGCATATTACACTGCCGCTGGGGAATGGAGATTGGGCTCCCAATTCCCTGCATATTACACTGCCGCTGGGGAATGGAGACTGGGCTCCCAATTCCCTGCATATCACACGGGCGCTGGGGAATGAAGACTGGGCTCCCAATTCCCTGCATATCACACTGCCGCTGGGGAATGGATACTGGGCTCCCAATTCCCTGTAGATTACACTGCCGCTGGGGAATGGAGACTGGTCTCCCAATTTCCTGTAGATTACACGGCCACTGGGGAATGGAGACTGGGCTCCCAATTCCCTGCATATCACACTGCCGCTGGGAGACAGGACCGACTGTCTCTGCCCCCTGTAACTCAGCTTGCCGCTGGGGAATGGAGACTGGGCTCCTAATTCCTTGCATATCACACTGCCGCTGGGGAATGGAGACTGGGCTCCCAATTCCCTGTACATCACACGGCCGCTGGGGAATGGAGACTGGGCTCCCAATTCCCTGTACATCACACGGCCGCTGGGGAATGGAGACTGGGCTCCCAATTCCCTGTAACTCAGCCTGCCGCTGGGGAATGGAGACTGGGCTCCCAATTCCCTGCAGGATCGGTGGAGAGACCTCGGTCCCATCTTCACCGGCCACCTGGGGTTCTTCCCAGTAAACCTCCACAATATCCTCCCAGCTGAAGGGCTCTGGACCTGGGTCTGTCATCTTGCTGTCCTGCTGAGCCTTCCCAATGGAGTGGAAGAGATCTCGGTAGTCTTGCTCCAGTTCCAACTCCAGGGTTGCAAGGTGAGCCAGGCCTTTCTCTACCTCATGGGGGTCATCCCAATCCTGCCTAGCCTCCCTCTCATAGAAAATGTCCTGAAGTCTGGACTGTGCAGGGCTCCCGAAGTCAGGCTCTGCAAAGGACTCCCATAACAAGCCAGGACCATCAAACTCCTCTCCCTCTGGCTTGTCATGCTCAGCTGTCCAGGATATATACTGTGCCATATACCACCAGAGCGCCTGGTAGGCATCCTCCAGCCATAGCTCCTGCCATACCCGATGCTCTAGTTCCTTCACCCATTCCTCCAGGGGCTGCTCTCCCAGGAAGGGCATCCGCAGGGCCACTTGCTTCTGCAATCGCTGCTCTTCACTGGGGAGACTCTCGCCTCGCTGGTATTGTACATTATCCAGGGCCTGGTACCAGATGCCTTCCCCTAATGCATCCCGGTCTTCCTCATCGTATCCCACTGCTGCCACCAATTGTTACGGCATACAAGGAAATGCTCCAAACTCCGAACGGAACCTCACGAATAGCTGCTAGCAGACGAATAGGAAACGCACCCAAGCGGCTTACACTCCTAGCAATCAGTCTCTAACAGCATACAGTGAATCCCCCCAAGAACGAGACGAGGCTCCGTGTTGAGGGTCAAGCAGTGGTCACCCAGAGCTGTGCATTTATTGATCTTATATAACATTGGTACACATCAGTACTAGGGATCGACCGATTATCGGTTTGGCCGATATTATCGGCCGATATTGAGGATTTTGAACGTTATCGGTATCGGCATCTATTTTGCCGATATACCGATAACGTATGGGGAACACAGAACGCGCTGCTGACAGCGCTCTCTGTATTCCCTCCGCAGCACAGGGGAGAAGGAAGCAGTGTCTCCTCCCCCTGTGCTGCTGCTGCCGCTGCCGCCAATGAGGGGATAGAACATAAGAGGAGGGGAGGGGCTGTGGCCGCTGCGCCACCAATGAAGATAAGCCTTTCATTCATTCATATACAGGAGGCGGGAGCTGCAGAATCACATAGCCGGCTCCCGGCCTCTATGAGCAATAGCTGCGGTCCGCGGTAGTTAACCGCTGATAGAGGTCGGGAGCCGGCTATGTGATTCTGCAGCCAGCTCCCGCCTCCTGTATATGAATGATCGATAGACTTATCTTCATTGGTGGCGCAGTGCGCCCCCCCCAAGCCCCCCAGTATTAATCATTGGTGGCGCAGTGCGCCCCCCACCCCCATCCCAATCCCGGCCAATAGTAAAAACATTGGTGGCGCAGTGCGCCCCCCCCCCACCCACCCAGTATTAATCATTGGTGGCAGTGGCCACAGGATCCCCTCTCCCCTGCTCCTCCGATCGGAGCCCCAGCTGTGTAAGCCTGGGGCTCCGATCGGTTGCCATGGCAGCCAGGACGCTATTGAAGCCCTGGCTGCCATGTTCAGCTCCATGCTGCTGTGTGCACTATGCACAGAGCAGCAGGGACAGTGTGAGATCCTATTCACCCTGATAGAGATCTATCAGGGGGAATAGGACAAGGGTTCTAGTCCCTAAGGGGGTTAAAAGTTAGTAAAAAAAAAAAACACAAAAATATTAAGTATAAATGAAAAAGATTTATAAAAAAAAAATACACATTAACAATAAACAAAAAAAATACACATTAACAATAAACATATTAATTTTCAGCAGATTTGTGTAGGAATTTTTTTTTTTTCTCAAAAATGAAAATTCCCAGAATATCGGTATAAATTATCGGCTATCGGCCTGAAAGTTCACAAATTATCGGTATCGGTATCGGCCCTAAAAAATCAATATCGGTCGATCCCTAATCAGTACCACCCACAGGGTTTTGCAAAAACAACCAATAAACACGTACAATACAGTAAAACACTCCCACACAAAATCCTCCCCTCCTACACAATGTCTTCTGTTCTGTTTTTATTTTTTTACGGTATTCACCTGAGGGGTTAGGTCATGTGATATTTTTATAGAGCAAGTTATTACGGACGCTGCGATACCTAATATGTATACTTTTTTTTTATTTATGTAAGTTTTACATAATGATTTCATTTTTGAAGGAAAAAAAAAATCATGTTTTATTGTTTCCATAGTCTGAGAGCCATCATTTTTTCAGTTTTGGGGCGATTACCTTGGGTAGGGTATGATTTTTGCGGGATGAGATGACGGTTTTATTGGCACTATTTTGGGGTGCGTGACTTTTTGATCGCTTGCTATTACACTTTTTGTGATGTAAGGTGACAAAAAATTGTTTATTTAGCACAGTTTTTATTTTAAATTTTTTACGGTCTTCACCTGAGGGGTTAGGTCATGTGATATTTTTATAGAGCCGGTCGATACGGACTCGGCGATACCTAATATGTACCTAATAATAAAAAAAATCATGTTTTAGTGTCTCCATATTCTGAGAGCCATAGTTTTTTCAGTTTTTGGGCGATTATCTTAGGTAGGGGCTCATTTTTTGCAGGATGAGGTGACGGTTAGATTGGTACTATTTTGGTGGGCAAACGCCTTTTTGATCGCTTGCTTTTGTACTTTTTGTGATGTAAGGTGACCAAAAAATTGTTTATTTAGCACAGTTTTTATTTTTTACGTTGTTCATCTGAGGGGTTAGGTCATGTGATATGTTTATAGAGCCGGTCGATACGGACGCGGCAAAACCTAATATGTATACTTTTTTTCCCCCCGTAGGGCGACGGCGGGTCGCGCATTTAGCCAAGGTGCCTGCTCAATGATTTGATCGCCGGTGATCGGAAATACACATGACGTACCGGTACGTCATGTGTCCTAAAGAGGTTAAGTAAGAAGAAATAACTAAACTAAAAAGAATGCTTAGCACCCTGACAGAGAAAGACACTCTAAAGAGGGCTTAGGACTCTGCATTGTGGGGTTCCTCTGTTATTCCTCATGCTAAAGTATGAATAAATGAGCATCACCATTCTCTTATCAATAGGCTTTTTCTCTTTTATAGTCCGCACTGCCAACACGGATTGGGCAGTGAATAAGGACATGCCCCATTGATGGTGGGAATTATATCACCCAGTAGTTGACTTATTTAAAAATTTCCATGATGAATAACAGAGGATTTGAGAAATGAAAGGTGTATTCTGGTAATTTCAAGCTATTCGACTGGTGGGGGTTCTACCGCTGGGACCCCCACCATTCATGAGAACCTAAATGAATGGAGCGATAGGTGACACATGCGCACTGCCGCGCCGATTCATTCTCTATGGGACTTCTGGAGATAGTGGAGGAAGTCGCTCTGCTATAGAGATGTATGGAGCAGTAGCCCGACCTGCTGCTCCATTCACTTCAGGGGTACGGGGCCCCCATTCTCGTGATCAGTGGGGGTCCTAGTGGTAATACCCCCAACCAGTCTATGGGTTATGCCCCATTCTGTGGATAGGGGATGATTTGAAAATAGCAGGATACCGCTTTCAATAAGGGCTCATGCCAACAAACGTAAGGGCTCTGTGCCCGTGCTGTGGGCCGTGGAAGCGCTTCATAGTGTTTCTGTGCCTCCGCAAAATGTCCTATCTTTGGCCGTATCTATTCAAGTCAATGGGTCGGCATCCACAGCACGGAGTGAACACAGCCAGTGCCTGTATATTGCGGACTCGCCGTTTGCGGTCCGCAATACAGGCACGGAGCCCTTACATTGGTGGGCATGAGCCCTAACACAGCCCGAGTGCTGAGTCTGATAGGTACCAACTGGACAACCCTTGCTGTAAAGAAAGCTGCTGACGGAAGCCAAGTTTAAAAAAAAATAAAAAATATCATCCACTTTGCTGGTAACGTGATACAATGCAGATTTTCCATTTGCAATTCCAAGTGTGAACATACTCTTAGGCCGCTTTCACACGGGCGTCCCGGATTTGCTCCGGATGCGTCGCGTGTGCATTGAGGGAAACCCGCGCGAGTAGGCACGCAATTGCAGTCAGTTTTTACTGCGATTGCGTTCCGATGTTCAGTTTTTATCGCGCGAGAGTGCAATGCATTTTGCACTGAAGTTCGGGTTCCGGTTAGGTGTTCTATTCATTTTATTTTCCCTTATAATCGCTCTCACCACGCGTTCCTTCTATCTTCCTTCAGCAGGACCTGCGCTGACGTCACCACGTGGTGAGCGCGATTACGTCATCAAAGGTCCTTTTGCAGCTCCTGAAAGAAGACGATGCCGGCTGCGCGAACAACAGGATGAGGGGAGGTAATTTTTATTTTATTTTTTAACCCCTCAATCGACATTTTAGTAAGCATTCTGTATTAAGATCAGATACTGATGGACCTATCCTGAGGTCATTAGGTCTCTGAAAACCCCTTTAAATATAGATATTGGTATGGAAAAGTAAAAATAGCATCATCAAAAATTCTTTAAAAATATGTTAGGCTACTTACAGTTGCGTTAATATTTGCCGGTATTGAGAGCCGTTATAGGGTCTAAATACCGGGAAAAAAACGCTCCAAAATGCTTTCCGTCCTGGGATGCAGAGCAAAACGGATCCGTCATGACCCACAATGCAAGTGAATGGGGACAGATCTGTTTTCTCTGACACAATAGAAAACGCATCCGTCTCCCATTGACTTTCAATGGAGTTCATGACGGATCCGTCTTGGATATGTTAAAGATAATACAACCGGATCTGTTTATAACGGATGCAGATGGTTGTATTATCAGTAACGGAAGCGTTTTTGCTGAACCCTGCTGGATCTTGCAAAAACGCTAGTGTGAAAGTAGCCTTAAAGGGGTTGTCTCACTTCAGCAAATAGCATTTATCATGTAGACACAGTTAATACAAGGCACTTACTAAAGTATTGTGATTGTCCATATTGCTTCCTTTGCTAACTGGATTTATTTTTCCATCACATTATACACTGCTCGTTTCCATGGTTACGACCACCCTGCAATCCAGCAGCGATGGCCGTGTTTGCACACTAAAGAAAAAAAGCACAAGCCTATGTGAGCTCCCACAGTCCTGGCACCAGAGAGGCCGGCACTTTTTTCTATAATGTGCAAGCACGGCCACCACTGATGAATTGCAGGGTGGTTGTAACCATGGAAACAAGCCGCGTAAAATGGGATGAAAAAATGAATCCAGCCAGCAAAGGAGACAATATGGACAAAAAAATCAGCTTCTTAGTTATATAGGTTAATGGGGTTGTCCGAGTCTTATTTTACTAAAGTGCTAGGAGCGTGGTAAAATAAAAAAATAAATTACCTTCCTGACCTGCGCCCGCTCCTATCCAACGCCGCTGCTCTGCCATCAGACTGCAGCGGTGATGTTCAGTATACCGCTCCAGCCAGTCATAGCACACACAGCGGTTTTAGAATTTAGACACTTTAGCACCTAAACACGTTCTAAATGAGTTAATTGCAGCTGGCTACTAGGGCTGCACTATATCGGAATTTTGTGCGATTGCGATTAGGGCCCTAAAAATTGCGATAACGATATGCGATGCAATATTTTAAGGGAATTGTGCTAGAGGTCTATTTGCTTGGATTTTCCCATATGAGCCGCTGACGCGGCTGGGTATGACATAGTTATAGGGGATCTGTGGATGGCGCTGTGTTGTGGGGGATCTGTGGATGACGCTGTGTTGTGGGGGATCTGTGGGGGATCTGTGGGATGACGCTGTGTTGTGGGGGATCTGTGGATGACGCTGTGTTGTGGGGGATCTGTGGCGGACGCTGTGTTTGTGGGGGATCTGTGGAGGACGCTGTGTTGTGGGGGATCTGTGGAGGACGCTGTGTTGTGGGGGATCTGTGGAGGACGCTGTGTTGTGGGGGATCTGTGGAGGACGCTGTGTTGTGGGGGATCTGTGGAGGACGCTGTGTTGTGGGGATCTGTGGAGGACGCTGGGTTGTGGGGGATCTGTGGAGGACGCTGTGTGTGGGGGATCTGTGGATGACGCTGTTATGGGGGGATCTGTGGAGGACGCTGTTATGGGGGGGATCTGTGGAGGACGCTGTTATGGGGGGATCTGTGGAGGACGCTGTTATAGGGTGGATCTGTGGAGGACGCTGTTATGGGGTGGATCGTGGAGGACGCTGTGTTGTGGGGGATCTGTGGAGGACGCTGTGTTGTGGGGGATCGGTGGAGGACGCTGTGTTGTGGGGGATCGGTGGAGGACGCTGTTTTGGGGGGGATCGTGTGAGGACGCTGTTATGGGGTGGATCTGTGGAGGACGCGGTTATGGGGTGGATCTGTGGAGGACGGCTGTTTATGGGGTGGATCTGTGGAGGACGCTGTTATGGGGTGGATCTGTGGAGGACGCTGTTTTGGGGTTGGATCTGTGAGGACGCTGTAAATGGGGGGGGGATCTGTGGAGGACGCTGTTATGGGGGGGATCTGTGGAGGACGCTGTTATGGGGGGGATCTGTGGAGGACGCTGTTATAGGGGTGGATCTGTGGAGGACGCTGTTATGGGGTGGATCTGTGGAGGACGCTGTTATGGGGTGGATCTGTGGAGGATTGCTGTTATGGGGGGATCTTTGGAGGACGCTGTTATGGGGGGTGGATCTGTGGAGGACGCTGTTATGGGGTGGATCTGTGGAGGATGCTGTTATGGGGTGGATCTGTGGAGGACGCTGTTATGGGGTGGATCTGTGGAGGACGCTGTTATGGGGTGGATCTGTGGAGGACGCTGTTATGGGGTGGATCTGTGGAGGACGCTGTTATGGGGGATCTGTGGAGGACGCTGTTATGGGGGATCTGTGGAGGACACTGTTATGGGGGATCTGTGGAGGACACATAGGGCCATGAGGGGGGGGGCAGCATAAGACATATAGCATCTTATGCTGGTCCCCCTCATGTGTCCTAAACTGCGCACATAACTGGCTTTGTGTGTAAAGTATTTTACTAGTGTGTGAAACAAGCTCTCTCCTATTGATAACATGGCCAGCCTCTGCACTCACTGTCACAATGAATGCACGGCAGCGAGCGGGCCGGCCGGCGCGTGACTGACGTCACTTAGTAACGCTCCTCCCACTTCAGGAAGCAGGAGCGTTACTAAGTGACGTTCGCTGCAGTGCATTCATAGTGACAGTGAGTGCAGAGGCTGGACCTGTTATCAATAGGAGAGATTGTTTCACACACTAGTAAAATACTTTACACACAAAGCCAGTTATGTGCGCGGGGCCCCTTCATATATAATCGCGGCATTTTTCGGGTCGGCCAAATCGCCATATCGCATTTGCCGATTATCGCGATTCGATGTTATCGTGCAGCCTGCTGTCTACATTAAAAAACTGCGTCACAACTGCGCAGTGTGCCAGCACCCTTACGCCCCTTTCACACGGGCGAGAATTCCGCGCGGGTGCAATGCGTGAGGTGAACGCATTGTACCCGCATTGAATCCGGACCCATTCACTTCAATGGGGCTGTGCACGAGCGGTGATTTTCACGCATCACTTGTTGCGTTGCGTGAAAATCGCAGGCATGTTCTATATTGTGCGCTTTTCACGCAACGCAGGCCTCAAGAAGTGAATGGGGCTGCGTGGAAAATCTCAAGCAATGTGCGGGATGCGGTGCGATTTTCACGCATGGTTGCTAGGAGACGATCGGGATGGGGACCCGATCTTTATTATTTTCCCTTATAACATGGTTATAAGGGGAAATAATAGCATTCTTAATACAGAATGCTAAGTCAATTAGGGATGGAGGGGTTAAAAAATATATAAAAAAATTAAACTCACCTCATCCACTTGTTCGCGCAGCCCAGCTCGTTTTGTTTCTTCTTCTTTGATGACCTGGGAGGAAAAGGACCTCTGGTGACATCACTGCGCTCATCACATGGTCCGTCACATGGTGATGGACCATGTGATGAACGCAGTGACATGACCAAAGGTCCTTTTCCAACCAGGTCATCAAAGAAGAAGAAACAAAACGAGCTGGGCTGCTAATTGACTTAGCATTCTGTATTAAGAATGCTATTTCCCCTTATAACCATGTTATAAGGGAAAATAATAAAATCTACACAACACCTAACCCAAACCCGAACTTCTGTGAAGAAGTCCAGGTTCGGGTCTGGGTACCAAACATGCCGATTTTTCTCATGTGCATGCAAAACGCATTAAAGCGCTTTGCACTCACTCGGGCTGAAAAATCGTGCATTTTCCCGCAACGCCAGTGTGAAAGAGGCCTTAGGAGTCTTCTGCCGTATGCCGCTGAGGCCAGTGATTGGCTGCAGCAGTAACTATAGTTTATGGACCCATTGACTTGAATGGGTCCGCGATCCCCAAGAGACACGTTCTATTTTTTTGTGGTGCGGAGGCACAGACCGAAATCCCATGGAAGAGCTTTGTAGTGCCGCCTCCTCTTCGTATCTCGAGTACTGCGGACCTATTCAAGTCAATGGGTCAGCAGCCCGGGCACACACTTGTGCATGAGCCCTCGTAGTGACAGCTTTATGTCAGTATGATTCTGTATCGGTAAGGTCATTCAGAGACACATAGCATTATAAATCAGTATAAGGGCTCGTTTACACTACCGTGCCGTTTTTTTGCGGTCCGCAAAAAAAACTGATGGCCGGCCCGTGTACTCAATCGCATTTTGTGGAACGGAACAGGAGGCCCATTATAGAAATGCATATTCTTGTCCGCAAAACGGACAAGAAGAGGACAGGACTCATAATTTTTGCGAGGCCACGGATGCGGACAGCACACAGAGTGCTGTCCGCATCTTTTGCTGACCCATTGAAATGAATGGTTCCGTATACGGACCGTATGCGGAACGCAGGAAACGGCCAGTATACGGAACGCAAAATACGTTTGTGTGAACGAGCCCTAATGCTGTGCGGTCCTGCGAGTCGAGCAGTGTCCAGCGCGATTGCCGCGCGGCACACGCTCCGGAGTCTGACACGTTACTAGGCCAGGGGCCATACTCCACATTATACACCTACCTTTTGGTCTCGTCGTTCATTTTCATAGTCTTACGCTAATAATCTGCATATAGCGTTGAAAAGGAATAAAGAGACCACGCGGTCGGTATGTGATGGGGTGTACGGGGCAGCGGGAAGGTGGGGGGACGGAGTCCATTACAACTTATCCCCTATCCATGTCTGATTGGGGTCCAACTACTGGGGCCCCACTGCTCACGAGAAAGGGCCCTTGTTCCCCTTTAGAATTGAGCATTCAACTCTCTGGGGCCACTGTGTTAAACCCCCACCAATCAGACATGTATCCCCTAGGGCAGGGATCAGCGGCTGTGAAACTACAACTCCCATCATGCACACTTACTCGGCTACTCTTGTAGCTCCCATAGAAATTAAAGGAGGATTCTGGGAGTTGTAGTTTCAGAACAGCTGGCGGTTGCTGATCCCTGCCCTAGGGAATACGTTGTTGTAATAAGTGTATAAGGGGCCCAAGCCACTCTCAGGTCATGAGCTTTGCCGACAACATAAGTTTCCTTCTCCTTTAAGAGCCTGCGTCTTTTACGCGGCGTTTTCGAGCCGATAACGCACGGATAACGCAGCTTCCTCTCACGCCATGATACTCTGCCCGGACTTGCCCTCTCGGCCTCGCGATGATTGACGGCTCCGCTTGTGTACGAAGCCCGGCCGGCCGAGTCACGTGCGTTAACGACAGCCCGCCCACGGCCTCTGATTGGCCGGCGGGCCCTCGCTGACGTCACGAGCCGATCAGCTGTTTGCAAACTGAGTAGTACAACAACAAAAGCTTCAGTTGGGAGGCGAGAAGCCAACGGCGAAGAACTCGAGCTCCTGCCGTGACTGGTCCCCGGCACAACCTGTAGCGCTGACAGCAGGCTCTTCTAACTACCTCAGTGACGTCACTGGACGCGGTAACGGCAAGAGAGTAAGTCGTAACGGTAGAGTCGCGACTTCTTGCTCCGTTGTGTGAGCGGAAAGTTTTTTTTTTTTTTTTCCTGTCAGCCGCCGGAGCGCTGCTCTGACAGACCGTTTGTGTTTTAGAACGTTAGCGTTTGGAGGAGGACGCTGCGGTCTGCGGTCGCGGCCGTTGTTTTCTTCGCTGCTCCTTTCCTTTGTGTGACATTCATGACGTCGTGGGACTGAGTGGTTTATCCCGGGACTCCGCCCCCTCACTATTACTCCCCGCCCACGGCCGGTGACGTCATGCGTTCTCTGCAGTGACGTCGTCGCCTGCCCCAGTTTGTCCCCCTGTTGTAGGTGACACCAAATTCACGGATCCCACCTGTTCTTCTAGCTTCCACTGCAGGGGTGTATTAGGCTGCATGTACTTGGTGAGGAGCTCCTGTAGGGGGCGATCTGCCGGGACTGAGAGTCAGAGGTTACATTGCTTCACCTATTGGCCCAGAAAAGACACTTCTGGAAGCACTTGTCGTCTTGGCACAAGGTCCATATGTTCCTTTGGCTTTGTTCCTGGAACGAGTGAACAAGAACTTACCAAAAATATCGCAACCATATAATTTTTTTTTATTTTGAGGACTTTTAATAGATCACTTGCAAAAGTCCAGCCCCACCTGGTAGAATAAGGAGATAACTTGTTTTATAGTAACCGCTTCACACGAGCTCCACGTCTGTAGGCTCTGAGGCGTTTCGAACGTCACATCTACATTAAAGGGGTTGTCTGGTTTTTGTTTTTGTTCTTTGTATATTTGTAACTGGGCAAATGTAAGGACTTTACAATGCACTTACTTTATCTCCAGTGGCTGGTTTCTCAGATTTCACTGAGGGTCACATGACCTGTGATGTCAGCCTCTCTCCCTGCTCTGATGATGTTTGGTACACAAAGCCTGAGAGATCAGAGATGTGTCTGTACACGTCACTGTGCTGGCCACGCCCCTCTCCCCCCCCCCCCCCCCCCCCCCCTCCCTCCGCCATCTGCTGCTGCTCTCTGCCCTGTGTCTCCCTCCCTTTGGATACTTCAGGAAAGATGAACAACTTCAGGAGCACAGACTCGGGGCTGAAGGCTTTACTGAGTAGCTGCAGGCAGTGAAGAGACAAATGCTGGGCACAGGAGCTGACAGACTAGAGGAGTTCTGTGCAAGAATAGGTAGGGGGAAGATCCCTTGTGTATCAGCAGTGTCATTATACAGCTGGGACTTGTAGTCCTACACATACAACATGCTGCTGAGTCTCCCAGCAGGCAGACATGTCACTCAGGGCAGCTCTTGTATTCACAGAGCAGGAAGAGGGGCAGAGATTGTTGTTATTGCATGTAAACAAAGGGCCAGAAGAGAACCAGGGAAATGAGGAAATAGAATTTTTTTTTTTTACCTAAAACTTGCTTAGCTCAGTCATATATTGCTGCCCATCAGATTTACAGTGGGTGGATATAGATATATATATTTATATATATATTATTTTTTTATTTTTTTTTATTTTTTTTGCTCGGAATTTAATATGTAATGGATAATGTCAGAGATAAAAAGTTGGTTGTGGTGTGCCGAAACCAACGTCCGAGTGGGCCTGTAAATAAAAGAGGGCAAAGAGAAGTTCAAAAACCACACTTTATTGCATTTGTTTACATGACTAAATTCCTGAAGGCTAGGCGAAGTTCTCTTTCTGGTTGTGGAATATACGTATTGTATATGGAGGACTTCCAGCGACCCAGTCTCTTTATGATGTGGACCGGGGTGTTAGTGCTAGAGGCTGAGGAAGCGGCTCCTATACGAAAGGAATGCCCGGAGAATGAAGTTGGGTTGTGACCCAATTTTCCCAGTAAGGTTCTAACGTGTGTGTGGTGAATTTCGCTGTAGTGAGTGGGTGCCCTTGTAGTTGTAAGAGAGGTGAGTCTGATAAGTGTGTGCTATAGGTTGACCGTAAGAGGTCTAGTGTCTTAACTGGGCACCAAGCATTGTCTGTTGGAAAGAGAGGAATGATAGTGGGGTGTAGGGACTGATTAGTTTTGGTAGATGGGATTGTGAGAATGTAATGGTCGTCTACTTTAGTGAGTTGTGAGGTTTTAAGGCTGTGAGTGGTATCTCCTTGACAAACAACGGTAAATTCCCTAGGTCTTAAGAACCCATAAAAAGCCAAATAGATAGCAGATTTGATCACCAGGTTAGTGTTGGTATCAAAAGGGGATTCGTCGAGGAGGTTGCTAAGTGCTCTAAAGATAGGCCCATCTATAGGTAGTCTGGTGGTGATAGGTGGAACCGATACTTTAGAGATCCCTTTTAAGATTTTCTTGATGGGGTATGATAGGGAAATTTGTGAGGCTGTGATGCTGCACCCCCGTGAGGTATAATTTAATTGTGTTGTGGGAGAGTTTTAAGTGTAAGTGGCAAAAAAAGGAAAAAGCCACCATAGTTTGGGTTGAGAAATTACCTTGTAAGCCGAATTCAGCTGTAAATTTGTTGAAAATGGTAAGTGCCGTACTGTAGGTGATAGTAGTGTTTGGTGATGGTGCTTGGTGCGTAAGAGTCCTAGCATGGTGCATGAGTGTGTTCAATCCAAGATTAATTCGTGAAAATTCGGCGTTCTGGATGGTTGATGATGGGCTGACGGGAGTGCCTGGAAAAACACCTGAAATTGAGATCGAGACAGAGCGTCAGCAGTCGTGATGTGAAGGCAAATTAAGTGAAACTGGACGGTTGCTGCCAACCAGGTCAGCTTGCGAATCAGCCGCATGATGGTAAGAGAGGAAGAGCGCCCTTTGTTAATGATGTCGCAAGCTGACGAGTTGTCGGAATAACATTTTACTGCCTTGCCGGACCAGAGGTGACCCCAAGTGTATGCGGCTGCCACAATGGGGTAAATCTCAACAGAGCTGAAGTTTCTCTAAACCCCGGCAAGGCATCCGTCTCCGCTGGCCAGTGACCCCTAAACCAGTGATTGCCAAATATAGCTGCAAAACCCGTGTTGGCTGCAGCGTCAGTGTAGATGCAGGGAGAGGAATCGGAGAGAGGGGGAATAAACATGGAGATGCCGTTCCATTGGGTCAAAAACTTCCCCCACATGAGTAGGTCAGCTTTGGCGTGCTGGTCCTACGCGATTGGGCAGGCGTCTGGAACCCCGTGAAGCAGACAGAGGAGCCTGGACACAAAGGATCTACCCTGCGGAACGATGCGCATCGCGAAATTCAGGGACCCCAATAAGGACTGAAGTTCTTTCCTGGTGCATACATCATTCCGCAGGAACATATATATCCCCTCTCAGGCGGACCAGTTTCTCAGGGGGAAGGCTGGCGCGGAAGGTACTAGAATCCAGCTCTATCCCCAAGAAAGTGAGTTTGGTGGTGGGGCCAATGGTTTTAGCGGGAGAAGGGTACCCCGAGGGTGGCGAAAAGTGCAGAGGTGCTGAGGATATCTGTGGGTGTGCGTGTGCTTGGTTCTATGATGAGGAAGTCATCCAAGTAGTGAATGACAGCGTGACACCTAATGATGTTCAGGAGCAGCCAGCATAGAGTTTCCGCGGGAACCGGGACCTGAACTTCTAAAACAGAAGTTCTCTCATCCCTACTAACGAGCATTCATGCAAACCTTCGTTAGTGATTATCGGCAGGTGTAATACAGGATCTAGGCTATGAGTGCGGATTTAACAAAAAAAAAAAAAAATTGCGTGCAGCTTTCTGAGTTTCTACAAGTCCATGTGGACAAAGGGTGAAAACCGCGCTGAAAATCCGCACAAACAATTGACGTGCTGCCAATTTTAAAAATCCACACTGAGTCGGCAGGTCAATTTTGGCACGGAAACTATATGCAGAGTGTACGAGATTTGTAAAATTTCATTCACCTTGCCGGTACTGTATCGCGCTGCAGTGTTTGAGCGCACAAATCTGCCCAGAAAAACGGGGGTAAGAGGCAACGTGTGCAGGTAGTCTTAGGTCACCTGCACACATTGCGGAACAAGTGCGGTTTTTCCATGGGGGATTCCCATGCGGAAAAACCGCAGTATAGTACAATACCAGCAAAGTGTATAAAAATTGTACAATTCTCATGTACACTTTCCAGGTTTTTTTCAGTGCGGCCATTGACCCGCCGTGTGGATTTCCAAATCTGCAGCATGTTAAGTTCACATCAGCGTTCAGCCTTTCCGTACTTCTGCTCCGTTATAGGAACGGGAAGGACGGATTCGGCACATAACTGAGCCTACGGACCCCATAGACTATAATGGGGTCCGTTAGGTTCACGCTCAGAGGAAGAGTTTTGAAGCAGAGACAAAAGTCCTTCGCGCACAACTAATTAAGTTTGCGGTTTTAGCTGCGGATTTAACCCTTTTCAATGGAAAGATGAGATCTGTGGCAAAACCGCATCTAATCTGCACCAAAAACTGCTGTTGGAAACTGCAGATTTAGGTGCGGATATGGTATGGAAATTCATGAGGATCTTATATAAGGTCACATTAGGGGGTTTCCACAAGGAATTTTTTGTGTACTTTAACCTCTTCAGGACACAGGGCGTACAGGTACGCCCTTATGTCCTGGTACTTAAGGACACGGGGCGTAACTACTCATTGGTCCCACAGAACCATAACCCCAATGAACTCTCTCACATATTCCATGTTGGATAACTGGTGGCGATTCATTTGGCTATTATACTTACGGGTTTTGCTTTCTGTTGTTATTTGTAGGTTCAGCCACATACTGTCCAGGTTATTCCCGAGTTGCTGGGCCATGTGCCAGCAGGGGTAATCATCATTCACGCCCCGTGTCCCCTGAAGAATCTTGGGGCCTGTATCGAGGAAACTCGTCGGGAGACTTGAGTATTCCTCATCTAATTCTCCTGATTTTGGTTGGGGTATATTTCTAACAATCTGTACCAGAAGTGTTATATCTATTGGACGCATGGTCGTTTTGGTCACTGGTCAGGGCCTCATTAGGGCTTCCAGTATAGGACCAGAGTTCCAGTCTGGGCCACCCCTTGTGGGGCTTTTTGGACCCCGTCCATTGGATACACTAATAGGGTGGACTAGGCCAAGTAGGGAGTCACTAGGGCTAGTGGGTACTCGGTACCAACAATACCCCCCTCTGACCCTCTACATTCAGCCTTTGTCTAGCCCCCCATGATCATTAACGTTGTTGTTTTGCCTTTGTCACCTCTGCCTCACATAGGCTGAGGGCTTGTATGTCTTATCTGTTTGTTGGTCTGTAGGGGCTTTTTTATTTTATCTTAGTATACTGCCCCTTTTATAGTTCTCGGTTTTGCATCTTTTGAGCAGTACTCAGGTGGACCTCATTGCCTTTCCTGCTTGACCCTCTTTTTGTGTTTCTGGGACCTGCACCTACCCCCAGAACAGAGCTCCCCAAGTGAAGAGCATGTGTTGGAAGGGCCGGGAATAACTAGTATGGAAAGCGCATCGCACAAACGGCTGCTCGATTATACTAGCCAATTATCAGGAACGGGCGTCCATATGAAGGCTTGTCCCTGATAGTTGGCCAAAAAATTGGGCAATATAATTGGGCCTTTGGTCTTTGAGCCGGCAAGACTTGTATCTATCAGGACAGGGCGCGGAGGAGAACATTCATCGTCAATGTATTCTCATGGATCCTGCCAATGGATATTGGGAACAGAAGTGAGATTTTACCTTATTTTTCTGTTGAGGTTATACATTACACATGTGTGTGTTTTCTTTATTATTATTATTATTATTATTATTATTATTATTATTATTATTATTATTATTATTATTATAATATATATTTTTTATTTTTTTATTTTTTTTTGTAGCTTGATTGCTTTTCCTCGCATGTACCGTCTTTCCCCGAAAATAAGACCTACCTCTAGTTTTGCCTATCGCTGTAATATAAGGCATCTCCCCGAAAATAAGGCCTCCCCGATTATAAAGCATCCCCCGAAAAGAAGGCCTCCCCACTTATAAGGCATCGGCCGAACATACCGTAATGCCTCCCCGATTATAAAACATCCGCCGAACATAATGCCTCCCCGATTATAAAGCAAGCCACCCCAGAATGTAAGGAGCTCACTGATTGGCCGCAGCCGCCGCCAGGACAAGCTGCCGCCTTCTTCTGCTCGCTCTGCCCTGATGGAGTCTCACAACTTGGCTGGCACGGACACACAGGGTACGGGGTGACAGGTAGGGGGGGGAATATCTGATGGAAGGTGGGGGATGTCTGGTAAAGATGGGGGGGGGGGAGACTAAAAACGGTAATTAAAATGACACAGGGTGATCAGGGTGGGGAGGGGGATCATTTAAAATGACACAGCGGGATCAGAGGGGGGAATCAAAATGACACAGGGTGGGGAGGGGGATCATTTAAAATGACACAGGGGGATCAGAGGGGGGAATCAAAATGACACAGGAGGATCAGAGGGGGGAATCAAAATGACACAGGAGGATCAGAAGGGGGTACTAAAATGCTATAGTAATCCCCCCCTCTGATTCTCCTGTACCATTTTGATTCCCCCTTCTGATCCCCCTGTGTCATTTTAAGTGATCCCCCTCCCCACCCTGATCACCCTGTGTCATTTTAAGTGATCCCCCTCCCCACCCTGATTTCCTTTTTTTTTGTTCAACAATAAATGTGTACCGTATTTTTCTTCATGGAAAAATAAGAAATCCCCTGAAAATAAGACCTAGCGCATCTTTTAGAGCAAAAATTAATATAAGACACTGTCTTATTTTCGGGGAAACAGGGTACTTGAGCAGTATGTGAACAGCTTGGCGACACTGGAGGCTTGTTATTGTCCTGGGCAGACGGTTGCTTTTCTCATGACGTGGACCCCAGTTTGCCGGGCGCCACATTTTTGGGTATTAAAGGACTGAATGTGATGGCAGGACTGTTAAACAGCTTTGCTGCCATTTCCCTTCTTAAATTTAATTACGGCGTGCGGTCTATGCCAGTGCAATACATGGAGTCCTGGGGGCAGTGCAGAAGGTGTGCACAGAGTCAATGAAGTCCTATCTGTAAGCACACCTACTCCTCGCTGATTGATATCCCCCTTAGGGCTCAATGCACACGGCCGAAGTCTTGGTACGCATCCGATCCGCGTGGACCCATTCATCTCAAGGATTGCAGACAAGGATAGGACTTCATTTCAGAAAAAAATGGTGTCTTGCGCTCGGCCAGGATCCGTGTTTGCAGTCCACAGAACACTTACGGCAGTGTGCACGAGCCCTTATGAGGTTTTCAGAGATGCTAGTGCAAGGGGCATGGTTGCAATGCTGTTAACCAGTCCTTTAATATCCTTTAACGAGTCTGTCAGCAGTTTTGATTACGCTAAACTGCTGCCAGCACTAGGTAGGGGCTGAGGAGAGCAGGACAAACCTAACCTTTGTGTAGCTTTTATTATATAAATATGAAGTTTTATTCTGCAAGTGTCCAGGAGGCGGAGCTTCACTGTGCCACGCCCTCTGCATAGATCTGAGCGAGGTGACAGCTGTAGCGTCCATACTAGGAGAGCGCCACAGCTGTCCTTCAGAGAAGATGGCGGGGCTCAGCTCAATGTCGCCCCGCCCCCAGTGCACTTGCAGGAGCAGAACGAGGCAGTATAAAAGTTCATATGGCCCCATTCCCACGACCATATTTTTGGTCCGCACTCAAACCGCATTTTTTGCAGATTGGATGCTGACCCATTCATTTCAATGGGTCGG
This sequence comes from Bufo bufo, assembly GCF_905171765.1. Classification (NCBI taxonomy): domain Eukaryota; kingdom Metazoa; phylum Chordata; class Amphibia; order Anura; family Bufonidae; genus Bufo; species Bufo bufo. Next base: position 72,484,568 of record NC_053393.1, read on the forward strand.
CAAAAAATGCAGACAACACTCCGCATTTGTGTGCTGTCCACATCCGTAGTCCCGGAAAAAAAGATTGTCCTATTCTTGTCCGTTTTGTGGACAACAATGGGCATTATTACAATGGATGTGCCAAAAAATAATTAATGCGACACGGACATTGTATTTTATTTTTTTTGCAGATCCACATTTTGCGGACTGCAAAATGCATACGGTTCTGTGAATGCACCCTACTCCTGATAATGTTTATACTGCTCTCCCTGTGTAGTGCTGGCAGCAGTTTAGCATAGTCAAAACTGCCGACAGATTCCCCTTTTAATACCACAATACCAGCTACTCTTTAGGACACCTGCACGCAGGTGTGTATTTACCAACAGAATTTCGTCTTGGATTTCTCTGCGTTCTCACCAAATGCATGTGTTACTTTGCCCCGGATCTTGGTCGTCAAGAGTTCTGTTTTTTGGGGGGGTTTTAGAGCCTAGAAAGGAGTCTAAATAAGAACACAGATACCGGTCTAGTATATTCAAATGTGTGCGGATATTATATATATACACTGCTCAAAAAAATAAAGGGAACACTTAAACAGCACAATGTAACTCCAAGTCAATCACACTTCTGTGAAATCAAACTGTCCACTTAGGAAGCAACACTGAGTGACAATCAATTTCACATGCTGTTGTGAAAATGGGATAGACAACAGGTGGAAATTATAGGCAATTAGCAAGACACCCCCAATAAAGGAGTGGTTCTGCAGGTGGTGACCCCAGACCACTTCTCAGTTCCTATGCTTCCTGGCTGATGTTTTGGTCACTTTTGAATGCTGGCGGTGCTTTCACTCTAGTGGTAGCATGAGACGGAGTCTACAACCCACACAAGTGGCTCAGGTAGTGCAGCTTAACCAGGATGGCACATCAATGCGAGCTGTGGCAAGAAGGTTTGCTGTGTCTGTCAGCGTAGTGTCCAGAGCATGGAGGCGCTACCAGGAGACAGGCCAGTACATCAGGAGACGTGGAGGAGGCCGTAGGAGGGCAACAACCCAGCAGCAGGACCGCTACCTCCGCCTTTGTGCAAGGAGGAACAGGAGGAGCACTGCCAGAGCCCTGCAAATGACCTCCAGCAGGCCACAAATGTGCATGTGTCTGCTCAAACGGTCAGAAACAGACTCCATGAGGGTGATATGAGGGCCCGACGTCCACAGGTGGGGGTTGTGCTTACAGCCCAACACCGTGCAGGACGTTTGGCATTTGCCAGAGAACACCAAGATTGGCAAATTCGCAACTGGCGCCCTGTGCTCTTCACAGATGAAAGCAGGTTCACACTGAGCACATGTGACAGACGTGACAGAGTCTGGAGACGCCGTGGAGAACGTTCTGCTGCCTGCAACATCCTCCAGCATGACCGGTTTGGCATTGGGTCAGTAATGGTGTGGGGTGGCATTTCTTTGGAGGGCCGCACAGCCCTCCATGTGCTCGCCAGAGTTAGCCTGACTGCCATTAGGTACCGAGATGAGATCCTCAGACCCCTTGTGAGACCATATGCTGGTGCGGTTGGCCCTGGGTTCCTCCTAATGCAAGACAATGCTAGACCTCATGTGGCTGGAGTATGTCAGCAGTTCCTGTAAGACGAAGGCATTGATGCTATGGACTGGCCCGCCCGTTCCCCAGACCTGAATCCAATTGAGCACATCTGGGACATCATGTCTCGCTCTATCCACCAACGTCACGTTGCACCACAGACTGTCCAGGAGTTGGCAGATGCTTTAGTCCAGGTCTGGGAGGAGATCCCTCAGGAGACCGTCCGCCACCTCATCAGGAGCATGCACAGGCGTTGTAGGGAGGTCATACAGGCACGTGGAGGCCACACACACTACTGAGCCTCATTTTGACTTGTTTTAAGGACATTACACCAAAGTTGGATCAGCCTGTAGTGTGTTTTTCCACTTTAATTTTGAGTGTGACTCCAAATCCAGACCTCCATGGGTTGAAAAATTTGATTTCCATTTTTTAATTTTTGTGTGATTTTGTTGTCAGCACATTCAACTATGTAAAGAACAAAGTATTTCAGAAGAATATTTAATTAATTCAGATCTAGGATGTGTTATTTTTGTGTTCCCTTTATTTTTTTGAGCAGTGTATATTATACCGAGCAGCTGATGAGCAAATGCTTGTTTGGCGGTTGATGGGCATCTTCAGGATGATGCCTGATTATCGGCAGCACACCTCTCTGTAATCGGATATGTGCTGCCGATAATGAATTGAAAAGCTGAGGAAGTAATCTTCAATCGGCGCCCAAACTACCCGAAGTAGTAGAGATACCACTGGAGACAGATGTTATCACTGCACTCTGTTGTCTCTCTGGTAGACGGTGGTTTTCAAGAAAAAAATAAACTCTAAGGTCCCTTTCACATGAGCGAGTTTTCCGCGCGGATGCGTTGCGGGAGGTGAACGCATTGCATCCGCACGGAATCCGGACCCATTCATTTCTATGGGGCTGTTCACATGAGCGGTGATTTTCACGCATCACTTGTGCGTTGCGTGAAAATCGCAGCATGCTTCTCTTTGTGCATTTTTCACGTAACGCAAGCCCCATAGAAATGAATGGGGTTGCGTGAAAATCGCAAGCATCCGCAAGCAAGTGCGGATGCGGTGCGATTTTCACGCACGGTTGCTAGGAGACGATCGGGATGGAGACCCGATCATTCTTATTTTCCCTTATAACATGGTTATAAGGGAAAATAATAGCATTCTAAATACAGAATGCATAGTAAAACAGCGCTGGAGGGGTTAAAAAAAATAAAAAATCATTTAACTCACCTTAATCCACTTGATCGCGTAGCCCGGCATCTGCTTCTGTCCCCTTTACTGAATAGGACCTGTGGTGAGCATTCATTATAGGTCAAGGACCTGTGATGACGTCACTCCGGTCATCACATGGTACGTCACATGATCTTTTACCATGTTATAAGGGAAAATAATACCATCTACAGAACACCGATCCCAAGCAGTTCGGGTTTGGGTACCAAACATGTGCGATTTTCACGCGAGTGCAAAACGCATTACAATGTTTTGCACTCGCGCGGAAAAATCACGGGTGTTCCCGCAACGCCCGTGTGAAAGGGGCCTAAGGGTACTTTTACACTAGCGGCAAGGAACATGTCGTAGTTTTATTCCGGCCACCTCTCTGCATGTTTGCCATGCTGCCGCCAGTCAATGGGGCCGGAGCGGTAGTCCGGGGGCACGCATGCACTAGCGGCAGCACGGATCCGACAGGCTGTTCACTCGCCGGAACAGCCTGCTGGAGTTCCTTGCCGCTAGTGTGAAACTAGCCTAAGGGCTTTATTACACTTACAGATGAGCCTTAAGGCAGTTTTACACAACCTGATATCTGGGCTGATTATCGGGAACGCTCATTCCCAATAATCTGCCCATCTAAGGGTCCATTCACACATCTGTATGTGTTTAGCGGATCCGCAAAATACAGACACCGGCGATGTGCATTCCACATTTTGCGGACCGCACATCGCCGGCACTCTCATAGAAAATGCCTTTTCTTGTCTGCAATTGCGGACAAGAATAGGACCGCACATTCTGGCCCTATTGAAAATGAATGGGTACGGAACGGATGCGGACCCATTTAGCAGACATGTAAATGGACCCTAAACGTGCTGCAGATCACCCGATAAACGAATGAAACGTGAAACACCTCAATCTTCGTTCCCAGGAAGCAGATCATCCTGTCTAAACACTCTGCTGCCCAGGAGTAATGATTTTTTATGGGGACGAGCGATGGCAGCTGCAATCCCTCGTCCTCCCACTGTGGAGGTGATCACTGCATGTAAAGGCAGCAGTCTCCTTCACAGAACGAGCAGCCGACTGTCGGGAAGGAAAGCTTCCGTCCTGACAATCGGCTTCTCCTCGATGTGTAAATGCACCATTACGATTGTCTGGAAGGAAGCGTTCCTTTCTGACAGTCGGCTACTAGTTAGTGAAGGAGACTGCTGCATTTACATGCAGAGATCACCTCCACAGTATGAGGACGAGGGATTGCTGCTGCCATTGCTCATCCCCTTACAAAATCACTATTTGGCTTTGATTAGACAGCACGATCTGCCGCCTGCATAAAAGATGTGATTGGCTTGGCTCGTTCGTTGGATAATTGGTGGCACTTTTAGGCCCCTTGCAGACGAGCGTGATGCGTTCAGTGAAAAATGTTTGATTTCGCAAGCAAGTTCATTCAGTTTTGTATGGGATTGTGTTCAGTTTTTATCTCTCGCACGGGTGCAATGCAGTTTAATGCGTTTTGCACGCACGTGATATAAAACTGAAGGTATACAAACAACATCTCTTAGCAACCATCCGTGAAAAACGCATCACATCCGCACTTGCTTGTGATTTTTTACACAGCCCCATTCACTTCTATGGGGCCTGCGTTGCGTGAAAAACGCACAATATAGAACATGCTGCGATTTTTTTCCACTCGGCGCACAAGTGATGCGTGAAAACCAACGCTTATGTACACAGACCCATTGAAATTAATGGGTCCGGATTCAGTGCGGGCGCAATCTATTCACATCACGCATTGCACCCACGCGGAATACTCGCTCGTGTGAAGGGGCCTTACACAGACAGGTGATTATCTTGGCGACCCTCGACCGGATGAAGGCTACTTTCACATCAGCCTTTTGGCTTTCCAGTTTTGAGATCTGGCAGAGAATCTGAAAACCGGGCCAAAAACTGTTCAGTTTTGTCCCCGTTCATTCTCAATGGGGAGAGAACCGATCAGGGTGCATCGGTTCCGTTTTGTGTCCGGGCTGCGAAACGGAATGAAAATCAATGTAAGACAACGGTGCCGGATCCCGTTTTTTCATTACCAAACAGATCTGTCCCCCATTGACTTGGGCCTCAGGCACACAAACGTATTTTGTGTCCGTTCCGTGTTTATTTTTTTTTGCGGCTAGGATGTGGACCCATTCATTTTCAATGGGTCCGCAAAAAATGCACACAGAACACCATGTGCTGTTCGCATCCGTATGTCCGTTCTGTAGTCCCGTAAAAAGAATAGAACGTGTCCTATTCTTGTCCGTTTTAGGCAATGTTGCAATGGATCCGCAAAAAAACGGATGGCATACGGATGTCATCCGTTTTTTTGTTTGTTTTTGCAGATTGCAAAACACATATGGTCGTGTGCATGAGGCCTTACAGTGATTTTAATGCCCAATCTGTTTCTTTTCTTTTCAATACCTTTTGATTAAATGTAATGTTCTTTAGTTTTCTTCCTACATTTTTGTCTCTTTATTTGTTCAGTGGTTGAGACTTATTTTGAACCTGTTTATAACCCGTTATTTCCACCTGGCTGCAGCCACAATCCTAATATAACTCAAGGCTTGCTAGAAGTTCTCTGAAAATAAATGTCCTTGTTTGCCTCTGTAGTGTTTAGAGGGAATGTTTCATGTCAATCTCTTACTAGTTAGGGGGGAACTAAACTCTCCTTGGGGAGAGAGCACCTTAATCAGTGTGAGGAGGCTTATAGGCCATACATGCTCCTCTGCCCCTCATCCCTTCCCTCCCAGAATGCCAATCACCCCGAAACTGCTGTCTGCAGATGAGGTGCTGGCTAAGGGCTCTTTCACACTTGCGTTGTCCGGATCCGTCGTGCACTCTATTTGCCGGAGGTGCCCGCCGGATCCGGAAAAACGCAAGTGAACTGAAAGCATTTGAAGACGGATCCGTCTTCAAAATGCGTTCAGTGTTACTATGGCAGCCAGGACGCTATTAAAGTCCTGGCTGCCATAGTAGTAGTGGGGAGCGGGGGAGCGGTATACTTACCGTCCGTGCGGCTCCCGGGGCGCTCCAGAATGACGTCAGAGCGCCCCATGCGCATGGATGACGTGATCCATGCGATCACATGATCCATGCGCTTGGGGCGCCCTGACGTCACTCTGAAGCGCCCCGGGAGCCGCACGGACGGTAAGTATACTGCTCCCCCGCTCCCCACTACACTTTACCATGGCTGCCAGGACTTTAGCGTCCCGGCAGCCATGGTAACCATTCGGAAAAAGCTAAAGGTCGGATCCGGCAATGCGCCGAAACGACGTTTAGCTTAAGGCCGGATCCGGATTAATGCCTTTCAATGGGCATTAATTACGGATCCGGCCTTGCGGCAAGTATTCAGGATTTTTGGCCGGAGCAAAAAGCGCAGCATGCTGCGGTATTTTCTCCAGCCAAAAAACGTTCCTTTCCGGAACTGAAGACATCCTGATGCATCCTGAACGGATTTCTCTCCATTCAGAATGCATTAGGATAATCCTGATCAGGATTCTTCCGGCATAGAGCCCCGACGACGGAACTCTATGCCGGAAGACAAGAACGCAGGTGTGAAAGGGCCCTTACTTAATCATGTCTCAAGGCTTATTTTAAGAGCTGAACACTGACTTATAGGATAGATACATCTGGTGGCATTGGAGGCAGAGCTTGTTAAGAGCTCATTTGCTTCCCTTCCCTCCCAATCTCTTACTATACATGGTGTATACACAGCGGCAAATCTGTCAGCAACTACAACCCCCCCCCCCCCCCAAAAAAAAGGTGGAGAATACATCACCACATACCTTACATCCAGGGACATCTCCTGTCATGTAGATCTTCTCTTTCCTCTTCTCCTCCGTTAGACCGCCATGACAAATTCTTTCAGCCGCATCTCGTCTCTATAGAGTTTGTAACACAGACACGTTAGATTTCTCAGTTCTAACATCAACCTTCCCATCCTGGTGTCCCCACAGTGTCATCCTGCTGCCACCCCCAATACTGTGCCAATTGTGCCACCCAATGTCCCAAGTACTATACTGCTGAAAAAAATAGTGACCCTAATAGACATAATTGGGGTCATTTATCAAACTGGATTTCCAAAAGAGCTGTCAAAAATGAAAGGTGGAATCTGATTGGCTGCTATGGGCAACTAAGCCAGTTCTACTTGACACCAGTTTGATACATTTCCCCAAATCTCCCTATAGTGTCCACAGCAGCTATAATGTCCTCGAGAGTGCCCCCAGTAATAATAATAACACCCTATATTGTGCTCCACGTAATAATCCCTGTAAAATGTCCCCAAAAATAATAGAATTTCCCTAACACTAATCCCCCCCCCCCCATAGTAATTTTCCCCACACAGTACTTTCCACTACAATGCCCCATATAGTAGTTTTCCCCCACACTGCCCCACCACAGCCCCATATAGTAATTTGTCCCCACATAGTAATCCCTCCCTTTAATAATGGGCGTTTGGGTCGGTGTTGGGCCCGGGGCTGCCGACGTGAACGTCCCTATTATAATCCAATCCGCCACTGATGACATATAAAACATTTTTTTTTTATTCTGTGACAATGGAAGCTTTCACATTCTGGATTAAAAAAAATCTGACCCATTTAAATTTTTTTTTTTTTTTTTTCAGGGACAGAGTGGCAGTCACAAATCAGTCCTGTTTTTATGGACTTTTCAGAAATTTCTGAACGGTTAGCAAACCCTGTGCGGTACGGCACGTCATCGCTGCAGCAGTGTAAACAGAGACCAATGTGGGCTTAAAAAAAAAAAAGTAGAAGTTCTCTCCCCGTGACATGCATTTTACCAGAAGTGACCAGTCATTTCGTTTTGCAGTGTTATTTGCAGCATGTATGCGGTTTTTAGCCCTCTCTGCACTGTGGGTGGGTCTGCGCCTGACGACATTACCGCACATGTAAGTGCAGTCGCGGGTGGAGTCAACTGCCTGCTCTGCACCTGTCTCATCCTCCTCCATAGTGGACCCTGCCCGTCGCATGCGCAGTTTCTGACAGTAGCGTCGGAGTACTAGACGCCCCTCCTCCAGCTGCGTCTGATTGGTTGTTTAGTCTGTCATTCAAGCACTTGTCAGGCGGGAGAGCTGAGCTGTTACCTGATTGACTGGTCTTTACTGGGAGCAGCAGGCCTGGCATTAGTGGGAGGCTGTGTGTACATAAAATGCACATTGTAGTTACAGTATACCTAACCCTGAGCCGCCCTGGACTCGGGTGCCCGCACGCAGACAGGCACGGCAGCACCTGCCTGTATAGCTGACAGTCTGACACCTTGGCATGCCACTGGGGGGGGGGGGTCATATTACAGGGGGCCTTATAATACAGGAGTGCTTATTACTGCAGGAGGGCATTAGAACTACAGTGGGCACTGCAAGGGACGCTTATAAATACTGGGGCTACTACAGGGGGCATAACTGCTGGGGACACTATAGGGGTCTTTATTGCTACCCTATGGAGAAATCCTGCAAAAAATGATTTTCTCTGTGGGTTTTTAATCCATCGCAATGTCAATTTATGCTGCGCCTTTCTAACTATTCACTGCAAGAGTTGAAGGCAGAATAGTATCTGCTGCAGTGCTGGCAGCAATGCCACCGCAAGAACCAGCTCAGCTTAGGCGTTATTTGCGTCAGCGGTTTTGTTCCCGAATCGGTGCAGATTTTCTAACCCTATATTCTGCCGCACCAACATTTCAATCCTAAATTGTGGGGCGTTTTAAGCCAAACACTGTTGCCAAAGCTATGGGTCCATACTGCTCTTTATATGCTTTCAAATATACATGGAGATATTTATTCACACAGTCGCCTGTGCCCAGGCTCTGAGGAATCGCAGGGTCCTCTCCTGGCTTTGCTGTGTGCCCAGGCTCTGAGGAATCACAGGGTCCTCTCCTGGCTTTGCTGTGTGCCCAGGCTCTGAGGAATCGCAGGGTCCTCTCCTGGCTTTGCTGTGTGCCCAGGCTCTGAGGAATCGCAGGGTCCTCTCCTGGCTTTGCTGTGTGCCCAGGCTCTGAGGAATCACAGGGTCCTCTCCTGGCTTTGCTGTGTGCCCAGGCTCTGAGGAATCGCAGGGTCCTCTCCTGGCTTTGCTGTGTGCCCAGGCTCTGAGGAATCGCAGGGTCCTCTCCTGGCTTTGCTGTGTGCCCAGGCTCTGAGGAATCGCAGGGTCCTCTCCTGGCTTTGCTGTGTGCCCAGGCTCTGAGGAATCGCAGGGTCCTCTCCTGGCTTTGCTGTGTGCCTGGGCTCTTTAACCCTTTGTTGTGTGAATAGCCTGTGTCAAGTTGTTATCCACCATCCTGGCATCAGCTTCACATATGAGGTAAGTGTTGGCATGGTTGACGGAGCAGGAAGGAGATTTTTCCACGGCCAATTTAATCTTTCTGCTGAGTAATAATCAATTGATTAATTTTTATTTATTTTTTTTTGCACTGAAGGGAACAAGGTGTTCTGGAAAGTGTGGACATTGTGATGACTGGGGCTGTGCAAACTGTTGGTTTTTTTTCCCTGCGCATGTCCTTGTTAGGTTCTAAAGTGAACCTACTGGTTTGAAAATTTCTAAAACAAAAAAAAAAACACAAAGCACACCAAAAACCATGATTATAATGCATGCAAATCTTTATTGGGAACTAAAAACAATTCAAACCAGAACAGGAGATCCTCAACCTGGTATAGAGGGGAATCTCCACACGTGGCAAAGTCATAGGTCAAACAATTGCCGAGAATAGGCAGTTATGTCAATGGCTGTCCGTGCCGTTCCGCGGACTGCAAAACACAACGGTTGTGTGCATGAGGCCTTAGGGAGAGTAACAGACACAGATAGGTACGGATCCCACCTCTGGGTCCCGCACCTATTTCCAGAATGGGTAACTATATATATATATATATATATATATATATATATATATATATATATATATATATATATTGCTCAAAAAAATAAAGGGAACACAAAAATAACACATCCTAGATCTGAGTTAATTAAATATTCTTCTGAAATACTTTGGATTTGGAGTCACCCTCAAAATTAAAGTGGAAAAACACACTACAGGCTGATCCAACTTTGATGTAATGTCCTTAAAACAAGTCAAAATGAGGCTCAGTAGTGTGTGTGGCCTCCACTTGCCTGTATGGCCTCCCTACAACGCCTGTGCATGCTCCTGATGAGGTGGCGGACGATCTCCTGAGGGATCTCCTCCCAGACCTGGACTAAAGCATCTGCCAACTCCTGGACAGTCTGTGGTACAACGTGACGTTGGTGGATAGAGCGAGACATGATGTCCCAGATGTGCTCAATTGGATTCAGGTCTGGGGAACGGGCGGGCCAGTCCATAGCATCAATGCCTTCGTCTTGCAGGAACTGCTGACACACTTCAGCCACATGAGGTCTAGCATTGTCTTGCATTAGGAGGAACCCAGGGCCAACCGCACCAGCATATGGTCTCACAAGGGGTCTGAGGATCTCATCTCGGTACCTAATGGCAGTCAGGCTACCTCTGGCGAGCACATGGAGGGCTGTGCGGCCCTCCAAAGAAATGCCACCCCACACCATTACTGACCCAATGCCAAACCGGTCATGCTGGAGGATGTTGCAGGCAGCAGAATGTTCTTCACGGCGTCTCCAGACTCTGTCACGTCTGTCACATGTGCTCAGTGTGAACCTGCTTTCATCTGTGAAGAGCACAGGGCGCCAGTGGCGAATTTGTCAATCTTGGTGTTCTCTGGCAAATGCCAAACGTCCTGCACGGTGTTGGGCTGTAAGCACAACCCCCACCTGTGAACGTCGGGCCCTCATATCACCCTCATGGAGTCTGTTTCTGACCGTTTGAGCAGACACATGCACATTTGTGGCCTGCTGGAGGTCATTTTGCAGGGCTCTGGCAGTGCTCCTCCTGTTCCTCCTTGCACAAAGGCAGAGGTAGCGGTCCTGCTGCTGGGTTGTTGCCCTCCTACGGCCTCCTCCACGTCTCCTGATGTACTGGCCTGTCAACTGGTAGCGCCTCCATGCTCTGGACACTACGCTGACAGACACAGCAAACCTTCTTGCCACAGCTCGCATTGATGTGCCATCCTGGATAAGCTGCACTACCTGAGCCACTTGTGTGGGTTGTAGACTCCGTCTCATGCTACCACTAGAGTGAAAGCACCGCCAGCATTCAAAAGTGACCAAAACATCAGCCAGGAAGCATAGGAACTGAGAAGTGGTCTGTGATCACCACCTGCAGAACCACTTCTTTATTGGGGGTGTCTTGCTAATTGCCTATAATTTCCACCTGTTGTCTATCCCATTTTCACAACAGCATGTGAAATTGATTGTCACTCAGTGTTGCTTCCTAAGTGGACAGTTTGATTTCACAGAAGTGTGATTGACTTGGAGTTACATTGTGTTGTTTAAGTGTTCCCTTTATTTTTTTGAGCAGTGTATATCTGTTTAAAAGGGTTCCCCTAATGATACAACCCCCAGGACTCCCACCGATCAGCTCTTCGAGAAGGCATCAGGGCTCCTATGAGATCTGCTTCGGCCTTCTCGCAGCTCACCAAGCACAGCGCCGCACATTGTATAGTGGCAGTGCTTGGTATCACAACCCGGCCCCATTCACTTCTATGGGACTGAGTTGTGGCTGGGCCAGGTGACCGATGAACGTGATGTCATGTGGTTTAGGAAAAGCAGAGAGAAGGCTGCAGCATTACTGTGAGCACCAGTGCATTCGCAAACAGCTGATTGGCGGGGGTCCTGGGTGTCGGACCACCGATCTGATACTGATGACCTTTCCAGAGGATAGTTCCTCAGTATTTAAGTCTCAGAAAACCAGATAGTAATACATCCTTTTTTTCTGATTACAGATATCTTTATTCTATTACCTGAACATGATTATGGGGGCGGCCATCTTGTCTGAGCTGTCCTTAACAGCATTTAGAAATCCTTAAAGGGAGTCTGTCACCACATTTGGGCATATTAGACTGATCAAATAGTGTTATATGTGCCACCCAGAACTTAAAAACGGTACCTTTGTTGTGGAAAACGGACTTTTCTTTTAGCCAAAAATGAACTTTGAACATTATGTTAATGAGCCCTCTCAAGTGCCCAGGGCGGCGTCTCAATCCTCCGAGCCCCAGGCAGCACCTCCTCAACGGCTCATAACCCCGCCCTCCGTGTGCCTCTGCCCGCCCGTTTACTCCCCTCCTCTGTCCTTTTCCACTGCAGCTGCGCGGTCAAATTCGTAGCGGGCGCATGCGCAGTAGGTATTGCGATGCCCTGCCAGGAGCGGGCAGGGCATTGCGCATGCGCCCGTTACGAATTTGACCGCGCAGCTGCAGTGGAAAAGGACAGAGGAGGGGAGTAAACGGGCGGGCAGAGGCACACGGAGGGCGGGGTTATGAGCCGTTGAGGAGGTGCTGCCTGGGGCTCGGAGGATTGAGACGCCGCCCTGGGCACTTGAGAGGGCTCATTAACATAATGTTCAAAGTTCATTTTTGGCTAAAAGAAAAGTCCGTTTTCCACAACAAAGGTACCGTTTTTAAGTTCTGGGTGGCACATATAACACTATTTGATCAGTCTAATATGCCCAAATGTGGTGACAGACTCCCTTTAAGAAAATTGCTTTAGTGCAGCCCCATGGGCCATAGACACAATGGTCAGGAGGGGACCTCATTGACTTCTATGGGAGAGTTTTCTGGGCATGCTCTGTGACCTGTGCAGAGGTCATTGTACAAGGAAAGAATAGATAAGCTCTGATAATCGCCTATTGAGAATGGTGGATCTTGTCTTATCTATACACAGAGGTGATAACATTACAGGCAGGATTAAAATGACAGATAAGCAGATAACTGCAGTAAAGTGACCTGTACAGACCAAGAAGTGGCAAAAACTGCAGGATTTTATAGTTTTTGTTTAACTATTGTTACTGTACGCCCTGTGTATTTCTGATCACCGGCGGGCGGTGATCGGAAGCCGGTGCCTGCTCAAATCATTGAGCAGGCACCTCGGCTAAATGCGCGGTGGGATCGCCGCAAACCGCAGGTCAATTCAGACCTGCGGTTTGCGGCTTTTACCTATTGCGGGGGCGGCGGTGCCATCGGGTCCCCATGGGGCTGTAGGGGGGGACCCGATGGCATGGAAGGCAGCGCGATGCCTAAGGAAGGCATCGCGCTGCCTTCCGGTGACAAGCCTGTGAGATCCAGCCCCCTGGATCTCACAGGCCGGAAGCTGTATGAGTAATACACACAGTATTACTCATACAGCCAATGCATTCCAATACAGAAGTATTGGAATGCATTGTAAAGGATTAGACCCCCAAAAGTTCAAGTCCCAAAGTGGGACAAAAAAAAAAGTGAAAAAAATTAAGTTGAAAAAATTAAGTTTTCCCCCCCAAAAAATTAAGTTTCAAATAAAAATAAACAAAAACATCATTTTCCCCAAATAAAGTAAAAAAGAAAATTGTAAAAAATAAGGGGGGGGGGGGGAGTATACATATTGGGTATCGACTGGCTCTATAAACATATCACATGACCTAACCCCCTCAGATGAATACCGTAAAAAATAAAAACTGTTCTAAATAAACCATTTTTTTGTCACCTTACATCACAAAAAGTGTAATAGCAAGCAATCAAAAAGTCACACGCACCCCAAAATAGTGCCAATAAAACCGTCATCTCATCCCGCAAAAAATCATACCCTACCCAAGGTAATCGCCCAAAAACTGAAAAAATTATGGCTCTCAGACTATGGAAACACTAAAACATGATTATTATTTTTTTGCTTCAAAAATTAAATCATTGTGTAAAACTTACATAAATTTAAAAAGAAAAGTATACATATTAGGTATCGCCGCGTCCGTGACAACCTGGTCTATAAAAATACCACATGATCTAACCTGTCAGATGAATTAGTAATAGTAACACAATTTGGTAATCCGCATTTATCGGATTGCCATCTATGTTACCATCTATGTTACCATTGGGGGGTAGGTGTGCTGTGTGTGACCACATTGACTTTTTTGTATTATTGTATGTAGCATACACATGATTATAGGTTACTTTGGGTGAACTTACAGCTCTCCCATTATTATGCAGCTTTATACCCAATGTCTGTGACCCCCTTTTCCCTGTTAGTCCGGTATATGTGAGGGAGGTTGATTTTGGGCGCACCACCACCCCCTTTACTTTGTGCCTTTTTATGTTATATTTATTGTCATTTAATGTGTCTTTTTAATAAACTACATATATTTTATGTGTGCTCTCTTATTCTATATGGGGTTATTGTTTTGTTTTTTTTTTGGTTGGCTAACTACAGAATCGGGGCCATAAATATTGAGTTTTGTTTGGCTGTTAACCCTTGCTTTGTAAAAGTAAAAAAAAAAAATTTAAATGGAAAATCTGCCAAAAAAGGGAAATTTTGAAATTGTATCTCTATTTTCCATTATTTCTTGTGGAACACCTAAAGGGTTAACAACGTTTGTAAAATCAGTTTTGAATACCTTGAGGGTGTAGTTTCTAGAATGGGGTAATTTTTGGGTGGTTTCTATTATGTAAGCCTCGCAAAGTGACTTCAGACCTGAACTAGTCCCTAAAAATTGGGTTTTGAAAAATTTGAAGATTTGCTTCTAAACTTCTAAGCCGTGTAGTTGTAACATCCCCAAAAAATAAAATATTATTCCCAAAATGATCCAAACATGAAGTAGACATATGGGGAATGTAAAGTAATAACTATTTTTGGAGGTATTACTATGTATTATAGAAGTAGAGAAATTGAAACTTGGAAATTTGCTATTTTTTACAAATTTTTGGTAAATTTGGTAATTTTTTTTAATAAATAAAAATGATTATTTTTTATCTTCATTTTATCAGTGTCATGAAGTACAATATGTGACGAAAAAACAATCTCAGAATGGCCTGGATAAGTCAAAGCGTTTTAAAGTTATCACCACTTAAAGTGACACTGGTCAGATTTGCAAAAAATGGCCAAGTCCTTAAGGAGGACCTTTCACCGATCCTGACATTGGGAACTAAGTATCATGACATATACAGCGGCGCCCAGGGATCTCGCTGCACTTACTATGATCCCTGGGCGCCGCCGCTGTATATGTCATGATACTTAGTTCCCAATGTCAGGATCGGTGAAAGGTCCTCTTTAAGGTGAAAAAATGACCTGTGTCCTAAAGGGGTTAAGCATCTCCCCCCTGATCTCTGGAGGAGGGTGTTGTACTGGAGACTGGAATGATCTGTGACTCTTCTCTGTGAATGGACTCCCATTCATTAGAGCTGCCATAAAGCGCACACACAATCTGTACTGACTACACACGATATAAAGGAAGGAGATGTGTGGTTTCATATGGCCATTCCCATGGAAGGTTTTATAGATCAGTAAATTGCTCAAAAATTTGTATCTAATAAAAGTACAAGACATTCCCTTTAAGGGAAATCTGTTATAACGACCATGGACTATTTCTGGTGTCTGAAGTAATACAGCTAAGGAGTCCAGATTGCTGTTTTATTTTCCTAGACTGTCTGCAGTTAAGCCTGCACTTAGTACATAGACGGGAGCACTGTGCATGCGCACAGGAGGCCTCTCCATTCTGTTAGTGCAGCAGAATGGACTGAGTACCTCCGCAGCTTTGAGCACTGACAATGCGGAACAGGGGCAGTAGAAATAAAATAGAAAAAGGTGTGCACTACTACACATAAATTACTGCCAATAATATTCTACAATTGTGGTGACAGATTCCCTTTAAATGTATGTAATGGCACCTCTGAGTCATGGATGGGATCATGAATGGATGGGAGTGATGGTGTGACATTTGTAGTGAATCCAAGTACATTCTTTAGAACCTTTTAGGGAATATAATTTTTAAAGAATCGTCTCTAAATTTTCTCTCTTTCTATTCCAGATTTTGCACGACCCTAAGACGTTTCCTGTTTACCTCTGAGCTGAGACCTTTTATATGCACTTTATCACTGCCTGTGCCACCTTGCTAACCCTGAGCCATCACTGTGCCCACTGAAGGACTGGCAGCAGGAGACCCTGCGTATTTCTTGGAATGTTTCAGAAGCTCAACAGCATGTTTATGAGAGATGTCAGCAATGTCTTAATTCAGGATCCAGAACTCGGTGAAAAAGAGGATGATGAATGGATTGTGGTAGACTTTATAGGTAAGACTGTGATAGGAGACCCTCAGCTTGTCTGACCTGTTGTGTAGGGTAAGTATAGTGAACCAGATTGGATGCAGTTGTACTAACACACTAGTAAGTGATCACCTTCTGACCTCTGTAATGACCCTTTCTCACACCATGCTTCTGGCAGGTGATAATTCCTGCAGACTGCTGTAAATGTACTGTGACTGGATGTCAGCTGCAATGGTTGGAATCGGAGCTAACTGATCCTGACCATTGAACCCCTTAGGCTGAGTTCACACGGGCGAGTATTCCGCGCGGGTGCAATGCGGGAGGTGAACGCATTGCACCCGCACTGAATCTGGACCCATTCATTTCTATGGGGCTGTGCACATGAGCTGTGATTTTCACCCATCACTTATGCATTGCGTGAAAATCGCGGCATGCTCTATATTGTGCGTTTTCCACGCAACGCAGGCCCCATAGAAGTTAATGTGGCTGCGTGAAAATTGCAAGCAAGTGCGGATGCGGTGCGATTTTCACGCACGGTTGCTAGGAGACGATCGGGATGGAGACCCGATCATTATTATTTTCCCTTATAACATGGTTATAAGGGAAAATAATAGCATTCTGAATACAGAATGCATTGTACGATCGCGCTGGAGGGGTTAAAAAAATAAATAAAATAAATAAATAATTTAACTCCCCTTAATCCACTTGATCGCGCAGCCCGGCTTCTCTTCTGTCTTCATCTTAGCTGTGTGCAGGAAAAGGACCTGTGGTGACGTCACTCCGGTCATCACATGATCCATCACCATGGTAAAAGATCATGTGATGACCGGAGTGATGTCACCACAGGTCCTTTTCCTGCACACAGCTAAGATGAAGACAGAAGAGATGCCAGGCTGCGCGATCAAGTGGATTAAGGCGAGTTAAATAATGTGAAAAAATGTGAAGAAGTTCGGGTTTGGGTACCAAACATGCCGATTTTTCTCACACGCGTGCAAAACGCATTACAATGTTTTGCACTCGCGCGGAAAAATCGCGCATGTTCCCGCAACGCACCCACACCTTTTCCCGCAACGCCCGTGGGAACTCAGCCTTAGGGTGCTTTCACACTTGCGGCAGAGGATTCAGGCATGCGGTTCCATCGCCTGAACTGCCTGCCGGATCCGGCAATCATGACAAACGGATGGCATTCGTCTGACAAATGCATAGAAATACCGGCTCCGTCTCTCCGGTGTCAACCGAATAAACGAATCCGGTATTTTTTATTTATTCCGTTTTGCCGGAACACTTAATTCCGGATCCGGCACTAATACATTTCAATGGAAATGAATGCCGTATCAGGTGTTCAGGATTTTGGCTGGAGAGAAAACTTCAGCATGCTGCAGTATTTTCTCTGGGCCAAAAAACGTAAGCGGGACTGAACTGATGCATCCTGAACGGATTGCTCTCCATTCAGAATGCATTAGGATAAAACTGACCCATTCATTCTCTATGGGGACTGAATGGATCTTCTGGTCTGCAGCTCCGGAAAAAAATAGAGCATGTCCTATTCTTGTCCGCAATTGCAGACAAGAATAGGGATCTCTATGGGGGTGCCGGCCGGGTGTATTGCGGATCCACAATGCACCACGGAACGGACGTGTGAATGGACCGTATACGGAACCATTCATTTCAATGGATCCGCAAAAAAAAAACTTAAGGTACTCCGTATGCCTTCTGTTTCTGCATTTCCGTTTTTCCGTTCGAAGATAGAACATGTCCTATTATTGTCTGCATAACTGACAAGGCTAGTACTGTTCTATCAGGGGCCAGCTGTTCCGTTCCGCAAAAAACTGAATGCACACGGACGTCATCCGTATTTTTTGCAGATCCCTTTTTTGCAGACCGCAAAATACTGAAACAGCCATACGGTCGTGTGCAAGAGGCCTAACAGTTATACATTGTGGGGCACATTTATGAGCCCCAATGAGCCACTTTGTTATCCAAAATGGTGCCTTTTAGAAATACGTGTCGTCCTACACAAAAATAAACCCTGCTACGTTGATGAAAGAACTGAACCGTTATCATGAATTTTGGAGATGATAAAAAGAAAAAATGATCCACATGCGTAAGTCCTATTGGGGTATATGGATGACGTGGAGGTGTGTACCCTGCTCAGGCCTCGTCTTCATCCTCCAAAGCAAAGGGCCACTCCGGTGGATTCAGATCAATCATGTATGTAAACAAGCCATGCGTCTAGCTCTAGAATAGGATTCCATGCAAACATCTGCCAGCTAAAAAGTTTATTAAAAAGTGTAGTCCAAATGTGGCAAGACTTGAAAGTACTCTAATGCTTCTTTTAGGGTACTTTCACCCTAGGTGCGGCACCTGAGGGGTTAATTGTGCGGATCACAGCCCCTTGTAAGAGATCGGGTGCTGCCAGGCAGCAGGGGGCAGTCATGTACACAGTTCTTAGTATATTCCAACTTGAAGCGTCCCCATCACTATGGGAACACCTCTGTTAGAACATACTGTCGGATCTGAGTTTTCACGAAGTGAAAACTCAGATCTGAAAAAGCTTTTATGCAGACGGATCTGCGGATCCGTCTGTGTGAAAGTAGCCTACGGACACGGATCACGGACGACAATCTTGTGTGCATCCGTGTTTTTTCACTGACCCATTGACTTGAATGGGTCCGTGAACCGTTGTCTGTCAAAAAAATAGGACAGGTCTTATTTTTTTGACGGACAGGACAGCGGATCACGGACGCGGATGAACAACGGTGCATTTTCCGATGGTATATTCTAACATAGAGGCGTTCCCATGGTGATGGGGACGCTTCAAGTTAAAATATACCATCGGATTGGAGAAAACTCCGATCCGATGGTATAATAGGGACTCCTGACTTTACATTGAAAGTCAATGGGGGACGGATCCGTTTGCAATTGCACCATATTGTGTCAACGTCAAACAGATCCGTCCCCATTGACTTGCATTGTAAAGTCAGGACGGATCCGTTTGGCTCCGCACGGCCAGGCGGACACCAAAACGACTTTTTTTTTTTACTTTCCTTCATGTCTGGTGATCCTCCAAAAATCACGGAACAACGGAACCCCGTTTTGCGGACCGTGAAAAAATACTGTCGTGTGCATGAGGCCTAAGTCTTAACGGATCCGCTTCCGGAAAAAAAAAGATATCCGTTTGCAGACGGATTTCCGGATCCGGCAGGCAGTTCCGGCAACGCAACTGTCTGCCGGATTCTAACAACGCTAGTGTGGAAGTACCCTGATCCGTTGCAAATACTTCCAGTGCAACAGGAGTTACGGAAACTTAAAGGGGCTTCCCATGAATAAATACTATACAACTTTTATAGTCTTTTTGGAATCATTTTTAAAAAATGCCTCTGCGTGTAGAAATTCCTGTGGCAAACTTGTTATGGTGTGATTTATGAAAAAATAAAAAAAATAACAAAGTCACCGCTTTATCTACACGCAGGATGTTCCATGTGATCTAATCAACCCCTTTAATCAAGCATCCTCAGAATATTATTTTTACGTTCACGCCCTAACGTAAGGTTTCTTTCTCTTTTTTTTTTTGTTTTTTGTTCCCTCTTGTTCCGTTTCCATTGCAGTTAATAACTGCACTACAGAACCAGAAGAAGCCTCTACCTTTGAAGAAATCGACTACGCAAATGAAGAACCCTTCATGAATTATGCACCAGGTGCCTTTGAACAGTTTGAAGATACGATTGACTCTTGTTACGTCCATTTCGAACCGTGTCCTTTGGAGGAGAGTTGGTTTGTCACTCCCCCGCCATGTTTTACCGCCGGAGAGTTGGCCACTATGGAGGTGGGGATGAGCCCATTGGAGAACCTTCTCATTGAACACCCGAGCATGTCTGTCTATGGTGTGCACAATCTTTGCAGTAAGCCGACCAGCACAATGGATTCAGAAAGCCACAACTCAAGTTCTTTAAGGCAAGATATATATCGACAAAAGGTTCTCCTTTGGAGATGGGTGCTTTCCTGCTGGTTTTATTACCCTTTGGTATCGACTGAGGGTAAAAATACAAAGAATTTGATCTGTTTTCACTGTAGCCGCAGGCCTGATCAGTCTTCATAGGGCTTACCTGGAGGAATATAATTAATTTTGAGGGAATCGAGCTTCGGGTCATAGATCCGAAGTCTATTTCATTCTAACACTTCGTTTTAATGCTATACAGGGAACCGTCTCTTTGTAAAGCATTAAACTGTATTGTCTCCACTGAGGCAAAACTTGTTTCATCCAAAGTCGCCCGAGACTTCGATGAATGAATTCGGCATTCATTTCTATATCTTTAAAAGCATTTTCAAATTCAGAATCAGAAGTCTAGTTTGGGACCGGCTGGTTCCTCGGTACCAAACCTGACTTCGGATTGCTAATTTGAGATGTTTTTAACCCCTTCCCGACACCTACTGTGGATGCCCCAGTGACACTGAAAACCATGGAAGAAGAAAAAAAAAATTGGTGTCCTCCAAAAGGCCTTTCAATAATCTCCTGGGGGACATATTATGTGCCAAAAATGAATTAAAATAGAAGTAAAAAAATAATAATAAAATATACAAATAAAAATTATTATTATTTTTAAATGCAGTCACTAACAGAAACCGTCACCATAGTCGCCCCTTTTGCACAAATCTATATATGTTACATATGAAAATGATCGTCCTAAAATAGTCAGTTTTAATATTTAAGAAATCTATAATTAAAGAAAATATATACTTTTTAATAATAATTAGCGGTTTTCCTCCAAATTAAGCTTAAAAAAGGGGAAAAAAATCTCTAAGAAAACATTCAGTGTCAAGTTAAAAAAAATAAATCGCTAAAATTATTTTGGTAGTCGGACAAATAAAAAGGCTACGGTCACTGAACCACCACGTGCACAAAATCACAAGTTGCCTGGACATTCAGGCCTTTTTGGGCCCGGTCATGAAAGGGTTAAAGATGCAGAAATGAAAACTGAATTCATTCACCGAAGTCTCGCACAACTTCAGATGAAGTGAACTTTGCCTCAACTGAGACAATACATTTTATTGCTGTACGGAGACAGGTCTCAGACAGCATCAAAAACAAAGTGTTAGAGCGAATCGAAGCACTAAATATAATTCACTTTCTTTGAGAAAAAGGAAATCCAGAAGTCTAAGTATCAGCCGAAGCCTGGTCGCTGTGCAGAGCATACTGTAATCTTCCAGGTTGACTTTTAGCAGTTGTGGCCTCTTGTCCTAAAGAGGTTTTCTAGGATTTTACCATCGATAGCCATTCCTTCACTTTAATGGGAGCTGTGCTGCAGTAACTACCTCTGTCCTGTACACCGTGGATGGAGCGGTGTAGTTATGGCTTCTGGCTCTGGAGCTACTGCAGATAAGTTGATTGGGGGTGCAGGTCAGATATTGATGGCCTACCCTGAGGATAAGGCCGCATGCACACGGCCGTTGAGCGGCCGTGGCCGTATTGCTGGTAGGCAATCCACGACTGCCGGCAGTGTGCACCCCGCATCACAAATGCGGACCCATTCACTTGGAACGGAGTCACGGAACACCGGAAGCACTACGGAGTGCTTCCGTGGGGTTTCTTTCCATTGTTCCACACCGCAAAAAAATATGACATGTCATATGTTTTTGCGGTGCGGACAGACCACGGACCCATTCAAGTCCAATGGGTCCGGCCCGCTGCACGGATGTTGCCCGTGAATTGTGGTCTCCAATGCACGGAACAGCTGCACAACGCCTGTGTGCATGCGGCCTAAGCCATCAATAGTAAAATCCTGGTTGACCCTTTTTAAAGAAGTATTCCCGTTGTAACAACTGATCCTCTTTCTATATCCTTTTTGATCCACTATGCATGTCCTCCACTCTTAGACTGCTGGAGATAGCAAAACAATTGTAATCGGCTATCTCTGATAACTCCATAGACCTGAACAGACCAGTAGTGTGCATGCGTGTCCACAACCCCATTCAAATGTGGAAACGTGGACTTGTTCTCGTGATAGGTGGGTCCCAGCAGTCTAACCCCTGCCGATCACTCACTTATCAGACAGAAAATAAGTTGTTGCGATGGGAGAACCCCATTTAGTGTTTGGCCAAAACCACTGACGGGTGAAGTGAATAACTTTCTCTCGTGACAATGACAACCTCTAAGGGGTGGGATATATTAGACAGCAAGTGAGCGGTCACTTCTTGATGTTGATTTGTTGGAAACCGTGTAAGGATCTGAGCGACTTTAACAAAAATTGAATTGTGATGGATAGACAACTGGATCAGAGTCATCTCCAAAATGGCAAATCTTGTGGGGTGGAGAATGCAGTGGTTGGAACCTACCAAAAGTAGTTCAAGGAGGGACAACCAGTGACCAGGTCATGGGCTTCCTGTTCTCATGAAGGCTAGCCCGTCTAGCCTATAACATAGAATAGTTACTGTAGTGCTGAACAGTCCCTGCAGACTGTGATAGAAAGATGTCCGAACACCTAGCATCACAGCTCGCTGCAGACCGGTCAGGTGCCTCTGCTGACCCTGTCCACTGCCAAATACACCTACAAAGGGGATGTGAGCACCAGAACTGAACCGTAGAGTAAAAGGTGACCTAGTCACACTTTGGTTTGTGGAACGTGACAGAGTTCAAGGTCACATCTCTTGACATACAGCACTTAACCCCTTAAGGACACAGCCTTATTTCACCTTAAGGACCAGGCCATTTTTGCAAATCTGACCACTGTCAGATGCCGTACCGGTACGTCATGTGTCCTGAAGAGGTTAAAGGGGTTGGCCCATCTCGCACGTTGGTGACATATTGCTAGGATATGCCACCAATGTCTGATAGCTGTGAGTCCCAAGTACTGACTCTGCTATTTCTGTCAGCTCCTTAGAAGTGAATGGAACAGTTGGTGCTCTTGCGTGGTGCGCTTCCCATTTATCCCTATTGGACTTCCGAAAATAGCCGCCTGCGCCACTCGTCTATTTTAGGCAATCCCATAGAAATTAATGGAGGGTGGCTGTGCGTGCACAGTCTGCACTCGTTCACTTTGTGAGCTCCGTTCTAGAAATAGGTGTGGGTCCCACCTCTCACACCAATCGGACATTGGTGGCGTATCCTAGCGAGAAACCCTTTAAATGAGCTCCTGTTAACATATTGGTGCTAGATACCACAGAACACGATGAGGTATTGTGGCGTTCATTCCTCTATGGGTCAAAGAGGCTTTGGTAGCATGAGGGGTTTACATAATGTTAATGTAATACTATGGCTGATCAAATTTTGGGGGGTGGGGTGGGGGTGTCCCGGGCAGCATTTGACCCACATAGAACCTGTACATGAAAACAGTTCTCGGCAAAGCACTTGACGTAGCAGTTCAATTTAAAAAAAAAAAAAAAAAGTATTCATTTGTTCCAGGCTTTGGGTGGTTATTGCCATAACTTTTACATTAAATTTTTTTATTTATTTTTTCTTAAATATTTTCCAGGTTGGATCCAGGTCATAAAAGCGTCGCTCAGCATGTACGTTGTTACGTTGCAACCCTTTCTGCTCGCGCAGCTTGTCTGGACCTGACAAAGACAATTCAACTCTCCAAATTGTCAAAGCACCAAATGGAGAGATCTCTTCTTAACCGAAAGAGCCTTAGACGCCAAAACCACATTCGAGGATGCCACTCGCGCCAGGTCAAGCACAGCGGGAGGATTGTTCACCAGCCTTGCCAGCGTCGGTACAATTATTAAGAGAATGCCTGATGGTTTCCTTCCTTTCCTCCAGCCCACAAATGATTTCCCCTCCTCTGGAGTCCATGTTATGTAGTGTGGGAGCACGGGTCTCCAGTGAGTGCACGCAGATCTCGGTGCAGCGTCTTTTGTAGCTTTTTTTTTTTTTTTCCCCTCGTTTCTTTTTTCCTTTTTCTTTCTCGTCTTACATTTCAAATTAAATTAACACCATGTCAGTAAAGATGGATAGTTACAATCTACTCAAAAAAAATCTAATCGGGTTGAGAATCATTTTTATTTTTTATTTTTGCCGTTGGCACCATCACGTTGGCATGGTTAGGCCCAAGCTATACTTGGGGTTGACTGTCACACTGCCACTCCTGCAACTTGAGCACGAATACTAACTGTGGTCTCCCAAAAATGTCATTATGCAACTAGAAGACTATATAACCTGGTCTGAGCCACGGCCATCCTCTTGGCAGGAAACCAAAAATATGCATTTTAATATGTAGAGGAAAAAAAATGAAAACTTGTACTGTCTTCTCTCTGGTAAATGAAGAGGGCTGCATTACACCTCCCATTATGGAGATGTAACCAATACCAGCGAAGAATGGTTTTCAGGCTTCCACCGATGACCAAACTGTTAATTCTGAAACCACCATGGCATTTTTTTTAATCATTTTTATTTCTAAACTTTTGGCTTTTTACTTGTTGGGCATTGCATAGGAATCCATATGTAGCAATGAGATGTAAGGTATTCTAAAACGAAGACATTACTTTGGCTTTTTTTTTTTTTTTTTTACTACTTGTGACTGTTTACTAACTTTGTTATTTTATGACTGCTTATTTTATGTCTGCCCTCAACTGGTAAGGGCATTTAGCAGGTGCGGATGATATCCCATGTGCTGGACTTTGATGGGTGAACAGAGCAATTTATCAAAGACCTGCGTTTTATGCCAGTCTTTAATATCCCCCTTGCACCTCCGGAGGATGCGCTTAATTTCTGATGAGGCACTGGGCTTATCCTAAATTAGGTGCATCCTCTGTCAGTCCATGCACCTAAACTGAAACCTACGCCTGCTCATAGCTGACATAGATTTCAGTCATGTATGCCAGAAAACTGGTGTAAAACTATGATAAATGTGCTGGGGCCCTGCACCACATGCCACTCCCGCCATGCCCCGTGCAGTGACATTTCAAAAGTTGCAAATGTTTTTTTTTTTTTTTTTGTTGTTTTTAAACCAGAAAACTGGCATAAGGGGTGTGTGACAAATTCCCCCCCCCCCCCATATTGATGCAGATTGTCCAGGAACGGCTGGCAGACAAAGCTTCTCTCCGTTGTGCCCCACTATTCTTATTAACTCTTCATGAGCATATTGTACATGCACTTGTTTAAAGGGACACTTCCATAAGATAGGGTTTTTTTGTTTGTTTGTTTTTATTAATCTGAATAGCCATAAAAAAATGTGGCTACTTTTTTTTTATTTTTGCCACTACTGTGCCATTTGAAAATTAAATACAAAATACTGTCCTCCTGCAGCAGTCAGCACAGAGCTAAAAGTCCTGCAGGGAACAACAGAATAATGTTAGTTTTTGACTCTGCGGCAGAGATGGGTATATCTGCACGGTAATCCTCGTAGTTAGGCCTCATGCACACGACCGTTGTTTTTTGCGTCCGCAAATTGTGCGTCCGCTAAAAAAAACGGATGCGGCATCAGTTTTTTTTTTGGAGGATCCGATTTTTTTTCCACAGATCCCTTGTAATAAATGCCTAACCTTGTCCGCAAATGTGAAAAAAGTAGGACATGCACTATTTTTTTGCTGAAGGGAAACGCGGACAACGGAGGCGGAACACAAACTGATGAACTATCAGGATTTTTTTGCTGACCCATTAAAATGAATGGGTCCCCATCCTATCCGCAGAAAAAACGGAACGGAGGCCGAGAAAAACAACTGTCGTGTGCATGAGGCCTTAGTAGGTGGAGGAGTGGAATGGCTGACAGAATGACGGCTTCTATTGCTAGGACTTAATGAACATGGAAACAGGAGTAATGCATCGATCAGTATAATCCATGACTGGGATAACATGGGGGGAGGTGTGGTGCTCTCACTCCTCCCTGGTCTGATGGAGAAAGGCAAGTGAGACTCTCTGCTATGCTAAGGGTTAAATACAGCCCCACTCCTGTCCAGGGGTTGTGCCTGTTAGTGTAGCTCCGCTCCATTGTGAATGGGGGTGAGCTGTAATACCACACACAACCTGTTGATGGGTGTGGTGCTGTTTTTGGAACAAGGTATCTATCTTTAGTCCTGGACACCCCCTTTAAAAAAAACAAACAAACACCCACCCATTTAAAAAACAAACAAAAAAGAAAATACGTTGAATAGTCGATGGAAGCGTCCCTTTAAAGTGAACCAGTCTCATGATGGGTGCACATAAGGCCATGCCATTTAAGTGTTAACAGGACCTATGTGAATAATTTAAAGGGACTATGACCTGATTTATAGTACTTAGTACATGCTCGCAGTTTTATAGTATCCTTTAAAGCAGGGATGCCCAACCTGCAGCCCTCCAGTTGTTTCAAAACTACAACTCCCACCATGCCTATGCTGTATGCAGTCGAGGCGTGCTGGGAGTTGTAGTTTTGCAAAAGCGGGAGGGCTGCAGGTTTGGGCATCCCTGCTTTAAAGCCATTCTATGAGAGACCTTCATTCTGCATGGTAACTTGTGGAGTATAATGACCAGTGCAAGAGGGCATCACACCCCAGTAGAAACCAGTATGAGTGTTTCATCAGATTCACGCTGACTTCTTCTATCGGAGTGCAGTTACTGGCAGCCGTGGCCTTGCCGTCACTATGGGTCACACTTCTTGTAACGGTTTGCCAGACCGTATCTCTTGTCAACCCTGGTCCGACTCATGCCGAGTTTTAGCTTCTTTAAGTACCAATTGCCTTTTAGTAGCCTTATGCAGTTAGTGGTCTCTGGGGGCACAGGCGCCTCCCTGGAGTTCACTGAAACGTACTAAACCAATATTATAACTGTTTTAGGTCATTTGGGAAAATATATACGGTATATTTTCTCTGTCAATGATCTACTTGATCCATTTTGTAATTGTTCCTCTGTGTCTACATTGATAATGGATTAAATATGTATATGTCATACAATATTGCAAAAGGAAAACAAAAGTGGCATTTCCTTCACTCATTGCCTTACTACTTGTGTAGCCATTGGCATCATGTGCACATAAGAATGGAGGCAAAGTATTTTGTCGTTGAGGGAGAATTCCCACAAAGGACAGTATGTATGGGCTTAGGCCATTACAGGGGTGTTCTGGATCCCCTAGAAATAATAGATCAGTGGGCGTCCCCGGGGTAAGACCTCCGCTGAGAAAGATTGCCACCCAATATGAACAGAGTGACGGATCAAGCATGTGCACGACTACTCAATTCATCTCTATGGGACCTGCCAGAAATAGAGTACAGCACTCGGCTACCTCCAGCAGTCCCATAGAGATGAATGGAGCGGCAGTGCACGCGCTCGACCTGCTGCTCCGTCAGGACATGGGAATGGGCTCCCTGTTCCTGGGATCAGCGGGGGTTCCATAGGTTAGACCCCCAATGATCATCTCATTATCACTTATCCCATTTAATTTGGGGTCTTTTGCATGCAGCCGTCCTGACCTCAGTAATTGCCCCCACAATGACCAGTGCCGTGGGTGTCGTGAATCTAATACTAAACTCTACTGTTGTACCTGACGGTGACTGTGCTGTATAGGCACTGTGGTGTATAAGGTGGCCATACACGTCGAGTGAACTTTAAGATTTTGGAGTCCCCAGCTGAACATCTAAAGTACATGGGGGAGTCCTGACGCCTTCCCCTTCCCCCAAAATGAGAACACCTGCTGAGCTTGTGGGGGTTCGGGAGGGATAGCGGTCAGAGGAATGGTACTGTCCTGTGGCTACCTGCGGTGTATGGCCGCCTTTAGGTACGCTGGACAGTAGGGTAATTTAAACAGCAGAAAATGGTCACCTGAAACTTAGCGCTTCAGGTTCTCGTTCAGGTGTGCCAAAACACTGACGCTACAGTCATGCAGCTGTGGTGTGTGTGTGATCCCACGCTTGGGTCTCATGCCCGTCTATTCCCAAATACCCCACAATATGGTGGCAACGCTTGCAGAGTCTGCATTAGAAATAGATTGCAGCATGCTGTGTATCGGACACAGTTTTCTCGTAAAAGCAGCGATTTTCCAAGCGCTGTGTTCAATGGGACCTCACGCAGAACGCGGCATACAATACGGTTGTGTTATGAAAGCGCTTGTGTGCATGAGGCCTTAGTCTTACGGCTTGTTGAGCGCATAACTCCCAGCGAGCCGCAGACCTTTCACCAAGGCAAGTCGTTCCAGAGATGAAGGGTTTATAAAGTGTCCCAGTATTAGAAGAATAGGAAGGTGTTGTATTTATGGTTCTTTCTTTATATGTCCTATATACTTTATGATATTCCTAGCGGCGTCCTGTAATATGCAGTTGTGTGCACTCCAGCTGTTGGGAAACTACGACTCTCAGCATGCCCCGACAGTGGCAGACAATCAAAGCATGCTGGGAGTTGCAGCTTCAAAACAGTTGGAAGGCACCGATGTAGATGAATCTCTGTCCGTGTGCATTGGTATCTGGTCGTGGGAATAAAGGGTCTGCAGGAAATGCATGTGCGGTCAGGTATGTAGGCAACATCATTGTTGTTGGTCTTCAGAAATATATATAATATAATTTTTTTTTATTAAAGGGGTTGTGCACGTTTGGGGGGAGGGGGGGTGTTTCTGGGCAGACCAATGCAGGGAAGCATACCTACCTGCTTCCTGACGCTGGCACACGGCTCTGCACTGCTGGATGTAAACCAATTGCCACATGTCGCAAGGGGAGCAGGTCTGCGCTGCAGTCAGTGATTGGCTGCGGCGGCATCAATTCAGAAGTTTACATTCAGGGACCCAAGCAGGGCAGCAGAGGCCGGAGATCTATAGGCCTACATACCATGGTCCTCTAACATAAATGTTAATGGTAGGATTGCGGAATTGGCCATACACGTATGATGGCCGTGGGCTTATAGAGCACCTGTCCGCCCGATGAAGGCCTCAGTGGGAGGAGAGGGAAGCAAGGCACTGCCAGAGGCTTCTGACAGAGGCTTATTTCCTAGGAGAATCTAACATCCTCACTCCTTCCCTACATCGGCCTCTGGACGGTCAGGAGGCTCCCGCTCTGATATGGATCAACGGGATGGTTATAATCTATGGAGGAAGAAGGTAATGGCGCCAATAGAAGGATCTGCCGCTTGATTCGGGGAGGAAATCTTAGTGAAAGATAGAGAATTATGCAAACTAGTGCAAGGGGAAATGAAGCAGCGACTGATGGCAGCCAGACTCCCGATATATACTGCTGCGGGGCGAGGAGTCTGATATGAAGGGGATATCTGTTACTAGTCCCTTCTCCATGATGTTGCTGCCATAAATATGGCTGACTTTCCGGGATGAGCCTTGTTCTTGGCTTGTCATTGTTGCCAGTACCAACCAATCACAGCACAGCTTTAATTATTTTTTTGTAGTGCTGTTGAATCCTAAAAGCTGCGCTGTGATTGGTTGATATGATTTTACAGTTTGACGTTTCTTTATATACCCCAATTCCAGATCCTTGTCGTCAGTTACTATGTCTATAATATTGTTTTATTTTCGGAACTGTTCTCAGGGTTAAAGGAGTTTTCCAGACTAAATTACTGATGACTTATCCATAGGGTAAGTCATCGATATCAGATCAGTGAGGGTCCGACACCCCACCGATCTGATCTGCTGCCACCTGTAGCCGTGGTGGTAGTTCTTGGGGACTGCAGCTCTGCTCCTGTTCAAATGAATGGGAGCTGCACCGCAGTACCTAGAAGTGGCCACTACACAGTGTATGGCGCTGTGGTGTGACAGCTGGTCCTATGGATAGGTGATCAATACCTCGGTCCAGAAAAACCTTTTTTTAAAGTAATTCAGCCGAACATATGAATAAGTTAGTACTTAATGTAAGATGAGAACCTATAACGTGTGTGTTTTTTTTGTTCTTTAATAGTTTTATAACTTTTTTTTAATTTTGTTTAATCCCTTTAATTTTTATTTTTTTTACTATTATTAATGATGTTTGTGTTCCCCCTTACCTTTCATAAACCATGCCACAGTCGGGTCCTTCCTTTTTGGATAGAAAGTTGGCAGCAGTACAGTTGGCCATGCATATGGGGACTATTTTCTGTGCATTGGGTCCTTCTGCCCGTCTCCCGATAGCAGAGGTTGGGGCAATGTAAGGAATTGTGCATGTTGGGTTTTGATATGCCTGATCCTTGTTCTCTCGGGAGAGAAGCCTCTGCGGGAGGTGCATTTTTATTATTATTTTTTATTTATTTTTTTGCTTTTCCTGTTGAAATAATGAGGCTTTTCTCAGCCAAGTATGCATGTATGGTGGCGTCAAATGAAACCTAACGATTAAATGAGCGTTGGACTGCCAACTGCGGGTCCTTTTACACAGGCAGATATTGTGCCCGGTAACTAGCATTGATAGCTTTGTCTGCAGTGGTTACCTGCATTTACAGCCATTGCAATGTATAGGGACAAACGATCGCCTCCATACAGTGTGCTTGTTATCAGCTGTGTACATGGAGCAATGTGCTGCCTGCATAAATGACCCCATTGAGCAGCTGATGACCGGTTTATGGTGTGATGTCTACATAGATAGCAGCTTGGGTAGGGAGGCATCCCGTACTGTGGGCACTCCAAGATGGTCAGTCCTGCCCAAAGTCAGTGCTATAGATGGACTATTAATCGCTCTTCTGTGAGTGTTTATTACACGGTTTGTGCTGTACTAAGGCCTATTGCATAACAAGTGTCTTGTACTTGAAATGAATTTGTGATGACCACTGGCACCACGTACGGAGTCACTATATCCCTATTATGTCTATAAATGCAATACGTTTATGTTGTATTTTTAGGTTATGTATTTGTTTCTATGCTTAGAATATATTGAAATTACCTTGTAGCTGTATTTTGCGGAGTTCAAATGTGGTGTAAGGTCAGTGAGCATGTGCTTTATACCCCAGGTTATCACTATACAGAGCAGATCTGCTCACCAGACAGTGCTGTATAGTGGCTTCCATGAATACACTGAAATATATATATATATATATATATATATATATATATATATATATATTCATAGCACCTTTATGAGATGCTGTGTGAATTTGGAAAGGGACTGGTCCCTTAAAGGGACTGGTCACCTGGCTTTGGGACCACTTGCCCTGCTGGGGTTTAGGATGCCAAACCTGCTCGTAGTAAGCCATCCGTCACAAAGGATTTGTAAATTAAATTCAAACTTACCAGGAGAAGAGTCCTGGACTCTTCAGCAGTATTCAAATTGTGCTGACGAAGCCAAGGACCTTTTGCTTTACTGTGACTGTGCTCCATGCCGCTGGTGTAGAGTCCTGGACTCTTCACCTGGCAAGTTTGAATTTCATTTACTATTCTTTACAGGAGGTGGATGGGTTTGCTATGGGCAGGTTTGGGACTGTAAACACTGGCTCAATAATGAGATGCTGGTGGTTTACTGGTCACAAACCAGATGATGGTTCTCTGGAATTTGTATATTAATGACCTATACTCGTTATAGGTCATGAATATGAGACCGGTGGGGGCCGACTCCTGGGACCACTGTCGATCAGCTGTTTGAGGAGGCATCAGTGGTCCTGTGAGTGCCGTGGCCTTCTCGCAGCTTTTCCTAGGCCTGTGACATCACTGTCATTGGTGGTCACATGGCCTAAGCACTGCTCAGTCCCATTCAAATGAGGCTGAGCTGCAGTACCAAGCACAGCCACTATACAATGTACAGCCCTGTGCTGCAGGAAGGCCGCGGCACTCCCGAGAGCGCTGCTGCTTCCTTAAACAGCTGATCGATGGGGGTCCCGGGAGTTGTACCCCTCCGATCTCATAGGTCATCAATATGTAAATCACAGAGAACCGCTTTAAGGTGCATCATCTTTGGTTTTATCTAACTTGAACTATATCTTAAAAGTATATTCACTTTTTATAATATGATATATCTATATCACAGTAGGCACCTAAATATAAGCATACCAAATCATAAAACTACCGTCTGACTTGTATGGGAGAGTGCCCGGTCGGAGGAGCTGTGCTGTCCCTATTACCTACTGTGTTCACTGCCTCTAGCTGTAGGGTGGGTTCACACGTGGCGGATATGTGCCATCATGGCAGATCTACAGCGTTATACACCACCAACAAAGTGGATGAGCGTTTACGAAATCTCATCCACACGTGGAGTACAAAATCCACTGTGTAAATTGACCTGCGGTGAGGACTTGAAATCTGCAGCATGTCAATTTTATTCTACTGATCTCCCCTGTGGATTTCGTCCTTTTCAATTGAGACTGTGAAATCCACAGCCATCTTTGTGGCAGGAACCACATGTACGATTTGTTGCGTTTTATTTTAAACATGGATTTGCAGCAGACCTTTCTACATCCCATATGGACCCTTACAATACAAGCATTGCCTGTCACTGTAATCCGGCCCTCCGGTGAGGAGATGACTGCTGCCTTTCAGTGTCCACTGCGCAACCTGAAAAATGACATGAAGTGTTAGCTTTCTGTAAAGGATTAAGCTACTTTGACACTTACGTCGTTAATTCCGGTATCGAGATCTGGCAGAGGATCTAAATACCGGAATTAAATGGATCCATTTTGATTTTGCACATCAGGATGCATCCGTTCCGTTAGGATGCGGTTGTGTGAAATCAAAACAGAAAAAAGCGGATCTGTCAGTAAATACATTGAAAGTCAATGGGGGACAGATCCGGCTTTTTAGGCTCTTTAAAAAAACTGATCTGTCATCATTGACTTGCATTGTTTTCAGTGACAGCTCAGTTTTTTCTGTTTATGACCGGACACAAAACGGCAGCTTGAATGCTGGTGGAACAGAAGACATTCTGATGCATCCTGAACAGATCTTTCCATTCAGAATGCATGGGGACTAAATGGAAACGTTTATTTTCCGGTATTGAGATCCTCTGCCGGATCTAAATACCAGAAAATAACAACGCAAGTCTGAAATAGGCCTTAGTCTATGTCGGCGTATAGATTACAAAATATTATATTATATATGTTTTCACAACCACTATTGGATTAGGGGAGAAAACACCAAAAATGTAAAGAACAGACTTAACATACACTTGATTTAAGACAATAATTTATTTTCTTTGCCTATGAATGCAGGCGTATCAATAGGGGCGAGGATAGATGGTTACTAGAGATGAGCGAATTTCATATTTTGAAGTTGGTTCACACTTCGTTTGGTGGTAAAATGTGAATTGTGTTATGGATTCCGTTACCACGGACCATAACGCAATTCTATAACGGAATGCATAATGGAATGCCTTTAGAGGCATTCAGTTATTCATTCCGTCATAATAGAAGTCTGTGGCCTTCATAACTGATAGGTTCGTCCGATCCGTCCATCCGGGAGAGGACTCCCCTGCATAATGGAAACGGGACGGATCCGTTTTGTAGCCCATAGACTTTTATTATGACGGAATGCCTCTAAAGCATTCCGTCATAGAAGTGCGTTATGGTCCACGGTAACAGAATCCATAACGCAATTCTGCTTTTACCACCAACGAAGCTTGAACGAATTTCATAAGCGGAAATTCGCTCATCTCTAATAGTTACCATAAAATGATCTATTTTCCAGCGCAGGTTGCTGATGCGATCTAGAAGTGCATCGTCTTGCTGATCTTAATGAGAATCTGTAGCGATCGTCAGTAATTGAGTCACAGTAGGGTGTCGAGACAGTTCAGCCGGCTCCTCTCTGAATGGAGAGCGATTCTATAGAGCAGACTGCCCGGCATACATTTCCAAGCAGATGGCAGCGAGGGGAGGAACAAAAAACATCTGCACCGAAAATGAGGCTTTCAAATGAGACATGGGTGCTAAAATCAGACCCCATTTACTGACTTCTGCAGCCAGAAATTTGTGTGCCGTTTGCTGATACAATTTTTACATTTATTTTATTGCCTATTAAAGGGATATTCCAGTTGTGGAAAGTTATTCCCATTATTGTTCCAGTGGTAGGGCCCCCACCAATCTAATAGTTCTAAAACTTCTCACAGCCGGAAGACCCCTTTAAAGGGTGGCTGTGGGAATGTGAGAATCGCTTGTGAACTCGGACTCTGCAAATTTATCAGAATGGCTCCCAAAGAACTCGCTAGATGTGTCCTTGTGTCACGCTCACAGCTGATCTACTGAATACCAATATTTAGTGCTAACACGGTAAAACAAGGCACATTTTACATCTCCAGTTTACTATGCCTCATTTTTCTATAAAGAAGGGTCTAATACGCATAATAAATTTTGGCAAATGCCCCTTTTTTTAAAAATTTTTAAATGTGCTAAACTTCAACCTTTTTTTTGCTTTTTGCTCCGTGTGTTCTCCCACAATTTGTGTCAAATATGTCTGATTTTGGAAAAAATTTCTCCAGCTCCCCATCCTCCACCTCCTCCTCCATATCTTTAATTTTGGTTCTCCGCGGTCGCCTCCATCATGGGACATCAGACTTGTGTATGACACCTGCCATCTGTCAGTGACATTGTAATGAATCCTGCATTGCTAATGAGCTGAACATCCTAGGTGGCTGGGCGG
Organism: Bufo bufo; assembly: GCF_905171765.1. Classification (NCBI taxonomy): domain Eukaryota; kingdom Metazoa; phylum Chordata; class Amphibia; order Anura; family Bufonidae; genus Bufo; species Bufo bufo. Next base: position 72,518,914 of record NC_053393.1, read on the forward strand.
GAAGACCTGACAGCTGTCCGAGCCGCACAGACCCTCTATACATGCTATTACCGTGCAGGCGTCCATTGTGCTTTCTATATTAACCCCTTCCTTGCTAGTTGTGGCTACACCCTTTAGAAAAAATTGTGGCCTGTAAATGCGTTACGCGGTAAATTGTTTTTGCTGCAGATTTTGAGCCGTTGCATTATTTTATAATACAATATATTCCTTGTAAGCTGAGGTTTCAGGATGGAGAGGCTGATTACTGTCAGGAAGCCTCAGGACTCGTCCAGTGTGGGCGAACGCACATAAAATCTGCGCCAATATGTGCAAAGTCTAACAGGTGCAGTTTTGCCGCAGATCTCACTCTTCCATTGATCAGGGCGAAATCCGTAGCTAAAATAGCAAACCTAATTGACATGCTGCAGATTTGGAAATCTGCACGGCAGGTCAACTGCCACACAGAAATAATCCGCAAAGTGTAACCTGAGGTTTGTGTCATACACTTGGCTGGAACTGTACTACGCTGCGTTTTTTTTTCTGCACAGGAATCCACACCGAAAAGCCACACTTATTCCGCAGGGTGTGCAGGTGGCCTTCAAGTAGTTTCAGCATAGACACTGGTGACGTGTCTCTAGGATATACCGCCAAGGTACAGTTAGTGCCATTCTCCTGCAAGTTGTGGTATAAAAACTGCTCTGCTTGGCTTTCTTCAGTGGCCACAGTCGGCCCATTAAAGTCATTGACAAAATGGAAATTTTCATAGTGTCACTGTTATTTCCTTTAAGCAATCAGTGGGGGCTACAGCAGTAGGACCCCTGCCAGTTGGACATTGCTGGCATATCTTAACAATATGCCATCAGGGTCTGTTCTGAGACTCCCCCTTTAAAGGGCATCTGTCAGCAGATTTGTACCTATGACACTGTCTGACCTGTTACATGTGCACTTGGCAGCTGAAGGCGTCTGTGTTGGTCCCTTGTTCATATGTGCCCGCATTGCTGAGAAATATGATGTTTTATTATATGCAAATGAGCCTCTAGGAGCAACAGGGGCGTTGCCGTTACACCTAGAGGCTCTCCTCTCTCTGCAACTGCCGCATCCTCTGCACTTTGACAGGACCAGGTGTGATCACGTTTACACAGTCTGGTCCTGTCAAAGTGCAGAGGGAGGAGCAGTTGCAGAGAGAGCAGAGCCTCTAGGTGTAACGGCAACGCCCCTGTTGCTCCTAGAGGCTCATTTGCATATATAAAAAACATTATTTTTCTCAGCAGTGCGGAGACATATGAACATGGGACCAACACAGATGCCTTCAGCTGCCAAGTGCACATGTAACAGGTCAGACAGTGTCATAGGGACAAATCTGCTGACAGATGCCCTTTAAAGGGTTTGCAGAAACCTGTGAAAAATAGAGGAATTTTAAAAAGTTCTATTACACTATACAGTTCCTGTGTAGACGCGAGGCCTCGGTGACGTAACCTGCTGCGTCCACAGTGAATAATTCGTGCAGGACATTCCCCAGCCCGACAGCAAGCGGCAGAGAGAACTGAATTTTCATGGTAACTAATATGTGTTTTTATTTTTTGCAATAAATTTAGCAGTCCGTAACTTTGAGCTTTGATTTGTTTTACGTTCTGTGTTTTTATGTAGAGATTTATAAGTGCTTTGTCTAACATTGTTAGTTTTGCATGTTGAAGTGTTTTTTATTATGGGTATTTTATGGGATCGCATACGGGGCAGTCCTAATTCAGAAAGCATAGCATTCGCACAAAGCATTGACTGCTCCTCTTAGAAGCGTTATTGGGGTAGCAATTTAATAGTCTACCCACTTAGGCCGCGATCACATCTGCGGCAAGCTGATCCGGCACAAATGCTGCGGCCGGACCAAGAACCGTTGCATGCAATGTTTTTTTGCCAGCAGGCATTCATGCCGGAAAGCAGCCGGACCCCATTATAGTCAATGGCGATCCGGCGGTGAACTATAGAATCTGGCAATGCCAGATCTGGCGAAATCCAGCAGGCTGCTCTCCGTCAGAACAGCCTGCTGGATGTGCTGCCGGAGAGGTGAATGAAGGCTTACTGCTGCGCCATACTTTCTGTGATAACTTGCCTTCGCTTTAAACAAGGCGCTGTAGGTCCAGCTTCACATGACCTTGTTAGGGTATTATTTGTGTTCGCAACATGTAACACCAGCGTGCTAGTTTATTTTATAGGTGAGAGGGGAATAAGCTAGTGTCCGTGCCCTCTAGCAGAAGAAAGGATCAGGCTTGTTGATATCAAACAGGCCTGATCCTTCTTTTTATTTTTTGTGTGGCCTTTGCCATAGGGGACAGGAGGGTCCTATACACAAGAGGTGGTTGCTCCATCTTGCCAAAATCGTCAGGTTCAGATAACCTTGATCTCAAGTATATGGCCAGCTTTAACCCTTGTGTTGGTTTCATGGAACCGCTGGTGTCTGACAATTGCGCCCGTAAATGCGGCCCATACGAAAATCCATTCAGGGGTTACTAAACGTATGTAATTGCTCAGGTCTCTGGTTAGGTATGCAACAAGTAACATGTTATCTGAACTTGTACGGAATAGCAGAAAATGAACGCGTCGCTGGCTTTTCTTGTTACAATTATTTATTCTTTATTTACACCTTTTGTACTTCTTTTTTTTTGGTAGCATTTTGATAATTCAGAATAGTATGGAAGGTAAGATATATTAATATTTCATATTCTCCATTTTAAGGCGTTTTTATTCGGTCTGCTACTTTTTTTATTAATGTACTATGTCTTAGATTTCTTACTATCTTGTTAAGAGAGTATATAAGAAACTCACAAAGAACCAGGAGTTTAGCGATTTGAAAGGGACACACGACGGACCCATTCATTTCTAGGAGTCCTAAAAAATAAAATAAAAAAACTGAACAGACACTGATGTCATCCTTGTGTCTGTTCTGCAACAAGATAGAACATGTCCTATTGGCTGCAAAATGTGGACCACAGACCCATTGAAGTCAATGGGTCTGCAAAAAAATAAATAAAGACGCAACACGGATGTCATCTGTGTGAACCACAAAACGGATAGGTCATGTGCATCAGGCCTTAGGCTACATTCACACATTTAAAAATGGTTGAACTGTCAATTTCACGTGTTTCTTACAGTTGTCACAATAGATCTGCAAAAAAACAGATCTAACACTGAGGTCATCCGTATTTTTTGCGGACTGCAAAATGCATACGGTGGTGTGAATGTAGCCTTAAACTGCCATCATACAGTTATTTTCATGTGAATGTAGCATTATCCTGACCCAATTTGGATTTTCAGGCCTGTAAATGGTTTTATTGGAAATAAACTACTGTCTAAGGCTGCTTTCACACAGCCATGTGTGAATAAGGGCTCCGTGCCTGTGCTGCGGACCCCAAATTGCAGTCCGCAATGCAGGGGCAGCCGCATGCGGATCACAGACCCATTCACTTGAATTGGGTCCACAGTCTGCACCGCAAAAAGTAGTGCATGCACTACTATTTTGCGGTGCGGAGGCACGGCCAGAAACACCACGGAAGCACTCTGTAGTGCTTCCGCACCGCATCTCCTGGTTTGCAGACCCATTCAAGGGAACGGGTCCGCACACGTGATGCGGGCTGCACACGGCCAGTTCCCCGTGTATTGAGGACCGGCCGTATGCGGGTCGCAATACAGCCACGGCGGGGCAACGGCGTATGCATGAGCCCTAAGGGTGCAGTCACACTCTGCGGGTTTTGTTGCAGAAATCCATGTTTGCCGCTTCATTCAAATGAATGGAACTGATTTTCAGTCGTGGAAATTTCTGCAATGAAATCAGCAACATGTGAAGGCGCCCTAATGCACATAATATCTACATGCATTTCTGTGCAGACTTGTGTGCGTTTCTGCAGCATATCCGCATCAAAATCCGCAATTTCTAACAGTGGTTTTTGGTGTGGATTTGATGAGATTTTGCTGCAGATCTCATCCTTCCATTGAAAAAAGTGAAATCCACATAATTGGCATGCTGCAGGTAAATTTCAGCACAGAAAAAAAAATCTGCAAAGTGTACATGAGGTTTGTTATCTCGTACACCTTGCTGGTACTGTAATACGTGTGCAGGCGCCCTGACCGTTCCCGCCTGACTGTGGGTCGACTGTCCCATACTCAAAATGATGCTGTGAGTACAGGACCCAAGGGTCCAGCTGGCGCTCACAGAACCATTTGATATAGTAAGCTTGGGTCAGACCAGCCATGGTCAGCCTGGGAAATTTGGTAGTCACATGGACCATGTTTCATGGACCACACACTGCCCTATGAAAGCAGCCTGTGTGCCGTTCTCTTCCTGCTGCACTAAGGCTCTGTTCACACTTGTGTTTCCCTTTTTGTTGGGGTTTCTGGTACTTTTGATGCCAAGAACAGCACAGTCTTTAGAGATATTGTTGCTGTTCAAGAAACCTGCTGAACCTCATTTATTAGCCATGGAGGTCCATCAGGATTCATCAGTAGCTGTCCGAATAGGTATCTGACCTAGTTGCCATTGCCCCCATTAAAAATAAAATGCCATGACACTAGTGTGAACAGGGCCTGACGGGGAACATCTATGTGATCTGATCACTTTAACCAAGAGTAGGCCCTGTGGGCACCTGCATGTGGTCAGCTCTTGGTGGATGGTGGTGGGATCTTGGGTGTGGCCAGTTCTACTTACCGGAGGATATTTGTTGTTACAGATGGTTATGTGCTGTTTTTGCATTTCCATATGTTGGTTTCACTAACCTGACTGTTTGTTATTAGTAAGATATTTTTGGATTTTTATAATCTCATTACCTGCAATAACTTGAAGATACAAAAGGGACATTTCCAAGAATGTGTGTAAGTGTGTTTTGTATACATGCAACTATGCATAGACGGCAGCTTTGTTTTTGAGCCACATCCTCTTGAACGGTTTGGTTGTGTTTTTATTTTTTATTTTTTGGGGTGGAGTGATTGTATGGTTCTGTGAGTATATAAAAAAAAAAAAGTTAAATAAAAATACAGCACTTTGCCAAATAAAGTGTGTAGCATAATATAAACTAACACAAAAAATGTACAGTGCGTTTGTCTGTGTTCAACTTGATGAGTGTTATTTTTATGTAAACCTTATGTAAAATAAAATATTGTATGACTGATTGGCTTAGTCCTCTTTATTTGCACTACTGAAATACTCCCGTCAGGAGGAAACCTATAGTATAGGGTACCTCCGGTTTGCATGCGGATACACAGTGGCAGCTGTCGCCTCCAGGATTGGGATTGCAGGGGCATTGTAGTGTAGCAGTGTTCCCTTAGAAATTAATGGGGGTCGCATGTGTGCACCCCCTGAATCTCAAAAAAAACCACTGCTAGACTTTTCGCAATTCAGGGGTCGCAGTTGTGGCACACAAGCAACTCGTGCTGCAACCCCATTCATTTCTAAGGAAACACCTCTACAGTGACGCCCTGCGATCCTGGCCACAACCACCAAAAGTGATGGTCCAGGAGCAAGCAGTCAGTTGCTAGTACAGCTGCACAATGCTGCATAAGCCTCTCCTGCATAGGATTTCAGCTTTGTACAGTTTCCTAGGAAATAGGAGACCGTCGACAACCTCATTGGAGGTACCCTTTAGGCCGGTCCCTTTTTTTTTTTTTTTCTTTTTTTTTTTTTTTATGTGGCCAGATGTTAATGTCTATACTGAATTCTACTGACAACACATTTTATTTGGGGAGGTTGACTAAACACAGCATGCGCTAGGTATGGTGCATTTCTCTCATACGCTCCCATCTCTATAGGAGTTGGAGAAAAAAAAAGTTTAAAAAACAGCTGTTTAAAATATAAAGAATTTAAAAAAGCTGAAACTGCATTAAAAAAGTAAAAGGCGCCTTTTCATAAATGAAGTGCATCCTCCTGCGGTGTGAGGGATGTCAAAGACCGGCATACAACTTTTGTCCTTTAATCAAAGACTACCTGTTGTGAAGATAGGCCATCAATATGAAAATCCTGGACAACCCCTTTAAAAGTAGTTTTCCAACTAGTCACATGTATTATCACCTATCATGTAGACTGGTAAATGTTGGATTTGTGGAGGGGCCAGTTGCTGATCCCCCTAATCGTTACTAGAATAGGGGACCTCAACATTACTTTTTGGACGGCTGTAGTGAGGAATCATGTGGAGTGGTGGCCGAGCATGGAGATATGAAAACATCCGAGCAGCCCATAGACATGGACTGAATGACTGGTCGTGCTACATACAACTCTTCACTGCAGCCACGGGAGGAGGAAAGAAGGTCCCCTCTTCAAAGGGGCCCCAGTATGTATTCATGTCTCCTATACACTCACCTAAAGAATTATTAGCACCAACAACCATGCCACGCTCAAAATTGCTTAAATCACCTTTCTTTCCCATTCTGACATTCAGTTTGGAGTTCAGGAGATTGACCAGGACCACCCCCCTAAATGCATTGAAGCAACTGCCATGTGATTGGTTGACTAGATAATTGCATTAATGAGAAATAGAACAGGTGTTCCTAATAATTCTTTAGGTGAGTGTATAGTGCCAATGTATTCCACAGTGCTGTACAGAGTTAGCACACACTCAGTCCCTGTCCGCAGTCTAAGGGTCCATTCACACATGCAACTATTTTGCGGATTCACAAAACACAGACACCGGCCATGTGCGTTCCGCATTTTGCCATCACCATAATACAAATGCCTTTACTTGTCCATGGCTGCGGACAAGAATAGGACATGTTCTATATTATTTTATTTTTTTTGTGCTGTCCGCATCTTTTGCGGCCCGTTGAAAATGAATGGGTCCACAACCGTTCTGCAGAACGGATGCGAACCCATTTTGCGGACGTGTAAATGAACCCTAAAAGTCCCTTTACACGGGATGCTATTACAGCAAATAGCCAGGATGGTTCGGTGGCACCTGCTCATCGCTAAGGAGCGTTACTATGAATGCTTGTTAGCAATAATCTGTGTAATTCTCGGCCCGTGTAAAGGGCCCTTAAGTTTTCTATCTAGATATAGGATAATTTGATAAGCTGATTGACTTCCTATCAGTAGATTTTTGTAGTAATAGGAAGAAATAAGAACCCGGCAGAGTTGGATTTCTTGCAATTCAGGGGTCACAGTTGCTGCACTTATGCGACTCGCACTGTGAGCCATTGGATTTCTATGGGATCACCACTACACTGATACCCGTGGGATCCTGGCCAGCTGTACTCCAACAGTACTAGCCACTAGCCATATGCTAAAGTGGCAAGACAGATAATAAAACCTAAAAGTATCTTGGTTATCAAAAATGCTAGCCTAAAGAAAGCAGAACCATTGCTGACAAATTCCTCACCCTTTGGCTGAATGCACACGACCGTTGTGTGTTTTGCGGTCCGCAAATCGCAGATGGCGTCCGTGCGCGTTCCGCAATTTGCGGAACGGCACGGACAGCCTTTAATATAATTGCCTATTCTTGTCCGCAAGAATAGGACATGTTATTTTGCGGAGCCACGGAACAGAGCAACGGATGCGGACAGCACACTTGAGTGCTGTCCGCATCTTTTGCGGCCCCATTGAAGTGAATGGGTCCACTTGCTATCAATGTATAAAAACCCTCATACACCTTTTAGTGTATTGTCAGCTGAACCCAGTTTTCAGCCGGACTGGACAACAATCTATTGTGTATGGCGAGCTCCCGACAGACTTTATTTTTTATTTTATTTTCACCTAATCCCTTTGTCCCCCCCCCCCCCCCGGAGATGAGGCTTTCTCCTCTCTCCCCTTTGAAAATGAATACACAACCTTTTGAGCCCAGCATGTATGTGTATGGGGGGAGCCAGGAGAGATTTAAATGGGAATACCCCTTTAAATTGTTGCTGGTTTACCTGTAAACTTGCAGGCCTTGACATCCTGCACCAGTGAAGCTGTGTGCATGAAGGCCCAAGGAGTTGGGCTAGGGTTATACAGTGACTTGTGGTCCTGCAACATTAAACAGGTTGTAAAGTGTCAGGATATTGATTGCCTGTGTAACACCCCAGAGTTGTGTTACGAAACTTTTACCCTGCTACAACCTGTTAAGAGCATCTACATTGTCATCTGATGTAATTTCACATAATATCCTTACAAATGTGCATTCTAAGCTATGTAAATGTGTATTGCTGTAATTTTCGTGTTCACCAGCAGGTGGCAGCAATGTGTTAACAGAGACTTAAGCCAGTTTAGTGTTTCTGAGCTGGAATAGTATATTCCAGTTCATCTCCCCCATCTGTGAGAAGAGTGGATTATTCCATATCCTGCCTCATGGGTGGGGAAGGAAGTTAGTTAGTGTGCCAGCCACCCCAGCTAGGGGAAGTCTGTGCGAGTAGGAGCTCCCAGATATAGGGATCCAAATCCAGGATCTTGTTTCGGCTGAGACAATTGATCATCATCCCCAGCCTGAGCCTTGCAGCCTCAGCTGGAAGAAAGCAAGCAGCCACCTCCAGTTACAGGAAGAAGCATACCCTGAGACAATAACTGTGAGTCAAAGTCCAGAGACCAGGAGAAGCCATATTCCTCCTCAGCAAGTCAGTCCCCAAGACAGCAGAAGATAGTCAGCGCAGAAGCCAAATTTCTGCCACACATTGCCAATACCTGCTGGGACCAAAGACTATTGCTGTACCTTGCTTGGATGAAAGCTACAACTAGTAAAGACAAGTTTGAACTTTACCTAAGGTCTGGATCTCAGTTACTGCTGCAAATTCCTCAATTACTCCTACTAGCACAGCACTCATTTTATTGCAAGTGAGCCAGGATCCAGGAGTCCAACCGTACCCAGGTAGGAGACACCGTTGACACCATTACCACTACAATACAGAGGACATTACACCACTCTGGCATTCCTAACCTGGTACGTGAGTTACAACACCTTAAAGGGCCCTGTGTTAGTACCCTGTGCACTCTGCAATTGGCGTCACAAACAAAACTATAGACTATTGAACCCATATCCTGACCCACTGCATAATTTGGTGTCTGTGTAACTGCACCCACGGTCCGGCTCATTTCACTTGTCCTCAGAATAGGTCATCAATATCAACTACAGATTGGCGTGGTATTAAAGAGCAGGAAGTGCTCAACCCCATATGCAGTGGGGCAGATCCTGCACTTGTGGTCCGCTGCTAATGGCAATCCCCAACAAAAAATGCACACAATGGAGGATGCCCGAAGCAGACCACAAGTACCACAATAGACATCCTACACAGGATAGCAAATGTGTGGATGTGATAAACAATAAAACAAAATAACAAGAACTTTTACAAAGACAGGTGCACTCTGCGGTCTTACTAAACCCTCATACTGATGTTAAATTTGAGAGATTAGCCAATTAGGTCATCAATATCAGATCAGTGGGGGTCCGACTCCTGGCACTCCCGCCGATCAGCTGTTTGAAGAGGATGAAGCGCTTGTTCGTCTTCTTCAGTGCTTGCCTGCATGCTGTGTCGACTGTAGCAGCGGTGCAGTGTACCGTATTTTTCGACCTATAAGAGGCACTTGTCAATACGACACAAGATATTAAAGGAGGAAAATAAGAAAAAAAAAAAGTCATTAGACCTCTCCATCAATGTTAGGGCTCATTCATACGACCGTCGTTTAGTTCCACATCCGAGCCGCATTCACTTCAATGGAGCCACAAAAGATGCGGACAGCACTCAGTGTGCTGTCTGCATCCTTTGCTCCGTTCCGTAGCCCCGCAAAAATTTCCGTTTTGCGGACAAAGCATTTCTATAAAGGGCCGTCCAGTCCATTCCGCAAACTGCGGAAGGCACACGGACGGCATCCATGTTTTGTGGATCTGCAATTTGAGGACCGCTAAATACGGCATGTTCATGTGAACAAGCCCTTACTCAGACCTCAGCTCAGAATCTCAATGTTAATGAGGCCCCAGCTCAGACTCCCATACAAACCTCAGATAAGACAAAAAAAAAAAAAAAATCACATTTAGGGCTCATGCATACGACCATATGGCTTTTTCAGTGTTTTGCAGGCCGTTTTTAACGGAGCCGTTTTTTGTTTCAGTAGTGTTTCCGCCATTCTGTTTTTCCGTATGGCATATACAGTCGTGGCCAAAAGTTTTGAGAATGACAAAAATATTGGAAATTGGAAAAGTTGCTGCTTAAGTTTTTATAATAGCAATTTGCATATACTCCAGAATGTTATGAAGAGTAATCAGATGAATTGCATAGTCCTTCTTTGCCATGAAAATTAACTTAATCCCCAAAAAAAACTTTCCACTGCATTTCATTGCTGTCATTAAAGGACCTGCTGAGATCATTTCAGTAATCGTCTTGTTAACTCAGGTGAGAATGTTGACGAGCACAAGGCTGGAGATCATTATGTCAGGCTGATTGGGTTAAAATGGCAGACTTGACATGTTAAAAGGAGGGCGATGCTTGAAATCATTGTTCTTCCATTGTTAACCATGGTGACCTGCAAAGAAACGCGTGCAGCCATCATTGCGTTGCATAAAAATGGCTTCACAGGCAAGGATATTGTGGCTACTAAGATTGCACCTCAATCAACAATTTATAGGATCATCAAGAACTTCAAGGAAAGAGGTTCAATTCTTGTTAAGAAGGCTTCAGGGCTTCCAAGAAAGTCCAGCAAGCACCAGGATCGTCTCCTAAAGAGGATTCAGCTGCAGGATCGGAGTGCCACCAGTGCAGAGCTTGCTCAGGAATGCCAGCAGGCAGGTGTGAGCGCATCTGCACGCACAGTGAGGCGAAGACTTTTGGAAGATGGCCTGGTGTCAAGAAGCGCAGCAAAGAAGCCACTTCTCTCCAAAAAAAACATCAGGGACAGTTTGATCTTCTGCAAAAAGTATGGTGAATGGACTGCTGAGGACTGGGGCAAAGTCATATTCTCCGATGAAGCCTCTTTCCGATTGTTTGGGGCATCTGTAAAAAGGCTTGTCCGGAGAAGAAAAGGTGAGCGCTACCATCAGTCCTGTGTCATGCCAACAGTAAAGCATCCTGAGACCATTCATGTGTGGGGTTGCTTCTCATCCAAGGGCGTGGGCTCACTCACAATTTTGCCCAAAAACACAGCCATGAATAAAGAATGGTACCAAAACACCCTCCAACAGCAACTTCTTCCAACAACAGTTTGGTGAAGAACAATGCATTTTCCAGCAGGATGGAGCACTGTGCCATAAGGCAAAAGTGATAACTAAGTGGCTCGGGGACCAAAACGTTGACATTTTGGGTCCATGGCCTGGAAACTCCCCAGATCCTAATCCCATTGAGAACTTGTGGTCAATCCTCAAGAGGCGGGTGGACAAACAAAAACCCACTAATTCTGACAAACTCCAAGAAGTGATTATGAAAGAATGGGTTGCTATCAGTCAGGAATTGGCCCAGGAGTTGATTGAGAGCATGCCCAGTCGAATTGCAGAGGTCCTGAAAAAGAAGGGCCAACACTGCAAATACTGACTCTTTGCATAAGGCCTCATGCACACGACCGTATTTTTTTGCGGTCCGCAAAACGGGGTTCCGTTTTTCCGTGATCCGTGACCGTTTTTTCGTCCGTGGGTCTTCCTTGATTTTTGGAGGATCCACGGACATGAAAAAAAAGTCGTTTTGGTGTCCGCCTGGCCGTGCGGAGCCAAACGGATCCGTCCTATATTACAATGCAAGTCAATGGGGACGGATCCGTTTGACGTTGACACAATATGGTGCAATTTCAAACGGATCCGTCCCCCATTGACTTTCAATGTAAAGTCAGGAGTTAATATACCATCGGATCGGAGTTTTCTCCAATCCGATGGTATATTTTAACTTGAAGCGTCCCCATCACCATAGAAACGCCTCTATGTTAGAATATACCGTCGGATTTGAGTTACATCGTGAAACTCAAATCCGACAGTATATTCTAACACAGAGGCGTTCCCATGGTGATGGGGACGCATCAGGTTAGAATATACTAAAAGAACTGTGTACATGACTGCCCCCTGCTGCCTGGCAGGTGCTGCCAGGCAGCAGGGGGCAGCCCCCCCCCTGTAGTTAACATATTGGTGGCCAGTGTGGCCGGCCCCCCCCCTCCCTCCCCTGTAGTTAACTCATTGGTGGCCAGTGCGGCCGGCCCCCCCTCCCTCCCCTGTAGTTAACTCATTGGTGGCCAGTGGCCCCCCCCTCCCTCCCCTGTAGTTAACTCGTTGGTGGCCAGTGGCCCCCCCCTCCCTCCCCTGTAGTTAACTCGTTGGTGGCCAGTGGGCCTTCTCCCCTCCCTCCCCCTCCTAATTAAAATATCCCCCCTATCATTGGTAGCAGCGGAGTGTACCGATCAGAGTCCCAGTTTAATCGCTGGGGCTCCGATCGGTAACCATGGCAACCAGGACGCTACTGCAGTCCCGGTTGCCATGGTTACTTAGCAATTTGTAGAACCGTTATACTTACCTGCGAGCTGCGATGTCTGCGTCCGGCCGGGAGCTCCTCCTACTGGCAAGTGACAGGTCATGTCACTTACCAGTAGGAGGAGCTCCCGGCCGGATGCAGACATCGCAGCTGCAGTAGCGTCCTGGTTGCCATGGTTACCGATCGGAGCCCCAGCGATTAAACTGGGACTCTGATCGGTACACTCCGCTGCCACCAATGATAGGGGGGAGATTTTAATTAGGAGGGGGAGGGAGGGGAGAAGGCCCACTGGCCACCAACGATTTAACTACAGGGGAGGGAGGGGGGGGCCCACTGGCCACCAACGAGTTAACTACAGGGGAGGGAGGGGGGCCCACTGGCCACCAATGAGTTAACTACAGGAAAGGGAGGGGGGGCGGCCGCACTGGCCACCAATGTGTTAACTACAAGGGGGGGGCTGCCCCCTGCTGCCTGGCAGCACCTGCCAGGCAGCAGGGGACAGTCATGTACACAGTTCTTTTAGTATATTCTAACCTGAAGCGTCCCCATCACCATGGGAACGCCTCTGTGTTAGAATATACTGTCGGTTCTGAAAACTCCGCTATGAAAAAGCTTTTATGCAGACGGATCTTCGGATCCGTCTGTATAAAAACTAACCTACGGCCACGGATCACGGACACGGATGCCAATCTTGTGTGCATCCGTGTTCTTTCACGGACCCATTGACTTGAATGGGTCCGTGAACCGTTGGCCGTGAAAAAAATAGGACAGGTCATATTTTTTTCACGGCCAGGAAACATGGATCATGGATGCGGATGCAAAACGGTGCATTTTCCGATTTTTCCACGGACCCATTGAAAGTCAATGGGTCCGCGAAAAAAAAACGGAAAACGGCACAACGGCCACGGATGCACACAACGGTCGTGTGCATGAGGCCTAAATGTTATGTAATTGTCGATAAAAGCCTTTGAAACGTATGAAGTGCGTGTAATTATATTTCACTACATCACAGAAACAACTGAAACAAAGATCTAAAAGCAGTTTAGCAGCAAACTTTGTGGAAACTAATATTTGTGTCATTCTCAACTTTTGGCCACGACTGTACATTATACAGTAATTGCATAGATAAAATTGGGATGGGCATAAAATTTCGTTCCGCGGCTCTGCAGAAAAGATAGAGCATTTTCTATTATGGTTGCGGCCATGTGTGGTCCTCAAATTACAGAACGCACACGGCCGGTATCCGTGTTTTACAGATCCGCAAAGCACTACGGCCGTCTGAATGGGCCTTAAAGGTCATCAATACCATGACACAGCAAAACCCCTCTAGGCCACCTGCACACGTTGCGGAATATGTGCGTTTTTTCCAGCAAACCGTATAAGATTACACAAATCTCATGTACACTTTGCAGATTTTTTTTCTGTGTGGAAATTGACCTGCGGTGTGGATTTCAAAATCTGCAGCATGTCCATTACATTTATTGGTTTTAACTGTGCATTTCACCCTTTCCAATGGTAGGGTGAGATCTGTGGCAAAACAGCATCAAATCTGCGAAAAAAACCTCTGTAAGACATTGTGGATTTTGGTGCGGATATGCTGGAGAAACGCACAGAAATCCGAACGGAAGTCTTGTGTGCGTTCACCCACACTTGTGTGCAGGTGGCCTTTAAAACTTCAAACATTACTCATACCTAAAGCTTATGAATGTTGGCAGAAATCGAAGGGCTCATTCACATGACCTTATAGTCACCCTGCCCGTGTTGTGGACCGCAAATGGTGGTCCGCAATACACGGGCACCGCCTGTGTGAATCCCGTTTTGTGTTGCAGACCCATTAACTTGAATGGGTCTGCGATCTGCAAAAGACAGGACATGTCCTATCTTTTGCGGTGCAGAGACACAGACCCAAAAGCTCACTGAAGCACATCTGAGCGTTTCAATGGGCTTCCGATCCGTGCCTCCGCTCCGCAAAAGATACGACATGTCCTATCTTTTGTTGTATTTTGCGGATCGCAATACGGGCACCACAGCCGTACGGTTGTTTGAATGAGCCCTAACAGCAATGTGACCACACTCACTATCATTAAGGGCTTTTGCATTCAACTCTTTGCAGTTTTGCGTATCCGCCAAACACTGATACTGGCCGTGTGCATTCTGTATTTTGCGGAACAGAACAGCCGGCCCCTAATAGATCAGTCTATGGCCTCTTTCACACGGGCGTCACGTGTGAGGGCCGGATAGGATAGGATGCGGGTGCGTCGCGGGAAAATGTGTGATTTTTCTGCGCGAGTGTAAAGCGGTTTAATGCGTTTTGCACGTGCGTGAGAAAGATCGGCATGTTTGGTACCCGGACCCGGACTTCTTCACAGAAGTTCGGGTTTGGTGTTCTGCAGATTTTATTATTTTCCCTTATAACATGGTTATAAGGGAAAATAATAGCATTCTTAATACAGAATGCTTAGTAAAATAGGGATGGAGGGGTTAAAAAAAAAAAAAAAGTTAAAATATTAAACTCGCATCATCCACTTGTTCGCGCAGCCCGGTTTCTCTTCTTTCTTCTTCTTTGATGACCTGGGAGGAAAAGGACCTTTGGTGACATCACTTGCGCTCATTACATGGTCCATCACCATGGTGATGGACCATGTGATGACCGCAGTGACTTCACCAAAGGTCCTTTTCCTCCCAGGTCATCAAAGAAGAAGAAAGAAGAGAAACCGGGCTGCGCGAACAAGTGGATGAGGTGAGTTTAATTTTATTAAAATTTTTCCCCTATTTTACTAAGCATTGTGTATTAAGAATTCCTTATAACCATGTTATAAGGGAAAATAATAAAGATCGGGTTCCCCATCCCGATCGTCACCTAGCAACCGTGCGTGAAAATCGCACCGCATCCGCACTTGCTTGCGGATGCTTGCGATTTTCACGCAGCCCCATTCACTTCTATGGGGCCTGCATTGCGTGAAAAACGCACAATATAGAGCATGCTGCGATTTTCACGCAACGCACGTGTTGCGTGAAAATCACCGCTCATGTGCACAGCCCCATAGAAATGAAAGGGTCAGGATTCAGTGCGGGTGCAATGCGTTCGCCTCACGCATTGCACCCGCGCGGAAAACTCGCCCGTGTGAAAGAGGCCTAATACTTGTTCATAAAACGGACAATATTAAAACCTGTTCTATTTTTTTGAAGAACGGCCATGTGGACATACGGAAATGGAATGCACACAGAGTAAATTCTTTTTTTTCTGCAGACCCATTGAAGTGAATGTGCTGCAAATAAATAAAAAATGTGCATGAGCCCTGATTGTGGAGTAGTAGTATGGCAGTGCAATCGCATGCGCCATCTAGTTCTAAGGCCTAGCTCTGTGCGCCCCTGTACAGTAATAAGTGATATTCTTCCATAGCTATGCCACGACCTGCGTGTGTACCCATATGAAATCTGAGCATATAGCGGTACAGTAGGCCCTCTTGCATGTCCATGGGTGCGGTGTTACAGCCCCGTACAACTCTGAGGACTTAACATTTCTATAGTATATCATCTGCACATGGCAGCGCTGTGTTCTTTTATATTTTTCAGGTGAATACCGCTTTGCGTGTGTAACCAAACAAACCTTTCACCCGTCCTACAGCTTGGAGCCATGATTGCATAAGGTAAGACGTGAGAGCTGAGCTACACCGTGCGGCTGATGCATTTGTATTGTCTCCTGATGGAGCCATGTGTTTTGCTTTCCTTTATGGGAGCTCGTGGGGGTGAATGGTAAGTGGGTCAACAAGGTGTCCTAATGACAATAGTTTGCCCAATTAGCCGTTGCAAAGAAAACTTGACCATTTGTGTTCTAATGATAACTACTAATTTTACATTCTGCTTGTCGCAAATGCAATGCAGGAACCGTGTTTGTAAGTCTAAAGATGGCTGAAAAGCTTAGTAAGTGGCCATTAACATAAAGGGCAGGTAAGTACCCCCCCCCCCCTGCTGATAGACTCTCACCTTTCAGATGATGATAGCATTTCTGTGTACACAACTTCCCAGCAGGTGCCCTTGACCTGGTGCTGTAATAGTCGGCCTCTTCCTAAAGGGACACTAACAGGAATCCGGTCAGCAGCCAGATATTTGTTGTGGGTGAATCATATTTCCATAATGCATTCTTTTTGTATTTGGTATTTTTTTTTTTTTTTTGTGGATGCAGGATTTTTTTATTTCTTTTATGCAGGATTTTTTATTTATTTTATGCACTTATATAGCGCTACTATATTCCACAGCTCTTTACAGACTACAGGGTTATCCCACAAAAAGTATTACTATACAATGAATAGAGCATTTCAAATGATGTATTATAGGAATATACATGCCATAAAAATATTGTACTTTTTTTATGTACATGTTCCTTTCTGGTAGCGCCCCCTGCTGTTTATCATTCTGGTTCTCCATTCTTCTGCATTCAGAGGTGGACCAACATGCTCAGTAACTTCCCTGCTCCCTTCCCGTCCCCTAACAACCTTACTTCTAAATTCATAGTATATAGCTCTATCCAGTGCTGGACTGGCCATAGACCTTACAGGGACATTTCTCAGTGGGCTGATGCCCAGGGGGCCGCATGATCCCTCCTCAGTAGAGATGGCCTTGCGGTTCAGCCGGCGGTCGTTTCGCGGCAAACTTTGCGTGTTCGCGATTCACCGAACATGCGAACATATGGAGAAATTCGCGCCCGCCATATTCATTTACATTGTGAAGAACTTTGACCCATGACACATCCATCAGGTGGTACAGGACAGCCAATTGAGACATTTCAGCACATGGACGTACCCCCTACCTTATAAATAGACCCGATCTGGCCGCCATTTTACATTCAGTGTTTTGCCAGTGTAGGGAGAGGTTGCTGTGTGGAGCAGGGACAGACTGTTAGGGACACCAAACACTAGCTAATAGGGCCACAAAAGTCCTTTTAAGCACTAGTATGGGTGTGCTATCGATAGGTGTGATACACAGAGGGGTGCAATATACTTATACTTTTATAATGAGTCAAAAACACATAGATCTATATAGTGATCACCTGGAAGTCAGGGGCCTATGGGCTAGGGGCTTACTAGGGCCATTTTTATATAGGGTAAGGTTCCGGACGGGGTCGCTCTTATCAGGGTGGGTGGTCTGTGGTTAGGCTATCAGGGCCAGAATAGCACCCCCCTGTAGGGCAATATCAGGGACAGTTCTTTGCTGACCCTGTCCTTCAATACCACATCATCATCTAGCCCAGGGATAGATGTTTTTTGCTTTCCCTCCAGGATTCATGGATGTGCACTGGAACCCCCCGGATTCTGGTAGGACATATGGTTTCTGATTTGGTGCCGCCGAGCACTTGTTATTGCCTACCACATCTATGCTTTTTGCTTAACTTTAATAATTTTATTTATTTTCATTTTGAGGGATATCTTTTCCATTCACACGTCCGCAAAATGGGTCCACATCCGTTCCGCAATTTTGCGGAACGGGTGCAGACCCATTAATTTTCAATGGGGTCGGAATGTGCTGTCCCCATCCGCATTTGCGGATCCGCACTTCCGCATCTGTGCTTCCGTTTCCGCAAAAAAATAGAACATGTCCTATTCTTGTCCGCAATTGCAGACAAGATTAGGCATTTTCCATTATAGTGCCGGCGATGTGCGGTCCACAAATTGCGGAATGCACATTGCCAGTGTCCGTGTTTTGCGGATCCGCAAAACACTTACGGACGTGTGAATGGACCCTCATAGTAACATTATTAAAGGTTACGTTTTATCTTTATGTATATTCTAATGGATTGCCTTCCTTGTACAATGTTATAATATACTTTCTATGTTAGAAGGTATATTATAGTGCATTTGTATTGTGCGGCAGTTGTGTGCGGTTCTGCTGCGATACTGCAGGTATAAAGAGGGACAAGCGTTATTGGAACAAATAATTTCTATTGGTGTGATATACCAGTCGTCCCCCAAAAAAACTGATTAAAGCGGGGTGTTATATACCAATATATTTCTTTTATAGTGCATTTGGGTACTGTATAGTGTATTTGCGCATGCGCGTACGCGAAAATTATATTGCCAATATTTTGCATTAAAAAAATATATATTATGGAGATCGCAAATTCTAATAATACATCTGGTATGTCACTGTGATTTCGTAGTAAAGAGATCACAGAAAGGCACGGAGCATTATCAGTCATGTTAATGCTCCGTGCCTCTGCAGTCTGCATCGGGTCTTGGCACTCTTTCACGGAGCGGATGCCACGCACGGCATCCGCTCGTGTGAAACAGCCCTTAAAGTTACTCTTATTTAACCAGCAAGTATTTTTTTTGACGGGAAATGACATAGGTGTCTCCCAAAAGATAATAAGACAATGTGCAAGAGGCATTATTGTGGAAAAAAAACATTTCTCAGCTTTTATTTACATTTGAGCAAAAAGTGTCCAGTCCAAAATTATTCATACCCTTCTCAATAATCAATAGAAAAGCCTTTATTGGCTATTACAGCAATCAAACGCTTCCTATAATTGCAGACCAGCTTTTTGCATGTCTCCACAGGTATTTTTGCCCATTCATCTTTAGCAATGAGCTCCAAATCTTTCATGTTGGAGGGTCTTCTTGCCATCACCCTGATCTTTAGCTCCCTCCACAGATTCTCAATTGGATTCAAGTCTGGACTCTGGCTGGGCCACTCCAAAACGTTAATGTTGTTGTCTGCTAACCATTTCTTCACCACTTTTGCTGTGTGTTTTGGGTCATTGTCATGCTGAAAAGTCCACTGGTGCCCAAGGCCAAGTTTCTCTGCAGACTGCCTGATGTGGTCGTTGAGAATCCTCATGTATTGCTCTTTTTTTCATGGTGCCGTTTACTGTGATTAGGTTCCCTGGTCCATTGGTTCTTTGGGTTAAAGGCTTCTCCTTTTTTACGCCAAATGAAGGAAACATCATTGTGACCAAATAATTCAATTTTTGTTTCATCTGACCATAACACAGAAGACCAGAAGTCGTCTTCTTTGTCCAGATGAGCTTTTGCAAAGGCCAAGCGAGCTTTTGTGTGCCTTATCTGGAGAAGTGGCGTCCTCCTTGGTCTGCATCCGTGGACCCCAGCAGTGTGCAGTGTCCGTTGGATTGTCTGCCTTCAGACATTGCCACCAGCAGAGCCCAGATTCACCAGGATGGCCTTGGTGGTGATCCTTGGATTCTTTTTCACCTCTCTAACTATCCTCCTGGCCAGCACAGGTGTCACTTTTGTCTTCGGACCACGTCCTCTGAGATTTTCCACAGTGCGGAACATCTTCTTTTTTTTTATAATACTTTGCACTGTAACCACTGGAACTTAAAAACATTTAGAAATGGCCTTGTCGCCCTTTCCTGACTTGTGAGCAGCCACAATGCGCAGCCGCAGGTCCTCACTGAGCTCCTTTGTCTTAGCCATGACTCTCCACAAACCAACTGCAGAGAGCTGCTGTTTTTCACCTGTTGAGTTGATTAAAACAGCTGTTCCCAATTAATCAGGGTAATTAGGATGCTTTAGAACAGCTTGGACTATTTGGAATGGCATAGAACTTTTGACTTTCCCACAGACTGTGACAGTTTGTGAAGGGTATGAATAATTTTGGACTGGACACTTTTTGCTCAAATGTAAATAAAAGCTGAGAAATGTTTTTTTCCCCACAATAATGCCTCTTGTACATCGTCTTATTATCTTTTGGGAGACACCTATGTCATTTCCCGTCAAAAAATTACTTGCTGGTTGAATAAAAGTAACTTTATGTCAAAATTTGCCAGGGGTATGAATAATTATGGGCAGCACTACATTAGTTAGACACGCCTGTATCTATGCTATAAATGACTGACAGACAGACAAAGGGGTCGTCTTCTTACTCTGTTGGGGGTTGCTGCTGAAGAAGATGGAAGATACACATGGAGCCTGAGAAAGGAGGTTCCTACCCTTCAGAAATGATACTTTAAGGACATTCATATTCACACATGGACAATAGACTAAGGGTCCATTCACACGTCCGTTGTTTCTTTCCTGATCTGTTCCGTTTTTTGCGGAACAGATCTTGTCCAGATCTGGACCCATTCATTTTCAATGGGTCCTGAAAAAAAAACGGACAGCTCAATGTCTGATTTTTTTTTTCAGGACCCATTGAAAATGAATGGGTCCAGATCTGGTCCAGATCTGTTCCGCAAAAAACGGAACAGATCAGGAAAGAAACAACGGACGTGTGAATGGACCCTTAGACTTTTCCTAAACTATTTCTGTAAGTAATAAACTTCTATGAAGACTAAAAATAAATCCCATTGTTCATTTTTTATATAACTCTTGTTGAATCCTGGTGAATGAGTCCTCCGGGTGTTCCATACTCCATATAACGCATACACTATATTTGGAGAGGATTACCACACCAGTTTTATATTTTTCATATACATATTTACTACATTATCTCTGGGGCTATATGGGAGGGACTATTTTCTATGCAGGGGAGGAAGGGATTACCAAGAGCTAATTTTAGTTTCCTCCTTGGATGCAGGTGCTTGACTGTTAGCTGCTGTTAGCTGCTTTTTTAGACTGTTAGCTGCTTTTTTCTTGCCATAATACAAATTCTAACAGTCTATTCAGTAGGACTATCAGCTGTGTATCCACCTGACTTCTCCTTAACGCCACTGATGGTCCCAACCCCATTTATAAGGCAAGAAATCCCACTTATTAAACCTGACAGGGCACACCTGTGAAGTGAAAACCATTTCAGGGGACTACCTCTTGAAGCTCATCAAGAGTGTGCAAAGCAGTAATCAAAGCAAAAGGTGGCTACTTTGAAGAACTTAGAATATGACATATTTTCAGTTGTTTCACACTTGTTTGTTATGTATATAATTCCACATGTGTTAATTCATAGTTTTGATGCCTTCATAGTTATAAAAATAAAGAAAACTCTTTGAATGAGAAGGTGTGTCCAAACTTTTGGTCTGTACTGTACATGTTCGGCTCGGCCAGGCGTGCATGTGCATACTGTGGGGAGAGCGAAGCAAGCCACTGACATACACTTCTGGAGGTGGCTTATCTCCCAGATGAACAAAAAGATTAGGCAAAAATATTCACTTAACCCAAACACTGTCTCCCGCGACATCATCTGTTGGGGGAGAGTCTGGAGCTCCCCACACACGTTAAATTGTTGTCCGAACCTGCTGTTCTCTTCGGTCAGACCTCTGGGATCAGCACCCATCTCATGGGTGAAGGGGACACAGTGCTGGTTCCCTTAACGGGTTTTCCACTGCACAACTGGGAAATGTGGGAGGCTACACTTCCCTGCACAAACGGGTGGCCAGGTGGGCCGCTGTGCACAGAAATTTTTTATTTGGGCTACATCTAAATTTTTGCCGCACTTTTTGTAGCTTTTTTCTTCAGTTTGCTATCTGTATTTTTTTGCAGATGGCACACTGATTCAGTCTTTCCTATGGGGCCATGCACACATCTGCATTGTTTGTGAATCAATGTGGCCGTTCTGAAAATTATAGAACATGTCCTAACCTGTTCCATTTTGCGGACAATAGGTATTTCTAGTGATGGGTGAGAAAAGTGCGGAGTGCACGCGGAAGGTATTTATATATTGCGGATCAGTGGATTACAGACCAAAATACGGATAGTCATGTGCAGGAGGGGCAGATTCTTGTTCGGGTCCTAGCATCTGGCGAGTCACACTACGACCCCCATGCAGTTAAATGGCTTCACTGCCTCACAGCGATCCTTGGTCGTGCGATGGGTGTTGCAGCCAAAAGGACCCATGAACACAACCGCGTGCAGTCCAGACAACATAGCCCATTTGTCGGTTGCATCTCCTGGACCAATGGCGGGTCCTCTGACATGAACTCGCTGCATCATACTGATTTACAATGCAATGAGTTCCTATCTGACCGTAGGTCTATTGTACTGTACTCACATGATGATAGGAACTCGCTGCATTGCAAATCACCATGATGCAGTGAGCTTGTGTCAGAGGAGCCGCTGTCGGTCAAGGAGATGTGGTTGACACATGAGCCCTGTTTCCCGGACTGCACACAGTTGTGAACATGAGCCCTTAAAGGGAACCTGTCATCACCTTTATGGTGCCCATACTAACGGCAGAATAAAGTAGAGACAGGTGAGCTGATTTCAGCGGTCTGTCATTTATAAGTTCAAACTAAGTGGCTGCCGGGAACCAACATCACAATCCTTGCAGACTGGGCCTGGGAAGGAGTCCCGGCCACCTGAGAAGAGTCCTGGTTATTCATGACTTCCTGCTCTCCTGCCCACCTGCTGATGACTGACCGTCTTCTACCTAGTTTTCTCCCTTTCTCCCTAGGAGAGAACTGTCAATCATCAGCAGATGGTGAGAGAGCAGGAGATTATAATAACCAGGACTCTTCTCAGGTAGATTTGACTCTTTTCCAGGCCTGAGCTGCAATGATTATGATGCTGGTTCTCGGCAACCACTTACTTTCAGCTCATGAGTGGCACACCGCTGAAATCAGCATTTCTGTCACTCTTTTAGGCTACCCTCGGTGAGGTCAGCATAAAGCTGATGACAGGTTCCCTTTAAAGTGTAGGTGCATCCACACAACTGTAGTTGGGATCTACAATACGGCACAGACAGCCTGCTGTGTGTGGGAGAATAAGATGCCTCACAGGACTATAGGGCAGGACATTCAGTGACTATAACCGTACACTGTAGGGATTCTGCATGAACATTTCTGTGTGAATGAACCCTTAGCTGCCGATCAGATCGCTGTAGTTGTGGTCTATTCTTGTGCCAAAAGGTTTTCACCTAGTGGTATACCATCCCTGTACATCCGGTGCTGTCAGCCTGGGACCATATCTGCTGGTAAGAAGCAGTGGCCTAAGCACATCGTTAACGTAAAGCATGGACCCACCCGTTTTCCTTTCCGACTCATAGGTGGGGTCCTATGATGTCATCTAAATATACCATCCAGGCTGTCCTCAGAATCAGTAATTCATCCAGATTTACATGCCTTTTCCTTCATTTCTACATTTTTGATGCACCCCCATAGCCTATATTGTGCGTATTTGGAAGCAAATACGCACAAAACTAAGACACGATGCGGATTTCGAATACTGACAGAAATGATACGCCCTTGTGACTAGCCCTATTTATTGATATTAGCAAAGAATTGCGGTACATACAATCCGGGTTATATATGGCTTGCAAATATGCTTGTGTGAAAGTGGCCTAAAGCCTGTATTACACTGCCCGATTTTTGAGCAGATAATCGCTAATGAGCATTCACATGAACGCTCGTTAGCAACTAACTGGCAGTGTAAGGCCTCATGCACACTACCGTTGTGTGCATCCGTGGCCATTGTTCCGTTTTCCATTTTTTTTCGCGGACCCATTGACTTTCAATGGGTCAGTGGAAAAATCGAAAAATGCACCGTTTTGCAGCCGCATCCGTGTTTCCTGTCCGTCCAAAAAATATGACCTGTCCTATTTTTTTGACGGACAACGGTTCACGGACCCATTCAAGTCAATGGGTCCGTGAAAAAACACGGATGCACACAAGATTGCCATCCGCGTCCGTCATCCTTGTCCGTAGGCTACTTTTACACAGACGGATCCGCTGATCCGTCTGCATAAAAGCTTTTTAGATCTGATTTTTCACTTCGTGAAAACTCAGATCCGACAGTATATTCTAACACAGAGGCGTTCCCATGGTGATGGGGATGCTTCAGGTTAGAATATACTAAAAGAACTGTGTATATGACTGCCCCCTGCTGCCTGGCAGGTGCTGCCAGGCAGCAGAGGGCAGACCCCCTCTCCCTCCCCCCCCTGTATTTAACTCATTGGTGGCCAGTGCGGCCCCCCTCCCTCCCCTGTATTTAACTTATTGGTGGCCAGTGCGGCCGGCTTCCCTCCCTCCCTCCCTTGTATTTAACACATTGGTGGCCAGTGCGGCCGGCCCCCCCTCCCTCCCTCCCTTGTATTTAACACATTGGTGGCCAGTGCGGCCGGCCCCCCCTCCCTCCCTTGTATTTGACACATTGGTGGCCAGTGCGGCCGGCCCCCCCTCCCTCCCTTGTATTTAACACATTGGTGGCCAGTGCGGCCGGCCCCCCTCCCTCCCTTGTATTTAACACATTGGTGGCCAGTGCGGCCGGCCCCCCCTCCCTCCCCCCCTAATTAAAATGACCAACCCCCCCATCATTGGTGGCAGCGGAGAGTTCCAATCGGAGTCTCAGTTTAATCGCTGGGGCTCCGATCGGTAAAACTGGGACTCCGATCGGTAACCATGGCAACCAGGACGCTACTGCAGTCCTGGTTGCCATGGTTACTTAGCAAGTTTTAGAAGCATTATACTTATCTGCGAGCTGCGATGTCTGTGACCGGCCGGGCGCTCCTCCTACTGGTAAGTGACAGGTCTGTGCTATAAGCAATGCGCCGCACAGACCTTTCACTTACTAGTAGGAGGAGCGCCCGGCCGGTCACAGACATCGCAGCTCGCAGGTAAGTATAATGCTTCTAAAAATTGCTAAGTAACCATGGCAACCAGGACTGCAGTAGCGTCCTGGTTGCCATGGTCACCGATCGGAGTCCCAGCGATTGAACTGGGACTCCGATCGGAACTCTCCGCTGCCACCAATGATGGGGGGTCGGTCATTTTAATTGGGGGGAGGGGGGCGGCCGCACTGGCCACCAATGTGTTAAATACAAGGGAGGGAGGGGGGGCGGCCGCACTGGCCACCAATGTGTTAAATACAAGGGAGTGAGGGGGGGCCGGCCGCACTGGCCACCAATGTGTTAAATACAAGGGAGGGAGCGGGGGCCGGCCGCACTGGCCACCAATGTGTTAAATACAAGGGAGGGAGGGAGGGGGGGGGCGGCCGCACTGGCCACCAATGTGTTAAATACAAGGGAGGGAGGGAGGGGGGGGCCAGCCGCACTGGCCACCAATGTGTTAAATACAAGGGAGGGAGGGGTGGCCGGCCGCACTGGCCACCAATGAGTTAAATACAGGGGGGGGAGGGAGGGGTCTGCCCCCTGCTGCCTTGCAGCACCTGCCAGGCAGCAGGGAGCCGTCATGTACACAGTTCTTTTAGTATATTCTAACCTGAAGCGTCCCCATCACTATGGGAACGCCTCTGTGTTAGAATATACTGTCGGATCTGAGTTTCACGATCTAACTCAAATCCGATGGTATATTCTAACATAGAGGCGTTCCCATGGTGATGGGGACGCTTCAAGTTAAAATATACCATCGGATTGGAGAAAACTCCGATCCGATGGTATAAAAGGGACTCCTGACTTTACATTGAAAGTCAATGGGGGACGGATCCGTTTGCAATTGCACCATATTGTGTCAACGTCAAACGGATGCGTCCCCATTGACTTGCATTGTAAGTCAGGACGGATCCGTTTTGCTCCGCACGGCCAGGCGGACACAAAAACAACTTTTTTTTTCATGTCCGTTGAGCCTCCAAAAATCAAGGAAGACCCACGGAAGAAAAAACGGTCACGGAACAACGGAAATCCATTTTGCGGACCACAAAAAAAAAACGGTCATGTGCATGAGGTCTAATATTTCTGCTGATTGCCCTATGAACAAGCAAACAATCATCAGGCAATCAAAATCAGTTGATATTTCAAAAAATTATCGTTTGCTGATGGCATATTGTGGTTTTTTCTAATAACGATCTGCCGCCGGCAAACCACTATACAGCATGGGGATGAGTGATGGCATAGCGATTAGTGTTGAGCGAACTTGTGTATTAAGTTCGGCGTCCAAGGTTCGGTTTATCGGAGAGTCCCGTTATGAATTGCTACCACCAACCATAACAGAATTTATATGATGGCATGCACCACAGAAGCCTATAAGAGGCACTCCATATTGCATTCTGTCATAATAGAAGTCTATGGCCAGCAAAACACAAACAAAACTTAAAAAACAAGTTCGCTTAACACTAATAGCGATCGCTCCTCTCCATGCTGTGGAGATCGCTGTATGTAATTGCAGCGGTCTCCTCCGATAGTGAGCAGGTGATTGCCGGGAGGGAACGCTTCCTTCCCGACAATCCTCTGCCACATCGGGATGTGTAATACAACCTTAAAGCCCCTTTCAGACGAGCGAGTTTTCCGCGCAGGTGCAATGCGTGATCCGAAAGCATTGTGCCCGCTCTGAATCCGGACCCATTCATTTCAGTGGGTCTGTGTACGTGAGCGTTGTGTTTCACAGATCACTTGTGCGTTGCGTGAAAATCGCAGCATGTTCTATATTCTGCCATTTTCATGCAACGCTGTCCCCATAGAAGTTAATGGGGCTGCGTGAAAAAACACATCGCATCCACAAGCAAGTGTGTTTTTCACTGATGGTTGCTAAGAGATGTTGTTTGTAAACCTTCAGGTTTTTTTTCACGCACGTGAAAAACGCATCAAAACGCATTTCCCCCGCTCGATAAAAACTGAACAACTGAACGCAGTCGCATCCAAAACTGACTAAACTTGCTTGCAAAATGGTGCGAGTTTTCCTGAATGCATCCGGACCTAATCCGTATCGTTTGTGTGAAAGAGGCCTAAGGGTTGTCTTCGTGAAATTACCCCGTTAATCATAAATCGATAAATACATGTTCTTGAGTTGTCCTCAACTGTCAGGTTGTTACTAATTCAGTTTACCATTTCTTACCATATCTAAGACCTGTTTCACACTGCCGACACAGCCTTCCGGCAGGCTGCTCTAGCACAGAATGCTGGTAATCGGCCGGACAAAAAAATGCTACTTGCAGCGGTATTTTTCCAGCCGTTTCTCTGAATATTTGCTAATTGCAGCCGGATCACTGCCAGACCCCATTATAATTAATGCGGCCAGATGGCATCCTGGAACAGCCTGCCGGATTGCTAAACGCTAGTGTGCAATTAGCCTAAGGCTACTTTCACATCTGCTTTTTTGCTGTCCGATTTTGAGATCTGGCATAGGATCTCAAAACCACAGTAAAACGCTTCCGTTATAATAATACAACCGGCTGCATCCATTCAGGACACAAAGAAAATGAAGACACTAACCCAGCACAAAAACCATTGAAAGTCGATGTGCGCCGGATCCGTTTTTTTGTATAGAAAAAAACCCCAGATCTGGCACCATTGACTTACATGGTGTTTGGTGCCGGGTCCGTCTTCTACAGTTTCCCATGCTGCACACAAAAATGCTGCATGCAGCGGTTTTGTGTCCGGCATGGGAACGCAACAAACCAGAACGGAATGCGTTCTGGTGCACTCCTTTCCGGTTTGTTCAGTGTTGTGCCCGATGACAATGAATGGGGACAAAACGGAAGCGTTTTCCTCTGGTTTTGAGATCGTCTGCCGGCTCTCAAAACCGAACAGCACAACGCAGATGTGAAAGTAGCCTAAGCTGGGTGACAACCAACATGGCTGCTACTACAGGGGTTGTCACCAAGCTTTTCAAGTATACTGAGCAGCAATAGGCCTGAGAATTCAGGAGAGAATGAGAACAGGGACATTTATACAATGGTGACTGTATGGTGCAGCTATCAATGCTATAATCTTAAAGGAAATGTATCATCAGAAAATGACCGATTGTTTAAAGGGAACCTGTTACCAGGATTTTGTGTATGGAGCTGAGGACATGGGTTGCTAGATGGCCGCTAGCACATCTGCAATACCCAGTCCCCATAGCTGTGTGTGCTTTTTTATTGTGTAAAAAAAACTATTTAAAACATATGCAAATTAACCTGAGATGAGCCCTGTCCCTGAGATGAGTCCAGCGTGAAGGAGCCCAGCACCTCCTCGCATCCTCAGAATCTCCTCCTTGCTCCCCAATGTCAGAAAGCTAGAGCGCCGTAATCTTGCGATGCACGAGCTAGCGCATGCCAGCACAGGGAAGGAACACTATGAGGACACTGGACTCACATACAGGACTCCTCTCAGGTTAATTTGCATGTTTCAAATAGTTTTTTTTACACAATAAAAGCACACAGAGCTATGGGGACTGGGTATTGCGGATGTGCTAGCGGAGATCTAGCAACCCATTTCCTCAGCTCTATTCACAAAATCCCGGTGACAGGTTCCCTTTAAATCATATTTTCTTTTGTTTAACATATTTTTAAAGAATTTTTGATGTTATTTTAAATTTTCCATGTCAATATCTATATTAAAATTTTTAAAAAAATTCAGAAATCCTGCAGTTTTCCTACTGGCCACATTCAAGATGGCTGCCCCCCATAATCCTGTTCAGTAAATAGAATTAATAAATCTGTAATAAAGAAAATAAAAACATATTAACAAAAAAGAATGTGTCACTAACTGCTTTTAACTGGCATATAACATTTTTTGTGACACACTTCCTTTAAGTTTGTTATATGCAGGTCTCATACTGGGCCTAGGGTTGCCACCTTTTCTTCAAGCCAAACCCGAACAGAAGGGAGGGAGGGCCCCCTTCCAGGCCCCACCCATGTCCCGCCTCCAGCCACGCCCATGTCCCGCCTCCACCCCTGGTCGCTGTCACAGCGCGATCGTTACGCCCCTGAAGAGGCTCAAGTCTTTATTTTAAGAGAATGGCGACAGCGGCAGGCAGGGAGTTATAAAACACACTGTTATGTACTGCTGACATCAGCCCATCGCTAATGTCAGTCAGCTACATAACGTAGGTTTTTTCTGATGATTGACAGATTCAGAAACCTGTTTAAAGGGTTTCTACCACCAGAAATACCGTTATGTAGCTGACTGATATAGCGATGCGCTAATGTCAGCACTACATAACAGTATGTTTCTAACATTAGTCCCTGCAGCCGTTCTGATAAAATAAGCACTTTTATTATATGCTAATGAGCCTCTAGGTGCTATGTGGGCGTAAAATCAGCACCTAGAGGCTCCGTCCACTCACCCATTATCCCGCCCAGGTCCAGTGTTCTGCCCGCCCAGCTCCTCTTGATTGATGCCACTGTTCCCTGCATCGATGGCGAAATCCCGCGCCCGCGCCGTTCACTTCTGTCTTCGGCGCAGTGAGTGAATGATGCGATCCTGGTGCCGGATTCCTCACTGCACCTGCACCGACTACGTCACAGTGAGAAAGCCGGCATCAGGAGAGCGGCCTTCACTCACTGCGCCTGCGCTGAAGACATAGTGAACGGCACAGGCGCGGGATTTTGTCAATGCTGCTGCGAACCGTCACATCAATCAAGAGGAGCGGGGCGGGCAGAACAGGGGACCTGGGTGGGATAAAGCGTGAGTAGAAGGAGCCTCTAGGTGCTGATTTTACGCCCACATAGCACCTAGAGGCTCATTAGCATATTATAAAAGTGCTTTTTTAAGCAAAAAACGGCTGCAGGGACTAATGTTAGAAACATACTGTTTGAAATCTCTTTTTATTAGACAAACAAAGATCATAATTCAATAAAGAGGTACAATGTTGAGTGAATCACATCGTAATGAATGCAAGACATAAATCCTCAAAGGCATAGCCTGACAATACATGTAGCTACGAGTTAATCACTCATCCAGGACTAATGAGTCCCATAGATAAATGATCTTACAATCATAGATAAGGAACAAAATATTGTATATGAAACAAGTTAACAGAACTATCAGCCCTAACATTATGTCACCCCATGTTACATTCATCATTCCGCTTAGTATTAGCAGTAAAGGTATGTCTGATTACGTCTACCAGATCTGTAAACAAGCAGGTTCTAATCAATATACCCCTATGAACGGCATAACCAGTTGGTTGGGGAAGGGAGGGGGGGGGGTTAGGGCAGTTGCAAAGGCTTCCTAAAAGAGCATCACACATCTCGTAGATCTAAATATCTCCTGGCTGCATTGGATTTAGGTAACTTGTTCTATAATGTAGCCAGGGTTGCCAGAGCTGCAGAAAACTGCTTCTACTATGATATGTCCACCCAATCAGTTCTTCCATTTGGCACATCTGGTGGACCCTATCCCGCTACATGTCTAAAGTCGGTGGGTCTACTGACCTCCATTTTACAGGAATCAGGAGTTTAGCGGCCATAAGCAAGTGTGTGGTTAAGTTATTTTTCCCCGGACGAAAAGCTGGGGTGGGCAGCCAAAGTAATATTAGCTGGGCTGATAGCTTCAGGGGCGTGTTACAGATCTCGTTGATGGCGCGTTCTACATCTGCCCAAAAGTGACGAATGGCTGGACAGGACCACCAGATATGGAAAATGGAGCCAGTAGCATTGTTGCATCTCCAACACAAATCTGTGGGAAGTAACTGAATTTTGTAAAGAAATTCAGGGGTCCTATACCACCTGAACGCTACCTTTACGGAGTTTTCTGTATTTTTATACATTTAGAAAAACTATGTGAGCACTTTTGGATCCATTTCCTATCTGATTCAGATAATGTGAGGTGAAGTTCCCTCTCCCAATCAGCGACCCATGGTGGCAAGTTTGAGTCCCTGGCATTGAGAATTTGTCTATATATAAGGGTGGTACATTTGTGGGGCAGACGCGGGAGTAAAACAAAGTTCTCCAGCCACGTCGGATCCGATAGTGGGACGTACTTGGAGGACCTGAATTGCCTGCAGATGATCTCAAAATCATTCCTCTGGATAAAAATTTTCCCAGGAACCGTATCGCCTGAGAGGGTATTGAAAAAATCAGCAGGGGTTTCAAGTCCCAACAAGTCTCCCAGTCTATGTTTAGACATTGAGAGCCATACATCAGATGGGTACTTAATTTGGGGGCACATGAGAATGGGTAAAACTGAGATAGGAGCCAAAGGAGAGATCTTATTCTTCCCCGAATTAAGTTCCTTTGATTTGTGGCAGACATGTAGCATACCCCTGGTAAGTTCACTATCAATTTTTGTCCCCTCTCCTTTTCCAGACAGCCACAACCTATGGAATGAATCTTTGCCCAGGAGGGCCAATTCTAAATCTATGTGCATACAATGGAGCTCCTGTCTGGTCAGTGTAAGCCACCTTTCTAGGTTAATGGCCTGTATATAGGATGGAATATCCGGGAGAGAAATGCCTCCTTGTTTTTTCCTGCGAGAAAGCAAATGGAGGGACATTCTAGGATGACCTCCATTCCAGAGATACTTACTCATGATAGATTGTAATTTATTTATAAAATTACCAGGGATTAAGATGGGAAGGGCTCTTAAAGTATACATAAGCAATGGAAGAATGTAGGTGGTCAAGACATTCTTTCTACCTAGCCAGGTAAGAAACGGCGAGGAGCTTTTTGAGAGGATGGAGGCAACTTTTGAGAGTAAGGGAGGGAAGTTGAGCTTAAATAATAGTTTGGGATTTATTGGGATCATGACACCCAAATATTTAATTGCCTGTGGAGGCCATTTAAATGGGGTGAGGGCTTTAACCCTAGTACGCAAGGCAGGTGATAAGGAAATACCCAAGGCTTCCGACTTATCAAAATTTATCTCGAAATTTGATAGTTGTCCAAAGGATTCAAATATCTGCATAACCTCCGGCAAAGCCTCCTCGGGATTTGACATCGAAAGCAAGAGGTCATCCGCGAAGGCAGCCATCCTATGGGTAAAGTTTCCCAATTTCACTCCTTTGATCATAGGGGACTGGCGAAACTTTAGAAGTAACGTCTCTAGGACAAGGACAAATAAGGTAGGGGACAGCGGGCAACCCTGGCGAGTGTCATTTTTGATTTGGAAGGCGTTCGATAGGGTCCCATTGACCATCACTCTCGCTGACGGTGCTGAGTATAGAGTAAAAATGGCTCTGATGAAATCTTCAGGAATGCCAAAAGCACTCAAAGCCCTTTCCATGTAGTTCCAACTAACCCTATCGAACGCCTTCTCAGCATCTGTGCCTAGAAGCACAAGAGGGGATTTAGTTTTGATAGCATGTGTAATCACGTGCACCACCCTACTGATATTGTGTCTGCCCTCTCTGCCTGCTATAAAACCCACTTGCTCTTCACCCACAAGCCCAGGGAGCAACTTCGAGATTCTGTTGTTAAGCAACTTGGCCCACCATTTCAGGTCGGTATTCAGCAGCGAAATTGGCCTATAATTACCACAGGCTTCTCTATCCTTCCCTTCTTTATGAATAATAGTTATGTGTGCCTCCTGGGCTTGCGGGGTCAGAGATCCACCCCTGAGGAGGAGATTGCAGACATCCACAAAGTGGGGGTTAAGGATCTCTCTAAACCTTTTGTAATAGGAGATTGGGAACCCATCAGGCCCTGGACTCTTACCTGAAGGAATAGAGGAGAGGACTTGATCTACTTCTTCCACCGTGAAAGGCAAAAGGAGCCCTCGAACGTCATTTGTGGTTAGCATCGGGATGTCAATAGAACCTAAGAACTCTGTAATACGTTCATCAAGCTGCTGACCATTAAGGGGTGTGTCGGGAGGTTATACAGAGATGAATAGAAGGAGCAAAACTCTTGAGCTATCGCGGGGGTATTAATAAGTCGGGAGCTCGAGGTCGATTTGATTGCTTGAATAAAGGATCTATTCCTTTGGCCCTTTAGAAGGTTAGAGACTAACTTGGAGCCCCTGTTACCATGTAAATATTGTTTGAAACGTAACGTCTTTGGTGCTCTAGCCGCTCGCACATTTAGCAAGTCGGTAACCTCGTGCCTCAATCGTTTAAGTGATTCTAAGACCTCAACTGATCTCGCCCACTTGTGCAAGGTTTCAAGTGTGGAGATCTGTTGAAGGAGGGAGTCTAGTTGTTTCTGCCTGTTTCTCTTTACTCTGGAGCCCAAACTAATGAGCTCCTCTCTAATTACCACCTTATGTGCTTCCCATAAGGACGATCCGCTAGCTAGATCTCTGGCGTTTTCCCTAAAGTAATTTTTGAGACATTGCTCCACAACCCGCTTGTGCGAATCGTCCTCCAGAAGCGTCTCGTTCAATCTCCAGAGCCAGGATCTCGGTGGAATAGCGTGGAACCTCACCCTCACACTCACCGGCGCATGATCAGAAACAACTATGTTCCCAATACTAGCCTCCGAAACCGAGGGTAGCAATTGGTTAGTTAAGAAAAGGTAATCTAAACGCTAATATGTATTATGCGTCCGAGAGTGGAAGGTGTAGTCCTTATCCTCTGGGTGTAGTATGCGCCAGACATCCGAAACCCCAAGGTCTGTGAGTGAGAGAAGAAGCCTTCTCATCTGTTTTTTGGAGGGGGGACGGCCTATAGAGGTTGAATCTTTAGAAGATCCAAGAGTGATATTAAGATCTCCTCCTAGGATGAGATGTCCTTCCCTAAAGGTCTTCAGAATCCCAAGCGTGCGAAGCAACCAGGTGAACTGTCCACTATTCGGGGCGTAGAGGTTAACTAGAGTGAACATAGAGTTTGCCACCTTGCCTTTCAAGAAAAGGTAACGGCCATCAGGGTCAACTAGTTTAGACACCAAGGTGAAGGGGAAATTCTGCCCAAAGCCTATTGAAACCCCTCTGGCTGCTGATTAGTACGCGGCATGGTGCCACACGGGGAAAGTTTTGCTTACTACGTTAGGCACATGTAGGTGCCGGAAGTGGGTCTCTTGTAAAAGAACCAAATCAACCCCTTCTTTACGGAGCAGATGATAAATTCGACTCCTCTTTTGCGGGGTATTCATGCCGTTTACGTTAAATGACAAAACCTTCAAGTCAGACACGATTATGTAGATCTGCTCTGAAGGACTAATCAGAGGGTGACACAGGGCTACAGAAAAATAATAATACATAAAATGAAATATAAACATCGCGCACTGTAGTAAATTTAAACTGCAGTAACTTCCTAAGAGGTTAAGGACCTCAGTAGGGGAGGGGAATTAGTGTGGAAGTAGCTAAGAACCAGGCCCCCCACACTAAACCCAACTAAAAGAAAACATATAGCAGACATATATGAAGTATTAAGGAGCCCAAGTATGGGACCTCAGGCAGGGCAATCGCTCCACCATTACATCACGCATTTGTCGCTTTAGACTCCAATTATATCTGGATGGATCAAAACTGGTGGCATCCGTCAACAGTAAACAACATAAGAATGATGAGGAAAGTTAAGGAGATGAGGGGGGAGGTATAGGAGGAGGGATATGGGAAGAAAGGGGGGGGGACATGGAAGCAGAGGGAAGATAAGGAAAGTGTGGGGGGGGGGGGGGTGTATGTGGGGAAGGATTGCAATAGTAGTAAAAGGATGCCAGGTGGCCAATAGAAATAATAGAGGTAGAAGGGAGAGTAACCCCATAATAAGGCACAGGGCCAGGGCTATATAGAACTTGAGTCCTGCCAGATGGAGATGGAATCACACGGTCTCACTGGCGATGAACCTCAGAGTCCCTCTTCACTTCAAAGATCGCTTCTTTTTCTTCGGATGGAAGCGTTTCAATGGGCCCTTCTGCGATTTTTTTCTTCTGCGCCAGATGCCATTCCTCCAGCTGTGGCAGACTTGGGAGATCTGGGGTCGGGTTGCAGGGGAACCAAGATGGAATTTCCAGGGCCTCGGAACCTAAGGCATCCCACACAGGCGGTAAGTCCTCCGGGGTTCTCACAGTGTATTGTTTCCCCCCGATCGAAGTACTCAAACCAAAAGGGAACAGCCATCGGACAGGCAGCTTCTTGTCCCTCAGTAGCGTGGTTAATGGACGCAAGTTCCTGCGCTTGGCCAATGTACTCGCCGCCAGATCTTGAAATAAAAGTACCTTGTGTCCATCAAGGGTGGCGTCTCCTTTTTCTCTAGCCACTCTCAAGATGGCAGCTGATCGTGAACTCCCTTCTCATGCTGGATGAGGAGATCCTGGCTGTCCTCTAGACGTTCGACCCGATGGCCGAGCTGCTGAAACTCGGACTTGATGTCCGAAAGTTCTTTCATGACCGGAGAGAGGGCTTGGGCCAATGATTGCTGTTAGAAGCTACGGGTGAGAGGAAGGGAGTCCGTTTCTCCTCCGGTGTATGTTTCAGCATCCGAGCTGTCGGCCTCTGAGTCAGCTCCTTCTCTCTCAGAGTTGGTTCGTGCCTCACGCGATATCTTGCCTCCATCAGGGTGCGAGGAGGATCTCCTACTAAGGTATTTCGTCAGGTCACCCTGCGTCTTTTTCATCTTCAGGGTGTTCCCTGATGCACCTTCTCTGTCTCTCAGAGTTTTCCCCATCTTGGATTCTATGTCCACTCAAATAAAAGCTAATGAAGCTGGGTTAGTGGTGAGGAGCTCCGGCAGACACGTCCTACACCATCGCTTGCTGTTAGAAACATACTGTTATGTAGTGCTGACATTAGCGCGTCGCTATATCAGTCAGCTACATAACAGTATTTCTGGTGGTAGAAACCCTTTAAACACTGTTACATTTACACACTTCAAATGTTTTATATACCTTTTTAGAAGTGCCTATCTAGGACAGGTGTCAGGACTGTCTTGGTCACACACAGGTTGAAAAACCACTCTGCAGGCAGGGCACAGTGGACGCTGGGCTGGGCACTACTTGGGCAGGCTGCTGGAGCTGGACTGGAGTCTGGAGAAGAAGAATGATTTCAATTCTCCCTCCCTGCCTCTCTCTCTGATGTCACTTCCTGTGTGGACCTGACTTCCTTATCAGAGAGAAGGAGGGAGGGACTGGGAGGCAGGGGAGGAGCGAGGAGTCCGGAGACTGAACAGTGAGTGAGCCGCTGCGCTGCCTGGCATCACTGTAGTGTAGACTAGAGGAGGGAGGGAGGGGGGATGCTCGGGAGCGCTGCGCTCAGCTGATCACCCGGCCGCCGCAGTGAGTGACAGCTTAAATATGCGATCGGATCATCAGAGTCTCGGTCGGACGTCCGTCCACACACACACTTGTCGAATGAATAATCCTGTGCCCGGGTCTAAGAAAGGCTTGTACCCAGGCACATGATTACAAAACCGGACTGTCCGGGTCAATCCCGGATGGGTGGCAACCCTAACTGGGTCCAGTGAAGTTGCAACAAGTACTTTGGCATCTAAACGCTGCTGTGCAGTTTGGTTCAGTGGTGGGACAAGGTGTTTAGGCCCCCCAGGCAATAATGAGTCATTGCATATAAACGAGATAATTGCATGCTACACCCTGTATTTAAGCTTTAATACAGTGTAATCCAGGCCCTGGATAATAGCAGGTGCTGTGGCAGGCGCAGCAATATGAAGTGCCTTTTGCGCTGTGGCATTAGAAGAATTTTGATATCTCCGACTTTTAGTCTAACCAGACTGTCTATTACTTTGTAATTCCTCTTGCGCCGTTCTATGAAAACAGTAGGTTTAAAGAGCACACCAAATGCTTTAAATAACTTCTTTATGAACTTAAACTTTTCTTCATATATAACATTGCCGCCTCCGCAGCAGATAGTCCATGTACAAAACACGTGTTGAAAAGATATCACAAAATGGCGGTATGCATAAGATGGTGGTTCAACTGTTCAACATAAAATGGTGGATATATTTCTCTCTTGAGTATCTGTACTCTCACTTTAAAGGGAATCTGTCACCTGGTTTGACCATATTAAGCTCTCACCATTGCCATGTTTAATAAAATACCTTATCTCCTGCAGTGGTTTTCTTTCTTATATTCATGCTTTCATTTTGCTAAAAAAGCGATCTTTGTATTATGCAAATGAACCCTGAAGGTGCACAGAGGGGCGTTATTCTTCACCCTCTGAGCCCAGTAACGTCCCCCTGCAGTGCCTAGACCGCCTTTATTAAGAGCCCAAGCACACTCAAGCCACGCACCAGGAATCTTCAGTTCGTGCGGCTGAAATCTCGCGCAGGCGCAGTACCGCCTACTGCCTGTGCGATCCAACCGCTCCTGAGGGCAACAGCCTCAAAAGTGTCACTGGGCATGCGACGATCCCAGTGACGTCTTATCGCTGTTGCCCTCAGGAGCGGTTGGATCGCACAGGCGCAGGCGGTACTGCGCCTGCGCGAGATTTCAGCCGGACGAACTGAAGATTCCAGGTGCGAGGCTTGAATGAATTAGCTGACGTAGCAGAGGGGGCGGCGCCGTTAAACTAGGCTGTGGGACGATACTGCATAGCGAGGAGGCGTGCTTGGGCTCTAAATAAAGGCGGTCTAGGCACTGCAGGGGGGCGTTACTGGGCTCACCTTCAGGGTTCATTTGCATAATACAAAGATCGCTTTTTTTTGCAAAATGAAAGCATGAATATAAGAAAAGGTATTTTATTAAACATGGCAATGGTGAGAGCTTAATATGGTCAAACCAGGTGACAGATTCCCTTTAAGTTATTTAAGCACTTTATGATCTCTCTGAGAGATATATCTGAGATTTAACAGTTCTACTGACTAAACTTGGTTTGCAGTATGCAGTCAACAGTAACTATTTGCAGATTGGTTGAGTATGATCTGGTATGGTTGTATGCAATTTGGATTGCAATATGGAATTTGAATTTGGATTGTGAACTTTGTAGTTTGCAATTGGATACAATTTGCAATTGTATGCTTGCAATTTGGTGGACCTGTAAGTAAACACACATATAACTGGTTCAGTATACAGTTCTAATCATAATACTAACAATATGAACATTATATACCTGTTCTAGATACCTATTTTGGCCTCTTGTTCCCATAAAACTGGACTCTAACTGGAACTGTGTGTCTGTTCAGCTCCTCTCTCTGGTGAGTAATGATTCCAGCTAGGGGAATTCCCCACACAGGCTGTGTGTGAGGCTGGCTGTGATTGGTGAAAACTCTTGCTTTGTGAGAAGCTGGCTGTGATTGGTCTAGACTTCTGCCCAGCAACAACAGATTAACACTATGCTTTCTGTTGTTTCTGCTGTGTCACTGAGCTTAACTTACATTACAAAATGAATCTTAAAGGCATATTATTTTTTTCTGTTTCTGCGAACACAAAATATAAGTTATATGACATCCAAAACATGATGTCACATGTTGTCTTTAACACATAAACATAGGAACTGTATTAAGGCTATTGGTAGGTCTAGCTGTACACACATATAAGCTACACTAGCAACCTAGGACAGGTCCTAGCTGGCCAGGTGCAGAAGTCGTAGTGTGTTAGGCCCCTTTCACACAAGTGAGTTTTCCGCGCGGGTGCAATGCGTCACGTGAGCGCATAGCACCCGCACTGAATTCTGACCCATTAATTTCAATGGGTCTGTGTGCATGAGCGTTTTCTTTTCACGCATCAGTTCTGCGTTGCGTGAAAAACGCAGTATGTTCTATAGGCCTCATGCACATGAACGTATTTTGTTTCCATGTCCGTTCCGTTGTTTTTTTGCAGATAGGATGCAGACCCATTCATTTCAATGGGTCCGCAAAATATGTGGACAGCACACCGCATGCTATCCGCATCCGTATGTACGTTCCGTAGCCCCGCAAAAAAAAAAAAAATAACATGTCCTATTCTTGTCCGTTTTAGGCATTGTTACAATGGATCCGCAAAAGAAAACAGATGGCATACGGATGTCATCCGTTTTTTTGGGCGGATCCGCAATTTGCGGACCGCAAAACACATACTGTAGTTTTTCACGCAGCCCTGGCCCCATAGAAGTGAATGGGGCATCAGTGAAAAACACATTGCATCTGGAAGCAAGTGCGGATGCAATGTGTTTTTCACTGATGGTTGCTAGGAGATGTTATTTGTAAACCTTCAGTTTTTTTATCACACGCGTGAAAAACGCATCAAAACGCATTGCACCCGCGCGATTAAAAGTGAACTGAACACAATCGCATCCAAAACTGACTGAACTTGCTTGCGAAATGGTGCGAGTTTTCCTGAACGCATCCGGACCTAATCCGTATCCTTCGCGTGCAAGAGGCCTAAGGCCCCTTTCACATGGGCGAGAATTCATTCAGCAGGACCTGCGCTGACGTCACCGCGCTCACCACGTTTACGTCATCAAAGGTCCTTTTGCAGGTCCTCAAAGAAGAAGAAAGAAGATGATGCCGGCTGCGCGATCAAGTGGATGAGGTGAGTTAATTGTTTTTATTTTTTAACCCCTCAAGCAACATTTTACTAAGCATCCTGTATTAAGAGTGCTATTATTTTCCCTTATAACCATGTTATAAGGGAAAATAATAACATCTACACAACACCAAACCCAAACTTCAGTGAAGAAGTTAGGGTCTGGGTACCACATTCAGTCTTTTATCACGCTCGTGCAAAACGCATTGCACCCACGCGATAAAAACTGAACAACGCAATCGCAGTCAAAACTGACTGAAATTGTCTGCGCACTCGCACGGGTTTCCCGCAATGCACCCAGGCCACATCCGGAGCAAAACCGGGACGCCCGTGTGAAAGAGGCCTAAGGCCTCTTTCACACGGGAGTTGCGGGAACATAAGCGATTTTTCAGCGCGAGTGCAAAACATTGTAATGCGTTTTGCACGCGCGTGAGAAAAATCGCCATGTTTGGTACCCAAACCTGAACTTCTTCACAGTAGTTCGGGCTTGGGATCGGTGTTCTGTAGATTGCATTATTTTCCCTTATAACATGGTTATAAGGGAAAATAATAGCATTCTGAATACAGAATGCATAGTACAATAGCGCTGGAGGGGTTACAAATAAAAATAAAATAAGTTAACTCACCTTAATCCACTTGTTCGCGCAGCCCGGCATCTCTTCTGTCTTCATCTTAGCTGTGTGCAGGAAAAGGACCTGTGGTGACGTCACTCCGGTCATCACATGGTCCATCACATGATCTTTTACCATGATGGACCACAGCAAAGAAGAAGACAGAAGAGAAGCCGGGCTGCGCGAGCAAGTGGATTAAGGTGAGTTAAATTTTTTTTTTTTTTAACCCCTCCAGCGCTATTGTATTATGCATTCTGTATTCAGAATGCTATTATTTTCTCTTATAACCATGTTATAAGGGAAAATAATAAAGATCGGGTCCCCATCCCGATCGTCTCCTAGCAACCTGTGCGTGAAAATCGCACCGCATCCGCACTTGCTTGCGGATGCTTGCGATTTTTACGCAGCCCCATTCACTTCTATGGGGCCTGCGTTGCGTGAAAAACGCACAAAATAGAGCTTGATGCGATTTTCACGCAACGCACAAGTGATGCGTGAAAATCACTGCTCATGTGAACAGCCCCATAGAAATGAATGGGTCCGGATTTAGTGCGGGTGCAATGCGTTCAACTCAGACATTGCACCCGCGCGGAAAACTCGCCCGTGTGAAAGGGGCCTAAGGGTTGTCTTCGTGAAATTACCCCGTTAATCATAAATCGATAAATACATGTTCTTTAGTTGTCCTCAACTGTCAGGTTGTTACTAATTCAGTTTACCATTTCTTACCATATCTAAGACCTGTTTCACACTGCCGACACAGCCTTCCGGCAGGCTGCTCTAGCACAGAATGCTGGTAATCGGCCGGACAAAAAAAACGCTACTTGCAGCGGTATTTGTCCAGCCGTTTCTCTGAATATTTGCTAATTGCAGCCGGATCACTGCCAGACCCTATTATAATTAATGCGACCAGATGGCATCCCGGATCAGCCCGCCGGATTGCTAAACGCTAGTGTGCAATTAGCCTAAGGTCTCTTTCACACAACCGTTTTTTTTTTTTCTGTTTACGGGCCGTTTTTCAATGGTTCCGCAAAAAAACGGAATGTACTCCGTATGCATTCCGTTTCCGTATTTCTGCTCCGTTGAAAGATAGAACCAGTCCTATTATTGCCTGCAAATCACGGTCCGTGGCTCCATTCAAGTCAATAAAAACGGAACACATGCTGAAATGCATCTGTATGTCTTCCGTATCTGTTCCGTTTTTGCGGAACCATCTATAGAAAATTTTATGCCCAGCCCAATTTTTGTCTATGTAATTACTGTATACTGTATATGCCATACGTAAAAACGGAACAGAAACGGAAACACAACGGAAACAAAAAACAGAACAACGGATCCGTGAAAACAGACCGCAAAACACTGAAAAAGGCCTCCTGCACACGACCGTATGGCTTTTTCAGTGTTTTGCGGTCCGTTTTTCACGGATCCGTTGTTCCGTTTCTGTTCCGTTTTTTCCGTTCCGTTTTTCCGTATGGCATATACAGTATACAGTAATTACATAGATAAAATTGGGCTGGGCATAACATTTTCAATAGATGGTTCCGCAAAGAACGGAAGCGGAAGACATACGGATGCATTTCCGTATGTGTTCCGTTTTTTTGCGGACCCATTGACTTGAATGGAGCCACGGATTGTGATTTGCGGCCAATAATAGGACATGTTCTATCTTTAAACGGAACGGAAAAACAGAAATACGGAAACGGAATGCATACGGAGTACATTCGTTTTTTTTTTGCGGAACCATTGAAATGAATGGTTCCGTATACGGACCGTATACGGAACGCAAAAAACGGCCAGTAAACGGGGGGAAAAAACGGTCGTGTGCAGGAGGCCAAAGCCATACGTTCGTGTGCAAGAGGCCTACGGCTACTTTTACATCTGCTTTTTTGCTGTCTGATCTGGGATCTCAAAACCACAGTAAAACGCTCCCGTTATAATAATACAACCGGCTGCATCCATTCAGGACACGAAGAAAATGAAGAAACTAATCCAGCACTAAAACCATTGAAAGTCAATGTGCGCCGGATCCGTTTTTTTTCGCATAGAAAAAAAAACAGATCTGGCACCATTGACTTACATGGTGTTTGGTGCCGGGTCCGTCTTCTACAGTTTCCCATGCTGCACACAAAAATGCTGCTTGCAGCGGTTTTGTGTCCGGCATGGGAACGCAACAAACCAGAACGGAATGCGTTCTGGTGCACTCCTTTCCGATTTGTTCAGTGTTGTCCCCATTGACAATGAATTGTGACAAAACTGAAGCGTTTTCCTCTGGTTTTGAGATCGTCTGCCGGCTCTCAAAATCGGACAGCACAACGCAGATGTGAAAGTAGCCTAAGCTGGGTGACAACCAACATGGCTGCTACTACAGGGGTTGTCACCAAGCTTTTCAAGTATACTGAGCAGCAATAGGCCTGAGAATCCAGGAGAGAATGAGAACAGGGACATTTATACAATGGTGACTGTATGGTGCAGCTATCAATGCTATAATCTTAAAGGAAATGTATCATCAGAAAATGACCGATTGTTTAAATCACTTTTTTTTTGTTTAAAATATTTTTAAAGAATTTTTGATGATGTTATTTTTAATTTTCGATGTCAATATCTATATTTAAATAAAAAAACATGAAATCCTGCAGTTTTCCTATGGCCACATTCAAGATGGCTGCCCCCATAATCCTGTTCAGGAAATAGAATGAATAAATCTGTAATAAAGAAAATAAAAACATATTCACAAAGAAGAATGTGTCCCTATCTGCTTTTAACTGGCGTATAGAATTTTTGGTGACACATTTCCTTTAAGTTTGTTATATGCAGGTCTCATACTGGGCCCAGTGAAGTTGCAACAAGTACTTTGGCATCTAAACGCTGCTGTGCAGTTTGGTTCAGTGGTGGGACAAGGTGTCTAGGCCCCTTAGGCAATAATGAGTCATTGCATATAAACGGGATAATTGCATGCTACACCCTGTATTTAAGCTTTAATGCAGTGTAATCCGGGCCCTGGATAATAATAGCAGGTGCAGAAGTCGTAGTGCGTTAGGCCCCTTTCACACGAGGGTGCAATGCGTGACGTGATCGCATAGCACCCGCACTGAATCCTGACCCATTCATTTCAATGGGTCTGTGTACATGAGCGTTTTCTATTCACGCATCAGTTCTGCGTTGCGTGAAAAACACAGCATCTTCTATATTCTGCGTTTTTCACGCAGCCCTGGTCCCATAGAATTGAATGGGGCTTCAGTGAAAAATGCATTGCATCTGTAAGCAAGTGCGGATGCGATGCGTTTTTCACTGATGGTTGCTCGGAGATGTTGTTTGTAAACCTTCCTCAGTTTTTTATCACGCGCGTGAAAAACCCATCAAAACGCATTGCACCCGCGCGGAAAAAACAGAACCACTGAACGCAATCGCAGACAAAACTGACTGAAGTTGCTTGCAAAATGGTGCGAGTTTCACTGAACGCATCCGGAGCCAATCCGTCACACTCGTGGTCTCCTCCCCAGTATTAGGAGGAGGAGTGATCACTAATGCCATCTCTCGTCCCCATACTGAATCATTGTTTGCCGGAGGCAGATGATTATTTTTGTGACCATACAAATGATAAATTATCCGGTGAACAAGCGCTTTGCTCATTTATTGGGTAATCAGCGGTACGTTTACACCGCGTTTTTATGAATGCGGATTAATGATTTATCTGCGGGTTTGAGTAAAGGGCCCTTAAGTTACAGTCAGTGCCTTGTGTGCATTTCAGCTCGTTCTCCTGTGTATAAAGGGACTTTTTTTGGTTCAGAGTTACGTTCTGTTTCCTGAATTCAGGGGAACACTTATATACTTATATACAGCATACATTTTTATGTGGACTCGTCCATCATGATATGCATCATCCCAGTGAAAAGCAGTGACACTGTATTCAGGATCAGTCTGATATGGATCCCAAATACGTGTGAGGTGCATGAGAAAAGGGAATCTGTCACTGAAAATGTGCTCCTCCAGTTAAAGCCAGATGCTTTTATTACTAATCTGTTTTTATTTTCTGATTGCTGATTTCTATTTCCTGAACATGATTATGAGGGCGGCTATATTGCATGAGATGTTCTTAACAGCATTTAGAAAGCATTAAGAAAACTGCTTTACGGCAGCCACAAAGGCTATAGAAAGAATGGTCAGGAGGGGACCTCATTGACTTCTATGGAAGAGTTTTCTGGGCATGTTCTGTGACCTGTGCAGAGGTCAGGAGGGAGTAGATAAGCTGTGATATTACCTATTGTGTAAATGGTGGGTTTATCTGTGATATCTATATATAGAGGTGATATCTGTCATTGTAATCCTGCCATTTACACGACCGTATGAATGGGTCCGCATCCGTTCCGCCAAAAATATAGAGCAATTGCGGACATGAATAGGTATTTCTATCATGGGGCCAGCCATGTGTGGTCCACAAATTGCATAATGCACACAGGCCGGTATCCGTGTTTTGTAGATCAGCAAATTGCGGACTGCAAAACAGGTCGTGTGAATGTAGCCGTATGATGAGATGACTGCAGTAAACTGATCTGTACAGAGCAAGAAGTGACCCCAACTATCAGGCTAATGGTGAATTTACACATGCAGAAATTCGGGCAGATTATCGGGGACGAACGCTAGTTCCCAAAAATCTCCCCGTTTCCAGGTGCAGCCTGTGGCAGGCGCAGCACTATGAAGTGCCTTTTGCTCTGTGGCAATAGAAGAATTTTGACAGCTCTGACTTTTAGTCTAACCAGACTGTCTATTACTCTGTAATTCCTCTAGCGCCGTTCTATGGAAACAGTAGGTTTAAAGAGCACACCAAATGCTTGAAATAACTTCTTTATTAACTTCAACTTTTCTTCATATAACACTGCCGCC
The DNA here is from genome assembly GCF_905171765.1 of Bufo bufo. Classification (NCBI taxonomy): domain Eukaryota; kingdom Metazoa; phylum Chordata; class Amphibia; order Anura; family Bufonidae; genus Bufo; species Bufo bufo. The sequence goes on from NC_053393.1 coordinate 72,563,639, forward strand.
TCCGTAGCAGATAGTCTATGTACAAAACACATGTTGAATATAGTATCAAAAAATGGCGGTATGCATAAGATGGTGATTCAACTTTTCAATCTTGTCATTCAACATAAAATGGTGGATATATTTCACTCTTGAGTATCTGTACTGTCACTTTAAGTTATTTAAGCACTTTATGATCTCTCTGAGCGGTATATCTGAGGTCTAACTAATTGTTCTACTTGCTGAATTTGGTTGCAATTTGCAGTATGCAGTTAGCAGCAACTACAGTTGCAAGAAAAAGTATGTGAACCCTTTGGAATTATATGGATTTCTGCACAAATTGGTCATAAAATGTGATCTGATATTCATCTAAGTCACAACAATAGACAATCACAGTCTGCTTAAACTAATAACACACAAAGAATTAAATGTTACCATGTTTTTATTGAACACACCATGTAAACATTCACAGTGCAGATGGAAAAAGTATGTGAACCCTTGGATTTAATAACTGGTTGAACCTCCTTTTGGCAGCAATAACTTCAACCAAACGTTTCCTGTAGTTGCACAACGGTCAGGAGTAATTCTTGACCATTCCTCTTTACAGAACTGTTTCAGTTCAGCAATATTCTTGGGATGTCTGGTGTGAATCGCTTTCTTGAGGCCATGCCACAGCATCTCAATCAGGTTGAGGTCAGGACTCTGCCTGGCCACTCCAGAAGGCATATTTTCTTCTGTTTCAGCAATTCTGTTGTTGATTTACTTCTATGCTTTGGGTCGTTGTCCTGTTGCAACACCCATCTTCTGTTGAGCTTCAGCTGGTGGACAGATGGCCTTAAGTTCTCCTGCAAAATGTCTTGATAAACTTGGGAATTCATTTTTCCTTTGATGATAGCAATTTGTCCAGGCCCTGACGCAGCAAAGCGGCCCCAAACCATGATGCCCCCACCATCATACCTCACAGTTGGGATGAGGTTTTGATGTTGATGTGCTGTGCCTCTTTTTCTCCACACATAGTGTTGTGTGTTTCTTCCAAACAACTCAACTTTGGTTTCATCTGTCCACAGAATATTTTGCCAGTACTGCTGTGGAACATCCAGGTGCTCTTGTGCAAAATGTAAACGTGCAGCAATGGTTTTTTTGGACAGCAGTGGCTTCCTCTGTGGTATCCTCCCATGAAATCCATCGTAGATTCGCTAACAGGGATGTTAGCATATGCCAGAGACTTTTGTAAGTCTTTAGCTGACACTCTAGGATTCTTCTTCACCTCATTGAGCAGTCTGCGCAGTGCTCTTGCAGTCATCTTTACAGGACGGCCACTACTAGGGAGAGTATCAGCAGTGCTGAACTTTCTCAATTTATAGACAATTTCTCTTACCGTGGACTGATGAACAGCAAGGCTTTTGGAGATACTTTTATAACCTTTTCCAGCTTTATGCAAGTCAACAATTCTTAATCGTAGGTCTTCTGAGAGCTCTTTTGTGGGAGGCATCATTTACATCAGGCAATACTTCTTGTGAAAAGAAAACCCAGAACTGGTGTGTGTTTTTTATAGGGCACGGCAGCTGTAACCAACACCTTCAATCTCATCTCATTGAATGGACTCCAGTTGGCTGACACCTCACTCCAATTAGCTCTTGGAGATGTCTTTAGTCTAGGGGTTCACATACTTTTTCCACCTGCACTGTGAATGTTTACATGGTGTGTTCAATAAAAACATGGTAACATTTAATTCCTTGTGTGTTATTAGTTTAAGCAGACTGTGATTGTCTATTGTTGTGACTTAGATGAAGATCAGATCACATTTTATGACCAAGTTGTGCAGAAATCCATATCATTCCAAAGGGTTCACATACTTTTTCTTGCAACTGTATTTGCAGATTGGTTGAGTATGATCTGGTATGGTTGTATACAATTTGGATTGCAAACTTTATAGTTTGCAATTGTATGATTTTATGGTTAAGTAGTTCGTTTGTATGCAATTGGTGGAACTGTAAGTAAACACACATATAACTGGTTCAGTATACAGTTCTAATCACTATATTAACAGTAGGAACATTATATAGCTGTTTTAAATACCTATTTTGGCCTCTCTGCTTACATAAAACACAGCTCTTAGTGGCGTGAATGTCTGTTCAGCTTCTCTGCTCTGCTGTAATGATTCTAGCAGCTCCTGCTAGGGGAATTTCCCACACGGGCTGTGTGTGAGGCTGGCTGTGATTGGTCAAAACTCTTGCTGTGTGAGAGGCTCGCTGTGATTGGTCAAGACTCCAGCAACAACAGTTTAACTCTATGCTTTCTGTTGTTTCTGCTGTGTCATTGAGCTTACCTCACATCCATATAATGAATCTTAACGGCATATTATCTTTTCTGCTTCTGTGAACACAATATATATAACAGTTATATGACATCCAAACATGAAGTCACTGTAAATAACTCTGCTTTTGTCTTTAACACACAAATATAGGAACTGTATTAAGGTTATTGGCAGGTCTAGCTGTATAAACACACAAGCTACATTAGCAACCTAGGACAGGTCTTAGCTGGTCAGCTACACTCCCACCAAAATTACCTATAATTCTATGTTCTCAGTAGTAGGACTTTAACATGAATTTGAGGAATTTTCTATCATGTTCTCAACTTCCAAGTGTCTTTTATCACTCTCAAGTAGAACAACTAACTTCTGTATAAGGCGTTTCAACTTGGTCTTCATTAGAAGAAAAAGCTCCCGAGATCGTAGTGCGACAACATCATTAGCACAGCGCAGGGAGCAGCAATATCCCACGGCTCGGTTAAGACTGATTTGACGGAAACTGGATGTAAGTTAACTTTGTAATCGCTTGCAAGCTTCAAAGTAGCGGGACGCCGCTACCCATTTTGATCGAGCGGGACTCCGCTCTGCTCAGGTTGGTTCAGATATTAGTATTCACAGGACGGATTGGATTTGGTGTGGGATACATTAAGGAACATTGGAGCTACACCAGTGAATGATAGAGGTGGACTTATCAGTTACCTTCGGTTCATTTCAGTTCGATTATTTTAGATCGTCGTCATCGATATACTGTTGCTGGGGCTGTATATTATTTATTTGCTACTTTTTAGATATACCAATTGATGTAATTTATCTACATTTAGGATTTAATATTTTTATAGCGAGGCCAATCGTTTTAGAATTTTCAGTATATTAATAAATGTATTTTATAGTGATTCTCTAAATTTCTGAGAGTGCCCTGCTTTTTAACCTCTTTGTTCTCATTTCATAGTGATCGAGTGAGTTTTCTCGATTGGTGAGGTGCAACCTTTTTGGTTTACAGATAACCTTGTGCGACATCCAACCCCGTTTTTTTACATGTAAATATTAGTCCATAGCTTTTATACTCCTTGCGGTTCTGTTTGGTGATGAATAGGCTAAAACAATCCATTCCGCTAGAAAATAAATGGTGGTGATGGGTTTACACGATCTGCCGGTAAATCTGCCATTCTTTGTTCTTCTGTAGGTCTACGTGCCTTTCTGCAGACTACACATTTACTTATATACTTTGCTATAACTTCGCTTCCTTTCACAATCCAGTAACCACCTTCTCTCAAACAGCTTTGGGTAAAGCTTCTTCCTTGATGCAAGGATTTGTTGTGGTACTAGTGATCAATAATCAATCTTGTGAAGGTAGAGTTTTTGGGTAGAATTGCTGGATGCTTCACTCTGCTAGGTAACGATGCATTTTCCAGTCTCCCTCCCACCTTCAGTATAGCATCCTGCATAACAAGATTAAGCTTGTACAATGGGTGGTTGTTTGGAAGCCTTTTAGGTTCTTGACTAAGTCTTTTCAACTCTTCACTGTAGAATCTCTGTTGAATAAATCTTGACTGTTTCTTCAGCTTTCATTTTTTCTTCTACATTCAATGATTCCTTCTTTCTGATTCCCTTTGCCAAACGTTGAATTCGAGCTAATACATTTATGACTGTATTCCATTTTGAACATCTGGCGAGTCTTTCAAGTATGTCATCTTGACACTTGGCAGCAGTGCTCAATGTTTGTACAACTTTTACTTCTGGATCACCCATAGACAATTCTGTGTAACCTTTACTGGGCGTGATTTCCTTTTCCCAAAGGAACTTTGGGCCTATGAACCAATTTGAATTTTTCAATTCTGTTACATTCAGGCCTCTAGAAGCATGATCTCCTGGGTTATGCTTTGTGTCAATGTGATGCCAATGTTCTGGATTTGTTATTTCCCAAATTTTCTCAACTCTGTTGGCGACAAAGATATGGAATCTTCAAGCTTCATTGTTTATGTATCCTAGGACAACTTGTGAGTCTGCCCAAAAATATTCTTCATCTATTTTCAATTCCAATTCTTCTCTCAGAAACTTGCTTACTGATGCTGAAACTACGGCTGCTGTCAGTTCAAGTCTTGGTATTGTCTGAATACTGGCAAGTGCAACTCTGGCCTTCCCCATAACCAGAGCAGAGTGTATCTTTTCTTCTCCTATTACTCTGATGTAGGAGCACTGACCATAACCATAACTACTGGCATCTGAAAAATTATGAAGTTCTATTTTCTTGTACTTTCCAAAATCATGAGGTACAAAACATCTGGTTATACGAACCTCTCTCAAGTTTTGCAGGTCTCTTATCCAACTCTCCCACCTTGGCCTCAAATTTTCAGGTATGGGTTCATCCCATCCTAACTTCTGTTTGTATAATTCTTTGAGGATCACTAAGGCCAAGAATCCTAATGGATCATATATAGAAGCCACTGCGGAAAGAATGGTACGTCTAGTTGCAACTTTCTCTTTAATACATAGTTCAAAGAAGAACCTGTCATTCTCCACATTTCATCCCAATCCAAGTACGTTTTGAACTAGAAGATGATCATAATTGAGATCTACATTCTTTATTGTTGCTGCACGTTCAGAGTCACTGATGGATTCCAGTACCTCTCTGTTGTTTGAGATTAATTTGTGAATGCGCAAGTTTCCTCTTGCGCATAACTCTTGGCTTTCTTTTACTAGTTTGATTGCAGATTCTGTGGACTCTAGACTTATGAGACCATCATCTACATAAAAGTTTTTCTTCAGAAAATTTCTGATTGGCCACGTACTTCATACCATAATTGGCCCAACCTGGAGACGATGCTGCTCCAAACAAGTGTACTTTCATTCTGTATTCTGCTGGCTCTGTTTCTGTATCTCCATCCTCCCACCATAGGAACCTCAGGAAGTCTCTATCTTCATTCTTCACATGAAACTAGTGGAACATCTTTTCAACGTCACACATGACCGCTACGGGATACTTTCTGAATCTACAGAGTACTCCAGGCAGAGTGTTTGTAAGATCTGGTCCTTTTAGTAGATGATCGTTCAATGCAACACCATTGTACTTTGCTGAGCAATCAAATACTGCTCTAATTTTATCTGGTTTCTTTGAGTGGTAAACACCTTGATGTGGGATGTACCACACTTCTCCTTCTTTAGGTTGATTATTAACTTTCTCTGCATGTCCTTCTTTGAGGATGTTTCCATGAATTTCAAATAATCCTGCTTGAATTTGGGATCTCTTCCCATCTTTTTCTTCAAACATTTCAATCTTGCTAGAGCAAGATTTTTGTTATTTGGCAGATGAGGTCGTTTTCTAAAGGGTAAGGGCATTTCAATCTGACCTTGTTGATTCTGCTGAATACTTTCTTCTAGAGTGTGTACGAACTTTGTCTTCTTGGGATGCACTCTTTTCTTTAGAACTTATGTCTGCAAAGTCAGATTCAAGGATCTTGATTACTTTTGCTGGACTTACAGTTAGTAACTCTTGGACAAATATTCGATAACACAATCCTGTCACCTGTCTTGAGTTTGCGATCTGCTGTTTTCCTCCAACAACACCCCATCCTAGATCAGTTTGAACAGTGTAGGGTTCACCCTTTCCTCCTGTGATTACCTTTTGTGGTACCAAGGCTTCGGGACAATCAACAGTCCAACACCAAACTCCTTCAGCGGGGACATTTCATGAGATATGACAGATAGGTGCTCCTATTTATTGGTTGTTTCACAGGTAGGTATGCGATCCTTGATCTGTAGATCTAATGTGAAGTTTGAATGAAGTCCTCTAACTCTCAGTCTTTTGACCCTTTGACTGTTCACTATCGTGTCTCTCCCCGTCATTGTGGTGAGTTTGAGCTTCACTGGTTCTGTAGCCACTTGTAATTTCTTGCAGATTGCTTGTTCACTGAAGGTGACGTCACTCTGGGCATCCAGTAGCGCATAGGCGTATACCTTCTTGTTCCTCCTTTTAGGATTTGAAATGCAAACTGGTACAACCATTGATGTGCCATTGCTTTCTGCTTCCCTCACTCTGCAAGAGAATACCAATACTTTCTTTCCTTCCTCAGTATCTTTAGGTATTGAGGATTTATCTTTCTTTGGACATTCTTCATGTAGTGGTGTAGGATTGCGTCCTTTGAAAATGCTGCATCTGGCCTTTTTCTTACAATCCTTAGTAACATGGCCTTTTCTTAGGCATCCGAAACACAGTTGGTTTTCCAGTATAAACCTTTTCTTTCATCTGGGGACTTCTCCTTCAATTGTTGGCACTTGTGTAAGGAGTGGTTCTCTCCACAGAACATACATTTGAAGGTAGTCTGAAGATTTTTCGGTTCTGTCTCTCTACTGATCTCAGTAGTGACTTTGGACTTGCTCTCGTAGGTTTCTGGACCTTTAGCTGCTGTGTTGGTTGCGAAACTAGTTGCTCTTGCGCGTCTTATATCTCTCACAGGCCTTTTTTCTAAGGATATTAAGACGTAAGATGCTGTTACTGGATTACATACTATCCGTGCTTCCTTATTGATGAACTCAGAAAACTCTTTAAAACTTGGGAAGTCCTTACCTAGATCTAACTGTTTAGTCACATAGCGATTCCATCTAGAAGCCACTTCTTCGGGTAGCTTGGTTAGCATCCTGTGGTTTTCTAGATAATCGTTCAGTACTTCTAGTCCTCGTACATGTGGGATGGCATTGCTGCATGCTTGCAGGAAGTCACCATACTTTTGGAGTTTGAAGTGTTCTTTAAGACCTATTTTAGGCCAGTTATTCAGTTTATCGCTAAAGGCTCCTTGTACTAAGAAATGATGACCATATCTTGCATTCCATTTTTCCCAAGCTTGCTCTTAGGCTTCTTCGTCTTTTCTATAGAAGTTACCTTCAAGAACTTCCTTGGCTTCTCCACCAACATATCTCTGAAGGTAGAATAACTTGTCAACTGGACTGAAGCAATGATGCTCAATGATCATTTACAAGCTTGCCTTCCACTCTATGAACTTCAGTACGTCTCCTGAAAATACAGTAGGTTCCGGAACGGGAAGTCTAGCTAGGACTGTTCTCTGTGGTCTTGCTGGGACAATGGTTGTAACATTTTCCTGAGCATTGCTGTGGCATCTAGGAATAGAATCATCCGGTTCTATTTTCTCACTCAGTTCTGAATTAGGTGAGTTCCTTTCTTCATCTTTTCCGGTAGAGATATAGGGTAAATTCACACACCTTTTTCCTAACTCTGGACTAGGCCTCTCTTTGTGTTTCTGAGCAGGGATGGAAGGATAATGACTTATTTCCTCACTAAGTGCTGGAGGTTTCCTTTTATTCTCCTGGGAGTATGTAGGAAAGTAGGAGTCTGCTTCTTCACTTAGTACCGATTTGAACCTATGACTACTCTGATTTATATCCTCTTCGTGTACTCTGAGTCTGGCTTCTATGATCTTAACTTCTTTTTGCCTTTCCAGACTTTTCAATTCAGCTTCCATTTGATGGCACTGTGCTTCCATTTCAGCTTCCATCTGATGGCTTTGTGCATCCTTTTAGCCATCAGTTGGCGCTGCGCCTCGATGGCAGCTTCCATTTCAATTTCTGCTCTCTTGACAGCAAGTTGTTCAGCTAATTCCTTTCTTTTGGCTGAAGTATTTGAGGACTCTGATATATGGGTGGCACATCTGATAGCGAAGAAAGTCACACTTGAGATTGCGGTACTACCTAAGGTTTTAACATAGTCTCTCATAAACAGCTTGTTCATTCTACTTCATGCTTTAACTTCATCATAATTAGCTGCAGATGAAAGTTCTCTCATGAGCTTTACTAAATCTTTAGTGACTTCAGTACATGTGTCTATTTTCCTTACAATATCCTGGGAAGGTGTAAACGATCGCAAGTTGACATATGCTGCCATAAGCTCTTATTCAGATTCTTCTACTGTCTCTACCATATCACTGAAGTTCCCTTTTATACTTTCTTGCTTTAGATTTTTATGAATGTCTTTAATGTATAATTTCCACTTATCATACGTTCTGGCAAACTTTTTTCAGCGCTGCTTCTTGCTCCAAATTTTCCAGCATCTTTGAGGTCGGTTTTCCAACACGTGGTGAACGTCTTAGTTCATCTGCTTGGGCTATATTTGTTTGAGGCAAGACTAATGCTGCATCAGACTCTTCTACCGCAGACAGGTTGACCTTGCTCTTCTACTTCTACTCTATCTATCTTTACATCCTCTAACAGTGACATGGTAATACTAGGCTCAAACATTTTACTTTTAATGCTATCACAAATAATAAGATGCCTTTCACTTTTAATGCAATACTGACAAAATGCAGAAATAAATGACTTTCACTTTAAATTCTTTGGAGTTCATATACTACAAACTGTCATTTGTTTTCTTACTTTAAAGTCTCTTATTTCTGAACACAAAAAATGTCTCTTTATGCCAAAGCCTATATGCAATTAAGTAAAAAAAGGAAAGCTATGACCTTATTATGAAGAGCAGGAACGAGTGTCAATCTTAAAGGAGACGTGTCTTTTCTTGATATGATGCGATGCTCTGTGCTGACTTGCGATGCTCTGTGCAGACTTGCGCTGCGCTGGCTTGGATACGCTGCTGCAGGCTTTGGGCCTAGTGGCGGGTAACTAGCTGGCTGCAGTACGTGGTCTCTCTGTGGATAGCGGTGCAGGCACTCTAGCTCTGGACTTTGGTCTCCCACCATGTGTCTCTTTCTCTCTCTAGGGATCTCTGACTATTTCGCCTTTGCCGTTCTGCCACTTTAAGAGTCGGCTGCAGTTTGACCAATGCACACGTTCTATGGCCTTTATGGTAGCTCTGCTGGGATGTCAATGCTTGCTCACTCAGGGAACAGTTGCTGCACGGCGGTAAATGCTGGCACTCCGCTACTCTAATGCGCTCTTTGCTGTGCAATTTGAGGAACGCTATCACTTCGTGGTAATGGTTCCATTGTGGCAGGCGCAGCACTATGAAGTGCCTTTTGCGCTGTGGCATTAGAAGAATTTTTATATCTCTGACTTTTAGTCTAACCAGACTGTCTATTACTCTGTAATTCCTCTAGCGCCGTTCTATGGAAATAGTAGGTTTAAAGAGCACACCAAATGCTTGAAAGAACTTCTTTATTAACTTCAACTTTTCTTCATATAACACTGCCGCCTCCGTAGCAGATAGTCCATGTACAAAACACGTGTTGAATAAAGTATCACAAAATGGTGGTATGCATAAGATGGTGGTTCAACTGTGCAATCTTGTCATTCAACATGAAATTGTGGATATATTTCTCTCTTGAGTATCTGTACTCTCACTTTAAGTTATTTAAAGTATAATTGTCGTATTTTTTTGGTGGCCCTATTTCAACCTTTCACTGTGTATTCAATTACCCCTTAATTCCACATTTTTGTCCCCTGTACTGCCTACTTTTACCTGTGCTTAAAACAGGGTTGCTAGGCATGGTCCGTCTATCTGTTGAAAGACGGAGCATGCTGCGTGCAGGGTCACATTACTGACAGCCAGGGACTGTAAGTAAATGATTAAAGCCAGGTCCTCCTCAGCAGCTGATAACAGTGCCTGGGCTGTGTGCACTTCTCCCTGTCCCTGCGCTTGGCAGACGCTCCCTCACTCAGCAGAGCTGGAGAATGCAGAGTTGAAGCAGCGCACAACAGGGAAGGGAGATCTGCCGTCTGCTCAGTGTATAAATGAAAGCAACATGTGGTAAGAGGACCCCTTTGTGCTGCAGGAGATTAACCCTTTAGGGGGAGGGCTCTGGTTACTGATACTTTTGGGGGGGCTATTGTTACTGGCTAGTGAGGGCAGGCGGGATTAGCCTCAGGGTGAGGGCAGTGGCGGCCATCTTAACCGAATAGTGAGATTGCAGTTTTATGCAGACTGGTTGCTAAGGGCTGAATCTTATTAAATATGGGGTAAGTCAGTCTAATAGTAACTGATTCTGGAATATCATGTTATTAGTAACTACATATATGAAAATTGAAATTAGGGTCTAAATGTGACAGTTATCCTTTAAGCACTTTATGATCTCTCTGAGAGGTATATCTGAGGTCTAACTAATAGTTCTACTTGCTGAATTTGGTCGCAATTTGCAGTTAGCAGTAACTATTTGCAGATTGGTTGAGTATGATCTGGTATGGTTGTATACAATTTATAGTTTGCAATTGTATGATTTTATGGTTAAGTAGTTTGTTTGTATGCAATTGGTGGAACTGTAAGTAAACACACATATAACTGGTTCAGTATACAGTTCTAATCACTATATTAACAGTAGGAACATTATATAGCTGTTTTAAATATCTATTTTGGCCTCTCTGCTTCCATAAAACACAGCTCTTAGTGGAGTGAATGTCTGTTCAGCTTGTCTCCTCTGGTGTAATAATTCTAGCAGCTCCTGCTAGGGGAATTTCCCACACAGGCTGTGTATGAGGCTGGCTGTGATTAGTCAAGACTCCTGCCCAGCAACAACAGTTTAACTCTATGCTTTCTGTTGTTTCTGCTGTGTCATTGAGCTTACCTCACATCCATATAATGAATCTTAACAGCATATCATCTTTTCTGTGAACACAATATATATAACAGTTATATGACATCCAAACATGAAGTCACTGTAAATAACTCTGCTTTTTTCTTTAACACACAAACATAGGAACTGTATTAAGGTTATTGGCAGGTCTAGCTGTATAAACACACAAGCTATATTAGCAACCTAGGACAGGTGTTAGCTGGCCAGCTACACAGCCGATCACCCGATGAATGAGCGGAACGCTCATTCATCTGGTGATCCCATTGTTCGTGCAGGCACCTAAATTATTGTTTTTAGGCAGCAGATTGTGCTGTGTAAACAGCGATCTGCTGCCCACAAACAATGCAGGACGAGGGATTGCAATAGCGACTGCTCATCCACATACTGAGTGTAAATGCAGATCTTCACCCCCACTGAACAAGCAGCCTATTGTCAGGAAGGAACGCTTCCCTCCTGATAACTGGCTGCTCCTCTCTACGCGTAAATCTACCTTTAGTGGTCAGTGCGAAAACTGCAGGATTTTAGTTTTTTTTTTATTAAAAAATAAAAGGATATTGACATGCCTGGCCCTGTCAATAAAAGTGCAGAGGTCACGGCAGTTGCAGAGAGAGCTGAGCCTCTAGGTGTAACAGCAATGCCCCCGTTGCTCTTAGAGGCTAATTTCCATATATTAAAACATTTTTTTTTTTCAGTAATGCGGACACATATGATCATGGGACCAACACAGATGCCTTCAGCTGCCAAATACACATGTAACAGGTCAGCCAGTGTCATAGGTACAAATCTGCTGACAGATGCCCTCTAACACACCCGATCATTCTCTCTCCTCACATCAGGGGAGAGTCAGGAGCTCCCTAGACTGGCAGCTAGTGCTGCCAAAATAGCAGGTTCAACCAACCATGCTCTCAGTGGCACCCGGCCTGTGTGCAGCACACATGCGCCAGATGCCCCTGGAGGTTGCTTGTGATGGCTTCAACCGTGCCAAGAAAGGACAGGCCTGTATGGCAATAAACCATGGCCACATGAATGGCAGCGCAGTTCTCTGCTGTGATTTTTTATTTTTCCCCCCTAACAGGTAAATGCAAAAAATATTGACTTTAAAGGCTCATGCACACGGCCATAGCCGTTTTTGCGGTTAAGAAAACCGATATCAGCCGTGTGTGTTGCGCATTTTGCTGAACGGAACGTCCGGCCCCTAATAGAACAGTCCTATCCTTGTCCGTAATGCGTACAGCAATAGGACATTTTCTATTTTTTTGTGGGTGTCATGGGACGGACATACAGACGCGGAAAGCACACAGTGTACTGTGCATCTTTTGCAGCCCTATTGTAGTGAATTGGTCTGCATCCGACCCACAAAAAATGTGGATCAGATGCGGACAAAAAATATAAAAAAAAAACAGTTTGTGTGCATGAGCCCTACTACTGATGACCTATCCTCAGAATCCCCGCTGATCAGCTGTTCGAGAAGGCAGCGGCGCTTGCAGTTGTCCCTAGGCCGACACGTTCATCGGTCACATGGCCTAGGAACAGCTCAGCCCCATTGAAGTGAGCGCGTTACCAAGGACAACCACTATACAATGTACGGCGCCGTGCTTGGCGAGCATGGAGAATGCTGCAGCGCTCACAGGATCGCTGTGTCTTCTCAAACAGCTGATCGGCGGGGGTCCCGTGTATCGGACCCCCACCGATCCGATACCGATGACCTATCCAGAGGATAGGTTATCAATATAAAAAGCCCGGACAACCTCTTTAATACAAGGCACTTACTAATGTACTGCGATTGTCCATATTGCCTCCTTTTCTGGCTGGATTCATTTTCCCTTCACATTAAACACTGCTCCAAGTCCGCGCGTCCACCCTGCAAAAGATAGAACATGTCCTTGTCCGGATCGCGGACACTTCGCAGTCATTGGGTCCGCACCGTAATGCAGGGTGCACATGGCCGGTGCCCGTGTTTTGCGGATCGGCAGTTTGCAACATGATTGTGTGAATGCACCCTAAATCTTATCCAGGTCACTGCTACGCTGGAAAGTTTCTGCATATTCCACAATGTCTATGCTACGTGCCGCCACATCCTTAGGCCTCATGCACACAACCGTATGTATTTTTCGGTCCGCAAAAAATACGGATGACATCCGTGTGCATTCCGTATTTTGCAGAACGGAACAGCTGGCCCCTAATAGAACAGTCCTGTCCTTGTCCGTAATGCGAACAATAATAGGACATGTTCTATTTTTTTGCGGAACGGAATGCACACTTCTGTTTTTTTGCGAACCCGTTAAAATGGTTCCGCGTACGGTCCGCAAAAAAACGAAAGGAAAGGAAATACGTTCGTGTGCAAGAGGCCTTAGGAAAGTGAAGCGATTTCTGCCTGCAGGGACTTGTGTTACAGTTTCTAGTGATAGTGCACTATAGAGGTGTCTGTATTCTGATCGCCCTTTATAGACTTCAGAGGGCAATTTACAACCAACTAATGGACCTATGTAGCACATAAGCCGCCATACACTACATCCTCCTGTGAATCATAGGAAATAGAGCTCAACAGCCGTAAAGAAAACGCTGCAAAACTCCATCCAGTCGCGAGCCCGGAGCTGTGCGCGCCTGTGCAGTCCCCGGCTGTGAGCGCTGACACTGCGGCCGCCTCCGCCTCACTGACAGCTGCGCGGCTCCTCCCCCACCACGTGCTCCCTTCTTCCCCTCTGTTTACATTCTGCAACCGGCCACGTTGTTCTGACTTTCTCACTTCCTATTGGCTGGCGCTGCCGGCGAGCCCTGCCGGTGGGCGTGACTATGTAAATAAGCCGGCTAGGAGAAAAAAAAAGTAGCGGGAAATTTGAAGCGGTGTCTGACTGTAGAAAAGAGCGGGTTATTAACCTTCTCGTCACTGGCGGGAGCTTCCCCGATAACAAAGAGGGGGCGACCGTGTAATACACGGAGCCCGCCGCCTCCTCCGTGTATAATAATAATGTGTGGAGAGAGAATTATACTTCATGTTAATAAAATGAGAGGAAGTTGTGTGACCTCTGAGGCAGACACACAGCAGACAAAATGTGATGTGGGGGAGGGTGCCGGCTCTGCCATATTGAGCTGCAGCACAGCAGGGTCCATAGAGCTCATATATAACTGTGTGTGTAATAACAGGTATATTACACACATGTATCCGTCATTACCTGTAATATATGCTCATATCTGGTTAGGGCGCCTATTGCAGAGGTGCATGGTGGCGGTCTGCTATCATGTGTGTGTATATACCGTATATACCGTATATATATAGGTGCGATACATGAGAGAACCCATCGTACAGTGTCACTGGCAGAGGTGGAAGCTCCATGGCCCCCTCCACCAGACACGTATAACACCCCATTCAGACCGTATTTTCGGTCGGCACCCGATCTGCATGTTTTTACGGATCTAATGCCGACCTGTTCATTTCAATAGGACAGCACACCGCATGCAGTCCGCATCCGTATGTCCGTTTCCCTGCCGGTATCCGTGCCTTGTGGATCCACAATTTGCCAACCGCAAAAACGGACGTGAGGCCTAATACGGACGGCTTTCTTTGTGGTAGAGCGGACTTTGGCCGCCCTAAGTACCAAGGACCTGGGTGCAACTGCAAAATCTGCACCCTCCCTTGATCGTCTAGCTCCAGCCTGAATGCGTGTATGACTTTACGAAGGAGCGTATTACACCCGGAAGATGATGTGTGTACTGCGAATATCCGTCACCATGTAATGTCCACGTTATAACGCTTTCAGATCACCTATCACATTTTGATGTTTTTATATCATTTTTTCACATTTACCATTTTGATGAGTCGCTCCCCCCGCCTGTATTGCACACGTGTTAAGTAGCACGCCAAGACCCGGCGAATGGTGAAGTGTAGTATACTCCGAATAATTTATTTTAAACCTCTCAATACGCCATGACACCCCGATTGATCGCTGACATTGTTTACGTTTCGTGATCTTCCTCTCAGGAGCTGAAATCCCAATTTTAGTCAATGGAAATAAACAAGAACCCAAAACGCATCGGAGCGGATTCACACCTCTACTGTTGACGCGTCCTGTCACTACGTAGCCCGTACACATGACGGTGACATCGACTCACTTCCCGTTAGCGACTAATGTGTTCTGCAAATTTTCTCAAATGTCTCCGCGCAGACCTGGCTATGGACTGGGGGTCATGTCGCCGAGCACCAGCAGAGAGCCCAAATGCGAACTCTGTAGACGGCAGAACGCGTGTCCGGTATAGTGGACACGTGAACGATCGTCTACAGGTTTTCACGTAGCTGTTCGCCTCTATAAGGAGCAAAATGAGTCCGTTGTAAAGTGCATTTTTAGCGGCTGTGAGACCCAGACCCCCCCCCAACAGTTAAAATGGACCGAACTGAAAACACCATGAACCCTATGGGGATCCGGGTTCGGTCCACTTCACTTGTGGGGGTAGAGGGAACACGCGTTTTGCATCCGAGTGACTGCATCTTACATATATATATGAACTAATGCAACATGTAAAGGGTTAACATCTCTTATATTTACTAAGACTTCTCACAAAAAGAAGGCACCCTCCTCCTCCTTCCTGCATTCTCCTTCTACCCCCCCCTCCTCCTCCACCATGACATAGTTAACACCTCTGCATTTTCTTGGACAGGAATAAAGTAAGGTGAGGCCATATTAGTATGGATGCCACCCCCTCCCCCCAGCAGACCGGCAGGGCAGTGGTGAGGGGACACAACCTGTAGGACAGCAGGAGTAGTAGTATCAGCAGGGAGGATGGCCCCCGGCGCATGCGCAGTCCCCTCCTCAGCCCTATAAAGAGGCTTGGCGCCAGCTGATCAGCTGAGAACTGGACTGCTGTTGCCACTGGAAGGGTGTCTTACTGGTGAGTGCTGGGCACCGGCCTGCTGCTGCCCCTGCAGATCCACAGCTTATAGATGGTCTTCTATGCCCACACATTGCACAGCACTAATGACCCCCCCTCTATAGTCCTGTCTGTACATTATGGATCTGTATGGCTCGTGCCCATGAATGAATCCGGGCGGGTAGTAATAATCCCAGAGCCACGTAGATCGCACACAGACCCTACGGAGACCTTACAGGACCCGCCTGCTTCCCGCTCATGACCTTGCGGGGTCCAGTATTTTGGGGGAAGGGGGTGACCCTGCTGATCCCTATGTGTTCTATGTCAGAGCAGTGTATGTACTGGTCTCTCTGGCAGGGAGGGGGTTAATGGGTTCCCTCTGTTTTGTGAAGTATTGGGGGTGTCAGATCAGTATTGGGGGGCAGGCTGCGTGTAGATTGGGGAGGGGGGGCAGCACTGGCCCCTCTAAAGATCAGGGGGGCTGTGTGAGTGCCCCCTCTAAAGATCAGGGGGTGGGGGGCAGTGTGTGAGACCCTGATCTCCCCCCTTCATATTAATGGGTGACGATGTGGCGGGTAAATGCCATCTGTCTGTGTCGGGTGTGTGTGAGAGGAGAATCCGGGTGAGTTGCCCGCCTCCCACACTTTGGAGGGAAGGCTTGGGCGCTTTCTATAATTTGGCGCGGAACGTTCCCGGCTGAATGCCTGGGCCCTGGCACCCCTCTGTGTATAACCTGGGGGTGGGGGGCACCCCTCTCGTCTGCTCTGCACCTGGGCTGGGTGCCCCCCTCCTCCTCAGGGGGTGCAGAGCTTGGCGGGAGTCTGCCGATGGGCTGTGCGGGCTCAGAGCCGGCGGTGACAGGGCGGCCTGGGCGCCAATAATCCATAGGTTAACCCTTTCTTTTATCGAGCTGACTAGATTTTTATATACATATATCTTCTTTTTCTTATGCTGCTTTTTTTTTTTTTTTTTTTTTTTTTTTTTTTTTATCTGGCACTTACACACAAGGCTGTCATACCGCTTCCTGCCGCTAGAGGCTGCATCCTGCTCCTGAGCTGACTCAGCCCTGTGCAGCCACATTAGGGGGGCACATACTTTTACCATCTGTTTGGGGGGGGGGGGGGGATATACATTTTTCTGGAGAACCCCCTAGTTTTTAGGAATGTATATTTCTTGCCATGAGAGAAGACGTATGCTGCTGGCCATTTCTTGTTGTACATGCCTAGTTCGCGCGTATATAAACCGTCTGACCAATGCCTGTGGTGGTAATCGGTGTCTTTTATTTCCCGTTTCAGGTTTGTTTCTCGTTTCTGAATAATGTCAAGAAGAAGGTGAGGCGCTCGTACTATTGCATTAAAAAAGCTAAAACTAAAAAAACCTGGTTGTGCAATATTCCAAGTTTTGCGCATTGCCGCCTCATGCACAGGGCTGTAGTATGCAGAATATGGTGCACATAGACAATCGCAGGATAGCCATGGGGGGGTGGGGGGGATTTACTAAACTTTTAACAGCGGGAGAAAAGCTGCAAATTTTTGCGCCAGATTGAATTTTGCAACACCTTCCAAAAAATAAATAAAACTAGAGCAGGCAGTTGGCGGCACCAATATGTGGCAGATATGATTCAGTCTATCCTTTTTATTTTAAGTGCACTCTTCTTCTCACCTCTGCGGCAGCCATTTTGTGGACTGAATGTATACCTAAATATTTTAGCATTCATGTATGACTATAGGCTGTGGAGATGTGAATGCCCCTCTAATTTCAGTGCAAGCGCCAGGGATAATTTTTGGGTGCGGACCTATTCATTCTAATGGGGCGGCACACCATGTGCTGTCCGCACGTCCATTCCGGGGCCCTGCAAAAAAAGTTTATGAATGTGCCAGATTCATACCAGCAATCTATGCCCATGTTAATGTTATGCCTTGCATGCATTTTTTTTCTCTGGGGCACAGACCTCTTAAAGATGCACCTCTTCATTTGGCATATGGTATGCCCATGTGCTTTTTTTTTTTTTTTTGATGTCTTCTCTCAGACTCGGGGATGCTCAACCTGGGGCCCTCCAGCTGTTGCAAAACTACAACTCCCAGCATGCCCTAATAGCTTTAGGCTGTCCAGGCATGCTGGGAGTTGTAGTTTTGCGACAGCTGGAGGGCCGCAGGTTGGGCACCCCTGCACTAGGATATGTGATCAGTCAGGTGCTGGTCCCACCTCTGAAACCCACACCTATCTCCAGAATGTGCACCCACAAAGTGAAGGAGGCGCACACGTGTGGGGGTGGCAAAAATAGCCTATCGAGTGCACTTGGCTATTTTTGGAAGTCCCATAGAAGTAAATGGAAAGTGCACCATGCATGCACGGCCACCTCTCCATTCGCCTCTGGGGAACCGCCTGGAATACTCTGAGCTCCCATAGCGGTCAATGGTGGGTGGCTGCACTTGAGTAGTGCTCTCTCCTTCACTTTGCAGGGCCTGTTCTTCTGGAGATAGGTGGGACCCACACATCTGGCGTAGGGCTCATTCACACAAATATTTTTGTCTGCATCCGATCCACTTTTTTTTTTTGTGCTGTCCGTTCCGTGTTATCTGCAAAAAATGGAACACATCCTATTGTCCGCATTACCATTAGGCTGCGTTCACCTCTCTGTTTTGGAGATCTGGCACAAATTCCAGCAAGCCAGCGCCAGACCTTATTGCAGTCAATGGGGGTCCAGCGGTGACGTAGAGGACCCGGCAGGCTGCTGTCTGCCAGAACAGCCTGCTGGATCTCCAAATGGAGATGTGAACGCAGCCTTAGGCCTCATGCACACGACCTTTCCATTTTTTGCGGTTCGCAAAAAACGGAACGAAGCTGCCAGTGTGCCTTCTGCATTTTGCGGAACGGGCAGCCCATTGTAGAAATGCCTATTCTTGTCTGCAAAACGCACAAGAGGACATGATATATATATATATATATATTTTTGCGGGGCCACGGAACGGAGCAACAGATGCGGACAGCACATGGAGTGCTTTCCGCATCTTTCGCGGCCCCATTGAAGTGAATGGGTCCGCACCCAAGCTGCAAAAACTGTCTCGGATGCGGACCAGAACTACGGTCGTGTGCATGAGGTCTTAGATGGCATATGCTAGTGATATGCCACCATGCCACCGAAGGCTGAGATGAGACAGCCCCATTAAGACTGGAGTAAGAAACGCCGGTCTTAATGTCCCCACAATATTCCTCAGTGATGCAGTATGTTGGGACTTGTACAGAGCCATTATATAGTATGGTACATGAGGTATGGCAAGATTGTGTGCTGTTGCCATGTAGTATCGGGTGGGTGTGAAGCTGGCCATACAGTTTTGACTTTGCTCATGTGTTTGTCCTTTTAACCTGCAGTGGACGTCTACAAGCAAGAAATGGAAAAAGCGATGCAGAAAACGAGTGTCCGTCTACAGTTGCTACAAGGAAAAGAAAAGCCGAGGTGAGGGTTCTTGAATGTTCTTCCACAAATCTCTGGCAGTGGGTACCTGGACCCCCTGTTAACGTGGCCGTACACACAGGTTGGCATATCTGGCCGACATTAATGTGCAGGAGGGGGTCCAGTCAGGGGAGGTCTGGGCATATTGGATTTGAACATTCCTAGAATTGCTCATTACATCTGTGCGCTGAGATGATCAGGCCAATAACTTGGCAATGGTGGTAGGGAGCCATAGTTTTACACTACCTGACCATTGGGCAGAACATCTCGAACAACCATTCGTAGGAAGCGCTCGGTCATCGGGTAATTGAATCTTTCATGCGGTCACCTAAATTGTTTGCCGGTAATTGTGCCGTCTAAATGGCGTCTGTATGGGGACGAGTGATGGATACTGTGGAGGTGATCGCTGAATGGAAATGTAGACGTCTCCTCCACTGGTGAGCAGATGTCTTTTCCAACAATCTCCTGCTCATTTGAGCAGTGTAAGGGGCCATTAATAGAGTGCATGAGAAGTAACTCAAATCTAACTGTTGTGAAAGATTTGTCTGATTTAAGTTTTCTTTATTTCCACACAGGAAGTGAAGCCTGCCCATGACAGTCAGTGGGACACGAAGAGACACAACTATGAGATCCAGGTAACACTGCAATTGCCCTTTTGAAACTATAAACATGAAATCCTGACCTCCATTACATGTAAAGCCTGCAGATGGCACGTCGCAGGGGTCACTTCCTGTGGACTGGGTTTATCACTTGTGATGGTTCACCATGCTGAGTTGTGCACTTTGTGTTGTGCAGGCCTGCTGGTCACAGATAACGGCAGCTGAAGGGCCGACTCCTTGTATCCTCATTGAAACGCCACAAAAGGAAGTCTCGGTCCTGCCCGACTTATCAAAGTTTGCACGATACCGGTTCCAGAATCTCTTCATCAGTCCATCTCCTTTGCCAGACCTCAGGTAAAACTTCATCATTTTCTGATAATATATAAGTAGTCCTCACACAGTTGATTTAGGGTGTTTTCACAATGGTTTAAAAAAATATATATATATATATTTTTTTTTAATTAACGAAAACCAGAAAGGTAGGGAAAAATGTATAGGAAAGATTTGTAGACTCCTGGTCTTTACCCAACAACCCCGCAAAGGTACTTAATTAAAAGGGTTCTCCAGGCTCTCCTATATTGATGACTTATTTTGAGGATAGGTCGTCAATATCAGATCAGCGGGGGTCCCACCGCACACAGTGTGCACATGCCGTCTCTTCCTGCTCACCGCTGAGGTCTATAACAAAGCAGTTGTGAGCAGAAAGATACGGCGCGTGCTGTCTCCTCCTACAGCTGATAGGTGGGGCTGTCCTGACAATGGGTCACCAATATAGGAGAATGTATGTATGTCCATCTCTCAATACATGAGGTCTCATTTAAAATAAATTATGTAACCTAAAAATTTTTTCTTCTTCTAGTTGGGGAAGTCCAAATGATGTGTGGCTGAAAATGTTGAGTAAAGAGTCCAAATACATTCACACCAGCCGTTCACTACAAAACCACTCCACCCTTAATCCAGACATGCGCTCTATCCTGTTGGACTGGCTCATAGAGGTAAGAGTAACGCTTTATTACGTGAGCTATGAGGATGTATCTTCTCAATCTCCATAATCACCTTAATAGGTCTTCACTTTAATGTCTCTCTTCCTTTCAGGTGTCTGAAGTGTACAGTCTGCACAGGGAAACCTTCTACCTCGCTCAAGACTTCTTTGACAGATTTATGTTGACGCAAAACTCTGTTAACAAAAGTATGCTTCAACTGATAGGTGTCACCTCCCTGTTCATTGCATCGAAACTGGAGGTATGTGTGCTACCCTAAACTTTTTTTTTATAGATATATATCTATATTATATATAATGACATAAAATCTCTTGCTGCAGGAAATCTATCCTCCCAAACTTCATGAGTTTTCATATGTCACTGATGGGGCATGCAGTGAAGATGACCTTATTGAAATGGAACTAATAATACTTAAGGTAAGGTCTTATCCCTGTTCATTGCCAGGCACTGATGTGTTGTGTATTTGCGGGTTTTTAATCCATTAAATTATTATTTATTTTCAAGGCCTTGAAATGGGAACTGAGTCCAGTGACTGCAGTTTCTTGGTTAAATCTCTTCCTTCAAGTCTCCTCTCTCAAGGACTCCCCCAAGCTGCTATTACCTCAGTATTCCCAGGAACAGTTTATTGAGATGGCTCAAGTAAGTACAGAACGACATCTGGGATCCCACTGATGCCTAAAAGGGGCCACAGTTGTCTCGGCATCCTTGGCACACTTCAGTGTGAATATATAACATAGCTTATAATGAAGGCAATGTGCATGACATGGAAAAGCCCTCTATTACTAATCTCTGGATGGGTTTCTGCTTTACTAAGGGCTCATGCAGACGAACGTATCGTATAAAAAATGTAAAAAAATTTTTGCGGCTCCATTTACTTCAATGGGGCTCCAAATAACAAATCACTGGGCATTCCGTGGCCGTGCCGCAAAAAAAAAAAATAATCCTATTTTCTGCCTAACTGACAAGGATAGGACTGTTCTATTAGGGGACGTTATGCGTTTTGTGGCCCTAACTGAGAACAGGAGCAGGGTTGGTAGGGTGTTATCCTATTTTTATTTTTATTTTTTTCTCAAATTCTCTTCCAAATTTCTCTTCCAACTAATTTAATTTTTTTTTTCTTTTTATCAGCTTTTAGACTTGTGTATGCTACACATTACCTCGCTGGATTTCCAGTACAGGATTCTGGCAGCTGCAGCATTATACCACTATACTTCAATGGAAGTAGTCACCAAAGCTACAGGTAAGGGGAACGCCTGTAACATCTTTATGGACTCTTTAATAAAACGAGTATTGTGCAGGAAATGGGAAGTTAGTGCACTGCCGGGGGAAAGTCAAATGAAAGGACGGAGCTGGATTATCTAATGCTGGGGTTGGCAACCTTTTGGCACTTCAGCTGTTGTAAAACTACAACTTGCAGCATGCACTCTTGCTCAGCAGCTCTCAGAAATCCCATAGAAAAGAATGGAGCATGCTGGGAGTTGTTGTTTCACAAAAGCTGGAGTGCTAAAGATTGCTGGGAATTAGAGAAGTGAATTTCATCCTGTGAAATGCCCATTTTTTTTTTTATTGGTAAAAGAATTGCATTATGGATTCCATTACCACGGACTATAACGCAATTCTATGACAGAATGCCTTTAGAGGCATTCCGCTATTTATTCTGTAATAATAGAAGTCTATGGGCTGCGTAACGGGATGGATCCGTCTTGCAACCCATAGACTTCTAGAATAACGGAATGCCTCTAAAGGCATTCTGTCATAGACTTGCGTTATGGTCCGTGGTAACTGAATCCATAATGCAATTCTACTTTTACCAGTAAACCACAAAATAATTTCAAAATTAAATTCGCTCATTTTTATTGGGAATGACTGGGGCATAGCTGAACGTGTTGCTGGGTACGAATAGCTTAATTTAGCAGCTCAGGCTCAATGGGGTGTTTTGAGAGGTTTGAGAATTGTTTGTTGTGGACAGGATTGCGTTTACATGAAGCATGTTGCAAGTCGATATTCATAAAAATAAAAAAACCTTGTCACTCTGGTCAGGTTTACTTGGGTACCCATAGTGTGGGCGCTGGTGGAGCAGGGGGTACATTTTGGTGGGTTTCCATTAGGGGTGCACCGAAATGAAAATTCTGGTCCGAAACCGAAAATTCAGGATGCCCTTGACCGAAAACCGGAACCGAAACTGCCTTTTTGCCCAGATACTTTAAAATAACTTTTTTTTTTAATGATTTTATTAATAATTCTTTTTCATGAATGAAATTCATCTGTGGGTGGCGCTGTTATGGAGAGGGGGATCTGTGGGTGGCGCTGTTATGGAGAGGGGGATCTGTGGGTGGCGCTGTTATGGAGAGGGGGATCTGTGGGTGGCGCTGTTATGGAGAGGGGGATCTGTGGGTGGCGCTGTTATGGAGAGGGGGATCTGTGGGTGGCGCTGTTATGGAGAGGGGGATCTGTGGGTGGCGCTGTTATGGAGAGGGGGATCTGTGGGTGGCGCTGTTATGGAGAGGGGGATCTGTGGGTGGCGCTGTTATGGAGGGGGATCTGTGGGTGGCGCTGTTATGGAGAGGGGGATCTGTGGGTGGCGCTGTTATGGAGAGGGGGATCTGTGGGTGGCGCTGTTATGGAGAGGGGGATCTGTGGGTGGCGCTGTTATGGAGAGGGGGATCTGTGGGTGGCGCTGTTATGGAGAGGGGGATCTGTGGGTGGCGCTGTTATGGAGAGGGGGATCTGTGGGTGGCGCTGTTATGGAGAGGGGGATCTGTGGGTGGCGCTGTTATGGAGAGGGGGATCTGTGGGTGGCGCTGTTATGGAGAGGGGGATCTGTGGGTGGCGCTGTTATGGAGAGGGGGATCTGTGGGTGGCGCTGTTATGGAGAGGGGGATCTGTGGGTGGCGCTGTTATGGAGAGGGGGATCTGTGGGTGGCGCTGTTATGGGCATAACAGTGCACAGATCCCTTTCCCCATAGCAGTGCCATAGACCGATCCCCCTACCCATAACAGCCCCGGCCCTGCTGCTCACAGCATCACTCACTGCATTTTTACCTTACAATCGTGACGCTCCAGCAACAACTCTGCAGGCAGAGCGGAGGCCGGCGTAACGTCACTTACTCACGTGACGCACCTGCTCCGCCTCCTTCATTCATAAAGTGGGTGGAGCAGGCGCGTCACGTGAGTAAGTGACGTTACGCCGGCCTCCGCTCTGCCTGCAGAGTTGTTAGTTACTGGAGCCTCACGATTGTAAGGTAAAATAAAGATGCAGTGACAAAGTAAACCGCCCGCCCGCAGATGGTGGGTGACAAATCCCACACCCCATATTTTCGGCCGATATTGTGAAGTGGATTAGGTGCATTTTTGGCTGATATTTTCGGCTGCCGGAATTTCGGTGCACCCCTAGTTTCCATGACTCAGTTTTTACATTTTCTAATCAACAGGTCTGGAGTGGGAGAACGTTTCAGAATGTGTTCGCTGGATGGCACCTTTTTTCTACGTGGCACAAAGAAACCCTCCTTTAAAGCTAAAGAATTTCAAGAAGGTTCCAGAAGAAGATCGCCACAATATCCAGACTCACATGACCTACCTTGACATGCTGGTAAGTGTACGGCCGGTTCATGTTGTATGCCTGTTTCGTGTGTTCACTAGAATTCCCTTTTTGTATATTCTTGAGGATGTTATAAATGTTCAGTTCACGCTAATGTTCTATATTAACTCTCCATCTAACGCGTTTAATTCTTCCCACAGGATGATGTCAAAGTAATACTGGAGCCTCTCCCATCAGAAGGACAATCCCCAGTGTCGGTCGGTGGTATCTTAACTCCTCCTAAGAGTACAGAGAAGACTCCTGTATAACATTGGCAGAATGCTCTCTAAATGGACACTTATTGGGCCCTCATGGCAGTTTATGGGTGCACTGAAGCTGGAAGATGTTATGGGTGGTCTTGCACTCTTGCCCAAGTGCTTTTGCATGTAGTTTACTAATTTATTGGCTCCTCACCACCTTGATGGTATGGGAACGTGGATGTAAAATGTTTGTGCAGGCACTTTGCAATTTTAAGAAGGTTAATATAGTAAAAGTCTGTTCCCTGCCATCAGTGGGACCAGTGTGCTGCCAGCTTCCAGGACTTCTGTAAGTCAGGGGCCCTTTAAGATCTAATGAATGGGCTTGAAAGACAATGTTCAGAGCCTTTCACTTTTGCATTTGGATCCCGAAATGAACTTGTGCCTATGGTTTAGGGGCACGCCAGCGGGATTTCAACATCAACTGGGTTCTGGATGAAAGCTCTTATTTTATTTTTTTGTGAACTGCTAGGAAATAACGCCTAGAAAGTTGCCTGGTTTTAGTATTTATTTCTTAGATTGGGCAGTGAGACGGAAGTAATCTATGTGCTGTATACAGCGATCGGTGCTGAAAATCAATCTATGAATTGCTATATTCGCTTCTAATCGAAGTGGACTTTACTAATTCCCGCTAAAGATGGTGGTTGGTGTGGGGGTACCCAGCTTGGGGGGTGCTGGCCTAGGATATTGACTGCTGGAAAAGTTGTCCCTGATTGTTACTGAAAGTACAATGAATGTACAAACGTACAGCACCTTGTCCTCCACTATAAGGATGTGTTCACACCTTTTCCAAGTTTGGTTTTAATGGCTGCAGTTAAAGCTTTTCCCTGCAACTGAATGGGGGCTCGTTTCTGCAGCGGGTGCAGATTACAAACTTGATTCACTGCCCGGGACACTTGCAGAACTTTCTGCAACATGTGTGCTGTGAATATAACCTGAAATGGTTCAAACCTCTGAGCCAGTAGTGTGCGCAGCACTACAGAATAAACAGTATTTTAAAAGCTGTTCATTTACTGTAACAGTTTTAATTGAAACAAAATGCTTGCGTAGACGTGAGAACCTAATGCTCTGTGGTAGGTGCAGCTTTACTTTTACAAGCATCGATGAGGGGGATGTAGAAACGCTTGTTCCCGATAACCGTGTAAAAGTTTCAGGTGATCACCCGATACATGCAAACTCTCATCTGGCGGGTGATGGGGAGAGATAATCAAGGCTGGTGTTCCCATACATCTGTCTTGTTTTCCCCTGCGTTGGAGTAAGATGCACCTAATTTACTAAGAGGCAGATGCGTCTTAATGAATGAGTTGCATTTCTGGCCCTCTGTGCCAGTGACTGAAATGTGGCTGGTGCAGACCTAAGCTAGAACACTTTTTTTTTGGTGCAAATTATGGTAAATCTGGTGGCCTGTGCCAAGCCCTGCCGCTTTAGAAAAGTGGTGAAGTGGAAAAAGTTGCAGATTATGGCATATGCCATAATTGCAACTTTCTAGTGGCGTAAACCTTTCAATAAATGTCCTGTTTGTGCAGCTGATCTGCTGCCCAGGAACAATGATTCTATGGGGACAAGCTTTAGGGGAACCTGTTTGCAGGAATGGCAGGGGGTCCCAGCAGTAGGACCCTCGCTGGTCTAATAGTCATACTTGGTCTGCTTTTCTCAGTATTTAAAGGGGTTGCCTCAAGATAGGTGCTGACTGCTGGGACCTCCAAAGATCATGAGGGGTCCGGTGTCCCCTCTTTGAATGGTGCTGCCATTCTGTTCAGATTGTATGAGACTGAGGAAAAGCAGAGTGCAGTCCCACAGCATCTGAATAACATGGCGGCATTCATGCTCAAATGCTGCTCCATTCAGAGGTGCTGTATCCCCCTCCCCTTCTGATCAGGGAGGTTACTAGCAGCAGAACCCACCCATCACCTGTCCTGTGGATAGGCAAGTTTCAATCTCTTACATACAACTCCAGCTTTAAAGGGATTTTTCCAAAACTTTGCTGGACATGGGCAATGGCACATTTTCTTAACTGGTGGGGGCTTCCATCACTGCCTGGGGGTTACGGAAAGCCTATGGCCTGGTCCTTGGCTGAAGCTTTTAGTGGGACTATGAACATTACACTCAAATGTTCTGAAATAGACTGGGTGCTGGTATTCTAAATACCTTTTTAACCTCTATGTAAATCGGTATGTGGTGTGACGCTGCTAGGGGCTTATGTCATACTGTCACATCCGTGGAACATGTCGCTGTAGCATTCCACACCGCTGTCTTTGGGCAATAAAAAACATGTACACTTGTAAATAAGTTATGAATTGTATAATTTTCATCTCAAATGTTTTGTACAAAATGTGTAGATATGTATAAAATAAACAGTTGCTATTTACGCCGCTCTGGACAAAGTCCTTTACAGCCTCAGAAGTACAGATTTGCCATTGCTTGAAGGAAAGTCTTCTTTCGCCTCTGTGCGGCCAGCTGTAAGACCTCCTCGGGGTTACTGGAGTTGAGCTCAGGTTGCCCTATAGCTTTTATCTATGGGGAGAGAGAGAACACAATATATAATTACTGTATGATGGACTGGAGAAACCCTGTCCAGGGCCCTCTGCTGCTTCTGTGGCTTCTGACGGCCTCCCACTACCTGCATGTAACTATTACAGCTTGGGCTACTTTCACACCTGCGTTAGGTGCGGATCCGCACCTATAATGCAAACGCTTGTATCTGTTCAGACCGGATCCGTTTGCATTACCATGAACAAAAAAATAATTTTTTTTTTTTGTTCATGATAATGCAAACTGATCTGTTTTGACTTAGGCCTCTTTCACACTTGCGTTGTCCGGATCCGGCGTGTACTCCACTTGCCGGAATTACACTCCGGATCCGGAAAAACGCAAGTGTACTGAAAGCATTTGAAGACGGAACAGTCTTCAAAATGCTTTCAGTGTTACTATGGCACCCAGGACGCTATTAAAGTCCTGGTTGCCATAGTGGGAGCGGGGGAGCGGTATACTTACAGTCTGTGCGGCTCCCGGGGCGCTCCAGAGTGACGTCAGAGCGCCCCATGCGCATGGATGACGTGTCCAATGCGATCACATGATCCATGCGCTTGGGGCGTCCTGACGTCACTCTGGAGCGCCCCGGGAGCCGCACAGATGGTAAGTATACTGCTCCCCCGCTCCCCACTACACTTTACCATGGCTGCCAGGACTTTAGCGTCCCGGCAGCCATGGTAACCACTCTGAAAAAGCTAAATGTCGGCTCCGGCAATGCGCCGAAACGACGTTTAGCTTAAGTCCGGATCAATGCCTTTCAATGGGCATTAATTCCGGATCCGGCCTTGCGGCAAGTGTTCCGGATTTTTGGCCGGAGCAAAAAGCGCAGCATGCTGCGGTATTTTCTCCGGCCAAAAAACGTTCCGGAACTGAAGACATCCTGATGCATCCTGAACGGATTTCTCTCCATTCAGAATGCATGGGGATAATCCTGATCAGGATTCTTCCGGCATAGAGTCCCGACGACGGAACTCTATGCCGGAAGAAAAGAATGCAAGTGTGAAAGAGCCCTTACACTGAGTCAATGGGAGGTGGATCCGTTTTCAATTGCACCATATTGTGTCAGTGAAAACGGATCCGTCCCCATTTTGTAAATCAGGACGGATCCGTTTGGCTCCAGATCGTCAGGCGGACATCAAAACGCTGCAAGCAGCCTCCAGAGCAGAATGGCGACTGAACGGAGGCAAACTGATGCATTCAGAATGTATTGGGGCTGAACTGATCTGTTTTGGGCCGCTTGTGAGAGCCCTGAAACAGATCTCACAAGCTGACCCAGAAACACTAATGTGAAAGTAGCCTAATAAAGTATATAAATAATAAATATATGAAGTGAACAAGAGTTTAACATCCTCATTCACTTTATGTTGGACATATATACACCATGCCTTTCCTGTTGCAGCAATGCCATGGCGCTTCAGTTTGAATTTAATTCATTGCATTGTCCAGTTCCGTAGCTCTATGTGATGCCAGTCATGGGTACGGGCAGCTGAACTATCATTTGGTTGACTATCGCACCCGACTCCCCTGTACACACACACACCTGTGGGAAGTTTCTGCCAGGCAGCTTATCTTGTCAAGCACATGCTGAAATCCAAAATGTCCTCTGATCCCCTAATGCACATTACACGCAGACTGAAAAAGAATAAGTGAATAGGCTTCAAAGTATCTGGAGAAGAATAACTTACCGCTATTTGTCTCTTATCCATCTCTCCTCTTTTATGATGCAAGTCTGGAGAATTGGTTAAAGAACACAAAAGTGGAGTTAAAAAAAAGTCCGCTCTAGCTCAGGTAGACGAAATGCTGCACCCAAGAGGTAATGCGCTGTGCAGAATGGTTACTGAACCAGCAACCCATCCGATTGTGACCCTTAAGAGCTGTTCACACTGCAGAAATATGGTGCGGACACCGCCCATTAGGTAACCCTGAAGGGTGTGGGCTACCATCAGTTTTCCATAAGGGGCAATACCATTTATAGTGCAGGAGCTGGCTCTAAGGGCCCTATTACACAGAGAGAGCAGACTATTGTCAGGTGGGAAGTGTTCGCCTCCCCCACCCACCAATTGCCTGCTCGCTAGAGGAGGAGGAGACCGCTGCTATTACATGCAGCGATCTCCTCCTCAGTATAGGGACAAGTGATCGCTAATACATCACTCCTCCCTATACTGTCTCATTGTTTTCTGCCGACAAACTAGGATTTTTTTAACGTTTAAAAGATCCCGATGAACAAGCATCATCGGGTAATCGGTGGCATTGCTCGTTAGTCATTTTAGCAATCTGCCCGTGTAATAGGGCCTTTAGTGAGGAGATGATGGGTGTATCTGATACTGTCCTCAACCTTTAATATACAGCTCCTGCATCAAACTCTCTACTACCCTTGTATTTATATTTCCTAGGCCTTGAACACATTGCCTCCTGCCCCTGAATTAGAAAGGAATTTGTTGCATCTCATTTTAGACACCTATATAAGAAAGTAGGGATCGACCGATTATCGGTTTGGCCGATATTATCGGCCGATATTGAGGATTTTGAACGTTATCGGCATAAATTTTGCCGATATACCGATAACGTATGGGGAACACAGAACGCGCTGCTGACAGCGCTCTCTGTGTTCCCTCCGCAGCACAGGGGAGAAGGAAGCAGTGTCTCCTCCCCCTGTGCTGCTGCTGCCGCCAATGAGGGGATAGAACATAAGAGGAGGGGAGGGGCTGTGGCCGCTGCGCCACCAATGAAGATAAGCCTCTCATTCATTCATATACAGGAGGCGGGAGCTGGCTGCAGAATCACATAGCCGGCTCCCGACCTCTATGAGCAATAGCTGCGGTCCGCGGTAGTTAACTCCTCAGGTGCCGCGGATCGCAGCTACCGCTGATAGAGGTCGGGAGCCGGCTATGTGATTCTGCAGCCAGCTCCCGCCTCCTGTATATGAATGATCGATAGACTTATCTTCATTGGTGGCGCAGTGCGCCCCCCCAAGCCCCCCAGTATTAATCATTGGTGGCGCAGTGCGCCCCCCCCCACCCCCATCCCGGCCAATAGTAAAAACATTGGTGGCGCAGTGCGCCCCCCCCCCCCCCACCCAGTATTAATCATTGGTGGCAGTGGCCACAGGATCCCCTCTCCCCTGCTCCTCCGATCGGAGCCCCAGCTGTGTAAGCCTGGGGCTCCGATCGGTTACCATGGCAGCCAGGACGCTACTGAAGCCCTGGCTGCCATGTTCAGCTCCATGCTGCTGTGTGCACAAAGCACAGAGCAGCAGGGACAGTGTGAGATCCTATTCACCCTGATAGAGATCTATCAGGGTGAATAGGACAAAGGTTCTAGTCCCTAAGGGGGTTAAAAGTTAGTAAAAAAAAAACCACAAAAATATTAAGTATAAATGAAAAAGATTTATAAAAAACAAATACACTTTAACAATAAACAAAAAAAATACACATTAACAATAAACATATTAATTTTCAGCAGATTTGTGTAGGAATTTTTTTTTTTCTCAAAAATGAAAATTCCCAGAATATCGGTATAAATTATCGGCTATCGGCCTGAAAGTTCACAAATTATCGGTATCGGCCCTAAAAAATCAATATCGGTCGATCCCTATAAGAAAGTAAAAAATACACTTCACCCCCCGGGGCATAGCTTAAAAAAAAAAATTATTCCTGGAAAACCTCTTTATGGAAGCAGGCTGTGGGAATTAAATAAACAGAAAATTCATACTTCCCTGCTGCTCCGGGCCTCCACGTTCCTGTCCCCATGCTGTTTACACCCAGTGCTGCAAGGACATGGTCCCATGCTCCACTGCAGCCAATGACTGGCTGTAGTGGTCACATGCTGCTTGTGGTAACGTCATTGCTAAAGCCAGTTATTCACCGGAGCGGCGGGTAACAGGCAAGTACAAATTTTCTCTTCACTGAGGCAGTGTGCGGATATTAGACAAAAAAGTTATTATTCCTGGAAAACCCCTTTAAGAAGTGTGACAAAATAAGGCAACCAATATGTGGTATAAAGTTAGACAAAAGGATCTAGCTGTGCACTAAATTTACCATCCGACATGAGCTGCTGTGATAAAATGAACCTCAGACGAGCGAGTGTCACGCTCCGGACTCGCAGGGCGGCACCTGGCCTGACCTCCCAGCACTGCCAGGGCCACATAGCGCTATGTAACTCTTAGAGGTCTGGAATGTGTCAGTGTTAGGCCTCTTTCACACGGGCGTTGCGGGTGACGTGCAGGATTTTATTTTTTCCCGCGAGTGCAAAGCGTTTTAATGCGTTTTGCACGCGCGTCAGAAAAATCGGCATGTTTGGTACCCAGACCCAAGCTTCTTCACAGAAGTTCGGGTTTGGGATCGGTATTCTGTAGATTTTAATATTTTCTCTTATACCATTGTTATAAGGGAAAATAATAGCATTCTGTATTAAGAATGCTAAGTAAACTAGGGATGGAGGGGTTAAAAAAAATCAAATAAATCAAATAAATTTAACTCCCCTCATCCACTTGTTCGCGCTGCCCGGCTAGGAGGAAAAGGACCGTTGTTGACGTCACTGCGCTCATCACATGATCCATCACCATGGTGATGTACCATGTGATGAGCGCAGTGACGTCACCAAAAGGTCCTATTCTCCCAGGTCATCAAAGAAGAAGAAAGACGACTAGCCGGGCAGCGCGAACAAGTGGATGAGGGGAGTTTAATTATTTTGTTTATTCTTAACTCCTTACGGACACAGCCTTATTTCACCATAAGGACCAGTGTCACTTTAAGTGGTGATAACTTTAAAACGCTTTGACTTATCCAGGCCATTCTGAGATAGTTTTTTCGTCACATATTGTACTTCATGACACTGGTAAAATGAAGTTAAAAAAAAAATCATTTTTATTTATAAAAAAAATACCAAAAATTTGTAAAAAATTGCAAATTTCCAAGTTTCAATTTCTCTACCTCTATAATACATAGTAATACCTCCAAAAATAGTTATTACTTTACATTCCCCATATGTCTACTTCATGTTTGGATCATTTTGGGAATGATATTTTATTTTTTGGGGATGTTACAAGGCTTAGAAGTTTAGAAGCAAATCTTGTAAATTTTTCAAAAACCCACTTTTTAGGGACCAGTTCAGGTCTGAAGTCACTTTGTGAGGCTTACATAATAGAAACCACCCAAAAATGACCCCATCTAAGAAACTACACCCCTCAAGGTATTTAAAACTGATTTTACAAACTTTGTTAACCCTTTAGGTTTTCCACAAGAATTAATGGAAAATAGATACAATTTCAAAATTTCACTTTTCCAGATTTTCCATTTTAATATTTTTTTTTTTCCAGTTACAAAGCAAGAGTTAACAGCCAAACAAAACTCAATATTTATGGCCCCGATTCTGTAGTTTACAGAAACACCCCATATGTGGTCGTAAACTGCTGTACGGGCACACGGCAGGGCGCAGAAGGAAAGGAATGCCATACGGTTTTTGGAAGGCAGATTTTGCTGGACTGTTTTTTTTGACACCATGTGCCATTTGAAGCCCCCCTGATGCACCCCTAGAGTAGAAACTCCAAAAAAGTGACCCCATTTTAGAAACTACGGGATAGGGTTGAAGTTTTGTTGGTACTAGTTTAGGGTACATATGATTTTTGGTTGCTCTATATTACACTTTTTGTGAGGCAAGGTAACAAGAAATAGCTGTTTTGGCACCGTTTTTATTTTTTGTTATTTACAACATTCATCTGACAGGTTAGATCATGTGGTATTTTTATAGACCAGGTTGTCACGGACGCAGCGATACCTAATCTGTATACTTTTAATTTTTTTTATGCAAGTGTTACACAATGATTTCTTTTTTGAAACAAAAAAAAAATCATGTTTTAGTGTTTCCATAGTCAGAGCCATAATTTTTTCAGTTTTTGGGCGATTATGTTGGGTAGGGCATGATTTTTGCGGGATGTGATGACTGTTTGATTGCCACTATTTTGGGGTGCGTGTGACTTTTTGATTGCTTGCTATTACACTTTTTGTGATGTAGGGTGTCACAAAATGGTTTATTTAGTACAGTTTTTATTTTAAATTTTTTACGGTGTTCATTTGAGGGGTTAGGTCATGTGATATTTTTATCGAGCCGGGCGATACCTAATATGTATACTTTTTATTTATTTATGTAAGTTTTACACTATCATTTTTGAAACAAAAAAAATAAATCATGTTTTAGTGTCTCCATATTCTGAGAGCCATAGTTTTTTCAGTTTTTGGGCGATTGTCTCAGGTAGGGGCTAATTTTTTGCGGGATGAGGTGACGGTACTATTTTGGTGGGCAAACGCCTTTTTAATCGCTTGCTGTTGTACTTTTTGTGATGTAAGGTGACAAAAAAAATTGTTTATTTAGCACAGTTTTTATTTTTTACGGTGTTCATCTGAGGGGTTAGGTCATGTGATATGTTTATAGAGCCGGTTGATACGGACGCGGCAATACCCAATACGTAAAAAAAAATAATTCCCCCCTATTTTTTACCAATTTTTTTTTTACTTTATTTGGGGAAAATGACGTTTTTGTTTATTTTCACTTGAAACGTTTAATTTTTTTGGGGGAAAACTTTATTTTTTCACTTTATTTTTTGTCCCATTTTGGGACTTCAACTGTTGGGGGTCTAATCCCTTTACAATGCATTTCAATACTTCTGGGACCCCCCCCTTGTTATAAGGGAAAATAATAATGATCGGCTCCCCATCCTGATAGCCACCTAGAAACCATGCGTGAAAATCGCACCGCATCCGCACTTGCTTGCGATTTTCACGCAGCCCCATAAAATTCTAGGGGGCCTGCGTTGCGTGAAAAACGCACAATATAGAGCTGCGATTTTCACGCAACGCACAAGTGATGCGTGAATATCACCGCTCATCTGCACAGCCCCATTGAAGTGAATGGGTCCGGATTCAGTGCGGGTGCAATGCGCGAGGTGAACGCATTGCACCCGCGCGGAAAACTCGCCCGTGTGAAAGGGGCCTTTATCCAATACATTCCAGAACTGTAAGGTTTACATAGCATTATATGCTATGCTGCTTGGTCAGCATTCAAGTTTGAAAGAACCTCCAAATGAAATTTGAAGCACACAGAGGTACAGTACAGACCAAAAGACTTTTCCTGCTGTGGTTAATTCCCTTTTCTGTTAGTTAAAAAGACCAAAATGTCATGGATACTCCTCCAGGACTGTTCCCTTCAGACTTGTTCACATATGGACGTGTTTGTGGTCAAGCAGTGGCCAGACTGAACCAGAACTGTGACTTACACTACAGACACAAAGAACGAGGAAGGGACGTCCATTATGTTGTAGTCCTGGTCCTGCGCTCCACACATAGAAATGCAGAGCACTTGTAATCTGATCGTTAACATTTCACTACAGTGCTGGACTCCAGCAGAGCTCATGTACAAATCAGGGATAACACCTTCAGGGGGGCCTCAACCAGAGCAAACTGCACCCGAAAAGTGGCTCCAGCGTTACTCAGAACAACAACCAGATTCTAGGATTTTTTTATTTTCTTTTTAAGGCAGGTTTCAAACTGAATGAAGTCATCAGATCGGTTGCTGCCTAAATGGTATCTGAAACAGTTGCCCATAGCAAGTAATCCTATTCGAGTTCAGGATGGGCCATCAAGGTCTGATCATCGAGGTTCAGCTGTTTTCCAGGAGTAGCTCTGGTTCTGTAACCACACAACTCCGTCCACTGCATAGTTACTGCAGCACTGCGCCAACTCACCTCAATGAGAGCAGCGCTGCAGTAATCAGCTCCGTGCACTACACCAGTGTTCCTCAACTCCAGTCCTCAGGGCCCACCGGCGTACAAGGTTCGTGTTTTCTAAGAATTCAGTTATGGTCCGTGGTAGCGGAATCCATAACGGAATTCTTAGATAACCCGAACCTTGTACACCGGACTTGAAAACAGAAGTTCCCTCAACACTAATACTAAGGAAATCCTGAAAATGTGACCGGCGGGTGGGCCCTGAAGACTGGAGTTGAGCAACACTACACAATAGATGGAACTACCTTAGAACAGCTGATCGATTGGGGTGTCAGACCCCTGCCGAGCAGATATTTATGGCCTATCATGATAGCGGTCAATATAAAAACACTGAATAAACCTTTTTGGGAAAGTTGCATGTGTACCCCCATATTTTATTTTTTTCAAAAAAGTTTCTTTTGGTCAGCTTTTTTTTTTTTTTAAACTAAAATCCAGCTGTGACATGTTGGCCAATACGAAAATACAAAAAGCCCTACAATCAAAAGCATGTCTTGTGGCGTTTTAAGACCCATGCCTGGCGTATTTTTGTCCCCTTGGCATTTTTTTTTTTCCAAGTGTGCCATTTTTTCACAAATTTTTCCAGATTTTCCTCAACACCCTAAAAATATCTAGCATGGAAGCACCCTAAACGTAATGTGTCATATATGTGTCATATATATATATATAATTTTTTTTTAAACTTATTTTCCAATCCTTTTTATGATGGTAGTTTTTTCATAGTATTCAAAGATGCTTTACAGTGGCCACATGGGCCATAAAACAGTGTAATCTGGAGAGGACTGACACATTTTGGAGAGTGTTGTGAGCATGCTCTGTGACCTGGGCAGAGATCACAGTGCAAGATGGGGATGAGGCGAGCGCAGACCATCACTAATTAGCGATTGGTGTGATTATCTATCTATCTATCTAATAGGCATTAGCTTTCGGCCTCTTGCACACGACCGTATGCCCTCCGAGACATACAGTCCATATGTCCCGGAGCGGCATCAATCGTGCGCACGGGAGTACACACGCACGTCGGGCCGCCTGCAGGGCTATTGTCCCGCATTAATATGATCATATGAGTGCAGGACAATAGTCCCGCGGGCGGCCCGACATGCACAGCATCATTGTTATCTATGATGCTGTGTGCTCCCGTGCGCACGATCAATGCCGCTCCGGGACATATGGACTGTATGTCTCGGAGGGCATACGGTCGTGTGCAAGGGCCCTTAAATGTAACCCTCTCTATGAAATTATAGGGAGTCTGTAAGCAGTTTTGACCTCGCTAAACTGCTGACAAGACTAAGTATAATTTTTGTGGAGCTTTTATTATCAGTAGTGTAAATAAATGGATTTTTATACTTACTGTAAAATCCTTTTCTCTTCTGTTCATTGGGGACCCGGGAATGACCATGGGTATAGCTGCTGTCACTAGGAGGTGGACACTAGGTGTGTTAGTTCCTCCCACCAGGACCTAAGCTAAGATAGTGTGTACAAGGGCAGTGGGAGAAATAACCATGAAAGAACTATGCAAGAACCCAGAACCGATCAATCCCCAAACTGGGAGAAAGATCGACAAAGGAAAAATGGTAACTGGGTGGGAACGGTGTCCCTCAATGAACAAAAAAGAAAAGGATACTGCAAGTACAAAAAGGATTGAGCATGATAACATCCAACATGCCCAATACTTTCTTGCCCAGACATCAAGGCTATAACAAACTGATGGTCCCTGCCCCGAGGGCCACACCTAAACAATGAGGGAGCAAATGATAAAGGAAGTGGAGTTCTTCCTCTTCAGTATCTAGAAGACAGGATTTGATGGAGAACAAGAGAGAAATAGCATATAGAAGTCTCTGAAGTGCTGAAGGTTTCTGATCCCTGCTCATTTACAGCCACTGTGAAACTACAGCTCCCAGCATGCACACATACTCAGCTATTCTTGTATTTCCCGCAAAACTAAAAGGAGGATTCTGGGAGTTGTAGTTTCAGATCTGCTGCAGTACCAGCGGTTGCTGATCCCTGTCTTCTATGCCAGGGTTATCAGCACTTGAAGTCTCAGTATGCAATAGCTGTAGTCCCACGGCCTCATGACAACACTTTGCTGTTTGTACTCTGCCCTTGTTCAGACTTGGCAGAAGGACAGTAGAGAAGATTTAGCAATAGCCCCCCCCTATGTGCGTACAGATACTGGAGCCCCACCAACTTTTCCCATCACATTTGTATGTGACAGAAAAGGTGTCACCATAGTTAGGTCATCCACAGGGCCGGACTGGGAACTTAAAGTGGCCCCCATATTGAAAGCAGGTCGAAATTGACAGAAGGCAGGGCAACACAAGTAGGCAGAGGTCAGCACTAGATACTGCCCCAGAAGCTGTACCTCTGAGGTGTCCATCAATAGCTGCACGTTCTGTCCTCCTCCAGTTGTCTCTTCAGCCGCTGGCCAGGTATATGAGTACCTGATGCTCCCAGTGTTATTCACAGCCGAGAGCATGTACCCAGCCAGCGGCAGGAAGGAGGACTTGGGCATCGGCCCACCAGGAAATTTCCCTATAGGGTCTATGGCCAGTCCGCCCCTGGCCACCAGCAGCAATGTAACGCAAAGAAGGATACGTGTCAAATACTCCAGTAGGGTAACATCCCAGATGTAGTCGTAGTAGGAATCCATTGCATCGTGGCTGAAAAATAAATCAGGATACAGAATATTACATATTTTCCACATCATGTCGTACAAGAAAAATATTAGAGACCAGATAATAAAGGAGGTAAGGTTGTAAGAGAATTATACCCATTTAGTGCCAGTACATTCCTTTGGGAAAGTGTACCCGTCATAGTGACACATCAAAGGTCTCAAAACAAGGAACAAGAAACGCTGGCACAGAAGGCCATCTCTCCTCGCTGCAGAAGACGGATTGGAGACAGACTTATAGACTTTCCCTTGCGTCTTCAACAGGAGAAGACACAGCAATCAGTGTGCGCTTCGGGCTCCTCGTCTCAACGATCTTTGGAGGTCTCAGACATCAGACCCCCACCAGTCAAATCCTTTGATACATCAAGTTTGTTAGTAGTAGTAGTAGAGACACACTCTAATGATTGAACAGAACTTCGGCCAGTGGGAAGCATCCAACTTTTCCTGCTGTGTGAAGGACAAAGAAAATTATATTTGCAGCAGTAACATTTCTGACACCCTGGAGACACATGCCTTGGGGAGGGAGGAGGTGATCCATGAAACACGGGCCAAGCGAGGGCAGCATTTCCCAGACTGACCTCTGATCACTGCATCATAGTGATTTATAATGCTGTGAGTTCCAGTCTGACCGCGGGTCTACTGTCCTGTACTTACAGCATCATTTCAGCACAGGGCAGTAGACCCACAATTGGGCTGGACCTCACTGCACAAATCACTATGATGCAGTTGAGTTCAGGATAGACAAGCAGTGGTTGGTCCGGGAAAAGCAGTTGTCACAGACTGTGTTGCACGAAAGCAGTCTAATAGGAAAGCCGACTCAGGCCAAGAGGACCTTGGTTCAGACCTGGTAGCTACATTGATGGATGTTGGTTATTAGGGTTGGTACTGTCTGGGCTTACTATTAACTGTTCTTATAGTTTTCATTTCGGTGTGTTTTCCAGTTTGGTTCCTGGGTTATTCTAGTCTTGATTATTGGAGTAGATTTTTTTTTTCATTTTGGCA
Source organism: Bufo bufo (assembly GCF_905171765.1). Lineage (NCBI taxonomy): Eukaryota > Metazoa > Chordata > Amphibia > Anura > Bufonidae > Bufo > Bufo bufo. The sequence goes on from NC_053393.1 coordinate 72,602,190, forward strand.
TTGCCATATTGTTCAATTATTTTAAAGAAGACCTGACACCACTCCTGACATACCTGTACTTTCACACTAGCGTTTTTGTTTTCCGGTATTGAGTTCCATCCTAGGGGCTCAATACCAGAAAAGAACTGATCAGTTTCATCCTAATGCATTCTGAATGGAGAGCAATCCGTTCAGTCCCTCTTACTGTATGCTGCAGTTTTCTCTCCGGCCAAAAGTACTGAACACCTGCCAAAATGCCGGATCCGGCATTCTTTTTTTTTATTGAAATGTATTAGTGCCGGATCTGGCATTAAGTGTTCCGGCAAAACGGATCTTGCTTTCCAGTCTGCGCATACCTTTAAAAAATAAAAAAAAATTAAAAAAAATAATACCGGATCCGTTTTTCCAGATGACACCGGAGAGACGGATCCGGTATTTCAATGCATTTGTCAGACGGATTCGGATCCGTCTGACAAATGTCATCAGTTTAGGTCCGGATTGTTTGCCGCAAGTGTGAAAGTACCCTTAATAGCTGCATGCATTCCCCATGTAATAACCCCCCCACACCAACTAGTTACCTCCCCTCGGTACCCTTACTGCAGACTGCTAGCAATTCATTCCCAACTTCTAGTAGAAATAATAAAGGAACGGCACAACATACAGACATAAGAATAGATGCTCCAGGATTGTTATTACATGGGGAATGCATGGAGATATTAAAACAGGCAGGTCAGGAGTGGTGACAGGTCCTCTTTAAATTGATTTTGCAAATTTCATCTTGTCTATATGTACCCTATAGCTTTTACTTCATTATAAAGTATGGACATTGCAGGTCAGTGAAGGAATTAAAGCATCTGCAAACCTGTGTAATAGGAACTCAGGATTGATACAGAATCATAGGCCGTGTCTTACATGTCTCTGGCTTTGGGGGTGGAAGAAAGTCCCTGCAGGCCGTAGAATACAATTTGCCATTGACACGGTGTACGTTACCTATTTTGTTCTTGCAGGGCTTTAAAGGCAGTCTTATAATCAACTTCTCTGAGGAACTGGCAAAGTATGGCCACCTATACAGAGAATAATATTACAATTCATACACAAGAGCCACATTGATGCCGCAGGACACTGGATGCAGCTAATTCATACCTGTGTGTGGCAGTTCAACATGGAGCAGCATTTTATCATCCTCTTAATCACCTATGGATAAAATAATAATTTGGAGAAATTAGAGGCTTTCCAGGAGTACTCATGACACATCTTCAATATCTGATAAGTGGAGATCTGATTCTCGGCACCCCTGCCAATCAATTTTTCAAAGAGGTCAAAGCCTCTTCCTGGGCCAGTGACATCACGTTCATCGATCAAATGGCCTGGGTGCAGCTCAGTCCCATTCAACTAAATGGGTCTGGGGTGCAATACCAAATACAGCCACTCTACAATGTACGGCACTGTGCTGTGAGAAGGCTGACCACCTCCAGTCAAATATTTAGTCCCCTTTGAGACGAGCGAGTGTCACGCTCCGGACTCGCAGCGCAGCACCTGTCCAGAAATTCCAGCATTGCTGGGGTTGCATAGCATTATATTGATTTATGATGCTATGTAACCCTTAGAGGTCTGGAGTGTACTGGATAACACTGACATAATGCTGTCCGTGTTATCCAAAACATTCCAGAACTGTAAGGGTTACATAGCATCATAAATCAATATAATGCTATGCGACCCCGGCAGTGCTGGAAGTTTAGGACGGGAGCTGCGCTGCGAGCCTGGAGCGTGACACTCGCTCGTCTGAAACCAGCCTTATGCCTCATGCAGACGTCCGTTTCAGTTTTGGATTAGTGGTAACACGGACCGTGTTCAATCCGTGACAGATCCGTGTTGGGTCCGTTTTTTACTGTCCGTGTTTCACTGACACTGAACAGCTGAAAAATAATTTTCAAAGCATCTCTTCTTAATGATCCGTGAAATACGGATGCAACACTGATGGCATCCGTGTTGCATCCGTGTTTTTCACGGACCCATAGACTATAATAGGCGCGAGGGATCCGGGAACACGGACCAAGATAGGACATGCATCCGTGCTGAAAACACGGACCCACAGACCGTCCAAAAACACTGGTGTGTGAATACACACATTCAAATGAATGGGGACGTGTGCTGTCCGCGGAGAACACAGACAGCACACGTACATGAGAATGAGGCTTTAGGACCTATCCTAACGATAAGCTATCAATATACGACTCCTGGAAAACCCGCTTAATAGAAAGAAAATATTTCCTATTCACAAGCTCATATCTGGAAAACAATGGACTAGGCTGAGGCTGCCGAGACGCAGTGCGACATTGTTATTTTCTGGTTTGCAGAGTATATAAAGCGCTTGGTTTGTGTCTCCTCACCTGGTCTGTGTAGACATCTGGTGGAACTTGCTTGGTGAAGAAATCCGAGGACACGGCCCCTGCCTGCAGATAATAGTTCAGAGCAGCAGAATACTGATTGGTGGCTGTACCAAGAAAGAAAGAAGACACTTCTAGAATTGGTTGTGCCTCATTAACACTCTTCAGTCATCACGTCATATACATGGCATGCTGCTGTTTTTTTGCTCTTAAAAAATTCCTGGAAGTATTACATAAAGAAGCCATGCCATAGCCGAAGCTAGAAAAGAAGCTGCTGCTGTGGCAGGCACCCACTCCGAACCATCAGTCCTTATTTTTGCATGTCTCTTGAACATACCAAGAAGACCTTTGTAGAAAAATGATAATTACACTCACCGGTAATTTGATTTTCCAGAGTCCATGACAGCACCAGGAGAGAGGGTCCCAGGACAAGAAACCCACAGGTAGGGTTGAGCGAACGCGAACTGTAAAGTTCGGGTTCGTACCGAACTTTATGATTTTTTTTTTGACCCCGGACCCGAACATTTTTGTAAAAGTTCGGGTTCGGCTCTTTCTTGGAGCTTTTTGAAAGGCTGCAGAGCAGCCAATCAACAAGCGTTTAACTTGTGTGCCCTTAGAAGCCATCACATAGCATGGCTGTGATTGGCCAGTGTAGCATGTGACCCAGCCTCTATATAAACCGGAGTCACGTAGCGATGCATGTCACTCCGCTGTGACTAGTGTAAGGAGATGATGGGGATTTCAGGGAGAGAATAGGAGAGAATCTTTGTTCAGAACTTGAATCTAACTCCGCGATCTACTTACATTTAGTTGTGTGGGTGCAGGGCACAATCTTTTTACCCTGCCCTGAGCCCAGTGACCGAAAAAAATAAAAAACTTTTATCCGTCTGTTAGTTAGGTGGGGGGGGGGGGGGGGTTATTTTATGCAAGCTCAGCGCACCAGCACTGCATCTGTGCTTTTGTGACATTGAAATCCAAGCTTGAAAAACTGCACTAATAATCTGGTTTTAAAATTTTTTGGGGCAATATACAACATCTGGTGCATTTGCAGGATTAGTCAGTGTGCAATTTAAGCTAGAAATACAGCCATAATTTTCTGGGTTTTTAAAAACGCACCTTTTTTTTTTTTTGCCAAAATCCACTATTTTACAAATCTGCACGTGTGAAATTCAAGTTGAATATATACAGCTTTCATATTCTGTTAGTAAAAAAAAAACAACACACTTTTTGGCAATATCCAACATCTGGATTAGTCAGTGTGCAGCCATAATTTTCTGGGTTTTTAAAAACACACTTTTTTGCCAAAATACACAATTTTTCTGGCCTTGCACTATCAGCATGTGTGAAATTCAAGGGTTATATACCACTGTCATATTCAGTTAAACAAAAACCCGTTTTGGGCAAAAAAAAAAGTAAATTTTGCAGCCTTTGCTGCATAGGTCCTTGTGAGATGCATACTTTAGATACTGTGGTTCTATTCAGGTATTTGAAATACAGCCATTTTGGGCAAACAAATGTAATTGCGGCCTAGTCTGTGAGATACACCCTGTACATACTGTCGTTCTATTCTGCTATTAATAAAACACCCATTTAGGGCAAGATCCTAAATTTGAGAAATATGAGGAGAGCATCAAATAAGGGACGTGGCCCAGGTCGTGGTGCTGCTGGTGGAGCTCCTGTTGCAGGGAGAGGATGTGGTCGATCTGTGCCAGCTACACGCACAAGTGAAACCCCTTCCTCAGGTGCGAGTAGGCGACAGAACCTGCAGTGGTATTTGGTCGGGGCTAATGCGGCTCTATGAATGGTGAGGCCAGAACAAGTACAGGCCATAGTAGATTGGGTTGCTGACAGTGCCTCCAGTTCCTTCACATTGTATCCCACCACGCCTCCTGCTGAAAGATCAGAGTTGGCACCTGCAGCCGATGTCCATTAGTCTTTCACCTCACCCCCTTGCAAATCAGCCAAGCAGTCTGAGCCCCAAGTCATGCAGCAGTCTCTTCTGCTTTTTGATGACTCTGTTAGCAGGGTTTCCCAGGGCCATCCACATAGCCCTGCCCCAGAAGTGGAAGAGATTGAGTGCACCGATGCCCAACTACTTATCTTTCAAGATGAGTACATGGGAGGACCATCGCAGCACGTCTCGGATAATGACGAAACACAGGTGCCAACTGCTGGGGCTTTCGAAAGTGTGCAGACCGAGAAGGAGGGCAGGGGTTAAGACTGGGTGGAAGATGATGTGGAGGACGATGAGGTCCTCGACCCCCACATGGAATCAAGGTCATGTGAGTGAGATGAGTCAGGGACAGGACTCATCTCAGGTTAATTTGCATATGTATCAAATCGTTTCTTTTTACACAATAAAAGCACACAGCTATGGGGACTGGGTATTGCAGATGTGCTAGCGGCCATCTAGCAGCCCATGTCCTCAGCATTATACACAAAATCCCGGTGACAGATGCCCTTTAAAGGGCGCTTTAACCAAGGCCTGAAGGACCCTTGCGACCCTATCCCGGGGTGTTTCTAGTAACAGCCTTACAAAATCTAGCAATTAGAGGATGTGCAGCCAAACTTGAATCAAACAGGACACTTAGGGCCGAAATGTCAACTTTTAAAGGTACTTAAGGCCAACCCTCTATCTAACCCCCTCTGGAGAAATTCTAAAATCCTTGGAATGCTAAGCTGACAGGAAGGGGAAGGAGGAACCCCTAAAAACTTAAAGAAAACTGACCATACTCTAGCGTATATGCCTGTAGTCACTTTCTTCCTACTCTTTAATAAGGTAGAGACTACCGAACCCGATAGCCCCTTCCAGATCAGAAGAGACCTTTCAAAAACCATGCCATCAAGTAAAGGCCCCTGACTAGGGGATGTATTACTGGGCCCTGAGACCCAGGAGATCCAGAATCTCCATAAGCACCCATTGCTCCCTGACCGACAGTTGTCTTAACCAGATGAACCATGCTCAACCGGGCCAAAAGGGGGCTATCAAAATCACAGAAACTCTGTCCTCGTTTATTTTTTTAACACTTTGTAAATTAACTGCAACGGAGGGAATGCATACAGAAGACCCCTGACTCAGGGCTGGAGGAAGGCATCTACTGCTGTGGGAGAATCTCCTGGACAAAGGAAAAAGAACCTTCTCACCTTCCTGTTCCTTTTCGTAGTGAAGAGGTCTATATCTGGCAACCCCCACAGACTTACTATTTTGGCAAAGACCTCCTGATTCAATGACCATTCCCCCTGGTCTAGCCTGTGTCGACTCAGGTAGTCAGCTTTCCAATTGTCTACATCTCTGATATGTAGGGCTGACACAACACCTTCCCCTCCAACAAGGAGAAAATCTGACTCGCAATTTCTATCAACTCTATGGATCGGGTTCTCCCCTGATGATTCAAGTAAGCCACCACGGAACCATTGTCGGACAAAACCTTTAAATGTCGGTTCTGAAGCCAAGGTACAATCTCCCGCAAAGCATTCAGAACCGCCGTCGATTCTTTTTCGTTGGAAGAAATCTCCTAATCTGAGCTGTCCCAGGAACCCTAAAAAACTTTGTCCAGATCATGGGCCCCTGCACCAGCCACCACTCCAGCGACCGACGGTTCTCCCTGGAGATCAGAATCTTGTTGTCCAGCTCCTCCAGTCTCCCTGACCAAGACTGGAGAATCTCCCACTGGAGACACCTGGAATGAGCCTGTGCCCACAGAACTGCGAAAATGCAAGAAGTTAAGGTACCTAGGATGGACATACACCTACACACACCTGGTAAAATGTCAGGTTTCTGTGATGTAAAAAAATGAGACAAAGATAAATAATTTCAGGACTTTTTTCCACCTTTAATGTGACCTATAAACTGTACAACTCAATTGAAAAACAAACTGAAATCTTTTAGGTAGAAGGAAGAAAAAATATAAAAATAATATGGTTGCATAAGTGTGCACACCCTTAAACTAATACTTTGTTGAAGCACCTTTTGATTTTATTACAGCACTCAGTCTTTTTGGGTATGAGTCTATCAGCATGGCACATTTTGACTTGGCAAGATTTGCCCACTCTTCTTTGCTTTGCAAAAACACTCCAAATCTGTCAGATTGCGAGGGCATCTCCTGTGCACAGCCCTCTTCAGATCACCCCATAGATTTTCAATCGGATTCAGGTCTGTGCTCTGGCTGGGCCATTCCAAAACTTTAATCTTCTTTTGCTGAAGCCATTCCTTCGTTGATTTGGATGTATGCTTTGGGTCGTTGTCATGCTGAAAGATAAAGTTCCTGAAGGTTTTGTGCCAATATTGACTGGTATTTGGAACTGTTCATAATTCCCTGTAGCTTAAAGGGAACCTGTCATGTGGATATTTGATTATAATCTAATTATATACAATCATTAACTACTAAAAAGTGCCTTAGATGTATTCACTTACTGGTGTGACAGATGGTTACCTCATAATATACACACAAAGATGCCACATGCCGCATGCTAATGAGCTGATTTGAGTCCAGCGTGATGTCATTGAGTCCAGCGTTTATTTAATTAACAGCTATAGCCACTCCCCTGCCCACCTGCTGCTGATTCATATGGAAAAAAACCATCAATTAGCAGCAGGTAGGCGGGGAGAGTCAGGAGCTCATGAATATTCAGGACTCATCATTATGAGCTGGAGCTTTTCAATACAAGATGTTGGCAGATTGACTGGGTCAATTAAAGAAAGTGACCCAGCATTTTGCTAAGAGAATCAGTCACTTATTTATGTTGCACTTAGTTAGGACATTATAAAACTGGTGACAGGTTCCCTTTAACTAAGGCCCCTGTTCAAGCTGAAGAAAAACAGCCCCAAAGCATGATGCTGCCACCACCATGCTTCACTGTGGGTATGGTGTTCTTTTGGTGATGTGCAGTGTTGTTTTTGGCCAAACATATCTTTTGGAATTATGGCCAAAAAGTTCAACCTTGGTTTCATCAGACCATAACACCTTTTCCAACATGCTTTTGGGAGACTTCAGATGTGTTTTTGCAAAATGTAGCCTGGCTTGGATGTTTTTCGTCGTAAGAAAAGGCTTTCGTCTTGCCACTCTACCCCATAGCCCAGACATATGAGGAATACGGGAGATTGTCGTCACATGTACCACACAGCCAGTACTTGCCAGATATTCCGGCAGCTCCTTTAATGTTGCTGTAGGCCTCTTGGTAGCTTCCCAGACCAATTTTCTTCTCATCTTTTCATGAATGGAGGGACGTCCAGTTCTTGGTAATGTCACTGTTGTGCCATATTTTCTCCACTTGATGATGACTGTCTTCACTGTGTTCCATGGTGTATCTAATGCCTTGGAAATTCTTTTGTACCCGTCTCCTGACTGATACCTTTTAACAATGAGATCCCTCTTATGCTTTGGAAGCTCTCTGTGGACCATGGCTTTTGCTGTGGGATGCGACTAAGAAAATTTCAGGAAAGACCAACTAGAGCAGCTGAACTTTATTTAGGGTTAAACAGAGGCTCTTTAAATGATGGCAGGTGTATGCTGACTCCTATTTAACATGATTTTGAATGCCTAATTCTGAACACAGCTACATCCCCAGTTATAAGAGGGTGTGCACAGTAATGCAACCACATTATTTTAGTGTTTTGTTTTGTTTCCTCCACCTAAAAGATTTCAGTTTGTTTTTCAATTGAGTGGTACAGTTTATAGGTCACATTAAAGGTGGAAAAGTACTGAAATGATTTATCTTGGTCTAATTTTTTACAGCACAAAAACCTGACATTTTAACAGGGGTGTGTAGACTTTTTATATCCACTGTAGCTTTCCTGACTGAAACGTAAGGACACAGAATCAGATCCCGCACCACTGACTTTTTTTTTCTCCACTTTGTCCAAGGTCAAAAAGGATCTCTGGGAGGTCCAACAATATCCCCAGGAACCTTTGCATCTGTTGGGGGATCATTCTGGATTTCTCTCTGTTCACGATCCAACCCAATGATTTCAGGATCTGAATTTCTTGATTTACTTGTAAAAGACAAATCTGCCCGGATGGGGCCACTATAAAAAAATCGTCCAGGTATGGGACAAAAAAAAGATGTCCTTCTCTCTTATGTGAGCCGCCATCTCTGCCACCAGTTTGGTAAATATATGGGGAGCCATAGAAATCCCGAACTGAAGCACCTGGAACTGAAAGCATCTTACTCTCCCCTTCAATCGCAGTGCCACTCTCAGAAACTTCTGATGACCAGGATAAATCGGCAGATGGTAATACGCATCCTTTATATCCAGCACTACCATAAAGCAATCTTTGTAAAGAAGATCTATTACAGATCTGAACGTCTTCATCTTGAGCTTCCTGTATTTCGGAATTTTGTTCAAACCTCAAGTTTATAATTGTCCTGTAATCCCAGTTTGGCTTCTTTACTAGAAAGAGATTGGAATAATAACCTGATCATTCTTCTCCAGGAGGGCAAAGAATAAGAGCACCTTTTTCTAACATATCCACCTACCTTTCTAGCGCCCCTTGAACTTTTTGACCTATTTCTGAAATGAAAAATGTTTCTTGCAGGGAAGAACTGAACTCCAACTTGAAACCCCTCTCTTAGAGAGGTTAAAATCCAACTGCTGTTGGAAATTCTGGACCAGGCGGGGAGGAAGTTTGACAATCTTCCTCCAACCATGGAGTCATTGCGTATTATCCTTCTCGGGGGCAGAGCCCTGGCTCCTGAACAGGAAGCTTTTTGACTTAGAAGAGGAGAATTTCCACCTGCTATTCTTCCTACCAGGGCTCCTATCTTTACCGGGGAATCTTTCATTCTGCCGAAAGGAATTATATTGCCTGCGGTAACCAGAGGGGAACCCCTTCTTCCTATCACCAGCTTTTTCCAAAATATCATCTAAGGTTGACCCAAATAAATACTTGCCTTTACAAGGAATATTACACAGGGGGTTTTTTGATGCCACATCTCCTATCAAATTCTTTAACCCTAAAGCCCTCCGGGCAGAGTTAGGTAAGGAAGCGGCTCTGGCTGATAATCTAACAGCGAACAGGGAAATCTCGCGGGATCTTATGACTTCACATGCTATCCCGGCGTTTTGCGAGCACGTGACTCACCATGCCGATCCTTTATTATAATGTGGCTCCGTCCCCTTCCCGGCCTCTAGCCTGCTGCATGGGAACCTGCCGCCTGCGGACTGCTGAAGGCGTCCACAATAGCGGGGACCGCTCAACGGTTAGTAAGGGAACACAGCCAACTCCCTATACTTAGTATAGCGCTTCCTGCTAGTAACGCCGTGCCGCTACTCAGCCCAGCCTTGCTTCTTCCAGGTGTGTCCAGTGGGGAACTCACTCGGCGCGCACCCCCTAACTGAAACAAAATTTTCTTTAGTTGCCCAGGGAGAAACTACTCCCCTCTATGGCACACACCTGTAGGATCCACTTCCTAGGACAGGAAACCACTGAGGAAGGGAGAGGTTTTTTATACCTGAGGGTTTCCTGTCCTGGGAGGCAGACCCTGTATCCTGATGCTGTCATGGACGATTGGGAAAAAAAATCTAGATCTTGTAGAATTTTGCCGATCAGGCACAGGCCAGCCACAGCAGCATTTATAAATTCACTGACAAAAAAAAAAAATTAATTAATATATATATATAATAAATAAATCTATATTATATATGTTATATCAATATATATTATATCTTGCACCAAGAAGGAGTTGTTGGAGTCGAGTTATACTTTCTATGGCTGAATGTAATAATGATGTATTATTATTATTATTATTATAATAATATTATGCACTTATATACTATATTTCGCAGCGCTTTACAGACGTTAGCATCAAGCTGTCCCCAATGGGGCTCACAATCTAAGGTCCCTATCAGTATGTCTTTGGAGTGCGGGAGGAAACCGGAGAACCTGGAGGAAACCCCCACAAACACGGGGAGAACATACAAACTCCATGCAGATGTTGTCCTTGGTCGGATTCAAACCCAGGACCAAAGCGCTGCAAGGCACCACTGCTTGCCTTATAGCTGAGTGCTGAGCCACTGTGCTGCGCATGAATGTAAGGGATTACAATATTCGAGCAAAAGGAGAAGTTTATCGGGGAAAACTGAAAGGAGGATCTAGGACCCTGTTGGGCCTATCGTCTGGATACAAGATGAGATATGGAGGCATACAGGTTCCATATGGTATCCTGCGACACATCCGCCCACCAATATTGCAGCCAGCCCTCTCTGCACTTTCTGGGCTCAGTTGTACACAGGGCTGTCTTCATTAGTAACTGACAGCTAAGTGTGTACACAGAGATAGCTACCGATGACAAATAAAACATACAAAATTCTAATCACCTGACTTTCCCCATTTTAAGTAAAGCTAATTAAACAATAAAGAAATCACTGGTATCGCCACATCTGAAAATGACAGATCTACTAAAATATAAAAGTATTTATCTTGTATGGTGAAGTGCGTAAGAAAAATAAAAATCACTATTCCACTCACCAAAATAGATGTCTGCCTGGATGATGAGCCAGGAGTGGTTGTAGGCATTGATTTTCAGTGTGTAGTTCACAAGCTCTTTTATAGTGATGGCAACGGCGTCGAAGTCTACGGCCTGAAGACTGAGAGACGGAGGTGTGGAAAAGTCAAGAAAATATAGCAAAATATTTATAGAGAAAGTCATCATTTATCATCATTTTATCCCCTTCCCGACCACCTCACGTCAATTTACATTGGTGATCAGGTATTTAAAAATGGCACCATAGCCACCGGAGGGCTGCTGTTTTAAACAGCAGGCGCCTGGGACTAATGTATGCAGTCGATGATCATGCTGATCGCATACATTTAACCCCTCAGATGCTGTGGTCAAATGTGACCACAGCATCCAGGAGGTCAAAAACAGTGCACCAGCTCCCCCGAGCTGGCTCACAATATAATGTGACGAGCAGGCTAAGGCAGAGAGGGGACATCACCAGCAGTGGGGGAGGGCGTCGGTGACATCGCAGGCAGTTAGGAGTGTCTAGGGGAGGTATTGGGATCACTGAATAGGAGGGCTTGGGCCCTTAGAAAGTTTGATAACGCCCTGCCAAGCAGTTTGTACCCTATATTTGCATATAAAATAAACATAGTTTTCTGGACATTGGAATGCCAAAGGTATGTTTTATACAAAGTCTGACTGCACAACAGCATGGTAGCATTACTTATATAGGCCAAGAGTCGGTAACAGATTCCCTTTAACCCCTTAAGGACACAGCCTTTTTACACCTTAGGACCAGGCCATTTTTTGAAAATCTGACCAGAGTCCCTTTAAGTGCTGATAACTTTAAAACGCTTTGACTTATCCAGGCCGTTCTGAGATTGTTTTTTCGTCACATATTGTACTTCATGACACTGGTAAAATGGAGTAAAAAAAATAATTTTTTTTGCACCAAAAAATACCTAATTTAACAAAAATTTGGAAAAATTAGCAAATTTCAAAGTTTCAGTTTCTCTACTTCTGTAATACATAGTAATACCCCCAAAAATTGTGATGACTTTACATTCCCCATATGTCTACTTCATGTTTGAATTGTTTTGGGAATGATATTTTATTTTTTGGGGATGTTATAAGGCTTAGAAGTTTAGAAGCAAATTTTGAAATTTTTCAGAAATTTACAAAAACTCAATTTTTAGGGACCAGTTCAGGTCTCAAGTCACTTTGCGAGGCTTACATTATAGAAACCACCCAAAAATGACCCCATCTAAGAAACTACACCCCTCAAGGTATTCAAAACTGATTTTGCATATGTTGTTAACCCTTTAGGTGTTGCACAAGAGTTATTGGCAAATGGGGAGGAAATTTGAGAATTTCATTTTTTTGTCTAATTTTTCATTTTAACCCATTTTTTCCACTAACAAACCAAGGGTTAACAGCCAAACAAGACTGTATCTTTATTGCCCTGACTCTGCCGTTTACAGAAACACCCAATATGTGGCCGTAAACTACTGTACGGCCACACAGCGGGGCGTAGAGGGAAAGGTGTGCCGTATGGTTTTTGGAAGCCAGATTTTTATGGACTGGTTTATTTACACCATGTCCCATTTGAAGCCCCCTGATGCACCCCTAGAGGAGAAACTCCCTAAAAGTGACCCCATCTAAGAAACTACACCCCTCAAGGTATTCAAAACTGATTTTACATACGTCGTTAACCCTTTAGGTGTTGCTCAAGAGTTATTGGCAAATGGCGATGAAATTTGAGAATTTCATTTTTTTGCCTAATTTTCCATTTTAACCCATTTTTTCCACTAACAAAGCAAGGGTTAACAGCCAAACAAGACTGTATCTTTATTGCCCTGACTCTGCTGTTTACAGAAACACCCAATATGTGGCCGTAAACTACTGTACGGCCACACAGCGGGGCGTAGAGTGAAAGGTGCGCCGTTTGGTTTTTGGAGGGCTGATTTTGCTGGACTGTTTTTTTGGCACCATGTCCCATTTGAAGCCCCCCTGATGCACCCCTAGATTATAAACTCCATAAAAGTGACCCCATCTAAGAAACTACACCCCTCAAGGTATTCAAAACTGATTTTACAAACTTTGTTAACCCTTTAGGTGTTGCACAAGATTTAATGGAAAATAGAGATACAATTTCAAAATTTCACTTTTTTGGGAGATTTTCCATTTTAATATTTTTTTTCCAGTTACAAAGCAAGGGTTAACAGCCAAACAAAACTCATTATTTATGGCCCTAATTCTGTAGTTTACAGAAACACCCCATATGTGGTCGTAAACTGCTGTACGGGCACACGGCAGGGCGCAGAAGGAAAGGAATGCCATACGGTTTTTGGAAGGCAGGTTTTGCTGGACTGTTTTTTTTTACACCATGTCCCATTTGAAGCCCCCCTGATGCACCCCTAGAGTAGAAACTCCAAAAAAGTGACCCCATTTTAGAAACTACGGGATAGGGTGGCAGTTTTGTTGGTACTAGTTTAGGGTACATATGATTTTTGGTTGCTCTATATTACACTTTTTGTGCGGCAAGGTAACAAGAAATAGCTTTTTTGGCACCGTTTTTTTTTTTGTTATTTACAACATTCATCTGACAGGTTAGATCATGTGGTAATTTTATAGAGCAGGTTGTCACGGACGCGGCGATACCTAATATGTATACAATTTTTTTTATTTATGTAAGTTTTACACAATGATTTCATTTTTAAAACCAAAAAAATGTTTTAGTGTCTCCATAGTCTAAGAGCCATAGTTTTTTCAGTTTTTGGGCGATTATCTTAAGTAGGGTCTCATTTTTTGCGGGATGAGATGACGGTTTGATTGGCATCTATTTTGGGGTGCATATGACTTTTTGATTGCTTGCTATTACACTTTTTGTGACGTAAGATGACAAAAAATGGCTTTTTTTACACCGTTTTTATTTTTATTTTTTTACGGTGGTCATCTGAGGGGTTAGATCATGTGATATTTTTATAGAGCCGGGCGATACGGACGCGGCGATACCTAATATGTATACTTTTTTTTTATTTATGTAAGTTTTACACAATGATTTCATTTTTGAAACAAAAAAAATGATGTTTTAGTGTCTCCATAGTCTAAGAGCCATAGTATTTTCAGTTTTTGGGCGATTATCTTGGGTAGGGTATGATTTTTGCGGGATGAGATGACGGTTTGATTGTTACAATTTTGGCGTACATGCGACTTTTTTGATCACTTTTATTACCTTTTTTGGGAAGTAAGGTGGGCAAAATTTCAATTTCATCATAGTTTTTTATTTTTTATTTTTATGGTGTTCACCGTTCGGGTAAAGTAACATGACCGTTTTATAGATCAGGTCGTTACGGACGCGGCGATACCAAACATGTGTAGGGAATTTTATTTTTTTCATTTTTTATCAGTGATAAATGTGTTTTTTGATTTTTACTTTTTTTTCACTTTTATTCACTTTTTTTTGACCCAGACCCACTTGGTTCTTGAAGATCCAGTGGGTCTGATGTCTGTATAATACAGTACAGATTGGGATGCATAGAAGAGATCATAAAAGAAAAAATTAAGCTAGACCCGTGGGTAGTATTGTTTCATGGGGGTGGGGAAAAAATCAAAAAATATAAAAAAACCCTGGTCCCACATCTATTAAATGCTGCCAAAAGAATAATACCGAGAAATTGGCAGGAAGTAGACTGCCCCCACATTTGGGAGTGGATAGACTCCGTGGAAGAAACTTACAGAATGGAAGAATTGAGAGTAGGAGTGGAAGGCAATGATATAGTCCAAGATAAAAAGTGGGAAAACTGGAGGATGTTTAAGAGATCCTGGAGTTATGCCGAAAAATTAAGGGCTGAGACCTAAAGATAAAGCGAAACAGAGAAGTAGGCATCAGGAGAAAGTATTCTGGATTGTTTTTGGTGAGATAGGGGGGAGGGGGGGGTGATGGGGGGGGGGAGGGAGGAATGGGGATAAGGTAAAGGAAGTGAAGAATCATCCTACCTGAGATCACTAACAAAAAAAAAAAAAAAAGGAAGGAGTAATACCTTAAACCCCAAAAAAAAAAAAAAGGGGGAAAAAAAAAAAAAAAAAAAAAAAAAAAAAAAAAAGATATAATAATAAAAGATTTTCACATATTGGGGTAAGAGAAAAATAAAGTAAGAAAAAATAACTACACTAATGATGCGAAACCTGCTTAGAGACGCTAATGGGCTGGTAAACGGAACATGAGCGTATAAGTGTACACCCTAGGAGGTTGAAGTCTGAAGTGAAAGAAAAAGAAAAAAAAAGAAAAAAATAAAAAAAAAAAAAAAAAAAAAAAAAATAATACAGTACAGAACAATATATATTGTACTGCACTGTATTTTACTTACACTGAACAGATCTATGCCTTTCAGCACAGATCTGTTCAGCACCATGGACAGCAGGACGCCTGAGCAGGCGTCCTGTTGCCATGGGAACCTTCCCCGTCTGCTCAGAACTTCGCAGACGGGGAAGGGTAAGGAGGGGATCTGTCTGGGGGCTGTCTGGGGGCTCTCTCCCTCTCCATCGGGGGGCTGCAAAGGCACAGCAGCCCCCCGATGGGAGAGGGAGGGAGCTCCCTGCGCTGTTAACCTTTTACATACAGCGGTCCGTACGGACCGCTGTATGGAAAGGGTTAAACGGCTGACATCGCATCGCAGATGTCAGCCGTTTATACCAGGGTGCCAGCAATGTGCTGGCACCCTGGTATCCCCACTGAACACCAATGAATTTTCAAGGGGAGGCGGGCGGGGGATCGCGATCCCGCCTGCCGCACCGCCCGCCTCCCGCACCGCCCACACCGCCCGCAACCCTCCCCCTGCACCTCCCGCCACCATAAAAATCATTCGGGGGTGCAGGGGGGGGTGAATAAAACTTTTTTTAGGCACAGCAAGTTTCTGATCCCCGCGGTCAGGGACCGCGGGGACCAGAAACTGCAGAAATCGCAGCAAACCGCAGGTCTGAATTGACCTGCGGTTTGCCGCGATCGCCGACATGGGGGGGTCACGGGACCCCCCCGCGCATTTAGCCTAGGTGCCTGCTCAATGATTTGAGCAGGCACCGGGTTCCGATCACTGCCGGCCGGGCGGCAGTGATCGGAACAACACATGACGTACCGGTACGTCATGTGTCCTTAAGTACCAGGACATCATGACGTACCGGTACGTCATGTGTCCTTAAGAGGTTAAGGTTTGGTTCACACTGTGCATTTTCTTGTAGTTCAAAGACGAAGCAAATTTATTAAGACGTTTCACCTGTAAAGACTGCAGGCCAAAAACCGCATCGGAGTACCGTGATAATAAAATAAAGAAAGAAAGAGGATAACACAATAAACACTATGGAGAACATCAGCAGCATACACATCTTACTTTGGGATGTTAGCTGGCCAGACAGAGAGGTGCTCAGCAGTGATATCATTCACAATGTCCTCCTGCAGGGAATATAGAATAAAAACTTTAGAAATAGTAAAAATAAAAATAAAAAAAATAAATCACTCCTGCCAAACTATCAGAAGAATAATGTACTGACCCGAAGATTGTGAAGCTTGACAAACAGAGACAGCAACGTCGTCAGCACTAGCGGCTCCTGGTGAACAAAGGGTAAATATCGGGTATCACTGCTGTTTATATGAAGCGGAAAATGCACATTTATGTAAGGATGTCACAGATGTACACTTTAAATGCTGTGGACACCTTTGGAGGTATTTTTGATTATTGCATTCAACTCATTTTTGGCTAAAAATATTTGCTTCAATTGCTCTTTATTAATTTATTTTTATCTGTTATCTCTGCACAGCTGCCAGTTTGTGTCATTTGCAGACTATTTCTGTTCACACTAAGTCCCAGATCAGACAGCAGCTCTGATGGCTCAGTCTGTAGCCCTTAACTTCTGACATCTCATAAACACTTAAAGGGAACCTGTCACATTGAACATGGTGTTTTTGCTGCAGGCAGCATGTTATAGAGCAGGAGGAGCTGAGAAAAATTATATATCGTTTTAGGGGAAAAGATTCAGTAAAATTTGTATTTAATTGATTTAAATTTCTGCTCATTCTGGGCTTTGAAGTCAAGGAGACGGTCCTATCAGTGATTGACATCATTCCCTCTATGAGGAGGCGGTCCTATCAGTGATTGATAGCATTCCCTCTATGGGGAGGCGGTCCTATCAGTGATTGACATCATTCCCTCTATAAGGAGGAGGTCCTATCAGTGATTGACATCATTCCCTCTATGAGGAGGCGGTCTATGAGGAGAGCCTTCAGTTTGTGCAAAAGCAGTAGGAGAAGCAGAAGGATATAAGCACATCAACTAACTCCACAGTCAACGGACCCAAACGGGGGTGGGTGCTGTGTCCCCAATGAATCAAGCGAGAAACAGATTTTACAGGCGAGTTTCACAAAATCTCGTTTTCTCACTTATATCATTGGGGGACACAGACCATGGGATGTCCTAAAGCAGTCCTTGGGGAGGGAACACAAACCAGAGAGTGAAGAAGGTAGAGACCCTCAAAACCAGGCGGCCCAGAGCGGCATCCGCAGAAGCGAAAGAGTGTGAACCCTGTAAAACTTTGTAAAAGTGTGGAGGGAAGACCAGGTTGTGGCTTTACACAACTGAGGCGCCGACGCCCGGTGGAAGTGAGCCCAGGAGGACCCAAGTGCCCTGGTAGAATGGGCCGTGATTCCCGGAGGGGGCTTCCTGTCCCGAACGCGGTAACATTCCAAAATAGTGGAGCGAATCCACCGGGAGATCGTCACCTTGGAAGCTGCCAACCCCTTCCTAGAACCCTCCGGAAGGACGAACAAGGCGTCCGTGCGCCGAAAGGGGGCCACGGCCGAAAAGGTAAATCCGCAGAGCCTGCACCACATCCAAGCGGTGCAACAACACCTCCCGCGGATGGGAGGGCCCAGGACAAAGGGACGGAAGGACAATGTCCTCATTGAGGTGAAAAGCCGACACTACCTTAGGTAAAAAGTAAGGGACCGGATGGAGGACCACCTTGTCCTGATGAAAGATCAGGAATGGTTCACGGCAGGACAGAGCTGCCAATTCTGAAACCCTCCGAATGGATGTGATAGCCACCAGGAAGGCCACTTTCCAGGACAGCAGGCGGAGGGAAGCCTCCCGCAAGGGTTCGAAAGGGGAAGTCTGCAGAACTTCCAATACCAAGTTGAGATCCCACGGAGTGCGCAACGCCCTGAAGGAAGGTCCTAACAGGACCCAGTCCCGCCAAGGATTGCTGAAAGAAAATGGAAAGGACCGACACCCGGCCCTTCAAGGAGCTTAGCGCCATGCCCAATTCCAGTCCGGACTGAAGGAAGGCCAAAACGACCGGCAGGGAGAAGGATCTGGGAGATAGGTCCCGCTCCTCCTAGAAACGAAGGAAGGACTTCCAGGTCCTATAATATATCCTGGAAGTAGTAGGTTTCCTGGCCCGAATGAGTGTCCGAACCACTGCATCGGAAAAACCCTGCTGTTTCAAAAGGAAGGTTTCAAGAGCCACGCCGTCAAACGAAGAGTATCTAAACTCGGGTGGAAGACGGGCCCTTGCGACAGAAGATCGGGTCTGAGAGGGAACGGGTACGGAACGTCCCCTAACAGGAGGACAAGATCCAAGTACCATGCCCGGCGCGGCCAGTCTGGAGCGATCAGCAGGGTCTGAACACCCTCCCACTTGATCCTGCGGAGAATCCGAGGCAGGAGGGACAGCGGCGGAAAGACAGAGGAACGTGAACCCGTCCCACGGCGCCACGAGCGCGTCCACTCCGCAAGCTGCGGGATCCCTTGCATGGGCAAAGTGGCACAGAAGCTTGTGATTGAGGCCAGAGGCCATCAGATCCACGTCCGGCCGCCCCCAGCGATGACAGAGAGCGTCGAATACTTCCGGATGGAGAGACCATTCCCTGGGGTCTATCGTCGTCCAGCTTAGGAAATCTGCCGTCCAATTGACAACGCCGGGGATGTGGACCGCCGACAGGGCCGGAACATGGGCCTCTGCCCACCTGAGAATCCTCGCCGCCTCCGACATGATGGTCGAGCTGCGAGTCCCCCCCTTATGGTTGACATACGCCACCGCTGTGGCATTGTCCGACTGGACTCGGACATGAAGGCCCTGCAGGAGGGGAGACCAATGGCGCAGTGAGAGGAAAATTGCACGAAGCTCCAAGACATTGATGGACAGTCTGGACTCCGACGGAGACCATACGCCCTGGGCAGTCCGAGTGCCGAAGACTCCTCCCAAACCCTGAAGACTGGCGTCGGTTGTAACGACCGTCCATCTGATCGGAAGGAAAGACTTCCCCATCTCCCAGGTGAGCCCAACACACGCATACAAGTCCGGATGGAGACTGTGCGCTGCCGAAGCAAACGGAGCACCGCGCTGCGAAGGTCCTTCACCTTGTCCGCTGGAAGATGCACCCGAGCTGTCCCGGAGTCCAGCAGCATACCGAGGAACCAAATCCGAGTGGACGGGACCAGGGAGGATTTTCAAAGGTTCACTAGCCATCCAAAGCGGGCGAGGGTGTCCAAGATGATCTGCAGACTCTCCTCGCACTGCCGGAACGACGACGCTTTGATGAGAATGTCGTCCAGGTACGGAAGGAATCAAGGTGATGCCCCTGGAGCGAAGAAGGCCCATAAGTGGAGCGAGCACCTTGGTGAACACCCTCGGCGCAGTCGCCAGACCGAATGGCAGGGCGACGAACTGGTAGTGTTCTGAGTGGACCGCGAAGCGCAAAAACCGCTGGTGGGCGATCGCGATGGGGACGTGCAGGTAAGCACCCTGGATATCCACGGAAGTTAACCATTCCCCTTGCGCCAAGGAAGCCATCACGGAGCGAAGAGACAACGGTTTAACCTCTTGAGGTCCAACACAGGGCGGACCACTCCCTCCTTCTTGGGCACCATGAAGAGGTTGGAGTAAAAAACGGAAAACCGCTCCTTCGCCGGAACAGGGGAGATCACTCCCCTGACCAGCAGATCTTGAACCGATTGAAAGAAGGCCCCCGTACGAAACAGCTCCCTGGGGGGACGGGACAGAAAAAAACGGTTTGGAGGCATGGATTTGAGCCTTAACTTGTAGCCCGAAGTGACCACCTCGAGCGCCCAGGCGTCTGAGATGTAGGCCTGCCAAACCTCCTGAAAATGAAGGAGCCGACCCCCCAACCCAGGAAGGTGGGGGCGCACCTTCATGCAGGGGATTGCTTGTCAGAGGAAGAGCGCTGAGGCTGCGCTCGGGAACGCCAGGCTGGCTGGGGCTTGAACGAAGGCTTCTGCCGTTGCTCCTGGGAGGGCTGCCTAGCGGTCGAGGAAGCCGCCGGGCGGGTGCCCGTGAAGCGACGAAAGGACTGGCGAGGTGCAGAAGGATGTGGTCGGAAAGAGCGCTTGGGTTTGGGCTGCAGAAGATGGGTGCTTTTGCCACCCGTGGCCTCAGAAATGATCTCGTCAAGTTTGGGCCCAAAAAGACGAGAGTGGACCCAGCGAAAGGAAGAGAGAGAAGGGAACGCTTGGAGGAAGAATCTTTAATGCGTTCATCTAAATCAGTATTTGCTGGCAGCAGATCATGGTGTTTAAACAGTCTCTGCTGCCGGCAAATAATGATTCTGTATGGGGATGAGCAATGGCATTAGTGATCGCTCCTCCCCATACTGTGGAGGAGATCGCTGCATGTAAATGGAGCAGTCACCTCCACTGACGAGCAGGCACCTGCTGGAGGAAACGCTTCCTTCCTGACAACTGTCTGCTAATTGTGCAGTGTAAAAGGGACCTTTAGGCTCTGTTCACACTAGAACAAAAAGGCATGACACTGTGGGAGCCAGTCACTGATAGACCCCACTGAGTACCGGGTTCCGACAGGGTTTGATATTTCTGATGCCAAGGATAGGCAGACTGCACTGCTCTTGCATAAATGCTATACACGGCTCCTAATGCAATGTGACATTCACAGAAAAACCACTATTATCCAACCCAGAGCTGTATATTTGTTGATAAAAATTAAACCCGATGAAGTCATGTGAAAGCAGGAAAGAGAACCCCCGACACGCACACACAAGAAAAATAAAAACATAAAAAAAAAAAAGAAAAAAAAAGCTGCATCCGTTCAGTTCCCTCATATCCAACAGAACAGAAAAATAATGCAGACGGGAGATTTACACAACATGTAAGTTCAAGCTTTCTTTGAAAACGTGTTACATCCAGATGAAAAGTCTATTGGGCAGGAGCTGCTGTCAGTGCTGCGAGCTGCTCTCAGCCAATCAGCATCACCAAGAGTGTCGACAGTGATGCTGACTTACAGATAACATTGTCCTCGCAATTGTCCCTTTAAAGGGGTTCTCCAGGAAGGATTTAAAATGGCTCCCTGCAACCTGTCCTAGAATGTGAGCAGAACTGATTGCCTCCACTTGCAGAGCTGTCTAGGAGGGAACCTCATTACACACTGCTCTCTGGCACTTGCATATACTACATATTTTCCTGTCAGGCTGCTCAGCCATGATGGCATATCGTAGGCAGGATTGCATCATTGTTGTAGAGCAGTGCAGCGAGGCCTCACCTTCTCACTCCCCTAGTCAGCTATGCAAATGGAGGCAACCTGTTCTGCTCACATTCTAGGACAAGTTGCCGGTGGCCATATTAAATCATTCCCAGAGAACCCCTTTAAGCTAGATGTCAGGCATGGCAGAATACCCCCCTAGACTTTGGTTCCCAGAACCTCTATAGTAGGAGCTTTTCGTATCTGTCAACTTAACCCTTTAACATCATCGTCACAATGGAAGTCCTTTCAAAGAAGGAAATTCAGTGGAAATCAGAAGCCGCTGACATGATACTTACACGCAATTTCTTTATGAAACTGAGAAGTTCGCTCCTACACGAAGAAAAAAAATAAAAAAAATCGGGCTTATAAATGTATTTTTGTACTACATCAAAACACAGTGAAAAAAAAACAATTGTATCTCATATGTATTTTTTCTTTAGATTTTCTTTCCTAAATCATCTCCCACATACAGAAATTTACCATAATCTGGCACACAGCCACGTCTCTAACCACATACCGGTACATGATCCCCATTGTGGAGTCCCTGTTCTTTATCAGGCTGATCCTGCCGTCGCTGCTCCGCTTGTGCTGGTTGGAGACGCTGCATATCTGTACCACCACCTCCCAGAGCTCTTTAGCCGTCCTCCTGCTGTCTGGGCCCGATAGCTCTTTACAAGTGCCCGCCAAAAGCTGTCCGAGCTAGGAACAAGACAATGAAGTCACAATTTACAGACGGTGGTTGAAAACACAGATTTAAAGGGAACCTGTCACCAGGATTTTGTGCATAGAGCTGAGGACATGGGCTGCTAGATGGCCGCTAGCACATCCGCAATACCCAGTCCCCATAGCTCTGTGTGCTTTTATTGTGTAAAAAAAACCGATTTGATACATATGCAAATTAACCTGAGATGAGTCCTGTATGTGAGATGAGTCCTGTCCCTGACTCATCTCACGTACAGGACTCATCTCAGGTTAATTTGCATATGTATCAAATCGTTTTTTTTTACACAATAAAAGCACACAGAGCTATGGGGACTGGGTATTGCGGATGTGCTAGCGGCTCTATACACAAAATCCAGGTGACAGGTTCCCTTTAAAGGATTTTTCCTCCACACATTACAAAAGCCATAACTTTTTTAATTTTTTCACATAGCCATATGAGTGAGGGGCTTATTTTTTGTGGCATAAGTTGCATTTTTTAATGGCACCATTTAATTCACTATATCTTGTAATACATTCTTTGTGGGGTGAAACTGAAAAAAAACCCTCACAATTCCACTAAGGTTATATTGAGTTTTGATATTACAACATTCACTGTGCCCTAAAAATGACAAGACGTCCTTAGGCTCCATTCACACGTCCGCAATTCCGTTCCCCAAAAGAAATAGAACATGTCCTATTCTTGTCCGCAATTGCAGACAAGATTAGGCATTTTCAATTATAGTGCCTGCGATGTGCGGTCCGCAAAATGCGGAACGCACATTGCTGGTGTCTGTTTTGCGGATCCGCAAAACACACACGGATGTGTGAATGGACCCTTATTCTGTGGACCAGTACGGTTACATCAATACCGAATTTGAATAGTTTTGTTTTGTCATACTACTTTTTTTTTAAATAACCTCTGAAAAAAAGCCATATTTTTGTCTACAGAGCTGTATGAGGGCTAGTTTTCTGCGGGGTGAACTTTATGAATACTATATTGGGTATGTATGACTTTTTGATCACTTTTTATAAAACAAGATTTTTGTATAACTTACCAGTAAAATCTCTTTCTCGCTCTTCATTGGGGGACACAGGAACCGTGGGTATAGCTATGTCCTCTAGGAGGCGTTGACACTAGTAAAAGCTGTTAGCCCCTCCCCTGGTAGCTATACCCCCTCCAGCCTGGAGAGAGAGCTCCAGTTTGTGAATACGCAGTAGGAGAAGCAAGCCAACCAAGAAAAAACATGGAAACCAACCATGCCAAGGACCCAACGGGGTGCAAACCAGCAACAGCTACAACTGTGGTTGAATAACAATACTGGGTGGGTGCTGTGTCCCCCAATGAAGAGCGAGAAAGAGATTTTACTGGTAAGTTATACAAAAATCTCGTTTTCTCGCCCATATTCATTGGGGGACACAGGAACCGTGGGACGTCCGAAAGCAGTCCACAGGGAGGGAAAAAACCACAGACCCATGGAAGCAAGCGTCCCTGCAGGCATCTAAGAAACTGCCGCCTGCAAAACCACGCGGCCCAAGGAAGCGTCCACCGATGCAAAGTATGCACCTGGTAAAATCTTGTGAATGTGTGTAAGGAGGACAAATGGCCGCCTTACACAACTGTGCAGCCGAAGCGTGATTGACAGTTATTTTCCATATGAACCACCAGCAGGTGGGCAGGGAAGTGGCTATAGCTCTGAATAAATATACGCTGGACTCAATGACATCACGCTGGACTCAAATCAGCTCATTAGCATGCGGCATGTGGCATCTTTGTGTGTATATTATGAGGTAACCATCTGTCACACCAGTAAGTGAATACATCTAAGGCACTTTTTAGTAGTTAATGATTGTATATAATTAGTTAGATTATAATCAAATATCCACATGACAGGTTCCCTTTAAGCCAGTGGTAGGGAAAATACTCCACCTGTGAAGGGGGGTCAATGCCTACGGCGGAACTAGTGCATATGGCGAGTCCTGTACCCCGTGGCAGTGCAATTATTGCACCTAAGTAAGGGGCAATGCCTACAGCAGACGTTGCAACCAGTGATAATGTCATCACGCCACCTATGGAAGGGGCTAATGCATACGTCAGGTACTGAACCCAGTGAAGATGCAATTCCGCCACCTACAGAAGTGGGGAAAAAAAAAATATTAATAAAAATACATCTGGCACTGGAACCAGTGTCATCGTACTTAGTCCACCTAAGGAAGGGGACAATATATAAGGAGAGTACTGTATCCCGTAGAAGTGCAATGACTCTGCATATGGAAGGGGTAAGCATACAACAGTACTGCTGGCCACCGTAGATGCAATCTTGGGAGACTGCTTCGGGTGCTTGCGCGTCAGAACCATGCCCCTGGCAGTTGTGAACTGCGCAGGTGGGGGCTTATCAACCAAACTACCCAGAGGGTAGAATGGGAAGTCTAGAGGTCCATCCACTGGATTGCGCAGGCAATGCATTAACACCAAAAAACCCTGTAGGGTGGATTGGGAAGTGCCAAAGGTCCTCCACTGGATTGCGCAGGTGGAGAATTATCAACCAAATGACCCGGAAGGGTGGATTGGGAAGTCAGAGGTCCTTATTGAATTGCGCAGGTGGAGAATTACCGACCAAACGACCCGGGAGGGTGGATTGTGAAGTAAGAGGTCCTTTATTGAAATGCGCAGGTGGAGGATTATCAACCAAACGACCCTAGAGGGTGGATTGGGAATTCCAGAGGTCCTCAACTGTTTTGCACCGGTGGAAAATAATCAACCAAGCTACCCCGGAGGGTGGGTTGGGAACTGTCAGAGGTCCTCCACTGGATTACACAGGTGGAGGATTATCCACCAAACGGCCCCAGAGGGCGGAGTGGGGGTTCTTCAGGTGTCCTTCACTGTATTGCGCAGGCTGAGAGTTAACAACAAAACAGCCGCGGAGGGCGGATTAGGAAACTATGAGAGGTAATCACGTGTCCGGGATAGGGCACGGGCCCAGTCTGGTGCCGCACAGTCAGAGTAGATTGTGACTGAGGGGAGTAGGGCCCGTATGGACGTAAACGTTTGTTTTTACTTCTCCCTTCTTTTTTTTTTTTTTTTAACTGGCATGCCTAGCCTCAAGTGGATAAGAGGCAGGAAGGGGTTAACCGTGCAATATGAGCAATTTTGCAAAACCCATCTAACCCCTGATAATCCAGTGCCGGCCTAACAGAAGTGGCTGGCCAGGAAGGGTTAAAAAAGGACTTGAAGCCCAGTGGCGATGCTGATGCGGGCGGGGGCAGCGGCAACTAGGAAGGAAGAATTCGCGCCAGCCCGCCTCCCTCCCCCTCACATACTTGGGATGGATTGCGGCCTAGTAGGATGCGAAGCCAGGGCCTAAAGCTCCGATGCTCGGCCAACCGGGACCCTCCCCCTCTGTACTGTAAGTCAGCCGGAGGGTAGAGGGACCCGGAGCGGTGCGCGACATACACATTCCGGCCGGAGGTGCCGCCCCGTGGCCGGGATGACAACAGGGGAAGGAAGAACCTGTAGGCCCCATTTAAAGCCGGAGCCTACATTTTTTGCGGCGCCCAGAAGACAGGGATGTTTACCCCGCGGCCGGGAACTAGTGACAGCCGGAGTTGAATACCTCATGCTCCCATGCAGAGTAAGTGCCTCGCGGCGCGAGACTCCCGCAAGGGCTCAGGCGTCCGCGATCGGTCAGAGGCATTAACCCTTTTGGAGCGGCGCGCTTGGCGCCCGCACCCGAAAGAGGAGGAACATGGAGGACACTGCTGCCTGAATAGCTGGGAGTGGGAGTCGGGAGTCTTTTGCTGGAGGTGCCCGGGGAGAAGACACATTAACCCTCCATGAGCCGGAAAGCCGTCGGCCTAGAGGAGAAGTGAGAGAGGGGAGGCCACGTGTCGTTGGTGGCGCATGGCGCCCGCCGGATTAACCCCTTCTCTCCTTAGGGGTCTAGTTTCTTAGCTAAATAAAGTCCCCTGGCCATTAACCCTTGATATGTCCTTAGGGCGACCCAGATCTTCAAAGAGGGAGGGAGGGGGAAGAGGGATTCATACTTACCTAGTCCCGTGTACTCACCTCATCTTTATCCGCTTCTCTTCACCCTCCCTAAGTGGGCCTATAAGGTCACCTTCTCCAGCAGGGTCACCTCCTCAGCAGCTGGCACCAGAGTGGCAGGAGACTGGTATGGCGGGAGGGTCTTCTCTTTGGCGGACCTAGGTGACCCCTTGGCTGGCGGGAAGCAGGGGAGTGAGGCTGCCCTGGTCCACCTTTTCTTCTGTGGGGGAGGCAGCAGTGCGGGTGACTGGCACTGGCGCAACTCAACCCCGGGAGAACAGGGAGGCGAGGCGTCCACTGTTTTCCCATCTGAAAAAGAAGGAAAAAAATTAACTAAAATAAAAAATCTTCAGGGAGGTCTTGCCTCCTATTGATACTAGAAAAAACTGGAGCTCTCTCTCCAGGCTGGAGGCGGTATAGCTGCAGGGGAGGAGCTAACAGCTTTTACTAGTGTCAACGCCTCCTAGAGGACATCGCTATACCCACGGTTCCTGTGTCCCCCAATGAATATGGGCAGTTACTTTCTACACAGTAACTTTTAATAACTTCTATAATGTGCAGCGCTTAGCACCAAGTTACAATCCAGGCAGGCACCATCCGCTCTTTTCTATTACCAGTAAGCAGACATTCTTGCCACCTACCCGAGGACTGTATGTCCTCTATCCGTTCACACTGCTTCATCACAATTTCACCCCTTTGATTATTCATCTGCATCCCCCCTGGTTATCATTCTACTTCATTGCCTCACTTTACATTATATTTCCTTCTTTTCATCACTATGTACCAGCATGTCCTGAGTACCATAGTCCATAATTCAGAGTACTGTTGTTTTTTTGTTTTTCTTTTATAGGGATATGTTAGTCAATGTTCTGATTTTAGACTACCGGTATATAAGCTATGCATTTCTGCATTATCATAAGTGGTGCTCTATATACGAAATATCTATCATATCTGTATTATTTATATATCAGTCTGCATATTACTAGATCAGGGATCAGCATCTTCCGGCACTCCAGCTGTTCTGAAACTACAACTCCCAGAATCCTCCTTTCAATTCTATGGGAGTTACAAGAGCAGCCAAGAAAGTGCGCATGCTGGGAGTCGTAGTTTTACAGCAGCTGAAGTGCCGGAGGTTGCTGATCCCTGTACTAGATAGATGACCTTTGTTAATTTAGGTATTTATTTATTGTTTTTGGTTTAGTTGCATTGTGGTAAGATTGTGTTTGGATTTTGAACTACTTGTTTCCACTAAAGACCAACATTAAGGGTCCATTCACACGTCCGTGTGTGGATCCGTGAATCCGCAAAACACGGACATTGGCGATGTGCGTTCCACATTTTGCGGACCGCACATCGCTGGCACTTAATAGAAAATGCCTATTCTTGTCCGCAATTGCCGACAAGAATAGGACATGTTCTATTTTTTTCGGGATCGGAATTGCTGACCAGGAAGTGCGGATTCGCAGTTCCGTATCCGGGCAGCACATTGTGCTGCCCAATTCAAATGAATGGGTCCGCAATTCTGTTCCGCAAAATGCAGAACGAAATTGCGGACGTGTGAATGGACCCTTCGGCTACAAAACGGACATGTGATGTACATTTTTTTAACGGCCATCACACGTCTGTTTTAAGAACAATGATAGTCTGTGGGGTTATTCACATGGCAGTTTTTTTGACTCTGTGAAAAACGGACGTAAAAAAATAGAAAACATGCTCTATCTTGTCCGTTTTTCACTGACAGGCCGCCCGCATACAATTGAATGGGTCCATTTTTAACATCAGTTTCTGACGTGTGCATGTAGCCTGCAAGAACAAAGTTTTCTGTGAAGTGCTGTTGATTCTTTTTTTGCAATCAAACTTGTCTCATCACCGATTAACCCTTTCCTGATGTGACAACTTTCCATTTTTGTTTTTTTACTCCCTGCCTTCCCAGAACCATAATTTTTTTTTACATTTTTTAGTTCACATAGCCGTATGAGGGCTTATTTCTTGCAGGACAAGTTGTACTTTCTAATAGCACCATTTTATATTGCATAAGATGTAGTGGGAAGCGGGAAATAAATTCCAGATGGGTAAGAATTGAAAAAAAAAAAAAAAAAACGTCAGTTTGATGGGTTTTGTTTTTACTACGTTCACTATGTGGTAAAAACTGACCTGTGCCCTTCATTCATTTTTTTTTTTTTTTCCCATCACCATATTTGGACGCTCCTAAATCTTTTTTAGTTACATCTACGGAGCCGTGTGAGGGCTCCTTTTTCACGGGACAATCTGCATATTTTATTTATACCATTTTGGGGGTGTATATGACTTTTTGATCACTTTTTATTCCATTTTTTGGGGAAGTTAAAAAAAAAAAAAAAAAAAAAAAAAAAAAAAAAAATGAGAATCTTAATTTTTTCCCCCCATTACGCCATATGTGATAAATATATTTAAATTTTAATAGTACGGGCATTTTTGGACATGGCGATGCCAATGATTATTATTATTTTTTTGTTGTTTAGTTCTTTATTTAATTTTAGAGAAAAGGAGATGATTAGAATTTTTATATCTTTTTTTTTTTATATTTAAAACTTTTTTTTTTTTTAGACCCCCCAAGGGGAACCCTACATGAAATTATTAAATTGCCATTTATGTGTTAATGGGTTTTTATCCATTAGGGATTACAGAGTTCAGTATATTCCAATGCAGTACTGGAATATACCAGTAATAGGCCCAGAAGCCTTGTACAGGCTATGGCCTATTACTACTGGCTGTAGGACACACTCCTTACGGAGAGGAAGAAGTACTTAGCTTCTGACGCGTAAGGGTGTAGATGTAGTGCGATATATAATATATAGCATAGTAAGTATATATATATATATATATATATATATATATATTATACTTGTTGTACAGTTATTGTATTGTATTGTAAAACTCAATAAAAACGGTTTGATAAATAAAAGTCTGTGATTAGAGTTATCGCCGGTCACAGACTTTAGCCCCGGGAATGAGTGAAACAGCAGAGCCCTGGTGGCTATGGTGCTCGCTCTGCAGTGGGCACCATCTTTAAAGACCCAACATCTGCTGTACTATTATGGCAGATGTCGGGAAGGGGTTAACTCACCATAAAAATGTTCTGATTTTAAAAGTGTTTTTCCACAGTAATTGCAGAACTACAGGAATCCATTCAAAAAGGCTGCACCTCAAAAGTAACGGATCCATTGATTCTCCTGTGGAAGCCTTAAGGGTGGTGCCACTCACAGGTCTTTGATGCAGTTTTTGAGCCAGCACCAGAAGTGGATCCAGCAGGAAGTAGGAGTAAAGTCCTTCATTTATATTTCTCATTCCCTTCCACCCCACTTCTGGCTTTGGCTAAAAAAACTGCCATAAAAAGCTGTGAATGACACCACCCTTATGTATTTTGGAGGAATTATTGGGGCATCAACAGAAACTGAAATATGAGGTGCATCACATACATCAAAAAAGGATCTAAAGCCCATAGACACTAACAATGTAATATCTACGTGGACTGCCAGAATGCTTATGTTGGGGGAAACATTAGACGTTGAAGTGTACCAGTCTAATGCTATTGCACCTTTAGGAGAAAAGTAATAAATGTTTGGGGGTCAAGTCACGGTTTCCAATTACCAAGTAATTTCACATTTATGGTCACCTTAAGTGAACGTCTAATTTAGTGGCCTGAAGGTACCAATACGCTGCTTACCTTCACATAAGGATTATTTTGCATCAGGGAGGCAGGCATCTGTAGAGTCAGGTATTCATTTTCTCTCCAGTTCAGCAAGAAGGCAACACATTCTTCTGCTACTACCTGTCGGAGGGGGATGTCTGCAAGGAGAAACACAGCCGGATACTTTCCATATGATTCAGTTCTCAGATCATGGGCTGTAATAAAGTCAGTCCCTGTCACATGGCAGAGATACTGTGAAAGTCTCTCTCCAGTAACTCATGTGATCATCTACAATAATGCAGCTAGCGCACACACAAACTACAAGTTTAGACAGGACCGACCAGCTCTCTTGGGAGCACTTAAATTTTTATTTTATGCTAAATACAGAATCCTAGTAGAAGGGGTACTCAGGGGTGAGAAAGGAATACCAGTCGTATGCAGCAGGCATAGGTGGCAGGGTTACAGAAACAGCTGGGATGTGCACCACTGTTTCCTTAAAGAGTACCTGAGTTTTCAAAAAAAAGTTTGCATAATGGCTGTGCTTCTTTGTACAGTTTTTAAAGGAATAGGTCTTTTTCAGACTAATTATGCCCTTCTTCAGCCGCTCAGCTAGATGCATTTCTCTCACAAGCAGGGGATCTAATAAAGCCCCTCTAATTTCTCTATTTAATAAAGATACATTGTAATCCTATTATTACAGCATCTGGAAGACACAGACATATGGCAAATCCCAAAAGTTTGGACACTTGAATGCCAAACGACTTTTCCGTCCACAATCCAGGAGGATCATGCTTGTTCTGTCCTCCTTATGTGTGAGAGGGACATAAGTTGACAGCCAGCTAAACTCCATACTAGAAGCTCCTTGACTTCGACTTTTATTGTAGGAATAGGGTGAAACAGCGATGCCACATTAGGTCTAGGTGTGGAGGATGATTAGTGATGCTGCATGTTCTTCAGCTGAACTTGGAAAAAAAAAATGGCTGTTATGAGCGGAGATGATTATGTCACCAAGTTCATAGGTGATAGATACAGCGTCTACCATGGGACATACAAAGAATGATAATTCTGGCTAGCTAGAAACTGTTTTCACAAATGACCACTAGATGGAGCTATAACAGTACAGTAAATGCACACATACAGGTAACTGCTGAAGGCTGACAATACTACCTATTTAAAGATTTTTTTCCATTGAAAAAAAGTTGCTTGGATTTTTGTTCCAGATGAATGCGAGCAGGGCTATAAAAACCCTTGGAGAAGGATTGTCATGGGATTTGACAGATTTTTTTAATGCAGAATCCTTACCCAAAGCCATCAAATGTGAGGATGGGAACACATGGGAACTACGGAGGAGCTCCTCCTTTTTCATCAGTTTTTTAGGATCAGTTTTAGTTTTTTTAAAACCAAACATAAAAAATGCTGTGAATTAGGCTTGACTTGCACTAGAATTTGAAGACTAACATAATGTCAGAATGCAGCATCACAAATGGACGTTTTCTTACCAGGAATCCTCATCTCCAGGTACCCGCGTACTCTGCTGACCAGCTCTGGAGGAGGACGATCACTGTTCACACCAGGCCCGGCCTCATGGCAGTAGATGTCTAGCAGCAGCATCTCATTGAGCATCACCTGGCGCAGCTTGGGGGAAAACTCAGTCACCAGCTCTAGACAGGCAGCCAGCAGCTGCTTAGCATGAGGAAAGTCCTGAGGAAAAACAAGAGTATTATAAAAGGTTTGTAGCAGTATGATCAGAATGGTCAGAATTAAGGACCTTGCCATTTTTCACCTTAAGGCCGAATGCACACGGCCGTGTTCCGCGGCCGAGAGCGGTCCGTGGTATGCCGGGCTGGATTCTTGTTCAGAGCAGGAGCGCACAGCGTCATTGGTTGCTATGACGCCGTGCACTTCATGCCGCCGCTGCACTACAGTAATACACTCGTATGATCCATACGCCGTGTGCTCCTGCTCGGAACAGGAATCCAGCCTGGCATACAACGGACCGCTCTCGGCCGCGGAACACGGCCGTGTGCATTCGGCCTAAGGACCAATCTGTTTTTTGAAAACTTGACATTAGTCATTTTATGTGGTAATAACTTCGGAACGCTTTTACTTATCCAAGCCATTCTGAGATTGTTTTCTCGCGACACATTGTGCTTCATTATAGTGAAACATTTTAGTCGATATAATTGACCTTTATTTACCCGCTGTGGCCCCCGTTCACTTTGCCCGTCTGATATGCAAATGAATAGCATCGGTACAAGAAGGAGATTGCCCTGTTTCTCAATGGGCATCTCCTTCTCCCTGGCGGTAGCGCGGTCCAAACAAAGGGAGAAAAAAACCAACAACTCACCTTCTCCCTAGCTGTGATGCTCTCCGCTGCAATTGGACTGCTGTCATGCCCTGCTCGGACGGTGTGCGGAGGTCTGTCAGATTGGCAGCACGTGTCTAACCATTTGTTTTGTTTTGGAATCCTGCTGGATCCGCCTTCCTTCAGGTGCTCTGGGTGGGGTCATTGGCTTAAATTGCCTTCTCTCCCAGAGGGCTGCGCGGGTTATAGAATTCAGTCTGCCCGTGGATTCAAGGAAGGAAGGATTGTCTGTTCCAGCTCAGATAAGTTTGGTTTCTGTTTTTGTTATTTGCGGTCTAGGCTGTTTGTGTGTCTTCTGCCCCTTCTCCCCTTTCACCATCTTAGGTATTCTAGGGTGTTTGCAGTCCAGGCACGAGGACACATTATTCCTACCATCTAGGTCTGAATGTGGGCTTAGCAGCGTAGGGACAGAAGTCAGGGATATGCTAGGAGGTGACCATTCCCCAGCATCTCGCCTAGACACTTGTTTATTTGGTTGTCTGTATATCTGAGATACTGTCCGTCGTGACATTATAACCCGCCATACTGTGACTGCCATTACTCAGCGGTTTTGTGATGGAGTCAATTGATGCACTGGTTGACCGCATGCAGGGATTCTCCCTAGAGGTTGCGGATCTGCGTAGTTCGGTCACACGGTGTCAGTGTTCTGGCATCAGGTGCAGGTCAAATTGGTGGGGAGCCTAAAGTCACTCTTCCCGAGAAATTTACAGGGGGTGCAGATGATTTTTTTCGCTTTAAATCTTATCCCAGGAGCTAAGTTGCCAAAGTCTCGCCTTTACAATCTTTCCCAACCTGAAAGAGAGGTCATGTGAAAGTATATCGCCGAGAGTTTGGCAAAAGGTCATATTAGGCTATCGAAGTCTCCGGTGGCAGTAGGTTTTTTCTTTGTTAAGAAAAAGGATGGATCACTGAGACAGTGTTTGGATTTTCAGGAATTGAACCGTATTACGGTCCGGGATCCGTATCCCCTTCCTTTGATCTCCGACCTTTTTGATCAGATTGTTGGTGCCAGGGTGTTCTCCAAGTTGGATTTGAGAGGGGCCTACAATCTGATCAGAATCAAGAAAGGGGATGAGTGGAAGACGGCCTTCAATACGCACGAGGGTCATTTGGAGAATCTAGTTATGCCTTTTGGGTTGACGAACGCGCCAGCGGTATTTCAGAGATTCGTCAATGACATTTTTCATCACTTGGTGGGGAGGTTCGTGGTAGTTTACTTAGATGACATTTTAATTTACTCTCCTGATCTGAAGACCCATCAGGATCATGTGAGACAGGTTTTGACGATCCTTCAGGAGAATAAATTATATGCCAAATTGGAAAAATGTGTGTTTTCGGTGCAGGAGCTTCCGTTTTTGGGATATCTGCTTTCCGACTCTGGTTTCCGTATGGACCCCGAAAAGGTCCGGGCGGTTCTGGAATGGGACCGACCAGAGAATCAGAAAGCTTTGATGCAGTTTTTGGGGTTTACTAACTATTATAGAAAATGTATTCTGAACTATTCCACCATTGTTAAACCTCTGACTGATATGACAAAGAAGGGCACTGACGTCTCTGTTTGGTCGGAGGAGGCATTACAGGCCTTTTCGACTATTAAGGAGTGTTTTGCGTCTGCTCCCATTCTGGTGCAGCCCGATGTGTCTCAGCCATTCGTGGTGGAGGTGGATGCATCAGAGGTGGGGGTGGGAGCGGTGCTGTCGCAGGGTTCTTCTCCTGGCAAGTGGGTCCCGTGTGCTTTTTTTTCTAAGAAGCTCTCGGTCGCCGAGAGGAACTATGATGTGGGAGATAGAGAGTTGCTGGCTATAAAGTTGGCCTTTGAGGAATGGCGTCACTGGTTGGAGGGGGCTTCTCACCCCGTTACTGTTTATACGGATCATAAGAATTTGGCTTACCTGCAATCTGCCAAGCGTCTGAATCCTAGGCAGGCCAGATGGTCACTGTTTTTTACCAGGTTCAATTTTGTTGTTACTTTCCGGGGGTCAAAAACATCAAGGCAGATGCGTTGTCTCACAGTTTTCCTGGGGGAGGTGATTCAGAGGATCCTGCTCCGATTTAGGCTGATGGGGTTGTGGTTTCAGCTCTGTATCCCGAATAGGAGATGGAGGTGTTGGGAGCTCAGGAGGGGGCTCCTGGTTCTTGTCCCCCAGGGAGGTTGTTTGTTCCCGAAGAACTGCGATACAAGGTATTCAAGGAACATCACGATACTGTCCTTGCCGGACATCCTGGTGGTAAGTCCACCTGTGACCTTGTGTCCCGGAGGTTCTGGTGGCCCGAGTTACGTAGGAGCATTGAGGATTACGTGGCAGCTTGTGAGACCTGTGCACGATCTAAGGTTGCTCATACTCGACCGGCTGGTTCACTCCTTCCTTTATCTATTCCGTCTCATCCTTGGACGCACTTGTCCATGGACTTTATTACGGATCTAACGAGTTCCTCGGGGAAAACAGTAATTTTGGTGGTAGTTGACCGTTTTATCAAGATGACTCATTTTATATCGTTAACTAGTCTGCATAATGCCAAGACTCTTGCGCAAATTTTTGTTGATATCGTGAAATTGCATGGCATTCCTTCGGATGTGGTTTCTGATAGGGGCACGCAGTTTGTCTCCAGGTTCTGGAGGGCGTTCTGCTCTCGGCTTGGCATTCAACTTTCGTTCTCTTCGGCTTTCCATCCGCAGTCGAATGGACAGACGGAGCGTACTAATCAGAACCTGGAGACCTACTTGAGGTGCTTTGTGGCGGAGAATCAGGAGGACTGGACCTCATTCCTGCCCCTAGCGGAGTTTGCTTTGAATAACCGTAGGCAGAAATCCACAGGTAAGTCACCATTTTTTGGCATATGGTTTTCATCCTCAGTTTGGTACCTTTTCGGGGACTAGTTCCTCTGGGATGCCAGAGGAGGAAAGGTTTTCTTCTACCTTATCTTCTATCTGGCGGAGGATACGAGTGAATTGGAGACGATGGGTGAGAGATATAAGCGAATTGCTGACAGGAGACGTGTGACTGGTCCGGACCTGTGTGTGGGTGATCTGGTGTGGTTGTCCACTAAAAATATTAAATTGAGAGTGCCATCTTGGAAACTGGGCCCAAGATTTATCGGCCCGTACAAAATATCTGCGGTGATCAATCCAGTAGCGTTTCGGCTGGATCTTCCACAGACTTGGAGGATCCATGATGTGTTCCATAGATCTTTATTGAAAAATATGTGAGACCAGTGGAACCATCTCCATTGCCTCCTCCTCCTGTTCTGGTCGATGGGAATTTAGAGTTCGAGATCTCCAGGATTCTTGACTCTAGAGTTCTTCGGGGTTCCCTTCAGTACCTGGTACACTGGAGGGGATACGGCCCTGAGGAGAGGATGTGGGTTCCGGCGCTGGAGGTCAGCGCCAGCCGACTGTTTAGGGCTTTTCACAGAGCCCACCCGGATAAAGTTGGTCCGGGGTGCCCGAAGGTCACCCGTAGAAGGGGGGGTACTGTCATGCCTTGCTCGGACGGTGTGCGGAGGTCTGTCAGATTGGCAGCACGTGTCTAACCATTTGTTTTGTTTTGGAATCCTGCTGGATCCGCCTTCCTACAGGTGCTCTGGGTGGGGTCATTGGCTTAAATTGCCTTCTCTCCCAGAGGGCCGCGCGGGTTATAGAATTCAGTCTGGCCTTGGATTCAAGGAAGGATTGTCTGTTCCAGCTCAGATAAGTTTGGTTTCTGTTTTTGTTATTTGCGGTCTAGGCTGTTTGTGTGTCTTCTGCCCCTTCTCCCCTTTCACCATCTCAGGGATTCTAGGGTGTTTGCAGTCCAGGCACGAGGACACATTATTCCTATCATCTAGGTCTGAATGTGGGCTTAGCAGCGTAGGGACAGAAGTCAGGGATATGCTAGGAGGTGACCATTCCCCAGCATCTCGCCTAGACACTTGTTTATTTGGTTGTCTGTATATCTGAGATACTGTCCGTCGTGACATTTGCGCTATAGCCAGGGGGAAAGGAGACGCCCTTTGAGAAACAGGGCAGTCTCCTCCCTGTACCGATGCTATTCTTTAGCATATCAGACGGGCAAAGTGAACGGGGGCCACAGCGGGCGAACAGAGAGCCGGACAGACACACTAGTAAGCGATATTACATCCATGAATTATGCCCTACACAACCCCCTACTTATTTCATAATGTCTGGACCCATGAAAGGTCCTCTTTAAAGGGAACCTGTCACCTCCAAAAACCATCTGAAGCTGCCAGCAGTATCTGACAGTAGCCAGCAGCGTGTTTCTTATGCAGAAAGTTCCGCAAAGCCAGCCGAACTGCCGGCTGTAAGTCACAGCAAAGGGGCAGGGATGGGGGCGCGGTTACCGCGACTTGAAGCAAGGAGGCCGCTGCCCCCTTGACTTCAAGCATGCGTGGAGAAGCGCGCCGGCAGGGGATGAAGGAGCGTTTTCAGAGCTTTTGCTGCATCTGCATTCAGGGACAAAACAATCATCAGAAACACGCTGCTGGCTACTGTCAGGTACTGCTGGCAGCTTCAGATGGTTTTTGGAGGTGACAGGTTCCCTTTAAGGCCCCTTTCACATGGGCGAGTATTCTGCGCGGATGCGATGCGCGAGTTGAACGCATTGCACCCGCACTGAATCCTGACCCATTCATTTCTATGGGGCTGTGCACATGAGCGGTGATTTTCACGCATCACTTGTGCATTGCGTGAAAATCGCAGCATGTTCTATATTCTGCGTTTTTCACGCAACGCAGGCCCCATAGAAGTGAATGGGGCTGCGTGAAAATCGCAAGCATCCGCAAGAAGTGCGGATGTGGTGCGATTTTCACGCACGGTTGCTAGGAGACGATCGGGATGGAGACCCAATCATTATTGCGGGAACATGCGCAATGTTTTCGCGCTAGTGCAAAACATTGTAATGCGTTTTGCACTCGCGTGAGAAAAATCGTGCATGTTTAGTACCCGGTTTGGGATCGGTGTTCTGTAGATTGTATTATTTTCCCTTATAACATGGTTATAAGGGAAAATAATAGCATTCTGAATACAGAATGCATAGTAAAATAGGGCTGGAGGGGTTAAAATAAATAAATAAATAATTAAACTCACCTTAATCCACTTGCTTGCGCAGCCGGCATCTGCGTTCATCACATGACGTCATCAAAGGTCCTATTGCTCACAGCACAGATGAAGACAGAAGAGATGCCGGCTGCGCGAACAAGTGGATTAAGGTGAGTTAAATTTTTTTTAATTTTTTTTTTAACCCCTCTAGCGCTATTTTACTATGCATTCTGTATTCAGAATGCTATTATTTTCCCTTATAACCATGTTATAAGGGAAAATAATACAATCTACAGAACACAGATCCCAAACCGGGTACAAAACAATGTTTTGCACTCGCGCGGAAAAATCGTGCATGTTCCCGCAACGCACCCGCACCTTTTCCCGCAACGCCCGTGTGAAATCAGCCTAAGGCAGATAGTGATACATCATATGCCCACTTTCATGTTTGCATCATTTTGTAAATGTTATTTAATTTTTTAGGATCTTATAAGGCTTAGGATTTTAATAATTTTTTAATTTTTAAGAAAATTTCCAAAACCCACTGTAAGGACCACTTCAATTCTAAAGTCACTTTGTGGGGCTGACATAGCGGGAACCACCCATAAATGACCCTATTGTAGAAACTACACCCCTCAAGTTATTCAAAGCTGATTTTACAAACGCTGTTAACCCTTTAGGTGTTCCACAAGAATTAAAGGAAAAATGAGATGACATTTTAAAATTTCACTTTTTTGGCAGATTTTCCATTTTAATTCATTTTTTCCTTTAACACATCAAGGGTTAACAGCCAAACAAAACTCAATATTTATTACTCCGATTCTGCAGTTTACAGAAACACCCCACCTGTAGTCATAAACTGCTGTACGGTCTCTAGGGTGTTCACCAGACGGGTTAGCTCATGTGATATTTTTATAGAGCAGGTTGTACCTGAAGCGCGATACCTAATAGGTCTGTTTTTTAAAAGGGGGGCAATGTCGTAGTAATGGATATGACTCGGTACAAAAAAAAATGTGCTTAGATCTCCTACAGGATAAGGAGACATGAAAAACTAAAATCTGATCCCACAGTGTCAAAACTAATTGGTCAATATTTTGTGTGCAACTAAATTTGACTGATTGATCTCTGAGGAGGAATTTGACTTCATGTACTGTAAACACCCGACGGTGGCGACGTTTTATAGCCTACCGAAAATTCACAAAGAGTTTGCCCCAGTCAGAATGCCGGAATATATATTGATTCTATCCTGGCACCTTTTGTTAGGGCGTTACCCTCTTACACTAGGGATAGAGGGGACCTTTTGGGTCGCCTTGAATGGGTTTATCTAGAAGAGGATGCATTGCTCGGGTCAATTGATGTAGAGGCTCAGTAATCCTCTATCCCTCACCATCTTGGGATAGGAGCAATGGAAATGTTCCTCAATACTAGAGGTTGCCAATTTCAAGCACATAACCAGTTTGTATTAAAACTACTGGAAATCATGCTGACGCAAAACTACTTTTTGTTCAACAGGACCTTCTACCACCAGCTATGGGGCACTGCCATGGGGAGCCCCTGTGCCCCATCGTATGCAAAATTGTTCCTGGGCTGGTGGGAGAAGACTATTGTGTTTGGGGACCCACCCATCACACATACATTGGATGTCATGTGGGCCAGATTCATTAAAGGGATTCTGTCACCTGGATTTTAGTGACAGAGCTTTTAACATCACCACATCAGTCTGCTGGTTTTGTATTAAAATATACTAGTATTACTACCCTAAGTGTAGACCTTTGTCTAGAAAATCGCTTTTATTAATATGATAATTACCTGAGTAAGGTGCCCAAGGGGCTGTCCCTCCGGAATGCGTTTGCTGAGCCATAAGCTCGCGCATGAGACGTGGATACACGTCAGTGCCTGAAATCGGCCTCACAGGATGCACTGCACATGCGCCAGCCGGCAACGAGGAGTGAATAAATTAGCAGTGGGGCGGTGCTGGGCTCCAGGAGAAGGGGCGCGGCTGGGCACCAACAGCCGGAGGGACAGCCCCTTCAATTTGCAAATGATGTTACAAATATGGAGAGTGCTAGAATCTTGACTTTATTTTGCCATTATTGTGGAATAAAAAAAACTAAATTTTTGTACACCATAAAATCTGTTTCTCTTCCGTTTATTGGGGGACACAGGCTTGACCATGGGTCTAGCTGTTGCCACTAGGAGGCTGACACTAGGCACAAAGGTGTAAGCTCCTCCCTTCAGCTATATCCTTACTACAGGGACTAAGCTAAATCAGTTAGTGCAAAAGCCAAACACAAGAAAATCACACTGTGTACAAATCCAGAACCACACAGGGCCGAAAAGGCCCAGAAACAAGAGAATGGGTGGGAGCAGTGTCCCCCAATGAAAGGAAGAGAAACAGATTTTACGGTAAGTACAAAAATCTAGCTTTCTCATCCATATCATTGGGGGACACAGGCTTTGACCATGGGACGTTACAGAGCAATCCCAAGGGTGGGCCTAAACAAGAACCCTCCGGCCAATCAGAGAAACGCCATCTGCAAAACTCTACGCCCCAGAGAAGCATCAGAAGACGCAAAGATGTGCAAAGCCCCGTGATGTACTGGCCACGAGGCCCATACTGCCCGAGCAGAATAAGCAGTCACCCGGAAGGGTGGGGCCCGGTCACTAACGCGGTACGCTTCCACAATGGCCAAATAAATCCATCGGGAAATGGAAGTTTTTGACGTCGCCCTCGTCTCGGCCCCTCTGGAATCACGAACATGGGAATCCGTCCGCCGGAAAGATGACGTATGGGACAGATAGAACGCGAACAGCTTGTACCAAATCCAGAGTGTGGAGCGACTGCTCCCGAGGATGAGACGAGTCAGGACAAAATGAAGTGAGAATAATCTCTTCATTTAGATGGAATGCCAACACAACCTTCCGAAGGAAGGACTGAACCGGGCGAAGGACTACTTTGTCCTGATGGAGGATCAGGAAGGACGACCGACAGGAAAGACCCGCGAGTTCCAACACCCTACGGATGGACGTGATTGCCACCAAAAATGCCACCTTGTAGGACAGGAAGCGAAGCGACACCTGCTGCAAAGGCTCAAACTAGAGAGCGTTGAGCACTAGATTAAGATTCCAAGGATCCAACGGAGGACGGAAAGGGGGCGCGGGATGCGCCACCCCCTGCAGAAAACCGCCGAAAGCGAAGCCAAATTCCGCTGAAAAAGAATATAGAGAGCTGAAACTTACCCTTTGAGGGAACCGAGAGCCAGCCCCAAGTCCATGCCCGACTGCAGAAAAGACAAGAGGTCACGGCAAAGAGAAACGAACAGGAGACAGCTGATGACGCTCGCACCAACTAAAGTAGGACTTCGAGGTCCGGTGGTAGATTCGGAAGACGATGGCTTTCTGGCACGAATCATGGCCTGGACCACAGCATCCGAGTAACCCAGAGCCCTTAGTACAGTGGCTTCAACAGCCATGCCGTTAAATGTAGCAACCCTAAATTCGGGTGGAAGATCGGCCCTTGCGACAAGAGGTCCTCCCAAAGCGGAAGACGCCAGGGTTTGTTGGCGAGGAGAGTGACTAGAGATGCGTGCCACACTTGGCGTGGCCACGAGAATGACAGGCAGACCTTCTGACCTGATCTTCCAGGGGAGACGCGGAATTAGAGGAAAAGGTGGGAACACGTAAGGAAACGTGAACTAACTCCACGGAATCATTAGAGCGTTGCACGCCAGGGCCATGGGATCCCTGGACCGCGTAACGAAGTCCTCGCACTTGTGGTTGAAGGGGGAGGCCATGAGATTCAAGTCTGGCTGACCCCACCGCTCGCAGATGGCTAGAACAACCTGAACAGCCCATTCGCCGGGATCGAGACGCTCCCGGCTGAGGAAGTCGGATCCAATTGTCAACTCCGGGGATGTGAACTGCCGACAGTGCCGCAACATGGTTCTCCACCCAGCTGAGGATCAGAGTTGTTTCCACCATGGCTGCCGGGCTCCAGGTGCCGCCCTGGTGTTTGAGTTACGCCACCGCCGTGGAGTTGTCGGACTGAACTCGAATCGGACGTCCCCGGAGATGGTCGGTCCAATGCCGCAGAGAGACACGAATCGCTCTCAACTCCAGAACGTTAATAGGGAAGGGAGTGTTCCTAGCGTGACCACACGCCTTGAACGGAGAGAGATTTCCCAACACTCCCCCCTAACCCCTGAGGCTTGCGTCCGTTGTCAACACCGTCCAATGGAGAGGAAGAAACGAGCGGCCCGACATCAGCATCAGGGAGACCAACCACCACCTGAGGGCCTGGCG
Source organism: Bufo bufo (assembly GCF_905171765.1). Classification (NCBI taxonomy): domain Eukaryota; kingdom Metazoa; phylum Chordata; class Amphibia; order Anura; family Bufonidae; genus Bufo; species Bufo bufo. The sequence goes on from NC_053393.1 coordinate 72,643,659, forward strand.
GGCTGATCCAGGGAGGCTGGAGAATGGTCCCAGCTGGACAGAATGGCTCGCTGAAGAGTCCTGGTATGGAACTGAGCATAAGGAATTGGTTTGAAGGCAAAGACCATGTGACTCAGAGCCCGCATACAGTGACGAATGGGAAAAGGACAGGGACGCAACAATGGGAGAATCTGAAGATGGAGAGTGGATAGTGTCTCCGGCGGCAAGAGTACCATGGCCTGAAATGTGTCGAGCACCATGCCCAGATAGGTCAGCCGCTGCGATGGATAAAGATAGGACTTCTGCCTGTTCAGGATCCATCTGATGCGTTCCAGGGTGTCCAGGACTATGTGCAGGCTGTCCACAGTCCTCTTAGAGCTGGAAAAAAACTCAGAAAGGGGCGAAAAAGAGGCTTCTGCTTTTTTGACTTGTTAAACCGAACCCTGTTCTGTGGTAAATGAGTGCTCTTACCACCTGTAGCGCAGGAAATGATCTCATCCAGGGGCTTACCAAAAAGTCTGCTGCCGGTAAAGGGGAGGGCCGTTAGGGTCCGCTTTGAAGCATTATCTGCCGCCTGGGAGAGCTGCAGGGCCATATCGGCCAGTTCCCTAGATGGGATCCCCGAGGAGAGACCCGGACGTAAATTACTTGCCCACTCCTCCATAGCCTTGCTCACCCAAGTAGAAGCAAACACCGGCTACAGTGCTGTGCCCACTGCTTCAAAGGAAGATTTTGCAAAAGCTTCCAGTTTCTTATCCCTGATATCAGAGAAAAAAGCCCCATCCACCATTGGCAAGGTAGTATGTTTAGCCAAGCGGGAAACTGGCAGGTCCCACTATATGAGAGGACGACCATTTTTCTAGTCAAATCCTCTGGAAATGAGTAAAGGACGTTTAAGCGTTTTGGCAAGGCAAAACATCTATCAGGAAAATTCCACTCCTTGGAAAGAGAGGAATCAAAATCCTGGTGGTTGGGAAAACACTTGTGCAAGCGACGGGACCTTCTAAAAGAAAAACCCGAGCTGGCCGAGGAAGGTACGGGGTCCTCAACCTGTAATGTCTCAATAACCGCTGTAATAAGATTGTCCAGCATGGAGGACAGTTTGAACGACTGACCCTCAAGAGACCAACCTTTCCTCAGAACATGCCTCTTCCACGGAGGACACGTCGGAGTGAGGCTCTCTGGTAGGAGGTGGAGAGGCAGAGGAAATGAGAGACACAAACACACTTTTGGGGGAGGATGTTCTGGCTCGTTTTGCGGGACGGCCGCGATGGGAATGAGTCGCATGATCTTTAGAGTCGGACTGGTCAGAGGACTACCTTGCCGACAAACGCCCCAATATTTCCATAATAGCTTTGTTGGTATTGGACACATCCTTTATCATCTTTGAGAGGGAACGCGCCCACTCCGGCCCTACCATAGGCTGGGCAGTAGGGACGGTTGGGTCCGGGGCCGAGCCACTAGTCGGTGGAGCAGCACATGCAGAGCAGAGGAAAACTGACTGAGCAGATGGAAATTTTGCGCGACACGACACACAAGCAAAATGGCACACAGAAGTGACCGCCTGCTTTAGGGCCTTGGGTCTGGGCTCGGACATAATGACAACCCTGCAGTGACAGGAAAGAGGATAAGGTAGGTTAGACCCTGTAGGAAGGGAAAACAGTGCTTACCCAGCCTGTGTCCCTCCACGCAGCATGTCCAGAAAAGCCCTTGTCAGCGTCCCGCCGCAGGTGTCTCTTTAAAAATAGAGCCAGCCCCCAGCACAGGCCCTGTGGGCGGAGGCTGCACACAGCGTTCAGAATTAGCCAGCTGACGGCGTGGGAGAACTCGTGCCCCGTCCCCAAAATAGAGCCACCCCTCAGCACAGGCCCTGCTGGCCTCCATCCCCGCTCGAGGGAAACATATCGCTACAGCCCCGGCCGAACAGAGACGCTGGCTGGAAGATACGAACCCGCGGGAAGCCAATGCGGGAGTAGGCCGCAGAGAAGCCGGGGCCTCAATTAGTAGCGGCGCCCCAGACCGGAGAAGACGCGCTGAAGGGCCTTTGGAAAAGGGCACCCTGTACCAAGTGCTACCGCCCCCGACCCTCCCAACAGAAGAAAACTCCTGGAGGGAACCAGCTCTGTGGGGGCAAAGGTAACCTGAGAAGTGGAGGATGCTGGAAGGAGGGGAGCACTTTGGGGCCAGGAATACTCACCCGTCCGGTGTCTTCTTCCCCCCTGGCTCCAGCCGGATGACCACCTTAGGTGTGCGGCCCCTTGGAGAGGGACGCTACACTGGAAACAGAGGGAACTTGCGGTGGGTGGCCGTAGTGATCCGAAGGCTGGCGGGATGCAGAGGATTTAAAAACCTCTGGTCCTCCTATGCTTCTGGAGATCAGGGAGGAGCAGCGGGCTTGGGGACCCCCTGGTCTCCCGTCTCCTGGGTGGGAGTGCAGGCAGCTTTTAGGACTGCCTGAACTCCTGCTAGAAGAAAAGAAAGAAAGGAAATACAAGAAAAAAATAATAATAAAAATAAATAAAAAATCAGCAGACCTGCAACGCAGGGAGGTCTACCTTCTACAGACACCAAGCTAAAACTGATTAAGCTTAGTCCCTGTAGGAAGGGTATAGCTGAAGGCAGGAGCTCACACCTTTGTGCTTAGTGTCCGTCTCCTAGTGGCAACAGCTATGGTCAAGCCTGTGTCCCCCAATGATACGGATAAGAAATATTGATAAATCCCCCCCATTGTGTCTAACCCCATATTCCAAAATGCATGATTTTATTTTTTTTGCTGATGTATTCTAAGGGGTGAGGGGCTTTTTATTTATGTTAGGAATTGTACTTTTCAATCGCACCATATTGGGGTAGATATAACTAAGGCTACTTTCACACTTGCGGCAGGACGGATCCGACAGGCTGTTCACCATGTCGGATCCGTCCTTCCGCTATTTCGCCGTGCCGCCGCTCCGTCCCCATCGACTATAATGGGGATGGAGGCGGAGCTCCGGCGCAGCACGGCGAAAGCCGCCGGACTAAAAAGTCCTGCATGTCCGACTTTTTAGTCCGGCAGCTGTCGCCGAGCACCGCCGTGCTGCGCCGGAGCTCCGCCCCCATTATAGTCAATGGGGACGTTGCGGCGGTCCAGCGGCACGGCGAAATAGCGGAAGGACGGATCCGACATGGTGAACAGCCTGTCGGATCCGTCCTGCCGCAAGTGTGAAAGTAGCCTTACTAATAGACTTGTATTACCCGCTACATTTTTGTTTTTATGTTTTTAATTTTGCTACGTCCACCATGCGGCATGAATAATGTGCTACCTTTATTTTGCGGTTTGATAGGATGGCAACCATACCAAATGAATGTATTATTTATTTCTTATTTTAAATACACTTTTTTCCCCATTATAACCTGAAAGCATATTGTATTTTTTTTACATTTCTGCCGATGGAGCTGCGCTAGGGCTTTGACTTTCACGGGACAAGTTGTGGCTCTAACTTGTACCCTCTGATATCTTTACAATCAAATAAAATAAATTTACATAAAAATGGATGTTGGCTTTATGAACATCCAGGAGAGCAGAGATAAGGGATACAGACAGTTGTCAGAAAGTTCCTCTAAAGCAGGGGTACTCAACTGGCGGACCGCGGTCCAAATACGGACCGCGGCCGCCAGTTGTCCGGACCCCGGCCATCGTTCAGAGCGCTGCTCCTCTCCTGCACACTGTGCCGTGCAGGAGGAGGAGCTTACCGGCGCACTTCCACCTGTCCCACAGCGCAGTGAGACAGGGCTTCCTCCACATGTAGCGCTCCTCCTCCTGCACACTCTGGCAGCTCTGCTCAATACAGCGGCGGGGCACAGGAGATGATACTTCTCAGCAGCGCAGGAGTCTCCTCTCCCTCCCCCCTGTGCTGCTGCTGTCCCCGCCGCTGCCAATAAGAAGAGGCAGGAGGAGGAGGAGGGGAGGGGCTGTGGCCACTGCGCCACCAATGATGAAAACCGACCTGTAATACAAATACAGGAGGCGGGTGCCGGAATCAAATAGCCGGCACCCGACCTCTGTGACAGGGAGCTGCGATCAGCTGCAGTTGAGTTAACCCTTCAGGTGCGGTACCTGAGGGGTTAATTGTAGCTGATCGCAGCCCCCTGTCACAAAGGTCGGGTGCCGGCTATTTGATTCCGGCACCCGCCTCCTGTATTTGTATAAGAAACGTTGGTGGCACAGTGCGCCCCCCCCCCCCCCCCCCCAACACCCCAGTATAAGAAACATTGGTGGCACAGTGCGCCCCCCCCCCCCTAGTATAAGAAACATTGGTGCGCAGTGTGCCCCCCCCAATATAATAAACATTGGTGGCTCAGTGGGAAGTGCCAATGAGGGTTAAAAATAATAAAAGAAAATTAACTCACCTCCTCCAGTTGATCGCTTAACTGCCGGTCTCCTGTTCTTACTTCTTTCTTCAGGACCTGTGGTGACGTCACTGAGCTCATCACATGGCCCATTACCATGGTGATGGATCATGTGATGAGCTCAGTGATGTCACCACAGGTCCTGAAGAAAGAAGTAAGAACTGGAGACCGGCAGCTAATCGATCAACTGGAGGAGGTGAGTAAATTATTTTTTAACCCTCATTGGCACTGCCCACTGCGCCACCAATGTTTATTATATTGGGGGGGCGCACTGCGCCACCAATGTTTATTATTTTGAGGGGGGGGCGCACTGCGCCACCAATGTTTATTATATTGGGGGGCACACTGCGCCACCAATGTTTATTATATTGGGGGCACACTGCGCCACCAATGTTTATTATATTGGGGGGCACACTGCGCCACCAATGTTTATTATATTGAGGGGGGGCACACTGCGCCACCAATGTTTATTATATTGGGGGGCACACTGCGCCACCAATGTTTATTATATTGGGGGGCACACTGCGCCACCAATGTTTATTATATTGAGGGGGGGCGCACTGCGCCACCAATGTTTATTATACTGGGGTGATGGGGGGGCGCACTGCGCCACCAATGTTTATTATTTTGAGGGGGGGCACACTGCGCCACCAATGTTTATTATTTTGAGGGGGGGCACACTGTGCCACCAATGTTTATTATATTGAGGGGGCCGCCAGACAAAAAAGTCGGACATGTAGTACTTTTAGTCTGGCGGCCTCTCACCGTGCTGCGCCGTAACTCTGCCCCCATCCCCATTATAGTCGATGGGCACAGAGCAGCGGCACGGCGAAGTAGTGGCAAGATGGATCTGACAGGGTGAGCAGCCTGTCGGATCCATCCTGCTGCAAGTGTGAAAGTACCCTTACTAATGAGCGCTTCCATCATGGAACGCCCATTAGTACAGCCTTTACCTCCACCGCTACTTGTGCTAGTAAAAAAATATATATATTACGGCAGTGTTTCCCAACCAGTGTGCCTCCAGCTGTTGCAAAACTACAACTCCCAGAATGCCTGGACAGCCTTTGGCTGTGCGGGCATGCTGGGAGTTGTAGTTTTGCAACAGCTGGAGGCACACTGGTTGGGAAACACTGTATTACGGTACCTCCACCTCCATTTGCTGACGCTGTGGAGAACACTCCCTGCTGACTAGAAGCTCAGGACAGGACCTACAAGACTTCATCACGTTGGAGCACCGGTCCTGAGATTGCAGTCAGCAGCGAATGTTCACCGCAGCCAGGTGAATGCTAATATTTTTTATTTTTTTTGCAAAAGCAGAGAAGGGGGGCACTAATGGGGGCAATACTCTTACTGGGGGCACTAATGGGGACATTATTCTTACTGGGGCACTAATGTGGCCATTACTAATTCTGGGACTTACCCGGGGCGCTCCACTATAACGTCAGAGCGCCCCACGCGCATGTATCACATGATCGCATGGCATCTTTACTGTTGGCGTTCAGCTCGGACCTTCACCTGACTGCAGACCCTGATATGTGGACCTTTAATAAAACTAGTTGAGTACCCCTGCTCTAAAGGATTTAGAATAAAACAGGACTGACCAACCGAAATCTATGATAATAGATGCAGGCTGCATAAGGGTCCATTCACACGTCCGTAAGTGTTTTGCGGATCTGCAAATTGCGGATCCGCAAAAACACCTGCAATGTGCGATCTGCAATTTGCGGACCGCACATCACAGACACTATAATAGAAAATGCCTTTTCTGGACCACAATTGAGGACAAGAATAGGACATGTTCTATTTTTTTCAGGAACGGAATTGCGGATCCCGAAAAAACAGGATCTTGAAAAAACAGATGCGGATCCCGGAAATGCGGACCCAAATTACGGATGTGTGAATGGACCCTAAGACAAGAAACAAATAAATAAAAAGATGCCGAATTACAAATATATTTACTCCAATAGATGTGTTTTAGGGTACTGTCACACTAGCGGCAGGACGGATCCGAAAGGGTTCACCCTGTCTGATCCGTCCTGCCGCTATTTCGCAGTGCCGCCAGACTGCCGCTCCGTCCCTATTGACTATAATGGGGACGGCGGCAGAGCTCAGCATGGCAGTGCGCGCTGAGAGGCCGCCGGTCTAAAAAGTCGGACATGCAGTACTTTTAGTTCAGCGGCCTCTCGCCGTGCACTGCCGTGCTGCGCTGGAGCTCCGCCCCCCGTCCCCATTATATAGTCAATGGGGATGGAGCGGCAGCCCGGCGGCACAGCGAAATAGCGGCAGGACGAATCCAACAGGGTGAACAGCCTGTCGGATCCGTCCTGCCGCTAGTGTGAAAGTACCCTTACCTGTACTATTAAACGGTACACTGATAAATTGTCTGCCTGCAGCCACCACTAGAGGGAGCTCAGCTCATAGGAATTTATACAGTTCCTATTAAATGTAATGTAGGCTGTAAATAATTTGTATGCACTGTCCTCCCCCTGTAGCAGGTGTCACAAAATTCAGTGAATCTATGTCGGGAATAGGAAAAGGAGTTCAGCGACCCCCACCCCCCAATCATAGCAGTCACATGGTCTGCCTCCATGGTATGTATAGCAACGGGTGGGAACTTTCCCTTAGATCAGCTGTTGGGTTCTTAACATGCTAAATACTTTGGGGGTCATTTATTAAAAACGCCAGTCTTCATAACCCCTGCACTGGCGGTGAATCTGTCCAAGTTATGAAGAGGCGCCGGCCTCTACATAACTTCGGTGCATCCACCAGCTTCTTTGCTGGCTTAAATTTAGACCATTTTCTACGCTTAAAACAGGCCCTTTTTTTTAGATCTGTCGTAAGCAGGGAAAATACGCCAGAAAACTTACGTATGTATGATAGTAAATGACCCCCTTTGTTCCCAGAGCTGCCTGAGACTAAAACCTAGGTAGGCATCAGAAGCCAGTCCATTGCCCACACCAGCTCAGATTAGGCTACTTTCACACTGGCGTTTCTGGGTCCGCTTGTGAGATCCGTTTCAGGGCTCTCACAAGCGGACAAAAACAGATCAGTTCGGCCCCAATGCATTCTGAATGGATAAGGATCCGTTCAGAATGCATCAATTTGGCTGCGTTGGGTCTCCGTTGCGTTTTTTAGACGGTCACTAAAACGCAGCTTGCAGCGTTTTGGTGACCGTCTGACTATGCGGAGCCAAACGGATCCGTCCTGACTTGCAATGTAAGTCAATGGGGACGGATCCGTTTTTCACTGACACAATATGGTGCAATTGAAAACGGATCCGTCCCCCATTGACTTTCAATGTAAGTCAAGACGGATCCGTTTTGACTTAGACTTTTTTTTAATGAATAATGCAAACGGATCCGTTATGAACGGATACAAGCGTTTGCATTATCGGTGCGGATCCATCTGTGCAGATACAAGACGGATCCGCACCAAACGCGAGTGTGAAAGTAAGCTTAGAGATCAGGACTGGGGCACCGCTGCACAGCGCTATAAGCACTGCGTGGTAATACAGTCTTTTGTGGCTTGTAAAAAGGGTGACTGACAGCAATAAGTGGTGGCAATCAGTCATCAGGGATGATAAAAATCACTCCCCTGATCCAATGAAGGTCTTCTACGATAAGATATTAATATGCTGCTAATAAGTTTTGTGTTTGCCCCCAAGAAAGATAAAAAAAAAAAAAATCATCTGAAAACTTGAGGTCTTTATGACAGCAGAGCTGTAGTCTGTCTTGTGTGATCCTCACCTTGATAGCACTGCAGTGTAAGCCTTTGGCCAGCAGGATGTACACCAGGTCCCTCGTCAGAAGGTCTTTAATGGCTAGGATCACTCCGCTGTATATAGTTGGCACTTCCCACTAAAACAAACGTAACAAGTGTAAAAATATCGATCCACTGTAAAACAAAGGCAATTCATTTCCATGTGATAATAACATGAGGAAGACAAATACCTTGCTGGACACCATCCAGAACTGGCTGTCCGAGGTCATACCATGCAGCTCTATGAGGATTTGTCGAATTCTCCAGGGATCCACGGTGAGGATGAGCTGATGTTCTAGCTGGCTAATGTTCACACTTGCAGATGCTGAACCAAAACTCAATGTTAGCAAGAGAAATAATACTGAGATTAAAGGGGTTGTCCGGCTGTTTAATACTGGTGAGCTGGTCTCATTAGGACCTAGTGGTCAGACTCCCAATAATTACAGTTTGAAGGCATACCCTATAATTGATGTACCTGCCTTATCATAGACTTTTGTGGCATTTTACTTAGGAAACGAGTCCAGACGGGTTCAAATGTCACAATTAAAGGGGTTAACCCCTAAAATGCCCCCCCCCCCCTGTATACATTATGCTTACCTGCTCCCCGGCACCTGGATCCCTGCAGGGCCGCTGCTGCATCTCCCCTTCGCTCGGATCAACACATCCAGCAACTTGGGGGAGCAGCCAATAGCAGGCTGTGACAGGGATGAGCCTCCCTAGTGTCACCCACGATGCTAGGGAGGCTCATCCCCGTAGCGGCCTGCTATTGGCTGCTCCACCCCCCACCCCCATGCCGGACGTTTCCATCTAAGCACTGGGAAGATGCAGCAGCAGCCGTGCAGGGATCCTGAGCGACGCGGGTGCTGGGGAGCAGGCAAGTATATTGTATACGAGGGGCCCAGGCATTGGGAGGGGGGGGGGGTCATTATAGGGGTTGGATAATTCCTTTAAGTGACTGGAAAATGGTGGCATATCACAGCACATGCCATCAAAATCTACGATGAGACAATCTCATTATTCAGCATAAAACCCAATCAATACAGGGAAGGAATCTTTACAGTTAGATTAGTCTGGCTATAGACGGCCCTACCCCAGGAGGCCATAACGGCGGATCTAATGACAAATCGTGCAGAGGGTTATATCATTTAGCACTGAATGATCTGACAGAGGCTGGATAACAGGAGACATGCATTACAAAGCAGTGAAAATGGAGAAAGACAATTTTTTATAACGCCCGCTCTGTCACGCTATTCAAGAATCTGACATTTAGACTCGCTCCACCCCGACATGGAATAGATCCTTTAAAAATACTGCAGTGTCACAAATACAGTAAAAAGCTATTTTGCTGTCAATTTTGACTAGACTTTATCAATTTTTGAGTTCCACTTCTAAACCACATTACCCTAACTCTCCAAGGATTGCATTTCCAGCTGTTAAAGGACTTTTGCAGGACTAGTAATACAGATGACGTAGCCATAGGATAGGTCATCAATACCAGATCGGTGAGGGCTCAAACACCCAACAAGCTACTGCACTCCTGGACAATGCAGCTCCACACATGGGGTAATGGTCGTGAATGTTACTCCACTCCCTGAACTTCAAGGGGTACTCTGGTTGGTAAAAGTTATCCGCTATCCACAGGATAGGGGATAACTATAAGATCGGTGGGGTCCCTACTAGTCACGAGACTGGGGGCACCGTATCCTCGCCACCGGCCAAAAAATGACTGGAGAGGCCGGTCGCACGTGGGAGTACAGCGCTCGGCTATCTCCGGAATTCCCATAAAAATAAATAGGGCGGCCGCACTCATGCCCGACCGGCCGCCCTGGTCATTTCAGGGAGGCTGCATGGGCTTGTGTATGGGGTCCCTGTTCTTGTGATCAGTGGGGGTCGCAGTAGTAAGACCTCTCCTGTGGATAAGGGATAACTTTTACCAACCGGAAATACCCCTTTAACGATCAATCATCCTTCAGATGGCATTCGGTTTTGAGCAGTTCCCGTTCTGGCTCACCTGGTATGTCATAGAATGAAGTCACAGGCTTGGTACAGAGATTAGTATGGGATGTCCTCTGTCTGATCTGATCCACAAGCATCTTTCTCTCATCATCTGTGAGGAGCTTCATGAGCAAGTCGTGAGAAGAGATCATAAACACCAGCTGTAGGTCTTCTAGACTCATGCACAGGCTTCTGAAAAAGCGAGAGACATTTTAAGTTGCATTTTGCAGGTCCTGCTGTCCCTCCTGACCCACTCCCCCAAACACATGCATGCCTGGCTGATCTTGCATGTGTTCTTGATGGAAAGAGGAAAATAAGCTGCTGTGAGACACCAAAGGACAAAAGTCATTCGGAAATCCATCATGCCCTGTCCTCTCCTCTGTCGGGACACAATTTTACACATTAGATCGACTGTCGACCAGTCTGACTGAGAAAAAGCCGGCTGAGCCAACCTTCTTCTAATGTGCATGCCCACCTTAAAGGGGTTGTCCGGACATACCTCCATTTTCACTTAGGCAGCCCCCCTGACTTGAGCATCGGAGCAGTTCATGCTCTGATTCTCTTCTCTGCCCAGCGCTAAATCGCACAGGGCAAAGGCATTTTTGGAGACCCGGAGACGTACTGGGGCTCTCCATGGGGCTGCTAGGAAGCCCAGTGACGTCACCGGCACTGATGGGCGGGCTTTAGTGCTGCCCTAGCCAGTAAAACGGCTAGGGCAGCGCTAAAGCACGCCCATCGCAGCCGGTGACGTCACCGAACACACTGCCGGGCAGAAGTTTCCACCCGGCAGTGTGTTATTGAAAACAAAAGAGCCTTTGCACGAACTTCTCCGATGCTCAAGTCAGGGGGGCTGCCGGGGTGAAATTATGGGTATGTCTGGGTTCAGCTCTGAACCCGGACAACCCCTTTAAGAGTGGTTGTTCCGCACTAGACTAGACACGATCAGTTTTTTTAGGGGAACTTCTCATTTAATTCATGTGTCTGGTTTTCCAATATCACACAATGCATCTCAAACCTCGTCAGGCCAGAATGACAATGACGACTGATGGCACAGTGGCCCGGCACATAAATGCAGAGTCCCAGGTTCAAGTGACTGATTACCAGAGATAAAGGAAGATGGCAGAGTCGCGTGGTCTAAGTAAACCCAAAAGAATTCAGACTATGATAAAGGTCACAATGTCAGTGCGGTTTTATAGGGTTGGAGTGCTACTTTATTTTTTTGTGTTAATGCCAGATCTGAAGAAGGGTGGGGGGGGGGGGGGAAGTAATGTTAGCAAGAGTTCTCTGCTAAGGAGGGGGAAAAACACTTACTTTAAAAATGAGGCCATGGTTCGCTTTTCAGACTCTGAAGCTTCATCTAACTTTACAGACCTGGAACAAACCTAGAATGCAAAATGACATACGCTGATAGTCCGTATGTGAATGTGAAGACCCTCATACAGACTCGTTCACCTCAGCTCATCCTCTGAACAGAAGTCCTCCCCACTCAGAGATAGATCTCCACTACAGAGGAGGATGCAAGTGCCTGTCCTGGAAGCCTGTCCCAATTCCTGCAGCAAGGTTAGGCTACTTTCACACTTGCGTTGTTGTTTTCCAGTATTTAGATCCGGCAAAGGATCTCAATACCATTAAAAAAAAAAAAACATTTCCGTTTAGTCTTCATGCATTCTGAATGGAAGGAGATCCGTTCAGGATGAATCAGGACGTCTTCCGTTCCGCCAGCATTCCGTTTTGTGACTCGAGACAAAACCGCTGCAAGCTGCTGTTTTGTGTCCAGTCATTAAAAAAAGGGAAAAATCGCATCCGGCACTGAAAACAATGTAAGTCAGTGGTACTGGATCCATTTTTTATGGAGCCTAAAAAACCGGGTCCCCCATTGACTTTCAATGTATTAGTGACGGATCCGTTTTTTTCTGTTTTGATTTCACACAACCGCTTCCTAACTGAACAGATGCATCCTGATGTGCAAAATCAAAACGGATCCGCTTAATTCTGGTATAGAAATCCTCTGCCGGATGAAAGTAGCCAAAATGGGCACGTCTATGATTTTAAGGGAAACCATCACCAGGACAGATCCCTTTACATCTATATATACATTTGCTATAGCGTGTTTCCACCAAATACCCTTTGACACAGCCTGCAATGTTGGCTTCTCCCCTTGGTCAGTCTCCTAAGCAGAGATTTTAGGTTTTTGCAATGCTTAATTCTAGCCGCCTTGCTTGACCCCACAGGTGCCTACATTTTAATCTTTGACAGGACATCATAGAGATGCCCCAGTATAAATCGGTCTTGACTAGAGCAGATCTACAAATTCCTAGTAAAATGTCCTCATCACTGGGGGCTGGGTCACCACCGCTCATGAGGGTCGGTGTTCTGGGATATTTCCCCTACCCGTGAAATTTCCCCTACACTCGTCACTTCCTGTTGTGACGCGGCCGCACCGTATATAACGTTCCCAGCTTTGGAAGGAGGAGTGCCGCACCGCGCAGGCGCACAACGACGGGGTAGGGAAATTTCACACCAGAGTTGGGGAGAAGGGGCCATTTAATGCGCTTGCGTCTTACCTCTCAGCTGGACACTGCGCATGCGCCGGGAGCCTCACCAGCGGTTAGAGGGTAGGAAAAAAATTACGGGCCAGTGCGCAAGCGTGGCCAACTACTCCCGTCGGGATACACCGCGCGTGCGCACCAGCGGGCAGGGAGATCTCTTATACCGAACATCCATCTGATCACCGTGCCTGCGCAGTGTGGGGGTAGGGAGATCTGATGGCCATTTGTTCTGTTAAATCTCCCGACCACTCACTGCGCACGCGAGGTTGTCTGATCATCTGGAGCCAGCTGAGAGGTAAGGCGCAAGCGCATTAGGTGGCCCCTTTTCCCCAACTCTGGTGTGAAATTTCCCTACCCCATCGTTGTGCGCCTGCGCGGCGGGGCACACCTCCTTCCAAAGCTGGGAACGTCATGTCCGGTGCGGCCGCGTCACGACAGGAAGGGACGAGGGTAGGGAAATTTTACGGAACACCGGCACTGTGGAACATGGATGTTTTTACATTGCATTGCCACTTGCATGTTTTATGGACCTCCCTGCAAGACTTTGTGGCCTACGGTATCAATTAAAAAAAACAAAAAAAAACCTTTGATTGGTTGCTATGAACAACTAAGACAGTTTTCCTTTACATCAGTTTTGATAAGTCTCCCCCTCTGACGCTAGCTGATGATTCACAGCCCAAACCCCTTCAATACACAGTCAGTGCACCAGGCTAGAGGCTTTCTACCCTATGATTTTGCACCAGTAACATGACCAGTATGATTACAAGCACTGGGATACCTCAAGAAGATAATCTATTTTTTCTTTGCTGGGCTTCATGAAGAGCTGGTGAAACTGGACAGTGACGCTCCGACCCCGGAGAATGTCACGGACTGTGTTACAAGCACAGATTTTGTAGCAGACGTCAGTCAGAGCATCATTTCTGTGGAGAAATTAAAGACAAAGTTCTTATACTTTATACCAGGGATGGCTAGCCTGCGGCTCTCCAGCTGCCCAGACTGCCTACAGCAGGGCATAGTGGGAACTGTCGTTTTACAACAGCTGGAGAGCCGCAGGTTGGCCATCCCTGCTTTATACCGTCCGAAATTGCATTTACAAATGGTTTCTAGTGGGGTGCACTTCTCATAGAAGATGACAAGTATATCTAGAATATGAAGGAACTGAAATCGGTCAGAGATCTGGTCTACATAAAGCGATGGACGTCCAGAGAGGTTTCCTGCATTATATAATATGAAGCCAATTAACCTATGGAATAGACACATTCATACACTAGGGCCAGAGACTGAAGGTCAGGTTGTTAGCCCATACGGGTAACAGGGACTGATGTGACTGGTTACAAAGGATGTATAACTGGGAATTATTACCGTATTTATATATCCACATCTCACCAATAAACCATTCTTGTTGAGCAACATTGCTGGTCCAGTCCTCGTATTAAAGGGGTTCTTCAGTTTTTTTTGTAAATCAGCCCTTTTTCTGTCTCGTGGAAGAAAGATAGTTTAGTTAGCACTTATCCCTCTGTTGGGCTGCAGGCTCTTCCTCTCATGCCCTGAACGGATGTGTGCCCCTCTTTTCCCATTCCGTTACAGAATAGTAAATGCAGAAGGACACACATCTGGTTGGGACCAGAGAGGAAGAGCCCCCAGCCTGTGTCAGCACTGTGGTGGAGACAAGGCGACAGAGGGGTAAGTAATAACTAAACTGTCTTTCCTTCCACAGACAGAAGGGCTAATTTCCTAAACCACCCCGCCATGCACCTATATCGAGAACGGAGCCCCGAAAGTGAAGGAGAGCACACTGCGCATGCGCAGCCGCCCTCCATTCATTTCTATGGGACCGCCGAAAATAGCCGAGCACTGGCTCGGCTATTGCCGTCTGCCCCATAGAAATGAATGGGAGCATGGGCCGCACATGCGCAGTGTGCGCTCCTTCACTTCTATGGGAGAGGCGGTGATTAGCGATTGGCGGTGGACAAACCCCGAGAAATCTGGGGTCTTCCAGCCACAGCGCTCCCCACTTTGTTCTCGATATAGGTGCGAGTCCCAGCGGTGGGACCCGCACCTATCAGACAATGGGGGCATATCCTAGTGATATGCCCCCATTGTCTAAGATGGGAATACCCCTTTAATAATTTGCTCCCTCCAAGGCTAGCCTCAATCATAGACCACACATGGTACCTACCCTTGCTGCAGTCTTTGGAAGAGCTCTCTCAGCACGGACTGTCTGAATTGGTCTGGTAGATGACCACTGATATCATCATAGAAGATATTCAATATTCCCTTGAGAAAGAAAAGGACATCAAATACATTACACATTTATCACAGAGAAATCAAGCTAAACATTTGCAAAACCACATTACTGCCAGGAAAAGAAATACTGGGAGACATTTACATCCGTCACACGGAAAGGGATCATGAAGTCTTTCCCAATAACCAAAGCAATATAAAATTGTGGCACATGTTAAAAATCATTTTGGCAGGGGCTTCAGAATATATATATCTTATTGCATCTATGCAGTCATCAATTTCTCCTACTATGTACAAAACAGCTGTATGTAACCAATGTGTATAATCACTGCGAATAGAGCATCACATCAAAAGGTCAATACTGCATATTTTAAGGCTATAGACACCTTTGGGGGCCATTGTTTTGTTAATTATTGCATTCTACTCATCTTAGGCTAAATATAATTTTTTTCCAGTTGGTCTCGGGATTTCAACCCCAGATGCCGTGGTCACAATGGACCACAGCATCTAAGGGGTTAAATGTCCGTGATCGGCGTCATCATCGATCATGGAAAAAGCATCCAGGGGTCTGTGTAAAAAGGAGACTTTTGTATTACTTACCAGTAAAGTCTCTTTCTCGCTCTTCCTTGGGGGACACAGGAAACCATGGGTATAGCTCTGCTCCCTAGGAGGCGTGACACTAAGTGAAAGCTGTAAGCCCCTCCTCCATCAGCTATACCCTTCAGCCTGGAGAAGAGACTGCCAGTTGCGTGTCCAAGTAGTGAAAGATAACCACCAACCGGAAAAAGAACTGTCGAGCCCCAACGGGGGCAACCAAGCCGGAACCACAACTGTAACCCAAATGAAGGGCGGGTGCTGTGTCCCCCAAGGAAGAGCGAGAAAGAGACTTTACTGGTAAGTAATACAAAAGTCTCCTTTTCTCGCCCATATTCCTTGGGGGACACAGGAAACCATGGGACGTTCCAGAGCAGTCCCAGAAGGGAGGGACCAGAACAAACTAGACCAACACCAGAGGCATCAATCAACTGCCGCCTGCAACACCAGACGGCCTAAAGCAGCGTCAGCCGACGCATGAGTATGCACCCTGTAGAACTTGGTGAAGGTGTGCAAGGAGGACCAAGTGGCCGCCTTGCAAATCTGCTCCGTAGAAGCCCGATTCCTCTGAGCCCAGGAAGCCCCGACCGCTCTAGTGGAGTGAGCGGTAACACCGAGGGGCGGAACCTTGCCCTTGGCGAGATAAGCCTCAGTAACAGCCATCTTGACAAAACGGGCGATAGCAACTTTGGATGCCGCCATCCCTCTGCGCGACCCCTCCGGGACCACAAAGAGCGAGTCAGTATGCCTGAAAGAGCTGGTTACCTCCAGGTAAACCTTGAGCGCCCTGACAACGTCCAGGCGATGAAGCTTCCTCTCCCGCGGGTGGGAAGGGGAAGGACACAAAGAGGGGAGAACGATGTCCTCGTTCAGATGAAAGGCGGAGACCACCTTAGGAAGGAAGGAAGGGACCGGACGAAGAACTACCTTGTCCTGGTGGAACACTAGGAAAGGTTCCAGATAGGAGAGTGCAGCCAATTCGGACACCCTCCGAAGAGAGGTGACGGCTACAAGGAAAATAACCTTGCAGGACAGAAGTCGCAAGGAAACCGTCCGCAGAGGCTCGAAAGGAGAAGCCTGGAGCGCTGAGAGAACCAGGTTCAGGTCCCAGGGCGGTACCGGAGGGCGGTACGGGGGAACCGCGTGAGCCACGCCCTGAAGGAAGGTCTTGACAGGACCAAGGGGGGCCAGTGGGCGCTGAAACAAAATGGACAGCGCAGACACCTGACCCTTCAAAGAACTAAGGCCCAGACCTTGGGCAAGTCCGCTCTGCAGGAAGGACAAAACGGTGGGGAGAGAAAAGCGGAGCGGAGGAATCCCCAGATCGGCACAGAACCCCAAATAGGTCCTCCAGGTCCTATAATAGATCCTAGAAGAGGACGGCTTACGGGCGCGGATCATGGTGCGGACGACGTCCGCAGAAAAACCCCTACGTGTCAGGACGGTGGTCTCAACAACCACGCCGTCAAACGTAGGGACCTTAAACGCGGGTGGAAGATTGGTCCCTGAGAGAGAAGATCTTCCCTGGCGGGCAGCGGCCAGGGCGCGTCTGCCAGGAGCAGCATGAGGTCGGCATACCAAGACCGGCGGGGCCAGTGCGGAGCGACCAGAATCACCGAGACGCCTTCCGCCGCGATCTTCTGAAGGACCTTGGGCAGGAGTGGGATGGGAGGGAATATGTATGGACGCGCGAAGCCTCGCCAAGGAAGAACGAGGGCGTCGGCTCCGCAGGCTCCCGGATCCCTGGCCCTGGACAGATAGGCAGGGACCTTGTGATTGAATTTGGAGGCCATGAGGTCCACGTCCGGTATGCCCCAACGAAGGCAAATGGCCTCGAACACCTCCGGGTGAAGAGACCACTCGCCGGGGTCGACGGTGGTGCGACTGAGGAAGTCCGCCGCCCAATTGTCCACCCCTGGAATAAAAATTGCAGATAGGGCCGGGACGTGGGCTTCCGCCCAACGGAGAATGCTGGTGACCTCCCGCATTGCTCCAACGCTGCGAGTGCCCCCCTGGTGGTTTATGTACGCCACGGCCGTGGCGTTGTCCGATTGCACACGAACTGGATGACCCTTCAGCAGATGAGTCCAGTGTCGCAGAGACAGAAGGGCCGCTCTCAGCTCCAGGACATTGATCGAGAGTTTGGACTCCGATGGAGACCAAATGCCCTGGACGGATCGGGGAGGAAACACGCCTCCCCAGCCCAAGAGACTGGCATCGGTTGTAACCACCAACCAGTTGAGCAGCAGAAAGGACCTGCCCAGAAGAGGGGACTGCAACCACCAGCGGAGAGATGACCGCACCGGAGGCGATAGATGGAAGGGATGATCCAGAGACTCCGGCGATTTGTCCCAGGAGGAGAGGATCGCCCGTTGGAGAGGGCGGGAGTGAAACTGCGCAAATGGGATCGCCTCGAAGCAGGCAACCATCTGCCCCAAGACCCGCATGCAGAAGCGGAAGGACGGTCGACGGTGGAGAAGGAGACCCCGAATCGCCCGACGGAGGGTCAGTCGTTTTTCCGAGGGAAGACGTACCTCCGCCGCTTCCGTGTCTAAAAGCATTCCCAGGAAGACCAGTTGTCTGGCGGGAGGAAGGGAGGACTTGGGGAAGTTGATGACCCAACCGAATCTCGCCAGAGTCTCTAGAGTGAGATCCACGCTGGCAACCGCTTGGGAAAGGGACGGAGCCTTGATGAGGATATCGTCCAAGTACGGTAGCAGAAAAACACCCCTGGAATGGAGTAAGGCCAAAACCGGGGCCAGGACCTTGGTGAACACCCGGGGGGCTGTTGCCAGCCCAAAGGGAAGGGCGACAAACTGGAAGTGGAGGTCCCCCACGGCAAATCGGAGGAAGCGATGGTGACACCGGGCTACCGGAACATGGAGGTAGGCATCCTGTATATCGATGGAAGACATGAAATCTCCCTGCTCCAGGGAAGCCACCGCGGAACGGAGGGACTCCATCCGAAACCGTCGAAGGAGGAGAAAACGGTTGAGCTTTTTGAGGTCCAAAATGGGCCGCACCGAACCTCCCTTCTTGGGAACTACAAAGAGGTTCGAATAGAACCCTTGGAACCTTTCCTCTAGAGGAACGGGGGTAATCACCCCCCTGTCCAGTAAGGCTTGAACAGCCGCGGAGAACGCGGCCGCGCTTTTCGGGTCCCGCGGGGGGCGGGAGCGAAAGAACCGATCTGGAGGGAAGGACGCAAATTCGATTTTGTATCCTGAGGACACAATTTCGAGAGCCCAGGCGTCGGAGACGTGAGCCATCCAGATGTCCCTGAAAAGGAGGAGCCGGCCCCCCACCCGGGTGGGTGGGGGCGCGCCTTCAGGCAGAGGACTGCTTTGCTGCGGGTGTGCGGGCAGCCTGCGGCAGGAGGGCTGCGCCCGAAAAAACGGCTTCCTACGCTTATCCTGGGGAGGGGCCGAAGCGGCAGCTGCGGGGGGAGCCCCAGAGGTCCTGCGGGAGGACCGAAAACGAGACGCACCGGGGCGTCCGCGGGGGGCGCCCCTGGCTTGGGGTTGAGGAAGATGGGTGCTTTTACCACCCGTGGCCTCCGAAATAAGCTCGTCTAGGCGGACCCCGAAAAGGCGGGAACCCGCAAACGGTAGCCCCGCCAAGGAACGTTTGGAGGCAGCGTCCGCTTTCCAAACCTTCAGCCAGAGCTCCCTCCTGACGGAAACCGCCAGGGCGGAGGAGCGTGCAATAAGGGCTCCCGCATCAAGGGAGGCCTCACAAACAAAATTCCCGGCCCGAATAATAAGCTGGGCCAAGGAACGTAGGTCCTGGATGGGGACGTCCGAGTCCAACTCCTGTTCCAGCTGCGCACCCCAAGCAGAGATTGCTTTACCTGCCCAAGCAGAGGCAAAAAACCGGTCTGAGAGCAGAACCGGAGGCAGCAAAAATGCCCTTGGAAAGGGTCTCCATGCGACGGTCCTCCGCTGACTGAAGAGAGGACCCGTCGGGAACAGGGATGGCCGTGTTCTTTGACAGACGGGCCACAGGGGGGTCCACCTTGGGTGGGGACGACCAGGTGGCCACGACATCGGCTGGAAAAGGATAGCAAATGTCCAGCTTCTTGGGATTGACAAAACGGGCGTCCGGGCGAGCCCAAGCCTTAGACACCACGGAGGAGAAATCAGAGTGGATTGGAAAGACTTTTGAGGCCTGCCTGGGTCTGATAAAGGAGACGCTAGCTGCGTCAGAGCTAGGGGGATCATCCTGCACCTTAAAGGTGTCACGAATATCCGAGATGAGTTGACCCATCGCTGAGGCTAGCTTGGACGGCAGGGCCGAGTCCATTTCCAAATCTGAAACCGCCAATTCACCTTCAGAGAGCGAATCCTTTGGAGAGGAGAGGCTCGTCTGAGTGCGCATGCGTGGCGGGGAGAGGGAGGCATCCGAGGAGGAGGCTCGCTCTACTCTAAGACGCTTCTGAGAGTGCCTAGCTCGGGAGGGGTCACTAAGAAGGGGTGAACCCGCTGCAGCAGCAGAAGCGGTGGACCCGGAGGGCGCGACAGTAAGAGTGGCGTCCTGCGGGGTAGGCGGCCTGTCTATTAGGCGGCCCACGACATGAGTGAGGCTTTCCACGGCCTGGGACAGGGATCTAGCCCAGTCAGGCGGGTCAGAGGAAGCAGGGAGCGACACAGCGGGCGACTGAGGCTGCGGTGGAACTCGGCATGCAGGACAGTGCGGATCAGACTGCCCCCGGGGAAAGGGTTCCCTACAAGCAGTACAGGCATGGTACCAAGGCTTGGCGGCTGCAGAAGGGTCTGACATGGTGGAAAAAATGTTGCCTTAAAGTGGGAGACCCCAGGGCAAAAAGGAACGGGGATTACACCCAACAACAGTACTGGTGGCACGGAGGGGGTTAACAGTCCTACCAGACCCGGATGATGCAAGCGGCAGCAGCAAGGGGAGCAGACTGAAGGAGGCTGTGGAGGAGAGGCAGCAGGCACGGGGATGAATAGCTTCAGGATCGGACGCAGAGAGGATTCCACGCAGCACTATGCGATGTGGAGCCCGACGAAACCGGAAGTAGCGGAGCGCTGTGAAGCTCCGCCCACCCCTTGCCGCGCTGAAAGAGACGCAGAGCCGCAAAATGATTTTAACCCCCGAGGTGGATGAGTGCCGGCCAGATGAAATGGCGCCGTTCGCGCCAAGAAAACGGCCCCCGCCGCGCCTGATGTGGCAGACGGCCTCCTGCCTACAGCCGTCCCCTGAAGGCAGAGTCCGTGCCCTGCCGCTAAATAAAGGATTTTGCCCAGATAAAGTCCCCCCCAAATGATACCCGGTAAGGTTGCCGGTACGATATGCCCATGGGGGGGGGGGGGGATGTAGCAGCGGTGGGAGGAAGGAAGGGGAGGCTGGAGCAGCCACTCTCACCATACGCTGTCTTCGCCCTCAATCCATCCAGCAGGGTCGCCCCTTCAGCTACTGGCACCGCAGTGGCAGGAAGCCGGGGGAGGGACTTGGCGTGCGGGCGACCCTTGAGCTGGCGGGACGCAGGGGAGCGAGGCTGCCCTGGTCCACCTTGTCTTCTGTGGGGGAGGCGGCAGTGCGGAATTACCGGCACTGGCGCATCTCAACCCCGGGAGAAACAGAGGGGTCTAATGCGCCTCTGTTGTCCCTGTAAGTAGAAAAAAATCGAATTAAAACAACAAAAAACGCAAAAATAAAAATTATAGGAAAACAACCCTGCATAAGCAGGGGGTGTCTTGCCTCCTTGGACACTAAGCAAAAACTGGCAGTCTCTTCTCCAGGCTGAAGGGTATAGCTGATGGAGGAGGGGCTTACAGCTTTCACTTAGTGTCACGCCTCCTAGGGAGCAGAGCTATACCCATGGTTTCCTGTGTCCCCCAAGGAATATGGGCGAGAAACTATGGCAACTGTTCAGCGCCTATGGGAAGGTTCCTGAGCAGTAGGTTTCCTAGAAGGTTTGCTGTATCTGTTTGCCTGCCCGTGTACCAACCTCTGCCTGATCTCCGGATTCTGACCCTCTGCTGTCTGACCTAACCTGCGAATGACCTCCTCATTGACCCTTTGCTACCTAACCTGACCTCAGACTGACTATTGTATTGCTCTATTCAGCCAGCCTTGACCTAGGCCTGTCCATGACTACAGGTTTGTCGGATCCCTTAGTGCTCTGCACTGGCGTCTCTGATCCCTGTGGGTCAGCTGTAAATAAAACAGACTACTTCAGGAGGTAGTGGCCTGGTGGCTTCCCTGCAGCATAATCCAGATCCCTGTATAGGGGTTAACAGGTGAATACCAGGGGTAAGACCCTTAGGTTTAGCCCAAAGACAAATCTGTTGGTTCATGCAGTGGTTCCACACCCACTGCCATAACAGTGAATAAATTGCATGAGATACATTCCCTTTATGAGAAATGTGAGCATGTCGGGCAGGGGAAAGGAATCTCTCATACCTGGTAGTTTCCAGCCTTCATGAACCTATGGATCTGACTGTATGTTGTCGACTGCACAGCAGCCACATTTAAAGGGACGAGAACGCTGCAAGCTTGGCAATAACCGGCCAGTCTCTTCTCATCAATAGAGCAGTGATCAGAAACGCCACCGATCTGAGGAGGAAGAAAATGGGTAACAGGTCAGACATGGCAAGAGTTAACTTGCGAGGACAAAAAGGCAGCAATATAGCTACCTTTGCAACCAGTTGTTTGGTGTTAAAGACGTGATCTCTAGCCTTTTCATAATTCACAGGGTTTGTCGGTCCTTGCTGGAAGTAAAAAGTCCCAAGGTCGTAACAAACCTGCAAAACAGGAAGAAAATTCATTACAGTATAATGGACAAAACTAATCTTCTATTCTATTCCTACACACGTCGTGTCTCCAAGTGGAACAGACTCTCTCCTAACGTATTGCTTTTAAATCGGCAAAACAGGAAAAGTGCGGTGTGGGTAGGCTGAGGGGTACAAATAGGTCTGACTATCCGAAAACAGTATTCAAATGTATCAGTCAGCAGATGCATTCACTTCAATGAGGCAACTAGAGTCCAAAAGCTATAACTTTGGACTTCATTTGACCTGATTGCCATTTATGTATGGGGTTTATGTATTTTTTTTGTTGTAAAAGAGGCTACAGACAGAGACAGGGAAAAAAGAGACATATTATATTTTTTGGGGGGAGTCATATTGTTTTTAACAAAAATGCAATGTTCTGCATTGTGTTTTTTTTTTTGCAATACAAACCGTAAAATCTAAAAACACCCTACAAACATAGGGGCACATTTATTAAGACTGGCATTTTAGACGCCAGTCTTAATAAAGGTCCATATCTGGCTGTGGATCCGCCGAAGTTCTTAAGAGGCGCCGGCCTGTCCATAACTTCGGCGCCTCCAGCGTCAGTTCTAAATGTAAGACGGCTTCCGAGCTGGCTTACATTTAGATCATTTTGTACGCCTAAAGCAGGCATAGAAAATGATGAATGAGACAGGTCTGCCGGCCCGTCCTCCTCCATGCCGCGCCCACGGTTCGACCTGCCGTGCGCGGGATGAACTCGCAGATAGGGGCGCAACGGTTAGGCGTATTTCAGAATAGTAAATGACCCCCCATAGTGCTTCTTTATTTGGCGTTTTGCTTCCTGACATTTTTATTCCCTTGCATTGTGCTTTGGGTGTGGAAAAAAAAAAAAAAAAAAAAAAAAAAAAAGCCGTCCCCAAATTTTGTTTCACAAGGCCAAAAATAAATAAATAAATAAATAAATAAATAAAAATTCCAGAAAAAACAAACAGCATGGCAACACCCTTAAGAATGAAGAAAAGAAGATTTAAGTAGCGGCTGTGCACCCGCAGATCCCACCGCCTTCGTGTTAGGGCTCAGGCACATGAACGCAGTTTCATTCCACATCCGATCCACATTTTTTGCAGATCGGATGCAGACCCATTCTTTTCACAGTGTGCTGTCCGCATCCGTATGTCCATTCCGCAGCCCCGTAAAAAAAAGATAGAACATGTCCTATTCTTGTTGCGGACAAGGATAGCACATTTCTACAGAAGTTTAAAAATAAATGGCGGCACGCACTTGGCCGGGATCCGCTTTTGCAGATTTGTGGACCGCAAATCACTTACGGCCATGTGCATGAGCCCTTGAAGAGTTTTTCCACAAAACACATTTATAACTTATCCTATCAGCAGAACCTGGGTCCCAAGTCCCCTCGCTGTCTCCCCAACTGACATGACTGTGATGAGGGAAAAGTCTGTACAGAGCAGCACACTGCCACCACACGCTAACACAATGGGAGTTACGGATTTCGTTTTCCTGTAACGGCCATTGCAGGAGTTTGGAGCTGTGGCTTGGATGCCGTTTCATTCAAGGGGAATTCCAACTGCCCAACAAAAACTGGACACGTCCTCTCGTTCCCACATGACTGTTAGTAGGGAACTGTGTTGCTGCTCCCCGCTCAGGTCATGTAACGGTCAGGGAACGGCCTTTACAGCCTAAAGCTCTATGTTGTGTTCACATGTGAAACATCTAAACTCATAGCAAATCGAGAGAAAGCACGTGTGTGAACACCCCAAGAAAGCAGGATTCAGTCCATGGCAAGTGAAATAAAATGAGCATAAATATTCCGTTAAGCTAAAGAGCAATTCAGAGGGGACGGGGTCTAATGTTTTCTGACTATTAGAAGGGAAAGTGGGGATGAGCCTCAAAGATTGCTGTAAACGGTCAGTACACACGTTAGGTTTTCACTGAATTTTCCTGCCAACAATTCAAAAACGAAAGCAAAAACACAAAAGAAGTGCAAATCGTCACTACCTGGCACTGGACTTCCTCAGAACTGATCATTAACCCGGCAGTGGAATTCTCCGTTTCGCCATTCACAACACCAGGTTCTGCTGCCAGTAGGTCCAAGGTCCTCATAGTGTGAACATAGAAGGCTCTCTTCAGTTTAATGGCTTCCTCCAGCACAGTCACCGAATCCTCGGCCTGCTCCTTCAGCTGCAGAGAAAAGAAAGAAAACTTAGTCAGCACATAATGAAGGCATTAGTGACGGCTCAATATAAACCTAGGCAAGTCAAGATACACGACGAGCAGTGCGTCTGGTCTTCAGCAGGTCTCTTAAATTGTATGGAGGCCCTTTAAAAGGGATTTTCCGATACTTTCATATTGATGGCCTGTCGGCAGGATAGGACATCGATCGGCAGGGGCACGGCACCTCGCTGATCAGTCGTCTTGCAGATGCTGCAGTAGCTCCGCGCTGGACCTACACAGCTCCATACATTGTATAGTGAATGGGGCTACTGCCGGCTGTGCCGCGCTCTGCTGGGAGATTTCCGGAATTCCGCCACCTGGACTAGTACTTACTGTGGGTCATTCCAAGCTCAGCCACGAATAGCCTGAGATGGGACAACCCCTGTAGTCCCTCATGTGAGTAACATTGTATACTGCATTAGAGCACATGCACACAAACATATTTTATTTCTGTGTCCATTCTGTTTCTTTTTGCGGTCCGTGCGCGGAACCATTCATATGTCCGTTCCACAAAAAAAATAGAACATGTTTTATTACTGTCCGCATTATGGACAAGGAAAGGATTCTTCTATAAGGGCTCATGCACACGACCGTATGTATTTTCTGGTCCGCAAAACACGTATCCACAAAAAATACGGATGATGTCCGTGTGCATTCCGGATTTTGCGGAACGGAACAGCTGGCCCTTAATAGAACTGTCTCTATCCTTGTTCGTAATGCGGACAATAATAGGACATGTTCTATTTTTTTATGTGGAACGGACATACGGAAACAGAATGCACATGGAGTAACTTCTGTTTTTTTTGTGGACCCATTGAAATTAATGGTTCCGCATACGGTCCACCAAAAAAATCTCCCCATCGCGCGGATCAAAACATTCTGCAATGGGGGGGGAGCAGCCAATAGTAGGGAGCGATGGCGACTCTGATCCGCGCGACGGGGAGATGCACGGTGGCCATGCAGGAATCCGGAGTGATTGCGGAAGATACAGGAGAAAAATACGTAGCCTGGATCCAGAGGACTGCTAAGGAGTGATGCCCATAAATCAAAACACCAGGAAAAAAAACAAAACAAAAAAAACACAACACTCAGGGGTATACTGATTGGAAGAAGACAAACTGAAAATGGCGTCTGGATATCAAGGGCCAAAGAACTGCAGATGTGACAAAACTTGCCCCCCATGGGGGAAGAAGTAGGGATGCCCAAAGGCAAGGGCCCCACACACCATACCGGACTCCCAGAAGAGAAGAACACTCCAGCGGGACCATGACAAACAAGTCAGGGCTAGAGAACCTGGAAGTCAGGCGTGAGGATGGCCAACAAGAAAAAATTCTTGAGGGAGTGAAGAAACCCAAAAGGGAACAAGGCAGTGGAACCAACCCAAAACTGCCATAAAAATTGGGGAATAACCTGACAGGGAAAGAGTGTCCTCCAGGATCAAAAACGTCCCCTTCAGACCTACGACCAAGGGGGTTTCTTCATAAGAACGTACCCCCAGGAAAACACCAATGTGGTAAGCAGAGGCATGTAGAGGAGGACCTTAAATTCCAGAACAAGAGAGGAGAGAAGCCGTCTGATACTCCATGGAAGGCTGCCTGAACTGGCAGATCTAAATCGGAAGCTGCAGACAGGAACCAGAGATAGAATAATACTGCGCCAGGAAGGGAGTGTGGACCCCGAACGCCACAAAGTCCCAGAAAACGACTGGTACCAGAACCAACACCACCCGCACAGGCCCCCCGCAGCAGAAAGGGGGCATACGAGAACCCAATGGCTATGAACACTGGCCGAGCAGGCAGTAACAGTATGTGGGGGAGCTCAGCTACTCACCCTGCGGAAGGGGAGAAGTAGAAGCAGCCGATGCGGCTTAGTAGAAAAACCAGCACTTAGAAGTGACAACAAGGGCAGTACGACCGCTCGACCCGGTGAGGGGAGCCCTGTAGACAATCACATATGCAAACTGAATAAGTGCATACCCAAACTCCACACGGAGGGAACGAGGGTGCTGTCACCGTAGTAGATTGTAAAGGCAATGCGGTATATGTAAAGGGAACAGGGCGCTAAACCAGCGCTATAGAAGTCGGTAGGTTATACCAGGTACAAAAAAAACGTACTAATGCCTAGCAGAAGTGAGCAAACACCTCAGCCGCAGCGTGTCATGGCAGAACATAAGCAAAGTGCCCCGTGTGGAAGAAGGAAATGCAGACACGATCACAACTAGCGAGAAGGCACCATGCCTAGAAGGAGGAATGCTGTGTAGATACCAACGGACTGCCAGGGCCGACACTCCACTCCCGCCCATGCATCATGAAAGCCGCAGTTGAAGGATGAACGCAAAAATTGCCCCTGGGAAGGATTCACGCAGTTGTAGCCTTGGAACCGGAGTAGCCAGAATATCTATGGGCAGCGCAAAGACTGCCTCACAGGGGGAGGCGATAGCAACAACTATGGCCTCTAGGGTCAGAGGAGAGACTCCACCTGAAAATGAGGACAACAGCAATAGCCACCAAGAATTGATGCTAGCACAATACTCCACCTGAGAAGGAAGAAAACTGGCAATCAGAGCAGACGTTCCACCTACGGAAGGAGTGTGGACACCGGGCGTGCCAATGACAATCAACCAAATGAGATTGCCCCTCACAGGGATTCAAGGCACGAGGAAAGGTATGAGGTATACCAACGGCCTGTTAGAGCTACAAACTAAGACTACCTGAGGAAGGGGTAGTGTGAAGCATCACAGTATCCAGCAGTAGCCAAAATAGCACCTATGACGGGGGATAAGGCGATTGTAGGTAGCGTCTCTAGCCAATAGGCCACCCATGGAACGGGATGCCATGCAACAAGGAACAAATGAGAGTAGTCGCGGTAGACAATGTTGAAGCAATTACTCTACCCAAGAAAGACGGATAATGTAATAGGAGGAACAGTTTCCAGTGGTAGTGGAATGACTCCGCTGACGGAAAGAGGGGAACCGAAAAGATGTACAGGGTCCCCCGGTAGTGCAAGCACTACTGGTTGTCCAACTATTCAGTCAATGGGGGAGAATAATTCTACAGGATCTCTAGCACGCAATTGTGGTGCAACTAAACCCCCAATAGAAGGGGGAAAGCCGACAGGACAGATGATATCCAGTATGAGAGTATTTACTCCGCCTGCGGAGGGGTTAATGCAACCGGACGTATGGTATCCGGTGGAAGTGCAATACTCCGTCTAAGGAAGGAGGGTAATGCGACAGTCTGTCCAGGATCCAGTGATAGTGCAATTACTCTATAGAAGCAGGATAATACTACAGGATCTACAGTGTGCGACTGCGGTGCAACTAAACCACCTATATAAGGGGGAAACCAACAGGACAGATGACATCCAGCATTAGTGCAATCAGTCCGCCTGCGTAGGGAGCAATGCAACAGGAAGTATAGTATCCGGTGGAAGTGCAAATACTCCATCTAAGGAAGGAGGGCAATGCTACAGGCCGTACAGAACCCAGTGGTAGTGCAATTACTCTATAGAAGGAGGGTAATGCTATAGAATGTACAGTACCCAGAGTAAGTGCAAATACTCCCACTACAGAAGGAGGGTAATGCTACCGGATGTACGGTATCCAGTGGTGGTGCAACTACGCCGCCTCTGGAAGGAGGGTAACGCTACCGGATGTACGGTATCCAGTGGTGGTATAAATATTCCGCCCATGGAAAGAGGGCTATGTTACAGGACGTATAGGAACCAACGGGATGTAAACACTCCGCTGAGAGGATTACTCTGCCCATGGAAAGAGGATAATCCTACGGGCTGTACAGTACCCAGTGGAAGTGCAATTACTCCGCCTAAGGAAGGAGGGAAATGCTACAGGCCGTACAGAACCCAGTGGGGGTGCAATTACTTCTCCTATGGAAGGAGGATAATGCAATGGGCTGTACAGTATCCCGTGGTAGAGCAAGTACACTGCTTAGGAAGGAGGGTAGCGCTACAGGCTGTACAAGGTCCAGTAGTGAGCGCACATATTCAGCCTAAGGAGGGAAGGGAATGTGACAGGACTCACGGAACTCAGTGGTAGTGTAACTACTCCGCCAATAGAAGGAGGGTAAGTTACAGGGAGTGCGGTATCCAGCAGTAGTGCCAAGATTCCGCTTACGCTATAGGACATATGTATCCAGCGGTAGGGTAAAGATATTTTGCCTACAGAATGGCGTGGGAACTAGGTTCATAAGGACCAGATAGCTCCAAGGGTTAATATATATATATATATATATATATATATATATATATATATATATATATATATATATATATATATATATATTTATATATTTTTTTTTTTATTTATTATTTTTTTTTTTTACATACAGCTCAATTCTAACAAAACAGAGCTAGCCGTCTGTACTAAAGACCAGCACTGTAAGCCTCAGCAGAGAGCCCAGTGAGCACTTTCCTCAGCACAGTATTACTGAGGCAAGAAGGGGGTTAAGCAAAAGGCAGGGGCGGAGCTTATTGGGCATCTGGTGGAGCAAAGGCATAGGCGCAAAATTACAGATCCCGACCCCGAAACACGCTGGGAGATGCGGCCTAGTAGGCCGTAGAGCCGGGGCCTCGAGTACTGGCGGGGCCGACCAAATCAACTTCTGGTTTTGGCGGTGATGTAGGGAGGGAGCGGGCGTACTGATGTCCCGAGTAGAACAGTGGCGGCCGCCCAAGGAGACATGCGACCGCTGGGACTGGCTCGCAGGGTGTGGATGGGGCCGGGGACCAGAGGTGGGACAGGGCCAAGGTCTAGGGCAAACAACATATTCCGGTGTTCACTTAGAGAACACAGGAGAAGGGGGCTCAGGCACAGGGGGGGCAGCAGGGGAAGTAGGTAATATACTTACCCAGATGGTTTCTGCCCACCCCGATTCCAGAAGTGTCACCTTGCTCAGAGTATTGCCCCTTGGGGAGGTCGTTACACCGGTAACAGGGGGGACTTCCAGAAGTAGTAGCCAAGGTGACACTGTAGCTGGCGGGTAACAGCGGATTTGAGATCCCCTATTCCTCCTGGTCTTCCAGAGGTGGGGGACGAGCAGCAGGCTTGAGGACCTGCTGGTCTCCCCCCTCAAGTGTGGGAAAAACAGGTGGTGAGAGCCTACCTGCAGCCCGAAACCTAAAAAATAAAACAAAATGTAAAAAACTTCTGCCTCCTATGGACACTAAGCTAAAACTGATTAGCTCAGTGTCTGCAGGAGGGATATAGCTGAGAGGGGGAGCTAACACTTTTTTGTTTTGCTTACTGTCGCCTCCTAGTGGCAGCAGCTATACCCATGGTCTTTTGTGTCCCCCAATGATACGAGCGAGAAAACAAGTGTTTGACGGTTAATCGGGTGATTGGAGGCACCTTTAAGGTACGACCACATGGGGCAGTCATGCTGTGGTTGCAGACGTCACAACCGCACTGTGTGCTCGTGCCCTTATTGGGACAGTGTTTGTACAATTGAATTGTGATCTACCCTGGAAGCAGCGCAATGCACATACCACTTTCAGGATATTTTCAGTCAGCTCTTTTTCTTGTTGCATTTGATTCATTCTGTTAAAACAAACATACATTTTTAAAACAGTGCCTTTGAGTTACAAATTGTTCACAGAATATGACACAAATCAGCCCCTATCCGTTCAAAGATTATTTTGCCTCCTTTTCCACCATATAGGATTATTTTTACAGTCATGGCATCCTCTATAAAATGATAAAAAACTGGAGCACAAGGAAGAAACCACCGACGTATGAGAAAACTACACCGACACTAAGCAGATGTTACACAGCTTAGTAAATTCTATACAAGATGATAAAGATACAAGCCCTCTATAAAGCTTCTTTCACACACAAATTTCTCTATTTTGTATTTTTTTTTACAGGTTAAAAACTCACCAGCAAAAAATGCATGCTTTTTTTCATGTAACATGACTTTTTATAACATTCTAAGGCATTTCTACTGCACTTTGTGGCTTTCTTTTTAGGCTACTTTCACACTAGCGTTTTTCTTTTCCGGCGCTGAGTTCCGTCCTAGGGGCTCTATACCGGAAAAGAACTGATCAGTTTTATCCCCATGCATTCTGAATGGAGAGTAATCCGTTCAGGATGCATCAGGATGTCTTCAGTTCAGTCTTTTTGACTGATCAGGACGGAGATAATACTGCAGCATGCTACGGTTTTATCTCCGGCCAAAAGAACTGAAGACTTGCCTGAATGCCGGGTCTGGCATTTTTTTCCATAGGAATGTATTAGTGCCGGATCCGGCATTCAAAATATCGGAGTGCCGGATCCGTCAGTGGGCATACGTTTTGACGGATCCGCCAGGCAGTTCCGGCGAGGAAACTGCTTGCCGGATCCCTCTGCCGCAAGTGTGAAAGTAGCCTTACAAAGTGTGTTCTACTGTAAGCATATTTTTGTGTCTAGTCAGAGGAAAGTATGTACCCCCCTCTGATGTCACTTCTTTAAAAAAAGAAAAAAAGAATTAATAAAAACGCCAAAAAAGGTAACACACGTGAACACTAGCAGTTTTGAAGTAGGGAAAAAAATTGATATCTGTGGCAGAAAAACAACAAATGAGCAAAAAAAACAAAAATGTATGAATCCAGCCTAAAAAGTTTTCAGCTTATGGGTGGAAAACTGTTTATACGGGAGGAAAAAGGAGACTGAGTAATTGAAATGTTCATAGAATACAGGAGTTTACCCATAACCTAGGCAGCTCAAACACAACCCCCATAGTGCTCGTCACAGTGACTGGAAGACCCCTTTCACACGAACGACATGGATTGTGTCTGGATCTGTTCACGAAAAAACCCAAGGTTTTGCACACAAGTGCAGTCAGTTTTGTCTGCGTTTAGTTTTTCTGTGCAGGTGCAATCAGTTTTGATGCATTTTTTTATTTGCGTGGGGGGGGGGGGGAATAAAAAAAAAATGAAGAATTACAAACAACATGGGACCAGGGCTGCATGGAAAATGCAGAATATAGAGCATGCTGCTATTTTCAGGTAACGCAGAGACGAGGAGTGAAAAATCACCGCTCATGTGCACAGACCCATAGAAATGAATGGGTCCGGATTCAGTGCGGGTGCAATGCGTTCAATTCACCCATTGCACCCGTACAGAAAACTCGCTTGTGCTTCCTAGGTCCCTTTCACACAAGCCAATGCACGTGGCACTCTAACAAATACAACCCTGACATGGGAATTTGCAAAGCGGGTTTACACACCGCTTCTGTGTTGCTTTTAAAAAAAATGTGTATCTTAGAGCTGAAACATCATTAGTCACTGTGTTTTCCTGTAAATACTGCATAGGCATCTACGGATTTAATATGATTCACCTGGAAAAAAAATTGCATGCTGTGTCCATATATAAAAATGCACGTGTCTATATTTTTTCCTGCTTTGGCTGCAGATTTCTCAGAATAGACCCAATACCCATTTTCCCAGCCTTATAACAGAGGTTAGATCCCCCGTCACTTACACATTGGGCTGTAGTGGACCCTGCTTAACGGGCTTCACAGGAAAGCTGCTCTGCACAATGGTCCTGATGGCCCTGTAGGAGAAAACGTATAATGTCTGGTCAGGTACAGACTGCTGCCAGTACACATCTTATGGGTATAGGGTAATGTTATAAACGCTCGGCTCATTTTAACGTGGCTCCCTCCGCACTGAGCACACAACCATTGTTTTAGCTTTGGATGCCCATCAACCAGATTGGAGACGCACCAGCCAAAGCAATAGATGTTCAGCCATTAATAAGAAATAGCCAGCATGTAATAGACCCCGTTCAAATCTCAGTTTGGAGATACAGCAGGCTGTTCCGGCACAGAGCAGCCGGCCGGCCGGAACCTCTACTTCACCGCCAAATACTCATTGCCTGCAAAGGGGTCCGGCGGCGATCTGGCAAAAACGTCAGAACACCGCAGACCCCATTGCAGTCAATGGACATTCGTCAGTGAATGAGAGGATCTGGCAACTGGGAGATCCGGCAGGCTATTCTGGCACATACAGAGATGTGAACGGGGCTAAACTAGATTTCACCTATATTTCCAGACATGGCTTCCCCTGTAGAGAACAGGTGAGGGGACAGGGCTGAAGAAGCCTCTACGAGACAAACCCTCAAGGGGACAGCTGAAGAGGATTGCAGAACGGCTCACATGTCTGCTACGACCCCAACAGACAAGTCGCAAAAGATTCAGAAATTGGATTTTTTGCGACTCACTTGTCAGGGGCAGCAGCAAACATACGATCCCATTAATTTCTGTGGGAACACTGCTACACCCCTGTGATCCCGGCAGAGACGGCTTCGGTGCGACCAGTGCCACTGTAGCCTTACTGGAATATGTTTGAGCTATTGCAAAGCAATATAAGAAACTCGCAGTGGGCGACATACTCCCAAGAACCAGGAGATCTGGGCATCTGAATGATTCGCTTGTGCGTGCCATCGGCGATTCTGCTCCAGCACCAGTAAGAAGACGGCAGCTGCTCCCCATGATTAGAACTTGCTTAATTGTTTTTATATACAAGCCACTTTTGGAAGGAGTTAGGAAATTGAGAAAATGGTGAAGGGCGACTAATGACACCTCCCTGCCAGTGTTCTTTACATTATGGCGCCCCCACCAGGCAAGCCTGTCAAGAAGTTTTGCTATCTAGTCTGCAGGGTCAACAACCAGACCTCTCTGCAGGACTAGGTGCATCCAGTCACTCATTGCAAATATTGATGAGAGATGAGCGACAGTGTTAGTTTAAAGGGGGTTTTCCAGGCATATGCTCCAGAACCAACCGGACATCGGGTATGGAGAGGCGCAACTGCACGCTGAGAGTATGTCTGGAAAATTCATTAAAGCTCGGGGAAGGCTGGCGTCCATACCAATATCTCTAGCCTTAAAATAAAAATATAAACATATTAAAATCTTTACCATCTGTTGTACAGCATGACAGCCATGGCTGTGGTTGGCGGCAGGCTTGCGAGGTCCAGGTCTACATGCTTTGTTCCAGGCGGCACTTTGCTCACACACAGTAACTCATTCAGCAGCATATTGAGGACAGGAACAGATAAACTAATAGGCGTAGAAAGGCCGGAAAGAGGCAAACTTTAACAACATGTATACGATTAGATATTACATTATTTATCAGTGTTAGGGTCCATTCACACGTCCGTTTTTTCTTTCCTGATCTGTTCCGTTTTTTCAGGAACAGATCAGGACCAGATCTGGACCCATTCATTTTCAATGGGTCCTGGAAGAAAATCGGACAGCACAATGTGTGCTGTCCGTTTCCGTTGTTCCGTTCCGCATGTCCGTTTAAATATAAAACATGTCCTATTCTTTTCCTGAAAAATCGGATCCTGGTACAATACAAAGTCAATGGATCCGCAAAAAACGGATGACATACGGATGTCATTCCGTATGACATCCGTTTTATACGGAATCCGTTCCTGGAAATTACATTTTAATTTTTTTTTTTTGATGACATACATACGGAAACATTTTCAGGAACAACAGATCCGCAAAAAACGGACAGAAAATCGGATTATAGAAAAATACTGACGTGTGAATGTAGCCTTACGGGTAGGAATATTCTATTATCTAAAAGGTTATATATTAAATTAGATAATACACCACAGAACCGTCTCTGGGAGCTTCACGTGCACCTCATCCACTGAGCCTCTTGCAAAGTGTCAAAACCTCCAAAGTCCAGCCAAAGAATTGTTCAGCTTTTGAGGCCTTCTCAAATTCATACACCGAAACGTCCCTTTAACCCCTTAGAGACCAGCCTGTTTTGGGCCTTGAAGGGGTTGTCCAGATCTGAACCTGGACATAAACCCTTCTTCACCCAGGCAGTCCATCTGAATGGAGCATCGGAGCAGGACAAGGGCTTCTTCAGTAGATTCGGGGAAGGGGGGGTGCACCTAGCCTTTCTGCTGCCTGAGGCAAAAAAACTGAAACGGTGCCCCAACCCCCCCCACCAATGTCAATTTCTTAACCTAACCCCTTCATTCCAGCCCTACATACTTGGAAAGCATTACATACAGAGCTACAAAACATACTGGGTAATACAGTGCCACATACTGCACTTCCCAATACTATACTGCAGAAACAGATAATCCTCCTTCCACTGCTCCCCCCTTATCCCCACCTGGTGCTGCCTGAGGCAATCGCTTCACCTCGCCTCATTGGTGGTGCACCCCTGCGTACCGAGTCTCTGTATGGGAATGCTAGACGGAGGCTTCCGCCTCGCAGTGAGCCCGGTGATGTCATCAGCACTAATGGGCGGGCTATAGTACTGCCCTAGCCTGCTAAACAGCTCAGGGCAGCGCTAAAGCCCGCCCATTAGTCCTGGTGACGTCATCGGGAACACTGCTGGTTGGAAGCCTCCGCCTAGCAGTGTAAAAATATAAACAAAAACAGCTGCATCGAGCAGGGCAAGGAGATACTCCACTCAGAGGGGCTGCCTGGATGAAGAAGGGGATATGACTCTCCAACTGACACAGCCTCCTATATACAGACAGGAAGTCAGTTTACCTATTCATTGCTATGATACTCGAGGACCCAGAGAAGGAATGGATATGAAGAAATTTAGCTGCCCTTTGCCGATGACTGTGTTTCTGTAGGTTTGAGTAGTTAAGTCATTCTTGGCACAAAAACAAAAAGTCTATAAAGGAATCCCCTGTAACAAATCTTCGTCTTCTGTATGTAGAAAAAAACAAAACATGGGGCTGTGCACTAGGACACCCATCTTTCTCAGATATATGGGAATGGGTCCTTGAGCAGTGAGTGTAATGAGAGACTGTCAGCCTTTTTATCAAGAACATCTATAATAAATAAGGGCTGATTACAGTAGATTTTCGGCATGTGCACCTACCACTTCTCAAGCAGCTCTAAATCCCATTTTAAGTGAGCGGCTACTTTTAAAGCCAATAGCTTGAGGGTACGATTTCTCTTGTTGTCAGTAGGAGGCTGCACCTGGTTCTGTTCATTCACAGTAGGTTTGGAGGCCTGCTCCAGGAACTGGATGATCAGCTGAACGGGAGGAGGATCTGCTGAGACAGAAAATCGGAATTTGACTTACCGGTAATTCGGTTTCCATAAGATCACCATGACGGCCACAAGGAGATTGACCCCTGACCTCTGTAGGGGCAGGAACAGAGAAAGGTTAAAACACCCCCTTCCTTCACCATACATCAGTGCTTTCCAAAATTATTTAAAACGGTATTAAGGTTCCAGGAAGGATTTCAAGATTTTAGTGTGGGTCTCAGTCTTGCTGCCGCTCTCATGAATCTTCTGATTCACCTGTGGCTTGCTAAGTCTGCATCAAAGAAACTGTTGAGTGCCGATACTTGTACTTTTAGAGTAGATGCTTAAGACCTAACTCTAGGCCCTGCCGGAGAAAATCTAAGATTTGTTAAATCTTTGGTCCAACTAGGTTAGGAGAAGATTCCTCTGACCAAGAGCAGAACCTCTTCCAGATTTTCAGGTATATGGCCGATGTTACCTTTTTCCTACTGGCCTTGAGAGTAACTATGACCTTATCTGAAAGTCCTTGACGACTCAGTATTTTGACCTCAGAATCCAGGCTGTTAGCTTTAAGAATTCTGGATGGGGATATAGGATCGGCCCTTGATGTAGAAGGTCTTTCCTGAGTGGGAGAGACCATGGCTGGGAGATTGAGAGTCTTTTGAGGGAGGAGAACCAACTCCTTTTTGGCCAGAAGAGGGTCACCAGAATGATAGTCGAATTCTCTTGTAGGATTTTCTGAATTGCTCTCGGAATAATTGGTATTGGAGGGAATAACACAGGTTCCAGTACCATGTCGTGGCAAATGCGTCTAAAAACCAAAAATTGCCCCTGGGATCCAGGGAACAGAATCTGTTCACTTTTTTGTTGTCTTTTGATGCAAATAAGTCCCCCATCTGTCTACTATCACCTTGAAGACTTCTGGATTTAGGGACCATTCTGTTTGGTCCAATGTGTGACAGCTGAGGTGGTCCGCTTCCTGATTGAGAGCCCCTTTGAGTAAGTCGCCGAGATAAACCTCATGTTCCTTTCCACCCAGTGAAATATACTGTTCAAAAGGTCTAGGAGCTTCTTTGATTTTGTGCCTCCTTGATGTGAGAGGTAAGCCACCGTCGTTGTATTGTCAGACAGTATCCTCAGGTGGTGATTCTGAAGGGTCTGTTCCGCCACCTTTAAAGCTTCCCACACTGCACTCAGCTCCCTGAAGTTTGAGGATTTGCTGCTTACCGAAAGGGCCCAGGAACCTTGGTAATAGGAGTCCCCAATTTTCACACCCCAGCCCAACTGGCTGGCTTCGGTCTTGATCTGGACATATGGAGACTTCCTCCAGGCCACTCCCTGTGAGAGATTGCTGCTCACCTTCCACCAGTTTAAGGAGGTCTTTACATAGGCTGGAATGTGAACATTGCAATCGAGCGACTTTTGTTGTTTGTCCCAGATGTCCAGAATCCAGGACTGCATGGGACGGGAATGCAGCTGGCTCCATAGTACTGATGGGATACAGGCAGACAATGTTCCCAGAAAACTCATAGCTTCTCTCACAGAGCAGATTCTCTTTCTGTGGAAGGTCACGATTTTCCCCCCAAAGTCTGAATCTTGTCTGTGGGCAGGAAGGTGGCCTGTGACTGCGAGTCCAGGATGACACCCAGGAACCGTACTCTGGTCGATGGATGTAGACAGGAATTCTGAGGATTGACGATCCAGCCCAGCTCATCTAGAGTGGATAAAAAGGTGTCTAGATCTGTTAGTAATTGATCTACCGCATCTCCCACTAGTAGGAAATCTTCTAGATAGGGATCAGATTCAGCTCCTTCTGTCTCAAGAATGCGACCATCTCTATCACCAATTTTGTGAATATTCTGGGAGCCGAGGAAATTCCAAACAGAAGAGCCATAAATTGAAAATGGCAAAGTGTTGCCATGCTGGTCTTTAAAAAAAAATTCTAAGATTTGCCATCAGAGTTGTGGTGGATCGGGATGAGATAGTACGCGTCTTAAGTCCACAGTGCACATCAATGCGTTCTTTTTTTATTAGGGGAATCAGGGATCCCATCCCAAGTTTCCTGTAGGCAATGTACTTGTTGAGGAACCTCAGGTTTATGATCATACGGAATTATCCTTCCTTCTTTTTTACCAGAAAGAGACTGGAGTAAAATCCCTGGCCCTGGTTCTGAGATTGGGACCTGAATTACGACACCTAGCCGTACGAGGTCCTTGATACTTTGCCAAATGCAGCTCTGAGCTTTTCGTGTCCCCAGATTTGATATAAAAAATCTCTTTGGGGGGACTGAAGAGACTTCTAGCTTGTAGACCACTATGATTACCTCCTGCGCCCAGGGGTTTGATGTTATCTTTTCCTAGGCAAATAAAAAATTCTTCAGTCTTGCCCCCACTCTGGCGTCATTGTTTATCGCTGGATTTACTCTGGGGGTTAAGAAGAAACCCTTTCCCTCCTTTGGGGTAACTCCAGCGGCCTGACTTCCCTTTCCCTCTGTAGGATCTCTCTTGGAACGAAAGGGAATTTTCCTCCTATAAAAGGTTTATCCTCTGGAAATCCCTTCTTTTTATCTGAAGGCTTTTCCAGGATCTTGTCTAAGACTAGGCCAAAGACATATTCACCTAAAAAAGGGATAGAACATAACTTAATTTTCAAAGTTTTGTCCCCAGACCAGGATTTCATCCAGAGGGCACGACGTGCCGCGTTAGAAAGACCTGCATCCTTGGCAGAAAATCTGATGGACTCCGCGGAAGCATCCGCTCAAAAGGCCGTTGCTGATTTAAGGAGAGGGATAGAGTTTATTATTTCTGCCCTGGGGGTTTTATCCCTCAAATGGGATTCTAACTCGTTCAGCCAAAAGGTATATAGATCTCGCTACCGAGGTCGCAGCGATGTTAGATTTGAGATTAAACATAGACACCTCCCAAGATTTGCGTAATAAGCTATCAGCTTTCCTGTCCATGGGGTCTCTCAATTGTAACGCATCCTCGAACGGCAAAAAGTTTTTTTTTTTTATTGCCACTTGTACATCTATCTTGAAGATCTCGTCAAATAGTTTAGACTCTGCCGGATCAAACAACAGGCGGTTCTTGAATTCTCTGGACACCCCTAGCCTCCTCTCCGGGTCTGACCATTCTTCTAAGATCACCTCTTTAATGTTTTCGTTAATTGGGAATACTCTGGCTCTTTTTGTCCTTAGACCCCCAAACATCTCCTCCTGAATAGAGTGAGGTTTTTGAATGTCCTCCACCCCCATGGTGGCTCTTACAGGGTTTTAGGAGGTCCGACATATCATCAGTGGCAAAGTAGAATTTTTTACTGCCCTCAGTGATCTCTCCTTCCGAAAGGGGGTCCTCCTCCCACTGCCTGGAAGAGGAAGCATCGTCACCCATGCATTCTGAATCAGAAGGAGGGTGGAATTATTTTTTGCCTTTTGGGAGGTAAGTGTCCCTGGTCAGACTACGACCTCTGGGATAATGTAGCCTTGACCTCCTCCTGAATCATGTGATGGAACTCGTCCCTTAGAAAGACCCGTTCCTGCCGGACAATGTTAGAGATACAATTCCTGCAGATCTTTTTATGGTAACCGTCCGGTAAGTTTTTGAAACAGGAGATACACTTTGCAGGGTTGTTTTTGTTTCTTCTGTGCCTCTTTAAATTACCTTGTGGCCCTGTAATAACCGGATGGTGATTAAACAAAACCCGCAGGATAATAAGCAATCCCCGCAGGGAACTTATAGGAGGCATAGTTGGAGCATCAAGCTCTTTGGGGGAGTGCGGCTCAGGACCCGACATCTTGATCCAGACCACAGATCAGATATGTGGCTACACCGCTATGCTCACCGTCATTTTCAAGCCTGGACGCCACTGCCGCGCAGCGCCCGCCTCTCGCGTCACTTCCTGGCCAAGCCGGAAGTGACGTACTCCAAACGCATCGCACGCCGGGCGCTCACTCCAGCTTTAATCCAACAGGGGCAAGGAGGAGGACGCAACCCCGGGAGCAGGCTCCGGATCAACCAGAGCGAGCCCTCCCGTCTCTCCCCTGCTCAGCATTGGTACTAGACCACCGGCAAGCAGGGGGACGACACTTAGTCAGATAAGTGCCAGGAACACTTCCCCACTGCTGAGTTCCATGTAAAAATAAGAAAAACGTCTTCCTTCATCTCTCTGACGAACAGGGAGACCTTTCTCTGCCCTGGACAGGAAACACTGGTGTATGGTGGAGGAACGGGGTGTTTTAACCTTTCTCTGTTCCTGCCCCTACAGAGGTCAGGGGTCAATCTCCTTGTGGCCGACATGGTGATGATATGGAAAATAGTGATCACATGTGAGGGTAAGAAAACAGCGCAGCTTCTGTACCTAGCCAAAAATCTGGCATTTTCACATAGCTGCAAAGCCACAAGACCATTAGGGCTCATGCACACGACCCTATATATTTTGCAGTCCGCAAAATTCGGATCCGCAAAAAATACGATGACGTCCGTGTGCATTCCGTATTTTGCAAAACAGAACAGCCGGCCTCTAATAGAACAGTCCTATCCTTGTTCGTAATGTGGACAATAATAGGACATGTTGTATTTTTTTGCGGAATGGATAAACGGAAATGGAATGCACACGGAGTAACTTTGTTTTTTTTTGCGGACCCATTAAAATTAATGGTTCTGCATACGGTCCGAAAAAAAAAAAAAAACGGAACAGACACGGAAAGAAAAAACGTTTGTGTGCTACTCTCACAGTCAAACTGTGATTTGTGCAGTCTCGCTTTGATATGTTCAAAATTGTGAATTGACCGATCTGTGTGAACTCACCCTAAGAGCGCATGTACAGTATTTTGCATTCCACAATTTGCGGA
Organism: Bufo bufo; assembly: GCF_905171765.1. NCBI lineage: Eukaryota > Metazoa > Chordata > Amphibia > Anura > Bufonidae > Bufo > Bufo bufo. Next base: position 72,684,010 of record NC_053393.1, read on the forward strand.
CCTGCAAATTACGGATACCATCTGTGTTGCATCTGCATTTTTGCGAACTCATTGTGTTCAATGGGTCCGTGGTCTGCATTCTACGGCCAAATATAGGACATGTTCTACCTTTTTGTAGAACAGACATACGGGTGCGGAAAGCGCATGGATCATCCATGTGCTTTCCGCATCCGTATGTTAGTTCCGCAAAATGCGAACCACAGACCCACTGAAAAGAAAATGGGTCTGCAAAAAAAAAAAAAAAATGCAGATGGTACAAAAATCACATCCGCAACTTGCAAACCGCAAATCGGATACGGTTGTGTGCATGAGGCCTAAAGCTGACCACAGAGGTAAAGAAGCTACCTCAAATACAACAACATTTTTACAGCAGATATCGGGCCACCAAATGTGGCTAAGGTTACATTTACATGCACTGGATGTGGATTCAGACAATGGTCTTGCATTGCTGTGGAGCATCACTGTGAGAGGGAATACCTGGGAAGTCCTTCTGTAGATGAGCCTCCAACAAAGAGACATCCAGCAAGAATTCAAACCAGGACGTCTGTGGAGGGGTACAAGGACGGCTGGAAGTGGCCGCCTCTCTGTCTGCAGCCTCGGCACTCATCTTCTTCGCCTGCACCTTCTCACTTGCTGCATTTTTCTTCTTCATTTGGTCAGTGATATCTACCAAGAAATGAGGATGTTTAACACAGCACCGGCTAAGTAGATGAGGTTTTCAAAATCTCATGCACACGCTGCAGAAATGTTCTATGTGAATATAGATCTGCGGTGTATGAAATGGAAAGGGCGAGATCTGGGGAAAATCCGTATCAAATCCGCAACAAAAATCAGCAAGTAACACATGCAGCTCTTGGTGTAGATTTGGTGCAGAAACTCAGTAAAAGCCACATGGCAAAGCCGCCTAAACTACACTGCATTGTGCACATACCCCAATAGGGCTCCCTCTTAAAGAACATTGGTGTGAATGGTTATGTGCCAGTTCAATTAGGGGTGGGCGATATAGACGATATGCAATATAAACTATATAAATTTGGCCAACGATAGAGATTTTGTTTATATCGCCATATTGCGGTAGAACATGCCATGCGCCGCTCTCGGCACGCACCATGTTCTCCTGAGCCGGCACAGTGGAGAAGGAGGATGGGAGGGACTGTGGCCACTGCGCCACCAATGAGAACAGAGAGGAGGAGGAGGAGGGGAGGGGCTGTGGCCACTGCGCCACCAATGAGAACAGAGAGGAGGAGGAGGAGGGGAGGGGCTGTGGCCACTGCGCCACCAATGAGAACAGAGAGGAGGAGGAGGAGGGGAGGGGCTGTGGCCACTGCACCACCAATGAGAACAGAGAGGAGGAGGAGGAAAGGCTGTGGCCACTGCGCCACCAATGAGAACAGAGAGGAGGAGGAGGAAAGGCTGTGGCCACTGCGCCACCAATGAGAACAGAGAGGAGGAGCTGTGGCCACTCCGCCACTAATTAATATAGTTAATATGCCTGAATACAAACGTAGCCTGCACGTGCCGGCCATATCCCATACCCGACCTCTATGACTGCACGCTGTGATCCACCGCAATTAACCCCTCAGGTCCTAAGGGGTTAATTGTGGCAGATCACGGCACGCAGTAATAGAGGCCAGGTATGGGATATGGCAGGCACATGCAGGCTACGTTTGTATTCAGGCCTATTAACTAAATTCATTGGTGGCGCAGAGGCCACAGTCCCTCCCTTCTACTCCACCTCTTCTAAGTATTATATTAATTTCGCCCCCCCCCTCCACACGATTAAATCATTGGTGGCAGTGGCCCCAGGGTGGCAGCTTCTGATCGGAGCCCCAGCAGTGTAATCCTGGGGCTCTGATCGGTTACCATGGCAGCCAGGATGCTACTGAAGCCCTGGCTGCCATAGTCAGCTCCCTGCTGCTGTGTGCACAAAGCCCAGGACAGCAGGGAGACTGTGAGGTCCTATTCACCCCGATAGAGCTCTATTAGGGCGAATAGGACAAGGGTTCTAGCCCCTAAGGAGGCTAATAGTTATTAAATAAATAAAAAAGTTTAACCCCCCCCCCCCCCCCCGAAATATAGAATATATCGCATATCGTACATCCTCCACCACTTTTGGGGCTTGTTCTTGGTCCAACCTCTGGGACCCGCACCTATAAGACAATGGGGGCATATGCTAGCGATATTCTCCCATTCTCTGAGATACGAAAACCCCTTTAAAGGGGTTCTTGCATGAAAAATATTCAACAGTTTTCAAACCAGCACCTGGATCCGAATACTTTTGTAATTGCATGTAATGAAACATTTAGTATAGCTACTGAGTTATTCAATAAAATGTATCTGTATAGCGCCACCTGCTGTTTTTTTTTTCCTTATTTCTTTGTCCTGCTCACTGAGATGGCCGCACATGCTCAGTTTCATCCTTCAACTGCCTCCTGAGCTGTGATAGGGAGAGAGCTGCAGCAGAAATACACGCCCCCTGAGAAAAGACACTCCCCCTTGAGCTGTCAGCTTGATATAAATCTAGCGGAGCAATGAATGGGGAGATCTCTGGATCCATGTGAGGTACAGGGCAGGTTCTAGCTTTGTTAGAAAGAGGTTGCCCTCCCTCTCTTATCTAACACCCCCCCCCCCGCCTCCTTCCCGTCCCTAATTCCCCACCACAACTACCCCAATAATTTATACCTCTCAAGGCCTTGCACTACTACTCTCAGATTATAGGCTAATTTTAACTATGCTAGGACTACTGATTTATTGCTTGTATTTGAGCCACATTGTGGCCTCTTCCTTGTAATTGTCTGTAATATCCTTCTTGATAAATAAAGCTTATACAAAAAAGAAAGAGATTGCCCTCTACTATAGGATGTCTGATTTTCATTTTTTTACATTAATCATAAGATAGCCCCTTAAATGCAATTGTCAAAGTATAAACTGCTGGTGGTGCTTGATCAATGATCACACTACCAGGGTGGCGCCCCCTTTATTTTGGGTTCTGCAACAGGGTACATGCTGGGGCAGGGTCACATTACTGGGTGGTATCTCCCCTTGCTGCCACTCTGCCATTGTAATGATCATACAGATGCTGGATATCATCCCGCGGTGTGTCACTCCATCACTCCAAGCTTTTTTTTTAAACTGGACCTGCTGTTCAGCCAAGATGCTCCATCAAGATCACACATCTGCCTGCGCTCCTCAGGGTAGGGCTGGGCCATGAATCAAATTAATTCATCATTTAATAATTTTTCATTTTACTGCCCGACAATTAGGGATTAGCGAATCGACTTCGGATGAAACATCCAAAGTCGATTCGCATAAAACTTTGTTCTAATACTGTACGGAGCAGGAGCTCCGTACTGTATTAGAATGTATTGGCTGCGATGAGCCAAAGTGTTTGTGCAATAACTTCATAAATTAATTTGTACTGTACAACACCATTTCCCAAACTTGGGTTCGGTTCCAAGGTACCACTGGTACTGGTTTTTCTTGCAAGACTTCGCGAAGCAATAACTTTGGCTCATCGGAGCCAATACATTCTAATACTGCTCCTGCTCCGTACAGTATTAGAACAACGTTTTATGCAAATCGACTTCGGATGTTTCATCCAAAGTCAATTCGCTCATCCCTACCAACAATATTGATTTATTTTTATTTTTTAAATCTTCATATCGATTTTTTTTCTTTTGTTGTGCCATATCGGCGCAGAATGCGTGGGTCTTTTCAGTCCCAGACATTAATCCTGCCGTCCGTGGTTGGCAGAGGCTGAAAAGATCTGCGCATTCTGTGCTCAAACAGTGCTGCAAGAGGTAAAAAAAACAAAAACAAAAAAAAAAAAAACACAACAACACAAAAACAATATTGTTGGACACTAAAAAGGTGAATTAATCTAATTAATTTGATTAATCGCCCAGCCCTACCCTGAGGAGCACAGTGTGTACGGCGGGCAGTGTGTGACAGGCGATGGAACATCTTGGCTTAAAAGGGTCGTCTCAAGTCACTAAGTGGCATTTATCATGTAGAGAGAAAGTTAATACAAGTCACTTACTAATGTATTGTGATTGTCCATATTGCCTCCTTTGCTGGCTGGATTCATTTTTTTATCACATGATACGCTGCTTGTTTCCATGGTTACGACCACCCTGCAATCCATCAGCGGTGGCCGTGCTTGCACACTGTAGACAAAAGTGCCAGCCTCTCTGGTGGCCGGTCCGTGGGAGCTCACATAGGCTAGTGCTTTTTCCTACAGTGTGCGAGCACGGCCACCGCTGATGGATTGCAGGGTGGCCGTAACCATGGAAACAAGCTGCATATGATGCGATAAAAAAAAAATATGAATCCAGCCAGCAAAGGAAGCAATATGGACAATCACAATACATTAGTAAGTGCCTTGTATTAGCTTTCTCTACATGATAAATGCAATTTGCTGCAGCGACACAACCAATGGCTCCAAGATGAAAGAGCCTGGAATGACATATCACAGGAGGTTATCCAGTATCTGTATGAGCTTTACCAGGCCACAGTGACCGCCTGTATCCCAACAAGGGGAGATGCCAACCAGTGTTACAGGGGTTGTCCGTGCTTTTAATATTGATGACCTATCCTCACGATCAATACCAGATCGGAGGGGGTCGCCGATCAGCTGTATGAAGGGAAGGCACATGCAGTCTGCACATAAAGTCTCTACCTTCCCTTCATAGAGCTGACCGGTGGTGGTGCCGGGTGTCGGACCCCCTCCGATCTGATATTGATTACCTATTCTGAAGATAAGTCACCAATATTAAAATCCGGGAAACCCCTTTAAGGTGCCGCAGCCTCATCATGTGCCCCACTGCAGAACCCACAGTAAAGGGGGCAGCGCCCTGGTAGTGTGATCATTGACCTAGCCCCAGCAGCAGTTTATACTCTGTCAATCAGATCACATTTTCCAGGTGTCAGTTCACTTTCCGGCATTGTGTATACACCAGATACATCAGACATGAGCCCCAGAAAATGAATGGGAAATAACAGGTGCGCTGGACTGTGCAGGGAGAAGCTCGTACAGCTGGCAGCGCCTTCCCTGTAACTCGCCTTCCCTGTAACTCGCCCTCCCACTCCACCGACCACTCACCTACTGCCGACAATATACCGAAACGTTCAGCGGCTTGATAGATAAAGCCAGCGCGTCGCCTTCTCATCTACGTCACCGGCGGTCACGTGATCACAACACCGGCGCAGCGGAGTGACGCGCTGCTCCACGCGCCGAACTTTTTTCAGCCAATAGTTGGCCGCCGCCGGGCCACGCCCCCTCGTCCCTGGGTGACATTGCCATGGCTCTGAGAGCGGGGCAGCGCTCCCATTCGCTTCTGATAAAGTGCAGCAGCAGCCGGGGGAAGAGCGGCCAGTCCGGTGCCACTGCCTCCGCTGCCGCCTACTGTGCGGAGCTGGTAAGGTGAGGAACAGCGGAGAGGAGTGTGTGCGTGCATATATGGGGTGAGCCCTCTCCTGTGTGTTCACTATGGGAGCACAGGACATGGCCTCCTCAGACCGGACCTGCGGGGGTCAGGGAAGTGTCCATCTGATCGTCTTCATGATGCACCTTTAACTCTCCCGCCTGCCAAAAATAAATAAAATAAAAATTATCTGCTTAAAGGGATTGTCCTATGAAAAATATTGGACCAGCGCCTGGGTCTGAATCCTTCTGTAATTGCATGGATTTAAAAATGTATAGCTACTGAGTTATCCTCTTAAAGGGTTTCTGTCGCCCCAATCTTCGCTGACATTATAGATGTGACAATGTCCCCTGAATTTATTTTTTTTCCGGAACGCACTAATACATTCCTATGGAAAAAAAGTGTTCCGTTTTTTTTTGGCCTAAGGCCTCTTTCACACTTGCGTTGTTGGGATCCGGCATGCACTTCCGTTGCCGGAGGTGCCTGCCGGATCCGTAACAACGCAAGTGTACTGAAAGCATTTGAAGACGGATCCGTCTTCCAAATGCTTTCAGTGTTACTATGGCACCCAGGACGCTATTAAAGTCCTGGTTGCCATAGTAGGAGCGGGGGAGCGGTATACTTACAGTCCGTGCGGCTCCCCGGGCGCTCCAGAATGACGTCAGAGCGCCCCATGCGCATGGATGACGTGATCCATGTGATCACGTGATCCATGCGCTTGGGGCGCCCTGACGTCACTCTGGAGCGCCCGGGGAGCCGCACGGACGGTAAGTATGCTGCTCCCCGCTCCCCACTACACTTACCATGGCTGTCAGGACTTTAGCGTCCCGGCAGCCATGGTAACTATTCAGAAAAAGCTAAACGTCGGGTCCGGCAATGCGCCGAAACGACGTTTAGCTTAAGGCCGGATCCGGATCAATGCCTTTCAATGGGCATTGATCCCGGATCCGGCCTTGCGGCAAGTCTTCAGGATTTTTGGCCGGAGCAAAAAGCGCAGCATGCTGCGGTATTTTCTCCGGCCAAAAAACGTTCCGTACCGGAACTGAAGACATCCTGATGCATCCTGAACGGATTACTCTCCATTCAGAATGCATTAGGATAATCCTGATCAGTATTCTTCCGGCATAGAGCCCCGACGACGGAACTCTATGCCGGAAGACAATAACGCAAGTGTGAAAGAGCCCTGAGATAATACCGTAGCATGCTGTGGTTTTCTCTTTTGCCTGATCAGTCAAAACGACTGAACTGAAGACATCCTGATGCATCCTGAACGGATTGCTCTCTATTCAGAATGCATGGGGATATGCCTGATCAGTTCTTTTCCGGTAGGATGGAACTTTATGACGCAAAAGAAAAATGCTAGTGTGAAAGTAAATAATATAAAGAGTATGGTGGCTCACTGACGCCTGTAGCTATGAGTGGGTGCTACTAAGCCTAATGACTCACCCAGTCAAAAGGATAAATATAATATGTAAAGAGAGGCTGAGCACTCTCCAGATGGACCACACAAAGACTAATATTCAAAAATATTAACAGTATTTATTACACCAATATATAGATCAAGTTAAAATAAAATAAACAATATAACAAAATACACAATAAAAAATGTTCAATATTAAAAATATTCAGATTAAGAGCAACATCATAAATGGATGGATATGCAATGGCATGCAAAGGGTGCTTAGTCCAACTCAGGTAAATGAATATGTCCTGATTGGATATAAAATCGATGACAATTCGATGTTGGATAATCGACAGTATGAAGATTAATTTATATCGAATAAGTGTTCTAATATTCAAATAAATGTCCGGACTAAAATTCAATATTTTCTTTCGGTTATTATTTTCGATTATAACAACATATTCGATCAGTATCCCCTGTATGGCAAAATGAATATCACACTTGCAATTGCCGTCTGACTAAAGCACACGGTGGCGTCCCACGTGGCTAATGGAGTCAGATTCAGCAGGAGCAGTGTGAGCGAGTTGATAGCCCTCAGTGTAGAGATTCTCCGATGGGGGAGCTTTGATTGTAACTCTGTCGATGTAAGGGTCAGAATATTCGCTATATGCTATTCCTCAGGGGAAGGGGCTAGGAAAAGACCCCGAAACGCGTCTGGTTTTAAAAGACCCGCACATCAGCTGATGGACGTCCTGACCCTAACAACTTGAACTGATGATTTTACCCTGATGAACTTTTTTGGCATATAGCGAATATTCTGACCCTTACATCGACAGAGTTACAATCAAAGCTCCCCCATCGGAGAATCTCTACACTGAGGGCTATCAACTCGCTCACACTGCTCCTGCTGAATCTCTACTGACAGGTACCGCCGAATCTGACTCCATTAGCCACGTGGGACGCCACCGTGTGCTTTAGTCAGACGGCAATTGCAAGTGTGATATTCATTTTGCCATACAGGGGATACTGATCGAATATGTTGTTATAATCGAAAAGAATAACCGAAAGAAAATATTGAATTTTAGTCCGGACATTTATTTGAATATTAGAACACTTATTCGATATAAATTAATCTTCATACTGTCGATTATCCAACATCGAATTGTCATCGATTTTATATCCAATCAGGACATATTCATTTATCTGAGTTGGACTAAGCACCCTTTGCATGCCATTGCATATCCATCCATTTATGATGTTGCTCTTAATCTGAATATTTTTAATATTGAACATTTTTTTATTGTGTATTTTGTTATATTGTTTTTTATTTTAACTTGAGCTAGTGTGAAAGTACCCTGATAGTGAAAATTGGGGTGACAGAAACCCTTTAAAAGTATCTGTACAGCGCCACCTGCTGTTTGTTCTTATTTCTCTGTCCTGCTCACTGAGAAGGCCGCACATGCTCAGTTTTATCCTTCATCTGCCTCCTGAGCTGTGATAGGGAGAGCTGAGACACGCCCCCTGAGCTGCAGCAAAGCAGACACTCCCCCTTGAGCTGTCAGCTTGATATAAATCTAGCGGAGCAATGAATGGGGAGATCTCTGGATCCATGTGAGGTACAGGGCAGGTTCTAGCTTTGTTAGAAAGAGATTGTCATGTCCTAAATGAAGATGATGTCTGATTTTCTTTTTTTAATTAGTCATGGGATAACCCCTTTAAAGGGGTCCTCTGGGCTACAGATATTGAGGACCTGTCCTCAGGATAGGATATCAATATCAGATCGGTGGGAGGTACGACACCCGGCACCCCCAGTGCTCAGCTGTTTCAGGCAGACATGGCATCAGAGATTATACAGTGTAGGGAGCAGAAGCAGAATTCTTCATACACTGTGGAGTTTTTGGCGCTGGCAGAATGCAGCTCAGCGCCCATTTACTTGAGCTGCAGTACCTGGCATGGCCACCACATGGTGTATGGAGCTTAGAAACTAAGGTTGGATATAATTTCCTTGTGTGTTGTTGGCTTAATTTTACGTGGTCCTTCAACTACAGCAGACAGGGTCTAAATCTAAATCATTTATACTGTTTTACTTTTTTACTGTTGTAATCCCCATTTAGTATGTGTTGCACAATTTACAACGCAGTCCAGTGCACATCTTGCATGATGTATGCAGTCCTGGAACAGCCGTTCGAGGGTGTATATCTTTGTTCTAGATGTGAGCAAATTACCCGTTTGGAATCGCAGATCGAGTCTCTAAATGGGCAAGTTGCAACACTGAGAGGCATTGATAATTTGCAAAAGAGTTTGCTTCTCACCGAGCAAGCACTCTTTGGGGTAGATGAGGGGGAGGGTGACAGAGAGGAGGCTGAGGAAAGTGAGGTAGCTAGCTGGGTAAAAGTTAGAAAGCGGGGTAGAGGGAAGAGTGCCAGGGAGGCTAGCCCTGATCTGACACACCCCAACAAGTTTTCACGTTTGGCAGATGAGGGGGATGTCAGTCCGGGGACGGCACTGCTGCAGCCAGACACTTCCTCTGCCAGTCTGGGGTATGTCAGCTCCAGTAAGCAGGGAACCAGGAGAGCAGGGCAGGCCAGACAGGTGCTGGTAGTGGGAGACTCCATTATTAGGGGAACAGATAGGGAAATCTGTCACAAAGACCGTGATCGCCGAACAGTGTGCTGTCTTCCTGGCGCTAGAGTTCGACACATCGCGGATCGGGTTGACAGATTACTGGGAGGGGCTGGAGACGATCCAGCGGTCATGGTCCATATCGGAACCAATGACAAAGTTAGAGGTAGGTGGAGAGTCCTTAAAAATGATTTCAGGGATTTAGGTCATAAGCTGAGGGCAAGGACCTCTAAGGTAGTATTTTCCGAAATACTGCCTGTACCACGAGCCACACAAGAAAGGCAATGGGAGATTAGGGAGATTAACAAGTGGCTCAAGAACTGGTGTAGGAAGGAGGGGTTTGGGTTCCTGGAGAACTGGGCCGACTTCTCTATCGCCTCCAGGCTCTATCGTAGGGAAGGGGCAGCTGTGCTGGGGAGAAAGATAGCTAGAAGGTTGGAGGAGTGTTTAAACTAGGGACTGGGGGGGAGGGTAATTACACTATAGGAGGGGAAGATAGTGCAGATAGAGACCGGGGGCAAGGTAGTGGGACTGGGGGAGGAATGGAAGGAGGGACTAGAACAGTTCAGAAGGAAAGGTGTAGGGTAAAAAATATACATAAACCTCTCAAATGTATGTATACTAATGCCAGAAGCCTGACTAATAAAACTGGGGAGCTGGAATTAGTGATGTGTGAGGAGGACTATGACATAGTGGGAATTACTGAGACATGGCTGGATGACAGCTATGACTGGGCGGTTTGTTTAGAAAGGATCTTTAAAACCGGAGAGGGGGAGGGGTTTGCCTTTATGTAAAGTCCTGTCTAAAGCCCACAGTCCGAGAAGATATAAGTGAGGGACATGAACATGTGGAGTCACTATGGGTAGAGATACATGGAGCTAAAAACAACAATAAATTACTAATAGGAGTTTACTATAAACCACCTAATATACCAGAGTCCACAGAAAATCTACTACTAAACGAGATAGACGAGGCGGCAAATCATAATGAGGTGGTTATTATGGGGGACTTCAACTACCCAGATATAGACTGGGAAACTGAAACTTGTATATCTCATAAAGGAAACAGGTCCTTGGCAATAACCAAAGACAATTACCTCTCCCAACTGGTTCAGGACCCGACTAGAGGGACGGCCATACTGGACTTAGTATTAACCAATAGACCTGACAGAACAACAGACGTGCAGGTCGGGGGATACCTGGGAAATAGTGACCATAAAGTAATAACCTTCCAATTATCATTCAAAAGAGCGTTTCTACAGGGAGGAACAAAAATACCAAACTTCAAAAAAGCTAAATTTAGCCAACTAAGAGAGGCCATAGGCCAAACTAACTGGGACAAAGTCCTCAAAAATACAGACACAAAATGGGATATCTTTAAAAACATCCTAAAAACTCATTGTCAGAGGTACATACCGTATGGTAATAAAAGGTTAAGGAACAAAAAGAAACCAATGTGGATAAATAGAACTGTAAAGAAAGCAATAAATGACAAAAAGAAAGCATATAAAACACTAAAACAGGAGGGTTGCACGGAAGCACTGAAAAACTATAAGGAAAAAAATAGAACATGTAAAAAACAAATAAAAGCGGCCAAACTAGAGACCGAGAGATTAATTGCCAAAGAGAGTAAAACTAACCCTAAAATGTTCTTCAATTATATAAATGTTAAAAAGTATAAAGCTGAAGGTGTTGGCCCTTTAAAGAGTAATGAGGGGGGAGTCGCAGAGAGCGACGAGGAGAAAGCAAAGCTGTTAAATATTTTTTTCTCCAATGTATTCACTGAGGAAAATAAATTGTCAGATGACATGCAGAATGCAAAAATAAATTCCCCATTAAAAGTGTCCTGTCTGACCCAGGAAGAAGTACATCAGCGGCTTAAAAAGATTAAAATAGACAAATCGCCAGGACCGGATGGCATACACCCCCGTATCCTAAAGGAATTAAGTAATGTCATAGCCAGACCCTTATTTATGATATTTGCAGACTCTATACTGACAGGGAATGTCCCACAGGATTGGCGCGTGGCATATGTGGTGCCAATATTCAAAAAGGGGCCAAAAACAGAGCCTGGAAACTATAGGCCGGTAAGTTTAACATCTGTTGTGGGTAAACTGTTTGAAGGTTTTCTGAGAGATGCTATATTAGAGCATCTCAACGGAAATAAGCAAATAACGCCATATCAGCATGGCTTCGTGAGGGATCGGTCATGTCAGACTAATTTAATCAGTTTCTATGAGGAGGTAAGTTCTAGACTTGACAGCGGCGAATCAATGGATGTCGTATATCTGGACTTCTCCAAAGCATTTGACACTGTACCGCATAAAAGGTTAGTATATAAAATGAGAATGCTCGGACTGGGAGAAAACATCTGTATGTGGGTAAGTAACTGGCTGAGTGATAGAAAACAGAGGGTGGTTATTAACGGTACACACTCAGATTGGGTCACTGTCACTAGTGGGGTACCTCAGGGGTCAGTATTGGGCCCTATTCTCTTCAATATATTTATTAATGATCTTGTAGAAGGCTTGCATAGTAAAGTATCAATTTTCGCAGATGACACTAAACTGTGTAAAGTAATTAACACTGAAGAGGACAGTATACTACTACAGAGGGATCTGGATAGATTGGAGGCTTGGGCAGATAAGTGGCAGATGAGGTTTAACACTGAGAAATGTAAGGTTATGCACATGGGAAGGAAAAATGCAAGTCACCCGTACATACTAAATGGTAAAACACTGGGTAACACTGACATGGAAAAGGATCTAGGAATTTTAATAAACAGCAAACTAAGCTGCAAAAAACAGTGTCAGGCAGCTGCTGCCAAGGCCAACAAGATAATGGGTTGCATCAAAAGGGGCATAGATGCCCGTGATATGAACATAGTCCTACCACTTTACAAATCGCTAGTCAGACCACACATGGAGTACTGTGTACAGTTCTGGGCTCCTGTAAACAAGGCAGACATAGCAGAGCTAGAGAGGGTTCAGAGGAGGGCAACTAAAGTAATAACTGGAATGGGGCAACTACAGTACCCTGAAAGATTATCAAAATTAGGGTTATTCACTTTAGAAAAAAGACGACTGAGGGGAGATCTAATTAATATGTATAAATATATCAGGGGTCAGTACAGAGATCTATCCCATCAGCTATTTATCCCCAGGACTGTGACGAGGGGACATCCTCTGCGTTTGGAGGAAAGAAGGTTTGTACAAAAACATAGAAGAGGATTCTTTACGGTAAGAGCAGTGAGACTGTGGAACTCTCTGCCTGAGGAGGTGGTGATGGTGAGTACAATAAAGGAATTCAAGAGGGGCCTGGACGTATTTCTAGAGCGTAATAATATTACAGGCTATAGCTACTAGAGAGGGGTCGTTGATCCAGGGAGTTATTCTGATTGGAGTCGGGAAGAAATTTTTTATTCCCCTAAAGTGGAGAAAATTGGCTTCTACCTCACAGGGTTTTTTGCCTTCCTCTGGATCAACTTGCAGGATAACAGGCCGAACTGGATGGACAAATGTCTTTTTTCGGCCTTATGTACTATGTTACTATGTTACTGTATAGACGCCATGGCTACCCAAAACAGCTGATGGGTGGGGTGCCAGGTGTCAGACCCCCACTGATCCGATATTTATGATAGATTGTGAGTGCCTGTGGGCAGGGGTGACCAATGAGGCCAGGTGAGGCGATCGCCTCAGGTAGGTGCAAAAGGGGGGCAGCGGAAGGGCCATGGGCAATGAGCGTTTCAGTTTTCACCTCAGGCAGCAGAAAGGCTAGGTGCACCCCTGCCTGTGGGGACAGGGCCTGATGTTGGGCACATTCTGTGCAGCATATCCATTACAGGAATATATTCTCTAGTGTGAACAGTGCCTTGTTTTTTTCCCCTTGCACAGGAAGCGAGATTATGAAGGATTTCTATGCACGCTGCTGCTTCCTCCTGAGTCACGGAGTTCGGTATTTGCACTACGAGCCTTCAATGTAGAGCTGTCACAGGCAGGTATTCCAGTCTCGTGTGCTCATCTTTATGTCTTGTGCTTGGGGTGCCGACCTGCAGGGGGCATTATTGGACTTGTAGTTCTCAAGACCGACACCAAAATGCACCCCTGGTTACATTTAGAGGAACTGAGTTTGTATAGGATAGGACCGGAATCATCCACCTCCAGCACTACCGCTGCTGTGAAACTACAACTCCCAGCATGCATATCTACTTGGCTGTTCTTGTAACTCTCATAGAAGTGAAAGGAGGATTCTGGGAGTTGTAGTTCCTGGACAGCTGGAGTGCCAGAGGTTGCTGATCCCTGGCATAGGACACCAATGTCATATTGGGGGGCTTAGGCCTCTTTCACACTTGCGTTGTTGGGATCCGGCATGCACTTCCGTTGCCGGAGGTGCCCGCCGGATCCGGAAAAACGCAAGTGTACTGAAAGCATTTGAAGACGGAACCATCTTCCAAATGCGTTCAGTGTTACTATGGCAGCCAGGACGCTATTAAAGTCCTGGTTGCCATAGTAGTAGTGGGGAGCGGGGGAGCAGTATACTTACAGTCTGTGCGGCTCCCGGGCGCTCCAGAATGACGTCAGAGCGCCCCATGCGCATGGATGACGTGTCCAATGCGATCACATGATCCATGCGCTTGGGGCGCCCTGACGTCACTCTGGAGCGCCCGGGGAGCCGCACGGACGGTAAGTATGCTGCTCCCCCGCTCCCCACTACACTTTACCATGGCTGCCAGGACTTTAGCGTCCCGGCAGCCATGGTAACCACTCTGAAAAAGCTAAATGTCGGCTCCGGCAATGCGCCGAAACGACGTTTAGCTTAAGGCCGGATCCGGATCAATGCCTTCCAATGGGCATTAATTCCGGATCCGGCCTTGCGGCAAGTGTTCCGGATTTTTGGCCGGAGCAAAAAGCGCAGCATGCTGCGGTATTTTCTCCGGCCAAAAAACGTTCCGTTCCGGAACTGAAGACATCCTGATGCATCCTGAACGGATTTCTCTCCATTCAGAATGCATTAGGATAATCCTGATCAGTATTCTTCCGGCATAGAGCCCCGACGACGGAACTCTATGCCGGAAGACAATAACGCAAGTGTGAAAGAGCCCTTAGACTCGTACACGGCTGCCGATCTGTTGGAAGAGACTGCGAAGCTTGGGTGAGCTCTGTGACATCGCGCCCATCGGTCACATGACCTTTGTGCGGCTCAGTCCTATTCAAGTGAATGGCATTTAGCCTCAATACAGCGCAGCCGCTATACAGTGTACGCCAATGGGCCTGCTATGGTATTAAGTGGCCGCAGCAGACGGGCATCCGTCAGTCACCTTATTCAAGATCTGACTTTTCTCTGAAGGTGAAAGATTCGGTTTCTCAGAAGAACATCGGACTGATGAGGATGCAGTTCTGGAGAGAGACTATAGATGAGATCTACAATGAGAAACCTCCACATCAACCTGTAGCGCTTGAACTGTCCAAGGTATTTTCAGTTGCCGCTATATCTTACAATCACAGATGTGTACTTTGGTTGATGAACACCATGGAATATCGACGTCACCTACGGGCGGAACACAAGATGACGGCGATGGTGTGATTCACCCATGTCGCTGATTTCTGCGCTGTCCCTGATGGATCCTTTTCTGTGCATTCGCTAAACATGGTCACTTGTTGTTCAGCGCATGCGCACAACAGGAACCATCCAAAGACAGTGCGTAAATAGGTGAAGTGGGTAAATCACGTCACTGCCGCCATCTTACACCCCGTAGAGGGAGGCCCAGGGACCTTCTTCTTTGCGGCTGGGGAATGATATGGTGTGCGTACAGATGTATGTCACACCAAAACTAGATTACAGGATATTGAGAGAAAAATAATTTTTTTGGAAATAGACCAATCCCTTTAAAAGAGTTGTCGGGAGGGGGGGGGGGCTCCCCAGCTCAGCTCAGCTCAGCTCAGCTCAGCACCCCCTCTAATAGTCTAAACCGATGGGCGCTGCAAAGAGCATCTCCTAATCTAGCGTGCTTGTGTAGTCTGTGACTCTATTCTGTTTGCAAAAACAGGGAATCTAATCGGATGTCATTAAAGGAGTTATCCAACCCCTAAAATGCCTCCCTTACTGCCCGGGCCCCTCACACTGATTCTACCTTGCTCCCCGGCTCCTGTGTCACCTGCAATGCTAGCGAGGCTCGTCTCCGTTGCAGCCCTGCTATTGACTGCTCCCTCGTCACCGGAAGCGACGCGGGAATCGGGGAGCAAGGTAAGTGGAATCAGTGTGAGGGGCCCGGGCAGTAAGGGAGGCATTTTAGGGGTTGGATAACCCCTTTAAAAGTCAATGGTTCTGTTATACCAGTTGTGGATCCATTAAAGAGGACCCGTCGCCTCTCCTGACATGTCTGTTCTAGAAAACAAGTATTCCCAATGAAATATTCTTAAAACCTTGCATTGGACGGTTCCTCTGTTATTCCTCCTGAATGTTTACGAATAAATTGCCAGTTGGTTGTTACCATAACCCTATCAACTAGTCGTGTCCCTACACAGTCATCATTGATTAAATGGATACCACCTCCTATTTCCAGAGTGGGACCCCTGAAGTGACCGGAGATCAGCCGGCTCTCCAGCAGTAGCATAGAAGTGAATGAAGCGGTGGCTGTGCTTGCGTTGTGCGCTCTCCGTTTATTTCTATGGGACTTCCGAAAAATAGCAGAGCGCTCCCATAGCAGTGAACGGAGGGCGCGTGCTCAGTGTGCTCTCCTTCACTTTCAGGTGCCCGTTCTGGCAGTGGGACCTTCACCTGTCTGATATTGGTGGCATATTCTAGCAATATGCCACCAATGTCAAAGATGAGACAACCCCCTTTAAGGAAGGGCAGTGTGAATAGAGCCTTATTGTCTGCAGTCTGTATAGATGTAAAAATGCCATCCATCCTGTTTTAGGACTAATAAAGGTCTTTTTTGTTATTAGGCTGTTCAGAGGCATAAACTGACAAAACGATGGCTGAGCCGAGTTATCGATGAGCGGGTGAGATGTCCCCTTTCCTCTGGTCTCTCCATACCTGGCATAGTCTTGGGCCTTGTTCACATTCACTGGGATCCTCATTTGTAGAGTTTTTATTTTTTAATTTTTTTTATTTTTTTTTATACAGGATAGCTAGAGGTGTATGCAGTCAGGATACCCCGGCAGAATCCATTGGACCCATTATAAGTCAGTGGGGTCCTTTCTGTGACTGATCCGGAGCTGTGCATTGATTTCCATTTATAACATGCAAATTTAGGCTCCCATTGGCCATCACGGACGGGCAGGGTGTTGGCCGCACGCGGCAGCCTCATTGCTCCCGCTATTCGGAAACGCAAGCTAAAGCTGACCATACATGTTGCAGATTCAAAACGCAGAGAAATGCAGACATATCAGGTTGTCCACCATGACGATCTTGTCCATGGTGTAGGTATAAAACATGGGGTGCCATCTAGCAGGTACGAGAGTTCCCCCACCTTCTTGTAGATGGCGCTCCTAGGTCTAGAAGGGCTTAGAGATTCAGAGATCATCATAACGCTCGTGAACTGGACAATGATAAATCTTTGATTCCAGACTGAGTATAAAACGCTCACAGTCCTGCCAATGTGCAGCAGTTGCAACCCATTCATATTCTAGACCCTTTCTTGATCTTAAACTGGTCCTGCAGATTAGATGGACTGTATGTTGACTGCACTTGCCAAATTCAGCAGGACTGTTCGGCCATCTGTGTATTGTGGCCTCTCAGTTCTTCCCCCAACGGCAGATGTCCGAGGAGATGAGGATTGGGCAGTTCGATTTCATCATGCCCGATCCATTTGTTCTCTGAATATAAACTGCTGCTAGAGGTGCCTATCAATGGCTTACTCTATTTTCCCTTTTGAGAATACATGCATGCTCGGCTGTGCGTGTAGGTGCATAAGGCGGGCTCATGCTTGGCACTTTTGTTCAAGATAGGAGCTGGCACTACTGTGATAAATCCCAAATCCCATGGCGGTATAAAGCTATATGGCAGGACTACCCAACGTCGGTATATGGTGGTGCTCTGTGCACAAGTACATTATAAATCCTCCAAAAGAATGCGAAGATTGTCACTCGCCAAATGCAAAAAATCTTCAGGTTATACAAGATGTGGACAAAGACAGAGCGACGGCCGTGTGCTACCTGCTCTTCATCTGGCCTTTGATTAGCACTTGTGTTCGCTCACATATATCCTGCACATCACTTAGAACGCCGGATGTTAAAGGGAATCTGTCAGTAGCATATTAGCAAATTTTGTTTTTTTTATGAATCCATGTGTAATAAAGTACCTTATATCCATATGTCTTGTTCTTTTTATTCTGTGTCTTGTCATTTCTTCAAAAAAACGCTTTTTATGATATTCAAATGAAGCTGTAAGGAGCCCAGAGGGGCGTTATTCTTTGTCCACGGTGCCCAGGAACGCCCCTCTCTGAAGTACCGTGCCCGCCTAAATTTGAAAACTAATAACTCCTCCAAGATCGCCTAAATCGCCTCCCAGAGGCGAGGCTAAGTGCAAGACCCCCCCCCAGCGCCGCGCTCTGCGGCAAACACCCCCGATCCTCCTCGGAGTGACGGCGATTGCCTGCGCGATGATAAGACGACTGAGGAAACAGCGAACATGTCACTGGGATCGGCGCATGCCCAGTGGCGCTGTTGAAGCTGTTGCCCTCAGTCGCCGGCACTGCGCCTGCGCGGGATTTCGAAAACAGGCGAGAGGAGGATCGGGGGTGTTTGCCGCAGAGCGCAGCGCTGGGGGGGGGGGGGGGCACTTAGCCTCGCCTCTGGGAGGCGATTTAGGCGATCTTGCAGGAGTTATTAGTTTTCAAATTTAGGCGGGCACGGCACTTCAGAGGGGCGTTCCTGGGCACCGTGGACAAAGAATAACGCCCCTCTGGGCTCCTTACAGCTTCATTTGAATATCATAAAAAGCGTTTTTTTGAAGAAATGACAAGACACAGAATAAAAAGAACAAGACATATGGAAATAAGGTACTGTATATTCCTGCGTATAAGACTACTTTTTAACACATGAAAATCTTCTCAAAAGTCGGGGGTCGTCTTATACGCCGGGTATGGCGGGCGCTGCAGTGCCGGGACGTCCGATTTATCAACAGAGAGAGCCCGGGCTATTGCCTTGTATCCCCAGCAGCTGAGAGCTGCGATGTAACCCACGGCATATGCCCCCCCGCGCTGTACCTTGTATGCCTCCCCCTGCTCTGTACCTTGTATGCTCCTTGTACCGCCATCCTCCCGGCCGCTCGCATCTCGCTCCTACGCATGTGCGAGATTTCATGCGGCGAGCGTGGATACACGGGATCCTCACGGCCGCTCGCATCTCTCTCCTGCGCATGTGCGAGATCTCCGTGCGGCGTATCTAAGTGCGGCGCAGATGTGCATATGTGAATGTGAATATGAAGAATAACATAACAAAAACATGTTCAGGGTATAGGTGGCACATGTTTAGGGTCTGGGAGGCAGGGAGGGAGGACAAGGAAGGTGGTGGGATGCAGGGATGGTGGTGATACCATGGGATGGCGGTGGTACCTAGGGATGGTGGTGGGATGCAGGGATGGCAGTGGTATCTAGGGATGGTGGTGGGATGCAGGGATGGCGGTGGGATGCAGGGATGGCGGTGGGATGCAGGGATGGTGGTGGGATGCAGGGATGGCAGTGGTATCTAGGGATGGTGGTGGGATGCAGGGATGGCAGTGGTATCTAGGGATGGTGGTGGGATGCAGGGATGGCAGTGGTATCTAGGGATGGTGGTGGGATGCAGGGATGGCAGTGGTATCTAGGGATGGTGGTGGGATGCAGGGATGGTGGTGGGATTCAAGGATGGCAGAGGTACCCAGGGATGGTGGTGGGATGCAGTAATGTACTGCTGTGTGTTGAAAAAGGGGTAGTCTTATACGGCGAGTATATCCCAAACTCTATATTTTCAGTGTAAAAGTTGGGGGTCGTCTTATACGCCGGCATATACGGTACTTTATTACACATGGATTCATTAAAAAATTTTTTTGCTAATATGCTAGTGACAGATTCCCTTTAGAAAGCACCGGATAGAAAAAGCTGCATGCTGTGCTTTACTGTCTGGCGCTATCAGCCTGGAGACCAGGGATTGGCCACCTCCGGCACTCCAGCTGTTCTGAAACTACAACTCCCAGAATCCTCCTTTCCCCTTCCTGGGAGTTACAAGTACAGACTAAGGCTTCTTTCACATTAGCGTTGGTATTGTCCGGCAGGGGAACATACTAATGCTTGCAGACGTGAGCTGTCGGAAGTCCGCTCTGGCCCCATTCACTATAATGGGGATGGGCCGGAGATGCGGTCGCAGCACGGCGGACAAGCATCCGAAGTCGATTAGCATAATACTTTGTTTGAATACTGTACGAAGCGAGCGCTCTGTACAGTATTAGAATGTATTGGCTCAGATGAGCCAAAGTTATTACTTCGGGTAATAACTTCAGAAATTAATTTCTACTGTAAAAAAAACATTTCCCAAACTCTGGTTCGGTTCCAAGTGGTACCTTGGAACTGAACTAGAGTTCGGGAAATGTTTTTTTTACAGTAGAAATTAATTTCTGAAGTTATTACCCGAAGTAATAACTTTGGCTCATCTGAGCCAATACATTCTAATACTGTACAGAGCGCTCGCTCCGTACAGTATTGAAACAAAGTTTTATGCGAATCAACTTCAGATGTTTCATCCGAAGTCTATTCGCTCATCCCTAGTCATAATCATCATGTTCTTTATTGCAGGCGTTGAGGAACAATGCTGCCACCTAGTGGATTCTGCTAATATAACAAAATACGGACAGAAAACTCAGGAGTAGTCTATTGTAAAATTCCATTTATTCTTACCAAAGGATTTCTAGCAACATTACATACCATTTTTACAGTCTGAAAAGCCATTTTCAAGGCAGGATTCTTGGAAGTAAATGTGGTGACTCCTATAAAATATTAGTAAATCCGTGCGTTACTACAGTTTTCCCCAGAAGCCCATTAGGCCTCTTTCACACGGGCGAGTATTCCGCGTGGGTGCAATGCGTGACGTGAACGCATTGCACCCGCACTGAATCCTGACCCATTAATTTTAATGGGGCTGTGGAAATCGTATTGCCCGACGCCCGGGACATGCAGTTCCGGGCAGGTAGTTTGTTCAGTAGCTTAGCCCTGCTGCGGGCAAGTAGCAGGGCTGAGATAGCTTTGTTTACCGGACGCAGTGGATCGGCGACTAGCTTGGCGTGGAGAGGCGTTCCCATGTTTGACGCTTTAAGTTAAAATATACCATCGGATTGGAGAAAACTCAGATCCGATGGTATATTCTAAACCCGAGGTGTTCCCATGGTGATGGGGACGCACCTCTGACAGGGCGCTGCCTCCGCGGCACCTGAGGGGTTAATTGCGCGGACGGCAGTTCCCTGTCAGAGGTCGGGTGCTGGGAATGTTTCTACAATGTTTTGCATTGGTGGGCAGTGCACCCCCCCCCCTTCCCAGTATTAAAATCATTGGTGGGCAGTGAAATACCGCCCCAACAGAACCAGATACCACAATGCAGCACAATATACTGCCCCAACAGAACCAGATACCACAATGCAGCACAATATACTGCCCCAACAGAACCAGATACCACAGTACAGCACAATATACTGCCCCAACAGAACCAGATACCACAGTGCAGCACAATATACTGCTCCAACAGAACCAGATACCACAATGAAGCACAATATACTGCCCCAACAGAACCAGATACCACAGTGCAGCACAATATACTGCCCCAACAGAACCAGATACCACAATGAAGCACAATATACTGCCCCAACAGAACCAGATACCACAGTGCAGCACAATATACTGCCCCAACAGAACCAGATATCACAGTGCAGCACAATATACTGCCCCAACAGAACCAGATATCACAGTGCAGCACAATATACTGCCCCAACAGAACCAGATACCACAGTGCAGCACAATATACTGCTCCAACAGAACCAGATACCACAGTGCAGCACAATATACTGCCCCAACAGAACCAGATATCACAGTGCAGCACAATATACTGCCCCAACAGAACCAGACACCACAGTGCAGCACAACATACTGCTCCAACAGAACCAGATACCACAGTGCAGCACAATATACTGCCCCAACAGAACCAGATACCACAGTGCAGCACAATATACTGCCCCAACAGAACCAGATATCACAGTGCAGCACAACATACTGCCCCAACAGAACCAGATACCACAGTGCAGCACAATATACTTCCCCAACAGAACCAGATACCCCAGTACAGCACAATATACTGCTCCAACAGAACCAGATACCACAGTGCAGCACAATATACTGCCCCAACAGAACCAGATACCACAGTGCAGCACAATATACTGCCCCAACAGAACCAGATATCACAGTGCAGCGCAGTATACTGCCCCAACAGAACCAGATACCACAGTGTAGCACAATATACTGCCCCAACAGAACCAGATACTACAGTGCAGCACAGTATACTGCCCCAACAGAACCAGATATCACAGTGCAGCACAATATACTGCCCCAACAGAACCAGATACCACAGTGCAGCACAGTATACTGCCCCAACAGAACCAGACACCACAGTGCAGCGCAGTATACTGCCCCAACAGAACCAGACACCACAGTGCAGCGCAGTATACTGCCCCAACAGAACCAGATACCACAGTGCAGCACAATATACTGCCCCAACAGAAACAGATACCACAGTGCAGCGCAGTATACTGCCCCAACAGAAACAGATACCACAGTGCAGCACAATATACTGCCCCAACAGAAACAGATACCACAGTGCAGCGCAGTATACTGCCCCAACAGAACCAGACACCACAGTGCAGCACAATATACTGCCCCAGCAGAACCAGATACCACAGTGCAGCACAATATACTGCCCCAACAGAACCAGATACCACAGTGCAGCACAGTATACTGCAGCCGCCGACCAGGTGCATAATTAATGCTGAGAGCATCAGATTATTATGTACACGACCGAGAGCCATGAGGACATCGGCCCACGGGGAGATTTCCCTGTAGGGTCTATGACCAGTCTGCCCCTTCTTATTCCTGTATGCTGTTCTATACGCTAAATTTCCATGCAATAGAATTGCGCAATTTTTTATATAAATGATTTTTGCTATTAAATGAGACGGTTCGTTCCGTTGCATTTTTCTATGAAAGGATTCTTGGGGGGGGGGGGGGGGGTGTTCTATTTTCTTGGAATATACATGTATGGCCTATACCCTTGAAAGGGGCTCTTAAAAGACACATCCAAAACTGCTTAGTTGAAGTGGTCATGTATACTATGTAATGCTCCCAAATAAATCCGCCTTAACGTCTCTGTCCTGCATGAGAACAGGAAACATTTCCATCAGTAAGTGGCACATACAGAGAGAAATAGGAAGTGCTGCGGCTCCCTTGTACTGACTGGCAGCAGACGCACCCCTCCGATCCATCCAGGAACAATACGAACCTCATACCTGTAATGGCAGGTCATCCCATTTATCTAAAGGAACTGCAGTAGAAAGACAGTGACACATGGTGGCGCTATAGGCTTTCAAACCATGTCTGTATGTAAGAGACAATATTAATAGAAAATGTTCCTCCAGAGCCTAAATCTCAGCACTGGCGTCTATGTTCACAGATTGCCAGACCATAGAAAGTGACCAGATGGCCGCCGCCTTATCTTACCATTGTGATCATTGTGTTAAACCACCACAGCTAGTAATGTTCTTCTCACTGCTCGATGTGCTGTAACCTGGATGCATGAAATCCTCCCTAGACGTGTTCTCTCCATTCACACTTTCCGTAGAAGGGACATTACTAGAGAACATGTGAGGAGCCGCAGACATTGCCAGTTAGGCCAGCATCACAATGTGTCCTCCATTTTGTATTTTTCTCTCGATATTAGGAGAAGAACCTGGATGATCGGGCCTATCGAACCATAAAAGAGCTGGAGACCTATGCAGAAAACACCCAAAGTTCCTTGCTCTACTTGACCTTGGAGACTCTTGGTAGGTCCTGGAAGTCTTCCTGCAGATTTAACTTGTGCCAAAGACATCCCACCTTTATGCGGGTGTTACTAGAACGCCCTTCTCAGAAGGAGGCCGTCCAGCGACCACATATACCGGCTGCAGGGAAAATGGCGTGCTCCAGACTAAGGGCTCATGCACACAAGCGTATTTTCTTTCCGTGTCCGTTCCATTTTATTTTATTCTTTTATTTATTTTTGCAGGCCAATTGAAATGAATGGTTCTGCATACGGTCCGCAAAAATATTCATTTCAATTGGCCTGCAAAAATAAATAAATACAGAAGTTATTCCGTGTGCATTCCGTTTCCGTATGTCCATATTTCCGTTCCGCAAAATAATACAACATGTCCTATTATTGTCCACATTATGGACAATAATAAGACTGTTCTATTAGGGGCCAGCTGTTCCATTTCGCAAAATAGGGAATGCACACGGACATCATTTTTTATTTTTTTATTTTTTTTGTGGATCCGTTTTTTCTGCTGACTGCAAAATACATACTGTCATGTGCATGAGACCTAAAAGAAGTTGTGTAGGTGCCATTGGCTCCTAAACTGAAACAGGAATCCTTCTCTCTTTCTGCTTCTTACATCTGATATTCAACTTTGAACCTTAAAGGGGTTGTTCAGTATTTTAATCTTGATGGCTTGTCCTGCGGATAGGTCATCTTTATTATATTGGCAACAACCACTACACAGTGGACTGAGCCTTTGTAGCACATTTTTACATGATACATAAGGCTTTTTATAAAAATTTTCTTTTTTTTTTTTACAGTATAGCTTTTTATTTATTAAAGGGGTTGGCCTATGTCATACATTGATGGCATATCCCCAGAAAGTGGGATCTGCACCGATTTCTAGAACAGAGCTTGCAAAGTAAAGGAAAGCAGTCTGCGCATGTGTGGCTGCCCTCCATTCATTTTTGTGGAAGTGGCAAAAATAGCTGTTCGATGCGCTCGGCTATTTTCAGAAGACCCATAGAAATTAATAGGAAGCGCACCGCGCAAGCGCAGCCACCACTCCATTCACTTTTATGGGGCTGACCGAAATAGCCAAGCCAGCTCTTGGCTATTTTCATCAGTCTCATAGAAAAGAATGGAGGGTGGCTGCGCATGCACGGTCCGCTCTCCTTCACCTTGTTGGCTCCGCACCCTATCCGACATTGGTAGCATAGCCTAGCGATACGCCACCAATTTATTAGATGGGCCAACCCCTTTAAATATGCAAAGGGACTCCAATATTATGTATAGTTTCATGTGAATAGAACGACTGACATAGCAGATCTGCATCTGCTAAGACCCAGCACCTCGGTTCTGGTCGAGAACACTGGACCATCACGTGATAGCAGAGTCCAGTAGTACAGCCCTGCTCCGCGCGTCCTACGCGCACAGCCCTGCTCCGCGCGTCCTACGCGCACAGCCCTGCTCCGCGCGTCCTACGCGCACAGCCCTGCTCCGCGCGTCCTACGCGCACAGCCCTGCTCCGCGCGTCCTACGCGCACAGCCCTGCTCCGCGCGTCCTACGCGCACAGCCCTGCTCGCCTTTAGGAGCTGCAATGCGGCAGGAGGGCTGGTTGCAAATATTGACTAGTCTGTAAATTCTTGCCCTCATTGGCAACTATTTTGGTCCCCATCTGGAGCTTTGAAATGTTGTATTACTCAAAGCTATTCAGATGAAAGGGGGAACATGTAATAAAATGAGTGGGAGCCACTACATCCTGAGGCTGTCTATGCCAATGGGGCAAATGGAAAGGGTTTGTCCTGTTGGCATCTCTTGACTTGCATTTTTTTTATACAATGGGGGCCTATATGACATCTGCCACTATTGGTGACCTACTGACAGGAGGATCAAAGAGTATGTGAACAGAACCTTACAGGAGCTGTGTCAGGACAGCGGTGGCTCAGTAGTACATTGTTATCCATTTGTAGACCCCAGAGAGGAGACTCCTAGATAGTGCTATTACACAGCATTATAAATCAATAGAATGCTGTGTCATCCTTTTAGTGGAATGGATGTCAGGACGGGACCTCCCGCTGACATACGCTGCGAGTTTAACGCATTTCGCTCGCTCATGTGTCTCTGGCCTAAGGGGGCAATTCAGTGTCTTCTACTTACTGGTGGTCTTGTATTTTAGAGGTAAATGCTCTGCAATAAGTAAATCTATCCTAAATCCCCTTGCATATGAGCCTGTGTCATGCTGCGGGTCCGCAGCGCAGCTCCTGGCCTAACCTCCCAGCACTGCCCGGGTCACATAGCATTATATTGATTTATGATGCCATGTAACCCTTACAGTTCTGGAATGTATTAGATGACCCTGACATAATGCTGTCACTATTATCCAATACATTCCAGACCTCTAAGGCTTACATTGCATAATAAATCAAATCAATATAATGCTATGTGACCCCGGCAGTGCTGGGAGGTCAGGCCGGGAGCAGCGTGACACACTCTCGTCTGCAAGGGGCCTAAATTGACAATCTGCAATGTTTGATTTGGAGCAGATCATTCAGTGTGTAGACAACGTTTATTTTTCACGAACAGATGAACATACACACACGTATATATCCACACTTATTTCTCGTGGTTCCTTGTACTTTTACCATAATCTTTATACACTGCAAAAAAAACTAAGATAGACCAGAACCTGCAAAGAATGTGATAAAAAGGGTACAAATAGCAGCACTCTGCCATGCGCTAAGACACATGCAGACACTCATAACATGCTGAGCATGCATCGGTGGTCGGGGCTTAGACCCATCTCGCCTTAGTAACAGTTGGGGTTCTGCCACAAAAAAATATTCAGCATTTTTCAAACCAGCACATGGATCTGAATACTTTAGTAATTGCATGGAATTAAAAAAGGAGTATAGCCACAGAGCTATTCAATGAAATATATCTGTATAGGGCCACCTGTTTGTCCTTTTTGTCATTTCTCCGTCCACTTCAACTGCCACCAGACATAACTTCTGTTAGAATCTGTGGCAGTGACAAGAAAAGAGTGACAACAACAATGACATGCCCCATGAGAAAGGACTTGCGCCCTGAGCTGGCAGCTTCCAATGCATGGAGGGATCTCTGGATCCATGTGTGAGGTACAGGGCTGGTTCTAGCTTTGTTCGAAAGATGATGTCATGTACTATGTGATTCATTTTTTTTTCATCAATTATGGAGTAATCACATTAAAGGCGATGTGCACCTTCAGAGGCAATTTTTATTTTTTTTATTATTGCATTGTACTCATTCTGGGCTAAAAAAAAAATTTCAACTGGTTTTTATTAAAAATATTGAACCGTTCTTTAACAAAGGGTTAACTGTCTAGCAGGGTGACTGGTACTTTCACTTTGTGCCTAATAACCCTTATCTCTAATTTACTGATAGGTCATAAACACTTATTTAAGCCACATTCTTATCAGTAAGACGAGGATTGAGCTAAAATTAGTGTTTATAATGTCAGAGAGCAGAGAAAAAAATTCAGATTCCTCGATTAGAGCATCTCAGCCCTGTACAGAAAAAAGGGCTCTATATTTGTAATAAAGACCAATTAAATTTTTTTATTTTTATCTCCAAATAAGTACAACACAATAAAAAAAAAAATAATATGTCCCCCCAAAGGTGTACATAGCTTTTAAGTTTTGTTGCAGTCCATGAGAGTTGTTCAATGTGACAATGTTGTCCTCGGACCAGAAAACGGTGTGCACCCCTGTTTATGCGTGTGACCATATATTTTCCTTCTATCGTGTTGCAGGTGTCCAGGACGTTCACGCAGACCATGCCGCCAGCCACATAGGGAAAGCGCAAGGCATCATCACCTGTCTCAGAGCTGCTCCATTTCACAGCAGTAAGCGCCAGGTCTTCCTCCCTGTTGACATTTGCATTCTTGTAAGTGATCCAACCGCCAGACTGTCGAGTGCATTGTCAAAATGTATGTCTAACGCAACGCCGTTTCCTTTCTGTTCAGCAGTATATACTTTGATTTTCTACTTTTCCGCCGCCGTTCCTGTAATAGAATGCTGCCTTAGACATTTTTCCTCAATTATTTTTTTCTCTCCATTTTCTAAAGTGGTTGTCAGAGCAACAAAACTGCAAAAGCGTACTCGCCATAATAATTTGTGAATGAAAGCTCTCTTCATTACCGTCTGCTCTGTCTGGATTTTCTGCAACATAGACTAATTTGTTAACCCCTTTCTGGCCGTGGCTCACATTTATGGCTTAGCCCTGGGCTCCATGTATGTACGAACAAATGTGCGCAGTTTTGATCTGTGTCTCCTAAACTTCTTATTCTCCATCGTGCTGAATTTCCATCCCCTCTTCATACGTAGTTGTGTTTTCAGTTGAATTTTGGGTAAATTGTGAAGAGAAAAAGTGCCTTTAATAACTTATGGATAGAAGATCTGCATTAGTCCACTGGCTGTGTTATCAGCACTGGGTTCACGCAGTATAATACTTGAGCACCAAGTGTAGCAACTAGGAACTGTGAGAGTGTGGGGGGCACAAATAGTGGTGTACATATGCAGGGAAGCTGCCCACCTCGGCCGTCCTCACCAGGCCGAAGCCCCCTGCCCCATTTGCAGCCACCACCATGCTTATAGCTGCCCAGCTCTGAATCCTCGTTCTGCAAATGGCAGGGGGAGCAGCTGCAGCATCTCCTCTCCTACACAGCGCCACATACCTCTTACATCCAGTGATGTCTCCTCTGATGTAGACGTTCGCTTTCCTCATCTTCTCCATTCAGACCAGACCGCCACGATGATTTTTCAGCCGTCTCTCGTCTCTGCAGAGATTGACAAACAGACATTAGTTTCCCACTTTTCCATCATCTTCACATCTTCTGCCACTCCCAATACTGTGCTCCCCAATACTATACTGCTGAAACAGTTCCCCTGAAAATACTAGTACCAAACAGATGGTGCCCCCTTCAATAATTATTGGCACACAGTGCCCTAAGCAATAACCGTGCCCAGCTAATAGTATAAATATAATGTCCCCCAAAAATAATTGTGCCAAGCTGATACTGTGCCAGGGTTCCCACCACAGTAATAGTGCTCCCCCAAAACTCCACCAATAGAAATAATTCTCTGCCAGAGCACACTTAGTAGTAATAATGCCCCCATAGTGCCCATACTAGTAATTATGTTCCCCATAGCCCCCCAGTAGTAAAGCTGACCATAATGCCCCCTAGTAGTAATAATTCTCCTTATAATATGACAGTACAAGAAATACCCCCTCTTAGTGCCCGCATTTGAGCTAATGTCCCCATAATGTATGCCAGTATAAAATGCTTCATCTTAGTGCCCCTATAATGTGCCAGTATAAAATGCCCCATCTTGCTCCTCTCCCCCCTAATGTGGCAGTAAAAAATGCCCCTATTGTGCCACCAGATGTCTCCATAGTGCTCCTCTCCCCCATAGTGCCCCCCATAATGTGCCAGTAAAAAATGCCCCTTTAGTGCCACCAGATGCCCCCATAGTGCTCCTCTCCCCCATAATGTGCCGGTAGTTGGACATGCGCATTGCCACTCCATTCATTTCTATGGGACTGCCAGAGATAGCTGAGCACAGTGTTTGGTTACTTCTGGTGCCCCACAGAATTTAAGTGTAGCTGCAGTGCCCATGCTTGACCACCACTTTTTTCAAACGGGGGATACGGGTCCCCTGTTCTCATGATCATTGGGGCTCCCAGCAGTTGGACTCACACATATCTTACAGTTGTCTTACTTATCGCAACCAAAATACACCTTAAAATAAAAACATGTAAAATGTTATTTATTCATGAGTGTGCGCTTACAAGGGATTGTCCGACATGTCTATGTTGTCTGGTAGGGCACACGGATATCGTAGCGTAGGTTCCCCCTGCTTGATACCCCCTCTATGGGGTAGAATGGAGAGCAGCTCCCCTTCCATGTATTACAGATACTGCTATTCATCTGAATATCCGCCATGTCCTGCTATATTTCCCCTATAGCGGGCGGTTGTTCTCATATAGAATGCAGCTGGTGAAGCCAATGTGAACACGGGCATGCAGCATCAATAACAAACCTATTCCTCAGTTTTTCTGCAAAATTGGTTCAGTAAACTGAATGACGGAGCAAATGATGAGAGAACTGGCATTACCAGTAGATGGGTGACTATCGAATAAAAGCCCTTTAATGGTTTTCATATGAAATCTATAGTCTGCTGAATTCAAGACACCATTAGGGCACGATCCCATGAACGTGTGATGCCTGTTGCCATATTGCGGATTGCATTTGCGGATCTGCAATACACGGGCACCGTTCCGTGGCCATTCCGCATCACGGATGCGGACCCATATATTTTAATGGGTTCGCAAATAAGGAGATGCGGAACGGAACACTACGGAGTGCTTTCTGGGGTTCCGTTCCGTGCCTCTGCTCCGCAAAAAGATAGAACTTGCTCTTTCTTTTTGCGGAACGGAAGGATCGCGGACCCATTCAAGTGAATGCGTCTGCGATCCCCATGCGCCTGCCCCACGGACGGTGCCCTTGCATTGCGGACCTCAATTTGTGGTCCACAGCACGGGCTTCACACGTTCGTGTGAACGAGCCCTTATATTGAGAAAATGGCACGTTATCTGCCATCACAAGTGACTGACGTGGCAGAGATGCCTCCTGTGACGCCACACCTGCTCATCTTTCTCCATTCTGCTATAAGTAGGTGTTATTGCTGGAATCACTTCTTCATAACACAGAACCTGATGATTCCCCAGAGGTGAGTGGCGTTACACAGGCACCGCTTATCTCTTCCTGCATAAGAGGTCTTTAGTAGGAAGTCTCCTCGGCCAACCTTCACTGACACGTAGGATCCCCCTCTTTTTGAAAAGAGATTCTTCAGCAGCGGCTGTGTGTATGATACAGGGGTGTGCCCTGGCTGCTGCAGTGTGCTTCATTTTCCATGCAAAGTGTTAGTTCCAGCGCCCGGGGAGGGGATGCGGGGTGTCGTACTCTCAGCGATCGGATATTCAGGACCAATCCTGACTAGAGATGAGCGAATCGACTTCGGATGGTACATCTGAAGTTGATTCGCTAAAAACTTTGTTGTAATACTGTATTAGAATGTATTGTATCCGATGAGCCAAAGTTATTACTTCGCCAAGTCGCACAAGACTTTGTGTAGTAACTTCGGGAATTATTACTGTAAAAAACCTTGGCACTGAACTCTGGTTCGGTTCCAAGGTACCACTCGGAACCGCACCCGAGTTTGGTACCAAGGTTTTTCTACAGTAATAATTAATTGCCAAAGTTATTACACGAAGTCTCACCAGACTTCACGGTCTAATAACTTCGGCTCATCGGAGCCAATACATTCTAATACTGTACGGAGCGGGAACTCCATGCAGTATAACAACACAGTTTTTAGCGAATGGACTTTGGATGTACCATCCGAAGTCTATTCGCTCATCCCTAATCCTGGCGATAGGTTATCGATATCAGGAGCCTAGAAAACCCTGTTAAAATATATGCATGAGGCCTCCTTCACATACACAATTGTTAGCAGCAAAGTACCATGGCTAAGATTTTCTAAAGGGCCTGCGCCTAGAATTTGTCTAAAAAGTGATGCATTTTGGTGCAAATTGCCCTAAAATTGCTCTTAATTTTTTTTTCCTGCTCACTTGAAAAGGGAGCGTGGCCTGAAATGCAAGGTTTTGCACCAACATTGCGCCACAATCCTGTCAACCAATAGTTGGTACAGAGCTAGACAAAAGTGGTTTTAGCCTAAAGGGGTATTTTGGTTTCAGCAAATATTATTATAATATATTTTTAGATTATTTTTGTATAATGAAAAGTCTTCAATATCTCTGCTTGCTGTCATTTAATATGAGCCTTCATTGTTTACTTCCAGTGGATAAAAACCTGTCCTGGTCATGTGATGATCACACGAGGTGAACAGCTCGTTACAATACAGGTCTCAGAGCTGTGTCCTGTCATCTGCCAAGTACCTGTTTGGGCATCACATGACCAGGACGGATTTGTATCCACAGGCAGTTAACATTGAACGTTCATATTCAATGGCTGCAAGCAGAGATCTTGAAATCCATGAAGAATTGATGCTGAAATAAAACTGGAAAATTGTATTGTTATTACTCTATATTAAGTTAATTTATACAAAAAATTCTCCTTTAGGCTGAGTTCACACGGGCGAGTATTCCGCGCGGGTGCAATGCGGGAGGTGAACGCGTTGCACCCGCACTGAATCTGGACCCATTCATTTCTATGGGGCTGTGCACATGAGCTGTGATTTTCACGCATCACTTATGCGTTGCGTGAAAATCGCAGCATGCTCTATATTGTGCGTTTTCCACGCAACGCAGGCCCCATAGAAGTGAATGCAAGCAAGTGTGGATGCGGTGCGATTTTTCACGCACGGTTGCTAGGGGACGATCGGGATGGAGACCCGATCATTATTATTTTCTCTTATAACATGGTTATAAGGGGAAATAATAGCATTCTGAATACAGAATGCATAGTACAATAGCGCTGGAGGGGTTAAAAAAATAAAATAAAAAATTAAACTCGCCTTAATCTACTTGCTCGCGCAGCCCGGCATCTCTTCCGTCTTCATCTTAGCTGTGTGCAGGAAAAGGACCTGTGGTGACGTCACTCCGGTCATCACATGATCGATCACCATGGTAAAAGATCATGTGACGTACCATGTGATGACCGAAGTGACGTCATCAAAGGTCCTGTTCCTGTAATGAATGCTCACCACAGGTCCTATTCAACAAAGGAGACAGAAGGATATGTCGGGCTACACGATCAAGTGGACTAAGGTGAGTTAAATTATTTTTTATTTTATTTTTAACCCCTCCAGCGCTGTTTTACTATGCATTCTGTATTCAGAATGCTATTATTTTCCCTTTATAACCATGTTATAAGGGAAAATAATAATGATCGGGTCTCCATCCCGATTGTCTCCTAGCAACCGTGCGTGAAAATCGCACCGCATCCGCACTTGCTTGCGGATGCTTGCGATTTTCACGCAACCCCATTGACTTCTATGGGGCCTGCGTTGCGTGAAAAACACAGAATATAGAACATGCTGCGATTTTCACGCAACGCACAAGTGATGCGTGAAAATCACCGCTCCTGTGAACAGCCCCATAGAAATGAATGGGTCGGTATTCAGTGCGGGTGCAATGCGTTCACCTCACGCATCGCATCCGCGCGGAATACTCGCCCGTGTGAAAGGGGCCTTAGTGTTTTGCAGTCCACCGCGTGCATGCCGCATTACGGTGCAGACCCATTGACTTCAATAGGTGTGTGATCTGCATGTTGCAGCGAAGTATAAAACATATCTGTGCAGGAGCTCCGTAAAAGATAGGACATATCCTAAACTTTGCTGCAACATGCAGGCCACGGAACCATTGAAGTCAATGGTGCACGTTTACTATAATGACTGAGCATAAATGCTGTCTTATTTTTTATTTATTTTATATTGAAAATGTGCCTGTTTTGGAAGCATTTGTGCCTCGTTCGCCTATTTAGATTTTTGAGACTAAGGCTACATGCACACGCACGAACGTTGTTTGTTTCTGTGTCCGTTCCATATTTTAGTTTTTTTTGCGGATAGGTTGCGGATCCATTCATTTCAATGGGTCCTCAAAAAATGTCTGCATCGGTTTGGTAGCTCCGCCAAAAAAATAGAACATGTCCTATTCTTGTCCGTTTTAGGCATTGTTACAATGGATCCGCAAAAAAAGAAAAACGGATGGCATACGGATGTTATCCGTTTTCTTTTTTTTTTTGCAGAGCCACAATTTGCGGACCGCAAAACACATACAGTCGTGTGCATGTAGCCTAATTCAGAAGTTTTCTAACTTTTACGCCTTTTTAAATGGGTGCACCTGATTAAGTCGCAAAAACAGTCTAATTTCTACTCCATTCCAGGGCTGGCATACTTTTCTTCATCTGTTTTGAGTGGTGATTTGAGACGTGCACCTACTTTCTGATCACTTGTGCGACATTATCATGCCCGTACTAATTAGACCAGTCTTAGTGAATATGAACCTGTCGTACTATAAAACAACCACCAGAGGTCAGACTAACAGCAATGAGCCCAGTGTAATTCATGAAGTGCTGTGAAACTTTTAATAATTAGTAGGCAAAAGACCTTTCAAATTTTACGCCTAAAAACGAGGTGAGCTTGATAACTGTGCTCCAGTGGGGCCTCACTGTAATGTGACGAGCACACGGCCAGTATCCGTGTTTTACAGATCTGCAGTTTGCAAAACACTGTCGAGTGAATGCCCCCTAACCAAAAGCAGTGGGTAAGTGACGAAAGGCTGCAGAGGCCGTCGGGTTAATATATCATTTTAATCTTCCACCTTATTCAGTAGATCAGAGTCTGACATTATTAGCGGGGAGAGGAGCACAGAGGATTTTCAGCTTTACGCTGCTGAATATAATTTAATCATCTCACAGATGTCGGCAAATCTGGGGATTAATCTTGTCTGTAGATTAATTTACTTCTCCTATATCGTGTTATTTCTAGTGTGTCATGTACCTACAGATCTGTGGAAATACTACATGAATCCCCTTTGAGACGACCATCCAAAATTGCATTGCACAGTGGTCTTCTGGGGAGCAGGGTCTTCTCCAGGAAGATGTCCAGTGTGAATAATAATATGGAGGAACTGAAAACCCGTCACAGGAAATCTGGTCTGGATGGGGGGGTGGTCTTCCTAAAGAAGTGGTCCTTTGGGGAAAATGACTGATTCCAGAGTAGATTAGTTCATGTCTCGGAGGCAGCAGGAAATCTCTGCGAGGCTTAGATGTGTGACATCATTTATGATGTCCGGTAAGATGAATGCAGCAGTCGCTGGCTCTGAGGCAGTTATTGCTGTTTTTATGTCATTTTTCCTGTACATTTGTATTTCTACTGATGGATGAAAATAATCACAGAAGATTACTTTATTGGGACAAATCAGCTGCTTTGTAGATGAACTACATCGGAGAAGAACCATATGGACGACCCTGCTGTTCTTATTGTGCTGTTTTTACTGTGTAAATTAAGTTTAGTTTTGTTTTTGTTTTTTTTGTTTTTTTTCTTTCCTATCATGTTTAAAGGGGTTCTGCACTTTGTTTAAACTAATGATCTATCCTCTGGATAGATCATCAGCATCTGATCGGCGGGGGTCCGACACCCGGGACCCCCGTCGATCAGCTGTTTGAGAAGGCAGCGGCGCTCCAGCAGCGCCGCGGCCGTCTCACTGTTTACCGCTGGCCCAGTGACGTCACGACTAGTATCAACTGGCCTGGGCGGGGCTCCATTTAAGTGAACAGAGCTTAGCCCCACCCAGTTGATACTAGTCGTGACGTTACCGGGCCAGCGGTAAACAGTGAGAAGGCCGCGGCGCTGCTGGAGCGCCGCTGCCTTCTCAAACAGCTGATCGACGGGGGTCCCGGGCGTCGGACCCCCGCCGATCAGATGCTGATGAGCTATCCAGAGGATAGGTCATCAGTTTAAACAAAGTGCAGAACCCCTTTAAGCCAATGTCTGGTTTTTTGGTCCCTCAGTGAACTGCTGATTACAGATCAGTTGATCACTATGGGTAAAACCACTAGCCAAGTGCTCACAGCTATGTATTCCGACTCCACCATAAGGCGCCGTTCACACAACCGTATTTTTACTCCGCATCCGATCCGGATTTTCCGGATAGGATGTAGACACCTTCATCTCAATCGGTCCGCAAAAAAATGCGGACAGCACACCGTGTTCTGTCCGTGCCGTATCCCCACAAAAAGAGGACCTGTCCTTTTCTTGTCCTTTTTGCGGATGAGGATAGGCATTGTTACAATGGATCCGCAAAAAAAACCCGATGCAACGCAGACTCGTTTTGCAGACCACAAAATTCATACGGTCATGTGAATGCACCCTAAGGGTATATTCACACGTTGAAGAATTGCCTGCGATTATCCCAGTTACTTTAATGGCTTTTGCAGAAACCCATGTGCATGCTGCAGAACAACAAAAAACACATTGGGGATCATTTACAAAGGCGGCCTTTTTACGCGGGTCTTTGTTTCCCCTAGACATAAAATAGGCGCACCAACGGCAGTCTGTGCGCCTGGTGTAAAAACGACTTCAGCCCCTGACCGGAGTAGTTTTTCGCAAACATTTACACCTGTTCCCAGGTGTACTGTAAATGTTGGTAAATTTGCCGAGGCCGGTGTCCCAGCCCCCATCACTCCCTTGACCACAGTGCAGAAACGCCCATGCGACCAAATGCTGTTGCACAGACATTTTAAGAATGGCGCCAAAAACTGACATAGCACCACTTGTAAATGAACCCCATTCAGTTTTATAGAACTGATTCTCCACTGCAAAAACCTCTGCAACAAATCTGCTGCATGTGAATTGTCCATGCTTGTTAATGTAAATGGGGAGAGGGGGCAATAAGCTGCAGGTAGATGCTGACCCAGTGCTGCAGCCCCTTCCCGCCAGTCAGACCCCGACCAATCAGAAAGTGTTGGAATATCCTTGCAATAATCGTCTAAAATGATTGAGCAATGGTTGATCATGGAGAGAACTGTGACCCTATGTCCCTGGCTGGCAGTAATTAATATTAATTTTATAATAATACATTCCCCTGGTAATAAAAGGG
This sequence comes from Bufo bufo, assembly GCF_905171765.1. Lineage (NCBI taxonomy): Eukaryota > Metazoa > Chordata > Amphibia > Anura > Bufonidae > Bufo > Bufo bufo. Next base: position 72,720,150 of record NC_053393.1, read on the forward strand.
TTTTCCAAGATTTTGTAACTGATGACCTACCCTCTGGATAGGTCATCAGTATCTGATCGGTGCTAGTCCGACACCCGAGACCCCCTGCCGATCAGCAGTTTTGACAAGGCAGCGACGCTTGTGTGAGCATCGGCGCCTTTCCGCAGCTCGCCAAGCACAGCGCCGTACATTGTGTAGTGGCTGTGTTGGTATTGCGCTCAGCCCCATTCACTTGACACATGAACGTGTCATCACCACGCCTAGGAAAAGCAAAGAGAAAGCTGCGGAGCTCACGGGAGCGCAGATGCCTTTTCTAACAGCTGATCAGCGGTGGTCCCGGGGGTCAGACCCCCCCTCCCCCCCCCCCCCCCCCCCCCCCCACCTATCAGATACTGATGACCTATCCTGAGGATAGGTCATCAGTCAAATCTCGGAAAACCCCTTTTAACCTCTCTTCTACCCTAGACCACCAGAAAAACATACACGAACACCCTCCTAGCCTAGACCACCATAGTTCACCAGGTATTACACTCTCTCTTCCACCCTAGACAACAAAGCAAGGGACATTACTCTAAACTACTAATTAAAGAGGTTCTTCAGGGGAAAGAATTATCTTTTAAATGGCTCAGCATGGTGTAAGCAAATAAAAAAAGGGCATACCTCGCCAATCCTCTGCCACTGCCATTCCAAGGCTGCACCGTTCAATGCCGTCTTGACTCGTGTGACCTCTGCAGCCAGTACTTGACCATGAGAGGGATGCATCACGTTGTGGAGCCGGGTACAAGCATTTCCCATATTTTCTGTTTGCATCTTGGAGCACGAGATGTGTCCGGTATGCTGAATGGCTTGAGATTTATTTCATTTTATTTTCTCCTCAGCACGGAGCTTCACAAGAAGATTTCATCCGAGGCAGCCTGGAGAGAAATGTCAAAGATGTTATATTCGATATTGCTAGTCAGGCCCACGTGCACTTGGAACATGTGAGTTAATCCGCTTTTGTTTTCTTTAATTAAGACAGTTATGTCTCCAGTAAGTTCACATTTTTATTTTCACTCTTTTTAGTAGACCTTTCTGTATGATTTATATTAGAGATAAGCAAACCTTTACGGATTTGGTTCGTTTCAGGTTCGCCAAAACAAGAGAGAGAGAGTGTCTGGGGGGGGGGATACTCTTTCTCATTATGGAGATCGCCTAGTATGTGGAGTACTCATTGGTCTCCCTAATGATAAAGAGTACTCCACAAGGCCAGTCAACCAAGCAAGGAAAATGTCTCTTGTCCTTCAAGAAAGAGAACTAGCTTGCTTGTTTCATTGAGAGAAGTGTAAACTTGGTGGGATGCTCTAGTTCTCGTGTCTCACTTTCAGTTGGATATTACTTTGGGGTCTCTGTGGTTCATCTGAACTGAATCCCAAAATGGTAAAATGGAAATGCTCATTCTTAAATGGGTTGTCTGCTTTCAGTATACTGATGACCTATCCTCAGGTGAATAGGAAGGAGCAATCCCATTAAAGTGAATAGGGACAGCGGAGCTGTAATTACGCATGCTTGCTGCACGGCGAGGTAAATAGTGAGGAGAAAACGGCACTCGTACGAGCGCTGTTATATATATATATTTTTTTTATTTCTCTTTATTTTCATTTTGTTATCTTTACACAGCTGATTGGCAGGTGCCTTCCACCCTTTTAAACATGCTAATGTAGCAAAACTAAGCCAGTCTCACATCTGCAACTAGCTATTTCAGTACAACAGCCCTTTATCATAGCAAAGCAGATAGAAACAGCTTTTCTAGTTGCAAGGCCTTGGGGGACCTCTGGGTGGATACTATTTTATTATGGATATCCATTAATATATGTGATGACTATTATAGACTACACAACGCACCTCTTGATTTCTGGAAAAAATATATGCAAATTATCATGTCTAACATCTGCTTGCATCAGAAAGGCTTAGGCCTACAAGACTGTGCACACGTACTTCACATACTAGGCACTCTCCATAATGAGAGAGTACTCCCCTGACAACTCATATATTTCTATCGCTCTCTCTCTAATTCGCACAAAACGAATCACAAAAAATTTGGTTTCGTCACGTTAATACAAACTTTTTGAGAAATTCGGAACGAATCCCGAACTAGTAGGATCAATTTGCTCATTCTTAATATATATATATGTTATTATATTCACAAGCATTTTGCAGAAATGTGTGGTTTTCAGATGAATGCCGCTATAACTACCACACCTGGATCCATGTTTTTTTGTTCCCCTGAAATTATACCTCCACATAAGCATATTCTGATACATCCCATTGGCGCTTAGTGGTGTCTGATGAAATGAGAGAGCAAAGTGCCATGGATACAACAATGCCGTCCTTTATTAGCCAAATATTGCCCTCTTGCAGATTCCTTTACTAGGAGACCATATTGAAAGTTGGAGGTAGAACTGGAGGTACACTTGAATGATATGTCTGGCTGCAAGATGGTGCTTAGGACCTTATTGTATATAGCAGGCACTAATACTAATGTATATAGCAGGCACTAATTTGACGGTACCGCCATTCACCAGCCAAGACCGCTAAGGCCAGTGAACATGACATCATCAGTACAGACTTGGAGATGATTAGAGCAGGGGGCATCAGAGCTTGGGACCAGAGGGACATTTTAAAAGGGAGTATGTTGTTTTTTTTTTTTTTTTCGTTTTTAATTCTAGACTGCACTAAGCATAATTATAAAATCTCTCGGATAACCCTGTTAATGCTATATTTCTACCTGTTTTTTTATTTGTAACCTCAGCAACACGTTAGGCGATTAACTCATTGCCTCCCCTCTTCTGATCTTTTGTCCTTCAGGCTCGATCTTTTCAGAACAAAGTTCATAAAGCTGCTTTTCCTGCCTTCAACGTCACAGTAAGTGTTTGAATTACCATTTTCTTTCTTACCTGCAGAATAACAAATAGAGCGAGTTTCAGGGGTTACCCAATTCTAGAAAAGTTGGTCATTTGAAGGAGTTTTATGAGATTCTGATGACTTAAAGATCTTATAAATATAGCTTCTTTGTAATAAAAGAATAACAAGAAGTGACTTTGTGATCAAAATGTAGTCAATCAGCATTTTAATTCCGGTTGCCATCCAGGGTCATGTATGAAATACATTTTTTATTGCTCCAATGCATATGAAGCAACTTGGCAAACCTAAAACCCCCTACTGTTCTGTGTTTACAGCTCCTATGCAGACCTCCAGTATGGTCAGATTATGGTCAGTTCATCGTACTGTACGTCCATGCTCTCTGCCCCTTCTGTGGGTTAACAAAAAAGGGTCAGATAGTGACACATGGCTGATCGGATGAGATTGGGTTTGTTTGTATTATTTTTTTTTCACTCAAATAGTTTTTATTCATTTTTACCATTTATACATACCAGAAAGTACATGTAAAGAAAAACTACCCAACAAAGTATATACCTCCCCAACCCCTCCCCCTTGTTTTGTAGTCTTCAACCATGGAGATGCATAGACGAGCACAGGAGCTGTAGACACAAAATCAAGATTTGCAAATTTGTTAAATTTAATTTTTTTTTATTTTCGATGCAGTCAAACAATAAAATTATTGGTTATTCAGCATTTTCCTCTTTACAGAATGAATTCATGCTACATTCACACGACACACACTGTACAGTTTTCATGGCCATTTTTCAACCATTTATGCATCCATTTTCTGTCTGTCTGTCCATGTTTAACAGCCAATTTGCACTCTTTTTTTAAAGGCTGTTAAAAATAGATGATTTTCATTAGGTTTTTAAAGAGGACCTTTCATCGGTCCAAACATTGTGAACTAAGTATCATGACATATACAGCGGCGCCCAGGGATCTCACTGCACTTACTATTATCCCTGGGCGCCGCTCCGTTCTCCTGTTATGTCCTCCGGTATGTTCGGGGACTTGGTTATAGTAGGCGGAGTCTGCCCTTGTTCTGCTGGGCGTCTACTTCTCCTAGGCTGTAGCGCTGGCCAATCGCATCGCAGAGCTCACAGCCTGGGAGAAAAAAACTCCCAGGCTGTGAGCTCTGCGCTGCGATTGGCCAGTGCTACAGCCTAGGAGAAGGAGACGCCCAGCAGAACAAGGGCAGCCCCTCCTACTATAACCAAGTCCCCGAACATACCGGAGGACATAACAGGAGAACGGAGCGGCGCCCAGGGATAATAGTAAGTGCAGTGAGATCCCTGGGCGCCGCTGTATATGTCATGATAATTAGTTCACAATGTTTGGACCGATGAAAGGTCCTCTTTAAGTCAAAGGGCTTGTGCAGGCCATATACAGTATATTAGAGTGCTGCCTCCTCTTCAAACAGCTGTTTGGTAGGGGTGCCAGATGTCAGACCCCTGCTGATCAGATATTGATGACCTATATTCAGGATAGGTCATCATTATATATTGCACTGCACAACCCCAACCTCTGCAGTGCCCTCAGTATAAATTAATCAAATAGTAGACCAGTGTGGCACACTTGGTGATGAAGCATGGAGTCGGGATCCCACCCCGTGTAAATGATAAAATAAACTCCAGCGAGATAAGCTTGGTTGTTGTTGGTATTTTATTGTATTGCGGCAAATAAACACTTGGTGTGACGTTTCGGCACAAATGCCTTTTTCAAACTGTGTAAGTACAGAAAATTATAGATAATTATATTCAGTGATTAACAACAACATGGCAACAAAATAACATGATTATAGGAGTACATAGAAATATATATTTATGCATATAGATGAATGTACACGTGCTAAATATCAAAAAGAAGGAGAAAGTCTCGGGATCTTGTCAAGAGGTCCAGATGTGGGCTGAAGGATAACACCTTGAGGAGCATAGTTGAGGAAAACAGCATGTCATATACCGCAGATATACTGCTTTGGATCATATAATATAGACGGAATAAAAGACTGATACAGAGGTCCACAGATACATAGGGGATAAGAGCATTGATGTAAAATTCATAGGCAATATACATAGGAAAATGGGAAAAATAAATAAATAAATTCATAGGAATAGTTCATAGTTCCTATGAACTATTCCTATGAATTTGAAAATCATAAACACTCCTGCGCTCCCATACAAATAAAATCTACCAACCTATAGTTGAAGGTCCGCTGCACAGTGTATATAATGGGCTTTGCTGCTGACGCCCAGGGTACAAAATAGATAAAATGTTGATTTACCTTATGGTAAAAGCTTACACTGGCGCTGGTAGGTAGAAATGTGACACATAAAATACAGTGGCTGGATGAATATTCCGCTATAATAAAAGATGGATGTCAATTTACGATCCAATAAGTTAATCACCGCAATGATAATTACCTTTTCTCAGGATGTGGGCTAGAGGAATAGTCTCAGTTCTTTAAATATTTGCACGGTTCCCGTTCCTGTGTGTAGAGGGGTGTGAAGAGAGGCAAAACTTCACTGCTCACCTGCCAGCATTCACACTGCTCCGGCCGGTAGCTGCGTGGTGCGAGGAGCAGACTATGGGTTCGGCGTCCAGGATTTTCTGTGCGTGTGACGTCACCACGAAGTACTACTGGTGCTCCCAGAGATCAAAGTTCATCCGACGCGTTTCTGAGCCGTCGGGCTCCTTCATCAGGGATGGTCTGACCCCTCAAGTCTGGGAGTTATATAGGCGTCCTGGTTGCCAAGGCAACACACACTCTTATCACACACAGGGAGAGAGAAAAAAGGGAGAAGGAGAGGGGGGGGAGACAGCACGGAAAATAGTTCCACAGTGGCTACAATATGCAGATTATGCAAATTCACTGAGAAGCAAAACGTTCACTGAAAAGCAAAAAGTTCGATTTCATGATTGAGTCCATTTGGGGCTAAGCTATTTAATTTAAATATCAGGCTACTTTCCGCTCTGGACATTTTTTTTTTTGATGAAATTGCCGCCCCTTTTGTCTTCTATCACTTTTTCCAAGCCTCTAAAAATAGAGCCCCGAAATTTTGCCGCATGATGTTGTTGATAGTGTCTAGATAAGGGATGTCCGTCAAATTTTTTAAATATGTTTCTGACATGCTCACTTATCCTGGTTTTTAGTAAACGCTTTGTTCTGCCTATATACAATTTGTCGCAGGGACATTTAATAAAATAAATCACTCCTCTCGTATTGCAGGTAATGAAGTTTTTTATTTGAAATGTATTTAAGGCTTTTATGTTTTTTTTTTGTATGGTCTCTAGTGATTTTGCAATTTCGGCATGTTTTGCAGGGGAAGAAACCCATTCCATTCAGACTGGTCCTATTAATTAAACTGTTGGACTTGATGGATGGAGCAATAAGGGTATTTAAATTTGGGGCTTTTCTAAAAATAAATTTAGGTTTTGATGGAATTTTGTCACCCATTAGACTATCCTGTTTCAGGATATCCCAATAACGCCTAATGATTTTCTTAAAATTCCCTGCTGAACAGTAAATTTCAAGAAAAAGGCTACAAATTAACAGATTTACAACCTACAATAGACAAGGTAAAACAATTAAACCGTAATCTTCTACTAAAAGAGAACAAATACGGAACAGATTTGACAACAATAAATACAAATAAAGAGGATTTTAATATTCCTCTTATTACTAGATACAGTACAGGAGCAGGGAATTTTAAGAAAATCATTAGGCGTTATTGGGATATCCTGAAACAGGATAGTCTAATGGGTGACAAAATTCCATCAAAACCTAAATTTATTTTTAGAAAAGCCCCAAATTTAAATACCCTTATTGCTCCATCCATCAAGTCCAACAGTTTAATTAATAGGACCAGTCACAATGGAATGGGTTTCTTCCCCTGCAAAACATGCCGAAATTGCAAAATCACTAGAGACCATACAAAAAAAACCCATAAAAGCCTTAAATACATTTCAAATAAAAAACTTCATTACCTGCAATACGAGAGGAGTGATTTATTTTATTAAATGTCCCTGTGACAAATTGTATATAGGCAGAACAAAGCGCTTACTAAAAACCAGGATAAGTGAGCATGTCAGAAACATATTTCAAAAATTTGACGGACATCCCTTATCTAGACACTATCAACAACATCATGCGGCAAAATTTCGGGGCTCTATTTTTAGAGGCTTGGAAAAAGTGATAGAAGACAAAAGGGGCGGCAATTTCATCAAAAAAAAATGTCCAGAGCGGAAAGTAGCTGGATATTTAAATTAAATAGCTTAGCCCCAAATGGACTCAATCATGAAATCGAACTTTTTGCTTTTCAGTGAACGTTTTGCTTCTCAGTGAATTTGCATAATCTGCATATTGTAACCACTGTGGAACTATTTTCCGTGCTGTCTCCCCCCCCTCTCCTTCTCCCTTTTTTTTCTCTCCCTATGTGTGATAAGAGTGTGTGTTGCCTTGGCAACCAGGACGCCTATATAACTCCCAGACTTGAAGGGTCAGACCATCCCTGATGAAGGAGCCCGACGGCTCAGAAACGCGTCGGATGAACTTTGATCTCTGGGAGCACCAGTAGTACTTCGCGGTGACGTCACACGCACAGAAAATCCTGGACGCCGAACCCATAGTCTGCTCCCTCGCACCACGCAGCTACCGGCCGGAGCAGTGTGAATGCTAGCAGGTGAGCAGTGAAGTTTTGCCTCTCTTCACACCCCTCTACACACAGGAACGGGAACCGTGCAAATATTTAAAGAACTGAGACTATTCCTCTAGCCCACATCCTGAGAAAAGGTAATTATCATTGCGGTGATTAACTTATTGGATCGTAAATTGACATCCATCTTTTATTATAGCGGAATATTCATCCAGCCACTGTATTTTATGTGTCACATTTCTACCTACCAGCGCCAGTGTAAGCTTTTACCGTAAGGTAAATCAACATTTTATCTATTTTGTACCCTGGGCGTCAGCAGCAAAGCCCATTATATACACTGTGCAGCGGACCTCTAACTGTAGGTTGGTAGATTTTATTTGTATGGGAGCGCAGGAGTGTTTATGATTTTCAAATTCATAGGAATAGTTCATAGGAACTATGAACTATTCCTATGAATTTATTTATTTATTTTTCCCATTTTCCTATGTATATTGCCTATGAATTTTACATCAATGCTCTTATCCCCTATGTATCTGTGGACCTCTGTATCGGTCTTTTATTCCGTCTATATTATATGATCCAAAGCAGTATATCTGCGGTATATGACATGCTGTTTTCCTCAACTATGCTCCTCAAGGTGTTATCCTTCAGCCCACATCTGGACCTCTTGACAAGATCCCGAGACTTTCTCCTTCTTTTTGATATTTAGCACGTGTACATTCATCTATATGCATAAATATATATTTCTATGTACTCCTATAATCATGTTATTTTGTTGCCATGTTGTTGTTAATCACTGATTATAATTATCTATAATTTTCTGTACTTACACAGTTTGAAAAAGGCATTTGTGCCGAAACGTCACACCAAGTGTTTATTTGCCGCAATACAATAAAATACCAACAACAACCAAGCTTATCTCGCTGGAGTTTATTTTATCACGTGCCCTCAGTATAGATATTATGCTCCCATAGTGCCCCCAGTATAAATAATGCACACTTTTGTACCCCCTGTAGTTGTAATGGCCTCCAGTATACACAATGGCCCCCTTAGTGCCTCCCAGTAGTCATAATAGCCACCCATATATAATACCCTCGCCTTCCCCATATGCCCGCTAGTGCCGACATTAAAAAATAATAATAATAAAATACTCACTTCTTCCACTTGAACGCATGGAGACACTCGCTATTCACTGGATGCAGCAGTTCCTGAGCGCAGGTTTCAAGGAATGAGTGTCCCCGCATTAATCGCTGCTAGACGGGTGCACTCCTGTCTATACGGCAGTTAAAAGCGGACCCATTGATTTCACAAATCCTATTTTTTTACAGCGTTATTCACCAACCTTAGAAAATGGCCACGTGAATTGTACGTATGAGCGCTGCCTTCTCTTCATTGTTTACCGACTCACCGTCGCCACTGCAGAGGCCAGCAGTGTAATTACAACTATGTACTCCCATCTGTTCAAGTTAGGCCTCTTGCACAGGACCGTATGGCTTTTTCAGTATTTTGCTGTCCCCCAAAAATACGGATGACGTCCGTGTGCATTCAGTTTTTTTGCGGAACGGAACAGCTTGCCCCTGATAGAACAGTACTACCCTTGTCTGTTATGCGGACAATAATAGGACATGTTTTATCTTTGAACGGAAATACGGAAACGGAAGGCATACGGAGTACCATCCCCTTTTTTTTTTTTTTTTGCGGATCCATTGAAATGAATGGTTTGGTAAACGGAACGCAAAAAACCTTTGTGTGCAAGAGGCCTTAATAGGAAGGAGCTGTCCCATAGAGGTGAATGGGGGACGCCATAGTTGTAATTTCACTGCTCGCCGCTGCAGTTGCAACAGCGAACAGGTAAGGCTGAGTTCACACTTCAGTTATTTTGATCAGTTATTGTGAGCCAAAATCAGGTGCGGGTCAAAAACCCAGAATAGGTGCATATATTTACATTACACCTGATTTCTCTGTAGCTTCACTACTAGTTTTGGCTCACAATAACTGATGGAAATAACTGAAGCATGGACTTGGCCTAAACAGAAGAGAAGGCAGCGCTCCTACGAATGCTACCTTTTCTTCAAACAGCTGTTCGACGACCCCGACCGGTCATCTATAGAAAAAAGCGGACAACCCCTTTTAACGTGTCATTTTTAGTGCACAGTGTGCGACATAAAAACAAAACCCAAAAACCTGTGGCAGAATTGCATTTCTTTTTAAACTTGATCCCAGAAAGAAATAATTTTTCTTCCCGTTTCCTACTAAATGAGATGGTAAATTAAATGGTGACAACTGCTTCTGAAAAAAGTAAGCGCTCATACGGTTGTTTGAATGGAAAAAGAAAGGAAAATGCTTGTGGTGTAAATGGTCTCCTCGTTTGAGGCAGGAGGACATTTCAGGCCCCTCGAGCTCTAGAGCCTCTGCACCCCCTATAGTTACACCAGTGACTTGGTGCCTTGTAATATTCTTATAATTTACAGTGGGGGTACATACTGTAATCTCATATCTCCCGTCCATCCAGTACATGAGATGTACTTCAATACTAATGCACGCCACTTGTTTAATTTTTCAGGTTCCTTTGGATGGTTATTTAAAAAGACTCCGGAAGTCGGATTTCAATATTTTCCATCCAAGCTTACAAAGACGCGATCCCTGGCTGCCGTTGTCTTTATATATTCAGTCCTGGAGGAAAATCTATTAAAATATATATTTTTCTAATAAAATGTCTTTTCTGTGTATTGTAACATCTCATTCTCCAGTCACGGTTATCAGAACACGGAGATTTTCTCCTCTGCTTTAGGGCTCATGCACACGAACGTGCGGTCTGGGCCTGTATTGCCTGCACTAGGGAGCAGTTCCGTGGGATTTCACTCCGTGCTTCCGCACCTCAAAGAAATAGAACATGATCTAATTTTGTGCGGTGCGGACTGAATCTTGCGGATCACAGGCCCATTCAGGTGAATGGGTCCACATCCGTACACAGCCAGTGTTCGTGGAAAATTGAAAATATCAAAAATTCTTCACAAGTATGTTTAACACACAGGCTTGATTTAAACGATAAGACAATTTCAGGATTCCTTTTAAAGATCAGCAAGGTCATTGTGTGCATAAACCCTTAAAGGGAATGTGTCGACTATATTTTTTCTGCTGTGATTTCACCTATTGTAAATGGTGGATCTTCTGTTATCTATATATAGTGATGCCCTGAAAATATATAGGCTTAGGGAAGTCCAAGAGAGGTGGTATATTAGTGTTAGGTACCCATCTGCGAAAGCCACCTTGACGCCTGGTAGATGGGCCCGACACACGTTTGATCAAAAATGTGCACAAAGAGCTTCTATTTTTCCATTTCTAGTAGGCATAATACCACTTTAATTTAGAATGATCCCAATTTCTCAGCTCTATTGTTTGTATGTGAATTGTTGTGCAGCCATTTTTTTTATCAACCATGTTTGCTTGATGGATATGCACCCGTGACTATGAATATGAAGGTGCTAGTCTAAATCTTCTTGTAGTATATATATATATATATATATATATATATATATATGTATATGTATATATGTATATGTATATATATATATATATATATATATATATATATATATATATATATATATATAGGCGTTATCTGTCATTGTATTTTTGCCTGTGGTGCTTATTATGAAAAGTGATCTGTACAGACCAAGAAGTGGTGCCCATTATTAGGTTTAGTGGCCAGTGTGACAACTGCAGGATGTTAGGATTTTTTTTTAAATATGGTGACATGGAAAATTGAAAATATCAAAAATGTTTTACAAATATGTTTAACATAACGATAGGACAATTTCTGAGGACACATTCCCTTTAAGGACCACATTGCCCTATATTAGGTGCAGCTGGATGCATTTGGAAAGTCTTCAGACCCTTTTACTTCTCTCACATTTTGTTAAAATGCAGCCTCGTGCTAAAATAAAACAAAAAATCAAGTTTTTCCCCCATCATGAGAAAGTTATAAGAGAATGTTTGAAATCGTTGCAAATTTATTGAAAAGGAAAATCTAAGGCTGCGTTCACACGGGCGAGATTTCCGCGCGGGTGCAATGCGGTAGGTGAATGTATTGCACCCGCACTGAATCCCGACCCATTCATTTCAATGGGGCTGTTCAGATGAGCGGTGATTTTCACGCATCACTTGTGCGTTGCGTGAAAATCGCAGCATGCTCTATATTCTTTTCACGCAACGCAGGCCCCATAGAAGTAAATGGGGTTGCGTGAAAATCGCAAGCAAGTGCGGATGCGGTGCGATTTTCACGCATGGTTGCTAGGAGACGATCTGGATTATTATTTTCCCTTATAACATGGTTATAAGGGAAAATAATAGCATTCTGAATACAGAATGCATAGTAAACTAGCGTTGGAGGGGTTAAAAATAATAATAATTTAACTCACCTTAGTCCACTTGATCGCGGCCCGGCATCTCCTTCTGTCTCCTTTGCTGAACAGGACCTGTGGTGAGCATTAATTACAGGTAAAGGACCTGTGGTGACGTCACTCCGGTCATCAGATGATCCATCACATGATCTTTTACCATGGTGATGGATCATGTGATGACCGGAGTGACGTCACCAAAGTGTAATTACAGTAATTACCTGTAATTAATGCTCAGCACAGGAGACAGAAGGAGATGCCGGACTACGCGATCAAGTGGACTAAGGTGAGTTCAATTATTTTTAATTTTTTTTAACCCCTCCAGCGCTAGTTTACTATGCAGTCTGTATTCAGAATGCTATTATTTTCCCTTATAACCATGTTATAAGGGGAAATAATACAATCTACAGAACACCGATCCCAAGCCTGAACTTCTGTGAAGAGGTTTGGGTACCAAACATGCGTGATTTTTCTCACGCGAGTGCAAAACGCATTACAATGTTTTGCACTCGCGCGGAAAAATCGCGGGTGTTCCCGCAACGCCCGTGTGAACCCAGCCTAAAACCTTGCATTGACATACAGTGGGGGAAATAATTATTTGACCCCTCACTGATTTTGTAAGTTTGTCCAATGACAAAGAAATGAAAAGTCTCAGAACAGTATCATTTCAATGGTAGGTTTATTGTAACAGTGGCAGATAGCACATCAAAAGGAAAATCGAAAAAAAAAACTTTAAATAAAAGATAGCAACTGATTTGCATTTCATTGAGTGAAATAAGTATTTGAACCCCTACCAACCATTAAGAGTTCTGGCTCCCACAGAGTGGTTAGACACTTCTACTCAATTAGTCACCCTCATTAAGGACACCTGTCTTAACTAGTCACCTGTATAAAAGACACCTGTCCACAGAATCAATCAATCAAGCAGACTCCAAACTCTCCAACATGGGAAAGACCAAAGAGCTGTCCAAGGATGTCAGAGACAAAATTGTAGACCTGCACAAGGCTGGAATGGGCTACAAAACCATTAGCAAGAAGCTGGGAGAGAAGGTGACAACTGTTGGTGCGATTGTTCGAAAATGGAAGGAGCACAAAATGACCATCAATCGACCTCGCTCTGGGGCTCCACGCAAGATCTCACCTCGTGGGGTGTCAATGGTTCTGAGAAAGGTGAAAAAGCATCCTAGAACTACACGGGAGGAGTTAGTTAATGACCTCAAATTAGCAGGGACCACAGTCACCAAGAAAACCATTGGAAACACATTACACCGCAATGGATTAAAATCCTGCAGGGCTCGCAAGGTCCCCCTGCTCAGGAAGGCACATGTGCAGGCCCGTCTGAAGTTTGCCAATGAACACCTGAATGATTCAGAGAGTGACTGGGAGAAGGTGCTGTGGTCTGATGAGACCAAAATAGAGCTCTTTGGCATTAACTCAACTCGCTGTGTTTGGAGGAAGAAAAATGCTGCCTATGACCCCCAAAACACCGTCCCCACCGTCAAGCATGGGGGTGGAAACATTTTGCTTTGGGGGTGTTTTTCTGCTAAGGGCACAGGACAACTTATTCGCATAAACGGGAAAATGGACGGAGCCATGTATCGTGAAATCCTGAGCGACAACCTCCTTCCCTCTGCCAGGAAACTGAAAATGGGTCGTGGATGGGTGTTCCAGCACGACAATGACCCAAAACATACAGCAAAGGCAACAAAGGAGTGGCTCAAGAAGAAGCACATTAAGGTCATGGAGTGGCCTAGTCAGTCTCCGGACCTTAATCCAATCGAAAACCTATGGAGTTAGCTCAAGCTCAGAGTTGCACAGAGACAGCCTCGAAACCTTAGGGATTTAGAGATGATCTGCAAAGAGGAGTGGACCAACATTCCTCCTAAAATGTGCGCAAACTTGGTCATCAATTACAAGAAACGTTTGACCTCTGTGCTTGCAAACAAGGGTTTTTCCACCAAGTATTAAGTCTTTTTTTGTTAGAGGGTTCAAATACTTATTTCACTCAATGAAATGCAAATCAGTTGCTATCTTTTATTTAAAGTTATTTTTTCGATTTTCCTTTTGATGTGCTATCTGCCACTGTTACAATAAACCTACCATTGAAATGATACTGTTCTGAGACTTTTCATTTCTTTGTCATTGGACAAACTTACAAAATCAGTGAGGGGTCAAATAATTATTTCCCCCACTGTAAGTATTCAGACCCTTTACTCAGGACTTAGTTCAAGCACCTTTGGCAGCGATTTTGGGCTCCAGTCTTCTTAGGTCTTCTGCTGTTCTTCTTTGCAGATTCTCTCAAGAGCTGTCGGGTTGGATGAGGGCCGTCGGTGGACAGCCATATTTAGATCTCTCCAGAGATGTTTGATTGGGTTCAAGTCATGGCTCTGGCTGGGCCACTCAAGGACATTCACGGAGTTGTTTCTAAGCCACTCCTGGGTTGTCTTGATGTCTAGAGCAGGTTTTCATTAAGAATATCTCTGTATTTTGCTCTATTCAGCTTATTGTCAACAGCGACCTGTCCCACCTGCTGAAAAGCACCCCCACAGCATGATTCTGCCACCATGCTTCACTATAGGGATGGTATTGGGCAGGTGATGAGCAGTGCCTGGTCTCCTCCAAACATGACGCTTAGAATTGTGACCAAAAAGTTCAATCCTGGCTTGAACAGACCACAGAATCTCTTGTTTCTCACCAATAAATGAACGCTTCGTTAGACCCCTTCAATCACAAAATGACAGCATATATTGATGTAAATGCTCATTTAACCTGACTATAAGTACTAAAAGTATACAAGGTCCATACAGCATATGGAGACAGCCTGACTGAGTGCCGCTGGACAGGATGGATTTTGGGCTCGGGCTACACAACGACATGTGTCGCGCGACAATTTTTAGAATGATAGTCTATGGTGTCGCACTGTGACATGCTGCGATGCGACCGTCGCAGAAAAATCCATCTTGGATGGATTTTTTGCTACTGTCATGTTGCAGTGCGACACCATAGACTATCATTGTAAAAATTGTCGCGCGACATTGGTGCGACAAAATGTCACATGAGAAATGTCATGTAGCCCTAGCCTTCAAGTGCTCATTCCTTTACTTCCCATGAACTGATTGGTGCTAGATGTGTCTGGCTGCTGCTTATCTCCCCACTAATGGAATAATAACTGGCCGAGCCAGGCGGTCATCCTCATGAGGTTAAGGGCTCATGCACACGACCATATGTATTTTGCGGTCTGCAAAAACGGATCTGCAAAAAAATACAGATGACGTCCGTGTGCATTGGAATGGCACAGCTGGCCCTAATAAAACAGTACTATCCTTGTCCATAATGCGGACAATAATAGGACATGTTCTATTGTTTTGCAGAACGGAAACGGAATGCACATGGAGTAACTGCTGTTTTTTTGTTTGTGGACCCATTGAAATGAATGGTTCCGCATACGGTCCACAAAAAAACCCCAGAACGGATACAGAAATAAAATGCGTTCATATGCATGAGCCCTAAGACCTAGTTCACATGTCAGTGTTTTCCATCAGTGATTGTGGGCCAAAACCAGAAGTGGAGGCTACACAGAGATAACGTATAAGGGCTCATGGTCGCAAACAAATTTTTTTTACGTGTCTCTGCCGTTTTGTTTTTTTGGCCCTTATGTGGAACCATTCACTTAAATGGGGCTTAAAAAACGGAAACAACTCCGTGTGTATTCTGCGTCTGTATGTCCACATGACTGTTCCGCAAAAAAATATAGAGCCTGTCCTATTATTGTCTGTATTACGGACCAGGATACGACTGGTCTATAGAGGGCAGGACATTCCATTCCGTGGCATGCACACGGCCAGTATCCTTGTGTTACAGATCTGCAATTTGCGGACCACAAAAAACAGCAACGGTCATGTGCATGAGGCTTAAGGGAAAGATCTGCACTTCTGTGTTTCGGACCCGCACCTGGTTTTGGCTCACAGTC
This sequence comes from Bufo bufo, assembly GCF_905171765.1. Lineage (NCBI taxonomy): Eukaryota > Metazoa > Chordata > Amphibia > Anura > Bufonidae > Bufo > Bufo bufo. The sequence goes on from NC_053393.1 coordinate 72,736,070, forward strand.
ACTGATCAAATCACCCAAGTGTGAACCAGGCCTAAAAGAAGACAATCGCTGAAGGACAGAAGAAATGGCCTTGCTGACCATAGCAACCAATCAGAGCTCCGTTTCCATTTCTTAGATTGCTCTGAAAAATAGATTTTGCACTGTGGTAAGTTGTACATATTGCAGATGTAAGGCCTCAGTCACATATCCGTGATGACATCAGTGACAAGGTGGTCAGTGTTTCAGCCGTAAAGATGGCCATGAGGGATCTGTGTTTTGTCCGAGTGCCTATTTTTTTGTCACTCATATTCCACAGACGCTGCTAGGCTGACCATTAATTTCAACAGCATCCCATAGCAAAAATCTGTGAAACCCTTTGTTGCGTCCATTTTTTTTATTTTTTATTTTTTCCACAGATCTATGGACTATGATGGGTGCCATGGATCCGTAAACACGGACAAAAATAGGGCATGCTTCTATGGTGTAACCCCGGACTGTGATAAATCACAGATATGTGAATATACACATTAAAATCAAAGGGGGGGGGGGGGGGTTATCAAACTGGTGTAAAGTACAGTAGAACTGGCTTAGTTGCCCACAGCAACCAATCGGATTCCTCCTTTCATTTGCCAAAGGAGCTGTGAAAAATGAAAGGTGGAATCTTATTGGTTGCTATGGGCAACTAAGACAGTTCTACTTTACACCAGTTTGATAAATCTTCCCCATTGGGTAGATGTGCTGTATGTGGAGAACACAGACATCTGAATATGGCATAGTTGCCAATTGTCCAGAATTTGCAGGGACTGTCCTTGGTTTTCAGATCCTGTCCTGGCAAATTCAGGTAGTCGGGGGCCAAAAATAGGCAGGGATAATGAAAACCCCACCCATAAACGGGTCCATTCACACGTCGGCAAAACACAGACCCCGGCCCTGTGCGTTCTGCATTTTGCGGACCGCACATGGCCAGCACTATAATAGAAATGCCTTTTCTTGTCCATGGCTTGTCGATCATCGTCATTACACACATCTCTTGGCCAGAGATCATGGGTGCACCACCAATAAGGCCAGGTGAGGCGATCGCCTCAGGCAGCACCAGTTAAGGGCAGCCGAAGGGTCATGGGCTGAAGGGAAGGGGTTAGGTTAAGAAACTGGCATTGGGGAGGGAGGGGTGCCATTTTAGTTTTCAGTGTAGCATCACTAATTAAAGTGAGTGGGGTTGTGTAGCCCCAGCCTTAGGCCTCATGCACACGACCGTTGTGTGCATCCGCGTCCGTGGTTCCGTTTTCTGTTTTTTTTTCGCTGACCCATTGACTTTCAATGGGTCCGTGGAAAAATCGGAAAATGCACCGTTTGGCAGCCGCATACGTGATCCGTGTTTCCTGGCCGTAAAAAAAATATGACCTGTTCTATTTTATTCACGGTCAACGGTTTGCGGACCTATTCAAGTCAATGGGTCCGTGAAAAATCACTGATGCACACAAGATTGTCATCCGCGTCCGTGATCCGTGTCCGTTTTTTCCTATCATTTCAATGGCAAACTTGACTTAGATTTTTTTTTCATTTTTCATGTCCGTGGATCCTCCAAAAATTACGGAAGACCCACGGAAGAAAAAACGGACACGGATCATGGAACAACGGAAACCGTTTTTGCGGACCGCAAAAAAAAAACGTCCGTGTGCATGAGGCCATAGTCCTTGACTGATCTGGCACAAATGGGGCTGTCAGCTGGACCATAAACCGCTCCATGCAATGGTTATTGTCTGGCTGAAGGTCGGCATTTAGGCCGGGAAGCTGCTGTTTCACCGCCGGACCTCATTATAGTCGATGGGGATCCGGCCATGCTGATCCAGTGAACATCGGCACGCTGTTCTCTGCCAAAACAGCATGCCAGAAACGTGCACCAGAAATATGAGCATAGCCTTAGTGTTACTTAAGCTGCGTTCACATCCGTTTAACGTATGCAAAAAAAGTATATGTTAAACGGATGCCTCAGACTGTCCGTTCACCATAAAGATCTATTGTTAAAAAAATAACATAAAAAAAAAGTCTGTTTTTTTTTTTTTACCGGACTGTGCAGGATACAAGAACGTGGTGCGCTGCATTTTTTATTCTTGTTTTTTTCTAACGTTTACGTCAAACGGAGTCATAAAACGTAATGTGAAGCCTCCTTTAGTCTTGTAACAAGATAATACAGCCCTGTTCTCACAAGATCTGGCCAGTGTCGCTGTATCTAAATTCTTATTACCACTTATCACACTGAAGTGCAGAATGTATAATTAAACATCAAAAACTGCAGGAGAAAATGCTTGTAGGGTGGCAGTCACACCCTGCACTGTGGCACCATTATGCAGAAGCGGTGTGTGCTGCCATCTGCTGGTGGAATACAAAATTACAACCATTTAGAATCTTCAATTTCTTTTCATTTGCTGCCTTGAAAGGAGGTATATACCGCCGAAACATCACACTTTATTTGATGGATGTACCTGTTTGAATAAAACAACTTGGAGTTTTTCTACTAAGGCCCCATTCACACAACCATATTTTTGGTCTGCATTTTTTGTGGATTTGATGCAGACTCATTCATTTCAATGAAGTCACAAAAAATCCGGACACTACACCGCGTGCTGTCAGCATCCGTATGTCCGTTTCGCAGTCCCGCCAAAAAGATAGAACAGGATTTTAAAAAATAAAATGGCTGTACACCATTATACATACAAACAATAGAGCTAAGAAATGGGGGTCATTCTAAATTAAAGTGGTATTATACCTACTCTAAATGAGTCAATGGAAGCTCTTAGCGCACATATTTGATCAAATGTGTGTCGGGCCCATCTACCAGGCGTCAAGGTGGCTTCCGCAGATGGGTCCCTAACACTAAATATACTGCCTCTCTTTGGACTTACCTAGGCCTACAATATTCAGGGCAGTGTAGGAACCAGCTACAAACGTACTATGCTCAGAAGTCCCAGGTAGATGGGCGTGTTCAGTCTAAAAGAGGCGCTAACCTCAATGTATACTACAAGAGAATTTAGACTAGAACCTAGAAAAAGATAGAACATGTCCTATACTGTCTGTTTTGCGGATGAGAATAGGTATTGTTGCAATGGGTCCGTAACATGGACGTCACAGGGACGTCATCTGTATTGTGGACCGCAAACCACATACGTGTAAATGCACCCTAACCCCTGCGATGCTGTGGTCTGTCTGTATGGAATTTCCAGATTGGCACAGTGGGCGAAGGTTCTTCTGCTGATCCTTATGTTATGGACTACTGAAACAGTATGGATACTTGCTTGTTTTATACACTTGCGTCACACTGCTCAGACACAGTTTAGTAGAAAAATCCTGCTTCCTGGATGTACCAGGTGCACACAGCTTTCCCACTATCTTAAAGATGGGAGGGGAGAAGGAGAGCATTCCAAAGCCCTAGGTACATGTCAGTGAGAGGGGGCTGCGGAGCTGCGCTACTAGCTGATTTCTTAAGTCAGCCTGATGGAAAGGAAGTGTAAGATTAACCCATTGAATGCTTGCTATTGTTTCTCAGTAACCAATAAAAATGCACCACATTTAGTCACCGGTGTTCTGTGTGAACACTTACAATAAACTAGATATTTTTACTTTGACACCAATAGGTGTGTCAGAGTTTGATTTCTCTGTGCACGTTAAGACAATTTTCTACTAATTTGGAGCAGTACATCCAGTGGCGTGCCTAGGGTGTTTGGCACCCGGGGTGGGTCCTTTCTCTTGCAACCCCCAATACTTGACCACGTACCTCTTACATCCAGGGACATCTCCTGTCATGTAGATCTTCTCTTCCCTCTTCTCCTCCGTTAGACCGCCATGACAAATTCTTTCAGCCGCATCTCGTCTCTGCAGAGTTTGTAATACAGACTCGTTAGATTTCTAAATTTTTCCATCAACCTCCCCATCCTGGTGTCCCCACAGTGTCATCCTGCTGCCACCCCCAATACTGTGCCAATTGTGCCACCCAATGCCCCAGGTACTATACTACTGAAAAAATAGTGACCCCAGTAGACATAATTGGGGTCATTTATCAAACTGGTGTAAAGTAAAACTGGATTTCCAAAAGAGCTGTCAAAAATAAATGGTGGAATCTGGCTGCTATGGGCAACTAAGCCAGTTCTACTTTACACCAGTTTGATAAATTACCCCAAATGTCCCTATAGTGTCCACAGCAGCTATAATGTCCTCTAGAGTGCCCCCAGTAATAATAATAACACCCTATATTGTGCTCCAGGTAATAATCCCTGTATAGTGTCCCCAGAAATATCAGAATTGCCCCTAAAGTGCCTCCCCAATAGCAACACCCCCCACGCTGCCCCCATATAGTAATTTCACCCCACACTGCCCCCACACAGTAATTTCCCCCACACTGCCCCTACACAGTAATTTTCCCCACACTGCCCCCATATAGTAATTTCCCCCACACTGCCCCCATATAGTAATTTCCCGACACACTGCCCCCATATAGTAATTTCCCCCCACACTGCCCCCATATAGTAATTTCCCCCCACACTGCCCCCATACAGTAATTTCCCCCCACACTGCCCTCCCACAGTAATTTCCCCCACACAGTAATTTCCCCCACACTGCCCCCATACAGTAATTTGCCCCACACTGCCCCCACATAGTAATTTCCCCCACACTGCTCCCACACAGTAATTTCCCCCACACTGCCCCCACACAGTAATTTCCCCCACACTGCCCCCACACAGTAATTTCCCCCACACTGCCCCCACACAGTAATTTCCCCCACACTGCCCCCACACAGTAATTTCCCCCACACTGCCCCATATAGTAATTTCCCCCACACTGCCCCACAGCAGCTATAATGTCCTCTAGAGTGCCCCCAGTAATAATAACACCCTATATTGTGCTCCAGGTAATAATCCCTGTATAGTGTCCCCAGAAATAATAGAATTGCCCCTAAAGTGCCTCCCCAATAGCAACACCCCCCACACTGCCCCCACAAAGTAATTTCCCCCACACTGCCCCCACACAGTAATTTCCCCTACACTGCCCCATATAGTAATTTTCCCCACACTGCCCCATATAGTAATTTCCCCCCACACTGCCCCCATATAGTAATTTCCCCCCACAGTGCCCCCATATAGTAATTCCCCCCACACTGCCCCCATACAGTAATTTCCCCCACACTGACCTCCCACAGTAATTTTCCCCACACTGCCCCCACACAGTAATTTCCCCCACACTACCCCCACACAGTAATTTTCCCCACACTGCCCCCACACAGTAATTTCCCCCACACTACCCCCACACAGTAATTTCCCCCACACTGCCCCCACACAGTAATTTCCCCCACACTGCCCCCACGCAGTAATTTTCCCCACACTGCCCTCACGCAGTAATTTCCCCCACACTGCCCCATATAGTAATTTTCCCCACACTGACCCCCCCACAGTAACTTTCCCCACACTGCATCATACAGTAATTTGCCCCACACTGCCCCCACATAGTAATTTCCCCCACACTGCCCCCACATAGTAATTTCCCCCACACTGCCCCCACACAGTAATTTCCCCCACACTGCCCCATACAGTAATTTCCCCCACACTGCCCCATATAGTAATTTCCCCCCACACTGCCCCATACAGTAATTTCCCCCCACACTGCCCCTGGCCCACACAGTAATTTCCCCCACACTGCCCCATATAGTAACTTCCCCCACACTTCCCCCACACAGTAATTTCCCCCACACTGCCCCCGGACTTACACAGTAATTGCCCCCACACAGTAGTTTCCCATACACTGCCCCCACACAGTAATTTCCCCCACACAGTGATTTCCCCCACACTGCCCCCATACAGTAGTGTCCACCACACTGCCCCCATGCAGTAGTGTCCCCCACACAGTAATTTCCCCCACACTGCCCCCATACAGTAGTGTCCCCCACACTGCCCCCGCCCCACACAGTAATTTCCCCCACACTGCCCCCATACAGTAGTGTCCCCCACACAGTAATTTCCCCCACACTGCCCCCCACATATTAATTTGCCCCACACAGTAGTTTCCCCCACATTGCCCCATATAGTAATTTGCCCCCCACATAGTAATCCCTCCCATAATAATTTGCTCCCACACAGTATCCCACCATATTATTTTTCCCCCACATGTCCTTCTGTGTCCCCCAAAGTTGGCACATAAAAAAACAAAACAAAAAACTAAAAACTAAAATCTAAATACTCATTACTCACCTATGTCCAGCCGACGCTTACTCTCAGAGGAAGGCGTGCACACTTTACTGTGCTGCTGCATCCTGGCACAGGCGCGTGCGACGATGTCATCGCGCACGACTGCATCAGGATTTCACTACCGCATAGGCCGCAGGCGGTGAAGCCTATGGCGGTGATTGGCGGCGGGGCAAGCAGTATGTGGGTGTCAGCGCTCCAGCAATGAGCGCTTCCATCTGTATTAATGGAAGCGCTCATTGATTCTGGGCCTGGCACCCACGTGAGAGTCGGCACCCGGGGCGGACCGACCCCCCTCCCCGGAAACGCCACTAAGTACATTAACCTACCTGGTACTTTGATCAGATCCAAAACACTTACACAGTCAGCTTTAGGCTAGGGCTGCACGACACATAGGACACAACTACACTGCTACATGCATCCCTCTTGGATGGATTTTTTTGCGACACCATAGCCTATCATTATAAAAATTGTTGAGACAAAATGTCCTGCAACACATGTCGTCCTGTAGCCCTAGCCTTAAAGGGGCAGGGCCCTGTGGAGGTCACTGTTAAAGGGGCGAGCACTGTGTAGGTCACTTGTCACGACGGACGTGCACAAAGACTAAACGTTAAACCACCAACCAGGCTCTAGGTGAGAGGCAGGGGAAGGGCCACCTCCTAACTCATCCCTGACCTCTCTCCCTGCACTGCTCAGCCCACATGCATACCTTTGTGGTAGGTATGAAGTGTCCCCGTGCCTGGACTGAAACACCCTAAATTCCCTGAGATGGTGAAGAGGGGAAATAGGAGCAGCCTGCTCGCACAGAACCTGGATGGAGAAGATGACACCAAACAATCAAACAAGAAACCACACTTATCTCTCTGCGCTGGAACAGACAACCTTCCTCTCCAGCTTCCAAGAACTAAGTGAATAATATAATCCGCTCATAGCACTGGGGTGGAGTTCTCTTTAAACTCATAACCCCACCCAGTGCACCTGATGGGAGGCGGATCCAGCACGGCTCCAAAACAAACACTAAACTCGTGCTGCTATCCTGGCCGACCTCCGCACACCGTCAGGACGAGGCATGACATCACTGTTGAAGGGGCGCGCACTGTGGAGGTCACTGTTAAAGGGGTGGGCACTGTGGAGGTCACATAAAGGGGCGGGCACTGTGGAGGTCACTGGTAAAGGGGCGGACATTGTGGAGGTCACTGGTAAAGGGGCAGGCACTGTGGAGGTCACTGTTAAAGGGATGGGCACTGTGAAGGTCACTGTTAAGGGGGCGGGTACTGTGGAGGTCAGTGTTAAAGGGGCGGGCACTGTGGAAGTCACTGTAAAAGGGGCGGGCACTGTGGAGGTCACTGTTAAAGGGGCGGGCACTGTGGAGGTCACTGTTAAAGGGACGGGCACTGTGGAGGTCACATAAAGGGGCGGGCACTGTGGAGGTCACTGTTAAAGGGGCGGGCATTGTGGAGGTCACTGGTAAAGGGGCGGGCATTGTGGAGGTCACTGGTAAAGGGACAGGCACTGTGGAGGTCACTGTTAAAGGGATGGGCACTGTGAAGGTCACTGTTAAGGGGGCGGGTACTGTGGAGGTCACTATTAAAGGGCCGAGCACTGTGGAGGTCACTTAAAGGGGCAGGCACTGTGGAGGTCACTGTTAAAGGGATGGACACTGTAGAGGTCACTGTTAAAGGGACGGGCACTGGGGAGGTCACTGTTAAAGGGGCAGGCACTATGGAAGTCACTGTTAAAGGGGCGGGCACTGTGGAGGTCACTGATAAAGGGGCGGGCACTGTGGAGGTCACTGTTAAAGGGGTGGGCACTGTGGAGGTAACATAAAGGGGCAGGCACTGTAGGTCACTGTTAAAGGGATGGACACTGTAGAGGTCACTGTTAAAGGGACGGGCACTGGGGAGGTCACTGTTAAAGGGGCAGGCACTGTGGATGCCACTGTTAAAGGGGCGGGCATTGTGGAGGTCACTGGTGCAGGGGTCGGCACTGTGGAGGTCACTGTTTAAGGGATGGGCACTGTGAAGGTCACTGTTAAGTGGGCGGGTACTGTGGAGGTCACTGTTAAAGGGGCGGGCACTGTGGAGGTCACTTAAAGGGGCGGGCACTGTGGAGGTCACTGTTAAAGGGACGGACACTGTGGAGGTCACTGTTAAAGGGATGGACACTGTAGAGATCACTGTTGAAGGGACGGGCACTGGGGAGGTAACTGTTAATGGGGCGGGGTGCTGTATAGGTCACTGTTAAGGGGGTGTGCCCCTGAGAAGGTCAATATCAAGGGAGTGAGGTGCTGTGAAGCTCAAAGTTAAGGGGACGGGCTTCTGTAGACGTCCCATTGTAAGGAGACTTACTGTGGGGGGGTCAGTGTTAAGGAGTGAGGGGCAGTGGAGTACACTGTTAAGGGGACGGAGTACTGTAGAGGTCACAGTTATGGGGGATACTGTGGATATTTTTTAACGACACACAAAAACATTAAATGAAATAGATGAAATATACCCGTGCAAAGCCGGGTATTTCTGCTAGTTAACCTATAAACAAACATTTGCAGCTCTTGTTTACTGGGATCTGTGCTGCTCAGGGTGTTAGGGGAATATTTCCTGGTACATAAAATCTTTGTAGAAGAATTTTGGCGTGAAATTCTAATAACAAGAAAAAACACAGACTGATTTCCATGGACAGACGTGCAGTACGCTCTGTGCGGTTCGCTCCCAGTTGCTCTAATTGGTTTTGAGGCTAATTATCCTGGTTAGTTGTCCTTAGAAGATCCACATTAAATCCCTTCATCCTACTGCTCTAATGGCCATTGTGTTCTGTCTAATCTTTCTGGTTAGAGATAGTTTTTTCTCTTCAGATTTAGGATTATAATAATTGTCCTATTATTTCTAGTGTGGTAGAAATGAAGTAACTGTTTTCTGATATTCAGATATAGCAGGTGGGGGTTTTGTATTTAACTTTTTGGCACCCTGATGATTTTAATTAAAGAAAATGAATAGGATTACCTAAAGTTCTGTGATAAAACACTGATAAAGCTCGGATCACACCTTCATATTATAAAAGTACAATTTTGTGTAGTTTATTTATATTGCATAATGTAGTCAACTAAAAATAATGGTTTTCGAATGCATTTTAACTAGACATACAGTCAGGTCCATAAATATTGGGACATCAACACAATTCTAACATTTTTGGCTCTATACACCACCACAATGGATTTGAAATGAAATGAACAAGATGTGCTTTAACTGCAGACTGCCAGCTTTAATTTGAGGGTATTTACATCCAAATCAGGTGAACGGTGTAGGAATTACAACAGTTTGCATATGTGCCTCCCACTTGTTAAAGGACCAAAAGTAATAGGAAATCATAATAATCATAAATCAAACTTTCACTTTTTAATACTTGGTTGCAATTCCTTTGCAGTCAATTACAGCCTGAAGTCTGGAACGTATAGACATACCCAGACGCTGGGTTTCATCTCTGGTGATGCTCTGGCAGGCCTCTACTGCAACTGTCTTCAGTTCCTAATTGTTCTTGGGGCATTTTCCCTTCAGTTTTGTCTTCAGCAAGTGAAATGCATGCTCAATCGGATTCAGGTCAGGTGATTGACTTGGCCATTGCATAACATTGCACTTCTTTTCCTTAGAAAACGCTTTGGTTGCTTTTGCAGTTTGCTTTGGGTCATTGTCCATCTGCACTGTGAAGCGCCGTCCAATGAGTTCTGAAGCATTTGGCTGAATATGAGCAGATAATATTGCCCAAAACCCTTCAAAATTCATCCTGCTGCTTTTGTCAGCAGTCACATCAACAATAAATACAAGAGAACCAGTTCCATTGGCAGCCATACATGCCCACGCCATGACAATACCACCACTATGCTTCACTGATGAGGTGGTATGCTTAGGAATCATGAGCAGTTCCTTTCCTTCTCCATTCTCTTCTCTTCCCATCACTCTGGTACAAGTTGACCTTGGTCTCATCTGTCCATAGGATGTTGTTCCAGAACTGTGAAGGCTTTTTAAAATGTCGTTTGGCAAACTCTAATCTGGCCTTCCTGTTTTTGAGGCTCACCAATGGTTTACATCTTGTGGTGAACCCTCTGTATTCACTCTGGTGAAGTCTTCTCTTGATTGTTGACTTTGACACACATACACCTACCTCCTGGAGAGTGTTCTTGATCTGGCCAACTGTTGTGAAGGATGTTTTCTTCACCAGGGAAAGAATTCTTTGGTCATCCACCACAGTTGTTTTCCGTGGTCTTCCGGGTCTTTTGGTGTTGCTGAGCTCACCGGTGCGTTCCTTCTTTTTAAGAATGTTCCAAACAGTTGTTTTGGCCACGCCTAATGTTTTTGCTATCTCTCTGATGGGTTTGTTTTGTTTTTTTCAGCCTAATGATGGCTTGCTTCACTGATAGTGACAGCTCTTTGGATCTCATCTTGAGAGTTGACAGCAACAGATTCCAAATGCAAATAGCACACTTGAAATGAACTCTGGACCTTTTATCTGCTCATTGTAATTGGGATAATGAGGGAATAACACACACCTGGCCATGGAACAACTGAGAAGCCAATTGTCTCCACTCCTGCTTTTGGCTACCAAATAATAAGCCAATTCTGATGCAAAATAGGGACCATGTCATGCAGGCCTTACAGCTGTTACATAAACAGGATCCGTTGTGCATCTCATTTTTCCTTCCTTCTGATAGATCAGAAGAAGAGCCAAATAAATGATGATGTCAGCCAGGCAGAAAGGCAAAATAGTGGCCCAGTCATGAAATGGGGAAGGTGGGAACAGCATGAGAAGTCCACAAAGTGGCCCTATCACATAGTGGTGAGGTGGAAGCAGCATGAGGAGACCATAGAGTGGCCCAATGTCAGTGTGAAGGTGGCAGCAGTAGCATCAGGAGGCCACAGAGTGGCACAATCAGGGCGGTCTTTAACGCGGGGCAAAAAGGGCAGCTGACCCGGGCCCAGTTGCTCCTGGGGGGCCTAAAGCAGCTGCCTCTTAAGCCCCGCTGGCCAGTGGTGTAGCGTGGGGTGGGGCGTTGCCCCGGGCGCAAAATTCCAGGGGTGCTAGCAGGGCCTCACCGCCAATTAGGCAAAGTGAGACGATGGCCCTAGGAGGCATGGCCCTGGTGACAAGTGGGGGGCGGCCGCAGGGCACAGGGAAATGAGCGCTTCTATTGTGGAAGCGCTCATCTCCATAGTCATCTGTATCACCGTCCTCAGGACAACTATACAGATAGATGTGCTGCGGCGGGGCAGGGGAGGGAGAGGCGTCTCCCTTCCCCGTTCCTCTGATAGGCTGCAGGCCTAGTGCCTGCAGCCTATCAGAGGCTGGTGCAGGCGGCGTGATGACGTCATCGCGCCGCCTGAGCCGTACAGCACGGGACACAGGCCGGAAGAGTCCTGCATCGCATCGCTGCCAGCCTGATGGAGGTAAGTATAAGTGCTTATTTTTTTTATATGGTACTACTTACTGGCACATGATTGGGGGGCATCTATGGGGGCACTTGTTACTGCCACATGATTGGGGGGCATCTATAGGGGCACCTGTTACTGGCACATAATTGGGGGGCATCTATGGGGGCACTTGTTACTGGCACAAGATTGGGGGGCATCTATGGGGGCACCTGTTACTGGCACATGATTGGGGGCACTTGTTACTGGCACATTATTGGGGACATCTATGGGGGCACTTGTTACTGGCACATGATTGGGGGGCATCTATGGGGGCACTTGTTACTGCCACATTATTGGGGGGCATCTATGGGGGCACATCTTACTGGTACATTATTGGAGGGCACTGTGGGGGCATCTATGGGGCACTTCTTGCTGGCACATTATTGGTGGCACTTTTTAATGGCACATTATTGGGTGGCCCTATGGGGGCATCTATGGGGCACTTCTTACTAGCACATTATTGGGGGCACTATGGGGGCATCTACTGAGGCCACAAAGAAGGGGTATTTTATATGGGGGAAGGCGGGAGAGGAACACTATGGGGGCTTCTACTGAGGCCACAAAGAAGGTGTATTTTATATGGGGGGCTCTGTATAGGGGCATTTTATTCTGGGGCAAATTATGGTGGGTACTATGGGGAAGGGGAGAAAGGAGTACTATGGGCTCATCTATGGGGGGCACTAAGAAGGGGTATTTTTTACTTGCAAATTATGGGGGACACTGAGGGCATCTACTGGGGCACTATATATGGGGAATTTTATACTGGCACATTATGGGGGGCACTAGGAAGAAGGGGGGAGAGGATCACTATGGGGGCATTTACTAGGGGCACTATATAGAGGTATTTTATACTGACACATTATGGGGGCACTATGGGGACATTAGCTCAATGGGGCATTAAAAGGGGGTATTTTTTGCACTAGCACATTATAAGGAGAATTATTACTAACGAGGGCATTATGATGGGCTTTATTACTATTGGGGGACATGATTACTAGTATGGGCCCTATGGGAGCATTATTACTTCTGGGGCACAGTGGGGACATATTGGGGCACTGTAGGAGCACTATTACTACCATGTGTGCTCTAGCAGAGAATTATTCCTATTGGTGGGACTTTTGGAAGCACTATTACTTTGGGGGCACCTTTGCACAGTATCAGCTTACCACAATTATTTTTGGGGGATGTTATGTTTACACTATTAGTATCAGGGGCACTATTTGCTGGGCGCAATTATTTTAGGGCATTGTGTGCCAATAATTATTGAAGGGCACTATCTGCATGGTACTACTATTATCAGGGGGTTGCTCGGTTTATGCAGTATAGTATTGGGGAGCACAGCGGCACAGTATTGGGGGTGGTAGGATGATTTGTCCAGAAGATGGGAGGATGATGGAAAAGTAGTAAACAACTAAGATTTTGTTTGTCATACTGCAGAGATGAGAAATGGCTGAAAAATGGTGTTCTGGTCTGAAGGTCTGAAAGGAGAAGATGAGGAAAGAGAACATTTACACCAAAGAGACGTCACTGGATGTAAGAGGTATGTGGTGCTGTTTTACCATGTATGTAGGGGTGGATGGAGGGGTTAGTAGTACAGTACTATCTGCACACACAAAGTTATCTGCAAAATACTATATATTTGTGTCAGAAGTTGTGCTTTTTTAATTTTTTGAATAATGATACAGCCATTTTATTTGATACTTTTGTGCTGATTCTCTCTTTTTTTCTCTATATTAAGGGACACTATAATCACCAGAACCACAACAGCTAAACGTAGTAGTTCTGGTGTCTATAGCATGTCTCTGCAAGCTTTTTTAAAGGGATTCTGTCACCTCTTTTTACCCTATAGAGATGCGGACATGCAGGGCTAGATCGCCGCTAGCATGTCCGCAATATACCTGTCCCATATCTCTGAGTGGACTATTCTAAAAAACTAATATATAGCCACTAAACTCTATAGTGCTATATATTATTTTTTGACCCACGCCTGTATTAATCGCGTAATATTCGCATATTACATGATCATTACCTTGCTGATTTTTCGAGCAAAAAAAAAGTAGAATATAACGAATATTCGAATTCGCGAATATTCTACGAATATTCTATGAAATATTCGCGAAATATCGCAAATTCAAATATGACCCCTGCCGCTCATCACTAGGAGGCCACAGAGTGGCACAATGACAGTGTGGAGGAGGCAGCAGCATCAGAAAGAGGCTACAGGGTGGCACAATGACAGAGTGTGGAGGTGGCAGCATCATCATCACAAGGCCACAGATTGGTACAATGACAGTGTGGAGGTGGCAGCAGCATCAGGAGGCCACAGAGTGGAGGTGGCAGCAGCAGCAGCATGAGGAGACCACAGAGTGGCACAATGACAGAGTGTGGAGGTGGCAGCAGCATCATCAGGAGGCCACAGAGTGGTAAAATGACAGAGTGTGGAGGTGGCAGCAGCAGCATCAGGAGCAGGGCCGGTGCAAGGATTTTTGCCGCCCTAGGCAAGATAAAAATTGCCGCCCCCCCTTATCAGATGATCTGCCCATATCATGTTCCACCCCTTTCTCAGCTTTTAAATTAAAAGAACTGCTATGTTTCCCTTAGGGTTAATCAAGCTTCTTGTAGCTGTCTCTTTTTGCGGAACGGAATTGCGGACCCATACATTTCTATGGGGCCGCACGACGTGCGGCCCCGATCCGGAATTGCGGACCCGGATCTGCAATTCCGATCCTGAAAAAAATAGAACATGTCCTATTCTTGTCCGCAATAGCGGACAAGAATAGGCATATTCTCTTAGTGCCGGCAATGTGCGGTCCGCAAAATGCGGAACGCACATTGCCGCTGTCCGTGTTTTGTGGATCCGCAAAACACACACGGATGTGTGAATGGATGTGAGGTAAATTAGTTTCCAATGTAGTATTAATAACTAAACAATTAAATAATATACATATTGCATTGTCTACTTACCACCAGGACAATAAGATGATCTGGTCTCTGGCTGCAGTCTGGCTCTTGGTCTGGCTCTGGGGACTCCCTTGTCACTCTCTTCTCCCCCCTTCCTCCCTTGTCACTCTCTTCTCCCCCCCTCCCTCCCTCCCTTGTCACTCTCTCCCCCCCCTCCCTCCCTTGTCACTCTCTTCCCCCCCTCCCTCCCTTGTCACTCTCTTCCCCCCTCCCTCCCTTGTCACTCTCTCCCCCCCCTCCCTTGTCACTCTCTCCCCCCCCTCCCTTGTCACTCTCTCCCCCCCTCCCTCCCTCCCTTGTCACTCTCTTCCCCCCTCCCTCCCTCCCTTGTCACTCTCTCCCCCCTCCCTTGTCACTCTCTCCCCCCTCTCTCCCTCCCTTGTCACTCTCTCCCCCCTCCCTTGTCACTCTCTTCCCCCCCTCCCTCCCTTGTCAATCTCTCCCCCCTCCCTTGTCACTCTCTCCCCCCCCCTCCCTCCCTTGTCACTCTCTCCCCCCTCCCTTGTCACTCTCTCCCCCCCCTCCCTTGTCACTCTCTCCCCCCCTTGTCACTCTCTTCCCCCCCTCCTTTGTCACTCTCTTCCCCCCCTCCCTCCCTTGTCACTCTCTTCCCCCCTCCCTCCCTTGTCACTCTCCCCCCCCCTCCCTTGTCACTCTCTCCCCCCCCTCCCTTGTCACTCTCTCCCCCCCTCCCTCCCTCCCTCCCTTGTCACTCTCTTCCCCCCTCCCTCCCTCCCTTGTCACTCTCTCCCCCCTCCCTTGTCACTCTCTCCCCCCTCTCTCCCTCCCTTGTCACTCTCTCCCCCCTCCCTTGTCACTCTCTTCCCCCCCTCCCTCCCTTGTCACTCTCTCCCCCCTCCCTTGTCACTCTCCCCCCCCCCTTGTCACTCTCTCCCCCCCTTGTCACTCTCTTCCCCCCCTCCTTTGTCACTCTCTTCCCCCCCTCCCTTGTCACTCTCTTCCCCCCTCCCTTGTCACTCTCATTCCCCCCTCCCTTGTCACTCTCATTCCCCCCCTCCCTTGTCACTCTCATTCCCCCCCTCCCTTGTCACTCTCATTCCCCCCCCCTTGTCACTCTCATTCCCCCCCTCCCTTGTCACTCTCATTTCCTTCCCCCCCTTGTCAGTCTCATTTACTCCCCCCCACGTCTAGTGTAGCGTGGCCGAGCTCTGTTCGGTCCGCGGTACAGGAGCTTTTGTTTCAGTACCCGGCCAGACTGACAGGAAGTGCACACTAAGTGAGCACTTCCTGTCAGTCGGCCGGGTACAGGAAACAAAAGCTCCTGTACCGCGGACCAAACAGAGCTCGGCCACGCTACATTAACAACAGCACAGAGCAGACACAGAGACAGCAGGCGCAGGCAGGCTGCGCAGCACTGAGCCGGCGGCCAGAGATTCTTTAGAGCGGCAAGCACTCAGCCTCAGCCGCTCAGGCGGCACAGCATGAGGGGCGCCGCCAGTCGGCCACCCGATCTTATATAACCAAAATGTATTTTTTTTAACCGCAACGGGCGCCCCCTGCTAAACTAAAGATCGCCTTACTGGTGGCGCCGGCCCTGATCAAGAGGAGGCCACAGGGTGGCACAATGACAGTGTGAAGGTGACAGTAGCAGGAGGCCACAGAGTGGCAAGGTGACATAGTGTGGAGGTGGCAGCAGCATCAGAAGTCCGCAGAATGGCAAGGTGACATAGTGTGGAGGTGGCAGCAGCATCAGGAGACTATAGAGTATCAAGGTGACATAGTGTGGTGGTGGCAGCAGCATCAGGAGACCACAGAGTTACCTGGTGACAGAGTGGGGAGGTGGGTGGCAATACCAGTACCAGCTGAAGATTGTTGGTGAAAGAAGGAGCACTTGGCATCAGATGTGTGGCATCAGGAGGGTGGCAGCATCAGAATAGTAGCTGAGGCAGGTAGCCAGAAGAAACCGGTCTCTTTTGTCAAAGTGTTGGTGTGGCACCATAGATGATCTAGTCTGATGCATCAGGCATTGGTGGGGTAAATCCTGGCTGATCCATGCCTGATTCATCCTGACAAAGGTTTGTCTCTCCACATTTTGGGTGGACATGCGAGTTCTTCTTGGGGTAACTATGGCCCCCGCCGCACTAAACACCCGCTTTGATGCCACACTACTGTCCGGGCAGGACAGCTTTTCCAGGGCAAACTCTGCCAGTTGCGGCCACAAATCCAGTTTGGCTGCCCAGTAGTCCAGCGGATCTTCAACGTGGGGTGGCAAGGTGCGGTCTAAGTTTGCCACCACCTGCTGGTTCAGGTCCTGCTCCAGGTCTAGTTGCTGCTGCTGCTGGTGAGTAGGTTCTTCACTAGTTGGGTAAAGAAAGCTGCTCATCAGCAACTCTAGATTCAAGTTGCTTCTGATGGAGCTGGAACTGCTCCTACCCCCCACCCTGCCACAACACCCATGGCAGAGGAACGTGAGCGCAGAGGGCCCCCCGGTCAGACCTGTGAGAGGATAGATGATGGCGCAGATAGGCAGCGGCCAACTGACTACATAGGATGTCTCTATAGTAGTTCAGTTTGTCCTCCCTCTCAGCGGGTGTAAAAAAGGCCCCCATTATAGACCGGTAGCGAGGGTCCAACAAGGTGGAGAGCCAGAAGTCATCCCTCTGCCAAATTCTGACGCAAGCGAAAATGCATCGGCCCATTTGTGCAAGTGACTCGCAGGGACTCCCTGCCTCCATCTACACTGCATACTGCCACAGTGTGTCTGGGTCCTTTGCCTGATCGCCCTGTACCTCCTCTGGCTGCTCCTGGTCGTCCTCTCCTGTCACCTGTGTAGAAAAACCACCCATTTCGCTACACATTGCTTGTGTACCAATGTCCTACTCCTCCAGTTCAGCCTCCATAGGGCTCATATGGCTGTGACATCTAGGCGCCACGTCTCCATTCCCCTGACCAGCCAGATTTACCAGCATCTGTTCCAGGACATGAAGCAGTGGAATGACGTTGGTTATCCTGTAGTCCTGGCGACTGACAAATACCCTGACCTCCTCAAAGGGCCTGAGCAAATGGCAGGTGTTACGCATGAGAGTACTCCTGTCCGCTTGGATCATCAAGAAATTGTTTATGGCCTTTTTCTGTTCGTAAAGTCGGTCCAACATATGGAGGGTGGAATTCCAACGGGTGAAAACGTTGCATATCAGCCTATGTTGGGGGATGCCATTCTGCCGCTGCAGCTCAAGGAGGGTGTGCTTTTCGGTGTACGAGTGGCTGAAGTGCATGCAAGGTTTCCTGGCCATTTAGGATGTCTTGCAGATGGGTGGAAGACTTCAGGAACCGCTTGACAACCAGATTTGAAACATGTGCCATGCAGGGTGCATGGCTCAGCCCTCCTTAATGCAGTGCCGACACCATGTTCTTCCCGTTGTCGGTCACCATGGTTCCAATTTTTAGTTTTTGCGGAGAAAGTCAGGATTCGATTTCTTGATGAAGGACACGGAGCAGTTCCTCCCTTGTGTGACTCCGTTCGCCCAGGCAAACGAGGTACAGAACAGCGTGACACTGCTGTGCCCTGCACATGTGGTATGCTGGAGGGGCACTGTGAATTGTCCCTGCAGTGGTGGTTGAGGACATGGAGGAGGATGAGGAGGCAGAGGCGGACATTGTTGCAGATGATGAGAAGGACAGACAGCTCCCTTCGGCTGAGGTGGTGGAGCCTTGACTGACTGAAATCGGGTGCGTGCCACTGGGTGAGGCATCGGTTGCTGCGGCAGGCTGGCCCACCACATCGGAGCCACAGTTCTCCAAGGCCACTTTATGGTGACGCTGCATATGTTGACGCAGGACCGTGGTCACTCTTCACCTTCTGCCTACAGATTCTACAAATGGCCATGTTCACTTCCTCCAGCGGCCTAACAAAAAACTGCCACACCGCCGAGTAGGTGATTTTACCCCGAACACTCCACACTGACTGACTGCTACCGCCACTGCTTTCGTGAACCCCTGCAGCACTACTTTCCAGGCAGGTAGGCTCCTGCAAAGCGGGTGGTCTACCCCGGGCATGTTTGGGTCCCGACCTCCCACTGCTGCCACCCTGCTGACTCTCTGCTACGCTAGCGACTTGCTGGCTCTTCCGCTGGCTCACAGGCAAGCTGCTACCCTCTTCTCCCGATGTTGATAAAGCCCCTAATTCACCCGGCTCCCAAGTGCGATCAGCTACATCATCATAAGATAAGATGCCTTTATTGTCACTGTACAATACAATGTAATACAATGTACAATACAATGAAATGTTGTTTGGAGCAATCCTAGATGCCATGGACAGAGGAACAAGAACTGACATTTAAACTAAAGCATTACACTAGAAAAAAACAAAACATTGCACTAGAAAGCATTACTATTCACAGTTCACAGCATATACACATACCTAAAGAATTATTAGGAACACCATACTAATACGGTGTTGGACCCCCTTTTGCCTTCAGAACTGCCTTAATTCTACGTGGCATTGATTCAACAAGGTGCTGATAGCATTCTTTAGAAATGTTGGCCCATATTGATAGGATAGGATCTTGCAGTTGATGGAGATTTGAGGGATGCACATCCAGGGCACGAAGCTCCCGTTCCACCACATCCCAAAGATGCTCTATTGGGTTGAGATCTGGTGACTGTGGGGGCCATTTTAGTACAGTGAACTCATTGTCATGTTCAAGAAACCAATTTGAAATGATTCGAGCTTTGTGACATGGTGCATTATCCTGCTGGAAGTAGCCATCAGAGGATGGATACATGTTCTCATTCTGTTTACGCCAAATTCGGACTCTACCATTTGAATGTCTCAACAGAAATCGAGACTCATCAGACCAGGCAACATTTTTCCAGTCTTCAACAGTCCAATTTTGGTGAGCTCATGCAAATTGTAGCCTCTTTTTCCTATTTGTAGTGGAGATGAGTGGTACCCGGTGGGGTCTTCTGCTGTTGTAGCCCATCCGCCTCAAGGTTGTGCGTGTTGTGGCTTCACAAATGCTTTGCTGCATACCTCGGTTGTAACGAGTGGTTATTTCAGTCAACGTTGCTCTTCTATCAGCTTGAATCAGTCGGCCCATTCTCCTCTGACCTCTAGCATCCACAAGGCATTTTTGCCCTCAGGACTGCCGCATACTGGATGTTTTTCCCTTTTCACACCATTCTTTGTAAACCCTAGAAATGTTTGTGCGTGAAAATCCCAGTAACTGAGCAGATTGGGAAATACTCAGACCGGCCCGTCTGGCACCAACAACCATGCCACGCTCAAAATTGCTTAAATCACCTTTCTTTCCCATTCTGACATTCAGTTTGGAGTTCAGGAGATTGTCTTGACCAGGACCACACCCCTAAATGCATTGAAGCAACTGCCATGTGATTGGTTGACTAGATAAATGCATTAATGAGAAATAGAACAGGTGTTCTTAATAATTCTTTAGGTGAGTGTATATAGCAAGAGCAAAGTAGGAAGTGCTTATAAGTATATATACACACTGATTCAGACACCACAGCAGACAAGAGATCATCATGGGTTCATGAATGCAGCAGCCACTTTCAGTCTGTGGTAGTTTCTATCCTAGGAAGGGGCAATAATCTCCGAGCATTTAGGAGACTGATTGTTTTCAGTCTCCTAAATCATCATTGAGTACTGTCTGCACGTCACTGATGTCCTCCTCAACAGTCTCTGGGTCAGGAGCCTGACCGATTGCAACACCAGCTCCCACGCCACTCTCCTCATCACTACTTGCCCGCCTACCGGAGGACGCGGCGGATGTTTCCTCCACATCTTGGCTGGCCAGTAGCTGCTGACTGTCCTCTAGTAGCTCATCCTCGCTGTATAGTGGAGCTGAGCCCACAGCATATAATACTTGTCTGGCTGAGGGAACAGAAAAGGACAGAGGCAGGTTAAGGACAGGTGAGAGCACAGGGACTGCTCCCAGGCCATGCCAACTAAGGGTTGTGTCTGACGAACCAACCGACTCTTGGCTGGCGGTGTCTGATGTCACTTGGGACGAAGTGGATGACTGAGTCAACCATTCAAGAACCGCTGGGTTGCTGGTCAAGACACGACCCCTAGATGACACCGGGAGCTCAGGTCTCTCTCTGCGACTCCTGCTGCCACACTCTGCTGCGACCTCTGCCTGCATCAGAAATATATTTTTTTTGCCACTAATACACGCCAAAAAGGGCTGTAATTTTCTCACTTTACCACACAACGGCAAATACTTTTTTTGTGTGCCACTAATACACACCAAAAAGGGCTTTAGAACATATAACTGCACAGCTGAATGGCAAATAATATATTTTTTGCCACTAATACATGCCAAAAAGGACTGTAATTTTCTCACTTCACCACACAACGGCTAATAAGTAGGGTTGAGCGAACCTGAACTGTAAAGTTCGGGTTTGTAACGAACTTTAGGATTTTTGGACCCCGGACCCGAACCCAAACATTTCAGTAAAAGTTTGGGTTCGGTGTTTGGCGCTTTCTTGTCGCTTTTTGAAAGGCTGCAGAGCAGCCAATCAACCAGCGGTTAACTGTCTGACCTTAGAAGCCATCACAGCCATGCCTACTAATGGCATGGCTGTGATTGGCCAGAGCAGCATGTGACCCAGGCTCTATATAAGCTGGAGTCACGTAGCGCTGCACGTCACTCTGCTGTTACAAGTGTAGGGAGAGGTTACAGCTGGACTTGTGATTTCAGGGAGAGAATAGGATTGAATCTAACTCAGCAATCTACAGAGAAATAGTTGTGTGGGTGCAGGGCACTATCGTTTTACCCTGCCCTGAGCCCATTGATTTTATAATTCTGTTAGTTAGGTGGGTGGGCGGCGGCGGCCATTTTATGCAAGTTCAGTGCACCAGCACTGCATCTGAGCTTTTGGGACATTGCAAATCACAATTTTTTTGGCAAACTACAACATCTGGATTAGCCAGTGTGCAATTTAAGCTAGAAATACACCCATCATTTTCTGGGGTTTGAAAAACACAGTATTTTCCTGATCTGAAAGTGTTAAATTCAAGTTTAAAGGGGTTCTGCACTTTGTTTTAACTGATAATCTATCCTCTGGATAGATCATCAGCATCAGCATCTGATTGGCGAGGGTCCGACACCCGGGACCCCCGCCAATCAGCTGTTTGAGAAGGCAGCGGCGCTCCAGTAGCGCCAGGGCCTTCTCACTGTTTACCGCCGGCCCACTGATGTCACGACTAGTATCAACTAGCATGTGCGGGGCTAAGCTCTGTTCACTTGGATGGAGCTTAGCCCCGCCCAGGCCAGTTGATACTAGTCGTGACGTCAGTGGGCCAGCAGTAAACAGTGAGAAGGCCGTGGCGCTACTGGAGCGCTGCTGCCTTCTCAAACAGCTGATCTGTGGGGGTCCCGGGTGTCGGACCCCCGCCGATCAGAAGCTGATGATCTATCCAGAGGATAGATCATCAGTTAAAACAAAGTGCAGAACCCCTTTAACCAGCTCCCGACCGCCTAACGCAGGGATGCGTCCTGCGGGCGGCCGGGTTATTCCTCCTTCATGCATCAGCGCGTCATCTCGCGAGACGCGAGATTTCCTGTGAACGCGCGCACACAGGAGCGCGCGTTCACAGGATTGCAAGGTAAACAAGTTGATCTACAGCCTGCCAGCGGCGATCATTCGCTGGCAGGCTGGAGATGCGATTTTTTTAACCCCAGAAAATACCTTTCTGGGGTTAAAAAAATCGCATCTCCAGCCTGCCAGCGAATGATCGCCGCTGGCAGGCTGTAGATCAACATGTTTACCTTGCAATCCTGTGAACGCGCGCTCCTGTGTGCGCGCGTTCACAGGAAATCTCGTTTTGTTAACAGCGTCTGATATACCTGCTACCTGGTCCTCTAGTGGTCCCTTTTGCTTGGATCGACCACCAGAGGACACAGGCAGCTCTGTAAGTAGCACCAAGCACCACACTACACTACACCCCCCCTGTCACTTATTAACCCCTTATCACCCCATATAGACTCCCTGATCACCACCATGTCATTGATCACCCCCCGTAAGGCTCCATTCAGACGTCCGTATGTGTTTTGCGGATTCGCATATAGAAAATGCCTTGCGTTCAGTCCGCCCCAACACAGTGACAAATGTTTTTTTCTGATCACTGCAAAAACACCGTAAAATCGCTGTGGCGCTATAAAGATCACTTTTGAGCTTTTTGGATCTTTATTTAGCGATCGCAGCTTTTTTTTTTTTTGCACATTTTTTGGCAGAGATTTTTTTATCCACATTGATCAATGAGAATGAAGAAATCTGTGCCGTTCATTTTTTCTTTCAGCCCAGAGGCTGAACGGAAAAAAATAATCTCATTACCCGTATGCTCAATATAAGGCCTCATGCACACGACCGTGCCGTTTTTTGCGGTCCGCAAAAAACGGAACGGGCGCCGGCAATATAAATGCCTATTCTTGTCCGCAAAGCGCGGACAAGAATAGGACATGTTATATTTTTTTAGCGGGGCCGCGGAACGGAGCCACGGATGTGGACAGCACACGGAGTGCTGTCCGCATCCTTTGCGGCCCCATTGAAATGAATGGGTCCGCATCCGAGCCGCCAAAATGGCGGCTCGGATGCGGACCCAAACAACGGTCGTGTGCATGAGGCCTAAGGAGAATACCACAAACTCCTAATGCTGGCCATACATGTAATGATTGCGGAGACCCTCAAATGCCAGGGCAGTACAAACACCCCACAAATGACCCCATTTTGGAAAGAAGACACCCCAAGGTATTCGCTGAGGGGCATATTGAGTCCATAAATATTGAACTTTTTGTCCCAAGTTAGCGGAAAGGGAGACTTTGAGAGAAAAAAAATAATAAAAATCCGCTAACTTGTGCCTTCTATGAACTCGCCATGCCCCTCACGGAATACCTTGGGTTGTCTTCTTTCCAAAATGGGGTCACATGTGGGGTATTTATACTGCCGTGGCATTTTAGGGGCCCTAAAGCTTGAGAAGAAGTCTGGAATCCAAATGTCTAAAAATGCCCTCCTAAAAGGTACTCATTGGAATTTGGGCCCCTTTGCACACCTAGGCTGCAAAAAAGTGTCTGAAATGTGGTATCGCCGTACTCAGGAGAAGTAGGGCAATGTGTTTTGGGGTGTATTTTTACATATACCCATGCTGGGTGAGAGAAATATCTCTGTAAAATGACAACTTTGTATAAAAATAAATGGGAAAAGTTGTCTTTTACAGAGATATTTATCTCGCCCAGCATGGGTATATGTAAAAATACACCCCAAAAAACATTGTCCTACTTCTCCTGAGTACGGCGATACCACATGTGTGACACTTTCTTGCAGCCTAGGTGCGCAAAGGGGCCCAAATTCCAATGAGTACCTTTACGATTTCACAGGGCATTTTTTACGCATTTTTTACGCATTTCCAAACTACTTCTCACGCTTTAGGTCCCCTAAAATGTCAGGGCAGTATAAATACCCCACAAGTTACCCCATTTTGGAAAGAAGACACCCTAAGGTATTTTGTGAGGGGCATGGCGAGTTCATGTAAAATATTTTTTTTTGTCACAAGTTAGTGGGATATGAGACCTTGTAAGAAAAAATAAATAAAAATCTTTTTCCGCTAACTTGTGCTAAAAAATAAAAACTTCCATTAACTCACTATGCCCATCAGCGAATACCTTAGGGTGTCTACTTTCTGAAATGGGGTCATTTGTGGGGTGTTTCTACTGTCTGGGCATTGTAGAACCTCAGGAAACATGACAGGTGCTCAGAAAGTCAAAGTGCGTAAATTAATTATTTTGCACCATAGTTTGTAAACGCTATAACTTTTACCCAAACCAATAAATATACACTTATTGCATTTTTTTTAATCAAAGACATGTAGAACAATAAATTTAGAAATTTTTTTATATAGAAATGTAGTTTTATTTGAAAAATTTTACAACAGAAAGTGAAAAATGTCATTTTTTTGCAAAAATTTCGGTCAATTTTGATTAATATCAAAAAAAGTAAAAATGTCAGCAGCAATGAAATACCACCAAATGAATCTCTATTAGTGAGAAGAAAAGGAGGTAAAATTCATTTGGGTGGTAAGTTGTATGACCGAGCAATAAACCATGAAAGTAGTGTAGTGCAGAATTGTAAAAAGTGGTCTGGTCATTAAGGGGGTTTAAGCTAGGGGAGCTGAGGTGGTTAATATATATAGCTTTCATATTCTGTTACCAAAAAAACACTTTTTTGGCAATCTACAACATCTTAATTAGTCAGTCAGTGTGCAATTTAAGCTAGAAATACACCCATCATTTTCTGGGGTCTGAAAAACACACTTTTTTTTCAAAAAACAGTATTTTCCTGATCTGCAAGTGTTAAATTCAAGTTTAATATATACAGCTTTCATATTCTGTTACCAAAAAAACACATTTTTGGCAATCTACAACATCTTGATTAGTCAGTGTGCAATTTAAGCTAGAAATACACCCATCATTTTCTGGGTTTAAAAAAAACATTTTTTTTTTCAAAAAACAGTATTTTCCTGATCTGCAAGTGTTAAATTCAAGTTTAATATATACAGCTTTCATATTCTGTTACCAAAAAAACACTTTTTTGGCAATCTACAACATCTTGATTAGTCAGTGTGCAATTTAAGCTAGAAATACACCCATCATTTTCTGGGGTTTGAAAAACAATTTTTTTTTCTTCAAAAAACTGTATTTTCCTGATCTGCAAGTGTTAAATTCAAGTTTAATATATACAGCTTTTATATTCTGTTACCAAAAAAAAAACCTTTTTGGCAATCTACAACATCTGGATTAGTCAGTGTGCAATTTAAGGTAGAAATACACCCATCATTTTCTGGGGTTTTAAAAACACACTTTTTTGACAAAAAACGCTATTTTCAGGCCTTGCAGCATCAGCACGTGTGAAATTACAGGCTTATATACTGCTGTCAAATTCAGTTGTGCACTGCGCAACGCCATCTGTGGCAAGGTGCACCTGACTACGAATACGTGGACCAGTAAGCACGGTCAGGGCCATTAGATCTCCATAACAGCACACTGGGTAAATGCAGTGGCGGCTGGGCCTGAGGCGGACAGCAGTTTTGCGCATGTCCTTCCACCACCGAGGATTGCAGGGCGCTTCAGTTTGCCTCCTGTTGCTTCCTCCTCCTACTCTGCTTCCTCATCCTCTACCAGCTCCTCATCCGGTCAGCGTATCACCTTCACCACCAACTTCAGCACAGCCAGGGGTAAACGACAGCAGGCAGTTTTAAAACTTATCTGTTTGGGGGACAAACCCCACACCGCGCAGGAGCTGTGGACGGGCCTTGAAAAACAGACCGATGAGTGGTTTGTGCCAGTCAGCCTCAAGCCCGGCCTGGAAGTTTGCGATAATGGGCGTAATCTTGTAGCAGCTCTGGGACTAGCCGGTTTGACGCACATCCCTTGCCTGGCGCATGTGCTGAATTTGGTGGTGCAGAGATTCCTTAAAACTTACCCAGATATGTCAGAGCTGCTGCATAAAGTGCGGTCCGTCTGTGCGCGCTTTCGGCGTTCTCACCCTGCTGCTGCTCGCCTGTCAGAGCTGCAGCATAACTTCGGCCTTCCCGCTCACCGCCTCATATGCGATGTGCCCACAAGGTGGAACTCCACCTTGCACATGCTGGCCAGACTGTGCGAGCAGCAGCAGGCCATAGTGGAGTTTCAGCTGCAGCATGCACGGGTGAGTCGCTCGGCGGAACAGCACCACTTCACCACCAATGACTGGGCCTCCATGCGAGACCTGTGTTCCTTGTTGCGCTGTTTCGAGTACTCCACCAACATGGCCATTGCCGATAACGCCGTTCTCAGCGTTACTATCCCACTTCTATGCCTCCTTGAAAAAACGCTCCCGGCGATAATGGAAGAGGATGTGGCACAGGAGGAGGAGGAGGAAGAGGGATCATTTCGTAGGGTTTCCGGCCAGTCATTCCCAAGTGGCTCCGAGGGTGGGTTTCTGCACCCACAAACCCAAGGTACACAATTGCTGTAAAAGGGCTGTGTACTAGCTTGTACACACTGTGATACCTTTTGGCGCAAAACCACAATAGCGAAAGTCGTCTTTTTAGAAATATTTATTTGTTCAGATTGCAGCATACGGGTAGGTTACCCGACACTGCTAGGTTGTATGTGTATTTCCCTTTAAGCCAGTTAGGCCTGTTGCAGGCAATCCCTGTTCCAGTCAGCAGAGGGAGCTCCCAGTTCAGTATAAATAGGTAGGGCCTAGCCTAGGAAGGTAGTCAGAAGTTTCTAGAGTCAGTGCTGAGAGATTCTGAGCTCAGTCAAGAGTGCAGAGATTGCACTACTGGTGTGGAGGGTCATACCCACCCAGCTTTCCAAGTTAATTATACTTGAAGCATTCCAAAGATAGAGCCTGCCATCAGGAGGGAAGAAGACCTCTGCCAATTATTTGCTCAAGGGTTATCACCGGGAATTAGGTGTCCGGACCTTGAGGATATTGCTGCAAGTAGCATAAGAGGGAATCCCTGAACCTAGGAGGCCTGTCTCGAAGTTAACCTTGTTGTAAGTAAAAGCCTGAACCACTACTGTTAACTGTATGGTAAAGTGTGGAATAACTTTGGAACTGTATTCTCTGGCTGTTAAGCCTACTACAAATCCATGCAGTAAAGTTGACCTGTTGTATGAATACCTGGACTCCTCCATTATTCCACCTATCACTACACGGTGTGTCACCGTTCAATTGGCACTGGCGTCACGACATTTATGAACTGCCTGTTCCAGTATTTACCCAGATTGAAGACGACAGTGAATCCCAGGTTAGTGGGTTGCCCTGCACTACGACTCCCCGCATACCCAAAGCGGCTACTGACCCCCTGGGATACTGCATCGCTCTTTTTGGCGTCACGAACAGGATCCGCATGCTTCTGGAGTGCAGAGAAGTGTGAACTGTGTGCTTTAACTATTCCACCACCGTATTGCAAGGACTGTACCCTTTATTCCCAAGTCGGTGGATTACAAGTGTGCCTGGGAGGATTCGGAGGCGCTGTGCTGTGTTGCGCTACCCCCAGGAAAAGAAAATCGTGTTGTGGATTACAATTTATTCACTTGTCAACATCCCTGCTTGCTGTCAGGGAATGGTGACCAAGATGGCCAGCGGCCGCCTGGAGTAAAGTTTCCCGCGCTGCTGAGGACCTTCGTGGGTGGATCCCTTCAAAGACACAGAGAATCCCGCCCCTCTTCATCATCGCACCGCCGCGGCCCTGCTTCTTCTACGTCACCGCGTACTCAGGACGTCCGGAGTCTCTCGAGATTTGGACTGCGCAAACCCGGCGATACCGGTAAGGACTTGTAACCGGAGGGAAGGGGATTGTTCAGGCCCCTTTAGTCGCCAGCGGCCACATCGTAATAAGCTAACATGTCAGAACCGGGTGTGCCCGAGCAGCCGGCCCCGGGAGAGCTTGCGGCTCCTAATCATCCTATAGCCCCCAGCATGATGCCCTTTACCATGCCTTACTATTTTGGGGCCCCATGGTTTCCCCGCTATAAAGGAGAGACCCATACCCTAAGAGACTTTAAAGAAAAGTTGCTGGCATTATTCAAACTGTACCCCATAAATGCCGACCAGCAAATGGAAATCCTGCTAGCACAACTGGAGGGAGCTGCCCGCAGAGAGGTATTATCCTGGCCTGCTGCTGAACGGAGTACTCTAGAGCAGATATTCACCCGCCTCAGGGCCACTTTTGAAACAAGGACTGCCTCAGAGATAAAGATGCACTTCTTTGGCAAGAAACAGAAGTCCGGTGAGTCCCTCCGTGACTATGCCCTATCACTTCAGGAGGCTTTAGGGGCTGTAATCCAGATAGATCCCAAGGAGGCTGATAATCAGGACCAGACCCTGAGGGAGAGACCCATACCCTAAGAGACTTTACCCTAAGAGACTTTAAAGAAAAGTTGCTGGCATTATTCAAACTGTACTCTGTACTCTGCTGCTGAACGGAGTACTCTAGAGCAGATATTCACCCGCCTCAGGGCCACTTTTGAAACAAGGACTGCCTCAGAGATAAAGATGCACTTCTTTGGCAAGAAACAGAAGTCCGGTGAGTCCCTCCGTGACTATGCCCTATCACTTCAGGAGGCTTTAGGGGCTGTAATCCAGATAGATCCCAAGGAGGCTGATAATCAGGACCAGACCCTGAGGGAACAATTTATCACGGGGTGTCTAGTGAGCAAATAAGGACCCAATTAAAGATGCTGTCCGCCCAGCACCCTAACAGTACCTTTCTGGACTTTAAAGAACTGGCAATAAAAATTCTGGGGTCAGCAGTATCTACGGAGTTGAGCACCCCACCTGAGTCATCAGCCTGCAGGCCAAAACCGCTTATCACTAACCAAGCTGAGGCCGGTCAAGCTGTTCAAGCTTCCGCTACCGATACTATTGCCATGCTGACAGAACAGGTAAATCACCTCACCAAAAGTCTAGAGAGAGTGTGCAGAAAAATAGAGGAATGGGAAAAACCCATAATGTCAGAAGAAGAGTTCCTGTCACCTCCTAGGCCGTTCCCACCTCCATACCAAGAGACTCACCCCAGGGATCCTGGGAGGCGTAATAGAGATCGCAAGCGGCCCGTGTGTACATACTGCAAAAAGGTGGGACACACAGAATCCACGTGCTGGCAGTTAAACGGGCAACCCCTGAGGCTGAGGACCACCCCTCGGGAGGTAGAACACTAGGTCCAAAGGATCCAAATTGGATGCCACGGTATGTAGGATCCCATCCTAAAATCAATATAGAGATCAACGGGGTCCCCTTTGAAGCCCTATTAGATACTGGGTCTCAAGTCACTACTATTCAGCTGCCCGCCTTTGAAAAATTCTGGGACACCGACCAATTGACCCAGCCGCCTGAATCCTGGGTGGAGATTATCGCCAGCAATGGCAAACCAGTAAAGATTCATGGATACTGGGAACCCACCCTGCAGGTGGGAGAAGTAACCTTACCGCAACAGGGGGTGATAGTAGTACAGGCCGGCGACAGAGGAGGACATCCTGTCATTCTAGGCACCAATGTCTTCAAAAACTGTTATTCAGAAATACTTGCCGTATTACACCAGACTTTGCCCACTGCTTCCTCTGCATCCAAGAGGGTGATTCAAAAGACTATTACTGTGTTAAGTGCCCAGCAGAGGTTTGCTAATGGGAAAGGAGAAATTTGTACTGCCAGGATTAGTGATATTAAGCCTGTGACTTTGCCTCCTAATTCTCAAACTCTTTTATGGTGTCGTGCTGTCCTGGGAGTCCAAGGCCGAGATTATCCAGCCCTGGTGGAACCAATCCAGATGGAGGATTACCCTTATGTGAGAGCTGCCAAGTGCCTGGTGAACGTCTCCCAAGGTAAAGTACCTGTCCGTCTGATTAACCTGAGTGATCATCCTGTGGCGCTTACTAAGCATTGCCGTGTTGCCCAGCTTTCTCAGGTGTCCTTCCAAGACATCATTCGTCTTCCAGTGACAGAAAAGCCGCCAGCTGCAGGCAGTGGACGCCCGTCAGTGACCCAGCCACAAGTGCCCTGGTGGGAAGAGCTCCATGTAGGGGACGAGACTACCCCCCAACATCAACAAGAAGGGATCCTACAGCTGGTCAAAGAGTACCACCAGGCCTTCAGTAAGCATGCTACTGATTATGGAGAGGGGAGTGCCATACAACACACCATACCTACTGGCTCTCATCCTCCTATCAAGGAGAGATACAGACCCTTACCGCCTACTTCATATCAGACTGTAAAAGAAATGATCCAAGAGATGAAAGACTCTAATGTAATCCGGGACAGCCGTAGTCCGTGGGCTGCACCCCTGGTCCTTGTAAAGAAAAAGGATGGTGGTATCCGTTTCTGTGTGGATTATAGGAAAATTAATCAAATAACCCACAAAGATGCATACCCACTGCCCCGCATTGAGGAGTCACTAACTGCTCTGGGCTCCTCTGCCTATTTCTCCACATTGGACTTGACCAGTGGCTACTGGCAAGTACCCATGGCCCCTGCAGATAGGGAAAAGACTGCTTTCACCACTCCCATGGGCCTGTTCGAATTCAATTGTATGCCGTTCGGGTTATGTAATGCCCCAGGAACTTTCCAGAGACTAATGGAGCGGTGTTTGGGTCACAAAAACTTCGAAACAGTGCTGCTGTATCTAGATGACGTCATTGTGTACTCAAAAACATATGAAGACCATCTGAAACATTTAGCAGAAGTATTTGAAATCCTTATCAAATATGGCTTGAAGGTAAAGCCATCCAAGTGTCACTTGCTCAAACCTGCAGTAAAATACCTGGGGCATGTGGTAAGCGGAGAGGGCGTGCAACCTGACCCTGATAAGTTAGCGGCTGTCCGTAATTGGCCGGTTCCTACTACCGTCAAGGAAGTGAGGGGTTTCCTTGGTTTTGCAGGCTACTATAGACGTTTTATCCCCCATTTTGCTCAAATAGCTGATCCTATCCAGGAACTCCTGAGGGGGCAACCCAAGAAAAGTCCTAGAACTCCTGTGCCCATTGAGTGGAATGAGGAAAGAGAGATAGCGTTCCAATTGTTAAAAAAGAAACTGACCGAGCCTCCTGTGTTAGGTTATCCAGACTACAGCAAGCCCTTCCATCTGTATACCGATGCTAGCAAGCGAGGCCTGGGAGCTGTGTTAGCCCAGATCCAAGAGGGAAAAGAAAGGGTGATAGCTTATGCAAGCCGCTCCCTGAAAGGGGCTGAGAAAAATGACCAGAATTATAGTTCCTTCAAACTAGAGTTCCTGGCATTAGTGTGGGCAGTGACGGAGAAATTCAAAGATTATCTAGCCGCCACCCCGTTCATTGCATTCACTGACAATAACCCTCTAGCGCATCTAAATACAGCTAAATTGGGGGCCTTGGAGCAGAGATGGGCCTCTCGCCTTGCCAACTATGATTTCTCTGTAAAATACCGTGCTGGGCGTACTAATGACAATGCTGATGCTTTATCCAGGCTTCCCACAGAGACAGCTCCTGATGATGGGCGAGATGCTTGGGAAGATGTAGAAATGCCGGCTTTCTATAACAAATTTGCTCAACAGGATCAGGCTCGAGCTACCAATGACAGAGCTGCAGTTCCTTCACCCTCCAGTAGGCCTGAACCTAAAGAAGAAAGGTGGGTGAAACTACAGTCTGAAAGTAGAGTGCTGGGGGAGTTGTTGGACTTCATTACTAGTGGCAGAGCCCCGAGAGGATTCGGCGTAAGAGTGCAGATCCTGAGCTCATTAAACTGTGGAGACAGCGCCATCAACTCTTCATACAAAAGGGCCTATTGCTACGGAGAAGCCTAGACCCAGTGTCCAACGAGAGAGTGCACCAGATTCTCATACCCCGACGAGATGCAGGTATGGTGTTGGAGATGTACCACAATCCGGTCACTTTGGGGTCCAAAAGACTGAGGCTACTATCCGCCAGCGGTTTTACTGGGTGGGCATGAGAGAAGACATGGAGAAGTGGTGTCGGGAGTGTGTAGCCTGTGCCTTAAAACGAAGTGAGCACCATGATCAGAGGGCACCACTGAGACCCATTGTAAGTACTCGTCCTCTTGAACTTGTCGCCATCGACCATGTGAAACTGGAGCCTAGTCGCTCAGGGTATGCTTATGCCATGACTATTATTGACCATTTCACTAAGTTTGTTGTAGCGGTGCCTGTGAGAGACCAGACAGCCAAGACTACAGCCGAACTGTTCTGGAAGCACTTCCTCCTGCCCTACGGATGTCCAGAAAAGATCCTCACCGATCAAGGACCTGCTTTTGAGTCCCATCTGTTCCATGAACTGTGCCGCTTACACAACTGTAAGAAGATCCGGACAACGGCCTACCATCCTCAAGGTAATGGATTATGTGAAAAAATGAATCAGACCTTGATAGAGATGCTGAGGGCCGTGCCTCCTGAAAACAGAGGAGATTGGCCTAATCTGTTGCCACAGCTCATGTTCACATACAATCATACCATACATTGTTCCACCGGGTATACCCCCTTTTATTTGATGTTTGGGCGCCAAGGGACATTGCCTGCTGATCATTCATTGGATATACACGTACCTGATTGCATTAACCCATTACCTAACACCGACTGGGTTGCTGAGCACCAAAGGCGGTTGAATACGGCCAAAGCTATTGTTCAGGAACATATGGATTATGCTAGAGACCGACAGCAGAGAGACTATGATCAAGCAGCCCATGCAGAACCCTTGACAATAGGGGCTGTGGTATGGTTAAAAAATAACCGCCGTACCAGTAAACTGGACAGTAAATGGGAGCAAAGTCCCTATGTTGTCACTGCAATCCCAAATGTTGGAACTCATACTTATGAGATCACCCGGGAAGGCAAGGGATCCCAAATTGTACACAGAAACCGGTTAAAACTCTGCCTGACACCAGAACCCAGTGCCGAGAGTTCTAGATCTGAATCACCTGTGTCAGAGTCAGCAATACAGCCCGAGGATCCTATGCAGGCTGTCAGTAATCTAAGGTATGACGCTGATCCCATGCATTGGCTTCTGACACCATGGTTGAACTTGCTGGTGCCTGCTCCGGCACCTACTGTATCTTCACCTCCAGAAGAGCCGGTTCAAGATGCCCCAGATCCAGTTTCCCCTCTAGTGGATCTAGTTGTTCCTGTTGTTCCTGACCAAGGTCTCACTGATGGAGACCCTCCTGTTGCTCCTCTCTCTTCTACCTCGTTGCTAAGGGAAGAGGAGACCCCTGTATTGAGAAGGTCCACCCGGATGACCAGGGGACGTCCGCCAGTCCGTTTAGGGGACTTTGACTATGCTGGTGGTGTCTCCTCCCGAGCAGTTGCTACTGGTAATACCTTGCTTGTCATTTGTGCGCAAGAATGGACTCCTCCACGTGAGCCCTTGCCTGTGATACACCCACAGGAAACCCCTGGGTAGTTCCGTTACTACACTGCAACCAAAGAAAAATGGACTAACCTGGTTCACCTTAAGTCCGCTGTGCCAGGTCAGCGGCCGTGTCTAAGAAGTAAGAAGACGCCCCCTTTCCCTTGCGTCATTTGGTCCTGAAGTTATTAATGTTATGTTTTTCTGTGTGAAATAATTATCTATTATATTCATGATGTAATGCTTAAGTTATGTACCATGTTATGCCGGTTCAGGAAGGTGTGTGTGAGTACGAGGCCTTACTCACGTTAAAGTCTGGGGGTGTGCAGCATACGGGTAGGTTACCCGACACTGCTAGGTTGTATGTGTATTTCCCTTTAAGCCAGTTAGGCCTGTTGCAGGCAATCCTTGTTCCAGTCAGCAGAGGGAGCTCCCAGTTCAGTATAAATAGGTAGGGCCTAGCCTAGGAAGGTAGTCAGAAGTTTCTAGAGTCAGTGCTGAGAGATTCTGAGCTCAGTCAAGAGTGCAGAGATTGCACTACTGGTGTGGAGGGTCATACCCACCCAGCTTTCCAAGTTAATTATACTTGAAGCATTCCAAAGATAGAGCCTGCCATCAGGAGGGAAGAAGACCTCTGCCAATTATTTGCTCAAGGGTTATCACCGGGAATTAGGTGTCCGGACCTTGAGGATATTGCTGCAAGTAGCATAAGAGGGAATCCCTGAACCTAGGAGGCCTGTCTCGAAGTTAACCTTGTTGTAAGTAAAAGCCTGAACCACTACTGTTAACTGTATGGTAAAGTGTGGAATAACTTTGGAACTGTATTCTCTGGCTGTTAAGCCTACTACAAATCCATGCAGTAAAGTTGACCTGTTGTATGAATACCTGGACTCCTCCATTATTCCACCTATCACTACACGGTGTGTCACCGTTCAATTGGCACTGGCGTCACGACATTTATGAACTGCCTGTTCCAGTATTTACCCAGATTGAAGACGACAGTGAATCCCAGGTTAGTGGGTTGCCCTGCACTACGACTCCCCGCATACCCAAAGCGGCTACTGACCCCCTGGGATACTGCAAGATGACAACGCGTTTCGGAGTAAAAATACTCCTTTGTCAAGTCTAAAAGTGTGAGTGTAATTACTGATACAGTACTCTATCTAACACTATCTACCAGAAACTACTACCCAATGAGCGCCTTGTTTCCCGTTTATCTCGCCAAATTAAAGGTACACAATTGTCCAGCCAGGGCACAGTTCTGGAGGATGACGAGGTGGAGGATGAGGAGGAGGAGATGCAGGAGGAGGAACCATGTTCACAGCAGGGTGGCACCCAGACCAGCTCATGGCCATCACTGGTGCGTGGATGGGGGGGATACAGAGGACACAGACGATACTCCTCCCACAGAGGACAGCTTTTCGTTGCCTCTGGGCAGCCTGGCACATGTGAGCGATTACATGCTGCAGTGTCTCTGCAACGACCGCCAAGTTGCCCACATTCTAACTTGTGCTGATTACTGGGTGGCCACGCTGCTGGATCCCCGTTACAAGGACAACGTACCGTCCTTAATTCCCTCACTGGAGCGTGATCGTAAGATGCGCGAGTACAAGCGCACGCTGGTAGACACGCTGCTGGTGGCATTCCCACCTGACAGCAGGGGCACAGTGGAAGCACAAGGCGAAGGCAGAGGACGAGGAAGAGGTCGCCAACGCAGCTGGGGCACCGCCAGCACCTCAAAATGCAGGATTAGCATGGCCGAAATGTGGAAAAGCTTTGTCTGCACGCCACAACAACCAGCACCATCAGCTGATATGGAACGTCTTAGCAGGGGGCAGCATTTCACCAACATGGTGGAGCAGTATGTGTGCACATGACTACATGTACTGAATGACGGGTCTGCCCCCTTCAACTTCTGGGTCTCCAAATTGGGCACATGGCCTGAGCTTGCCCTTTACGCCTTGGAGGTGCTGGCCTGCCCTGCATCCAGTGTATTATTTGAACGTGTGTTTAGCATGGCAGGCGGCGTCATCACAGACAAGCGCAGCCGCCTGTCCACAGCCAATGTGGATAAGCTCACATTCATTAAAATCAACCAGGCATGGATCCCTAAGGACTTGTCCGTACCTTGTCCAGAATAGACATGTATACCAGCACTAACCAGCCATTGTTATACTGTAGCGCAATTGCTCATGTTTGTATTTTGGATATTTCACACTCTTTTGGAGTATACCCTAATTTTAAAAAAATTAAATTAAAACCAAAAACCTGTGTTGGCTACCTCCTCCTCCTCCACCGCCGCTTCCACCTACACCGCTACGTCCACCGCCTCCTCAAACTCCTACTCCATATGGAACTCCACCTCATAAATCTAATTTTTTTTTCTGTACGTGTTTTATTTTATATCATTTCACTACTTTGTAATTTATATTTTCGGGTGAAATTCACAAATTTTTGGGTGTATAGTACCACTGCTATACCTAGTAGGCCGTTTGAAAAAAAAAAAAATTTGTCAGTTACATTTTCAGTTGAAATTCAACAATTTTTGGGTGTGAAGTACCACTGCTATACCTAGTAGACAGGTTAAACAATAAAAAAAATTGGCCGGTTAAAAAAAATATAAAAAAAATTGGCAGTTACATTTTCTGGTGAAATTCAGCAATTTTTTGGTGTGAAGTACCACTGCTATACCTAATAGACCGGTAAAAAAAATATAAAAAAAATTAGCAGTTACATTTTCTAGTGAAATTTAGCAATTTTTTGGTGTGATGTACCACTGCTATACCTATTAGACCGGTAAAAAAAACAAAAACATTTGTCAGTTACATTTAAGGGTCAAATTTACCTATTTTTGGGTGTAATATACCCCTCCTCTACCTAGTTAAAAGCTTAATAAATTTCAATACTTTTTATTTTACATTTTCGGGTGACAATAAACAATTGTTTTCTGTCATAGACCCCCTGCTCTACCAAGTAGACAGGTTAATTCATTTCTGTAATTTTTCTGTTACATTCTTGGGTTGACATTATACAATTTTAGACGTGAATAAACCCCTGCTCTGCATAGGTGACAGGGAATAAAATTTCTGAAATGCTTCTTTAATTGATGCGCGCACCTCCTTTGGTTCAATGCTTAAACTTAAACAAGTTGTACTACATTTAAGCTTCAATACTTTGTCCCACATTTCCGCTATACTCTTTTGGCCAACATTTGCGCCTCAATAGCTTTTC
Organism: Bufo bufo; assembly: GCF_905171765.1. Taxonomy (NCBI): domain Eukaryota; kingdom Metazoa; phylum Chordata; class Amphibia; order Anura; family Bufonidae; genus Bufo; species Bufo bufo. Next base: position 72,772,787 of record NC_053393.1, read on the forward strand.
CCACATTTCCGCTTGACTCTTTTGGCCCACATTTGGGCTTCTGTAATTTGTCCCACATTTGCGCCTCAATAGCTTTTCCCACATTTCTGTTCGATCCCAAAGATTTTTTATAAATTTATCTCCCTTAAATTTGGTCTCTTTTTCTCACGCTCCCTCTCCGGCCTGGAACCCTGATTCCCCGCCACCCGTGATCACCATGGTAGGCGCATAAAAGAACATCGAAAGTTGATAGAGCAGATATCAAATTGGATCGTGAACATCAGGGGGACTTGCGACATGGTGGGGCAGTAAGTATGCACACGCCTACACAAACTAACTCACAGGGGTCAGCCCCTGCAACTTCTGGGTCTCCAAATTGGGCACATGGCCTGAGCTTGCCCTTTACGCATTGGAGGTGCTGGCCTGCCCTGCAGCCGGTGTATTGTCTGAACATGTGTTTAGCACGACGGGAGGGTTATATTTCCCAATGTTTTGGGGTGTACCCTAATTTAAAAAAATTCAAATACATTTAAAACCAAAAAGAAGTGTAGGCTATCTCCTCCTCCTCCACCGCCACTTCCACCTACACCGCCACATCCACCGCCTCCTCAACCTCCTACTCCATATGGACCTGGTCCTCCTAGAGCAAGATTATTATTTTGTATTTTTACGTATTTTATGTTATTTTAAGTCATCTCCCTACCCACATTTGTTTGCAGAGCACTTGCCATGCTCTTAACCACATTTTGACGACATTTGCAGCCCTCTAGCCCTTTCCATGACATTTTTACAGCCATTTTAGTGCTCAAAAGTTAGGGTCCCCATTGACTTCAATGGGGTTCGGGGTCAAGTTCGGGTCCCGAACTTTTTTCCGAAGTTCGGCCGAACCCGTCGAACCCGAACAGCCAGGTGTCCGCTCAACTCTACTAATTAGCCCTTTTTTCCCACTAATACAAGCCAGAAAATGCTTTAGAACATATAACTGCACCGCACAAGGGCAAATAAGAAGTAGAAATATTTCCTTGTAATACACCCTGTAAATGCCTGTATCAACATCACTTGCCCCCCAATAACAAGAATAGTTTGCTGGAATTACAGAACTGTATAATGGAAAATTGGATCCCCAGTCAGTGCAGCAAGGTGTAATAGGACTGTTTCTATTAACCAGGCTGTAAACTCCCCTACTGAACCCTGTTCTGCTTCAATACTGTGGAATGATTCCTCCCTATCCTTTCCCTGAACTTCTATACAGCGAAATAAACGTTTTAAAGTCTTTCCTAGCACTGTCCCTAGCACCTGCTGACATCTCTCCCTACACTAAGTACACTGGAAAATGGCTGAATCCAAGATGGATGAGGCTATTTATAGGGCTGTGACGTCACAGGGCTGGCTGGCTGCTGATTGGCTGCATGCATGCCATTGTGGTTAAGCCCTCATTCCCAGAGTTCCTTGCTCCATGTCCTAACATGTGCAGCAGCCATTTTAGGAAAAAATGTGATTCATTACCACGAAGCGTGAGGAAATTCTGATTCGATGCAAATCAAATTTTTCCTGAAATTCGGATCAAATTCCACTTTGTCAACTTCGATTCGCTCATCTCTAATTATAAGCTATGGAAATATTTACGACATACACTGATTTAGAAAAAAAATCCTGCACCAAGAAGTTGTTATAATGAAAGGAAACTTTCTATGTGTTGATGTAATGATGAGATATGTGAGTGAGTACAATATTAGAGCGAAAGGAAAAGTTTATTGGGGAAAACTTTTGAATTGAAAAGAGGCTCTAGGACCCTGATAGGCTCCTCTAGCCTGGATACAAGATGAGATACAGTTGGGCATGGAGGCATACAGGTTCTGTATGGTATCCTGCGGCACATTTGCCCACAGATGTTACAACTGGTCCTGCAGATCCTGCACACTCATAGGTTGCTGAAGCTGGTATCCCAGCTGGTCCCATAAATGCTTGATTAACGATAAATCTGGTGACCGGGCAGGTCATGGAAGTGTTGGAATCTGGCGGAAACATTTCTGGGAAACCCTTTCATGTGTGGGGGTGAGCTGGCCATGATATTGACAATTTTTATCTGGGTAAGGCTACTTTCACACTTGCGTTCTTTTTTTACAGTATTGAGCTCCAGCAGATATCTTCCGTTCCATTGCATTCCGATTTGTGACTAGACACAAAACCGCTGCAAGCTGTGGTTTTGTGTCTGGTCGTAAAAACGGAAAAAACTGATCTGTCACTAAAAACAATGTAAGGCCTCTTTCACACTTGCGTTGTTGGGATCCGGCATGCACTTCCGTTGCCGGAGGTGCCTGCCGGATCCGTAACAACGCAAGTGTACTGAAAGCATTTGAAGACGGAACCGTCTTCCAAATGCTTTCAGTGTTACTATGGCACCCAGGACGCTATTAAAGTCCTGGTTGCCATAGTAGGAGCGGGGAGCGGGGGAGCGGTATACTTACAGTCCGTGCGGCTCCCCGGGCGCTCCAGAATGACGTCAGAGCGACCCATGCGCATGGATGACGTGATCCATGTGATCACGTGATCCATGTGCTTGGGGCGCCCTGACGTCACTCTGGAGCGCCCGGGGAGCCGCACGGACGGTAAGTACACTGCTCCCCCGCTCCCCGCTACACTTACCATGGCTGTCAGGACTTTAGCGTCCCGGCAGCCATGGTAACCACTCTGAAAAAGCTAAATGTCGGGTCCGGCAATGCGCAGAAACGACGTTTAGCTTAAGGCCGGGTCCGGATCAATGCCTTTCAATGGGCATTGATCCCGGATCCGGCCTTGCGGCAAGTCTTCAGGATTTTTGGCCGGAGCAAAAAGCGCAGCATGCTGCGGTATTTTCTCCGGCCAAAAAACGTTCCGTACCGGAACTGAAGACATCCTGATGCATCCTGAACGGATTTCTCTCCATTCAGAATGCATTAGGATAATCCTGATCAGTATTCTTCCGGCATAGAGTCCCGACGACGGAACTCTATGCCGGAAGACAATAACGCAGGTGTGAAAGAGCCCTTAGTCAATGGTGACAGATCCGTTTTTTTAGGCTCCTAAAAGGCTCCTCTCGTCACCCATTGACTTTCAATGTATTTAGATCCGTTTTTTTCCATTTTGATTTCACACAACTGCATCCTAACGGAAAGGATGCACCCTGATGTGCAAAGTCAAAATGGACTCGATACTGGAATTGACAATGCAAGTGTGAAAGTAGCTAAGGCTAAGGCCTCATGCACACGACCGTATTTTTTTGTGGTCCGCAAAACGGGGTTCCGTTTTTCCGTGATCCGTGACCGTTTTTTCGTCCGTGGGTCTTCCTTGATTTTTGGAGGATCCACGGACATGAAAAAAAAGTCGTTTTGCTGTCCGCCTGGCCGTGCGGAGCCAAATGGATCCGTCCTGAATTACAATGCAAGTCAATGGGGACGGATCCGTTTGACGTTGACACAATATGGTGCAATTTCAAACGGATCCGTCCCCCATTGACTTTCAATGTAAAGTCAGGAGTTAAAATACCATCGGATCAGAGTTTTCTCCAATCCGATAGTATATTTTAACTTGAAGCGTCCCCATCACCATGGGAACGCCTCTATGTTAGAATATACCGTCGGATTTGAGTTACATCGTGAAACTCAAATCCGACAGTATATTCTAACACAGAGGCGTTCCCATGGTGATGGGGACGCTTCAGGTTAGAATATACTAAAAGAACTGTGTACATGACTGCCCCCTGTAGTTAACACATTGGTGGCCAGTGCGGCCGGCCCCCCCCTCCCCTGTAGTTAACTCGTTGGTGGCCAGTGGGCCCCCCTTCCTGCCTTGTAGTTAACTCGTTGGTGGCCAGTGGGCCCACCCCTCCCTCCCCTGTAGTTAACTCATTGGTGGCCAGTGAGCCCCCCTCCCTCCCCTGTAGTTAACTCGTTGGTGGCCAGTGGGCCCCCCTCCTTTCCCTGTAGTTAACTCGTTGGTGGCCAGTGGGCCCTCTCCCCTCCCTCCCCCTCCTAATTAAAATCTCCCCCCTATCATTGGTGGCAGCGGAGAGTACCGATCGGAGTCCCAGTTTAATCGCTGGGGCTCCGATCGGTAACCATGGCAACCAGGACGCTACTGCAGTCCCGGTTGCCATAGTTACTTAGCAATTTGTAGAACCATTATACTTACCTGCGAGCTGCGTCCGGCCGGGTTGCCATGGTTACCGATCGGAGCCCCAGCGATTAAACTGGGACTCCGATCGGTACTCTCCGCTGCCACCAATGATTGGGGGGAGATTTTAATTAGGAGGGGAGAAGGCCCACTGGCCACCAACAGGTTAACTACAGGGGAGGGAGGGGGGGGCCCACTGGCCACCAACGAGTTAACTACAGGGGAGGGAGGGGGGCCGGCCGCACTGGCCACCAACGAGTTAACTACAGAGGAGGGAGGGGGGCCCACTGGCCACCAACGAGTTAACTAGAGGGGAGGGAGGGGGGGCCCACTGGCCACCAACGAGTTAACTACAGGGGAGGGGGGGTGCCCACTGGCCACCAATCAGTTAACTACAGGGGAGGGAGGGGGGGGGCCGGCCACACTGGCCACCAATGTGTTAACTACAGGGGGGAGGGGCTGCCCCCTGCTGCCCGGCAGCACCTGCCAGGCAGCAGGGGGCAGTCATGTACACGGTTCTTTTAGTATATTCTAACCTGAAGCGTCCCCATCACCATGGGAACGCCTCTGTGTTAGAATATACTGTCGGTTCTGAGTTAGCTATGAAAAAGCTTTTATGCAGACGGATCTTTGGATCCGTCTGTATAAAAACTAACCTACGGCCACGGATCACGGACACGGATGCCAATCTTGTGTGCATCCATGTTCTTTCACGGACCCATTGACTTGAATGGGTCCGTGAATCGTTGTCCGTCAAAAAAATAGGACAGGTCATATTTTTTTGATGGACAGGATACACGGATCACGGTCTCGGCTGCAAAACGGTGCATTTTCCGATTTTTCCACGGACCCATTGAAAGTCAATGGGTCCGCGAAAAAAACTGAAAACGGCACACGGCCACGGATGCACACAACGGTCGTGTGCATGAGGCCTAAGGGTGATGGATCCATTTTTTTTGGCTCCCCAAAAAACTGATTTGTCACCATTGACATTGTTTTCAGTGCTGGATCAATTTTTGGGGTTTTTATAACCGGACACGAAACCGCAGCTTGCAGCAGTTTTGTATCTGGTCACAAAATGGAATGAAAGAAATCCTGATGCATCCTGAACGGATCTCTTTCCATTCAGAATGCATGGGGACAAAATGGAACCATTTTTTTTCCAGTATTGAGATCCTCTGCCGGATCTCAATACCGGAATTGGCAACGCAAGTGTGAAAGTAGCCTAAGTTATTTCTTTTGGTCAGTGAGTATATGTTGGGAAATGTCCTAAAGCCTATGGTGAAAGTACACCATTATCAAGTACTCTATATACTGTATATGATACCATACAACTTTATTAATCCACAAAGGGCTTAGGCAGGGTGCTGAATCTCCTTAAAAAGACCAGTTCTGTATGGAGACTTATTGGCGATGCTCCATGGAAAACAAATATGCAAAGAGGTATCTCCCAAGAAAGAGAATCTTCTCATCAGCACCGCCTATTGGAAGTGGCTTCCTATGAGCCAAGATCTGATGGTTCTCTTTCTTTGGAGATACATCTTTGCGCATTAATCCACAATGGAAATTGCATTGCATGTACAGCAGCTTAAAGAGGACCTATCACCTCGCCTGACATGCCTGTTTAATAGCTTCACACATTCCTCATGTAATAGCAATTCTGGGGCATCTATTCTTATGGTACAGAGGGGAGGTAACAAGTTGGGGGGTGTACCTGCACAGACTCACTGTATCCAATCAGTGTTGCTAGGGCTGCAGTATACGATTATTTTAGAAATAGAGTATTCTATTGATTATTTTTTATGATTAATCGAGTAATCTAATAAGAAAAAATGAATTAATAGACTGTTTTCCTTTATGAAAACTCATCAGACCCCCTGCCATCAGTCCCCAACACCCTTCATTCCCCCCTGTGTAATCAGCCCAAGTGCATCAGTTCCCCCCAGTGCCATCAGCACCATTCCCCCCTTTGCCATCAGCACCGTTCCCCCCCAGTGCCATCAGCACCGTTCCCCCCAGTGCCATCAGCTCCACTCTCCCCCAGTGCCATCAGCTCCACTATCCCCCAGTGCCATCAGCTCCACTCTCCCCCGGTGCCATCAGCTCCACAATCCCCCTGTGCCATCAGCTCCGTTCCCAGCAGTCCTGAGAACGAGGGTCCTTGAGAGCAGTCCTGTTTGAATGGAATGGTAGTGTGCATGTCAGTTGTCCTTTCAATTCAGACATGGCACACCCTCTATCTTCCGATCAGAGAGGGTATGTAATAAATATGCAAAAATATAAAACTTTTGGTTATCCTCTTTTTGGCAGACACCTGTTGCTCTCTACACACACACACTTTCCTTTGGGGAATTACTTTTTCACTCATTCTATATCTTTTGAACTTTTTTAGTCACTTGCCTGTTTCTTTTTGTGTTTCTTTTGCTATGTTTTCTCTCTCTTTCTCTTTCTAAATTTTATAACCTTTTTATTTTTGTGCAAATTAAATCATTTTAACTTTTATCTTTCATCAAGAACTCTCTATATTTTATTGGGCTCATCCTTAAGCATTTCTTGCAAAATTGAGAAGTGCTGGACAATATTTAACAGAGTATCAGCGGTTGGACCCCCAGCGATCCGACATTTATGACCTATCCAGTGAATAGGTAAGAAGTGCTATTCTTGGGATAACTCCTTTAACACAGCACTATGTGATGGAATTCTGGCTAGATGCATCCACCTCTAGGTCAGGCGCAGTGTAAATGGATCCCATTTAATAATAAATCAGTTCGTAGGGAGCCCCCAGCGAGTGTGACATTTTTTCCCCCATAGATAGATGATGTTGTATATGTAAAAAGTAGATAAAGTGGGGAGAAAGAAGGGAATTCTGTTATTGGCACCAATACAATTTTAAACTTTCCTTTGACAAATCTGCATCTACTCCTGAATTGTACATAATTCATAAAGATTATGAATAGCTAAAGCTCTGGAAATCTGTAAAGTGAGGAGTTATTCAGACGATAGTTTTTATGCCCATTTTATGCACCACAGTGGACATCTTTCCTAAACCACAGTGCACCGGAGCAGACTAGGCATCCTCCTGATAATTTTTGTTGCTCTGTTAAGTGCCCCTCTTAAGTTTGTAGTAAATGTAACTTCCATGTAATTCAACTTCTACTGGAACGTGGGGTTTTATTTATTTATTTGTTCTCAAGAAGTGAATTGTATTTTCAGCTTGTTCAAAAAGAAAAAAAAAATGCTCTACCAAGTGTTGTCATAACCCCTTCTAACATAAACCTGAGTGTGTCTAGGGGAAACCTGCAAGGGAAATAGTTGGCCAAATATCACTTAAACCCACCTTTTCCTAGAAGTCGTAACCATACAACAACTGACAAATTCACCTGAAAATTTTTTTGTTGACTTAAATTGCACAAAACCTTGTGGCCAACTCACTATCCCTATGTGGACTACAAAACTGGCCTTGTTGAATAGGTTTTCATCCTTCATAAGTTTAGCATGTAGGGGAGAGTAAATGCCTTGCTATGACTGTAAGGAACAGTCTGTGCTCGGAGGAGTCCTGCTATGACTAGCAGGTGATTGGAGGACTACGTTTATTTTTTACTACTGTAACTATATTGTTCTACAGAAAGTCTACAAAGCTCAAGGCTATTGGCTGAGCTGGGGCGATTTGCTGGCCAGGCAAGGCTGAGTCTGGAAACTGCATAGTTAATCTCATCACTCTGTGGAAATGGCGAGATGAGACAAACCCTTTAAGTGCTCTGACTGTATATCTGATAAATGTACACACATTTAGGAAGTGCACACACTACAGAAGTGTTGGAGGATGTCTGTGATACCTTGATTGTGAGATGCCTTCCACACAATGCCTAGCTGCTTATATTATGCAAAAAGACACTATATGATTCTTATTTAAAAACCATTAGTGATGGAAGTGTGAGCCCAGTGCCCAAAGTAACTGAGTTCTCTGGTATCTTGGGAGATACATGCTATAAACTGGTGAAACCACAAAGACAGGCCCAAGGGCTCCCACAGCACTCCATTAACAAGGGTCAAGCCAAAATGAAGACATCCTTGAAGAAAAAGCTTCCATCTCCAAAACAAGATCCCGCCACACTAGCAGCAGATTGTATTCACTGCTGAAGGGGACAGCTCTTGTGCATAGTCATATGCTTCTGGTGAGATACTGTAGATCACATCCTGATCTCGAGATCCTTTCTTTAAAAATAACTCACGTACTGTAGGCCTTGGTACCAATTATGACAGAATTTACAGATATAAAGACTGTTGTGTTTTGGCCGCAGAGTGGATATAAGAGGAAACACAGACTGCCATCTACAGCCATTCCATGCAGACTCTGGTGGTGTCTCATCAGAACCACCTGAAAAATGTTCACCTGCAGCTAGATCAGAAGAAGTCTCAGAGGCACACCAAAAAGCATCACAATTTAAAACCTCCCGAAAGCAGCGTGACAAATCTTTTCTGCCCTTGTTTGTAAAGACAGGTCAGAACAGATTGTCATAGAACTTATGTGTAGAGCCCCGAGGCCAAAATGTGCCCAAGGTGAGCTCCCGAGGGACGTCATCTGTGGGCTTTTACTTTGATACAGTCATTCTTTTTTTTTAAAATTAAATATTTATTTTCTTTTTTTTAAAACGCAGTGAAAAACGGTACATTATTGTAAGCAAGACAATTAACACAGGGTAGCCATTATAAGCAACAATCAACTACCCTGTAAAGAGAGGCAGGATCCTGCCTAAATTATAAATATCACTATAGATTTAAAATTAATATACAGAGAATACAACTATAACCCCCCCCCCCCCCCCCCCCCCGATTGGCTGTCGTCAGAGCAGCTCTATCAAATATACCCACAATTACAGTATTAATTATAGCTAAACAGTCATACGTGCCGCTCTCCGTTTCCTTTCCATATCCTCAAACATTCTAATTTGTTGAAGGTACAGGATCCATTCATTTAGCGAGGGCGGGGAGACAGAGCCCCAGTGTTTAATTAGAATAACTTTTGCCGGCATCAAACCCCTCATCCAGATCTGTCTGACCCGGACCGGGAATACCATTTCTGGAGCAAAGTATCCCAATATCACTGTCAACATCCCAGGATTAAATATCACAGAGGACTCCTTTTGTAGGGTTACAAAGACCTGTTCCCAGTACTTTTTTTTAGTTTACTACAATTCCAAAGTAGGTGGCCGTAATCCGCATTCACATATCCACATTTAGGGCAGCAGCAATCTCTGCCTTTATTTTGGGGGAATTTCGCTTGCATTTTTGGTGTATAATACAATCGGTGCAAGATCTTAAATTGACTTAATCTATGAGCATTGGAAATTGTAGCCTTTCTTACATTTCTGTAAATGGTGGTCCACTGTAGTGGAGGGCAATGCAACTCTTGCTCCCACTTACTTGGGCTTTTAAAAAGTGTTACAGTTGCCAATGCCATTTGGAGTTTGCAGTATAATCTAGATATCTTAACCTTCTCATCTTTCTGGGCATAACAATAATCAAAGAATAAATTCTCTCATGGAAAAATGTAGCCTTTATTCCTAGAGGCCTCATATACAGTATGTGTTTTAAGCGTGAATACATGAACAGATCTAATGATGAATTATCAGTGCAATTAAATTCCAAAAACGATTTAAAATGTCCCGAAGAAAAAAGGTGACATACATTGACAACCCCCTTACGTAACCAGTAAACAAAATCTGTGATTTTGAAGAATTCTGCCAGACTCCTGTTCTCCCACAGAGGGGTGAAAGCAAAAGAACAGGAAACTTTTAGAATTTCTTTAAGCTTATTCCAAACCCTCCGTAGGGTCCAAGGGATCAGTAGGGACTTCCTCAATCCCATATACCCAGACTCCAAACATGTGAAGATATTCTCTATTGGTATTCTCTATCCATAACCTTAGTCAAATATCGTGCAAGTGAACTCTCTTTAACCACTCCCCATCTGGGCCATTTTCCCCCTTCCTGACCAGGCCTAATTTTGCAAAACTGACATATCTCACTTTATGTGGTAATAACTTTGGAAAGCCTTTACTTATCCAAGTCATTCAGAGATTTTTTTCTCGTGACACATTGTACTTCTCGATAGTCATAAATTTAAGTCAATATATTTCACCTTTATTTATCAAAAAATCCCAAATTTACCAAAAATTAAGAAAATTTTGCAATTTTCTAAATTTCAATTTCTCAGGCCTAATTTTGCAAAACTGACATATGTCACTTTATGTGGTAATAACTTTGGAACGCCTTTACTTATCCAAGTCATTCAGAGATTTTTTTCTCGTGACACATTGTACTTCTCGATAGTCATAAATTTAAGTCAATATATTTCACCTTTATTTATCAAAAAATCCCAAATTTACCAAAAATCAAGAAAATTTTGCAATTTTCTAAATTTCAATTTCTCTGCTTTTAAAACAGAAAGTGATACCTCAAATATTTATTACTTAACATTCCCCATATGTCTACTTTATGTTGGCATCATTTTGGAAATGTCATTTTATTTTTCTAGGACGTTAGAAGGCTTAGAAGTTTAGAAGCAATTCTTAAAATTTTTAAGAAAATTGCCAAAACCCATTTTTTAAGGACCAGTTCAGGTCTGAAGTCACTTTGTGGGGCCTACATAGTGGATACCACCATAAATTACCCCATTGTAGAAACTACACCCCTCAAGTTACTTAAAACCGATTTTACAAACTTTGTTAACCCTTTAGGTGTTCCACAAGAATTAAAGGAAAATGGAGATCAAATTTAAAAATTTCACTTTTTTGGAATATTTTCCATTTTAATACAATTTTTTCTTTGACACATCGATGGTTAACAGCCAAACAAAACTCAATATTTATTACCCAGATTCTGCGGTATACAGAAACACCCCACATGTGGTCATAAACTGCTGTATGGGCACACGGCAGGGCACAGAAGAAAAGGAACTCCACATGGTTTTTAGATGCCATGTCCCATTTGAAGCCCCCCTGATGCACCCTTACAGTAGAAACTCCCAAGAAGTGATCCCATTTTGGAAACTAGGGGATAAGGTGCCAGTTTTATTGGTACTATTTTTGGGTACATATGATTTTTTGATCATTCATTATAACACTTTATGGGGCAAGGTGACCAAAAAATTGGTTGTTTTAGCACAGTTTTTATTTATTTACTTTTACAGCGTTCACCTGAGGGGTTCAGTCAAGTGACATTTTTATAGAGCAGATTGTTACGGACGTGGCGATACCTAATATGTATACTTTTTCTTATTTATTAAAGTTTTACACAATAATAGCATTTTTAATGTGTCCATGTTATGAGAGCTATAGTTTTTATTATTTTTTTAGAGATTTTCTTATGTAGGGGCTCATTTTTTGCGGGATAAGGTGACTGTTTTATTGGTACCATTTTGTGGGACATACGCCTTTTTGATCACTTGGTGTTGCACTTTTTGTGATGTAAGGTCGCAAAAATTGCTTGTTTTGACAGTTTATTCTTTTTTTTACGGTGTTCACCCGAGGGGTTAGGTCATGTGATATTTTTATAGAGCTGGTTTTTACGGACGCGGAAATACCTAATAAGTATACTTTTTTTTATTTATTTCACTTTAACACAATAGCATTTTTTAAACCAAAAAAATGATGTGGGTCTCCATGTTCTAAGTGCTATAGTTTTTTTTATTTTTTGAGAGATTTTCTTATGTGGGGGCTCATTTTTTGCGGGATGAGGTGACGGTTTTATTGGTACCATTTTGTGGGACATACGCCTTTTTGATCACTTGGTGTTGCACTTTTTGTGATGTAAGGTGACAAAAATTGCTTTTTTGACAGTTATTTTTAATTTTTTTATGGTGTTTATTGGACTGGGTCGATTATGTGATATATTTATAGAGCCGACTGTCCCGGACACGGCAATACCAAATATGTCTATTTTATTTTATTTTTTCTATTTTTTTTTTTTATTCCCTACTTGGGGAATTGTTTTTTTTACATGTGAAACCTTTTATTTTATTTAATTTTTTTAACACTTTATTTATTTATTTATTTTTTTACACTTTTCGTGCCCCATAAGGTCATACAAGAACTCTGGGGGACATTTACTTCACTTTTTCATTTTTTTTCACTGTTGATTTCTCCTGTAACTGGGGCTGACATAGTAGCCCCAGTTACAGGAGAAATACACCCCCCCAGAGAGGCTGTACAGCCTCCGTGCAGGGCTGATCGAGGTCTCTGAAAGACCTCACACAGCTCCTGCACTCTCCGGTCCCGGCGATCACATGACCGCCGGGCCGGAACAGGAAGCGCATAGCGCTTCCTGCTCTGCATACACAGAGCTCGGTGAGCGCTGTGTATGCAGCGATCCAGAAGGCAGGGACACCTGGGCACTGTCCCTGCCTTCTCTAAGGGTTGCCCTGCTGTCACTGACAGCCGGCAACCCGATCAGCAGCTGGACGATTAGCGTGCAGCTGCAGTTTCTGAACGGACGTTCTGGAACGTCCATTCAGAAATAGAGAACCACCTCCCGGACGTTTATAGTCAACGTGCGGACGGGAGGTGGTTAAAGTTACAACATCGCTGAATCTGTGCACATAAATAATATCCTTGAAAAAAAGGAAATGATAACCCGCCCTCTGACTCCAAAAGCCATAAATATCTTTGTTTTATACGCACACTTTTCCTTCCCCAAATTAGATCGTTAATAAGAGTCTCCAATCTATGGAAAAACATATCGTCGATCCAAACAGGGGAAGCACACATCGGGTATATCACAATAGGCAAGATAATGATTTTAACCAATGCTATTCGATCTGTCTGTGCCAATATCAATTTCTGCCAAGCGCATATTTTAGACTTAACTTTATTCAAAACCGGGGCCAAATTAAGCTCATAAAACCTATTTATGGGAACCTCAATCTTAACCCCCAAGTAATCCAAAGTATCATTAGGAGCCAGAACGCGGACTCCACTCCCCTCATCTACGGCCTTACGGTTCAGCGGGAGGAGCGATGACTTAGTCCAGTTAATCAAATAACCCGATAATTTACCAAAATCCTCTATTGCTTCTATCACATAAGGAAGGATTTTACATCCCTGATCCAGGAACAGAATCACATCATCAGCATAGAGGCTTATTTTATCGCTCACTCCCGCCACCCTGAAGCCATCTATACGGTTATCTAAACGGATCTTACAGGCCAACGGTTCAATAAATAGGGCAAAAGAAGAGGAGAAAGGGGGCATCCCTGTCTCATCCCTCGCCGCATCATAACGGGAGAAGAACTAATACCATTGATATTAATACATGCTAACGGCTGTTCATATAGCATTTGAGTCATTTCCATAAATATGTTCCCCAAACCAAATTGAGACATAGTAGCCCACAAAAAAGACCCCTCCATCCTGTCAAACGCCTTTGCGGCATCTAAAGACAGGATGAAGTGGTCTATACTACCCCCAACAGAGAGATTCAGATACACCCTATAAAGACTCATCTGTATTTGCCAGCCCGGAATAAAACCCGTCTGATTAGGGTGTGCCAGAGAGGCTATGACCCTCTTCAAGCGATTAGCCAGAATTTTAGCAAAAATTTTGTAGTCCGTATTTAAAAGCGATATGGGTCTATATGACCCCATATCGCATATATCTTTATCCTTTTTCAACACCAAGATGATCACTGCCTCTCTAAATGATGGAGGTAAAGAGCCAAATAAACAGGATTCATTCAAGACCCACAGAAGAATAGAACGGAGCAATTTAGTGTGGTACCTATAAAGTTCAAACGGCAAGCCATCTGGGCCAGGGAATGAATTATACTTTAGGGATCGGAGTATCGCTTGCAACTCCTGCAAAAGAATAGGGCGATCCAGCACCTCTCAGTCCTGTGGATCTAACTGGGGAAGCTCCAATTGTTGTAAATATTGATCCATATTATTCCGACTAAACATAGAATCAGACTGATAAAGAGTAGAATAGTATTTCACAAATTCCTCCCTAATCTCATCTGAGGACCTCACCCTATTACCTTTTGAGTTCCTAATCTCCCTGATACTAGTAGCCTCTCTCTGATTAGCCACTAATCGTGCAAGAAACTTGCCCGTTTTACCCAATTCACAAAAGCGATTTTGACCTTGGAAAAGAAGCTTATGTTGTGCTTTACTGTACAGAAGTGTCTTAAGCTGTAGATTGGCCTCCTTTAACTGAGTTATATATTGCTCATTATGATGAGCAATTAATAAAGCCCGTAAGCTCCTAATTGCCTCTGTCAGCTGTTGTTCCCTTCGACGAAGTTCAAATCTATACAGTTGCAAGAAAAAGTATGTGAACCCTTTGGAATGATATGGATTTCTGCACAAATTGGTCATAAAATGTGATCTGATCTTCATCTAAGTCACAACAATAGACAATCACAGTCTGCTTAAACTAATAACACACAAAGAATTAAATGTTACCATGTTTTTATTGAACACACCATATAAACATTCACAGTGCGGGTGGGAAAAGTATGTGAACCCTTAGATTTAATAACTGGTTGAACCTCCTTTGGCAGCAATAACTTCACCCAAACGTTTCCTGTAGTTGCAGATCAGACGTGCACCATGGACAGGAGTAATTCTTGACCATTCCTCTTTACAGAACTGTTTCAGTTCAGCAATATTCTTGGGATGTCTGGTGCAAATCGCTTTCTTGAGGTCATGCCACAGCATCTCAATCGGGTTGAGGTCAGGACTCTGACTGGGCCACTCCAGAAGGTGTATTTTCTTCTGTTTAAACCATTCTTCTATGCTTTGGGTCGTTGTCCTGTCCCATCTTCTGTTGAGCTTCAGCTGGTGGACAGATGGCCTTAAGTTCTCCTGCAAAATGTCTTGATAAACTTGGGAATTCATTTTTCCTTCGATGATAGCAATCCGTCCAGGCCCTGATGCAGCAAAGCAGCCCCAAACCATGATGCCCCCACCACCATACTTCACAGTTGGGATGAGGTTTTGATTTTGGTGTGCTGTGCCTCTTTCTCCACACATAGTGTTGTGTGTTTCTTCCAAACAACTCAACTTTGGTTTCATCTGTCCACAGAATATTTTGCCAGTACTGCTGTGGAACATCCAGGTGCTTTTGTGCAAACTGTAAACGTGCAGCAATGTTTTTTTGGGACAGCAGTGGCTTCCTCTGTGGTATCCTCCCATGAAATCCATTCTTGTTTAGTGTTTTACGTATCGTAGATTCTGTAACAGGGATGTTAGCATATGCCAGAGACTTTTGTAAGTCTTTAGCTGACACTCTAGGATTCTTCTTCACCTCATTGAGCAGTCTGCGCTGTGCTCTTGCAGTCATCTTTACAGGACGGCCACTCCTAGGGAGAGTAGCAGCAGTGCTGAACTTTCTCCATTTATAGACAATTTGTCTTACTGTGGACTGATGAACAGCAAGGCTTTTGGAGATACTTTTATAACCCTTTCCAGCTTTATGCAAGTCAACAATTCTTAATCGTAGGTCTTCTGAGAGCTCTTTTGTGCGAGGAATCATTCACATCAGGCAATGCTTCTTGTGAAAAGCAAACCCAGAACTGGTGTGTGTTTTATATAGGGCAGGGCAGCTGTAACCAACACCTCCAATCTCATCTCATTGATTGGACTCCAGTTGGCTGACACCTCACTCCAATTAGCTCTTGGAGATGTCATTAGTCTAGGGGTTCACATACTTTTTCCACCTGCACTGTGAATATTTACATGGTGTGTTCAGTAAAAACATGGTAACATTTATTTCTTTGTGTGTTATTAGTTTAAGCAGACTGTGATTGTCTATTGTTGTGACCTAGATGAAGATCAGATCACATTTTATGACCAATTTGTGCAGAAATCCATATCATTCCAATGGGTTCACGTACTTTTTCTTGCAACTGTACCTATTGATTTTAGTAAAGTATAAGCCCCTTATATAGGCCTTCAATGCATCCCACACATAGTGTATATGTGTTGAGCCTACATTAAAGCCCCAGAATTCCTGTATATCCAGATCAATTCGGCATTGCTCCCCTATCACATCAAACCAATGCGAGTTCGGTTTAAAAGTTCTACCCGAGACTGGAGCATCCGCCTCTCTGAACATAATCAGAACTGGAGAGTGATCTGAAATTCCATGAGGTTCATACTTCATTTTCACAATTTGATGACTCAAATCACGACTTGCAAAAGCCAGATTAATACGGGACATTGACCCATAGGACTGGCTGAAGCAGGAAAAGATTTTCTTATTGCCATAGAGGTTGTGCCAGATATCAACCAGCGCCAGCTCCTGGCAAATAATACTCAGAGGCGATCCAGTCCGACGTTGCCCAGAAGAGGTGGAGAAACTATCCAACTCAGGATCAAGAACTGAGTTGAAATCTCCAGCTACTAATAATGCACATAGATTTTTTGTAGCTATGTATTTAGCTAATAGAGAAAAGACAGTTGATTTGTATGGTGGAGGAATATAAATAAACGCCAATATAATCTCCTGCCCTTTCCAAAAACAATGTATACAAATCTCCCTTCTTTATCTATCATATTATCTACAGGTTGAAACTCCATCCCGCGGTGAATATATACGCTGACCCCCCTTGCGTACGAAGAGAAATAAGCGTGATATTCAAAAGAAGCCCATTTCCTTTTCAATGTATAGAGCCTATCTACTGTTGCGTGGGTTTCTAGTAATACCACAATAGCTGGCAAATGACGGACCACGAGATCAAATACCACCGTCCTCTTCACTCTGTCTCCCAACCCTCTCACATTCCAGAATAGAATATTACGTGGCATAAGCGATGTATAAATGCAAATCCCAGTCCCCCATCTAGGAGAGAGACACGTAGACCTGAAAAGCAAGTGACGACAGCCAATCCCTCCCTTACATCCACCCCCAGAAAACCCCCTACATGGTTGACAAGGTATTTCACGTTACCCATCAACCTCTTGCCTTCCACCAAACCTCCCCCCCGGCCATTTCCCCCCTTAACCTCCCTCCTCCCGCCTTTACATTCTCTTTATAGCCCCATCGAGTCCAGCCATTGCACAACATCCGCCTGTGTGGAAAAAAAATGAACAGAATCATTGTGCACCACCCTCAATTTGGCAGGATATAGCATTGAGTATTTAATATTGGCTGCAGCCAATCTTTTTTTTGTGTCAAAAAAAGATCTTCTTTTAAGTTGGGTCTCTCGTGAAAAATCTGGGAATATTGATATCAGATTACCATCAAAATGTGTATCTGATACTTCTCTTTTACGTCTAAGTACCCAATCCCGGTCCTTTGAACAAACCAATTTCGCCAAAATTGACCTAGGGGGGGGCCCTGGAGGAGGTTTTTTTAAAGGGAATTCTGTGGGCCCTTTCCACACAGAAGGTAGCTGCATCATGATCTGGCCCTAAATTTTCAACCAACCATTTCTGGATGAAATTCGGAGGATTATCCCGTTCTGCCCCTTCTGGGAACCCTACCAGTCGTAAGTTGTATCTACGGGACCTATCCTCCAGATCTATCACTTTCTTTCTAAGCCAAAAGCGATCTTCATCTACCTCTTCTAATCTCTTTTTTAATATACCGTTCTCTGAAGTGACAGAATAAACTGCGGATTCCAATTCCTTCACCTTCAGTCTCATCTTTGTCATTTCATCTCTAATTATCGTGACATCTCCTTGTACTACTGAGAGGGAAAAGGTCAGCTCTGCAACTGAGGTGCTAGTGGAGTTTACTACTCCCAATATATCTGCAAGTTTTTTATTAATACTCTCAAAACCTTCACTCTGGGGTAAACTGGTCTTTAACAAGCCCAATTGTGACCGGTCCGTATTAATCAATCCCAGCTCAGCCTGTGGGACAGATCTTTGCACACCTCCCCTTGTTTTGGGTGGTGGTGACTTCAAAAATTTATCTAAATCGGGCCTGGGGCCTCCCCCCCAAACCACCTTTCGGCGAGGACACCCCTCCTGATTTACGATACTTTGGCGGCATTTTTAATAGGTAACCACTATGCAAACAATTCAGAGATCAAAAAAAAGGGGGGGGGGAGTAATTTTAGAGCCAGGCAATATGAAATACAAAAGGATTTCCAGTACCAGATCCACTAATAATCCGAATCTGCCTAAGGCAGGGGTCTGCAACCTTTAAGACATAAAGAGCCACTTGGACCCGTTTCCGAAGGGAAAAAAAAACTGGGAGCCGCAAAACCATTGCGACATTTAAAACAAATATAACACTGCATATATTGTTTCTTACCTTAATGCTATATACAGGATCGTGCAGTCAGCTGTCAATCTGAAGAAAAAAAGGACTTTTTCACTTAACAATGTAAAATATATTTTTGCAAATTAATAGCTAATTAAAATATTTAATTTACCTTTACCAGACCACCCCCAATCATGTGCCAGTAATTCCAGACCCCCCCAATCATGTGCCAGTAATACCAGACCCCCCTCCAATCATGTGCCAGTAATACCAGACCCCCCAATCATGTGCCAGTAATACCAGACCCCCCAATCATGTGCCAGTAATACCAGACCCCCCTCCAATCATGTGCCAGTAATACCAGACCCCCCTCCAATCATGTGCCAGTAATACCAGACCTCCCCAATCATGTGCCAGTAGTAATACCAGACCCCCCCCAATCATGTGCCAGTAGTAATACCAGACCCCCCCCCCAATCATGTGCCAGTAGTAATACCAGACCCCCCCCCCAATCATGTGCCAGTAATTCCAGGGGCCCCCCCAAATTCCCCAATCATGTGCCAGTATAATACCATTATGTGCCAGACTGCCAGTTAAAAAAAAAAAAAATTAACACTTATACTTACCTCTTTGGAGCGATGCGATGCAGGCCTCTTCCGGCCTGTGTCCCGACTCCAGCGCTGTACGGCTCAGGTGGCGCGACGAAGTCATCGCGCCGCCAGCGCCGGCCTCTGATAGGCTGCCGGCCTAGTAGTGCCGGCAGCCTATCAGAGGAACAGGAAAGGGACACACCTCCCTGCCCTGCTCATCCGCACAGCCTCCTTTTGTATCGCTGTCCTGAGGACGGCGATGCAAACAGATCACTATGGAGATGAGCGCTTCGCTTCCACAATGGAAGCGCTCATCTCAGTGCCTGCCCCGCCGCCGCCGCACACACACTGCTCATGCCCATGCCAGAGCCGCGGCAAAGGTTCAAAAGAGCCGCATGCGGCTCCAGAGCCGCGGGTTGCTGACCACTGGCCTAAGGCAATAAACCCACTTTACTATAAGGCCCAGATGGCTTATTTCGTGCTCATACAGACATAAATATCCCACAGACTGATATATTATATGTACATACAATGCCCGGTAACCAAAAACGCCGAATACATATAGAAGGAGAACATAGAAGCTGGATACATATAGGCTAAGAGCACAAAAAAGAACATGTTCAGCTGAGTACATAAACACCCCAAATGTCAGACTGGTTCAGCTTGCCAGAAGTCATACAGGCAGGAGCCAATGTATATCCAGATAACTTGTTGGAGTGAGAGTTTGTCATATAATTCGTATGCGGTGAATAAGGCAAAGGCCTCTTACATACCTCACCGTCCTGCCCTCAGAAGAAAGCCCCCAAATGTGTCCTTTCCACCCAAAACCACCGACTTGTCAAACCACCCAACTGAATGCCCCCCTAGCGCATGATATTTTCCAGGGGGCAAATCCATCCAAACTCACAAACAGAAGGATGAAAAAACAGGGCGCCTATCAGTCGGCGGGCATCATTTGAGACCTCAGCAGGCATTCATCTGTGACCTCGACCCCTCTCAGGCACACAGAAGGAATCAGTACCTCAGGCTCCACGGCATCCACCTCCAACATCCACAGAAGATTCCACCGGCATCCGCAGCTAAACACCGCAATCCACCAGAATCGCCAGAAGGCTCCACCGACGTCCCAGAAGAAATAAGGAAAGCACAGCAGCGCCTACACACCAAGAGCACGAGGCCTCTACCGTCTCCTGTCACCACCCGGAGGTAAGTATCCGCACCACAAACTTTATCACACTCCAACCGGGAGTGCAAGCCGTACCAGCGAGGGCAGCGTCCCAGCGTCTCAGGACACACGCCTGCTCCCACATCAAATCGGCCCCTCTACGCTCCACAAGCGGCAGGCGACAGGTCACAGCTGGGCTCGAGGCGGGAGGCAGGGAGAGAGGGAGAAAGGACGACAGGAGGAGGAGCGCGGCACACACACCTACGTCATGCCGCCTCGTTCGCTATGTCATTCTTAAAGCTGCCAGGGATACAAGAGAATTAAATATGAGGGTCCTAAAATCACGCTCTACCAGATCTTAGCAGTGAGTGCCAAGGTCCAGGAGGAACAGATGGGAGGTCCGGAGTGGCAGTGACTCTGGCTGCAATAATCATTCACAGTGGCAATCCTCACACCGTTGCTCCCTAGGGCCACGGCAGTGACAAGAGGGTGCACCCTTTCTTCCCTTGGGGCACACCCTGATGTCGGGGCTCCTGCCTGATGATAGCTGGGATGCCCCTGGTGTTGTGAGTTTGGTGCGGATGTGAGGCAGGAGAGAGCTTCTCTCTGGCTAAGAACGGTGAGCTCTGATTGGATGCGCTCACAGCCAGGGAGAAGATAACCACTCCCAGCTAAACTGCGAGTCTCCTCCTAGTCGGCTCATTATAATATAAGGCGCCAAAATCAACACGGCCAACAGCGGACGAACGGGGGGGTCTTTTAAAAAAAAAAAAAAGTGCCATGGCATCAGTGGGGGCCGCCCTATAAGGTAAGACCATAATTAGACTAGGGCTAAACTGATGAAAGGTCCTCTTTAAGGAGATTCAGCACCCTGTCTATGTTGTAAAGAGGGAAAGGGAACACAGAAAGGTAGGGGATGGAAGGGGAAGTGAGACAAAGAACATAATGGAAAAAATTATTTCATCAAGTGAGGAGAAGGAGGGCGCCTTCTCCCCTTTCAGTTTATTGTAATGACTGATGGTTTGCCTTTTTAGGCTACTTTCACACTTGCGGCAGGACAGATCCGACATGCTGTTCACCATGTCGGATCCGTCCTTCCGCTATTTCGCCGTGCCGCTGGACCGCCGCTCCGTCCCCATTGACTATAATGGGGACGGGGGCGGAGCTCCGGCGCAGCACGGCGAAAGTCGCCGGACTAAAAAGCCTGACATGCAGTAATTTTAGTCCGGTGGCCTTTCGCCGTGCTGCGCCGGAGCTCCGCCCCCGTCCCCATTATAGTCAATGGGGACGGAGTGGCGGTCCGGCGGCACGGCGAAATAGCCACAGGACGGATCCGACATGGTGAACAGCATGTCGGATCCATCCTGCCACAAGTGTGAAAGTACCCTTAGTGCATTTTAAATCAGAAATAAATAAAAAGCTCTATTCAGGGGGAATGTTTCTGCACCTGTGGGGACTCTCTCACCTTATGGGGCACGACAGTAGCTGCAATAGCCGGATTTACACGGAATGACAGAATAATCCGATAACAATAATCCGGTAACAATAGTGCAATCTCCTGGCAACAACCCTTTATCTGTAAGGTCATGTTTACTACACATAATACATGTTATGTTATTTGTCTCTTGCTCTTGAAATATTTAGCCCAAAGCCATCCATAAGACTGCTGGCTCTGAATGCTGTTTTAGAAAAGAACCCATGCACCGTGCATTAAAAGCCTTTGCCAGCCCCCCATTTCTCTGTATTGCATTGTTCCTCGTGTTGCGTAATGGATATAAACCCAGCCTGTAATAGAAATATTATTCTCCACCTGACGCATTGATAAAGCCGTGTTATGTAACCAGAGTCGCTGAGAACTGAGGACTCCCACTGCCCACACACATTCTCATTCACATATACTAGGAGAGATGAAATGATGGGGTTTCAGCTGTTTCACTGCCAGATTTATCACATACAGATTCACAGAATACAAATATATTTACAATAAAAAGGGAACAAGCCAAAGTAAAAGCAAAAAAAAAAAAGTCTGGACTTTGTTAAGAGATGGCTTTTATGTGTACAAAAACTACAGCACTCGAAGCAGAAGGAAGTTGTAATTGTTCGTAAATTGCTCTGCTTTTGTGAAAAAACACCAAGGAATGTTCCTAAAAGAGGAATAATTACCTCATTACCTCACGGAGCATGCTTATAATGCAAAACCATAAAGTCTGGATGACTAGGTATTTACGACAAGGATCAGTGCACAATATAGATGTCAGTGAAACCTTTAGATGAAAAGAAAATATTACAGTATCATTACTAAGAAATATATGATCATATACAGTAGATCAGTTTAGGTGACAGAATGTCAAGATCTAAATTTTCCCCAAGCTTTTTTTTTTTTACTTAAGGTTTGTGCGATGGACAAGGTCTATGTACATTAGAGGTACATCATATGACTGCTCTTGGAGACAGTTGGTGTACCAAGGTTGGCTGCATACCTTATTTTAAATGGTTTGTAAGAACATACTTGGAAATCTCCACAGGTCCTACAAATTTAGCAAACAAAGGTGTGAACAAAAATGAACCCACATGGGAACAAACAAGCACCAAGTCCTCTCTGGTCTCAGGTGGGCAGTAGGGTGGCTCAGTAGTTATCACTGTTGCCTTGAAGAACTTGGTTTGAATCCAAACAAGCATAACATCAGTATGGAGTCTGTATGTTCTAGTCTTTGTGTGGATATCCTCCAGGGTTCTCTGATCTTCTCCTACACTTCCAAAACAACTTGGTGATGTCAAATTAACAGTATTTGGTAGATTATAAAGCTTGAACTATTCTCAGAAAATGGATAAATACAGCAACCCAGATTTGATGTGATTATGTGTCCTACATAGCAGATTCAGTGTGGTTGGGTGTCCTACATAACAGAAAGGCTTTGATTCACAAAGCATGATGCTTCTTTCAGGTTGTGCCTATTGTATACACACAAGATAATTGTCTATAGATAGTAACAGTGTGCTATTCAATAAAACCCCTAGTGGGGTTTAAAATACAGACTAGTATTAGGAGAGATAGAGTCAATAAAAATACATGTGGGAGGATGCTTTGTACATGCACCATTCTTTCTGCATGACTAGAATGTTCTGGTCAAACACCAGAGAGCCCACCCATTGCAGCCCTAGTTCTCTTCCCAGGCTGTCTGAATCATTAATACATAATTCTGACAAGGGCCGCAAACTGGGCTATCCTCCCTATGCTTCAGTGTAACAGTAGGGACTCCAGAGTAGGAAATTCCCATATATGGAGTCAGTGTTATGACCATGAAAGGGGTATTCCCAAGCATGATCATTATGCTTGGGGACACCCTGTGTATATAAATCTAATTTAGATTCTATTTTTGAAATGTTTTTTGTGGGGATTTGAACTCTCAACCATCTACATTAAAGGCAAGAACCTTAATCACTGGGCTGTAGAGCTGAATGCTAAGTCATTACTGAAAAACCTCATAGAAATTTCTCTTGTTTAATACAAGAAACTTCTATGTGGTTTTTAACACAACAGAATTTCCCGGGATCCGTCCAACACCATACGCTGCTCCGCCCTTGCTCCCATTCATTTCTATGGGGCAAACGGAAATAGCCAAGCCAGCACTTGGCTATTTTCAGTGGCCCCATAGAAATGAATGGAGGGCAGCTGCGCATGTGCAGTGCGCCCTCCATTCATTTACCCACTCTGTTCTCATTGTAGGTGCGGGTCCCAGAGCTAATCGGCCTTTTTAAAAAAAATAAAAATTCTGTTACGCCATTCACCATATGGGCTAACTTTTTTTTAAAGTATTTTGATAGTATGTTTCTTTTTATTTTGGGGAATGGGGGTGATTTTACTTTTTGTTAAGTCCCCCAAGTGGACCACAACTTACAATCATCAGATGTAAATTGCTCCCTTATTCTGTATAGAAATCACTATTACACCTCCTACTATGATTCTCCTGATGTTCAAGCAATATCATGGCTCTGTTGAGCTCTGTAGTATGCATCGCAATACAATCCACCATACCTGCTGAGTGTGTCACTATCTCCTGGGCCGTGGTCTCTAATGCCTCCACTCTGTGCCCTATCTGCAAGAGCTCCGTTTTAATGTCCGACAGTTCAGACGGGACAGGTCTGATTGCCTGCTCTAATGCTTGACTCAGTACCTTAGTTAAGAAGGATTTGGATACTGGTGAGTGGTCCTGTGCCTCTGTCTCATCTCCTTGTAAGCTCGCCGCTTCCGATTCCTCTCCTTCCTCTGTGCCCGCTGCGCCGCCATCTTGGTGCTTATGCCTTGCGCCTGAGTGTCTTTCTTCTTCAAAAATCGCTGCAAGTCCTGCTGCCCTCTTTGTGGTTTTGGTGTGCCCGGTGGGTCAGGCCCCTTTGGGTGCCATTTTTGACCATTTTAGATCAGGTCACTGCTGGTAAGATGGCTTATAGACGCTCGAGTTGGAGGAGCTGAGGCTTCACACGGCCATTCACCTTAGCGTCCTGTATAGAAATCACTGTATGACAGTTCAGTGCTGCCATCTAATGGCCTGAACTGGATATACTAACAATGAGCCTGGAAGCCTAGTACAGGCTGCGACTCATTTTTAGAACAGGGTCCTTTCCCCGATCTCTGCTGGGGAAAAGCGAGCCTGAATAGGAATCCCACGCTTCCGGTTTTTAACACTTTCAGATGCCGTGAGTGAGGGGAACTCATTGCTGTGAGGGGAGGGGGCATGTGGCGTAATCTGGGGCCATGAGGGTGAAGAACTGTGTGAGGAGCTTTATGGGGTGTAAATCTGTGAAGGAGGGCCAGAATCGACAGAATGTAACTGTGTTGTTAGTACATTATTACAAGATTTGGGGCCCCACTTTTGATTTTGCCCAGGGCCACATTTTGTCTAAAACCGGCCCTGTGTACAGCATTAGAGTGCAGGGGATGTATGGAAGCGAGCTCACAAGCTGAGCTAGTGCCATACACGGTGATGGCTGTATAATACATTAGGCCCCAGCTGGCCATAACCGGGAAGCAGTGACGTACTAAGGGGGGCGTGGGGGGCGGTCCGCCCCTGGTGCGGGCTCTCAGGGGGGTGCCATAAGTAATAAAGTCATGTGCCCCCTCCATAGTAATAGAGCCCTCTGTATAAAAAAAAAAAAAACAGTAACTTGTCCCATTCCTGAAGCTCACATACCTTTCTTCCCTGCAGGCACAGATCGCTTTGCAGCATTGTGTGGGCGGAGCTTATGCAGATTTTCAGGCTGCAGGGTCCGCCCACGCAGGCTGGCAGCGCGATCTGTGTCTGCAGGCTGAATGGTGGAGCAGGGAGAAATCTTCCTGCTTCACCATTTAGAACGTGGCTGGCCTGAAGGAGGGGAGGAGCTGAGCGGTTAGTGAGTGACAGAACCGCAGCTCCCAGCGCCCCAGCAATGAGCGCTTCCATCAATACAGATAGAAGCGCTCATTGCTGGGGCGCTGGGAGCTGCGGTCCTGTCACTCACTAACTGCTCAGCTCCTCCCCTCCTTCAGGCCAGCCACGTTCTGAATGGTGGAGCAGGAAGACTTCTCCCTGCTCCACCATTCAGCCTGCAGACACAGATCGCGCTGCCAGCCTGCGTGGGCGGACCCTGCAGCCTGGAAATCTGCATAAGCTCCGCCCACACAATGCTGCAGAGCGATCTGTGCCTGCAGGGAAGAAAGGTATGTGAGCTTCAGGAATGGGACAAGTTACTGTTTTATTATTAAAATACAGAGGGCTCTATTACTTTGGAGGGGGCACATGACTTTATTACTATGGAGGGGGCACAGAGGACTTTATTACTATGGAGGGGCCACATAGGACTTTATTACTATTGTCACGGGTGAAGTTGCAGATAGCTGGAACTTATCAATAAACGACTTTACTGGCTTGATACCAAACTAAGGAGCTTATAGGTGAGCCCTTTAAAACAATAAGAGCTCTCCCTGACTGCTATGCACATGCAAGGGTCTCAATGGTGGACGATTGCATGCCCACGTACCTAAGACTGTGTGACACCTGAAAACCCTATAATAGTGAGGGGACACGACCACCGGCTCCCTGCACTTAATACGGACGGAGTCAGGGTCACCTAGAATCAAGCCAGCAAGGAAACACAATAAAGGAAAAGACTTATCTGAGCAAACAGCAGCAGCAGCCTCCAGCAGTGAACACTTCATCCAGGAACTAGTATAAACCGCAAAGTGAGGCAGTCTAAATAAGTGACACCTGGCAGAAGGAAAGGAGATGACAAAGTGAAACCAAAACAAAGAACGTCATACAAGAGGAAGAGAAGAACGTCTGTCAGACCTTCTCACAGAACTGGCGGGGACAGTACCCCTCCCTCTACGGATGGACTCCGGACACTCAGAGCCCACCTTCTCAGGATGAGACCTATGGAAAGCCCTGATGAGACGAGTGGCCTTAATGTCCGCCACTGGGACCCACATCCTCTCCTCAGGACCATAACCCTCCCAATGAACGAGGTACTGAAGAGAACTGCGGATAATGCGAGAATCCACAATCCTAGAGACCTGAAATTCAAGATTAACATCAACAAAAATCAGAGGAGGAGGCAAAGAGGAGGGTACAGTGGGTTGGACATAAGGTTTTAATAGGGACCTGTGAAAAACATTATGGATCTTCCAAGTCTGAGGAAGATCAAGACGGAAGGCAACGGGATTGATGACGGACAAGATCTTGTAAGGCCCAATAAACTTAGGACCCAACTTCCAGGAGGGAACCTTCAGTTTGATATTCTTTGTAGGCAACCACACCAGATCACCCACATTCTGGTCCGGACCAGGCACACGTCTCTTATCCGCCACACGCTTATATCTCTCACTCATCCTTTTCAGATTGCCCTGAATCTTTTGCCAAATAAATGACAAAGACGAGGAAAATCTCTCCTCATCAGGTAAACCAGAAGACCCCTCTCCAGAGAATGTCCGAAACTGCAGATGAAACCCATATGCACCAAAAAATGGTGACTTATCAAAGGACTCCTGGCGACGGTTATTGAAAGCAAACTCAGCAAGGGACAAAAAAGAATACCAATCCTCCTGATTCTCCACCACAAAACAGCGCAGATATGTCTCCAGATTCTGATTGACGCGTTCGGTCTGACCATTCGACTGCGGGTGAAAAGCAGAAGAGAACGACAACGGAACCTCCAAGCGAGAACAGAAGGCCTTCCAGAATCTGGTAAACAAATTGTGTGCCTCTATCAGAAACGATGTCTGAAGGAATGCCATGCAATTTAACAATGTGATCAACAAACGCTTGCGCCAGCGTCTTAGCATTGGGTAACCCAGGAAAGGGAATGAAATGCGCCATTTTGCTAAAACGGTCCACTACCACCAGAATCACAATCTTCCCCGAGGAACGAGGCAGGTCCGTAATGAAGTCCATGGACAGATGCGTCCAAGGATGGGAAGGAATGGGTAACGGGAGGAGAGAACCCGATGGCCGTGAATGAGGGACCTTGGCACGAGCGCAGGTCTCGCAGGCCGCCACAAAACCCTCAACCGTCTTACGAAGAGCCGGCCACCAGAATCTCCGAGCAATGAGATCCACTGTGGCTCTACTTCCCGGGTGCCCAGCAAGGACAGTATCGTGGTGCTCCTTAAAAACCTTGTGTCGTAAAGCGAGAGGCACAAACAACCTCCTAGGAGGACAAAGATCAGGAGCCTCTGCCTGGACTGCCTGAACCTATGCCTCCAAATCAGGATAAAGAGCAGAGACGACCACCCCATCAGCCAAAATGGGACCCGGGTCTTCAAAGTTCCCCCCTCCCGAAAAACAATGTAACAGGGCACCCGCCTTCACATTTTTAACCCCAGAGCGGAACGTAACAAAATTAAACCTAGAAAAGAACAAAGACCATCTGGCCTGTCTCGGGTTCAGATGCTTGGCCGATTCCAAGTAGGCCAGATTCTTATGGTCGATAAACACGGTAATAGGCTGTCTGGCTCTTTCTAACCAATGGCGCCATTCCTCAAAAGCTAATTTGATGGCCAACAACTCCCTATCTCCCACATCGTAATTTCTCTCTGCAGAGGAGAGTTTCCTTGAGAAAAAGGCACACGGTCGCCATTTGGCAGGAGAGGGATCCTGAGATAAGACCGCACCCACACCCACCTCAGAAGCATCCAAATCAACAATAAAAGGTAGAGAGACATCAGGTTGTACCAAAATGGGAGCGGAAGCAAAACACTCTTTAATACTAGAAAAGACTTTAAGCGCATCTACCGACCACGAGGAAAAATCCACCCCCTTTTTAGTCATATCAGTTAGTGGCTTAACCACCTCCGGACCGCTTAACGCAGGATCGCGTTCCGGAGGTGGCAGCGCTGCGCAGAGTCACGCATAAACGCGTCATCTCGCGAGACGCGAGATTTCTCTCAAAGCCGGCCCGCGCATGCGCATCGCGGGCCGGCAAAAGTTAAAGAACAAGTTCGTCACCAGCCTGCCAGCAACGATCATTGGCTGGCAGGCTGGCGATTTTCAAAAAATCCAATCACAAGCCATATAACAGATCATATTAGTAAATATGATCTGTTATATGGCTTCTCTGCTCCTCTGCTGGTCCTTTTCGTCGGTTGGATCCAGCAGAGGAGCAGACTGAACTGTGAGTACACCAAACACTTCACTGTAGCCCCAGATCACCCCCCTGCACCCCAATTAACCCTTTGATCGCCCCTTTGATCGCCCCTGTCAATCACTAGTGAAAGACAAAAAGTGATCAGTGTAAACTGTCACTTTTTTTTTCACTAGTATTGGCTGTTAGGTTTTAGGGATAGTTTAGGCCCCTTGGTTAGGTAGTTAGCGTCAGTTAGCGCCCACCCCATCGCACCGCAGTCATTTTTATTCGCTGATTAGCGTATCGCTAATCAGCATTTGTACTTTTATAGTATCTGTAAGTGATCAAAACTGATCACGGTCAGATCTATAATTGTATTAGTGTCACCTTAGCTCGCCCTCCACCCAAAACGCAGTGTTTGCCCGATCAGGCCTGATCGGTCGCCCACACGTGCGTTCACCCACGCCCGCCCCACCGCAGTGATAAAATTTTTTTTTTTTTTGATCACTGCACATTCACTTTACACGCACTGCGGCGATAAAAAAATCAGTTTTGATATTTTTTATCAACCGCAGCGGCCTCCGGTACTTCGCTAGCCTCCCCTTTGTAAGACAGGCTTGTTTTTTTTCTTGGGTAGTCTCAGGGAATACCCCTAAATTTAGTAGTCCAAAATGTCAAACAGGGGGTATTCTTCTGAAGAGGCCTACAGGATTCTGACCCAGTCAGATGAGGAGTGGGAACCCTCATCTGACGAATCTAGCGGGTCAGTATATGAACCTGTGGAAAGCAGTGGCTCTCTGACCCAAAATTCGGACGAGGAGGTGGAGGTCCCTGATAGCACCAGGCGTACCAGGCCCCGTGTCGCTAGACCACAGGTTGCGCAGGATCCGCTTCAAGAGCAGCAGAGTGGGGCTGTTGCTGCCGGATCACGTGGTGAGGCATACACCAGCAGCGCAGCCCTTCCTGGACCTAGTACCAGCACTGCCGTACAACCTGGTGAAGTAGCGAGCACCAGAAGGGCAGTTGAAGCTGGTACGGTGGCACGTGCAATAGTTACCCCGTCGCAGCCACCGCACAGACAGGCCCGTAGACCCCCTAGAGTCCCTGAGGTGCTGGCAAATCCTGATTGTCAGTCACCAACTTCAGCCGCACCAGTAGTTCCCCCTTTCACCGCCCAGTCTGGAGTTCGGGTTGAGACGGCTCAAATCGGTTCGGCCCTGGGATTTTTTGAGCTGTTCTTGACTGCGGAGCTCTTGGACTTTGTCGTGGCAGAGACAAACCGGTATGCCACACAATTTATAACCGCAAACCCGGGAAGCTAATATGCCCAGCCTTTCCGGTGGAAACCAGTCCAAGTTTCCGAACTTAAAATTTTTCTGGGCCTTCTCCTCAACATGGGCCTGACAAAAAAGCATGAATTGCGGTCATATTGGTCCACGCACCCGATTCATCACATGCAGGGCCGGATTAAGAGCATCATGGGCCTGGTGCTGAGGATTTTGCTGGGCCTTTTTATGGAACTGCACTCAGTGTCTTAATTACATATATATTTTATCGATACCATTAAAGTATTTTGTTCCTGCAACTACCCCTTCATTTGGCGTCTATCTTGGCAACATGGAGGGGGACCACGGGAGGGGGACCCTGAGGGTGGGGCACCCTCAGGGCACTATAGTGTCAGGAAAACCGCTTTGTTTTCCTGACACTATAGTGATCATTTAACATGACTATGAAGATTACTGTTTTCTAGCTGCTGTGGACTGTGGACAACAGCAGCTAGAAACAGTAATTTTCATAGAGCTGTGTTATGATTTATGGACTGCAGACAACTGACACACCTCACACAAACTCCTGTCTCTCTGCCTGGAAAAACGACACAAACAGCCAAGTTTTTGTGGGTGAAAGGTCGGTCACAGCTTTATTCTTATTTTAGCTCAATCCTTTAAGAATAACCCAACAATAACTGCCCGGCCCAAAGCCGGTCCCCGGAGTGCGAGAAGCGCTATGCCACACCAAACATTGGTGCGCAAGTCCGCCTTCCCCTCCGCTGTAACTTTTGTCATCCTCCGACCTCCAGCTGTGACTTGAATCAGAACTGAAAAGACAATACAAAAACATCGTAACAATAACCAAAGGGAGGGAGGGTGGGAAGCTTCCTTCCAGAGGTGCCGGAAACTGAGAGGCAGGACACAGGGATGACCCTCCTTTTTATTAACTCTAAGGGGTGGTGACTTCACCTATTACCCTGCCCCCCCAAGGGAGGGGGGGAGCGAGCACTTACCAGCTATGTTCCTACAGCAGGACGACAGTGGGAATTAACTCCCAAACTGCCAGCAGTGTCTGCAGTCCGGCGCGCCTGCGTTATACACTGTGGCGCTGGTAGACTGCAGACAACTGACACACCTCACACAAACTCCTGTCTCTCTGCCTGGAAAAACGACACAAACAGCCAAGTTTTTGTGGGTGAAAGGTCGGTCACAGCTTTATTCTTATTTTAGCTCAATCCTTTAAGAATAACCCAACAATAACTGCCCGGCCCAAAGCCGGTCCCCGGAGTGCGAGAAGCGCTATGCCACACCAAACATTGGTGCGCAAGTCCGCCTTCCCCTCCGCTGTAACTTTTGTCATCCTCCGACCTCCACGGAGGAGCCCGTGTAACTCTACACGGCGCTCCGACCCCCACCCAACAAAAACAAGGCTTGCTGAACACCATCCTGTAGGCAGGGAGGAAAATATCTAAACCGATATCATTAAGGTGCACACCATCGGGCCGCATCAAACGCTGGTTGTTTTTTTTTTGTGGGATAAATTGTATTAATAGCCTGGAAGGAGTTTTGAACCCATGAACACTGCATGCAAAGCAAGTGTCTTACCACTGAGCTATAGCTCTAGACAATCATCTCTGACCACACAATAATGACTTCAGGAAAGAAAGTTGGAATTCTTTCTAAATCTGCTCTAATGAGGGTAATGAGCTCCGCTACTATAAGCAAGCAGAGGTCATTACCCCCAGCATGGATCGCAAGGATCACAGGGGGGCGTGCCAATGTGCTGAGGTGAACCGATTCCGGCAAAACCTGCGACCAGCGAAGGCCACGGATGCCACGCCAAATGACTTCCACATTCCGGAAACCCAAGCTCCGACCGCCGGGTCTTGTTTCAGCTCTCTGATCTAGGTTGCCGAGACTGGGCAAGCCGGGCCGGGGATGCGATATAACGACACACTAGAACCCCGGCCAAAAATGTCTGTTTTTGACCGGCGGAGGCGAATGCGCACCAAGGAATCCGTAATAAGGACATCATCTTGCAAAACACCACCTGGCCGGAACTTGGTCGGGGGGAGGAGCTCGCTTATCCGAAAAGCCCCGAAAAACGCCAGGCAACACAATAACCTAAAATAAAAGCTAACCCCGGCTAAGCGGCGTTGGATAACCGCCGCCGAAACGCCTGCTTCCCTTGCCTGCAAAATAAAGTCGATGGTTATGCGCAGCCGATCCGACACTGAGGAATGGACCGGATGAGTCCCTGCTAGCGCTACCCAGCCAGCCCAGGCCTTACCATAACCCGTCCAGGTCCTAGGAGCCACTGAGGCTCTAATGAGAGGCATCAATCGTTCAGCGGGATGTCCCAGAGATGGGCCGGGCCCATGGATCCGTCCGGTGAAGCTGCTGGCACTAGGGTCCAGAACTCCTGCCAATGGAAGCGAGAAAGCGCATCAGCAGAACTGTTAAGGGTACCTGATGAGGAAGACAACCGGTTAATGCAATGAACAACAGACATATTATCCGTCCAAAAACATACCCGCCTATTTTGTAGCGAGGGACCCCATAATTCAATGGCCACAATAATGGGAAAAAATTCCAACAAAGTAATATTGGAACAAAGGCCCGCTGCGCGCCACTCTTGAGGCCAAGGGGATGCGCACCATTGGGTACCTAGGATGGCCAAAACCGGCAGAACCCGCCGCGTCAGTAAACAGAGACAGGTCGTGGCTGGAAATTTCCGAGAGCTGCCAGCACGTATGGCCGTTATAAGAAAACAGAAAACTGCGCCACACCTGAAGGTCCTGTTTAAGTTTGCGCGTTAAGCGTACATGGTGCCGCGGGTTAGTGATGCCCCGAGTCGCCAAGGACAAACGCCTGGAAAAGACTCTGCCCATCGGCATGACACGGCACGCAAAAACAAGGAGACCCAGTAGGGACTGCAACTGCTTGAGCGTGACAGATTTAACAGAGCAAAAACCTTCAATAAGTGCTAACAGCTTGGCAAGCTTATCACAAGGGAGCCGGAAAACCATAGCTAGTGAATCAATTTCAATGCCTAAGAACACAATGTTGGTGGACGGGCCTACCGTTTTGTCAGGAGACAGGGGGACCCCGAATCTGGACATTAGGAAACAGACAGTGTCTAACAGGAACTTACACTTGGGGGAATCACCTGAGGGCTATGAACAAGAAGTCATCTAAATAATGAATTATGGAACTAGACCCCGTCTCAAACCTGACTACCCATTCCAAGAACGAACTGAACAATTCAAAGAAGTAACAAGACATTGCGCATCCCATGGGCAACCGGGTGTCATAATAGTAGCAATTATCAACCATGCAGACTAGCAGATGGTAACAATCCGGGTGCACCGGGAGAAGGCGGAAGGCGGACTCAATGTCTGACTTTGACAATAAGGCACCCCGGCCTGCCGCTCTCAGTAAAGCGACAGCCCTGTCAAAGGAAACATAAGAGACTGTAGCATCCTCCTTAGAAATACCGTCATTAACAGACTCGCCTTTGGGGAAGGACAAGTGATGGATAAGTCTAAAACTACCTGGCTCCCGCTTCGGTACCAGGCCCAATGGAGAAACCCGGATATTATCAAAAGGAGGGGACGGAAGCCCTTTTATTGGGGTAGAGCTCTAACCATGGGGACATCTCTGCTACGCTCACTGGGCTCTTTTGCGGTAGAGGAAGCATTGGATCTGGCCGGCTGCTGTCTAGGGCATCGAATGGCCGAATGGGATCCCCCACAGATGGAACACTCATGTTTGAATTTACATAGGGCGAAGAACCTGCAGTGGCCTTCGTTATACAGCCAGCAGGATCCTGGCCTGCGGATTGACACCGGCCCCTGACCACTGGAAGTGAGGCCGGGGGCCGCTGACTGAAAGGGCACAGATTTTTGTGACAGCATCAGTCGCAACCAGAGGTCTGTGGATTTGACACCCCAACCGATATCCGGCTGCAGTGCCAAACGCCTACGGAACTCCTCGTCGTAGCGCCACCAGGCAGAACCGCCGTGGGACTTATAGGCGCTATAAACAGATTCCAAATACAGAAATAATTCACCGCAGAGCTCTGGGTGCCTCTGTGCCATAACATGACCTAAGACCGAGAAGGCCTGTAGCCAGTTACCCATGGTGCGCGCCACTTTGGGCCGGCGATCGGTAAACCTGTCTGAATTGGGGAGCCGCTCTTTATCTATCGTATGCTGGTCTACAGTAACTAATGACCAGATGTCTATGTATTGGTTAGACCAAATTTTCTCCTTAGTGTCCATGTCCAAGTGCGCCCCCAAAGGAGACAGGCCGCAAAACAGCGATTCTTTATGATCACCTGCCCTAGGCGGGGCAGCAGGAGGGGGCTTACCTGCAGCAGCATTACTCCCGTCCAAGTGCGACAATAAAGATTTAAGTACCGGGACCAACTGGGGACCCAAAGAGGCCCCCCAAGCCCCCGTAAAATTCAACTCACCGGTAGTAGAAGGACCTGGAGGTTCCACTGGGGCGATTGGAGGATTCGGATCCTGCACCGCGCTGGCCCGGCTGGCCCCGCGAGAAGCCCGTGCAGCGGATGAATGGGCACCCCTTCTGCGTTGTGAATGAGACCTGCCAGCGGTATCGCTGCAGGAGCTGACCTCCGTTGATGAAGGTGACCGCCAGCGAGACGATCTGGAGCGGGCACTTCTGTGGGACCGCCGCGCAGACCGTGACCGATGACGGGAACAACGTTGATGACAAGCTGCCGACCTGCGCCGGTAACGGCGGACGGATACATCAGGTGAGTTTGAAGATGAGCGCCGTCTGGAATTGGGACGTTCCCCCATATGCGCAATAGCGGCAGGGACCCCAGTAGGGGGACCTAAATGTGCCATAAGCGATGAGGAAGTGGTGGGATTGGCTACAATAAAGTCAGGCAGGGTGGCCTGAGTGGGATTGGGGGGTTGGAGGGGTGGGCTGGCAGGGGCATTAGTGCAACTGTTGGCACTCCCAGGAGCCTGTACCTCGGTAGAGGGGGCATCCCTGG
The DNA here is from genome assembly GCF_905171765.1 of Bufo bufo. Classification (NCBI taxonomy): domain Eukaryota; kingdom Metazoa; phylum Chordata; class Amphibia; order Anura; family Bufonidae; genus Bufo; species Bufo bufo. Next base: position 72,807,774 of record NC_053393.1, read on the forward strand.
GCTCATCTGCAGATGACACATTAGAATTTCTATTGCCCATAATCCCAGGGGTGACAGTCTGCAGCAGGGAGCTGCGGAGAGAGGAGCTTGCCTGCCAGGGAGCGGGAAACTGCTGAGGACTGGAGGGGGGCGGAGCCACAGACCACGCTGCCGGAAGCACTGACTGCACTCCGGCCAGCTCTCTGGAAACATCGCTACCCCGCTCATTAACACAGGTGAGCGCAGCTGTATGCTGCGCTGCAGGGACCTGGGATGCCTGGGCACTTAGTGCCAGAGTGGGAGCAGAGATCACAGCAGATGTGTGCACACTAGCCCTGTTACTAGGCACTAGCTCGGGCAAGGGGACAGAGGAAGCTCGGGGGTTAATGAAAGAAGCAGGGGGCGGGAGACCAGAACGTGCTGCCGGCTTAGCTGATAACACTCCTGCACACACGCTGGAGGCTGCGCCCCCCCGCTTTGAACCTCTCACACGTGGAGGAGGGAGGGAGGGAGAGCTGAGTCTGGCTGGGGCTCTAGTACGCCGTTTAGGGCGGCCAGAAACTAAAGAGTCCCCTGCAGGCATAGCAGGAGGGGGCTCCTGCAAGCCAGCAATGAGGGATGTTAGGAAGGCTGGGTTCTCCTGGACTCTAGCAGCTAGGGCTGCCAGGAGGGCTCTGTCGTCGGCCATACCTTGTTAGGAAGCTTCCTTCCAGAGGTGCCGGAAACTGAGAGGCAGGACACAGGGATGACCCTCCTTTTTATTAACTCTAAGGGGTGGTGACTTCACCTATTACCCTGCCCCCCCAAGGGAGGGGGGGAGCGAGCACTTACCAGCTATGTTCCTACAGCAGGACGACAGTGGGAATTAACTCCCAAACTGCCAGCAGTGTCTGCAGTCCGGCGCGCCTGCGTTATACACTGTGGCGCTGGTAGACACAGCACTCAGCATGCTTAGCCAGTCAGATAGAAGGCTGGCTAAGTATGCTGAGAGCTGTGTCTAAATAACATAACACATTAAAGGGTTTCTATCACTTGGTATCACATATTTAGCTGTCAGACACTAGCGATCCGCTAGTGTCTGCTCTAACAAACCATCCTAATATGATAGGTTTTGGGGCAGCCGTTTTGCTAAAATAACAACTTATATCTATATGCTAATGAGCCTCTAGGTGCTATGGGGGCGTCATTAGCACCTAGAGGCTCCGTCTACCTTCCTAAACTGTCGCCGCCCAGCGCGTCCCTCCAGCCCGCCCATCTCCTGCTGAATGCGATCCTCTCCGTGCGCGTCTCTGTTCTGCGCATGCGCAGTGAATGTCTGATCGCTTCCCTGCTCAGACATCTCCACTGCGCCTGCGCCGATGACATCATAGTGCTCCGAGGAACAGGCGCAGTGGAGATGTCTGAGCAGGGAAGCGATCAGACATTCACTGCGCATGCGCAGAACAGAGACGCGCACTGAGAGGATCGCATTCAGCAGGAGATGGGCGGGCTGGAGGGACGCGCTGGGCGGCGACAGTTTATGAAGGTAGACGGAGCCTCTAGGTGCTAATGACGCCCCCATAGCACCTAGAGGCTCATTAGCATATAGATATAAGTTGTTATTTTAGCAAAACGGCTGCCCCAAAACCTATCATATTAGGATGGTTTGTTAGAACAGACACTAGCGGATCGCTAGTGTCTGACAGCTAATTATGTGATACCAAGTGATAGAAACCCTTTAAAGGGATTCTGTCACCAGGTTTGACCCCTGTCAGCTAAAAATATGCTGATGTTCAGGGCGTCTTCACGATTCCTAATGTGGGCTGATAAATGTCATCTGTGGGCTTATTTAGCTAAAAAACAGCTTTTACTAACCTGTCAGTCAAACAAATAAGGTGCCCAAGGGGATGTTAATGAATGCAAGGTGTCGGCCGCACCCACCGCCGTTCGTGCCCAGCGCCGCCTTTCCGGACTTCTGCGCCGCCTCCTAATCCTCTGTGCCGCCTCTCGCTCTCCCTCCCTCCCCCCTCCTCCTGCTGTAAGATCTCGCGCATACAGGGGTTGAGCGAAGTGCCGGCGCATGCGCACTTCGCTGTAAGAAGCCAAATGGAGAAGTCTGCACGGGCGCATCAGGCAGAGCCCTGTGCGCAAGCGCGAGATCTTACAGCAGAAGGAGGGGGGAGGGAGGGAGAGCGAGAGGCGGCACAGAGGATTAGGAGGCGGTGCAGAAGTCCAGAAAGGCGGCGCTGGGCACGAACGGCGGTGGGTGCGGCGGGCATCTTGCACCCATTAACATCCCCTTGGGCACCTTATTTGTTTGACTGACAGGTTAGTAATAGCTGTTTTTTAGCTAAATAAGCCCACAGATGACATTTATAAGCCCACATTAGGAATCGTGAAGACGCCCTGAACATCAGCATATGTTTAGCTGACAGGGGTCAAACCTGGTGACAGAATCCCTTTAAAGAAATTACTGTTTCTAGCTGCTGTGGACTAGCAGCTAGAAACAGTAATTTCTTTAATGTGTTATGTTATAGAGACTGAGCCCTCAGCATGCTTAGCCAGTCAGTAATTTTCATAGTGCTGTTATGATTTATGGACACAGCTCTCAGCATGCTTAGCCAGCCTTCTATCTGGCTGTGCTTCTTGAGAGTCACAGTCCACAGGCTCAGAAACAGCCTGTGGACTGTGACTCTTAAGATGCAAAGCCAGATAGAAGGCTGGCTAAGCATGCTGAGAGCTGTGTCCATAAATCATAACGGCACTATGATTGCCCTCCCTTCCAACTGGATGAGTTTATCTGATACCTGCCCTGCTCCAGAAGCTCCTGCTGTCTCGCGGGCTGGTGTGGCTGAGCGCTGTGGGCCGTGTGCTGGTCGAAACTGCTGAGTAGGTTGTACACAGCGCAGCGTGCAGGAGGGATAACCGCGGGCGCAGTGAGGTCATATCCGGCAGGCCGGCATTACAGGAACCGCACCAGCTGCTCTGACGTCCTGCCGCCGGATATCCTGTGCTGTTCCTGTAATGCTGCGGCCCGCCGGATATGGCCTCAGTAGTGATGGGAAGTTCGGATCTTTCAGATGAATCGCTTAATTTGAACCAGCTCATTCAAATGAATCGGTTCATGAATCGGATCTTCGGTTCACTTGCTGAGTCACTGACTGCTGAGCTGACTCGCAAGTGAACCGAAGACTCTAGGTACCGGTGCGCATGCGCAGATGCTATCCATTCGATTCACTTGCTGCTGCTGACTCAGTCGGCTCTTCAGCTCTCTAATGAGTGAGTCAGGATCAGGAAGAGTGATTGATTATAGTGATAGTGAAGGGAAGCTGAGGCTGACGTCGGACAGGAGGACTCAGGAGCTGTCACTGTGGTGTGCATTGTTGTCTGTTGTGCATTGTTACCCACAGTGACAACAGTCTGACACTGACAGTAGTACAACGAACCAAGTGAAGTGAAATGTGAATGCACAGGGAAAACTATGTGCTGAATTGATAACAGTATTACAATAACACAGTCACTGGCTGATAATAAAATAGTCCCCACAGTCCCCACTTAACGGAATCCATAAAGGAGATGTGAACCCACCCTTAGTTATATAGCTACTGAATGAGATGCCTTTAACATATATATCTCCTGAGAAGCCAATTTGATCCTAAAGGGTTAATTCAACCTGTAATCTAAACTCTGTGTCATCTGTCACTTCTCTTATCTCTCTGCTCCTGTCAAAGGCGTACATAGAAATCACTGGGCCCCATAGCAAGAATCTAAATTGGGCCCCCATTCCCCTTTCATAGCCCCTCCCACTACCCATTCCAGGCCTCTCTCTTTGTTCCATGAACTATGTTCGCTGCTGTTTTATAATTTATGCCATCAGGGCCGGATTGGGATTACAAAACAGGCCTGGCACACAAAAGAGGCATAATAGATACAGTGTGTACAGATGTATAGTATATACAGCAGTGTACTGATATGTGAGGAACGTGGTATAATATATGCAGTGTGTTCAGGTATATAGTATATACAGCAGTGTACTGATAAGTGAGGTACGAGGTATAATAGATGCAGTGTGTACAGATATATAGTAATACAGCAGTGTACTGATATGTGAGGTACGAGGTATAATAGATGCAGTGTGTACAGATATATAGTAATACAGCAGTGTACTGATATATGAGGTATAAATTACAGCTCGTACCTCACATATCAATCCAATACTGTATATACAATATACCTGTACACACCATCTATTATACCTCGTACCTAACATATCAGTACACTGCTGTATATACAGTGATACCTCGGTTCACGAACTTAATTCGTGAACTGACTCTGGTCGCGAACCGAATTGGTCGCGAACCGAGGCACATTTTCCCATAGGGTTCAATGTAAATCCGGTTAATCCGTGCTGACCTTTTTTTGGGGGTTTTTGAAGCACAAAAATATGAAACAAATTACAATACACATTAGTACAGTATAGTAATGTATAAAGAGAGGACACTAACCTTGCTTGAGATGACTTCTGGCATGGAGGAAGGCAGGTGGGAGGCAGTTATTGTTTGGAGGGAGAGTCCCCCTCCATAAGGACATCAGGGGGATCTCCTTCAGGGGTTTCCTCTCTCCTTTGTCTCCTAGCTGCAGGCTCAGTTTTTCTGAAAAATCTGTCCAATGTCACTTGTCTCTTCCTGCTCTGCATAACCCTCCGCAAATGAGAGACCACATTATCATTTCTCTCCACGGTCTTCCTACAGGAAGTCACGACCATGTGACAGCCTGGAAATAGCATTAAAATGGCCGCGGCTCCTGTTCGTGAACCGAGGCGGAGTTCGTGAACCGGAGCATATTTTTATGAACTTTTCTGTTCGTGAACCGAGTTGTTCGTGAACAGAAGCGTTCGTGAACCGAGGTATCACTGTACAATATATCTATACACACTGCATATATTATACCTTGTACCTCACATATCAGTACACTGCTGTATATATTATATATCTGTACATATTGCATCTATAATACTGTGCAATATATGCAGTGTGTGTATATATATAGATGTGAGGCATACAAGGTATAATACTGTAGATGCAGTGTTTACAGAAATATGTGGTCAGTTATGCATGTGTGTGTGAAGTACATGAGGTAGTGGTCACTGTACCTGTCTGAAGTATGATACATGAGTGAGCAATGAGTAAAAACAGGGCATGGAGGGGGGGGGGGTAAATGATGAAAAGTGGAGGACCTCCTCTTACCACTCCATTCCAGTCTGTATGGATCAATGCAGAGCTGCTTGTGAACTTCTAATACTTGCTGTTAGGGGTTGAAGGACCTGTGATGATGTCATCACAGGTCCTGGCAGATGTACCTTTCAAACCTAGGAACTACACCATTTTTGGTGCAGTTCCTTTGCTAGATTCTGCAGGACCTGTGATGCTGAAGATGATGTCATCACAGGTCCTGGCAGATGCACTGTTCTAACCTGAGAACTACACTTTACACTGTGCAGTTCCCTTACAGGACCTGTGAAGACTCCCTGTACTACTCAGACGACTCAGAGCTGCTAGGGCTTGCCTTGCCTCAGCTCTGATTGGTTGGTGGGCGGGGAGGGGAGGGGCTGGCAGAAGCAGCTTCCACTCTAGGCTCATATTACGCTCCTCCCGAGTCCCTCCCTCAGGCTCCCTGCTGCCTGCGTCATTGTCTGTGTGCTGCTATGTGACGCTGCGCTGTGTACAACACAGGACTTTTAACCCTCCCGACGGCCTTTTGGCTGGCAGATGGGCCTATTTTATGGTAGGGGCCTGGAGCTGCAGCTCCATCAGCCCCTACGTTAATCCGGCCCTGATCACATGCCCATGTTCTCTGCTGCTATGTCCAGGACACGATTTGAGACCATCCTGCGTTTTCTGCATTTTAGCGACAACACCACCTACCGTCCCAGAGGCCACCCTGCTTTTGACCGGCTCCACAAAATTCGGCCCCTCATAGACCATTTCAACCAGAGATTTGCAGATTTGTATACCCCTGAGCAAAACATCTGCGTAGACGAGTCCCTAATACATTTTACCGGGCGCCTTGGCTTCAAACAATACATCCCAAGCAAGCGTGCCCGGTATGGGGTCAAATTGTATAAGCTCTGTGAAAGGGCCACAGGCTATACCCACAAATTTCGGATCTATGAGGGAAAAGATCAGACCCTGGAGCCGGTCGGTTGCCCTGACTACCTGGGGAGCAGTGGGAAGACAGTCTGGGACTTGGTGTCACCCTTATTCGGCAAGGGGTACCATCTTTATGTGGACAATTTCTACACAAGTGTGGCCCTCTTTAGGCATTTGTTTCTAGAACGGATTTGCGCCTGTGGCACCGCGCGAACTAGTCGCGTGGGCTTCCCCCAACGGCTTGTAACCACCCGTCTTGCAAGGGGGGAGAGGGCTGCCTTGTGTAACGAAGAACTGCTCGCGGTGAAATGGAGAGACAAGCGTGACGTTTACATGCTCTCCTCCATTCACGCAGACACGACAATCCAAATTGAGCGAGCAACCCGTGTCATTGAAAAGCCCCTCTGTGTCCACGACTATAATGCGCTCATGGGAGGGGTGGACTTCAATGACCAGATGTTGTCTCCGTATTTAGTTTCCCGCAGAACCAGACGCTGGTATAAGAAGGTGTCTGTATATTTAATTCAATTGGCGCTGTATAATAGTTTTGTTCTCTACAGTAAGGCTGGGAGAACACGATCCTTCCTCAAATTCCAGGAAGAGATCATCGAGAACCTCCTGTATCCAGAAGGTTCCGTGGCCCCATCCACCAGTGTAGTTAGCCGTCTACACAAGCGACAATTCCCAAGTTTCGTTCCTGGTACCTCAACCCAACCGTCACCCCGAAAAAGATGTCGTGTCTGTAGCAGGAGTGGAATAAGGCGTGACACCCGCTATTTCTGTCCTGACTGTGCTGACCACCCTGCCCTATGCTATGGAGAGTGTTTCCGGAAGTACCACACACAGGTACACTTAGCATAGAGATTGCATCTCACAGGACAGGCACACAGGGCTATTAGGGCCCTTTTACTCACAGCTGCTGCAAACCTCTCCTTTCACCTGGGATAAAGTGCATAACGTACTTCGCCACATCTTTGGGCGATTTGCGCTTTGCACATTGTCCCATGGGGAAGGAGAGGTTTGTTCTATAAAGGTAAAAAAAACTAAACAAAAAAAAAATTACCGGTAAGTAAAAAAGTTAAACGTTCAGTTAAAAAAGTTAAAAAAAAGTTTCTATGTTCTGTTCAACAGTTAATAAATTTATTGCGTTGCGGCCTGGTTTTTTCTTTTTTGTTTTGTTTTTTTTACCTTCCAGGTGGACCAACCGATCGACTAGCTGCAGCACTGATGTGCATTCGGACAGAAGCATTGCGCTGCTGTCAGATTACACGCAAGTCGGTGTATGCGGCGCTGCAAGACGAGATTTCTCCTCTGCAGTAAAAGATACGTTTGCCGAGGCATATGAGCTGAGGAGGTGGCGGTGTTCATATACTTTGGCAAACACTTTGTATATATATAAAAAAAAATCCCGGCAATGATTTATTCATCCACATCGATTGATGTGAATGGAGAAATCTGGTTTGCCAGGGCATACGAGCTAAGTGGGTATGGATGTTGGGCGGAGCTCCTATGTCCTGGCAGACGCCTTTCCCCTCCTTTTTCTTTTTTTGGCAGAGATTTTTTCATCCACATTGATCGATGCGAATGAAGAAATCTGTGCCGTTCATTTTTTTCTTTCAGCCCAGAGGCTGAACGGAAAAAAAAAATCTCATTACCTGTATGCTCAATATAAGGAGAATAGCAGAAACTCCTAATGCTGGGCATACATGTAATGATTGCGGAGACCCTCAAATGCCAGGGCAGTACAAACACCCCACAAATAACACCATTTTGGAAAGAAGACACCCCAAGGTATTCGCTGAGGGGCATATTGAGTCCATGAAAGATTGAAATTTTTGTCCCAAGTTAGCGGGAAAGGGAGACTTTGTGAGACAAAAATCAAAAAAATCAATTTCCGCTAACTTGTGCCAAATTTTTTTTTTTTCTATGAACTCGCCATGCCCCTCATTGAATACCTTGGGGTGTCTTCTTTCCAAAATGGGGTCACATGTGGGGTATTTATACTGCCCTGGCATTTTAGGGGCCCCAAAGCGTGAGAAGAAGTCTGGTATCCAAATGTCTAAAAATGCCCTCCTAAAAGGAATTTGGGCACCTTTGCCCACCTAGGCTGCAAAAAAGTGTCACACATGTGGTATCTCCGTATTCAGGAGAGGTTGGGGAATGTGTTTTGGGGTGTCATTTTACATATACCCATGCTGGGTGAGATAAATATCTTGGTCAAATGCCAACTTTGTATAAAAAAATGGGAAAAGTTGTCTTTTGCCAAGATATTTCTCTCACCCAGCATGTGGTGAGACACCACAAAACACATTCCCCAACTTCTCCTTAATACGGCGATACCACATGTGTGACACTTTTTTGCAGCCTAGGTGGGCAAAGGGGCCCACATTCCAAAGAGCACCTTTCGGATTTCACAGGTCATTTACCTACTTACCACACATTAGGGCCCCTGGAAAATGCCAGGGCAGTATAATTACCCCACAAGTGACCCCATTTTGGAAAGAAGACACCCCAAGGTATTCCGTGAGGGGCATGGCAAGTTCCTAGAATTTTTTATTTTTTGTCACAAGTTAGTGGAAAATGATGATTTTCTTTTTTTTTTTTTTTCATACAAGGTCTCATATCCCACTAACTTGTGACAAAAAATAAAAACTTCCATGAACTCACTATGCCCATCAGCGAATACCTTGGGGTCTCTTCTTTCCAAAATGGGGTCACTTGTGGGGTAGTTATACTGCCCTGGCATTCTAGGGGCGCAAATGTGTGGTAAGGAGTTTGAAATCAAATTCTGTAAAAAATGACCAGTGAAATCCGAAAGGTGCTCTTTGGAATATGGGCCCCTTTGCCCACCTAGGCTGCAAAAAAGTGTCACACATCTGGTATCTCTGTATTCAGGAGAAGTTGAGGAATGTGTTTTGGGGTGTCTTTTTACATATACCCATGCTGGGTGAGATAAATATCTTGGTCAAATGCCAACTTTGTATAAAAAAATGGGAAAAGTTGTCTTTTGCCAAGATATTTCTCTCACCCAGCATGGGTATATGTAAAATGACACCCCAAAACACATTCCCCAATTTCTCCTGAGTACGGAGATACCAGATGTGTGATACTTTTTTGCAGCCTAGGTGGGCAAAGGGGCCCATATTCCAAAGAGCACCTTTCGGATTTCACTGGTCATTTTTTACAGAATTTGATTTCAAACTCCTTACCACACATTTGGGCCCCTAGAATGCCAGGGCAGTATAACTACCCCACAAGTGACCCCATTTTGGAAAGAAGACACCCCAAGGTATTCCGTGAGGGGCATGGCGAGTTCCTAGAATTTTTTATTTTTTGTCACAAGTTAGTGGAAAATGATGATTTTATTTTTTTTTTCATACAAAGTCTCATATTCCACTAACTTGTGACAAAAAATAAAAACTTCCATGAACTCACTATGCCCATCAGCGAATACCTTGGGGTCTCTTCTTTCCAAAATGGGGTCACTTGTGGGGTAGTTATACTGCCCTGGCATTCTAGGGGCCCAAATGTGTGGTAAGGAGTTTGAAATCAAATTCTGTAAAAAATGACCAGTGAAATCCGAAAGGTGCTCTTTGGAATATGGGCCCCTTTGCCCACCTAGGCTGCAAAAAAGTATCACACATCTGGTATCTCCGTACTCAGGAGAAATTGGGGAATGTGTTTTGGGGTGTCATTTTACATATACCCATGCTGGGTGAGAGAAATATCTTGGCAAAAGACAACTTTTCCCATTTTTTTATACAAAGTTGGCATTTGACCAAGATATTTCTCTCACCCAGCATGGGTATATGTAAAAAGACACCCCAAAACACATTCCCCAACTTCTCCTGAATACGGAGATACCAGATGTGTGACACTTTTTTGCAGCCTAGGTGGGCAAAGGGGCCCATATTCCAAAGAGCACCTTTCGGATTTCACTGGTCATTTTTTACAGAATTTGATTTCAAACTCCTTACCACACATTTGGGCCCCTAGAATGCCAGGGCAGTATAACTACCCCACAAGTGACCCCATTTTGGAAAGAAGATACCCCATTGTATTCCGTGAGGGGCATGTCGAGTTCCTAGAATTTTTTATTTTTTGTCACAAGTTAGTGGAAAATGATGATTTATTTTTTTTTTTTCATACAAAGTCTCATATTCCACTAACTTGTGACAAAAAATAAAAACTTCCATGAACTCACTATGCCCATCAGCGAATACCTTGGGGTCTCTTCTTTCCAAAATGGGGTCACTTGTGGGGTAGTTATACTGCCCTGGCATTCTAGGGGCCCAAATGTGTGGTAAGGAGTTTGAAATCAAATTCTGTAAAAAATGACCAGTGAAATCCGAAAGGTGCTCTTTGGAATATGGGCCCCTTTGCCCACCTAGGCTGCAAAAAAGTATCACACATCTGGTATCTCCGTACTCAGGAGAAATTGGGGAATGTGTTTTGGGGTGTCATTTTACATATACCCATGCTGGGTGAGAGAAATATCTTGGCAAAAGACAACTTTTCCCATTTTTTTATACAAAGTTGGCATTTGACCAAGATATTTCTCTCACCCAGCATGGGTATATGTAAAAAGACACCCCAAAACACATTCCCCAACTTCTCCTGAATACGGAGATACCAGATGTGTGACACTTTTTTGCAGCCTAGGTGGGCAAAGGGGCCCATATTCCAAAGAGCACCTTTCGGATTTCACTCGTCATTTTTTACAGAATTTGATTTCAAACTCCTTACCACACATTTGGGCCCCTAGAATGCCAGGGCAGTATAACTACCCCACAAGTGACCCCATTTTGGAAAGAAGATACCCCATTGTATTCCGTGAGGGGCATGTCGAGTTCCTAGAATTTTTTATTTTTTGTCACAAGTTAGTGGAAAATGATGATTTTTTTTTTTTCATACAAAGTCTCATATTCCACTAACTTGTGACAAAAAATAAAAACTTCCATGAACTCACTATGCCCATCAGCGAATACCTTGGGGTCTCTTCTTTCCAAAATGGGGTCACTTGTGGGGTAGTTATACTGCCCTGGCATTCAAGGGGCCCAAATGTGTGGTAAGGAGTTTGAAATCAAATTCTGTAAAAAATGACCAGTGAAATCCGAAAGGTGCTCTTTGGAATATGGGCCCCTTTGCCCACCTAGGCTGCAAAAAAGTGTCACACATCTGGTATCTCCGTACTCAGGAGAAGTTGGGGAATGTGTTTTGGGGTGTCATTTTACATATACCCATGCTGGGTGAGAGAAATATCTTGGCAAAGGACAACTTTTCCCATTTTTTTATACAAAGTTGGCATTTGACCAAGATATTTATCTCACCCAGCATGGGTATATGTAAAATGACACCCCAAAACACATTCCTCAACTTCTCCTGAATACAGAGATACCAGATGTGTGACACTTTTTTGCAGCCTAGGTGGGCAAAGGGGCCCATATTCCAAAGAGCACCTTTCGGATTTCACTGGTCATTTTTTACAGAATTTGATTTCAAACTCCTTACCACACATTTGGGCCCCTAGAATGCCAGGGCAGTATAGCTACCCCACAAGTGACCCCATTTTGGAAAGAAGAGACCCCAAGGTATTTCGTGATGGGCATAGTGAGTTCATAGAACTTTTTATTTTTTGTCACAAGTTAGTGGAATATGAGACTTTGTAAGAAAAAAAAAAAAAATCATCATTTTCCGCTAACTTGTGACAAAAAATAAAAAGTTCTATGAACTCACTATGCCCATCAGCGAATACCTTAGGGTGTGTACTTTCCGAAATGGGGTCATTTGTGGGGTGTTTGTACTGTCTGGGCATTGTAGAACCTCAGGAAACATGACAGGTGCTCAGAAAGTCAGAGCTGCTTCAAAAAGCGGAAATTCACATTTTTGTACCATAGTTTGTAAACGCTATAACTTTTACCCAAACCATTTTTTTTTTACCCAAACATTTTTTTTTATCAAAGACATGTAGAACAATAAATTTAGAGCAAAATTTATATATGGATCTCGTTTTTTTTTTGCAAAATTTTACAACTGAAAGTGAAAAATGACATTTTTTTGCAAAAAAATCGTTAAATTTCGATTAATAACAAAAAAAGTAAAAATGTCAGCAGCAATGAAATACCACCAAATGAAAGCTCTATTAGTGAGAAGAAAAGGAGGTAAAATTCATTTGGGTGGTAAGTTGCATGACCGAGCAATAAACGGTGAAAGTAGTGTAGGTCAGAAGTGTAAAAAGTGGCCTGGTCTTTCAGGGTGTTTAAGCACTGGGGGCTGAGGTGGTTAAAGGGCTTCTGTCAGCCCACTAAACCGTTTTCTTTTTTTTTTGCTTAATAATAACCCCTACACTGCGATTTATCCATACAGAAGTAAAATAATAATTTTGGTTCAGTAGAATTTGCTAAAACCCTATTTTTATAATATGTAAATTACCTTGCTACCAGCAAGTAGGGCGGCTACTTGCTGGTAGCAGCCGCATCCTCCGATGGTAATGACGCCCCCTCTGCTTGTTGATTGACAGGGCCAGCGGACGGGATCTTTCTCCGCTGGCCCTGCCTGTTTTCATTCAATATCTGGTGCCTGCGCCGCGGCCGTACCTATCTTCAATCGGCGCAGGCGCACTGAGAGGCGGCCACTCACTCGGCCGCTTCATCCTCAATGCGCCTGCGCCGGGTGTAGATGTGACGTCATCGGCGCAGGCGCATTGAGGATGAAGCGGCCGAGTGAGTGGCGCAGGCGCCAGATATTGAATGAAAACAGGCAGGGCCAGCGGAGAAAGATCCCGTCCGCTGGCCCTGTCAATCAACAAGCAGAGGGGGCGTCATTACCATCGGAGGATGCGGCTGCTACCAGCAAGTAGCCGCCCTACTTGCTGGTAGCAAGGTAATTTACATATTATAAAAATAGGGTTTTAGCAAATTCTACTGAACCAAAATTATTATTTTACTTATGTATGGATAAATCGCAGTGTAGGGGTTATTATTAAGAAAAAAAAAAAAACGGTTTAGTGGGCTGACAGAAGCCCTTTAACAACAGAGGAATAATTCAAAATGAACTTTCTGTAATAATTGGCAAAACCCAAAAACCGCATCAGCGCCTTCTGATTCTCAGGAAGCTCCCAATCAACCTTCTCAGGGTCTGTCCGAAAACCCGAAGCGGAGAGAAGAAAACCAATAAATTGAATCTCCGGAACCGCAAACACACATTTTTCCAGTTTAGCGTACAATTTATTCTCCCGCAGAATCAGCAAGACCTGACATAGGTAGTCCCGATGCGTCTTGAAATCAGGAGAAAAAAATCTAAATGTCATCTAGATACACCAGTACAAATTTCCCCATTAAATGATAAAAAAAGGCTGTTCACAAAATGTTGGACGACGGCCGGAGCATTCATCAAACCAAAGGGCATAACCAAATTCTCGAAATGACCCTCAGGGGTATTGAAGGCCGTCTTCCATTCGTCCCCTTCCCTGACCCTGACTAAGTTGTATGCCCCTCTTAAATCCAACTTAAAAAAAACTTTAGCCCCAACAATCTGGTTAAACAGGTCCGGGATCAGAGGAAGCGGATATGGGTCACGAATCGTGATACGGTTAAGCTCCCTGAAATCCAGACAAGGTCTTAAAGAAGCATCTTTATATAGTATTGTATAATCGTGATTTTGGCAGCTTGGCACCTGGGATGAGATTAATAGGGCAGTCGTACTCTCGGTGAGAGATAGAATTTAGACTCCTGTACTCCACTTGATTTTCAAGAATAATGCTTTTGTTAGTGTGCGGTTCCAGTCAAAAAACGTTTTTCGGCTTATAGCCTTCTTCAGTACAACTGGAAAGGCATATCAGAGTATCACAATAAGTATACAGTAGTATTCATACATTACACAATATATCGGTGCAAAATTGAACAAAAGAAAAAAATTGCAATATCGATATAACACATCGCTAAGAACGCATATCGGTCTGAATATGACCATGACAAAATTATTCTCGACGGTAGCATCACAATAGGTGAGGGGGGAGGAGCTATGATCCCTTAACATTTCTTACCCTATTTGGAAGCTGCCCATTACCGTATATTGTGACTAGAAACACCGATCCAACACCAACTTGGACCACCAAGCATCATCCAGGATCTCCCACTTAACCTTTGGATCATAGCTCCTCCCCCCTCACCTATTGTGATGCTACCGTCGAGAATAATTTTGTCATGGTCATATTCAGACGGATATGCGTTCTTAGCAATGTGTTATATCGATATTGCTATTTTTTTCTTTTGTTCAATTTTGCACCGATATATTGTGTAATGTATGAATGCTACTGTATACTTATTGTGATACTCTGATATGCCTTTCCAGTTGTACTGAAGAAGGCTATAACCCGAAAAACGTTTTTTGACTGGAACCACACACTAATAAAAGCATTATTCTTGAAAATCAAGTGGAGTACAGGAGTCTAAATTCTATCATTATCTGGTTTGGGAACCATCTCCTATAACCCACACTATCAGATTGGAGTACCATCCAACCTTATACTACTTGTACTCCCGGTGAGGGGGCAACTCCTGGACAACACTCTCGGAAAACACATCAGAAAATTCAGAGAGAAAAGATGGCACAGTCTTGGTAGAAACCTCTGAAAGAGACGCAGTGAGGCAATTCTCTCTGTAAAACTCACTCCAACCATTTATTTGCCTTGCTTGCCAATCAATGGTAGGGTTATGTTTAGTGAGCCAGGGTAGCCCCAACACTAGAGGAGTAGGTAATCTGCTTAAGACGAAACATGACATATCCTCAACATGAGCGTCACCCACATTCAAACGGATATTGTGAACTATGCCCTTTAACGATCTTTGAGAAAGTGGAGCGGAATCGATAGCAAAAACAGGTATATCCTTCCCCAAAGTGCACACCTGGAAACCATGCGTTGTTGCAAATTGATTATCAATGAGATTGACAGCTGCTCCACTATCTACAAAAATCTCACAATGTTCTTGCTGTCTAGCACCACCCTGGCAGGTAGGAGAAAACGGGAACTACAAGCAAACGGCAAACCTTCAATTTCCGCATCAACCTTGCCAATAGTAGCAAATGGAAAGTTTTTAGAGGGTTTTTTTTTTTTTTTTATTACCCTCAGAAAACTCCATGAACCTCCTAGAGGGGCAAACATTAGCCAAATGATTTATACCCCCACAACAGAAACAAACCCTCCTCTGAGAGCTGAATCCTCTACTATCAGAGGCAAGCAAACCCAGCTGCATGGCCTCCTCCTCAGAGGGGATTGAGACAGACTGAGACCCCTGTGCACTAAATGAGACAGCCCCACTGTCCTTGGGCTGAATATGACAGGAAAGAGTAGTCTCCTCTCTCTCTCTCTCTCTCTAAGACGCCTGTCAATACGAACAGCTAGAGACATGGCAGACTCTAAGGACGCTGGTCTCTCATGAAAAGCAAATGCATCTTTCAATCTTTCCGAAAGACCATGGCAAAATTGACTTTGGAGTGCAGCATCATCCCAACCAGTATCAGCTGCCCATCTCCGAAATTCAGAAAAATATATCTCTGCGGACTGTTTACCCTGGCATAAAAGATGCAGTTTAGATTCAGCCAGAGCAATACGATCCGGGTCATTATATATCTGCCCCAGGGCTACAAAAAAAATTCATCCACCGATCGGAGGGGCCGTGCCCCCACCGGCAGCGAAAAAGGCCCAAGACTGAGCGTTATCCCTGAGCAGCGAGATGATGATCCCCACCCTCTGCTCCTCATCACCAGAGGAATGGGGATATAGGCGAAAAGCCTCTCTAAAGCGAACAAAATTCTCACTACCCCCGGAGAACGTATCCGGAAGCGAGATCTTAGGCTCGGAACAAACTCCATAAACGCCAGCAGAACCGGTCACCTGAAACTGAGACACAGTTTTACGGAGATCTGCTACCTCCAGCGAAAGACTTTGCATGCAGTCAATCACGGCTGAAACCGGATCCATGCTTAAAGGGCTTCTGTCACCCCACTAAAGTCATATATTTTTTTGGGCTACTTAAATTCCTTATACTGCGATATATCAATATATAATGCTCTTACTGATTTTCATTCTGTAGTTTCTTCAAAAAAATTACTTTTATAATATGTAAATTACCTCTCTACCAGCAAGTAGAGCGGCTACTTGCTGGTAGCAGCCGCATCCTCCTTTCATAATGATGCCCCCTCCTCATGTTGATTGACAGGGCCAGCGAACGCGCTCCTCCTGTGACTGGCCCTGTCTGCGTTCAAAATTTCGCGCCTGCGCCGTACCGGTCTTCAGTCGGTGCAGGCGCACTGAGAGGAGGACGCTCGCTCGGCCGCTCCATCCTCAATTCGACTGCGCCGATGACGTCACATCTACACCCGGCGCAGGCGCACTGAGGAAGGAGCGGCCGAGCGAGCGTCCTCCTATCAGTGCGCCTGCGCCGACTGAAGACTGGTACAGTGAAGGCGCGAGATTTAAAACGCAGACAGGGCCAGCCAGAGGACGAGCGCGTTCGCTGGCCCTGTCAATCAACATGAGGAGGGGGCGTCATTATGAAAGGAGGATGCGGCTGCTACCAGCAAGTAGCCGCCCTACTTGCTGGTAGAGAGGTAATTTACATATTATAAAAGTCAGTTTTTTGAAGAAACTACAGAACGAAAATCAGGGCCAGCGAGATTTAAAACGCAGACAGGGCCAGCCAGAGGATGAGCGCGTTCGCTGGCCCTGTCAATCAACATGAGGAGGGGGCGTCATTATGAAAGGAGGATGCGGCTGCTACCAGCAAGTAGCCGCCCTACTTGCTGGTAGAAAGGTAATTTACATATTATAAAAGTCAGTTTTTTAAAGAATCTACAGAACGAAAATCAGTAAGAGCATTATATATCGATATATCGCAGTATAAGGAATTTAAGTAGCCCAAAAAAAAAAAAAAAAAGACTTTAGTGGGGTGACAGAAGCCCTTTAAGACGGTTTTGGCGGTTTATAATGTCACGGGTGAAGTTGCAGATAGCTGGAACTTATAAATAAACGACTGACTGGCTTGATCCCAAACTAAGAAGCATATGAAACCCTAAGAGCTCTCCCTGACTACTATGCACATGCAAGAGTCTCAATGGTAGATGATTGCATGCCCACGTACCTAAGACTGTGTGACACCTGAAAACCCTATAATAGTGAGGGGACACGACCACCGGCTCCCTGCACTTAATACGGACGGAGTCAGGGTCACCTAGAATGAAGCCAGCAAGGAAACACAATAAAGTAAAAGACTTATCTGAGCAAACAGCAGCAGCTGCCTCCAGCAGTGAACACTTCATCCAGGAACTAGTATAAACCGCAAAGTGAGGCAGTATGGGAGGGAATATAAAGGAAGATGATTAGTCTAAATAAGTGACACCTGGCAGAAGGAAAGGAGATGACAAAGTGAAACCAAAACAAAGAACGTCATACAAGAGGTAGAGAAGAACGTCTGTCAGACCTTCTCACATAACTGGCGGTGACAACTATGAAGGGGGCACAATGGGGATTATTACTGTGAAGGGGGCACAATTGGGATTATTACGGTGAAGGGGGCACAATGGGGATTATTACTGTGAAGGGGGCACAATGGGGATTATTACTGTGAAGGGGGCACAATGGGGATTATTACAGTGAAGGGGGCACAATGGGGATTTCTACTATGGAGGGGGAGCAGAGGGCATTACTAGCACAGTGGGCATTACTACTATTAAGGGGGCACAATGGGGATTATTAATGTGAAGGGGGCACAATGGGGATTATTACTGTGAAGGGGGCACAATGGGGATTATTACTGTGAAGGGGGCACAATGGGGATTATTACTGTGAAGGGGGCACAATTAGGATTATTACGGTGAAGGGGGCACAATGGGGATTATTACTGTGAAGGGGGCACAATGGGGATTATTACTGTGAAGGGGGCACAATGGGGATTATTACTGTGAAGGGGGCACAAAGAGGGCATTACAACTGTGAAAGGGGCACAGAGAAGGCATAACTACTGTGAGGGGGGCACAATGTGGGCATAACTACTGTGAGAGGGCACAATGTGGACATAACTACTGTGAGGGGGAACACATCTTTACAAAACTACTGTGAAGGTTGTACAATGATGGCAACACTACTGTGAGGGGGTACATTATTTTTTTTTTAAGTATTGAGGGGGCAGAGAAAGGACCCTCCCCAGGTGCCAAACACCCTAGGCACGCCACTGCCGGAATCCCGATCATTTAACCCCTCAGATGATTCTGTCGAATACAACCACAGCATCCATTGGGTTAGAAAGAGGGAGGGGCCGAACTGTCCTCCTATCTGAACCCCTGCAGCAAAATTGTTGGTGCTCCAATTGTTTGCCTTGAAAGCCTTGGACCTCTTGAAGCTTTACAACACTGTCACAGTGAGCTGCCTGAAATACTGTACCTGAGGTATGGCTGCACATGCAGCCTGCCAGAATCCCAAACTGCAAAAAAAAGGGGGGTCTGTCAGCACATCCCAATGCTAAGGTGCACGCTGCCATGGCTAGAAACAAAGAAAAAAATTACAATGCAACAGCACTCTGCAAACCAAATAAAGTACAATAATGCCACAGTTATAGAAGATATTCTGGTGCTAATGCTACGCTTCTTTTGTAAGTTTGAGATTCTTGGCAAATACATTTTGTACAAAATTATTTGGGCCCGTCTGCCAAACGTCAAGGCAATCTCTGTAAGACAGGAACCTAACACTAAATCCTACCTGTTATGTGCCATAACGGCCACCATAAAATTCGGGGAGTGCAGGCTCCAAATGCATGCTGGGTTCTTAGTGTAAGTATAAAGCTGTAGCCTGCTCTCCCTGCACTCACTAGATGCCTTTTGGCACCAGGAGAGGTATAGAGTGGACTCTCATTGCATTTATTGGAAGCTATCTGTCACGAAGAGAGGAATAGAGTGGGCTCGGCATGCATGTTGGTACCTGCATTCCCTGGATTTAATGGAGGCCATTATTGCACCAAAAATGGTAAAAGGCAGACTGTACCCAGCATGCATGTGGAACCTGCACTCCCTAAATTTTATGGTGGCAGTTATGGCACATAACAGGTAAGATTTAGTGTTAGGTTCCCGTCTTACAGAGATCGCCTTGACGTTTGGCAGACGGGCCCAAATAATTATGTACAAAATGTATTTGCCAAGAATCTCAAATTTACAAAATAAGCGTAGCATTCGCACCAGAATATCTTCTATAACTGTGGCATTATTGTACTTTATTTGGTTTGCAGAGTGCTGTTGCATTGTATTTTTTTTCTTTGTCAGAATCCCAAAGACTGGAACAGTACTCTATTGCAGTCCATGATACATGCAATCAAAATATCATATGTTCAAGTCCTCTGGGGGGACTAAAAATTACAATAAAAAAATATTTTTATAGAAATAATAATATTAACATCTTAAAACATCCCCTTTCCCAATTTTACATACAAAATAAACAATAATAACTTAATAGGTATCGCCGTGTCTAAAAATGTCCAAACTATTAAAATATCAAAATATTTTTTATGTGCGGTAAACCTGCAATGGAAGCAAAAATAAAAATCCATAATTCACCATTTTTTGTCACCTTGTCCCCCCCAAGCAAAATTGAATAAAAAGTCATACAGTCAGGTCCATAAATATTGGGACATTGACACAATTGTAACATTTTTGGCTCTATACACCACCACAATGGATTTGAAATGAAACAAACAAGATGTGCTTTAACTACAGACTGTCAGCTTTAATTTGAGGGTATTTACATCCAAGTCAGGTAAACGGTGTAGGAATTACAACAGTTTGCATATGTGCATCCCACTTTTTAAGGAACCAAAAGTAATGGGACAATTGGCTTCTCAGCTGTTCCATGGCCAGGTGTGTGTTATTCCCTCATTATCCCAATTACAATAAGCAGATAAAATGTCCAGAGTTCATTTCAAGTCTGCTATTTGCATTTGGAATCTGTTGCTGTCAACTCTCAAGATGAGATCCAAAGAGCTGTCACTATCAGTGAAGCAAGCCATCATTAGGCTGAAAAAACAAAACAAACCCATCAGAGAGATAGCAAAAACATTAGGTGTGGCCAAAACAACTGTTTGGAACATTCTTAAAAAGCAATGTTCAGCAACACCAAAAGAAAGAACCACAACCCGGAAGACCACATTAAACAACTGCGGTGGATGACCGAAGAATTCTTTCCCTGGTGAAGAAAACACCCTTCACACCCTTCAAGAACAATCTCCAGGAGGTAGGTGTATGTGTGTCAAAGTCAACAATCAAGAGAAGATTTCACCAGAGTAAATACAGAGGGTTTACCACAAGATGTTAACCATTGGTGAGCCTCAAAAACAGGAAGGTCAGATTAGAGTTTGCCAAACGAAATCTAAAAAAGCCTTCACAGTTCTGGAACAACATCCTATGGACAGATGAGACCAAGATCAACTTGTACCAGAGTGATGGGAAGAGAAGGGTATGGAGAAGGAAAGGAACTGCTCATGATCCTAAGCATACCACCTCATCAGTGAAGCATGGTGGTGGTAGTGTCATGGTGTGGGCATGTATTTCTGCCAATGGAACTGGTTCTCTTGTATTTATTGATGATGTGACTGCTGACAAAAGCAGCAGGATGAATTCTGGAGTGTTTCAGGCAATATTATCTGCTCATATTCAGCCAAATGCTTCAGAACTCATCGGACTGCGCTTCACAGTGCAGATGGATAATGACCCAGAGCATACTGCAAAAGCAACCAAAGAGTTTTTTAAGGGAAAGAAGTGGAATGTTATGCAATGGCCAAGTCAATCACCTGACCTGAATCTGATTGAGCATGCATTTCACTTGCTGAAGACAAAACTGAAGGGAAAATGCCCCAAGAACAAGCAGGAACTGAAGACAGTTGCAGTAGAGGCCTGGCAGAGCATCACCAGGGATGAAACCCAGCGTCTGGGGATGTCTATGCGTTCCAGACTTCAGGCTGTAATTGACTGCAAACGATTTGCAACCAAGTATTAAAAAGTGAAAGTTTGATTTATAATTATTATTCTGTCCCATTACTTTTGGTTCCTTAATAAGTGGGAGGCACATATGCAAACTGTTGTAATTCCTACACCGTTTATCTGATTTTGATGTAAATACCCTCAAATTAAAGCGGACAGTCTGCAGTTAAAGCACATCTTGTTCGTTTCATTTCAAATCCATTGTAGTGGTGTATAGAGCCAAAAATGTTAGAATTGTGTCGATGTCCCAATATTTATGGACCTGACTGTAGGTACCCCCAAATAGTACCAGTAAATGGTGCAATTTTGCCTGCAAAAATCAAGCCCTAATAAATCTCTGTAGATAGAAATATAAAAAAGTTGTGTCTGTCAGAAAATGGCGATGCAAATTTTTTTAAACATTTTTACAAAGTTTAAAAAAAACGTTTTTTAAAAGAAGTAAAACATAATAAAAACTATGCAAATTTGGTATCACCATAATCGTACTAACCAACAGAATAAGGACGCAAGTCATTTGTAGCCCATAGTCAAAGTCTTAACCACTTCCCGCAACTGTAACGCCGAAAGGCGTCATTGCGGCGGCTCCCCCAGGCTACGCTAACGCCAATTGGCGTCATCTCGCGTGAGCCGAGATTTCCTGTGAACGCGCGCACACAGGCGCGCGCGCTCACAGGAACGGAAGGTAAGAGAGTTGATCTCCAGCCTGCCAGCGGCGATCGTTCGCTGGCAGGCTGGAGATGTGATTTTTTTAACCCCTAACAGGTATATTAGACGCTGTTTTGATAACAGCGCCTAATATACCTGCTACCTGGTCCTCTGGTGGTCCCCTTTGTTTGGATCGACCACCAGGGGACACAGGTAGCTCAGTAAAGTAGCACCAAGCACTACTACACTACACTACACCCCCCCCGTCACTTATTAACCCCTTATTAGCCCCTGATCACCCCATATAGACTCCCTGATCACCCCTCTGTCATTGATTACCCCCCTGTCATTGATCACACCCCTGTAAAGCTCCATTCAGACGTCCGCATGATTTTTACGGATCCACTGATAGATGGATCGGATCCGCAAAACGCACACGGACGTCTGAATGGAGCCTTACAGGGGCGTGATCAATGACTGTGGTGATCACCCCATATAGACTCCCTGATCACCCCCCTGTCATTGATTACCCCCCTGTCATTGATCACACCCCTGTAAAGCTCCATTCAGACGTCCGCATGATTTTTACGGATCCACTGATAGATGGATCGGATCCGCAAAACGCACACGGACGTCTGAATGGAGCCTTACAGGGGCGTGATCAATGACTGTGGTGATCACCCCATATAGACTCCCTGATCACCCCCCTGTCATTGATTACCCCCCTGTCATTGATCACACCCCTGTAAAGCTCCATTCAGACGTCCGCATGATTTTTACGGATCCACTGATAGATGGATCGGATCGGCAAAACGCATACAAACGTCTGAATGGAGCCTTACAGGGGCATGATCAATGACTGTGGTGATCACCCCATATAGACTCCCTCATCACCCCCCTGTCATTGATCACACCCCTGTAAAGCTCCATTCAGACGTCCGCATGATTTTTACGGATCCACTGATAGATGGATCGGATCCGCAAAACGCACACGGACGTCTGAATGGAGCCTTACAGGGGCGTGATCAATGACTGTGGTGATCACCCCATATAGACTCCCTGATCACCCCCCTGTCATTGATTACCCCCCTGTCATTGATCACACCCCTGTAAAGCTCCATTCAGACGTCCGCATGATTTTTACGGATCCACTGATAGATGGATCGGATCCGCAAAACGCATACGAACGTCTGAATGGAGCCTTACAGGGGCATGATCAATGACTGTGGTGATCACCCCATATAGACTCCCTCATCACCCCCCTGTCATTGATCACACCCCTGTAAAGCTCCATTCAGACGTCCGCATGATTTTTATGGATCCACTGATAGATGGATCGGATCCGCAAAACGCACACGGACGTCTGAATGGAGCCTTACAGGGGCGTGATCAATGACTGTGGTGATCACCCCATATAGACTCCCTGATCACCCCCCTGTCATTGATTACCCCCCTGTCATTGATCACACCCCTGTAAAGCTCCATTCAGACGTCCGCATGATTTTTACGGATCCACTGATAGATGGATCGGATCCGCAAAACGCATACGGACGTCTGAATGGAGCCTTACAGGGGCATGATCAATGACTGTGGTGATCACCCCATATAGACTCCCTCATCACCCCCCTGTCATTGATCAGCCCCCTGTAAAGCTCCATTCAGACGTCCGCATGATTTTTACGGATCCACTGATAGATGGATCGGATCCGCAAAACACATACGGACATCTGAATGGAGCCTTATAGGGGGGTGATCAATGACAGGGGGGTGATCACCCCATATAGACTCCCTGATCACCCCCCTGTCATTGGTCACCCCCCCTGTCATTGATCACCCCCCTGTCATTGATTACCCCCCTGTCATTGATCACACCCCTGTAAAGCTCCATTCAGACGTCCGCATGATTTTTACGGATCCACTGATAGATGGATCGGATCCGCAAAATGCATACGGACGTCTGAATGGAGCCTTACAGGGGCGTGATCAATGACTGTGGTGATCACCCCATATAGACTCCCTGATCACCCCCCTGTCATTGATTACCCCCCTGTCATTGATAACCCCCTGTAAAGCTCCATTCAGACGTCCGCATGATTTTTACGGATCCACTGATAGATGGATCGGATCCGCAAAACGCATACGGACGTCTGAATGGAGCCTTACAGGGGCATGATCAATGACTGTGGTGATCACCCCATATAGACTCCCTGATCACCCCCCTGTCATTGATCACCCCCCTGTCATTGATCACCCCCCTGTCATTGATCACCCCTCTGTAAGGCTCCATTCAGACATTTTTTTGGCCCAAGTTAGCGGAAATTATTTTTTTTTTCTTACAAAGTCTCATATTCCACTAACTTGTGTCAAAAAATTAAATCTCACATGAACTCACCATACCCCTCACGGAATCCAAATGCGTAAAATTTTTTAGACATTTATATTCCAGACTTCTTCTCACGCTTTAGGGCCCCTAGAATGCCAGGGCAGTATAAATACCCCACATGTGACCCCATTTCGGAAAGAAGACACCCCCAGGTATTCCGTGAGGGGCATATTGAGTCCATGAAAGATTGAAATTTTTGTCCCAAGTTAGCGGAAAGGGAGACTTTGTGAGAAAAAAATAAAAAATATCAATTTCCGCTAACTTGTGCCAAAAAAAAATAATTTCTATGAACTCGCCATGCCCCTCATTGAATACCTTGGGGTGTCTTCTTTCCAAAATGGGGTCACATGTGGGGTATTTATACTGCCCTGGCATTCTAGGGGCCCCAAAGCGTGAGAAGAAGTCTGGTATCCAAATGTCTAAAAATGCCCTCCTAAAAGGAATTTGGGCACCTGTGCGCATCTAGGCTGCAAAAAAAGTGTCACACATCTGGTATCGCCGTACTCAGGAGAAGTTGGGGAATGTGTTTTGGGGTGTCATTTTACATATACCCATGCTGGGTGAGAGAAATATCTTGGTCAAATGCCAACTTTGTATAAAAAAATGGTAAAAGTTGTCTTTTGCCAAGATATTTCTCTCACCCAGCATGGGTATATGTAAAATGACACCCCAAAACACATTCCCCAACTTCTCCTGAATACGGCGATACCACATGTGTGACACTTTTTTGTAGCCTAGGTGGGCAAAGGGGCCCATATTCCAAAGAGCACCTTTAGGATTTCACAGGTCATTTACCTACTTACCACAAATTAGGGCCCCTGGAAAATGCCAGGGCAGTATAACTACCCCACAAGTGACCCCATTTTGGAAAGAAGACACCCCAAGGTATTCCGTGAGGGGCATGGCGAGTTCCTAGAATTTTTTATTTTTTGTCACAAGTTAGTGGAAAATGATGATTTTTTTATTTTATTTTTTTTCTTACAAAGTCTCATATTCCACTAACTTGTGACAAAAAATAAAAACTTCCATGAACTCACTATGCCCATCAGCGAATACCTTGGGGTGTCTTCTTTCCAAAATGGGGTCACTTGTGGGGTAGTTATACTGCCCTGGCATTCTAGGGGCCCAAATGTGTGGTAAGGAGTTTGAAATCAAATTCTGTAAAAAATGACCAGTGAAATCCGAAAGGTGCTCTTTGGAATATGGGCCCCTTTGCCCACCTAGGCTGCAAAAAAGTGTCACACATGTGGTATCTCCGTATTCAGGAGAAGTTGGGGAATGTGTTTTGGAGTGTCATTTTACATATACCCATGCTGGGTGAGAGAAATATCTTGGCAAAAGACAACTTTTACCATTTTTTTATACAAAGTTGTCTTTTGCCAAGATATTTGTCCCACCCAGCATGGGTATATGTAAAATGACACCCCAAAACACATTCCCCAACTTCTCCTGAATACGGAGATACCACATGTGTGACACTTTTTTGCAGCCTAGGTGGGCAAAGGGGCCCATATTCCAAAGAGCACCTTTCGGATTTCACTGGTCATTTTTTACAGAATTTGATTTCAAACTCCTTACCACACATTTGGGCCCCTAGAATGCCAGGGCAGTATAACTACCCCACAAGTGACCCCATTTTAAAAAGAAGACACCCCAAGGTATTCGCTGATGGGCATAATGAGTTCATGGAAGTTTTTATTTTTTGTCACAAGTTAGTGGAATATGAGACTTTGTAAGAAAAAAAAAAAAAAAAAATCATCATTTTCCACTAACTTGTGACAAAAAATAAAAACTTCCATGAACTCACTATGCCCATCAGCGAATACCTTGGGATGTCTTCTTTCCAAAATGGGGTCACTTGTGGGGTAGTTATACTGCCCTGGCATTCTAGGGGCCCAAATGTGTGGTAAGGAGTTTGAAATCAAATTCTGTAAAAAATGGCCAGTGAAATCCGAAAGGTGCTCTTTCTGCGCAACATTGTGGGAATTGGTGATCCTCTACCCATCTTGGCTTCTGAGAGACACTGCCACTCTGAGAAGCTCTTTTTATACCCAATCATGTTGCCAATTTACCTAATTAGTGTTAATTGGTCTTCCAGCTCTTCGTTATTCTCAAATTTACTTTTTCCAGCCTCTTATTGCTACTTGTCCCAACTTTTTTGGGATTTGTTGACACCGTGAAAATTGGAATCAACGTATTTTTCCTTTAAAATGATACATTTACTCGGACTAAACGTTTAATCTGTCATCTACGTTCTATTACAAATAAAATATTGACATTTGCCATCTCCACATCATTGCATTCAGTTTTTATTCACAATTTGTTTAGTGTCCCAACTTTTTTGGAATCCGGTTTGTACTTCAAATCCTAGGATCACTTACTTTCTAGGTGTGAAGGCATACGTCTAGATAGTAGAGGGGTGTAGTCTGTCTTTGGATAACATTTTAACCCTTTTGGCAGATTATTTTTTTTTTGAGGCAGAATTGCACACTGGGAATATTCAGGGTCGGACTGGCCCACCAGTGGGGCTTAAGCTCTGACAAAATAAAAGGCTTATAAAACAGAGCCCCAAAGGCCTAGCAGAAGATAATTTGGAGTCGACCTTGGACCAATAACCACCAGACATCCTTTTAAACCTTATTGATGATAAGTCCTCAATATGCAATGATAATAAAAATTACTTAAACGTGAAAGTGCATTTGTCCTGTACACATCGAAGGTGGGTCCTCAGAATAATTTCCTCTGGTGGGCCCAAGCAGGAGCATATACAGATCTCATAGGGCTCCATACCAAAAATTGGTATGGGCCCCCTGTTCCACCAAATTTCCCAGTACATGTGTGACAATCATTCCCAGGCAATGCAAAGCGCAATGCCTCAGACTACTGACGGATTTACATTTTTTTTTGTTAAGGTGAAGAATTTTTAATTTAAAAAAAATTGTGATTTAAAAATTGCCCCCTCCACGTCACCCCCTTTATATGACTTCTATGTCGGAAAAAATATGTTGCTCATTCTGACACCATGTTTCTCACTGTATTTACACCAGACAACTGAAAAATATTGATAAATATCATGCTTTTCTTCTATTAAGAAGCTGGCTGCCACCACTAGGGGGAGCTCAGTGAACTGGAGTTTAGTCAAATTACTATGGAAGTTGTAATAATCTGTTTGTATTGAGATCCCTCTAGCAAAAGCCGCATAAAAATACAATGTTTTATTGTCAGTAAAATAATTTGCTCAGTTCTGGGCCCCCTCTCCCCAGGCCCCATAGCAGTTGCCTGGTCAGCTTCCATTAAAGTTACACCATGGGGCCTAAGGTAATTCAGTATGACCCTGGGAGTATACAGTATGACCCTGGGAGTATACAGTATGACCCTGGGAGTATACAGTATGACCCTGGGAGTATACAGTATGACCCTGGGAGTATACAGTATTCCCTATCCTGACCTCTGAATGCAGCTGCTGGTCATCAGAGCTGAAATAGTGCTATACAATGCATTGGACATAGCCTCAATCCATGATACAACTGGCCTACACATAGTTAATACAAATCTCTAGAGCTACACAGATAGGAGTACACAAGTGTGCTTTTATTGATATCTAAATAAGGCATTTGTGATGCCTTTTGTAGATATTTGTGATGCCTGCAGAGCAACTGAGGGCTTGTTGTCACGTTCTTCTTGGGATTGATCATGAAATGAATGGGTTGTCTGACATTAATGAATGTCAAACAGGTAAGTGTTCAAGAAATGAAAAGATAATTGACTTTCGAAAAATTCCACCATTCCAGCGCCAAGGCTCCTGGCCCTGCTCGAGCTAGAAGTAATGATGTTCCATATCTTTTCATGAGACTGCTGCAGGCAATCAAAAGACTCAGCAGTGATGTGGTGGGATCTGCAGCCCTCTGTTATCTGCATGCCCACCCCTGAGGTTTGCTTGCAGGCACATCATTAAAGAAGAAATGTTTTAGCATCAGGTGCTGGCTCCACATTGCACGTTCTCCTTTGCTGTTGGCGTCGAGACACCGGGACCTGGGCACTAATGACGGGTACACTGGATCTGCTGTTGAAAGTAAGCAGCAAGCTTCAGTCCATGGCCAATATCCCCAACTGCATGAGAGAGCTGAAACGTTGCATTGGATCAGTAAAATATTCTTCACTCTAATGCTGCCTGCCATCTGAGGGATTAAACTGTCAGGATCTGAGCTATTTCTGATCCTGGCAGTGACAACCAGGTGTCTGCTATATAACACAGCTAACATCTGCAAGCAATTGGTCCTGAGCCTGCACCATCGCTGTGACATACTGTTATGGCACAGAGTGTTAAGTAAAGGCACTCTGTGATGTCACAGAGCCTTAAAGGGGTTGGCCAATTTCACACTATGGTGGCATACTGCTGGAAATTGCCACCAATGTCAGATAGGCGTGCCTGCACCTATCTTTAGAACAGGGCCCCCAAAGTGAAGTAGAGTACACCACGCATGTGCGGAGCGCTCTCCATTCACTTCTGGGAATTCTAAAAACAGCTGAGCGAGCGCGCTCAGGTATTTTTGGAACTCGCATAGAAGTGAATGGAGAGCTGCGCAAGTGTTGCCACCTCTCCATTCACCCCTATGGGAGTTCCATAAATAGGTGAGCTGGCGCTCAGCTATTTTCAGCACTAAAAAAAAAAAGAATGGAGGGTGGACGCGCTTGCGAAGTGTGCCCTTGTTCACTTTGGGGGCCTCGTTCTAGAGATAGGTGTGGGTCCTAGAGGTGGGACCTGCACCAATCTGAGATTTTTGGCATAGAGCTAAATGAAAAACATCAGCTCTGCTGCATCTGTATATCAAACAACAGTTATCTTAATTTCTATCACATTAGACAGAATAGGGCAATTATTATTAAGACTAAATCTAAAGGGAAAAACATCGGACCAAAACAAAATAACATAAACTAGACAGAACACAGTGCCCATTAAAACAATAGCGGTAATTGTACCAACAAAGACTTAATGCAGATCTTCTAAGGATAGCTAACCAAAATAATTACCCTCAAAACCAGCAATCAGAGCAATTGTGAGCGAACCACAAAAAGAGTACTGAACTTCTGTTCATGGAGATCAGACAGTTTTTCTTGCATTAAAATTTCACGGCTAAATTGTTCTAAGAAAATATGTTCCAGGAACTATTCTCCTGACAATTCAACAAGAACAGATTCTAGGTCCTGTAATTGTTTGAATTAAAGTACAGATACCGATAAAAGTGTAATGGGAGCTGAAGGGCTAAAACAAGTATGAAGGGGGTCTTCAGCAGTTTTGACCAAACTAAACTGCTGACAGCATTAGATAGGGGTCGGGAGAGTAGCACAAACATACCTTTTGCAGAGCTTTTATAGTTATACAGATTGGAAAAACACACAGGTCCATCAGGTTCAAACTTTTCCAGACTAATTATACAACATTAATTGTTAGGTTAATTATAACCCTGAATGACCCTGGCCATTATGGTTCAAACTGTTTTTATTAAAACATATTAGAGAAACTCCAAGATTTAGGGCTCTTTCACACTTGCGTTGTCCGGATCCGGCGTGTACTCCATTTGCCGGAATTACACGCCGGATCCGGAAAAACGCAAGTGAACTGAAAGCATTTGAAGACGGATATAAAACTAAGTACTGTAGCAATGTGGAGGAGGGTTAAAGTGTAATTGCCATTGTTTTTTTAAAAATGTAGGGCAATTAACATGTAGGGCAATTAATAATAAATAAAAAATGTAATATACTTTATTTATTGATTTAGCATTTATTAATAAAAAAACTGATCCTGAAATCGTCTTTGGTCAGTGAGCTGACTGTCTTCACTGTTGAGCGCAGTACTGAATACTGAAGACGTTCCTCACTCACTTCGCTGCCCTGCCTTCACTGCTTCCCTCATATATTCCCTAAGGCTGGCCATGAACACTACATATATATCTATATACTGCCCTGTCTAACATCAGTACACTGTCGGGAGTGAGTGCTGACAGTGTCTGTGCGCTGACTAATGAGCCACCCGGAGATGCAGGAGAAATGGAAGTGATCTTCTGTATTTTCCAGCAGCTAGGTAGTTAGCGAGTGCGCCGGGTAAGCGCAAATGCCAGAAAAACTGCCACAAAATACTGCTGGTGGGGGATGGGGGGATTTCATACATAAGGTGGCACTATTGGGATATATTTTATACTGGGGAAAAACTTTTGGGACATTTTAATTTTTTTTTTTAAATTCTTTATTTAAATGAATACGGAAGTCCAACCGTGCATTAGCAAAGTCATACAGTACAACCATTGTATCAGAGATATAGCACATCAACGATATCACCTTATACGTCAACTAACATAGCAATATCTGATAGCACTTGTGGTATAATGATAGGAACCTCGCCTGAGCAGGAACCCTTTCGACTGATCCATAACCACATCAGGCTAAAAAATAATAATAATAAGATAATCCTGGCATTAAAACAAAGTTACCAGGAAGAGTAAAGCGCATACATGCATACAGACTAGAAGGAGCAACCTTTAGACAATAAACAACAGAAGGAGGGAGACAATACATACAAACAATAGACACTAAAGGGGGGGGGAGTGGGTACTGAATAGTGGGTAAACCCACAGAGTACAGAGTAAGATCCGCAGCTTAGGCCAAAAGGTCCTGAAACTCCTGAGACTCCTGAAAAGAAAACCAGGGGGCCCATGAATCAAGGAAGGCTTTATGCTTGGCTCTCAGCTGCGAGGTGAGTTACTCCATTCTCCGGATCTCCACCTTTTGGATCCAACAACTGATAGTCGGAGGCGCAGAGAGCTTCCATCTCGCAGGGATACATGATCTAGCCGCTATCACCAGGGAGCACAAACATGACATCCGGAGCACACTCATTGGCAGATCCGAGAGAAATAATAATAAGAAACCAGGGGTGTGTGGTATCGTAAATCGGAAAATTGAGGATAAGGTCTTATGGACCAACTGCCAAAAAGGACAAATTTTTGGGCAATCCCAGAAAATGTGCATCATGGAGCCCATACCGGAGTCACAGCGCCAGCAAATAGGAGACGCGGATGGGAACATTTTCTGCAATCTGGTTGGAACATAGTACCATCTGGACATTATCTTATAACCCGCCTCCTGGAATCTACTCGCTATGGATGACCTGTATAGCAGACTGAAGAGTTTTGACCAGTGATCGGGGGGGATGTTCACACCCAGGTCTTGGGACCATTTAGCCACAAACGGTGGAAGATAGTCCTGTCGAGGGGCTACCAAGGACTGATAACATTCAGAAAGGGAATGTCTATAGGCGCCCACCCCAACACAAATTTTTTTTAAACGAAGTGAGAGAGCCCTGTCATACCCCGTGGAGGTCGGAATAGAGGATAAAAAATGCGTCAGGTGCCTGGATCTCCAGAAACCCAAAGAGCAGGGATCTGTTATACTCAAAATCTCGTCATAGGTGCGCCATCTGCCTGAAGTTCTGAAGAAGGGAGCGCGGGACCTACCATTAGTCCTCCACTGCAAGAACGGTCCGCCCTTGCAACCCGCTGGGAAAGTGGGATTCCCCAAGATGGGAAATAAAGGTGAGGGGGAGGGGGAGATCAGGGGATTATCTCTAATTCTATGGAATCAGGTCCGATTGTGGGATGATTAGCCAGGGCTGAAGGTGGTTTCAAATCCACCCAGGGCAGGGACGCTAACGGACAGTTTGAGCATAGTTGTTCAATTGATACCCACTGCTTGAGCTGTGAATGCCTACACCAATCCACTATCCCTTGGAGCAGGGAGGCCGAATGATATTTACGTAAGTCAGGTACACCTAGCCCTCCTTTGTCCCTTGGTATGTGTAAGAGAGATCTGGCGAGTCTTGGGCTACCCTTTGCCCAAATAAACCTAAATATGTCCCCATGAATCCTGTTGAAGAAACTAGCAGGTAGTTTGATGGGAAGGGTCTGAAAGAGGTATAACACTCGTGGGAGAATACTGTATTCATTTTGAAAATGGCACATCGTCCAAACCACGTGTGCAGTCCTTTCGACCACTTCTTAAGATCTTCTCTAATCCGATCCCGGAGAGGGATAAAGTTTCTGTGGTACACCTCTTTCAGATCCGTGGGGATAAATGTGCCTAGGTATTTCACTGCACCAGAAGCCCACTTGAAAGGGAAGGAGGCAACTAGGTCAGCCACGAGCGTGGCTGGAAGGGACACATTCAAGGCCTCTGATTTCTGGAAGTTAATCCTCAGATTCGAGAGGCCATGAAACGTGTGGAATTCCGCCATCAAATTCGGGAATGAAGTCTTGGGATTAGTTAGAGTAAACAACAGATCGTCCGCATATGCCGCTATCTTAAATTCTTTACCCTCCACCGAGAGTCCCGATATATTTGGGTTCTGTCGGATTGTCCTCAGGAGCGGCTCCAGGGTAAGAACTTTTGGGACATTTTATATTCAGGGAGGCACTATTGTGGGAATTTTATATATAGGGGCAGTATTGGGCACTTTCGGTGGGCCTTATATATACTGGGGCTACTATGGGGGCATTATGGACCCTGGGAGCATAATGAGGGGTGTACTGAGGGCACTGCAGGGGTTGGGATGCAAAAAAAATAATTAATTAAATCCGTCCTTGTTTTATGAAAAATTTATGCAAAACAGCCATTAAAAATTGACAAATGGGCAGAAAATGGATGCACATAGATGAAGAATGGCCATGAAAAACTGACAGTGAGTCAATTTTTAGTGGCGTTTTCGTGTGAATGTAGCCTAATAGATATTATTTATTAATGTCCTGGTGAAGCCATTAAAACGTCACCTATCCTGTTCTATGGCTATGTAGCGATGCCCTGTCACCTCACTCAGTATTCAATTTTTAAGGAAATTTATTCGCATAACTATAGGCAATAATTACAACGTGTAGATGCTCTTTGATGCTTTACTACAGAAGTGACATATCTTATAGAACTCATGCTGCGAAAGCTGCCAGCATTTCCGTGGGTTGACAGCGAAATCCCTCGCTGCAGACTGTCATTTTAAGACAAATGATGAATGCAAATATATGAAATACGCAAAAGGTGATACATTTTCTTCGAATTTATTTTAGAGACAATTGCTACTGGCAAACGGAAAGACAAATGGAAGTTAGAAGTTGCATGCATTACTCGTTTCGTGGTTTTCCAGCTCGATTTCAAGAATCACCAGGCTGCTTTTCACGATATCCGGCTCATTAAGAAGCACAGTATGTATTTTTACCAAGTTGTAGCAGATTGACAGCTGTTTCTGTACTGCAGAAAAAAAGAACAAATCATTATCCTTCGCAAAGGAATGAGGATGGGCCATCAATACTGAAATAAAGCATCTGAGCCTGAAATATATTCTCCTTGCTAAAAGGCTGTATTTAAAAAAAAAAAAGAAATAAACTAACGTTATCGTTATCACTTATAAATGATCATGACAGCTCAGTGTTCAGGCTTATGACACATTATAGATCAATGTTCTACAGATCCCTTATTTGGTGCCCATATGAATCCATGAGAAAATAATGTTGCTATGCGCTTATGCCTATTATATTTCTGAAAGAAGAATCCCTCTATAAGGGCTTGTGCACTGAACATATTTTCTTTCCATGTCCGTTCTGGTTTTTTTTTGCGGACCCTATGCGGAACCATTCACTTTAATAGGTCCGCAAAAAAAATGGAAGTTACTCTGTGTGGATTCCATTTCCGTATGTCCACATGTCCGTTCCGCAAAAAAATAGAACATGTCCTATTATTGTCCGCATTACGGACAAGGATAGTACTGTTCTGTTAGGGGCCAGCTGTTCCATAAAATATGGACTGCGCACGGACGCCATCTGTATTTTTTGCCGATCCGTTTTTTGCTGACCGCAAAATACATACGGTCGTGTGCACGAGCCCTAATACTTTGTGTGTCGTACCATACCACAATTTTTTTCTATGGGGACACAATATACTGTAGGAGTGTATGGAGCCATAGTAGAGCTATCATTTACTGTACCGTAGTAACGTGTCCCTGGCTTTACAACCTTTTGCACAGGTTGATGCACAGACAATTACAGTGGCATGGAAAAGTCTGGGCACCCCTTGTCAAAAGTACTGTTAGGCCCCTTTCACACGAGCGAGTATTCCGCGCGGATGCGATGCGGGAGGTGAACGCATTACACCCGCACTGAATACCGACCCATTCATTTCTATGGGGCTGTGCACACGAGCGGTGATTTTCACGCATCACTTTTGCGTTGCGTGAAAATCGCAGCATGCTCCTCTTTGTGCGTTTTTCACGTAACGCAGGCCCCATAGAAATGAATGGGGTTGCGTGAAAATCGCAAGCATCCGCAAGCAAGTGCGGATGCGGTGCGATTTTCACGCACGGTTGCTAGGAGACGATCGGGATGGAGACCCGATTATTATTTTCCCTTATAACATGGTTATAAGGGAAAATAATAGCATTCTGAATACAGAATGCATAGTAAAACAGCGCTGGAGGGGTTAAAAATAAATAAAAAAATCATTTAACTCACCTTAATCCACTTGCTCGCGTAGCCGGCATCTCCGTCTGTCTCTTTTACTGTATAGGACCTGTGGTGAGCATTAACTATAGTTCAAGGACCTGGGATGAGTTAAATGATTTTTTATTTATTTTTAACCCCTCCAGCGCTGTTTTACTATGCATTCTGTATTCAGAATGCTATTATTTTCCCTTATAACTATGTTATAAGGGAAAATAATACTATTTACAGAACACCGATCCCAAGCCCGAACTTCTGTGAAGAAGTTCGGGTTTGGGTACCAAACACGCGCAATTTTTCTGACGCGAGTGCAAAACGCATTACAATGTTTTGCACTCGCGCGGAAAAATCGCGGGTGTTCCCGCAACGCACCCGCACATTTTCCCGCAACGCCCGTGTGAAAGAGGCCTTACTGTGAGCACTTCAAAGGGTTTTCTCAGATTTTCATACTGATGACTTATCTTGGGGTCAGGACGCAGGGGAGGTTTTCTTCTGATGGCTCTTCCATTAAGGCTTTACCTGTGCAGGTGTCACTAAACAGTAGAACAATGTACCACAACTCCAGAGTCTGATAAATCATCATGAAGGTTTTTTGCGGTCAGGCGGGGGATTGTGATTTGCCTTTCTAGCAATCATACGAGCAGCTGTCTCTGAAATTTTTCTTGGTCTTCCAGACTTTCTCTTGAACTCCAGTTTATGTTAACTGCCATTTCTTAATTACATTTCAAAATGAGGAAATGGCAACCTGAAACTACCTCAAAAGGTGCAAGCTGACGGTTTTAGCTTGTCCCTCACAGTCCACTGATCTGAATATCATTGTAAATCTGTGGATAGACCTGAAAAGAGTAGTTCATGCAATTCATGGCCCAGGAATCTAATAGAACTAGAAGACTTATCCAATGAAGAATTGATAAGAATCCCTCAAACAAGAATTGAAAGACTCTTGCCTGGCTGCAAAAATCATTTACAAGCTGTGCTAGATGTGCTACCAGGTACTAACCATGAAGGGTGCCCAAATTTTTGCTTCAGACCATTTTTGTCACCGCCAGTTCTGTGAGAAGGTCTGGCAGACGTCCTTCCCTCTTGCATGATGTTCTTTTGTTCTTTGTTTTGGTTTCACTTTGTCATCTCCTTTCCTTCTCCCAGGTGTCACCTTTTTAGACTAATTGTCTCCCTCCCATACTGCCTCACTTTGCGGTTTATACTACTTCCTGGATGAAGTGTTCACTGCTAGAGGCTTCTGCTGCTGTTTACTCAGATAAGTGTTTTCATGTATTGTGTTTCCTTGCTGGCTTGATTCTAGGTGACCCTGACTCCTTCCGTATTAAGTGCAGGGAGCCGGTGGTCGTGTCCCCTCACTATTATAGGGTTTTCAGGTGTCACACAGTCTAGGTACGTGGGCATGCAATCGTCTTCCATTGAGACCCTTGCATGGGCATAGCAGTCAGGGAGAGCTCTTAGGGTTTTAAAGGGCTCACCTATATGCTCCTTAGTTTGGGATCAAGCGAGTCAGTCGTTTATTTATAAGTTTCAGCTATCTGCAACTTCACCCGTGACAATTTTCCTTTTATGTTATTTTGAAAATGTTTTTGCTAAGACGCTGGCGCAAGCGTTTGTTGATCACATTGTTAAATTGCATGGCATTCCTTCAGACATCGTTTCTGATAGGGGCACGCAATTTGTTTACCAGATTCTGGAAGGCCTTCTGTTCTCGCTTGGGGGTTCGGTTGTCGTTCTCTTCTGCTTTTCACCCGCAGTCGAATGGTCAGACCGAACGCGTCAATCAGAATCTGGAGACATATCTGCGCTGTTTTGTTGCGGAAAATCAGGAGGATTGGTGTTCTTTTTTGTCCCTTGCTGAGTTTGCTTTAAATAACCGTCGCCAGGAGTCCTCTGATAAGTCCAAATTTTTTGGTGCATATGGGTTTCATCCGCAGTTTGGGACATTCTATGGAGAGGGGTCTTCTGGTTTACCTGATGAGGAGAGATTTTCCTCGTCTTTGTCATTTATTTGGCAAAAGATTCAGGGTAATCTGAAGAGGATGAGTGAGACATATAAGCGTGTGGCGGATAAGAGACGTGTGCCTGGTCCGGACCTGAATGTGGGTGATCTGGTGTAGTTGTCTACAAAGAATATCAAACTGAAGGTTCCCTCCTGGAAGTTGAGTCCTAAGTTTATTGGGCCTTACAAGATCTTGTCCGTCATCAATCCCGTTGCCTTCCGTCTTGATCTTCCTCAGACTTGGAAGATCCATAATGTTTTTCACAAGTCTCTATTAAAACCTTATGTCCAACCCACTGTACCCTCCTTTTTGCCTGGGAAAAAGGGCTTATTCATGTATTAGTAAATTAGGTAAATCTATGTCCAGAATAGACCTTGCCTTGATGAATAGAAAATATGTGAGACTCGCAAAACGAATGAAGTACGAAACAAGGTCATTCTCGGATCATTTACCCTTATCCCTCGAACTCTGTGTGACCCAGGAGAAATATATAGAGAGACCCCTATTTAGACTAAACCCGTATTGGCTATCACTAATAAAGAATCATGAAATAATACAAAATGAAATTGACCATTTTTGGGATAATAACTACGGCTCAGTTAAAATCCAGGTGGTATGGGACACCTTTAAGGCCTATATGAGGGGGATAATGGTCAGTAATATAGCGAATCTTAGAAAGGAGTATGGAAAAAAACTGAAAAATCTAGAAGAACTTAGCTACACAATCCTTCTACATAAATAAGACTGAGGAGAATAGGGAAAATATGCAAAAGTGTACACAAGCTTACTCAAATTTTTTGCTGGATAAGGCCCAACAAAGGCTATTCTTTAAGGGGCAAAAATATTTTACAGAGTCAGGGCGACCTGGAAAACTCTTATCGAGAGTGATTTCGAATCAAGAGTCCAAAAAATATATAGACAATGTCTGACTGGCCAACGGTAGGATGGTTAGTGGGCAAGGTCCTGTAGAGAGGGTCTTTCTGGATTATTTTTTAGATCTTTATAAAGCTGATACTAAGATTACAGATGAAATGATGGACTCTTACCTCGACAGTATTGTTTTTCCAACTATCACTCTGGCCCAAAAGAAAACACTGGAGGTAGATTTCTCGATTCAGGATTCACTTGAGGGGCAATTAAATTATGCTCAGGTAATTCCACCCCCGGTTCAGATGGACTCCCATATGAATTTTATAGCAAATAAGGAGTTTATTCTCCCTAGACTCTTGGGGGTCTTTGCTGAATCGGTGGAGGATGGGAAATTGCCAGACTCAATGATGAAAGCCGTAATAACATTAATCCCAAAAAAAGGCAAGGACCCCGCAGATCTGGGATCGTATAGAGCGATCTCACTGCTTAATGCAGATGTAAAACTCCTTGCAAGGATTTTGGCCACAAGGCTTTCCAGGGTTATTTCCTCCATTGTCCATCCAGACCAGAACGGTTTTATTCAAAATAAGGGCACGCATCTCAATCTGCATCGGCTCTTTGCCAATATACAGGCTCCTGGGGGAACCGCTCGCTCCATCCTGTCATTGGATGCGTCGAAGGCCTTTGATAGGGTGGAGTGGCGCTTCCTCTGGAAGGTTTTCACAAGAATGGGCTTTGGGGAAAGATTTATAAACATCCTTAAATTATTGTATAGATCCCCCACTGCAAAATTGAGTCTTAACGGGATCTTGACCACTAGTTTTGAGCTAAATAGAGGTACGCGCCAGGGTTGTCCACTATCCCCATTATTATTTGATATCTACATTGAGCCCCTAGCCTTGGCTATTAGGCAGTATGAGCAGGTTAGAGGATTTGGAACACTAGGTGTGCAAGACCGTATCTCTTTATATGCGGATGACGTTGTTTTATTTATAGACCATACGGAAATAACTCTCCCCAGAATCATTCAATTGGTCAAATTATTTGGCGAAGTGTCCAGCCTTCTTATAAACTGGTCGAAGACCAGTTTGATGCCAATAGACCCGTTACCTCAGAAGGATGCGTTTGTAACCGAGTTGGACATCGTTGACACCTTTCAATACTTGAAAACTTTGTCCAACTAAACTTGATCCCACTAATAACGAAAACTAGAGCAAAAATAGGAATCTGGTTGAGACTTCCCCTATCTAGAGCCGATCAAGTGTCATTGGTTAAAATGGTAATACTACCACAATTTCTGTATGTGCTTAGGAACACACCTACTTGGATACAAGACAAATATTTTAAACTTATGGAAAGAATAATTAATGATTTAGTGTGGGGAAGAAAACGAGTCCGGTTAAAATTGGAATATCTATATAAACCACTGGAATACGGGGGTTTAAACCTCCCCTATTTTAAAGGGTATTTTATTGCTGCCCAGCTACTGATGTGTTATGAATCGGAAAACAGTGCCCTTTTAGGGAGGTTAATAGGGAGCTATTCATATAATAATATATTTTCCCTTTTGGAATCTGGGTTACTGACTAGCCAGGAGTGGGGTTATAGAGAGACTATAAAACTACTCTCGAAAGTCTGGGCTACTACTAGAACATGGTTGAAGGTACAGGGTTTTCTTACATTCACGCCTCTTTGGCACAATATACACTTACAGATGTTAGACGGTATAGCAGCTGACACATTCTGACAAAAGAATAGGATTTTTTATATTTCACAAGTGGTGAAGGATAGAGAGATTAAGTCATATACAGAGCTATCACAAAATGTAGAAAACCTCTCTTGGTTCAGGTATTTCCAGTTGCGTTCAGCATTATCTAGTCTGGATGATAAATTAATTCTGGATATAGATAGTTCATCTTTTTTAAATGACTGGATAGGGAGGACAACTTATAGAATGAAGATTTTAAATATATATAAACTTTTACTTAAGGCACGGTTTTGTGACATACAGTCACCAGGACAAAGAGCCTGGGAGGTGGACTGTCCGAATATACAATTAGAGGGGTGGGGGAATATCTTTGCTAATTCAGGCTTACTATCCCGGAACTTCAACCATGTCCTAGTACATTTTAACATCTGCATTGACTATATGTTACTCCCACATGGCTAAATAAATGTGGGCTACGGGATACATCCAAGTGCCCTAGATGTGATATTCTAGGTGCGGACTACCTCCATATGATCTGGACCTTCCCAGAACTTAGAAAATACTGGATTAATATCAATAACTTTCTTAACCATAGAACCATTAAAATACGAATCCCCTTTGAACCTCAAGTGTTCTTGCTCAATGAGCTTTCTACAATAAGTAGTCACAAGTATCAAAAGAGCTTTCTAGGTAGGATACTGCTGTTGGCTAGAATTTTGGTTAGCCGGACCTAGTTCGCTC
The DNA here is from genome assembly GCF_905171765.1 of Bufo bufo. Classification (NCBI taxonomy): domain Eukaryota; kingdom Metazoa; phylum Chordata; class Amphibia; order Anura; family Bufonidae; genus Bufo; species Bufo bufo. The sequence continues at coordinate 72,847,784 of NC_053393.1, forward strand.
GGCATACCCCAGAATTAAACACCTGGATAAATCTAGTTAACAAGGTAAAAAACTATGAACAGATACTGTATAGGCAGAGAAATGTGGAGGAGAAGTGGATTAGGATATGGGGTGGCTGGAAGATCTGATTGACTGTAATAATCAATAAAAAAAAAATTTTTTGTTGTGTGTTTTGTGTTTTTTCTCCCCCTTTTTTTTTCTCTTCCTTTTTTTTTTTTCTTTTCTTTTCCTCCTCTCCCCTCCCCCTCTGTCTCTCCCCCTTCCTTCAAGGGGGGGGGGGGGGAGGGTGGACGCATCACAGGGTTGGGGTGGGGGGAGGGCTAGAGGGTGGGGGGATAGGGATAAGGGGAGAAAAAGAGGAAATCAAATATATGGAGTGTTTACTCAATTTTTTTTTATATACTAGTAAAGAAACTAAAAAAAAAAAAAAAAAAAGGGTATGTATGATGTCCTCCTTTATGTGTGATAAAGGGTTTATTGGAGTGCCGGTTCCTTGAAATTTATGGCAGCCCTTTCACTTAGTGCATAGGCTTTCTGAGTGTAGGAGTCCCACTACCTGAACAATTGTACCACAATGTTAATGAGGCCCTCCTTTATGTGATATAAAGGTTGTATCAGAGTCCCTCTTCCTTGTAATTTTTGGCAGCACTTGCACTTTATATACAAGTAAATATACAGGAAAGAATGCTTCCTAACAATTTTTCCTCTAAAATCGATTTTATCTTCGGTTTTGTGCATATTATTGTCTGTAAAATTGGCGTACTACTCGGGCAACATCCTTCCCAGCAGCAACCTGGGAGTCCAAGATGCATCCAGACATCCTCCCCATGCTGAGCCCGAACAATTTCAGTGGTGTTTCCATCAATTTCTGACCTTTTCATGTGAACCAGACACCCTCCCCTCTTCAGAGCAGGGGGTGCCTGGTTTAATGCTCGGGTTCTCCCATTGACTTCCATTGTGCTCGGGTGCTCGGTAGACAGGGGACAATAACAACAATAGGGGACAATGTCCACAAATGTCCAGGGTACTGCACAAATGCCCTTTCCTCCAGGGCACTACACAGATAAAACCTGCAACATAAGTGGACATGCAGTGGACTGAAAACCTGCAGTATGGGGGGCGTGGCCTGAGAGCGCATGGAGTAGGTCGCACCGCACTGAGCTCCTGCAGACATCCTGATTTTAGAGTGGTAGCAACCCCCTATTTCGCAGATCCTTGCCTACCTGGTGGTTGAGAGGAGTCAGGAGAGTGTGGTGCTGATCTTTTGAGTCCCGACATGCCTAGAAAGTCCGGTAAAGGGCCGCGCTGTGACAGGCCAGAGGAGAGTCGGCATGGCGCCGAGGAAGAAGAGGGGCCGGCCTTACAGCCCAAGACGAGACAGACGGCTGCCGCAAAGCTGAGCAGGTTTGCTCGCACGGAGAGTGCTGGGGGAGACTGGGCTGAGGAGAAGGAGATGGACGCTCAGGTTTCCTCTGGACAAGAGGATGAATCCACCGACGGGGAGACCCTGGACGCGGTAAATTGGCCGCCATTAACCCCTGCACGGCCGGCAAAAGACGCGGTAGGCCCTAAAGTTGTGGATGGAGCAGAGCCTACTCTAAAAGATATTATGGCCGCTGTGGCCAGTTGTAACAGCACACTGAAGGTGCTTACAGTACAGGTTGGCAGTCTGAGGTCAGACGTGTCTTTAATTAGGCATGACTTACATAAAATCACAGAACGCACCTCTGAATTGGAGAAGAGGGTGTCCACTATTGAGGACGTTATCCAGCCTATGCAAATGGCGGCAAAATCATCTGCTAAAGATATAGCGGCGTTATACGCCAAAACAGATGACCTGGAGAACAGGTCCAGAAGGAATAACCTGCGGATTGTGGGTGTGCCAGAGAAGACGGAGGGGGATAATGCCACCGAATTTGTGGAAAAATGGCTGCACCAATTATTTCATGAAAAAGGTCTATCCTCATTATATGCGGTGGAGCGGGCGCACAGAGTCCCCATGCGGCCGCTTCCGCCTGGCAGACCTCCCCGTCCCATACTGGCGAAGATACTCCATTTTAAAGACCGGGACACTATCCTGCGACAATCTAGGGACAATGAGGAGATGGTCCTGAATGGGGTGAAAGTATCCATATTTCCGGATTATTCCAACGAAGTGCAGCGGAGGAGAAGCAGATTTATGGATATAAAGAAAAGGCTGAGAGCTCTACAAGTCCAGTACGCTATGCTGTTTCCTGCTAAACTGCGTGTGGTGGCATTGGGATCCACCAGATTTTTTGAAGATCCGGAGGAGGCGACGCAGTGGCTGGACGTCCACGAGCGACAATTGAGAAGTGGGGCCCTGGACACTTGAAGGAGGCAGATATACGTTTCTTATGTTCAAGTTATATATGCATTTACACTCTAGGATTGCTTTAAATGTTGCACCAGTTAGGGAGTGTATTATGTAATGCTACCAAATGGTAGTTCCTGAGGAGGGAGCAGGCGGTAATGATAGTAAAATGTATTTCTCAGTTGTGGGGAGGATTCTCTACCTGAGGAAAAGTGTTATAAATTGTTATGCTTATTGTAGGTTGAAGGGCATGTTGCTCTCGGATTGCCTTGTTTTAATGTGGGAAGTGGATAAGGAAGGGAAAGGTTTCCCCAGCTACAGTAACCTGAGTATGAGAGGGAGGGAGGGGGGTGGGGGGGTAGGGAAAAGGTTGGGGGGGAAGGTTAGGGTCTTGAACTATGAGCGAGTGTTATCTGAATGGGGTGTGAGATTCAAATATGGTCAAAAATTTTACCATGTCACAGGCGATTAGAATCTTAAGCTGGAATGTGAGAGGGATGGCTGAAGCACGGAAAAGACAGTGTATTTTTCAGTATCTGGGGCGGTTTCAGCCGGCTATATGTTGTCTTCAGGAAACGCATTTGACAGGAGAAAATTTACACTGGATGAATAAAAATTGGGTGATCCATGCGTTACATTCAACTCATTCCTCTCATTCTAGAGGTGTAAGTATGATTGTGCATAGGAGTATCAGGTATGAACATATGCAGGAGTGTGTGGACGCTGAGGGCAGGTATGTGTGTGTGGTGTGTAAGGTGGATGGAATACAGCTGGTGCTGGTGTCTGTGTATGTGCCTCCACCGTTTGCTTCCCCATTAATAAGAGAGATCATGGGCTTTGTGGCGGACTTCCCTGGGCTGCCGTGGCTGTTGGTTGGGGACTTTAATTGCACGATGAATGACTCCCTAGATAGATGCCGGGTGGAGGGAGCAGGTGGTTCACCGGGGAGTGCGGCTCTCAGGAATATTTTGGGTGAGGTAGGAGTGCAAGATGTATGGAGACGGCGTAACCCGGATAAGCGTGAATATTCATGTAGATCCGCCACGCACCATTCACTATCGCGTATAGATCTGGCCCTTGTTAACGACATAATGCTACCACTAGTTAGGGATGTTGTTTATCATCCTCGGTCGTTGTCTGACCATTCTCTGGTGCAGATTGACTTGTGCCTGGGGGTGCTCAGACAGGGACCGAGGCTGTGGAAGTGTAATCCTCATTGGTTGAATGTGTTGGGTGACCTATCTGGGATTTCTATGGAAATTAAGGAATTTTTTGATATCAATACAGGGTCGGCTTCGATACCAGGTGTATGGGACGCCATGAAAGCATTTCTGAGGGGAGTTCTGATGAAAGAAATCAACAAACATAAATCCAGGACCAGAGAGGCGGATGTCAAGGCGCATGTACTAGTGTCCGAGGCTGAGAGAGAGTTTAGTAGATCCCCCACCATGGTTAGTAGTGAGGCGCTGGAGGTTGCTCAGGAGCAGCTGAGATGTCATCTGGTACAGGCCGCAGATAGAAAGAGAAGCTTTTACCGTCAGAGATCTTTTGAGGAAGGAGAGAAGGTGGGTCATTTGTTGTCAGTGGTCTCGCAGGCTCAGAGAGGCTCCTCTTGTATTCAGGAGTTGAGAGATGACAGGGGGAACAGTTGTCAGGACACAAAAGGAATATTAGGAATTTTAAAAAGCTTCTATGTATCTCTATATACTTCCACTGGATCTAGTTCTGATGAGGCCCTGAAGGATTTCCTAGAGGAGGCGCAGTTATCGGTGCTGTCAGAAGAAGATAGAGAGAGGCTAGAGGAGCCGATTACACTAGAGGAACTGGAAGCTGCACTTGGGGACATGGCAAGTGGTAAGGCCCCTGGAGCTGATGGTCTCCCAGTAGAGATATACAAAAAACTACAGGGGATATTACTCCCTGAATTACTTAAGGTGTTTGAGCACTCATTGGAGGCAGGTTCGTTACCACATTCGATGCAGGAAGCTATAATTGTGGTTTTGCCTAAGCCTGGGAAGGATCCTAAAATACCGGATTCCTACAGGCCAATTTCACTTCTCACGGCTGATGTTAAGCTACTGGCGAAGGTGTTGGCGAACAGGCTGTCCAAGGTAATTCTGACCATAGTACATCCGGATCAGACGGGATTTATGCCAGGAAAATCAACGGCTATTAACCTTCGTAGGCTGTACACTAGCTTAAATATTCCGGCGGATAATGGTGGTGACAGGGCCTTGCTTGCGCTTGACGCCGCTAAGGCGTTTGATAGTGTGGAATGGAGGTATTTGTGGGGGGTCCTGAGAATTATGGGCTTTGGTGAACGGTTCATTCAGTGGGTACAGGTTCTGTATTCTAGCCCTAAGGCGAGAATTAGAGCTAATGGAGGATTATCAGACTGTTTTCCCCTCGCCAGGGGTTCCAGACAGGGATGCCCACTGTCGCCCTTATTGTTTGCTCTTGCAATAGAGCCGTTGGCGGCGCATATTCGCTTATCTACAAGTATAGAGGGGTTTAGATATGGTGAACTGCATAATAAAGTGGCTATGTACGCTGATGATACCCTACTTTTCTTGGGCGATACTGGTGCGTCCCTGGATGCGGCCATGGCATTGATTGACAGATTTGGTAGCTTTTCCGGACTACGGATAAACTGGCAGAAATCCTCTTTGATGCCAATTGACGGGCAGGCCCTGGTAGGCAGACAAATAGATAGTTTGGTGCCCTGGGTGGATAAATTTAAATATCTGGGATTACATATAACACCGAGACTAGCGGATTTTGAAGAACTAAATCTATCCCCTTTGCTAGCTACTTTTAGGCTTAAAGTGAGGTCATGGTGTAGGCTCTTTCTTTCGGTGGTAGGTAGAGTTAACCTTTTAAAAATGGTTATGATGCCCCAACTGATATATATACTGAATAATGCTCCAGTTTGGATCCCTCTGGATAGATTTAAGAAAATTCACTCTATATTTAGAGATCTTACTTGGAAGTATGGACAGGCTAGGATCAAACTGGAGACATTGCAGTATTCTAAGTCGGAAGGGGGCCTAGCTGTCCCTAACGCATGGATTTATTTTTTGGCTTCCCAATGTCAGCATTTTAAGGGATGGATTGATCTACAAGCACCAGATATGACTGGGCAGATATTGCAGCATTGGCTGGGCAGTCGTGACCTCATGGGCATTCTGGAAGGTTTAGGAATGCATGCAGGGAGGGAAAAACTTCCTCTGATTGAACTCATGAAAAAAGTTTGGGCAAAAGTGAAGCTGCTAAGAGGAGTGGGAGGTATTAGTGAACTTTCACCTATTGGAAAGAACCACTTGTTGCCAGAACTATTGGCCATACCAGGACTTAGGAACTGGGAAACTTATGGAGTGACGAGAATTGGACAATTAATTAAGGACAAGACATGTAAGTCATTTCAAAGCCTGCAGCAGGAATTTAATATCCCCAAGGAGTGGTTTTATAAATATCTTCAAATAAGACATGCCCTTGGGGTCACGATGCGGAAGGGATGTGTGATAGCTCAAATGGAGGTGGTCCATAAGCTTGTTCTTCCGTCGGGAGGGGGAAAAAGAGGGTTAATATCACAGGTGTACGCTCTTCTAATGGAAAAATTCTTAGAGGGATATCCGCTTTCAAGAATGAAAAAGTGGGAGGCTGACGTGGGGGATATGTCTAAGGATATGTGGGAAGATATTTTAGAAGCAGTCCCCAAGGTGTCTCTAAGTGAACAGGGCAAACTGTCCCAACTATTTATTATACACAGAGTGTACAAAACACCGGTGTTCCTGGAAAAGATAGGAGTAAGAGGTGATGACAAGTGCCCAAAGTGTATGGAAGATGGTGCAGACTTGTTACATATGTTGTGGTCTTGTCCAGTAGTTGCTAATTATTGGGAGGAAGTTGTAGAGATGATTAATAGTAAATTGACATTAAGAATTCAAAAAGATCCTAAGGTGTGTATTCTGGGGTATGTGTCTGAAATTGGAGGAAATGAACCGGTTAGGGTAGCTGCGGGGAGATTGCTATATGTGGCCAGGAAACTGATCGCTATGAGGTGGATCCAGGGGAGTCCGCCCACACTGAGTGAGTTTGAACGGAAGGTGCATGACATGCTGGTACTCGAAAAAGGGGTGTTTGTGAAGAGAGGGTGCCCTCAGAAGTTTGAAAAAATGTGGACTGAATGGTTATCTCATACCCACGTGGTTATATAGTCATGTGATGGTCAAGACCAATGTTAGGGTTGGGGGGTTAGGGTAGGGTAAGGGGGGGAGGGAGTTTGGGAAGGTCAAGTTTCTGGTAATTTTTTATTTTTTTTGCCCATAATATGTTTTAGCAAAGGTATATGTAGTGTATGGATTCATGTTAATACTGAGTGGTGATATACTTATGAGTATTGTTGTTCACTGAATCTGCATCGTGGATAATTTAAAGAAGAAAAAGTCAACATATTGTATTATGTTATAATATGTATTTATTGTTTAATAAAAACGATTTGATTCAAAAAAAGAAAACCTGCAGTATGGCGTGATGACGTAATCCTGCGCCACAGGATTTCAGCTGAGATCTTCAAGCAAGATGGCGGCGGCTGGCCCGTCGCGAGCAAATGGAGGCGGTATGTTTGATTACATGTTTTTTTTATTGTTAATTTTACACTAAGATGCCGCGATCATGTATGAACACGACATCAGAGGGGTACAATGACGGGGGCGGCGCTATCGCAGCTCCCTGTCATTGCACCCGCTACTTCGCTTCGTGACCAAGTAATTTTTTGTGAAATTTGGCGAATCAGCTGAATCAAACTTTAAAGAAATTCGCTCATCTCTTTTTCAAAACTTCGGAAGTTGATCCTGGCATGTTGGATATCAGCTTCTGGGCCAAATCCTGACCGATGGCAACCCATTTTTGCCTAACAATTTCTGTGTTTTTGTTTGTCCACCCTCTTTTTGGGAATTGACCACAGGTTGTCAATGGGATTGAGATCTTTGATTCCTGGTCATGGACCCAAAATTAAAATTTTTTGCCATGTCACTTATCACTTTTGCTTTGTGACATGGTGCTTCATCATGGTGAAAAAAGCATTATTCATTTCCAAAATCCTTCTGGATGGTTGGGAGAAGTTGCTCTTGGCAGTTGTTTTGATAGCAATCTTTATTTTTGGCAGTGTTTTAGGCAAAACTAAGTGAGACCACTCCTTTAAATGAGAAGCAACCCCAATATGAATGATCTCAGGAGGCTTTACTGTTGCCATGACACAGGACTCATGGTCACCTATTCATCTTCAGACAATCACATATTCACCTATTCTTCTTCGGACAATAATTTTTGTCCCACAGTCTGAAGGGGCTTCATCAGAGAAAATAAGTTTACCCCAGTCCTCTGCAGTTCAGTCCTTGTGCTTCCTGCAGAATGTTAATTTGTCCTTGATGTTTTTCTTAGAGTGAAGTGGCTTCTATACTATCCTTCTTAACATCAGGCCATCCTCCAAAAGCCTTCGCCTCAATGTGTGTGCAGATGCACTCGCACCTGCCTGCTGCCATTCCTTAGCAAGATCTGCACTGGTAGTGAACTGATGTAGCTGAATCCTCTTTAGGAGATGGTTCTGGCACTTGGATGGACTTTCTTGGACTTTCTGGTGCTCCCTGGGGCAGTGCAGCAGTAAAGTGAGGGTGAAAACTTTCTTCCCATGGGGCATACCCTGGGTCTTTGGGTGATTCTTGCCTGGTGGTAGTTGGGGTGCCCTTGATAGTGTACGATTGCCAGAGTGTAAGGCAGTATGATAAGTGCAGGACCAGTGAAAGGTTAATTGAGTCAATGACGAGGCTTGTTTGGTAGCAATAAATAAAGTTTCTCTTTACTGAATAGATAATGGGAGTATTAGTTCATACAGCAGCAAAAGGCACAGTTCTGATGTATGTTGCTGAGTAGGATTCTCCCAATAGTTGTATTTTGGCAGTAGCAATGATGGTAGTAGTAGTCCTCCCTGAATCTCACTCTAAACACTCTGCAATCCTTCCAAATGACCACAGTGGTGCAATTCCATTCTCATTTACTCCTTCTGCAATTCCCAGTCTGCAGCGTGCAGATCTTAGATTTGGATGGCCAGTCTATCTCAAAGTCTGGTGGGTGCCAGATGCAATTAACCCTTCCCATTCACAGTAAAGTCTTAATGCCATAAACGAGCACAATTTCTGTATCTGAATCCAACACATGGACTTGATGGTTCTGAACCTTCTGTAGATGTCTGCTTTCTTTCCCTCAGGAGTAGTCTCCAAATTAAAGGGGTTATCCAATCTCTATAATGACCAAAATGCCCGGGCCCCTTGTCTAGGGCATACCTACCTGCTCCCTCGACACCCGCTTCCCTCTGGATCCCAGCACGGCCGCCGCTGCATCTCCGCATCGCACAGATCAGAACATCCAGCGATGGGAGGTTGTAGCTGACAGCTGCTAGGGAGGCTGGTCACCCTCTGTGGCCAGATGTTTTGATCCGCACGATGAGGAGGTGCAGCGGCGGCCGTGCAGCGATCCAGAGGGATGCGGGCGTCGGGGAGCAGGTAAGTACGCTCTAGAGGAGGGGCTTGGGCAATCTGGGGGGTTATTATAAGGATTAGATAACCCCTTTAAGTTGCTCTTTGGCAGCTAGATGAGGCTTCTTTTTGGGCCTACTTGGCAGTATCTCACACATGTAGATCTTGTCTCTAGCTCTGCTTAGCTAAGACTCTAACTACCCAGAGAAAGTTGGACCAGACGGTCTCCACGGCAACCTAACCAAGACTGCTAGTGTTAACAGTTTTATGTCCATACCCAACTGTGACGAATACCGCACCTTGGTGCCGCTGGACGCAAAAATACATAGAGCCAGCGAGATACGGTATAGTCACTGGTTACCAGGCGTGACATTACGCCATCCCTGAGGAACAGGTAAGTGTTCACAGATTCCTCCTGTCCACACAGGCACAGAGAGGCAACAAACTGAGGGAGCCTTTTCACTGCCCCAGTGAAACAGCGCTTCCTCAGCCCGGCTATACTGCCACCAGTTTCTCGTTTGATATAAGCCCGGTCCGCTAACAGGATTATATAGGGTGAGAAACCAACCCGCAGTAGCGTATACCTAGGCCGAAACACGGACGTGGGGATTTGTCATCAAGATACAAGACAGCACAAGAAAAAATGATATATCTAATCGCCTTAAGGGCTCACTAAAAATAACACTATACACACAAAGAATATATGCAGTGGTCTGAGGTTACAAATACAGGTAGTATGGGACAAACAGGACTAAACTGAGCAAAAAGTCAGTTTACCAGATGGATGAGTCCTTTGGGTTGTAATGAGTTCTTAGCTGTAGTCACATGGGAGGCAGTGATGTCAGCAGTTTGCAGGTCCCTGTAAACACATGGCATGAGGTGACCCCCCCTTCAGAGAAAAGACCCTGGACTCTGCTTGCCTGGCCATTTTTCAACTGTAGTCGGCCCCTCCCCTCCCTGCATCTGGTAGGGGTCCCCCCTCCCTGCTGGTCCGGGCAGCCCAATGACCCCCAAAACCCATTAGGGCTCATAGCTCCAGACCAGAAGGGAGATGGTTCTGGGACCAACCGACCCGCCTGGGTTCCGGCTACAAGTAGAGTTCAAACCTGGTACCGTTATTTGGTTTCTGTGGGGAGATATGTATATCTTCCCTCCCTGGCATCCTATTACCAAACCAACCAGAATTCTTGCTGTTTCTCAGGTGTTCAAATACTTATGTTCAGCAGTGCAAGACAAATTAATTCTTTAAAAATCATACAATGTGATTTCCTGAATTTTTTTATTTTATTCTGTCTCTCAGAGTGGGAATGCACCTACAATGAGAATTTCAGACCCCTCCATGATTTCTAAGTGGGAGAATACTTCTGTTCCTCACTGTATATTTACTGCCCAAATAGCAGTATTACATATTGCTCAAATAACAGTATCATATATTGCCCAAATAACAGTATCGTGTTTAGCTAAAACAACAGTATCATACAGTCCTGATCAAAAGTTTAAGACCACTTGAAAAATGACAAAAAATCCTATTTAGCATGGCTGGATCTTAACAAAGTTCAAAGTAGAGCTTCAACATGCAACAAGAAGAAATGGGAGTGAGACAAAACATTTTTTGAGCATTCAATTTAATGAAAACAACGAATAAACTGAAACAGGCTGTTTTTCAGCTGATCAAAAGTTTAGGACCACACCTCCAAAAAAAAAATAAAAACCCCCAAAACAGCAATCCAACTTCTAAACATGAACTAATTTGGAGTATTGTGCGCAGTACTGGAGACCATATCTCCAAAAGGATATTGATACTTTGGAGAGAGTTCAGAGAAGAGCTACTAAACTAGTACATGGATTGCAGGATAAAACTTACCAGGAAAGATTAAAGGACCTTATCATGTATAGCTTGGAAGAAAGACGAGACAGAAGGGATATGATAGAAACGTTTAAATACATAAAGGGAATCAACAAGGTAAAAGAGGAGAGAATATTTAAAAGAAGAAAAACTGCTACAAGAGGACATAGTTTTAAATTAGAGGGGCAAAGGTTTAAAAGTAATATCAGGAAGTATTACTTTACTGAGAGAGTAGTGGATGCATGGAATAGCCTTCCTGCAGAAGTGGTAGCTGCAAATACAGTGAAGGAGTTTAAGCATGCATGGGATAGGCATAAGGCCATCCTTCATATAAGATAGGGCCAAGGGCTATTCATAGTATTCAGTATATTGGGCAGACTAGATGGGCCAAATGGTTCTTATCTGCCGACACATTCTATGTTTCTATGTTTCTATGTAATTCAGTAATGAGTAGCTCCGCCGTTATTGTTTATCACTTCCAAAATTCGTTTCGGCATGCTTGATGCAAGCGTTTTCATGAGGTGAGTGGGAACATTTCTCCAAGTGGTGAAGATGGCCGCACGAAGGCCATCTACTGTCTGGAACGGTTGTCCATTTTTGAAAAATTCCATTGCCATCCATCCCCAAAGGTTCTCAATTGGATTTAGATCAGGGGAACACGCAGGATGGGCCAAAATAGTGATGTTATTCTCCTGGAAGAAGGCCCTTGTCCTGCGGGCATTGTGTACTGTAGCGTTGTCCTATTGAAAAACCCAGTCGTTACCACACAGACGAGGGCCCTCAGTCATGAGGAATGCTCTCTGCAACATCTGGACATAGCCAGCGGCCGTTTGATGCCCCTGCACTTCCTGAAGCTCCATTGTTCCACTGAAGGAAAAAGCAACCCAGACCATTATGGCACCCCCTCCACTGTGACACGTAGAAAACATCTCAGGTGGGAGCTGCTTGTCATGCCAGTAACGTTGGAAACCATCAGGACCATCAAGGTTAAATTTTTTCTCATTAGAGAATAAGACTTTCTTCCACATTTGAATGTCCCATGTTTGGTGCTCTCTTGCAAAGTCCAAACGAGCAGTTCTGTGGCGTTCAAGGAGACGAGGTCTCTGAAGACGTTTTTTTGTTTTTGAAGCCTTTCAGTCTCAGATGCCGTCTGATGGTTATGGGGCTGCAGTCAGCATCAGTAAGGGCCTTAATTTGGGTTGAGGATCGTCCAGTGTCTTAACGGACAGCCAATTGGATCCTCCGGCTCAGTGCTGATGAAATTTTTTTGGGTCTTCCACTTGACTTTTTTGTTCCATAACCCTCAGGATCATTTAAGAAATTCCAAATGACTGTCTTAGTGCGTCCCACCTCAGCAGCGATGGCGCGCTGTCCATTTTTGTAAACTTCCATTGCCATCCTGCTTATGCAGTTCAACAACCCGACCACGTTCAAAAAGGGAGAGTTTTTTTGCCTTTGCCATCACAACGTGTGACTACCTGACAGAAAATGACAATGAATCCACATCTTTGCACAGATTTGGCCATTTAAAGGCATGTGGTCCTAAAATTTGTATCAGCTGAAAAACAGCCTGTTTCAGTTTAATCGTTATTTTCAATTAATTGAATGCTCAAAAAATGTTTTGTCTCACTCTCATTTCTTCTTGTTGCATGTTGAAGCTCTACTTGGAACCTTGTTAAGATCCAACAATATAAAATAGGATTTTTTGCCATTTTTCAAGTGGTCTTAAACTTTTGATCAGGACTGTATATTGTCCCAAATAATGGTGACACACTGTTTATACTCTTAAAATAATAATATGAGATACTGACAAAATAACCTGTGGTATTTACTGCCTAAATAACAGTGACATATACTCAGTGTCGGACTGGGGTACTTAGGGCCCACCAGTGTAACTGATTCTGGGGGCCCACCTTAGGGCTCCTGTACACTAAGTTATTTTTTTTCCATGTCTGTACCGTTCACTTCACTTCAATGGGGCCGCAAAAAAAAAAAAGACTCCGTGTGCATTCCGTGTCTGTATGGTCGCATGGCAGTTCTGCAAAATGATAGAACATGTCATATTATTGTCAGCATTACAGACAGCATTACAGACAGACTGTTCTATTAAGGGCGGGCTGTTCTGTTCCGCTTAATGTGGAATGCACACACACATGCAGTACTTTTAGTCCAGCCGCCTCTCGGCGTGCACTGCCGTGCTGCCGCCGGAACTCCGCCCCTGCCTCCATTATAGTCAATGGGGACGTAGTGGCAGTCCGGGGGCACACGTGAACTAGCGGCAGGACGGATCCGACAGGCTGTTTACCCGCCGGAACACCCTGCCGGACTCCCCTGCCGCTAGTGTGAAACTAGCCTTAATACAAGGTACTTACTAATGTATTGTGATTGTCCATATTGCCTCCTTTGCATCACATTATACACAGTATGCATCCGTGGTTATTACCACCATGTAATCCAGCAGCGGTGGTCGTGCTTGCACACTATAGGTAAAGGTGTTGGGCTATGAGCACTTTCAGCCTTTCCCTATAGTGTGTAAGTACGGCCACCACTGCTGGATTACACGGTGGTAATAACCACAGATACATACTGTGTATAAAGTGATGGAAAGGAGGCAATATGGACAATCACAATACATTAGTAAGTGCCTTGTATTAACTGCATGATAAATGCCATTTACTGAAGTGAGACAAACCCTTTAACCCCTTTAAGCATAAATGTCTGGCATGAAATTTACCAAATCTTAACCTCCTCATATTGTACATAATCTACATTATATTTAAAAGGGTTGTCCTACCATAATGACCTATTGCCTATATACAGGATATGTAAAAAATATCAGATTGCTGGGGTCTGACTGCTGAAACACCCACTGATCATGAAAAAAGGGGTCCTGAGACATTCAATTACATTACCACCAATCTACACTGCGTGCAGAATTATTAGGCAAATGAGTATTTTGACCACATCATCCTCTTTATGCATGTTGTCTTACTCCAAGCTGTATAGGCTCGAAAGCCTACTACCAATTAAGCATATTAGGTGATGTGCATCTCTGTAATGAGAAGGGGTGTGGTCTAATGACATCAACACCCTATATTAGGTGTGCATAATTATTAGGCAACTTCCTTTCCTTTGGCAAAATGGGTCAAAAGAAGGACTTGACAGGCTCAGAAAAGTCAAAAATAGTAAGATATCTTGCAGAGGGATGCAGCACTCTTAAAATTGCAAAGCTTCTGAACCGTGATCATCGAACAATCAAGCGTTTTTATTCAAAATAGTCAACAGGGTCGCAAGAAGCGTGTGGAAAAACCAAGGCGCAAAATAACTGCCCATGAACTGAGAAAAGTCAAGCGTGCAGCTGCCAAGATGCCACTTGCCACCAGTTTGGCCATATTTCAGAGCTGCAACATCACTGGAGTGCCCAAAAGCACAAGGTGTGCAATACTCAGAGACATGGCCAAGGTAAGAAAGGCTGAAAGACGACCACCACTGAACAAGACACACAAGCTGAAACGTCAAGACTGGGCCAAGAAATATCTCAAGACTGATTTTTCTAAGGTTTTATGGACTGATGAAATGAGAGTGAGTCTTGATAGGCCAGATGGATGGGCCCGTGGCTGGATTGGTAAAGGGCAGAGAGCTCCAGTCCGACTCAGACGCCAGCAAGGTGGAGGTGGAGTACTGGTTTGGGCTGGTATCATCAAAGATGAGCTTGTGGGGCCTTTTCGGGTTGAGGATGGAGTCAAGCTCAACTCCCAGTCCTACTGCCAGTTTCTGGAAGACACCTTCTTCAAGCAGTGGTACAGGAAGAAGTCTGCATCCTTCAAGAAAAACATGATTTTCATGCAGGACAATGCTCCATCACACGCGTCCAAGTACTCCACAGCGTGGCTGGCAAGAAAGGGTATAAAAGAAGAAAATCTAATGACATGGCCTCCTTGTTCACCTGATCTGAACCCCATTGAGAACCTGTGGTCCATCATCAAATGTGAGATTTACAAGGAGGGAAAACAGTACACCTCTCTGAACAGTGTCTGGGAGGCTGTGGTTGCTGTTGCACGCAATGTTGATGGTGAACAGATCAAAACACTGACAGAATCCATGAATGGCAGGCTTTTGAGTGTCCTTGCAAAGAAAGGTGGCTATATTGGTCACTGATTTGTTTTTGTTTTGTTTTTGAATGTCAGAAATGTATATTTGTGAATGTTGAGATGTTATATTGGTTTCACTGGTAAAAATAAATAATTGAAATGGGTATATATTTGTTTTTTGTTAAGTTGCCTAATAATTATGCACAGTAATAGTCACCTGCACACACAGATATCCCCCTAAAATAGCTAAAACTAAAAACAAACTAAAAACTACTTCCAAAAATATTCAGCTTTGATATTAATGAGTTTTTTGGGTTCATTGAGAACATGGTTGTTGTTCAATAATAAAATTAATCCTCAAAAATACAACTTGCCTAATAATTCTGCACTCCCTGTATGTACACAAGGGTCTTAAGACCATGTTCACTTGATCATGGGGGTCCCAGCAGTCAGACCCCCATCAATCAGACACTTATCACCTGTCATGTCATAGCTGTTGACCTTTTCACATTCCTTATCCTTAAAGGTTTTCTTTGGGTGTAAAAAAATAAAAATGATATAAAAAAAAAATCGGGCCCAAAATATGTGTCAAACTAAAACAGAAATGCTCGCCTGTCAAAGGACCTGTGCCCACTTTTCTATCCACAGGATCGGGGATAAATAAGTGATCCGTTGGGGTCTAAACGCTGGAGCCCCCACTGATCCCCCTTCTTGATTGAGTGGCAGGCCGAGCATATGCCCTGCCTCTCCATCCATTCTCTATGGGGTCGCTGGAGGTGGCAGAGTACAGTGCCGGCTATTTCCAGTGGTCCCAAAGAGAATATATGGAGCAGCAGGGCATATGTGTGGCCTGCCACAACATCAAAAAGGGGGAACAGGACCCGTTCCTGGGATCAGTGGGGGTCACAGATTCAGACCTCACTAATCATATAGTCATGCCCTATGGTGTGGGGAGGATAACTTGAAAATCTGGACAACCCCTTTAAATCCTTCACCACTCCACCACCAGTATCTCTTTACATGGCAGCAGTGATGCCTGTAAATACGGAATATCATCACTACCGCCATGTAAACCATTTGTATCAATACTGGAGAATGTGACGCACTGTGCAGAATTTTTCAGTCATAAGTCCAACCCCCTTTGCAGGTCATAACCTTTAAAAAAGCCCAAGCAAAGGTGCTAGAGGAGCAACGTGAGCAAAGGGCAGAAAAAGAGGGTCATAACTGAAACAGAGGCATTAGAGTGACCTGAGGCAGGGTAATAGTGGGGATCCTGGAGCAGGGGTTACTGGAGAAGAGGCAATATTAGCGGTGCATTTAGAGTGGGGGCATCTGGAGCTGGGGCATTTATGGGGGTGTACCTAAAGCAGAGGCATTAGGTTGCCTGAGGCAGGGTAATAGTGGTGATCCTGGAGCAGAGGTATTAGAGGGGCAACTGGAGAAGAGGGAATATTAGGGGTGCATTTAGAGTGGCGGCATCTTGGACTGTGGAACTAATGGGGGTGCACCTAAAGCAGAGGCATTGGTGGGACCTAGGGCAAAATCCCCCCCAATGTCACTCTGAACTCTGCAGAGAGCAGCACACATACAAAGATCTGAGTCTACTATAAACAAATCCCCTATTTCCCTCTTACAGTCTCCTACAGCTCACTACTGTCACACACCTGAGAAATCAGCTCAGCACCGCAGAGGAGTCCTTCTCTCCAGCAACCACAGTTTTCTGACAGCAGGGAGGGCAGGAGGGTGGCCAGACATGTTCTCTCCTCCTTCACTGCCAGCAGCCGCGAAGTTTAGAAGATATTGCGCAGCCTCCTGTACAATTTACACCAGTAGGAGGTTGCAACACTGTGCGATACTGCCACCTAGTGGTTACAATAATTATCTCTCCTGAGAAACAAGAGAAATAATTACTCCTCCGTCTTATCTCCGGGTGCAGGAGACTGGGGGCCTACCGAGGAATCCTCCGCATCCCCGGTGGGCCAGTCCGAGCCTGCATATAATAACCAAATAACAGTGAAAGATATACTGCCCAAATAACAGTGACAGATATACTGCACAAATAACAGTGACAGATATACTGCCCAAATAACAGTGACAGATATACGGCCCAAATAACAGTGACAGATATACTGCCCAAATAGCAGTGACATATACTGACCACATAACTCTCTGCCTTTGAACAAATCTGATTTTACAGGTTTGATTCAATTACAATGCGGTACATGGGAAACATTCTGCCTGGACAGTTACCTTAATTGACTATTTTTTATTGAAGGAGCATAAAACATTTTAGAGCTGAGTCAACAAAATGACAGTCACAAAAATAGACATTTGTTCTGTGAATCAAACAGCTGGAGAGATAGGGAATTACTTAATACCACTACTTCTACTCAGTTTGTTACATTTATGAACAGGTCTCGCATTCATGGTCTATTATGCTGCCCATCAGTGTACCACTGAAGTATTGCAGTGTATTAAGTAAGTAATCAATCGTCAAGTCCCATAGTGGGACTAAAATAAATAAAATCAATAGTTTACAGACAAAAACAAGTTTAAAAAAAACACATGCTGTCTCAGCTATGGCTCTTATTTAGAATCCATCATAACTGTATTGTGTTATATTTGTTATTCTCAGAATTTCCAAACTCTCATTTTGGGTGACTTTAACATCCTAATAGCTCTACCTCCCCACCTGCCTCCCAGCTTCTATTTCTAACCTACTCTCTTGGTCTTTTACAACTTTCTAACTCTCAGACACACTAAGATGGTAACAAACTTGACCTGGTCTTCTTCTGGCTCTGCTCGTTTTCTGATTTTACTAACTCTCCTCTCCAGCTCTCTGACCACAACCTTCTCTCCTTCACTATCGCAAATTCTCATCTATTTCAACACATTAAGAAATCTATAGGCTATCGATGATCATAAACTTATGAACACTCTACAGTCATCATTGTCCCCAATCTAGTTGCAAAACACTATAATGAAATCCTCAAAAGTACTCTGGGTGAAGTTTCAACCCTACACTCAGAACTTCCAAACACAGATAAAAGCAACCCTGGCTTACACCTCAAACTCGCATTCTCCAGTAGTTCTCCATGAGTGCTGAACGTCTATGGAGAAAAAACTCATGCACCAGAAAGGCATGCACCAGAAAGACCCCACGACCCTCATCTCCTCACTATCCGATAATAAAAAAATAAATAAAATAAAAAAACACACTCTTTGACACCTTTTACTCCCTCCTCAGTCCAAAAGTGCAGGTGCCTATTACAGACTTCTGTGCTGAAGATCTGGCCGTTAAATGTCATAGATCCTCTTCCCTACCACATTGCCACTGGTTTACTTTCCACATTTGACCCAGTCATAAAAGAGTTCTCCAGGATTTTCTTTTTTCTCACCCTACCACCTGTATTAGTTACCTAATTCCCTTACACCTCCTCTAGTCTCTCTACCTAGCTGTTACCACCCATCTAACCTAACTACTGTAAAGCGCTCAACCTCTCTCTCTCTTCTGGTATCTTCCCCTCCTCTTTCAAACAATCTGTCATAACCTAATTATTAAAAAAATCTCTTGACTCCTGCCGAGCAAGTAACTACAGACCTGTCACCAATCTCCCCGTTATCTCTAAACTCCTGGATCACTTACTGTATTCTCTCCTCATTCACTACCTCTCTGTTAACTCTCAGCTCGATCCATTACAATCTGGTTTACAAACTCTGCATTCCATAGAAACTGCCCATAGCAAAGTGGCAAACGTCCTCCTGACAGCTAAATGTAATGGTGACTACTCTCCGCTCATTCTTCTGGATCTCTCTGCAACATTGGAAACTGTAGACCACGTCTCCAATTCAGCATGCTCCAATCTATTGATCCTCAAGGACACTGCTGTCTCTTGGTTTTCTTCCTCTCTGGCCTCTCTTTCAGTGTATCATTCGCTGGTTCTACTTCCTCTCCCTCTTGCTGTTGGGGTTCCTCAGGATAAAATCCTAGGTCTTCTCCTGTTTTCTCTTTACACAGGTACTATTTGACAGACTATCTGTAGATTTGTTTTTCAGTGCCATCTCTACGCTGACGACAGCCAACTATATACTTCATCCCAGTACATCACCCATGCTGTACTATAGGGCACAGTGACTGTCTTTCCACTGTCTCTAACATCATGTTATATCTCTACCTGAAACTGAATCATTCAAAAACTAACCTACTTGTGATATCACCATCTACTAACCTACCTAAACCTGATATCTCCCACTCAGTTTGTGGCACTATCATAATGCCCAGGCAGCAGTTCCGCTGTCTCAGTTTTATGTTTCACACTGATTTTTTTCTTGACCCCCCTATATTTAATCACTCACCTGCTCATGCCCCCTGGATCTCAAAAACATCTCTAGAATCTGACTGTAGAAACAAAAAAAATTCGCATTGTTGCCCTGATCTATTCTCATCCTGATTACTATAATTCATTATTAATTGATCCCCCCCCCCTCACAAATTTTTCCCCTCTCCAATATATCCTTAATGCAGCAGCCAGGCTTATCTATCTGTCTAACCGCTACTCCGATGTCTCCACCCTGTGCCAGTAATTGCACTAGTTTGCCCATAGAGTATAGGATTAAATTTAAACATCTCTGCTCACACACACAGCACTCCATAGTGCTGCATCCCCCTACATCTCCTCACTCATCTCTGTATACCACCCTACCCGCGCTCTGCAAATGATTTACGACTAACATTAACCATAATTTGAACCTATCACTCCCATCTGCAAGACTTCTCCCGAGCTCCACCAGTTCCCTGGAATTCCCTACCCCAAGCAATTAGGTTCATTCACAGCATCCAAAGTTTTAGGCGCTCCCTAAAAACACATATTTTTAGGATGTCCTATCACATTCCCAAATCGAACTATTCTCCATTTACCATCCCCCCTCAACATCATTCTTCTGAAACTGATCCATCATAAACACTATCCACCACACCCCAGGCAGTCAGAAGCACTATAGATATCAGCTGGTGGCTGGCTCATGCAGATTTATATCTACTCCCCTATTTTGTTAAGATGGCTGGACCAGTGTTCAAAGCCTTACCTTATGTGTCACCCCTATCTCCTCATAGATTGTAAGCTCTTGCCAGCAGGGCCCTCATTCCTCTTATTTTATTTGTTGACTTGTTTGTCACTATATTATGTATGATTTTGTTTGTACATAAAACCCTCTAATTGTAAAGCGCTAAGAAATATGTTGGCACTATATAAAGTTTATTATCATCCATATCCATACTTAGTGTACTTTGCTTCATCTACTGGCCACTGTTATATTTGGTTTTATGAAGCTAAGATGTCATTCCATGTAATTCATCCTATAACTCCTCTTCTTCTGTGAGCTCACATCCTATGTCCTGCAGTCTCTTCTTGTTTGTCAGACATGCTTCAAGGAGCTGAAGAGAGGATTTTCTTTTGTCCTATATTCATTCAATAAATTACCTAGAGGCATATGCATTGCATCTCCCTCCTTGGAAGTCTACATACAACTGGTGTCGCTAGGGGAATGATTACAGCAAGTTCACTATCTTCCATTGGTTGTACAAGAGATCACTGGCGTACCGCCCATAGAGGCAGACTACGCAGTTGCTATGGGGCCAATGAGTTGAAGGGGCCCGGCCTGGCTGAATGGCCCCGCCCCTTTTCCAACCTGAGTACATTCCTCTCTTCCTCTTTGCCCCTGCAGCTGCCCGCCAAATCTTTTAGTCTCATTCACTCTGCTGCTTCTGCCTGATGTATCTGTCATTATTACAGTTTTATAAGCAGCAGAGCCCTGTGAGAGAGCAGGCTCCCGTCAAGGTTAGCACCACTACACTGCTCTGACCTCCTCCTGACCACAGGACCGCATGTCTTTTACTATTTATATGTGGGTATCATCACTTGTATTTTATGCTTGACAAAGGCTACATGTAGCCGAAACATTGCAATTTTTGTACACCTGCACCATTCTACTGCCTCCTCCTGACCACTGTGACCTGCAGAGCCCGGCTGGGAAGTTAGTGTTTAAATTCAATAGCTGTCAGGACTTTGTGGTTCCCTCTCCAGCATCCCACAACCAGTAGGCACAGACACAGCAGGCAGTCAGCTCATGCTGTGCTGCAGGGTGGAAGGGTACGGGACACAGAATGAGCCTACACTTAGTGTAAACTAGTATGCTGACTGGTTGGGGCAAGGTGTGTGATGTAGGAATAGCAGGGTGACAGGGGTCAGTGGTTGTGCTGATATATGTATATATATATATACACACACACACACACACACAGGGCACTATTCACTGCTTACCACACAGCAGCCCCCCATAAACATATGCTTTAAAGGGCTTCTGTCACCCCCAAAACACATTTTTTATTTTTGGGCTTGTTAAAATCCTTATTTAACGACTATTCCCTATATAGGGCTCTTACCTTTGTCTGTGGCTTTGTTTCATTAAAAATCGATCTTTTAAAATATGCAAATGACTTCACTACCAGCAAGTAGGGCGTCTACTTGCTGGTAGCCGCCGCAAAAAACCGCCCCCTCTTCCTGTTGATTGACAGGGCCAGCGAGCGCTCTCCTCCTCCGGGCTGGCCCTGTCATCATTTCAAATCCCGCGCCTGTCTTCATTTGGCACAGGCGCTCTGAGAGAAGGAGGCTCGCCTCCTCAGCACTCCCTCAGTGCGCCTGCACCGATGACGTCTTCTCTTTCGGTGACGTCATCGGCGCAGGCGCACTGAGGGAGTGCTGAGGAGGCGAGCCTCCTTCTCTCAGAGCTCCTGCGCCGAATGAAGACAGGCGCGGGATATGAAATGCTGACAGGGCCAGCCCGGAGGAGGAGAGCACTCGCTGGCCCTGTCAATCAACAGGAGGAGGGGGCGTTTTTTTGCGGCGGCTACCAGCAAGTAGACGCCCTACTTGCTGGTAGTGAAGTAATTTGCATATTTTAAGAGATCGATTTTTTATGAAACGAAGCCACAGACAAAGGTAAGAGCCCTATATAGGGAATAGTCGTTCAATAAGGATTTTAACAAGCCCAAAAATGAAAAATTAGTTTTGGGGGTGACAGAAGCCCTTTAATCTCTGAAGGGGGGGGGGGGGGGGGGGTGTTCAGTCCCTACCCTTCATTGCCCAATTACTAATAGCCTATTTCTTAGAAGCCAATGAGAGGTAGGAGGTACTAAACCCCCCTCAGAATTTGAAGCATATGTCTATGTAATATTTTGTATTTGCATATACAGTACAGACCAAAAGTTTGGACACACTTTCTCATTCAAAGAGTTTTCTTTATTTTCATGAATATGAAGGCATCAAAACTATGAATTAACACATGTGGAATTATATACATAACAAACAAGTGTGAAACAACAGAAAATATGTCATATTCTAGGTTCTTGTCACGGAACCATGAACCAGACGTACAACAAGAGATAAGTGAAAATAAGAAGGCTTTATTGAAAATAAAGCTGTAAAGCAAAAGTCCAAACGGATGGTGAAACCGAGCCGAGTCTTTGCGAAGCCAGAGGTCAGGAACCAGAAGGGTAGTCAGACGAAGCCAGGATCAGGAACCAGCAGGGTAGTCAGACGAAGCCAGGATCAGGAACCAGCAGGGTAGTCAGACGAAGCCAGGATCAGGAACCAGCAGGGTAGTCAGACGAAGCCAGGATCAGGAACCAGAAGCAGCAGCAGTCTTAGAAGCATGTGAACACAAGAGGACCAAGCAAGGAACTGAAGCCACAGACCTCCTCTATATAGGAGCTAGGCATCCAGCTCCTCCCAGGGGAAGGAGGAGCCGCAGGGTGGAAGGCTACAAGAAACCAAGATGGCCGCCAGCACATGTCAAACAAAGGAGAGCAGCAAGCAGGTAAGACCATGACAGTACCTCCCCCTCAAGGGCCCCTCCTCCGCGGAGCACAAAACGGTTTCTGAGGGAAGCGTGCGTGGAAGGCTCGGAGCAAGGCAGGAGCATGGACATCTGCGGAGGGAACCCAGGAACGCTCCTCTGGACCATAACCACGCCAATGGACCAAAAACTGCAACCGACCGCGGACCAGGCGTGAGTCCAGGATATTGCTCACCTCATATTCCTCACGATTGCCCACTTGGACCGGACGAGGCCGAGGAACCGAGGAAGTGAAACGATTACACACCAGTGGCTTCAACAGGGAGACATGAAACACGTTGGAGATCCGCATGCCAGGAGGAAGCGCAAGGGCATAGGCTACCGGGTTTACCCTGCGAAGCACTCGGAAGGGACCAACAAAGCGAGGCGCCAGCTTGGGAGTGGGCACTCGAAGGTTGAGGTTGCGGGTGGACAACCATACACGGTCTCCGACCTGGTAGGAAGGAGCAGGCGCTCGTCTGCGATCAGCCTGGAGTCTCTGGCGCTGCGCAGAGACCTCAAGGGACTTCTGGATCTGTACCCAAGAAGCACGTAGGACGGAAAGGTGATCCTCCACAGCCGGAATATCCTGGGGAGAGAATACCTCCGGTAACACGGCAGGTTGGAACCCATAATTGGCCATGAAGGGAGACGTCCCAGAGGAAGAGTTCACCGCCGTGTTCCTGGCAAACTCAGCCCAAGGCAGGAGGTCAACCCAATTGTCTTGGTGATCGGAGACATAGCAACGAAGGAATTGCTCCAAGGCCTGATTGGATCGTTCTGCGGCCCCATTGGACTGAGGGTGGTAGGCCGAGGAGAAGGAGAGATGAATCCCCAACTGGGAGCAAAAGGCGCGCCAGAACCTGGACACAAACTGACTCCCCCGATCCGACACAATCTCCTTAGGCAAACCGTGCAACCGGAAGACCTCCCTGGCAAAAATCGTGGCCAACTCTTGTGCAGAGGGTAACTTCTTGAGAGGAACACAGTGGCACATTTTGGAAAACCGATCCACAATCATGAGAATGACCGTATGGCCTCGGGATGCAGGGAGGTCCACAATGAAATCCATCCCCAGGTGTGACCATGGGCGCTCCCCGGTGGCTATGGGTTGCAGAAGGCCCAACGGAAGGTGCCGAGGGGACTTACTCTGGGCACAAACGGAGCATGCCGCTACATATGCGGCGATGTCGGAACGTAGGGAAGGCCACCAGAACAGACGTGAAACAGCCCAGGACAGCTGATTCTTTCCAGGATGCCCCGCGGTCTTGGAGTTATGGTAGGTTCGCAACAACCGAGTGCGCAACTCCTCAGGCACAAAACATCTGCCGTTGGGTCTCCCAGAGGGAGCACCAGATTGAGCCGCCAAAATCTGCTCACCCAGGGGAGAGGTCAGGCTGGTGCGAATGGCGGCCAGGATCTGATTCGGAGGTATGACCGAAGTCGGAATCGACTCCTCCCTGGACAGCTCGGAGTACTGCCGTGATAAGGCATCCGCCCTGATGTTCTTGGAACCGGGTAGGTAGGAGACCACGTAATTAAAACGTGACAAGAACAGAGCCCATCTGGCCTGACGTGGTGTCAATCTCTTGGCCTCAGAAAGGTAGGTCAGATTCTTGTGGTCCGTCAGGATGAGAACCGGAACCACCGAACCCTCGAGCAAGTGCCTCCATTCTTTAAGGGCCTGCACGATGGCCAATAACTCCCTGTCACCAATCTGATAGTTGCACTCCGCGGAAGACAGTTTCCGGGAGTAAAACCCACAAGGAAGCAGAGGACCCTCTGGTGTTCTACGCTGAGACAGAAGGGCGCCTACTCCCGTCTCAGACGCGTCCACCTCGAGGACAAAGGGCAACCCAGGGTTGGGATGCGACAGAATCGGAGCCGACACAAAGGCGGACTTTAGGGCCTCAAAAGCTCGGATGGCCTCGAGCGGCCAGACCTGGGAATTACTGCCCTTCCTGGTCAGATCCGTGAGAGGCTTGGCCAGCATGGAAAAGTCCCTGATGAACTTCCGATAATAATTGGCGAAGCCCAAAAAGCGCTGCAGGGAACGAAGACCACTGGGCTGGGGCCACTGTAAGACAGCCGAAACCTTCTCAGGATCCATGGAGAACCCCTCAGCGGAAATGATGTAACCTAAGAAGGTTACCTGGGATCGGTGAAATTCGCATTTCTCAAGCTTACCGAACAGCTTGTTCTCTCGTAACCGTTGCAACACTCGTCTGACATCCAGAATGTGGGCCTCCATGGATTCAGAATATACCAAGATGTCATCCAAATAGACTACCACACACTGCTGCAACAGGTCACGGAAAACATCGTTGATGAATTCCTGAAAGACTGCGGGCGCATTGCACAACCCAAAGGGCATAACCAAGGATTCATAATGACCGGTCCCGGTGTTAAACGCGGTCTTCCACTCATCGCCCGCCTTGATCCTTACCAGGTTATATGCCGCCCTCAGGTCGAGTTTGGTAAAGACCGTGGCCCCTTTAAGGCGATCGAACAGCTCGGAAATCAAGGGTATCGGGTAAGCGTTCTTGATCGTGATGCGATTGAGACCCCTGTAATCGATGCAAGGCCTCAACTCACCGCCCTTCTTTTTCACAAAGAAAAATCCAGCCCCTGCCGGGGACGAAGATTTGCGAATGTGTCCGCGTGAAAGCGCCTCCCTCACGTACTCCTCCATGGCCTCATTCTCTGCTACCGACAGTGGATAGACTTTGCCACGAGGAGGAACGGCACCAGATTGCAACTCTATGGCACAATCGTATGGGCGGTGCGGAGGTAGGGCAACCGCGCGCACCTTATCGAATACATCCCGGTACTCCTCGTATTCAGGAGGCAACAGAGAGTCCGAGGAAGTACACAGCAACTTGACAGACCCATGGATGCAACTAGCCCCACACTGCGGTGACCACGAGAGGATCTCGACCGATCTCCAATCGAAAGTCGGATTATGCTTCTGGAGCCAGGGGTACCCCAAGACCACCGAGTAGTGTGGAGACGAAATAACCTGGAGGCAGACCGACTCTCTGTGAACGGCACCAATGGCTATCCCCACTGGAAGGGTCTCATGAGTCACGTGTGGCGGCAGAAGGGGTCTGCCGTCTATCGCCTCAAGAGCCAGTGGGGAACCTCGAGCCTGCAGAGGAATGGAATTGGCGGCAGCGAACACACTATCAATGAACAAACCACCAGCACCAGAGTCCACCAACGCCTGGGTCGTCACCGAGCCCCCGACCCAGGAGAGGACAACAGTGATCAGTGGTTTGTCAACACGGGAAACCGGGGACGAGGAGACTCCACCCAAGATCTGCCCCCGACAGGATCTCAGGGTATGAGCGTTTCCCGGACGGTTCGGACATGCCAACCGAAAATGCCCACCGAGACCACAGTACATGCATCGGCCCTCGCGTCTCCGGAGTGCCCTCTCCCCCTCGGACAGGCGAGCAAACCCCAGCTGCATGGGTTCACCCCCAGACAAGTCATCCCCAGGAGGCGTGGGAGGAGAGGGAGGCACGGGTGGGACAGCAAACGTAGGCACCAATCTGTTAGAAGACCTCCGCAGGTTCTCCTTAAAGGAAGGTCTCTCCCTGAGTCTGGTGTCAATCAAAATCAGGAAAGAAATAAGAGACTCGAGCTCAACTGGTAGGTCCTTAGCTGCAACCTCATCCTTCAAGGCATCCGAGAGACCATGAGAGAAAGCAGCGACCAGAGCCTCATTATTCCAGCCCACCTCTGCTGCCAGGGTACGAAACTCAATGGCGTATTCAGCTACGGATCGTGAACCCTGTCTGATGGACATAAGGAGCTTCGCAGCAGAGGCAGCACGAGCCGGCACATCGAATACCTTCCGAAGAGAAGCAACAAAACCGGAAAACTCGGCAACCACCGGATTGTTGTTCTCCCATAAAGGGCTGGCCCAGGCCAAGGCCTTGTCCGAGAGCAGCGAGATCAAGAAGCCCACCTTTGATCTCTCAGTAGGAAAGGCATGTGGCAGCAACTCGAAATAAATGCCCACCTGGTTAAGGAAACCTCGGCACTGAGTTGGCTCTCCCCCAAAGCGCTGTGGAAGAGGGGCAGAACCGGTCATACCCCGAAACACCGCAGGCGCAACAACAGGTGTCGGGGTAGACTCTGGCGCAACAACCGGAGCGGCAGTAGGAGCGAGCCCAGGAGCGACAACCGACCCATCGGCAACGGGAGCGAAATGAGCTGTGCGTTCAAGCAGGGTTTGCAACGCCACAGCGAACCGACCCAACAGGTGATCCTGCTGATCAAGTCTGGCAACCAGCGTGGGTAGCGAGGATGGCCCTGTACCGTCAGAATTCATGGCTTGGTCCTAATGTCACGGAACCATGAACCAGACGTACAACAAGAGATAAGTGAAAATAAGAAGGCTTTATTGAAAATAAAGCTGTAAAGCAAAAGTCCAAACGGATGGTGAAACCGAGCCGAGTCTTTGCGAAGCCAGAGGTCAGGAACCAGAAGGGTAGTCAGACGAAGCCAGGATCAGGAACCAGCAGGGTAGTCAGACGAAGCCAGGATCAGGAACCAGCAGGGTAGTCAGACGAAGCCAGGATCAGGAACCAGCAGGGTAGTCAGACGAAGCCAGGATCAGGAACCAGAAGCAGCAGCAGTCTTAGAAGCATGTGAACACAAGAGGACCAAGCAAGGAACTGAAGCCACAGACCTCCTCTATATAGGAGCTAGGCATCCAGCTCCTCCCAGGGGAAGGAGGAGCCGCAGGGTGGAAGGCTACAAGAAACCAAGATGGCCGCCAGCACATGTCAAACAAAGGAGAGCAGCAAGCAGGTAAGACCATGACAGTTCTTCAAAGTAGCCACCTTTTGCTTTGATTACTGCTTTGCACACTCTTGGCATTCTCTTGATGAGCTTTAAGCGGTAGTCCCCCGAAATGGTTTTCACTTCACAGGTGTGCCCTGTCAGGTTTAATAAGTGGGATTTCTTGCCTTATAAATGGGGTTGGAACCATCAGTTGCGTTGAGGAGAAGTCAGGTGGATACACAGCTGATATTCCTACTGAATAGACTGTTAGAATTTGTATTATTGCAAGAAAAAAGCAGCTAAGTAAAGAAAAACGAGTGGCCATCATTACTTTAAGAAATGAAGGTCAGTCAGTCAGCCGAAAAATTGGGAAAACTTTGAAAGTAAGGGCTATTTGACCATGAAGGAGAGTGATGGGGTGCTGCGCCAGATGACCTGGCCTCCACAGTCACTGGATCTGAACCCAATCGAGATGGTTTGGGGTGAGCTGGACCGCAGAGTGAAGGCAAAAGGGCCAACAAGTGCTAAGCATCTCTGGGAACTCCTTCAAGACTGTTGGAAGACCATTTCAGGGGACTACCTCTTGAAGCTCATCAAGAGAATGCCAAGAGTGTGCAAAGCAGTAATCAAAGCAAAAGGTGGCTACTTTGAAGAACCTAG
Organism: Bufo bufo; assembly: GCF_905171765.1. Classification (NCBI taxonomy): domain Eukaryota; kingdom Metazoa; phylum Chordata; class Amphibia; order Anura; family Bufonidae; genus Bufo; species Bufo bufo. The sequence goes on from NC_053393.1 coordinate 72,875,933, forward strand.
AATATGACATATTTTCAGTTGTTTCACACTTGTTTGTTATGTATATAATTCCACATGTGTTAATTCATAGTTTTGATGCATTCATAGTCATGAAAATAAAGAAAACTCTTTGAATGAGAAGGTGTGTCCAAACTTTTGGTCTGTACTGTATGTATATATATATATATATATATATATATATATATATATATATTATTGTAAGACCTCTTCTTGCTCTGCTACGCAGATGTGTAGCACAGTGATGGCACAGGTTCAAAAGTTTAGCCATTTTTGCAGTCCGTGTGCTGTCCATAGGTGTGCGCACAGGGTGTGCCGGGTGTGCCTGGGCACACCCTAATAGGTTCGTCACCTCCGTGCTCACTGCCCCAAGCTGATTCCCCTGTCTGTTATGCTGGCTGCCGCCACCCGCCGCACTGTATATTGATTTACAATACCTGGCTGTGGGCTGCCGGCGGGCGGCAGCTAGTATTCACGTAGGGGGGCGGAGTCCTGGACCCAGCGGAGGCAGAGAGTGAGCCGTACGGTACGTGCTGTGCGGCGCAGGCTGAGTTGACGTCACGTCACGCTTCATCTGTCTGCCTCGCGCGCCTGCTAGCTGGTGAGGGCATATAAAAAAAGAAGTATGTACCATTGTACCCCCCTGTCCCACAGTGCTACGCCTCCTCTGTTGTCCCCTGCATTACCCTGATACCCCTCAGTTATATAATATATCTGAGGGGTATCAGGGTAAATTATACAGGGGGTAATATAACTAGGGGTATTAGGGTACATGAGGGATAATATAACTGAGGAGGGCTAGGCTACTATTAGACATTATACAGGGGTAATATAACTTATCTTACCCCTCACCCCTGTATTATGTCCCTGATAGATACCCCTTAGTTATATTACCCCGTGTATAATGTCCCCTGATAGCCCTCCTCAGTTATATTACCCCTGTATAATGTACCCCGATACCCCTCAGTTATATAATATAACTGAGGGGTATCAGGTTAAATTATACAGGGCGGGGTAATATAACTAAGGGGTATCAGTGTACATTATTATACAGGGTAATATAACTAAGGGGTATCAGGGGACATACCAAAATTAACACGCTCTCTCCGATCCTCACAAGACCTCCTTCTCTCCTCTTATCGCCTCTTCCCACAATCGACTCCAAGATTTCTCCCGTGCCTCCCCCATACTCTGGAACTCGCTACCCCAACATATCAGACTCTCACCTACAGTGGAATCCTTCAAAAGAAACCTGAAAACCCACCTCTTCAGACAAGCCTACAACCAGTGACCCTGCTGCCTCTATACCGCCATGACCAACTTCACCCACACCTACTGTGTCCTTCTTCCATACCATGTAGATTGTAAACCTCACGGGCAGGGCCCTCTCTCCTTCTGTACCAGTTTGTAACTCGTCTTGTTTATGATTAGTGCAATTGTCTGTATTATGTATGTTCACCCCTTATCATATGTACAGTGCTATGGAATGAATGGCGCTTTAATAAATAATAACTGTATATATACATACATGCACACGTGCGCGGGGCGTGTGTCTTTGAGCTTTAGGGTGCACATAAAAAGAAGAGGGTACAGTCCCTCCCATAATTATTGCCCCCACATAGTAATCCCTCCCATAATAATTTTCCCCCACACAGTATCCCACCATAATATTTTTCTCCCACATGTCCTCCTGTGTTCCCCCCGTGTCCTCCAAAGTTGGCACATAAATAAAAATAAAAATAAAAAAAAGCTAAAATACTCACCTACGTCCAGGTGCTTGCTCGCAGAGGAAGGCGCGCACACTTCACTGTGCTTCTGCGTCCCGGCTGGGATTTCACTACCGCATAGGCCTCAGGCCTACTAGGCCTGAAGCCTATGGCAGTGATCGGCGGCGAGGCAGGGAACTATGCGCTCCCGTGCCCCGCCGCATTATGTGGGCGTCAGTGCTCCAGCAATGAGCGCTTCCATCTGTATTGATGGAAGCGCTCATTGCTTCTGGCACCCCCCTGAGGGCCAGATTAAGATTAGAGTAGACTAGGTGTTCCAGGAGGTTAGAGACAAGTTCAGGGACAACGGGGGTGACAGCATATTTGAAAGAGAAGGGAAAGATACCAGTAGAGATAGAGGTTAAATATTTTAGTAATACGTAGTGATAGATGGGAAGAGAGACTGGATAAGGTGTGAGGGAATAGGGTCACTAGTGCAGGTAGTAGGACGAGAAGAAGAGAAGAGACTGGAGACTTCTTCTGTGATTGGGTCAAATATAGGGAGTGAACCAGAGGAAGTGTGTTAGGAAAGGGATCAATGCTTCTTAGAGACTTGCACATAATTTCATGAAAGATGTTTTCAATTTTAACTTTGGAGTGTGTTACCAGATCTTCAGAGGTAAAATCTGTGATATGTGCCTGCACCTTAAGACTGAGAAGGGAGTGTAAAGTGTCAAAGGATTATTGGACAGTGAAGAGATATAAGATGAAACAGTTCTGCTTGATAAAGGACAGAGTTATAGGTTCTCAGCATCTACTTTTAATTGTCACGCTCTAGTGTGGGAGGGAAACTCCACACCGAACATAGGAGGGAAAGGGAAAAGGAAATAAGGCCGGAAAACTAGGGAAGGAAAATGGACACCTCCTACTGAAAACCCTAATGAAAGCCCTGACTGACTACCAGTATGAACAGACCCCAGAGGTAGGTGAGTTCATACACAGGAATACCTAAAGTCCTATCTAACCCTAAAGGACCCTGGTACTAATGACAGGAAAGAGACATCCTGTTCCTCCAAAAGGAAGGATGAATGGGAATCTCTGTAAGGTCTAATACAAAACAACAAAGAAATGCAGCACACAGAAAAGCCAAAATACAAAGGGAAAGGTAACACTTAACTTCCAAGAAGCTATGGCAGCACCAGGAACTCAGCCGAGATCCAAACACCAGCTATGCACAGGTCCAACTGAAGCTATAAACCACCCAGCATTGTGGGAGAAACAACTATAAATAGGGAAAGTTAAATGAGGTTAAGGGTGTGACCAGTACCAGAAACAACACAGATGCCTATTGATCCGTGACAGTAATGGAGGAAATCTTGTGGCATATGAGATTTCCTCCACAGACATTCAAAACACCTGAAGCTCTGCTGAAGAAAGTGAGTTTGAAGCATGTGCCATTGAGTAGGCTATTGTCCATTTCTCAATTCCCCTTAAAACCCCATTCCAACCCTAACTTAACAATAACACACTGAGACCGATTTTTGGATTTAAATGGCCACAGCAGCCGTTTATTAATAAATACATAACATAAATAAACATAACTCCAGTTGTTTATTCCCTGACGAGGGAGGTCCTTGAAGCCCCAAAAAACTCGTTATCACCACTCTCCAAACTGGCCCATCCATCTTGCCTCCAGCAGTAAAACACCAGCTCGGAGACCAACTGACGGACGCCTTTTTACACAAGCCAACCGTCCAACCATGGGAGTCCAGCCCCACCATTGAGGCCCTCCCATTCTCCCGAAGTATCCGTACCACCAACTTCGAGGACCTCCCACCGCCTCCGACTGCCGCGACAATAAAGACATACAAACACAAAAACACAAATACAAGAAACAGAAACCCAACCCCCACCCACATAATCCCAACCCCCCCCCCCCCAAAAAAAAACCCACACACCAACTGACCCCCTGTACCATAAGGGGCGGGAGTTTTCTCTCCTAAGCTAACCGCTCTAAAATGGCGCCGGTTACCTCCCCTTCTTATAGCCTACTCTACAAGCCCACCCCTTCTGCTCTCCACCCCCTATACTTTTAAAACTCTTAACCCTCACACTGCCGGCCCCCTCCATCCAAACCCTATCATGTCGGCCTCCCCTCAACTGACATCCCAGTACGGCCTCACTTGAGTAGGGTATTGTCCATTTCTCATGGGCCTACTTCAATTCCCCTTAAAACCCCATTCCAACCCTAACTTAACAATAACACACTGAGACCGATTTTTGGATTTAAATGGCCACAGCAGCCGTTTATTAATAAATACATAACATAAATAAACATAACTCCAGTTGTTTATTCCCTGACGAGGGAGGTCCTTGAAGCCCCAAAAAACTCGTTATCACCACTCTCCAAACTGGCCCATCCATCTTGCCTCCAGCGGTAAAACACCAGCTCGGAGACCAACTGACGGACGCCTTTTTACACAAGCCAACCGTCCAACCATGGGAGTCCAGCCCCACCATTGAGGCCCTCCCATTCTCCCGAAGTATCCGTACCACCAACTTCGAGGACCTCCCACCGCCTCCGACTGCCGCGACAATAAAGACATACAAACACAAAAACACAAATACAAGAAACAGAAACCCAACCCCCACCCACATAATCCCAACCCCCCCCCCCCAAAAAAAAACCTACACACCAACTGACCCCCTGTACCATAAGGGCGGGAGGGTGGGAGTTTTCTCTCCTAAGCTAACCGCTCTAAAATGGCGCCGGTTACCTCCCCTTCTTATAGCCTACTCTACAAGCCCACCCCTTCTGCTCTCCACCCCCTATACTTTTAAAACTCTTAACCCTCACACTGCCGGCCCCTTCTATCCAAACCCTATCATGTCGGCCTCCCCTCAACTGACATCCCAGTACGGCCTCACTTGAGTAGGGTATTGTCCATTTCTCGTGGGCCTACTTCAATTCCCCTTAAAACCCCATTCCAACCCTAACTTAACAATAACACACCTCATTGACCGACGCATCCTTCGGGTAGGATAAATGGTGAATGAGCCGAAACTTATTCGGCTCCTTCTTAGGTACAATCCCCAAAGGCGATATCCTCAAATCAGCCAGCTCCAAAAAGGGGCCGCCCATGCGCCCTAAAGCAACCTCCCTGGCCAACTTGTCAGACACCACATCCGGGTGTTCCAACGCCAAGCGCAGATTCCTTTTACGCATAACCACCGGCAACGGCCCCGAGGGAATAGAAAACCCCTTAGTAAACCCGTCCCTCAAAAATTCTGCCACCCCTTTCCTGGGATACCTACTTAAGTAAGGTTCCATCCTTTCCACCCGCACCGGAGTCCGACCCTTTTCCAACCGCCTCCCCTCCTCTCTGCCTGTTCCCTCTAAAACATCTGTTGGCTCCATGGGTACTGCCACAACCGGAACACTCATGCTTAAATCTACACTTTGACCCAAACCTACAATTACCTTCATTAAAGAGGAAGCAGAGCCCTTTTGCTGAGGCCACCGAGAAAGCCGACTGCCCTGCTCCCCCCAACTCGCTCCGAAAGGACTGCCCCGCCCTCACAGGTGCCATCACCCTCATCCATAACCCAATATCCTTATGATTCCACCTTATGCTACTCCGCACCGCCATCCTCTGTCGAAATTGCTCTTCATAACGCAGCCAGCCCGTCCCCCCGTACACGCGAAAAGCCTCCCCGATCGCATCCATGTAACAAAAAAGAGACGAACAACACTCCGGTTTCCGTTCTCCAATCACGCTGGCCAAAATAGCGAAAGCCTGAAGCCAATTGTAAAATGTCCACGGGATCAAACAAAACCTCTGTTTTTCCTCCTCTTCCTTCTTCCCCTCATCCTTTTTTCCCTTATCCAAATTAAACCTTTCCAAAGGGAGCAGGGAAAATATTTCTACATATTCTCCCCTCCAAATCCTCTCACGCATCTCCTGCTTCAAATGTGCCCCCAGTGGCCCCTCAAAACATACGTATACCTCACCCCGCGCTCCATCATCCACTGATTGTCTGTCCACCTCCCCCTCACCTGCATCTGCACCGACACCGAGTCACTTATCCTGACAGTCGCCTCGCCAAGCTCCCTACCACCCCCGGCCCCCATCCCCCACGCCTGCATCGGGGAAACACCAGCCGCACCAAAACCTGACATCCACCCTGCCAAACTCTGAAAAAATTCGGCGGGTGCCCCAAGCCCTTACCCAGGTCCCCCTGTGACCCACCCATCTTCCCCCCCCCCCCGGCAACCCGGACTGGGGGCACCCGCCGATCCTGGTCCCGAGCCCACGTCCCGCGATGCTGAAGACAGGGGAGGGATCCGCCCGCCTGACACTGGGCCCCGCCATGCATTCGGATTACTCCCGCTCCGGGCGGCACTGGCAACAGGCACCCTGCCAGCCCCCGGTCGCGGAGGGTCCCCGGAGGGGCTCCGCACCCGGCGCCGAGCCCTGGGGGTTGCCTCTGGACTAAGGCACGCCGGCGGCTGTACCCGCCGCGGCCGTCTCGTATGTGGCGGTGAGCTGGCTGTACTCACCGCCGCCCCCTGAAGCAAGCCAGACACCTTCTCCTGCAGCCATTCGGGTCCCCGAGCCTCCACCGCTGCCCGCAACTGCTGTATCAGCACCTCTACCGCCTGCATGATGTGAGTCAGTTTTCTCTCCTAAGCTAACCGCTCTAAAATGGCGCCGGTTACCTCCCCTTCTTATAGCCTACTCTACAAGCCCACCCCTTCTGCTCTCCCCCCCCCCATACTTTTAAAACTCTTAACCCTCACACTGCCGGCCCCCTCCATCCAAACCCTATCATGTCGGCCTCCCCTCAACTGATGTCCCAGTATGGCCTCACTGGATTTGTGTTGTTCTGAGTGTGGAGACACTGACACTATGCATAAGGGAGAAATATGGGAGAAATATGCAAACCAATGGGGCCTGCATCTCATGAATATGCAGTACCCCAGACCTCAGGTTATCTACAACTGTAAATAGTTTTGCATTGTAATGTTATATATTTTCCATTTATTGGCCATGTGTACCAGCAAGAGGAGGTTATGGTTGACAAAGGTTGGCAGAAACAGCGCTAACCACCTTGTTTCTCCCCTCTTGGTAGGAGTAGGCTGATCCCGCTTCCTGCCGGAGGGGGAGTTCCTGTCTAGCTAGAGAGAGGAGAAGAAGCACATGCCAGAGCGCCTACTCCTAGGAACCTGATATTCTTCTCCTGTGACACCAACACTCCAGGGGTATCAGCAAATTCTGCTTCCAGAAAGCATCAGAGAGAAGAGACAGCAGCGTGATCAGAGAGATACAGTTTTACAGACACTGCTGCAAGGTGAGGGACTATGGCTCAGACACCCATCACCTAAACCACCACTAGGCCAGACAAAGCTCAAGTCTGAGTCTTACATTGGACACCTATAACCAAAAGTGCCTGCAAGTTGCATTAGACTACCATCCAACCAGCCACCATACTTCCTCAACTGGTGCTAGAAACTGCTAGAAAAGTAAAGAGAGCCTTTTATACATTTACTTGTGGCCTGATTCTTAAAATTATCTTTCCACTGCACTAATCCTCAGGGAGCAACAGCCAAAGAGAATACACTGAGACACAACACCTCATCAGGGCCACTAACACTCCCAACTCTCTGTGCCAGCTCTTCAGGGGCCCACTGCAAATACACCAGTGCAGACTCCAAATTTGCAGCACTGAAAACTGTTAGTCTACCCAAAACACATTTTTCCACAGAAAATAATGTCTATAATTAGGGTACCTGAACTACTGCATGCCTCCCTCAGAGAGAGCACAGAAACATGCTGACAGGTTCCCTCCAAACTAAAGCCACTTGTTGATGGCAAAGGGCAACCCCATTCTGTTTCTTTGCTATTGTGCCTCGTAGATGAAGGACGGTAAGATGTATATAATTGCGACAGAAACTACAAAAAAAGGTAGCTTTTTGAGAAATATATAAAACCATCTATGACCAACGATCTACCTGGATTGAAGTTTGCAGACCTCATACTGGAGAGAACAACAGATAAATGTCAGAGCTGTAGATCTGTCGTATGACCTGAGGTCACCAATACTGTAATAAGTTAGCTTTGCTATGAAAAAATCAATGCACATCGGTTGGAAAAATTTGCAAAATAACAATGAACACCAGCAGAATGAGGATGTGGATAAAACAGTCCTATAGGCACAAGAAGAGGTCTTGGAGGGCAACTCGTTTTGTGTGCTGTCAAAGTCAATGTTTCCCTATACTCCCCGCAGCCTGTTTTTTTTCTCTGTCAGATATACATTAAATCAGAATAACTTCAATGGCAATGCTCTCCGTATAACATAATAATGATACGTTTCAGCAGACAATGTTGAACTGTTGTGATCCCTGGTTTAGTGTAGTAGTATCTATTAATTGCCTCAGTAGGGATGGAGAAATTACCGGGTCTTTAAAACATTCCCCCAACAATTATCTCAAGTTGCTTAAAAGCAGGGCAAAGGGAGGTGAACCTTACAGCAGCGGCAATGAGAAAACTGTGTTCAAGATCTGAAGAGAAGAAAATATATCTTAAAGGGGTAGTCCGAGTTATGAAAAAAATAATAATATAGCACTGAAAATCTGATGGGCAGCAATATATAACTAAGCTAAGCAAGTTTTATGAAAAAAAAATATATCTATTTCCTAATTTCCCTGGTTCTCATCTGGCCCTTTGTTTACATGCAATAAAAACAACCTCTGCCCCTCCCCCTGCACTGCTAAGGGAGTGAATACAAGTGCTGCTGCAGCATGTTGTATGTGTAGAACTACAAGTCCCAGCTGTATAATGACACTGCTAAGGGAGTGGATACAAGAGCTGCCCTGAGTGACATGTCTGCCTGCTGGGAGACTCAGCAGCATGTTGTATGTGTAGGACTACAAGTCCCAGCTGTATAATGACACTGCTAAGGGAGTGGATACAAGTACTGCCCTGCGTGACATGTCTGCCTGTTGTGAGAAATCAACTGCAACTTGTAAGTGTAGAACTACAAGTCCTAGCAGTATAATGACACTGCTAATACAGGTGAAACTCGAAAAATTTGAATTAGAAGTTCATTTATTTCAGTAATGCAACTTAAAAGGTGAAACTAACATATAATAGCAACGGAGCGGGGCGCAGCCATAGCGCAGGGCGGACTGACTTAGGGGGAAGACTGTAGGCTAGGAGAGGGTTAAGGTTGCCTAGAGTGGTATGTTAAGGGGTTGGTATGAGTTAGGTGGGGAGGAGTTGGGTTTTCGGCGGGAGGTATATAAGATATGAAGGAGGGGCGTCGGGCCAGTTGCAGCCAGAGCCAGCGTGATTTTCCCACCCGCCCACCCCTTTTTTATTGGTTGGAGATTGGTGGTAGTAGAAAGGCTGCTGGAAATAGGATCCTGGGGAGCAATACAATGGTTAAGAGGTGCAGGACATGTTGGAGCCTGCATCTCATATGGTTTGTTAATGCTGAGGATGGGGCCCCTGTTTGGGCTACAAGGCCTACAGGGGGGGATACTAGTATACTTCAAGGAGTTGGTGCCCTTGGGTCGGTGAGTGCGGCCAAGGGTAAGTCTTGAAGTGCGAGGTGAGGCGGTGAAGGAGGATACGGCTTGTTTGGGTTGCCCTCCAGGATCCTTGTTACGGTGCAGTAGGTGATAATGTTGATGGATGTGTAAAATGCCTGCTGTTATTATTGTTATTGTTATTATTATTATTATTATTTATGTTATATGGTGTACAATGTGGCTTGTTATGCGTGGAATAATAAAGTTTGGCCATCATGGTCATTTCACCAAGCAAGTAAGTGTTGGTGTGGTTATTTAAAGGGGGTAACAGGGTAGGTTTTGTAGCCGGAGGAAATTCTTCCATCCTATTAAGTCATGAGATAGACTCATTACATGGAAAGCGAGATATGTCAAGCCTTTATTTGTTATAATTTGGATAATTATGGCTTACAGCTTATGAAACCCTAAAGTCACACTTTTGAGGTACCCTTTGCTCAGGGGATATGGATTAATTACCTGACTAGAGTGTGACACTTTGAGCCTAGAATATTGAACCTTTTCACAAAATTCAAATTTTAAGCTGCATTAATGCAATTCCTTTTAATTTGCATTACTGAAATAAATGAACTTTTGCACGATATTCTAATTTTTCGAGTTTCACCTGTACACACAGGATCTTCCCCCTACCTTCTTGTGCAATGCTCTCTCTAGTCTGTCAGCTCCATTTCCCAGAATTGTCTCCTCACTGCCTGCAGCTACCCAGTCTGTGCAGCTGAAGGGGTTAAGAATCCTAGGAGAGAGCAGATGGCAGTGAATGGGGGCGTGGCCAGCACAGTGACATCTCGTTTACAGGCTTGTAAACAAACTTTATCAGAGCAGGGAGAGAAGCTGACATCACAGGTCATGTGACCCTCAGTCAAATCTGATAAACCAGGCACTGCAGATAAAGTGAGTTAATTGTAAAGTTGTTATATTTGCCTAGTTAGGAACATAGAAAGAACAAAAAAATAACTCGGACAACCCCTTTAAAGGGGTTTTCTGGGATGATCGTTTTTTAGCAGATTTGCACATGCAGTTGCTTACCTCATGTACAGCTTCCCCATTCTTTTGCCCCTATTGTAGACTGTTCTGGCCCGCATTACCATGTAAACCAATCACTCAGTTTTGTTTCCATCCTGTATGTAGAACTTCCTGTTCCTGTATCCAACCAACCCCATGATGCACTTCTCCTTTCTCTGCCACAGCTCCAGCACCGCCCCTAACACCTAGCTAGTTTATAGCTCCTCCCACCAGACACTCCCTCCTTACACAGACACTCCCCGTCACTGCCCGTGTTTCTGCTTTGACACGCTCATGGAGATAACATCACAGGAAACAGGAAAGAGCTGCATAGACATGGTCATGTGACCCCAGCCCAGAACGTGAGATAAAATTAATAAAGGTAAAAGAAATACATTCAAAACATGGCTACCTTTATAAATGATTATTTGTAACCCTTTCCCGACATATGACGTAATAGTACGTCATAGCCGCAGGTGCATTTCCCGCATTTTGACGTACTATTGCATTATGGTAATCGGGCGGGTTATCTGGCAGGCCCCTACACAGATGTATTGTAATGCATTGCAGAGGGGATCAGACCCCCAAAAGTAAAGTACCAGAGTGGGACAGAAATAAAGTTTAAGAAAAGTAAAAAAAATAGTTTTTTATTAAAAAAAATAACGTTTCAAGTAAAAAAAGAAAATAAAAGCCCCTTTCCCCTGATTTTATATAAAAAAATTGAAAAAGAAAGAGAAAACACACACACACACATTAGGTAACGACCGTCTCTATAAATATATCACATGATCCACCCCATCCGATAAACATAATAAAAAAATAAAATAAAAAAACTGTACCAAATAAAAACAGCCATTTTTATCACCTTACATCACAAAAAGTGCAACACCAAGTGATCAAAAAGGCGTATGTCCCCCAAAATGGTACCAATAACACCGTCACCTCATCCCGCAAAAAAAGAGCACCTACATAAAACAATCACCCAAAAATTAAAAAAACTATAGCTCTCAGAACATGGAGACACTAAAACATCATTTTTTTTGTTTCAAAAATGCAATTATTGTGTTAAAGTAAAATAAATTAAAAAAAAGTAGATATGTTAGATATCACCATGTCCGTAACAACCTGCTCTATAAAAATATCACATGACCTAACTCCTCAGGTGAACACTGTAAAAAATAAAAAACAAAAACAGTGCCAAAAAAGCCATTTTTTGTCACCTAACATAATTTAAAGTGCAACACCAAGCGATCAAAAAGGCGTATTCCCCCAAAATAGAACCAATCAAATTGTCATCTCATCCTGCAAAAAATGAGCCCTTACCTAAGACAATCGGTCAAAAAAACAAAACAAAACTATGCTCTAAAAAAGCTATTATTGTGTAAAACTTAAATAAATATGAAAAAGTATACATATTAGATATTGCCATGTCTGTAACGACCTGCTCTATAAAAATATCATGTGAACTAAACCCTTAGGTGAACGCTGTAAAAATAAAATAATAAAAACTGTGCCAAAACAACCAATTTTTTGGGTCACTTTGACTCATAAAGTGTAATAATGAATGATCAAAAAATCATATGTACCCAAAAATGGTACCAATAAAAACGTCAACTCTTTCTGCAAAAAATAAGCCCCTGCACAAGATAATTGGCAGAAAAATAAAAAATAAGATGACGCTCAGAAAATGGAGACAAAAACATATTTATTTCTTTTTTCAAAAATGCTTTATGTAAAACTGAAATAAACAAACAAACAAAGTAGTCCGTCACAACCGCGTCCGTCACAACATGCTCTATAAAAATAGCACATGATCTAACCTGTCAGATGAAGGTTGTAAAAAATAAAAAAATAAAAACAGTGCCAAATCAACCATTTTTTGGTTACCTTGCCTCACAAAAAACGTAATGTGGAGCAATTAAAAATCATATGTACCCCAAAATAGTACCAATAAAACTGGCACCTTATACCCTAGTTTCCAAAATGGGGTCACTTTTGGGAGTTTCTACTGTAGGGGTGCATCAGGGGGGCTTCAAATGTGACATGGTATCTAAAAACCAGTCCAGCAAAATCTGCCTTCCAAAAACCATGCGGCAGTCCTTTCCTTCTGCGCCCTGCCGTGCGCCCTTACATCAGTTTACGACCACATGTGGGGTGTTTCTGTAAACCTCAGAATGAGGGTAATAAATGTTGAGCTTTGTTTGGCTTTTAACCCTCAATGTGTTAAAGAAAAAAATGGATCAAAATGGAAAATATGCCAAAAAAGTGAAATTTAGAAATTTCATCTCCATTTTCTTTTAATTCTTGTGGAACACCTAAAGGGTTACCAAAGTTTGTAAAATCAGTTTTGAGTAACTTGAGGGGTGTCGTTTTTACAATGGGGTCATTTATGGAGGGTTTCTATTATGTAAGCCCCACAAAGTGACTTCAGACCTGAACTGGTCCTTAAAAAGTGGGTTTTGGAAATTTTCCATTTTAGTGTTATGAATATAGAGATGTAAATGTAAAGAGAATTTATTAGGTTGCTATAGTTATTGTACTATTACGATACTGTATTATTTTCATACTGGGCCTCATGTACCAAAAGTGTCACTGTTGGTTAATGAGAACTCAGCTTTAAATAACTGCCTCTACTATGATGCAGATACATAGCTAAGGCTACTTTCACACTAGCGTTTTTGCTGGATCCGGCAGGTATGAGAATGGAACGGAATGCATTTTGGAGCACTCTGTTCTGTTCAGTCACGTTTTGTCCCTATTGACAATGAATGGGGACAAAACGGAAGCGTTTTTGTCCGGTATTAAGACCCTATGACGGATCTCAATACCGGAAAACATTAACGCTAGTGTGAAAGTAGCCTTAGAGGGGAAAGGGGGCTACCAGAACCTGTGCCACAAGTGCTGGCTGCCAGTAAAGATGCCAACAAGCCACTTTGCAAGAGCCACAGCTCTGGATGTGGAACAACATTCTGATCTTTAGTTTGCTTGTCGTGAAATCCACAGACTGATTGGTTGATCAGAAGGACTTATTTGCCTAATGTGATGTCAATGTGATGTCATTTGTGCACTTGTATCTTAAAGTTTGTGGGTCGGGAGTAGGGAGTTAACTGGTAGCCAACAATTGGCAGGTGTGGGCTGGCTCCACCTCTTTATCTAGTTGAAAAGCAGTGTGGTGTGTGTATCCTGTGAGACTGTAAGCAGCAAGAAGCAGAATGAGCTGCAGAACTAAACTAAGCAGCAAGCAGAGCTACAGTATATGTGACAGTCCCTGGCGGAAAGAAATACTGGAGACAACAGAAAGTGTAGCGCCATACAAGGAGAATTATGAGTACCTGTCAGAGAAGTTATGCCTGCACCTTGGCTTTAGAGTGACTTCCTGGGATGGAAGATTCTCTGGCTCGTATCCCCTTTTCCTTCCAACCTTTATCCCAAAAAGACTCAAAAAACAGAATTGGTGTAAAGGCCGTAGCGGTAATATATTAACAAAAACCATAATTACAATACATTGCACATATACCTTGTAAACATTGTAACCTTAATCCAACATGTAAGCTTTTTTTTCCCTTCCTATCCCAGAATACTCCTATATGACGCAGAGGGATCCTGGAAGGCAATACCAGCTTATGATCCAGGTTTTTAATCCAACTTTACCCTCGGCAGCACTCTCCGACCCAAGGGCACCAACTCCTCGAACTTATACCCCTGCAAGGGGGAGGCCAAACAGGATCCCCTAGCTTTCTATTCACCACCAAAACCTCATAGATGCAATCCACAATAGATAGAGCCATGTGTAACACCCCAGAGTTGTGTTACAAAACTCTTTTACCCCGCTACAATCTTATAAGTGTATTCACATTGTCATCTTGTGTAATTTCATGTAATTTCCTTACAAATGTGCATTCAAATCCTTGTTACATGTATTTTGTTGTCATTCTTCATGTTCACCAGCAGGTGGCAGCAATGTGTTAGCAGAGACATAGCTACAGTTTAGTGTTTCTAGGCTGGAATAGTACATTCCAGTTTAGCTCCCCCCTCCTTGAGCAGGGTGGGATGCTCCCACATCCTGCCTTATGGGTGGGGAAGGAAGTTAGAGTCAGTGTGCCAGCCACCCCGGCTAGGGGAAGGCTGTGCTGGTAGGAGCTCCCAGATTTAGGGATCCAAAGCAAGGATCTTGTCTCGGCTGAGACAATTGATCATCATCTCCAGCCTGAGCCTTGCAGCCTCAGCTGGAAGAAGCAAGCAGCCACCTCCAGTGTTCCAGGAAGAAGCATACCCTGTGAGCCAACTGTGAGTACTGTCCAGAGACTAGGAGAAGCCAAATTCCTCCTCAGCTAGTCAGTCCTCAAGATAGCAGAAGATAGTCAGTGCAGAAGATATAAATTCCTGCCACATTACAGAGCCACAAGCAGACGTCCTTTTCCTGCAAAGAGCTCCAGGCACATGAAAGAGCCTTTTTCCTGCCACCAGAAGAGCATAGGTGTCACCTCACCTATGCTCGTCCCGCCACAACTTGAAAGCTGTTTCTAGGCCATCTTGTAAACCCAGTGCCCACAGGTCAATCCCCACATCGTTCAGATGGACCCCATCGCTCCTCAAAAACAATGGGGATGCATGTTCTAGGTCTTTATGCCGTACAACAAAACCTCCTTGACGCTTTACGAAACGGCCTACTTCTTTGTTGACTTTTGCCCGAGTCCTGTTCAGTTTGTTATCCAACTGCGCCATCCGCCAGACACGACGCACCACTATATCAGACCAGAGCACCAACAAGGAAGGAAAGTCCGCCCACAACTTAAACAAGTCCAACTTAATATCCCTAATGATGTCCCTAAAGCTACGAATGCCCAAGTCGTTCCCACTGGCATGCAAAACCACAATATCTGGAGGACATAGTAACATAGTATATAAGGCCGAAAAAAGACATTTGTCCATCCAGTTTGGCCTGTTATCCTGCAAGTTGATCCAGAGGAAGGCAAAAAAAAACTGTGAGGTACAAGCCAATTCTCCCCACTTCATATGGGGTGGAGCCACGCAGCCTTACTTGTCTCCCGACGATGCGATTGCCTCCGGCACCCAGCAGGCGGCCTCGGCACACAGCCCACATCCTCCTCACACTGCCTGTCGATCCAGCCACCTGGCCTGGAGACTGCCTGCTCTCTTCTCCTGGAGCCCACCCGCTGATGCAATGCTGCGGCCCTGACAACAGGTACATCCCGGGCTTGCCCCCTACCGCGGGACTCCAGCAGTGGACCCGCCGCGTCAGCAATAGTTCCCTCCTGCGCCGTCAGAGAGACAGGGTGGAGGTTAACCCCCTCTCCCACATAGCCCGTCCGCCATACAGGATTCATCTCCCTGCGGCAGTGGGTAGAACTACTCACTGACACGCCGCCGAAACCAGAGGGTCCCTTAACCTGTTCCGAACACATGACGTACCGGTACGCATGATGTCCCGGTACTTAAGGACACATGACATACCGGTACGTCATGTGTAGTTCCGATCACCACCGCCCGGCGGGCGGTGATCGGAACAAGTTGCCTGCTCAAATCATTGAGCAGGCACCCTGTGACCCCCCCCCCCCCCCGTGTCAATTCAGACCTGCGGTTTGCGGCTTTTACAGGTTGTGCCGGCGGCGGTGCCATCGGGGTCCCCGTGACCCGATGACATGGAAGGCAGCGCGATGCCTTCCTTAGGCATCGGCGCTGCCTTCCGGTGACAAGCCTGTGAGATCCAGCCCCCTGGATCTCACAGGCCGGAAGCTAATCTCATACAGCTAATGCATTCCAATACAGAAGTATTGGAATGCATTGTAAAGGGAATTAGACCCCCAAAAGTTGAAGTCCCAAAGCGGGACAAAAATAAAGTGAAAAAAAAGTTTAAAAAAAGTTTCCCCCCCCAAAAATTTACATTTTCAAGTAAAAATAAACAAAAACATAATTTTTCCCAAATAAAGTAAAAAAAAATTGGTAAACGTTAGGGAAAAAAAAAACGTTTACATATTAGGTATTACCGCGTCCGTATCGACCGGCTCTATAAACATATCACATGACCTAACCCCTCAGATGAACACCGTAAAAAATAAAAACTGTGCTAAATAAACCTTTTTTTGTCACCTTACATCACAAAAAGTACAACAGCAAGCGATCAAAAAGGCGTATGCCCACCAATAGTACCAATTTAACCGTCACCTCATCCCACAAAAAATGAGTCCCTACCAAAGACAATCGCCCAAAAAATAAAAAAAACTATGGCTCAGAATATGGAGACACTAAAACATAATTTTTTTGGTTTTAAAAAAGCTGTTATTGTGTAAAACTTAAGTAAATAAAAAATATATATACATATTAGGTATCGCCGCGTCCGTAATAACCTGCTCTATAAAAATATCACATGAACTAACCCCTCAGGTGAACACCGCAAAAAAAAAAAAAAAGTGTAAAAAAAAAAGGCATTTTTTGTTACCTTACATTACAAAAAGTGTAATAGCAAGCGATCAAAAAGTCATATGCACCCAAAATAGTGCCAATCAAACCGTCATCTTATCCTGCAAAAAATGAGACCCTACCTAAGATAATCGCCCAAAAACTGAAAAAACTATGGCTCTCAGAATATGGAGACACTAAAACATGATTTTTTGTTTGTTGCAAAAATGAAATAATTGTGTAAAACTTACATTAAAAAAAATATTACATATTAGGTATCTCCGCATCTGTAATAACCTGCTCTATAAAAATATCACATGACCTAACTTCTCAGGTGAATACCGTAAAAAACAAAACAAAAAAAACGGTGTAAATTTTTTTTTGTCACCTTACATCACAAAAAGTGTAATAGCAAGCGATAAAAAAGTCATACGCACCCCAAAATAGTGCCAATCAAACCGTCATCTCATCACGCAAAAATCATACCCTACACAAGATAATCGCCGAAAAACTGAAAAAACTATGGCTCTCAGACTATGGAGACACTAAGGCTACGTCTACACAACGACATTTACACAACAGATAGGGCACAACTACACTGCAACATTTGTAGCGCAACATTTGTAGCGCAACATTTTGTTGCACCAATGTCGTGCGACAATTTTTATAATGGCAGTCTATGGTGTCGCACTGTAACATGCAACATGCTGCGACTGTGACGCAACAGTCGCAGAAAATCCATTCAAGATGGATTTTTCTGCGACTGTTGCGTCGCAGTCGCAGCATGTTGCATGTTACAGTGCGACACCATAGACTGCCATTATAAAAATTGTCGCGCGACATTAGTGCAACAAAATGTTGTGCGACAAATGTCGTCGTGTAGATGTAGCCTAAAACATGATTTTTTTGGTTTCAAAAATGAAATAATTGTGTAAAACTTATATAAATAAAAAAATAGTATACATATTAGGTATCGCCGCGTCCGTGACAACCTGTTCTATAAAAATACCACATGATCTAAGCTGTCAGATGAATGTTATAAATAACAAAAAATAAAAACGGTGCCGAAGCAGCTATTTCTTGTTACCTTGCCTCAAAAAATGTGCAATATAGAGCAACCAAAAATCATATGTACCCTAAACTAGTACCATAATGCATCAGGGTGGCTTTAAATGGGACATGGTGTCAAAAAAACAGTCCAGCAAAATCTGCCTTCCAAAAACCATATGGCATTCCTTTCCTTCTGCGCCCTGCCGTGTGCCTGTACAGCGGTTTACGACCACATATGGGGTGTTTCTGTAAACTCCAGAATCAGAGCCATAAATATTGTGTTTTGTTTGGCTGTTAACCCTTGCTTTGTAACGGGAAAAAAATTATTAAAATGGAAAATCTGCCAAAAAAGTGAAATTTTTAAATTGTATCTCTATTTTCCATTCATTCTTGTGGAACACCTAAAGGGTTAACAAAGTTTGTAAAATTAGTTTTAAATACCTTGAGGGGTGTAGTTTCTAAAATGGGGTAACTGTTTTGGAGTTTCTACTCTAGGGGTGCATCAGGGGGGCTTCAAATGGGACATGGTGTCAAAAAACCAGTCCAGCAAAATCTGCCTTCCAAAAACCGTATGGCATTCCTTTCCTTCTGTGCCCTGCCGTGTGCCCGTACAGCAGTTTATGACCAAATATGGGGTGTTTCTGTAAACTACAGAATCAGGGCCATAAATATTGAGTTTGGTTTGGCTGTTAACCCTTGCTTTGTTACTGGAAAAAAATTAGGCTGCTTTCACACTAGCGTTAGGAGCGGATCCGTCTGATGTTTCATCAGACGGATCCGCTCCTATAATGCAGACGTTCGCTTCCGTTCAGAACGGATCTGTCTGCATTAAAACGTAGAAAATTTTCTAAGTATGAAAGTAGCCTGAGCGGATCCGTTCAGACTTTACATTGTAAGTCAATGGGGAACGGACCTGCTTGAAGATTGAGCCATATGGTGTCATCTTCAAGCGGATCCGTCCCCATTGACTTACATTGTAAGTCTGGACGGATCCGCTCGCCTCCGCACGGCCAGGCGGACACCCGAACGCTGCAAGCAGCGTTCAGGTGTCCGCTCACTGAGCGGAGCGGAGGCTGAGCGCTGGCAGGCGGATGCATTCTCAGTGGATCCGCCTCCATAGAGAATGCATCAGGGCCGGGCGGCTGCGTTCAGGACCGCTCGTGAGCCCCTTCAAACGGAGCTCACCTGAACGCAGGTGTGAAAGTAGCCTTATTAAAATGGAAAATCTGCCCAAAAAAGTGAAATTTTGAAATTGTATCTCTATTTTCCATTCATTCTTGTGGAACACCTAAAGGGTTAACAAAGTTTCTAAAATCAGTTTTGGGTGGTTTCTATTATGTAAGCCTCACAAAGATTTGCTTCTAAACTTCTAAGTCTTGTAACGTCCCCCAAAAATAAAATGTCATTCCCAAAATGATCCTAACATGAAGTAGACATATGGGGAATGTAAAGTAATAACAATTTTTGTAGGTATTACTATGTATTAGAGAGGTAGAGAAATTGAAACTTGGAAAATTTGCTAATTTAAAAAAAAAATTGGGCAAATTTGGTATTTTTTTTAAATAAAAATGAATTTTTCTGACTCAATTTTACCAGTTTCATGAAGTACAATATGTGACGAAAAAACAATCTCAGAATGGCCTGGATAAGTCAAAGCGTTTTAAAGTTATCACCACATAAAGTGACACTGGTCAGATTTGCAAAAAATGGCCTGGTCCTTAAGGTAAAAATGAGCCCGGTCCCTAAGGGGTTATGGGCTCCCTAGGCACCGCCGGACTCGTGGAGTAACCTCTGGGCTCAATCTCTCAGGGGGCCTAGATCTCCTAGCCCTCACAGTGCTAACTGTGGCAGCCGCTGCCGGACTACTCCCCTGCAATATTGACTGAAGGGTCTCCTGGACCCACATCGGGCCCATGATTAGCCGCAGCAGCCCTAACCTGATCTAGTAATTTCTCCAGTGAAGCCATTTCACGTCCAAACTTTGGTCCACGTTCCTCACATTTACTTAGCCCCTCCCCTAGCTGCCTTATATCCCCGCCGCGAAATTGCTGCTCTGCCCCTCCCTCCTCCCATGCAAAACCTCTTCACCAAACAAATTAACCCTATCCACCACTGCCTTCCACCAAAGTCAAGCCACATTTCGCTATGGCTATGCCCCGCTCCATTGCTTTTCTTCCCTGCATTTTGTTTGGGGCATTAAAACTCAGGGCCCTTACCATATTGAAAGTACATTCTGCCCATCTGTGGATATATACATCAAAAGAAAAAGTGCACCCCTAGACTGGATTTGAGAGAGAGTACAGTTTGATTGGAGAGAGAGACTTATAATGGAAATACTCACTAGTATGCAGTAGATGCGGAGAGTGGGGAGTGAAATGCTGCAAGAGCTTCCTGTACTCATCCTCCCTGGTCTTTTTCCCTGAGGCAGTGTGTGCACCATATAATATAAATTAAGGCTGAGCACTCATCATCATCTGTAGGACAATATAGCAGAACAAACACCTGTGTGATTCAAACACCTGAGTAATATATTATTAAAAAATATATAGACATAAATAAGACCAATAGAATAAATCATAAAAAATGAATGTTCATGAGTAGCGATGCTGAGTAAAATTGCATGTAGCGATAATGAGAAAAATAAAGTGCGATTGTGCTGAATCACTGGCTCAATATACAGTATATAGAGCAATAGTATAGTGTCCAATGTTGGTTGTCAGATCCTGGGACATAGAGGCTGGATTGTTTTTACAATAGTGGTTAATGAATGTCACATAACAATCACTGTTGTATCTTCTCCCATATATTAAAAGCAATTATATTGCATCAAGGAATAGATGTAAATAATGCTGACCGTAATATTATAGTTGCACTCATTGGTGTACTATGACACCAGCGTATAATAGAAAAAGTAATAGTAATATGCTGTGCGATCTGCGCTCACAGTGGCATCCCACGTGGCTGCAGTATCTAAAACAGCATATCTTACTGTGAGTTGTCAGCTGGAGCTGCTGGAACGGGTGGTCGCTTGACTGGGCGGACTTTAGTTTCGTTATCCCGCTTTCACTTTGTAAAAAGTCGCTGACCAATGATCGTATGATGACTCTAAATGTCTTGCAAAGCTGGAGAGTCAGATCGCAGCATTCCGTGTTTGTCAAATGGGAGGTAAGGCTTGTCTTTATTGTACAGGGAGTGCAGAATTATTTGGCAAGTTGTATTTTTGAGGATTAATTTTATTATTGAACAACAACCATGTTCTCAATGAACCCAAAAAACTCATTAATATCAAAGCTGAATATTTTTGGAAGTAGTTTTTAGTTTGTTTTTAGTTTTAGCTATTTTAGGGGGATATCTGTGTGTGCAGGTGACTATTACTGTGCATAATTATTAGGCAACTTAACAAAAAACAAATATATACCCATTTCAATTATTTATTTTTACCAGTGAAACCAATCTAACATCTCAACATTCACAAATATACATTTCTGACATTCAAAAACAAAACAAAATCAAATCAGTGACCAATATAGCCACCTTTCTTTGCAAGGACACTCAAAAGCCTGCCATCCATGGATTCTGTCAGTGTTTTGATCTGTTCACCATCAACATTGCGTGCAGCAGCAACCACAGCCTCCCAGACACTGTTCAGAGAGGTGTACTGTTTTCCCTCCTTGTAAATCTCACTTTTGATGATGGACCACAGGTTCTCAATGGGGTTCAGATCAGGTGAACAAGGAGGCCATGTCATTAGATTTTCTTCTTTTATACCCTTTCTTGCCAGCCACGCTGTGGAGTACTTGGACGCGTGTGATGGAGCATTGTCCTGCATGAAAATCATGTTTTTCTTGAAGGATGCAGACTTCTTCCTGTACCACTGCTTGAAGAATGTGTCTTCCAGAAACTGGCAGTAGGACTGGGAGTTGAGCTTGACTCCATCCTCAACCCGAAAAGGCCCCACAAGCTCATCTTTGATGATACCCGCCCAAACCAGTACTCCACCTCCACCTTGCTGGCGTCTGAGTCGGACTGGAGCTCTCTGCCCTTTACCAATCCAGCCACGGGCCCATCCATCTGGCCCATCAAGACTCACTCTCATTTCATCAGTCCATAAAACCTTAGAAAAATCAGTCTTGAGATATTTCTTGGCCCAGACTTGACGTTTCAGCTTGTGTGTCTTGTTCAGTGGTGGTCGTCTTTCAGCCTTTCTTACCTTGGCCATGTCTCTGAGTATTGCACACCTTGTGCTTTTGGGCACTCCAGTGATGTTGCAGCTCTGAAATATGGCCAAACTGGTGGCAAGTGGCATCTTGGCAGCTGCACGCTTGACTTTTCTCAGTTCATGGGCAGTTATTTTGCGCTTTGGTTTTTCCACACGCTTCTTGCGACCCTGTTGACTATTTTGAATGAAACGCTTGATTGTTCGATGATCACGCTTTAGAAGCTTTGCAATTTTAAGAGTGCTGCATCCCTCTGCAAGATATCTCACTATTTTTGACTTTTCTGAGCCTGTCAAGTCCTTCTTTTGACCCATTTTGCCAAAGGAAAGGAAGTTGCCTAATAATTATGCACACCTAATATAGGGTGTTGATGTCATTAGACCACACCCCTTCTCATTACAGAGATGCATATCACCTAATATGCTTAATTGGTAGTAGGCTTTCGAGCCTATACAGCTTGGAGTAAGACAACATGCATAAAGAGGATGATGTGGTCAAAATACTCATTTGCCTAATAATTCTGCACACGGTGTATAAGACCTTGCATGCAAATGTATCCAAAGATGAAGTCGATGCAGGGGTATACGTCCATCAGCTGATGTGCGGGTCTCCTATTAACCATACGCGTTCGTGTCTGCACCATGACCTGACACTGCATGCAGTCAGGTGACAGTGCACTGAGAGGAGCGGCGGAGCAGGAGAGGTGAGTAAAGTTATTTATTTTAAATCTGATCTGAGGTCTGATGGGGGTCTGACATGGAAATCTGATATGGAAGTATGATATGGGGGTCTGACATGGAAGTCTGATCTGAGGTCTGATATGGGGGTCTGGCATGGAGGTCTGATGGGGGTCTGACATGGAGCTCTGATGGGGGTCTGACATGAAAGTCTGATCTGAGGTCTGATACGGGGGTCTGGCATGGAGGTCTGACATGGAAGTCTGAACTGAGGTCTGTTATGGGGTCTGACATGGAAGTCTGATCTGAGGTCTGATAAGGGGTCTGGCATGGAGGTCTGATGGGGGTCTGGCATGGAGGTCTGATGGGGTCTGACATGTAAGTCTGATCTGAGGTCTGATACGGGGGTCTGGCATGGAAGTCTGATGGGGTCTGACATGGAAGTCTGATCTAAGGTCTGATATGGGGGTATTGCATATGAGTCTGATCTGAGGTCTGATGGGGGTCTGTCTTGGAAGTCTGATCTAAGGTCTGATATGGCGTTCAGGCATGGAAGTCTGATAGGGGTCTTACATGGAAGTCTGATCTGAGGTCTTATATGGGGTTCTGCGAAAAATATGGTATGTTGCCTTTTTTCATCCACTGTCTATGCTTATGTCCTCCTGTTTACACACTGGCCATTTCTGTGTTTATCCTCATTTGTGGTCGTAGCTACGGGAAGCGTACCCCAACTAACGAGCCTACCTGAAGACCTGAGGCTACCAACTAACTATAATGGCTGGAGATGTGCCCTTAGCCATGCCTTGGGTAAGCCTATAGGTGGGCATACCCGAGGAGAATAAGTACAGAAAAAGGGGGTAAGGGAGGGAGGGGCACTTGAACGTTCGCGCCCTGAGTGTGGCATCGTGGGGGATATAAATAGGCCCTATGCCCCTCCCACAAATACAGGCTGAGTGTTCAGCCTTGCCCACTTGTGTTCGTGGCTACGGGAAGCGTACCCCAACTAACGAGCCTACCTGAAGACCTGAGGCTACCAACTAACTATAAGTGCTGGAGATGTGCCCTTAGCCATGCCGTGGGTAAGCCTATAAGTGGGCAAAAAACAAGCCAAAATAGGGCAAATGAAAGTTTATTTAACAGAAACCAATTTAAAAAGCCAAACACGTAAAGACTTTAGCAATTTAAGCCTGCGGATTTGGCACGTAACGAACAAAACAGGAGGATTGCCAGCATCCCATTTTTTGGATGATATGAGCCGGAACCCCCAGTGTGCTAATGCTAAGGACTCTCTTGATGGAGAGTTCAGGAGGCCAATGACCGGCAAACCAATGTCTGCCGAAAATTGCCGCGAACCCAAGCGGCAGCATCGGAAAAAAACGTGGGTGAGGCCGGGCTCCATCGTGGCACGAATAAGGAAACCCCATTCCAAGCAGACAAGAAGAAATCCCACATGACCAGGTCAGCGGCCACCTCATTGTCTAAGTGGATCAAGGAATCCTGATCCTGAGCTGAGGGAAGGAGTTGCAATAATCTAGAAATGAAAGCCCTGCCCTGAGGCATGACCTTGGTGGCAAAATTTAACATCCCTAACAACGATTGCAGCTCTAACTTAGTTAACGTTCTGGAAGTTACTGACTTTGCGATGGTTTCTTTTATCTTAGACAACTTATCCACTGGCAACCTAGCTTGCATTTTTTTGGTATCCAACATGATGCCTAGAAAAGTTACCACAGAGGAAGGGCCTTCTACCTTAGAAGGAGCAACGGGAACATTTAATGCTGAAAAAATCTGTAACAGACTGCCTAGCTTGTCGGGATCATGACCTGGTGGCTTAATTAATTAGAAATCGTCCAGGTAGTGGATGACCATGGGGCAATCGGCATGATTGACCAGGATCCAATGGAGGGCCTTAGCGAGTTGGTTGAAAAGCCACGGGCTGCTTTTGGACCCAAAAGTTAAGTGATTAGCAAAGTAATACAGACCATTCGATCCAGTAGAACTTCCACAATTGCGGGTGGATTGGAAGCAATTTGAAGGCATCCGCAATATCGGCCTTAGCCAACCAAAGACCCCCTACCTGTCTGAATGATGAGATGGATGGCCTCGTCAATAGATGAATATTGCATCGAAAATTCTTCGGACGGAATGAGGGAATTAATGCTCGGAATGGCGGAGGCATGAGGCACAGAAAGGTCGTAAATTAAACGTTTTTTATTTGTAAACTTTTTACTTTCAAGCCCGGTGGGGCTGACACACCAGAAATCAAAAGGGGGTGTAGTGAAGGGCCCTAGCAAGAAGCTCTTTTGTATTTCAGACTGAATTAATACGTCCACCGAACTCGGGTCATGGAGAGCGGAAAGGAGGTTGGGACCTTCCCAAGTCGTCTGAGGTAGGGCTATCAATCCAGTGTGAAAACTATCCCTAAACCCCGAAATCAGAAACTGGACAAAATAAACGTCATGGTGTGCTGATAGGAGTGCCCTAAAACAAACGGAGCAGATGTTCAGAGCCCTACACTTATTATAGTTACACAGGGAAAGATTGTAATTATTACAAACCTGAGTTCTGCCTAGTTTGTCAACTGTTGGAAAAGTTTTAGGCGGCGCTGGAGGGGCCGAGAGGAACCTACTCTGCGAGGTAGAAACCATGTTAGGACACCACTCGGAAGAATGTAGACTGGATTGACAGGTGGAGCATGCGGGGGCCCTGAGCCCTGCAAAATGCCTGCAAATCAATTCCACATCCGTGACAGCCCAGTTAGTAACGTGCTGATACTGGGCTAAAGCTGCGGCAGCTTTAGCGGAGAATGAGCGATGATACTCGTAAAACGCGTGCCCACAGTATTTATAGCCCAGATCCGTCACTCTGTATAAGTAAATATCCAACTCCTGTCGTCTACTGGGCTGTGAAGAACAAATAATATCCCTAAAAAGGCTAAACGATAACACAAATTCGGGTATGGAGAGCTTTTTGTTAAGCTGAGAGTCTCTAGATTTGAGGACAATGGAGACATCACCGCAGGCGATGGTCTTATTATCAAACAAGTCGTGAGTGGCAATAAGGATGGACGCTAGGTTGACATCCTTACCAGCCAAAATGTCTTTCCTAATACTCTCGGGAAAAAAAAATGCGACGGGGCAATGTCTGGAGTGCAGGAGACCCAACCTGGAGAAGGAGAGCGAGGTGCGGAAGGGCCTGGACGGGGAGAGGCTGGACCGCCCGGGAGCGAACCCCTAGCCTCTACTGCGAGAAGCCTCTACAGTGAATCAGGTGACGAAAAAAAAGAAGTTACACCGATGAGTGCCTAGAGAATGTGACAGGATTAACTGGGAGTCTGCCCCGGAAAGGAGAGACGGGAAGCTGGATCCCGATGAAAGCCTAAACAGGAAGCCTGACGTGACCCTGGCTACAGAGCCAGACCAGAAATGACCTTTAGACCACATGAACCTGGCTATGAAAATAAAACAACGCAAGCATAATGAACGTGAACAGGTGAAGAAATTCTGACTACGTAGCCTGAACGACGTGACCGGTCAATAAAATTAGAAAACAAAAAACGTGAACCTGCAGGAACGTGAAGGCAAATATGCTTAAGCACCAACGTGACCAGAAAAAACGTGCACCGAGAAGGCAGACATTTAAGACAACGCATCCTGAAGAACGTGACAGGCAATAAATTAAAACCATCGTGACCTGGAGAACGTAACCAGGCCATGGGGACAATTATGACAACGTGGCCTGAAGAACGTGACAGGCAATAAAATTATACAACGTAACCCTGCCAATACGTGACAGGAAATAAAAATAAAAAAGGTTGTGCCCTGGAGAACGTAACCAGGCCATGGGGGCAATTAAGACAACGTATCCAGACGAACGTGAGGAAAGGCCAATATTACCAGGAATCGAAGCTACTTTACACTACGTAAGCCTGAGAACGTAACAGGCAACAATTATTTTAACGTGCCCCTGAAGAACGTGGCGGGGAAAGGAATACTTTTGCAGTGTAACTGAAACGTAACCCAGGGTTGTGTTTTTTATTTATTTTTATATATATGTATATATATATATATACATATACACACATATATATATACATACATACGGAAGAAAACACTTTTAATGGAGGCAGGGCCCTAACCACGTGATATGCCCTACCAAACTGTACTAGCTATCGAGGCCAGACTAACTAAGTTGTGAATGGATCGCCGAAGATCCCGCGAGATCTCGCAATGCCAGGGAGTGCAGATACGCAGATAGACTCCGCCGGCGTCCGAGCTCCCAGGACTAGCGTGATGGGGCCGAGACTGCCGTGCCACCGCGGGGAACCAGGTAAATGAAAATAACACTGTACTCACCAGCGACGGGAGCGGGAGCGGATTGCCATGGAGCAGACCCTGCTTACCCTTAGGCGCGATACGGGACAGCGTACGAATGGAGCCGTGCCGGAAATGCACTTGAACGGTCGCGCCCTGAGTGTGGCATCGTGGTGGATATAAATAGGCCCTATGCCCATCCCACAAATACAGGCTCAGTGCTCAGCCTTGCCCACTTGTATTTTTCATCGTCTCTAGTTTTATCTTCTGATGTTTTTTTTATGATCGTTTCCTGCTATATTTGGTGCCCGTTTGTTTTACCTTTTATCTATTCAGAGTCCTTATTCTCTATACAGATGCAACTTCATAAAGGTCACGCTGACCAAAAAGCCGTTGCTAAGCTATTTCTGGATTTTAATTGACAGGAAGCCTGAAAAATAACAGGAGAAAATTCACTTTATTACTTGATTTGTGAAATTGTAAAATAAACACATTTAATTATATTATATAAAAGAGTGCTCTAGATTTTGTCAATATACTGACATGGCTGAAGACTCCTTTCAAAGGCACCTCCCCAGTACATTGGTGTGGGGTTGCACTTCTTCGTATCGCATTGTACCCCCGCTTAATATTTGAGGCGCATCCATAGGCGTCGATACAGGGGGGCAAGGGGGGGGGGGCACGCGTTTTAAAGGGGAATTAGCGGGGGGGGGAGAATGCCCCCCTGCATTCCCCCCCCCCGCTAATTCCCCTTTAAAATGCTGGCCGCGATGATAGTACAGCGGCGATCTGTCAGTTTTGCCAAACTGAAAGTACTGCCCATGCTGCCCACCCGCTTCACTACGGGCTCCTTGGCAGTCGGCAGCCAAGTTAATTTTCCCCCGCCCACCTCAGCTGCTTTTGGCTGGGAGGGAGAGGGCAGCACCGCCGTTGGCTGCCTGTGTATTTTAGCCTTGCAGGGCCTGCAGAGGCAGAAAAGAATGTGGCTTGGGGATTTAACATCAGGAAACATCGTTGCGTGCCGCTCCCCCTGCCACCACGCCTAGAGGAAGAAGGCACGAGGACAGTGCACATCAGAACTGTAAGTACCTTTTCTATCTGCAATGCATCCCTGACCAGCGCCCACTGCGTTACATGCACCCCTGTCCAGCGCACCCTGCATTACATGCACCCCTGACCAGCGCCCCCCTGCGTTACATGCACCCCTGACCAGCACACCCTGCATTACATGCACCCCTGACCAGCGCCCCCTGAGTTACATGCACCCCTGACCAGCACACCCTGAGTTACATGCACCCCTGACTGCTGCACTCTGCGTTACAAGCAGAATAAGTAGTATTAGTTGCACACACCAACAACACCCACAGGGTTATTTCACAAAAGGGTGAAGAGTTTGGAGAAGTCAGGAGACGTGAACAATATAGGACAACATAGCTGATTTGAAAAAAATTCTCCAATTCAGCTCACTTTCCTATTCAGTTATGTTGTCCTATATTATTCCCTTCTCCAAACTCTTCGCCCTTTTGTGAATAAGCCTGTGAGCGTCTGTTCATTGGTCTTCTTTAGGCCTCATGCACACGACCGTTAATTTTTTTGCGGTCCACAAACCGCGGATCCGCAAAAAACTGAAGCCGCCCGTGTGCCTTCCGCAATTTGCGGAACGGGCGGCCCATTGTAGAAATGCCTATTCTTGTCCGCAAAACGGACTGCTATTTTTTTTTACGGGGCCACAGAACGGAGCAACGGATGCGGACAGTACACGGAGTGCTGTCCACATCTTTTACGGCCCCATTGAAGTGAATAGGCCGCACCCGAGCCGCAAAAAATGCGGACCACAACAACGGTCGTGTGCATGAGGCCTTAGTGAAGAAGAAGAACAAGACGATGCCAGCTGCGCGATCAAGTGGATAAGGTGAGTTCATTTCTTTTATTTTTTAACCCCTCAATCGACATTTTGCTAAGCATTCTGTATTAAGAATGCTATTATTTTCCCTTATAACCATGTTATAAGGGAAAATAATACAGTGAATTTACTTTAATGGGGTCCAGGGTTGCTCATCCCTATCATCTCCTAGCAACCATGCGTGAAAATCATACCGCATCCGCACTTGCTTGCGGATGCTTGCGATTTTCATGCAGCCCCATTCATTTCTATGGGGCCTGCGTTGCGTGAAAAACACAGAATATAGAACATGCTGCGATTTTCACACAGCACACAAGTAAGGGTCATTTAACCTTCTCTATTTATAGTTGCTTCTCCCACAATGCTGTGCGGTTTATAGCTTCTGTTTGGACCTTTTGGATAGATTGTGGTTGGATTTTGGCTGAGTTCCTGGTGCTTCCATTGCTCCTTTGAAGGTCTTTCCTTTCCCTTTTGTATTTTGTTTGGGCTCTGTGTGTTGCATTTCACTATTGTTTGTATTAGGCCTGAAGGAGACTCCTGTTCGTCCATCCTTTTGGAGGAACAGGTAGTCTCGTCCCTGCCATTAGTACCAGGGTCCTATGGGGCTTGATAGGATTCTAGGTATTCCTGCGTATGAACTCACCTACCTTTGGGGTCTGTTCATACTGGTAGTCAGTCAGGATTTTGGTTAGGGTTTTCACTAGGAGGTGTCCATTTTCCTTCCCTAGTTCTCAGGCCTGATTCCCTGTTCGCCCCTTCCTTCCTATGCTCGGTGTGGTGTTTCCCTCCCACACCGAAGCGTGACAGATAATTACAGAATGAATGCATTATTAAATCCATATTCAGAATTGAGAAAATGTGACATGCAAATCAAAGGGTTTAGGGCAATATATGATTATGTGAGAAGTTGCCTGTGAAAAATACCGTAATTAAAAAAGAGTCGTTATGGGATTGGCGCTTTCCAGCCGGGTTAGTTGTATCCTGTGAATGTATTATAATGAAGCTGGCAGAGAAATGTGGGTGTGCTGTGTAGACTCATAGGTCATACAAATCAGACAAACTGTATACTGTATGAAGTTGGAGGTAAATCATAATTTAGATTTAAAGGTGCAACAATTACATTTAATTAAAGCCCCTGAAAATACATGAGAAACACACGGTATCACAGGGGGTGCAGAATTAAAATACTTTTTATGCATTTTTTACAATGTGTAAGAATATGCTATTATAGAAAATCAAGAAAAAAAATTTGTGTGCCAGAACACAATAGAGCAAAATAACTAACTACTTGACTAAATACAAATCAAAATTTGGAATAAGAATGAAAGGCTTTTAATAGCATTTAAAAGTATGAAATATTCATGGGGCTATCAGAATTAAAAAT
The DNA here is from genome assembly GCF_905171765.1 of Bufo bufo. NCBI lineage: Eukaryota > Metazoa > Chordata > Amphibia > Anura > Bufonidae > Bufo > Bufo bufo. Next base: position 72,906,193 of record NC_053393.1, read on the forward strand.
ATGAGCGACATGCTGTAAGACAACATAGTTCCTGCTCGTGCAGACTTCCTGCTGATTAAAGGGGTTGTGTCATGAAATATATTCTACATTTTTCAAACCAGCACCTAGATCTAAATACTTTTGTAATTGAGTGTGATTAAAGGGTCTTTCCAAGTTTTTTTTACTGATGACCTATCTAATGGATAGGACATCAGTATTTGATAGGTGAAGGTCTGACACCTCAGGCCCCCGACAATCAGCTGTTTGAGAAGGCAACAGAGCTCAAATTAGTGCCGCGGCCTTCTCAAGCTTTTCCTAGGCTGTGCGACATTATGTTCATCGGTCACATGGTCTAGGCGCTGCTCAGCCACATTGAATTGAATGGGGCTGGGCTGCGATACCAAGCACAACCGCTATACAATGTACAGCGCTGTGTTTCGTAAGCAGAGAGAAGGCCGCCGATTGGCGGGGATCCCAGGTGTCAGGCCCCGCCAATCAGATACTGAGGAACTATTGTAAAGTAAGGATTTAATTGGTTCTCCCCCTTTAATTCTCTGTAATGGAAATGGTTACAGATGTTACCTGGCCGCATATCTGGAGTACGAAGTAACTGGACATACATACTGGTGGGGCTAGAAGGGGCCAGGAGAGTAGAAAACACTTACTGTAGCTCAGCTCCATTGAAGACATAATCAGGGTAAGATATATTGCTACCATCACCTCTCTTTGTATCACATGGGCGTCAGCCAAGTACCTTGTGTGCTGGTAGATCTGGAGCTCGCCCATTTGTTTGACAACTCTTAGTGACTGTTACTTATCTTTGTCTTTATATATATAAAAATTTTTTTTTTTTTTTATCTTTTATAAACAATTTATGCAACTAAGTTTTATTAAGTAATTTTTTTCCCCCCGAACTTCAAATCCCACAGTAATACACCTAGCCAGCGAATAGGTCATCAGTGAAAATCAGCAGGAAAACACCTTAAAAAATGTAGTATAGCCAGTGAGCTATTCAATAAAATGTATATATATATAGCGCCACCTGCTGTTTGTTCTTTTCCTTATTTTCTGTCCGTCTCTTTGAGCTACTCAAAATTGCTGTGTTTAAATCTTCAACTGCCACCAGCCAGATGTTCTGTTAGAAGCTGTGGCAGTTACAGGGAGAGAGCTGCAGCTGCCCAGCTGAAGAATATCTAGCAGAGCAATTGGAGCAGTGAATTTTGAGATCTCTGGACTCATGTGCAGTACAGGGCTGGTTCGAGCTTTGTTACAAAGGTATTGTCATGTACTATATGATGTCTGATTTTGATTTTTACATCAATCATGGCATAGTCCCTTTATAAGGGTTTTCTGAGATTTTTATACTGATGACTTATCCTCAGGATAGTAAAGAAAAGTAGTAAAGAGCAGCACCTACGGGCCTAATCGACTTTTCCGGAATGCAACAGCCAAACCATGACTGCAGATCCACAGCAGTCCATAGATTAGTAATCAAACAGATGATGGCAGTATCTCCAGATGTTCCTTTTTATTCTTCATACTTGCAGGAATGTGTACAAACAGAGCAAAAATGCAACGTTTCGCATACAAAGTACAAAGAATAAAAAGGAACATCTTGAGATGCTGCCATAATCTGTTGTTTGATTACTATCCTCAGGACAGGTCATCAGTATCTGATCAGTGGTGGTCCAACACCTGGGACCCCCGCCTATCTGCTGTTTGAGAAGGCACCGGCACTCCTGTGCCCGTCGCTGCCTTTCCTCATCTTACCAAGAACATTGCCGTACATTGTATAGCACCTGTGCTTGGTATCGCAGATCAGCCCCATTTACTTCTACGGGGTTGAGCTGCTCCTTGACCACGTGACAGATGGCCTAAGGAAAGCTGCTAGAAGGCTGCGGTGCTCACAGGAGCGTTGGTGCCCTCTTAAACAGCTGATTGGCGGGGTCCCGGGTGTCGGATCCCCACCGATCAGATACTGACGGCCTATCCTAAGGATAGGTCATCAGTATAAAAATCTTGGAAAACCCCTTTAAGTTTATAAAGGATATGACTGCCTGTTGAGTTCAATGCTTCACCTGTTATGCCCCACAATCTGTAGGTTTTTCACTGTCCTATTACTGTATTGCTTGTAGTTTTCTGTTTTGTAGTTTGTCCCTGCTGTCTTCCTGTATCCTGGTGCTGATGTCATCCGTCCCTACCTCATCCTGTTCTAGTTCATTACATGTCATGGTGTTGTAGTATTCAGCCATCCTGTTAAGCTTCGGCTAAAAAAATCTAAAATATGTCTGATAGTCTAACACTAACAAACTAGTTATTGAGTCAGAATATTAGCTAAACAGTGGTTTGTCATTAAATGGAGACTTTTACATAGATATCTGCATTATTCTAAAATATTACTTAATATAACTTAAAACTTATATTCTGTCTGGTATTTTGTCTACAGACATGTGATGCATCCGTAGGATATACCATAAATGCCCCGGGGGGAGTTATAACTCTGGGGCACTCTCCTATTGAGAGGACACTATTAAAGAAAATTCTCATGCCATATTACTCTATTATAGAATAATCTCATGTCGTAGTACTCTATTATAGAACTATCTCTTGCAATATTAACCTATTATAGAATAATCTCATGCAGTATTACTCTATTATAGAATAATCTCATGCCATATTACTCTATTATATAACAATCTCTTGCAATAATAATCTATTATAGAATAGTCTTATGCTGTAGTACTCTATTATAGAATAATCTCATGCCATATTACTCTATTATATAACAATCTCTTGCAATAATAATCTATTATAGAATAGTCTTATGCTGTAGTACTCTATTATAGAATAATCTCATGCCGTAGTACTCTATTATAGAATAATCTCACGCTGTAGTACTCTATTATAGAATAATCTCATGCTGTAGTACTCTATTATAGAATAATCTCATGCTGTAGTACTCTATTATAGAATAATCTCATGCTGTAGTACTCTATTATAGAATAATCTCATGCTGTAGTACTCTATTATAGAATAATCTTATGCTGTAGTACTGTATTATAGAATAATCTCATGCTGTAGTACTCTATTATAGAACAATCTCTTGCAATATTAATCTATTATAGAACAATCTCTTGCAATATTAATCTATTATAGAATAATCTCATGCAGTGTTACTCTATAATAGAACAATCTCATGCCATTTTACTCTATTATAGAACAATCTCTCGCAATAATAATCTATTATAGAATAGTTTTATGCTGTAGTACTCTATTATAGAATAATCTCATGCCGTAGTACTCTATTATTGAATAATCTCATGCTGTAGTACTCTATTATAGAATAATCTCATGCTGTAGTACTCTATTATTGAATAATCTCATGCTGTAGTACTCTATTATAGAATAATCTCATGCTGTAGTACTCTATTATTGAATAATCTCATGCTGTAGTACTCTATTATAGAATAATCTCATGCTATAGTACTCAATTATAGAACAATCTCATGCTGAAGTACTGTATTATAGATTAGGGTCTCCTGACCCTTGTCGACAATCCAGCAGCTGGTGTCAGCAATGTACGGGAGGAGACTAAGTGAAAGCATGTGTGTGATTCTCTCCATAGTAGTCTATGGGTGTGAGGGAAAAAAAGTGTGGTTGAATAGCTATTTGCATAAGGGCTTGTTCACACGACCGTTGCCCCTCCGTTGCCGTATTGCGGCCCGCATATGGTGGGTCCGCAATACACGGGGCACCGGCCGTGTGCATTCCGCTTTCACTTGAATGGGTCCGCAAATCTGGAGATGCAGTGCGGAATGGAACGGAAGAAAGGGAACTCCACGGAAGCACTACGGAGTGGTTCTTGGGGTTCCGTTCCGTGCCACTGCACTGCAAAAAGATAGAACTTGCTCTATCTTTTTGCGGAACGGACGGATCGCGGACCCATTCAAGTGAATGGGTCCGCGATCCGCATGCGGCTGGCCCACGGTCGTTGCCCGTGCATTGCAGACCGCAATTTGCGGTCCACATCACGGGCACGGAGGGGCAATGGTCGTGTGAACGAGCCCTAACTCTCATAGATATCGATGAATTACTGCATACTACAGCATAAAATTGCTCTATAATACAGTATTAAGGCATGAGATTGTTCTATAATACAGTATTAAGGCATGAGATTGTTCTATAATACAGTATTAAGGCATGAGAGTTTTGTTTAATAGAGTACTATGGCATGAGATTGTACTATAATACAGTACTACAGCATAAGATTATTATATAATAGTGTACAACGGCATGACTAGTGATGAGCGAGCATGCTCGGCCGAGTACCGGTTCGGCTCGAGCATCGCTATGCTCGACAAGCGGTGGTACTCTGCCGAATACCACGTGTGCTCGTCGCATTGCTCGAGTCTCCTCCCCGCACGTTTGGCGTCTCCTAAGCAGCCAATCAACGTTCAGGTAAGTAATTCCCTTCAGTGTAATGCCATAGCCATGTTAGCTATTAGCCTTACACTGATTGGCTGGCCGGAACATGTGATACTAGTTTATATAGGAGGCGATGTCCCGCGCTCGGATCATTCAGCGTCAGGGAGAGCAGACAGTAGGCAGGGACAGATAGCGTTTTGCTGGAAATTCACAGATTTAACTCCAAAAAAAACTATTGAAAGACCAAACAGTCCTCTTAAGGACTATAGTTTGTGTTTGACAGCAGTGCAGCACCATTTATTTATTTTTTTACCAGGGGTTAAATTCAGCAGTATCAGGGACAGGCGTCTTCAGGATAGGACAGATAGTGCAGGGCTAGAAAATCGCTTTTTTAAGTACCCAAAAGGTTTTTAAAAGAAAAAAAGATTTGATATTAGTGAGATCTACAGTACGCCCTTAAAAAGCAGTGTGTTTAGCAGACATTATAAAAAGGGGCTTATTCACTAGAGTGTGCCTGCAAGTGAGATATACACCGCGCCATCATAAAAAAAAAAAATTATGTGGAAATTAACCTAATTTGTGCCACATCTGTGTGTGCCTTCAATCCGCAACCGTTATATTCAGTACTCCAGCAGAGAATTATTTATATTTTGGGCAAATTTAACTAGTTTTGGGCACATCTGTGTGTGCATTTTGGCTGCAACCGTATATACAGTATTCCAGCAGATAATTATTTGTATTTGGGACACATTTAACTACCGTAGTTTTGGGCACATCTGTGTGTGCGTTCAATCCACAAACGTTATATATATACAGTATTCCAGAATTATTTGTATTTGGGACAAATTTAACTAGTTTGGGGCACGATCGCTGCTCACAATTAAGGACGACGCTCTGAATGTGGCAGACGTGGAAATGGGGGAGGACTTTAGTGTGGGTGATAGCCAGACCACCCACATTTCATCTTCTCAGCGCAAATTGGACCATGAGGAGGAGGAGGAGTTGGAGACAGTTGCCTCTGCTACAGAGGGTTCTACCGACTGAACTTTAATTCCATCAGTTCGATGTGGATGGGCACAAGAGGATGAGGAGGAGGATGAGGAGATGGAGAGTCATCCTGACGTCGACATAGACGTCTTGCCTGTTGGTACTCTGGCACACATGGCTGACTTCATGTTAGTGCAGCGTCCCACTCAGGACACGTGGGAACTGCAAAATTACTGTGAAAAGGCATTATCCTACTGCATGTCATTTTGTATTGCAACACCTGTATCCCTGTTCATAGGCTGGTCTGGTGTAATTTATACATCCCACCACTAGATGGGGATAGTACTTAGGCCATATAAATACTTAGGTCAGGCCCAGTGGGATAGAGTTTTTGTTCTAGAGTCATTAGGAGGTTAGTGAAGAGCAGAGCCAGTTGTAAAACTGAGGCTACACACCACGGAATAGTGGGTGAAGCCAGATACAGAAATGAGGTAGAGCTAAGGTATAAGGGGCAGGAGAGCGTTTTTCTCCTGTGACCCTCTTAGATCCTAGATCCTATAACCAGAGGATAGCGTTTTCTTCCCTGGAAGAAAATAACCAAGCTAAAGAGAGACATCGGTGATAACAGCCATTACTAAAGGCTTAATGGGCACCTTTGCACATGGTGGAGGACAATCTAGCTACAGGCAGCCTCACCATACATTGAAGAATACAGACTAGCTACCTGTTCAAGGGCTTGGAAGATACAGAAACAAAAGGAATAAGCATACCAAATAAGCATTACAGGCAACCTCACCAAATTACTCTGGTTTACTAGGGACCTGAAGCAAAGTCACCTACCAGAACTACTGATACAGAACCTTCAAGCTAAGCTAAACCCAGCCAAACCTATTAACAGTGGATCAACAGAATTCCTCTAAATTGCAAAAGACTGTATTCTGTCTGGATGTATATGCCGCAACTGGAACCAACATCAGTAATAGTTGTGAGTTGTATCCTACCACTGTCTACTTCATTCTTACCACTGGTTGTACCACCATTAACGGTACTGGCGTCACGACAAATAACAGCCGCCACAAGCACCCTAAACACCATTGCCACCAAGGGCACCTCGACCTCCATCTAGGCTGGTGCTTCTCTACCACAGAGCGTGCCCCGGAGGATTTCGTGCTGTCCACCTCAACACTGTGCTGCCAGCTCAGGGAGGCTTTCTGCTAACCGTGAGTAAACCGATGAACTGTGTTATTTTTTGGCCCCTCATCAGCCCACCGTGCACCTCATGTGCTGCCCCTGTGGTTCTGGCTGGCTACATTAGGCTGCCTTTCCCGCGACCCTCGCGTTATACGCATTTTAGATAACACGGATTACTGGGTGTTCACCCTTCTCAAACCCTCTACAAAGAGAACTTCTCATCTCTCATTCCTGTGGTGAAGAAGGCAAGTAAAATCGTGCAATACCAGAAGGTCCTTGTTGAGAAATTTCTCCAAACATTTCCATTTGACAAAGCTGGCGGCAGAGTCCGCACTTCCATAGGCAAACGAGAACACACTCCAGTTCCAACTGCAGTGACCAGGAACGAGTATATGCTGACGCCAAACTATGCAATGGCTGGGTCAGGGGTAGATGATAGTCTATGTTTTGTTCATGACGCCAATTGCAGCTTGTGCAGGGTACTATCCCAGGGTCTTCCCAAAGTGTTATAATGCACGTCCCAGATTAGGAATGCCAGAGTGGTGTAATGGCCTATAATGTCTCTGTAGAATAGTGGTAGTAGTGTCAACGGTATCTCCTACCTGGGTACGGCTGGACTCCTGGCTCCTGGCTCACTTGCAATAAATTGAGTGTAGTGATAGTAGGAGTAATAGAGGAATTTTGCAGCAGAAATTAATTTCCAGACCTTTAGATGAAGTTCAAATTTTTCTTCACTGATGATAACTTGAATTCAAACAGAATACAGCTTTGGTTCTTGGTCCCAGCAGGTTTTGGCAATGGTTGGCAGGAATAAATCTTCTGTACTATAAATCTGGAGCTTGCAGGAAAAGACGTCTGCTTAGTAGCTCTGTAACTGTGGCAGGAATTTATCTTCTGCGCTTCTCTCTATCTTCTGCTTTGTGGGGACTGGCTAGCTGAGGAGGAATATGGCTTCTCCTAGGTCTCTGGACTTTACTCACAGATATATTCTCAGGGAATGCTTTCGTCCTGGAACTCTGGAGGTTGTCTGCTTCTCTTCATCAAGCTGAGGCTGCAGGGCTCAGTCTGGGTTTTTGATCAATGTCTCAGTCGAGACAAGATCCTGGCTTTCTTCCCTATACAGGGGGACTCCTGAAGGCTATCACACAGCCTTCCCCAACAGGGGTGGCTGGCACACTGACCCTAACTTCCTTCTCCACCCAAGGTGCAGGATGAGGGAACAGTCCACACCTCCACAGAGGGGGAGCTAAGCAGGGGCGTAACTAGAATTGACTGGGCCCCACAGCAAATATTTGTAAGGGCCCCCCCAGCGCGCTTCGCACCTCCCTCCTCCTGTGTAAACCCCACTCCTTTGGCACAGTGTAGCGGTATACTGTATATTGTGGGGCACAGTGTAGCGGTATAGTGTATATTATGGGGCACAGTGTAGCGGTATACTGTATATTGTGTGGCACAGTGTAGGCTATATGTGTATAACATAAACATATTTCATATGAAAACTTACAGTTACTTGACCCTTGGGGATCTCGGACACCACTTCAACACTTGGCCGGGGGCTCGGCGGAGCTGATGTTGTGCTTTATCCTAATGAGAAAGATTTCATAATAAGGATTTGGAGAAGGGGCAGAGGGATAGCAGAGCAAGGAGAGGCTGGTGCTGCTACTAGGGGGTCATACTATGGGGGAGTAATAAAGTCCACTATAATGCCCCCCCCCCAGTAGTAATAATTCTCCTTATAATGTGACAGTGCAAAAATACCCCCTTGTAATGCCCCCAGTTGAGCTAATGTCTCCATATTGCCCCCATAATGTCCCAGTATAAAATACCCCTATATAGTGCCCCCAGTAAATTCCCCCATAGTACTCCTCTCCCCCCTTCCTGCTAGTGCCCCCCATAATGTACCAGTATAAAATGCCCCATATATAGTGCCCCAGTAGATGCCCCTCAGTGTCCGGCCTCTGATAGGCTGCCGGCCTAGTGTCCCCCATAATGCCCCCCAATAATGTGCCAGTAAGTGTCCCCATAGATGCCCCCCCATCATGTGCCAGTATCAAGTGCCTCTCTCCTCCCCCCCCACATGTCCCAGTATCATAGTGCCACCCCCCCCAATGTGCCAGTATCAAGTGCCTCTCTCCTTCCCACCCCCATGTGCCAGTATCATAGTGCCAAACCCCCCCATGTGCCAGTATCAAGTGTCTCTCTCTCCTCCCCCCTATGTCCCAGTATCATAGTGCCATCTCCCCCCCCACAAAAAAAGTGCCAGTATCAAGTGCCTCTCTCCCTCCCCCCCTCCATGTGCCAGTATCAGGTGCCAACCCCTCTCCCCCCCCCATGTGCCAGTATCAGGTGCCTCTCCCCCCCATGTGCCAGTATCAGGTGCCAACCCCCCTCCCCCCCAGGTGCCAGTATCAGGTGCCTCTCTCCCCCCCCATGTGCCAGTATCAGGTGCCAACCCCCCCTCCCCCCCTATGTCCCAGTATCATAGTGCCATCTCCCCCCCCCCCACAAAAAAAGTGCCAGTATCAAGTGCCTCTCTCCCCCCCCATGTGCCAGTATCAGGTGCCTCTCTCCCCCCCATGTTCCAGTATCAGGTGCCAACCCCCCCTCCCCCCCCCATGTGCCAGTATCAGGGGCCAACCCCCCCCCTCCCCCCTAGGTGTCAGTATCAGGTGCCAACCCCTCCCCCCCCATGTGCCAGTATCAGGTGCCTCTCTCCTTCCCACCCCCCATGTGTCAGTATCAGGTGCCAACCCCCCCCCTCCCCCCCTCTATGAGACTTCTAATGTTATAGCTGGCTAAGTGTACATCTATACACATGACAGCTGCTCATATATAGAGATATAGCAGAGCTGAGTGTGCTGGGACAGCTGTCATATAGAGATATAGCAGTGCTGGGTGTGTTGGGGCAGCTGTCATGTGTGCTGGGTGTGTTGGGGCAGCTGTCTGCAGAAACCGCTCTTCCCTGCCATTACCCCAGAGACCTGGCAGGAGGATCCAGGCTCTGCGGCCAGGACCAGATGTCTGCAAGAGACCCCGGACGGCCGCCTGATCTTCAAAGAAAAGGCACAACCAGCCCCTGCACCTCTCATTCCTGACTTGTCACCACCACCAACCCTGAGGGTAGGACAGATAAATAATTCGGTCCTCACGTTTAACCCCAAGGTGCAGCCGTGTTTCCTGCCTCCCTATACGCTCCCTTGGAAGCAGCCTCCACAAACTGGCTGCGAAGGCTCAGGGAGGCCTGGAGCAGAGATTCTGCCCCTTCCCGCATCGGCTGTGGATCCCGGTCTGCGGCAAGCTACAGCCACGTTCTCCAGGTTTGCTGTACAACCAATCCCTACTGTCACCGGTAGAGGGCGCTGGCGCACCACCACTGACACTACCCTCAGCTACCAGCAGAGGCTAGAGCAACCTCTGATGCATTTCAGTAGTTCCAGTAGCGATGAGGAGCTGGACACCTACCTGTAGGGTGTCCCCACTACCAAAGAAAAAAATCTAAAGTGACATTGTTTGGGAGTCACGCCATGGACTGATTACCTGACGGGTGAGGACCTGTTTGGCATTGTTGTGTGTTTTAACTTTTTGTTCCAGGTTGCCATTGTTTGTCCTCATCCAGATGGTCATGTCAGTTAGGACTCCCCCCATCAGCTCTTAACCCCCTCATCTCCAAGTTGAAAGTTTTATTCCCTTTCTCAGGTTACTTGATAGCCTGCTGCTATTCTTATATGACATTTTAACCCTTTGGATTACAATTGACTCTTTTGCCCTGTGGATTGCAAAAGAACTTTTATAAATTTCCAGAGGATTCTACAAACTACAAGCACTTCCAGGAATAAGGACTCAAGTTACTGTTGAGCCTATCCTTGCACTGATAAATTTGCACTATTTTATCAAATGTTTGCAACATAAAAGCTTGCACTCAATTGTCATGCTATTTAATAATTTATGTCATTGTAACCAGTTTACAAATGTTATGCAACGTTCAAGATATCCTGCCCATTGTGTGTATTCTTATTCTAGGTGCCGCAATGTGAATTTATGTATTGTCTACCATGATTGCACTTACCATTGCACTTAACAAAAATTTAGCAACTTACTTAAAGTGTGCCCTTTTTACAGCTCTTGTTCTCTCCCCCTTCACCCGGTGATGTATACCCATAGGTACCCAGGGTAGGACCAATAGGTAAGTCCTGACAGGTATAGTAGTCACACAGGCACCCCTGCTGCTTCGGGAATCGTTAGAAGCCCTAGGCTGCTCCTTCCCGCTTGTTTTATGTTCCGGATTGTTCCCACCCGGAGGTGTCTCATTTCCAGGAGATCCATGGGAACGTACTGCCCTCCTCCTGTGACTTGCCAGAAGACATGGAGACGATACATACCTCCCCTTCTGAGCCTTTTGCCTAAGGTAAGGCGCCTCAAACCTTAGAGCCATATATACTTAGCTTCCTCTTAGTCATCATAGTGATCGTGCTATAAGCCAAATTTCTTCAGGCTATGATGCAGGGAAGGGAATACAGGATAAAGCCACCCTTCTATTTGCGGGCTTTGCATTACACAATGGCGGGATTACGGAGTAAAGACACCCCCATGCTTTCTTTGATATTGGTGGACAATATACGAAGTCAGTCAGTAATGTTTGCTTTGTGCAGAAATAGGTTACCTGGTTATACCAAGATAAGGAAACTGTGTGTTGGACACCTTATGCTAGCGGGCAGGAACCTCGAGGAAACCGTTATATGTTTTGTCTTTGTACGTCATTTTATGTTTATTCATGCAGCACTTTGTATGTATTGGGTACCTAGAGCTTATTCCTCACCACCTACTATACGCCGAGGACGGCTTCACTTAAAGTAACGGGGTATGTAACATCCCAGAGTATGTCACTAAGACTCTGCCACCCTGCTATATGATGTTAAAGTGTAAATGTGTTAACATCCTGTGTAATCTGACATTGCATTTGTATGATATGGATTTACTGGGACTGTTGCATGTAATTTGCTGTAATTCTCAATGTACACCAGCAGGTGGCAGCAATATGTAGGCAGACCACGGTTAGTTAATAGACCTAGACTGGAATATACCATTCCAGGCTAGCTTCCCCCTATCTGAGGAGGAGTGGACTGTTCCCACATCTTACTTCAGAGGGAGGAAAGAAAGCTCTAGGCAGTGTACCAGCCACCCCCTGTTGGGGTAGGCTGTGTGAATAGGAGCTCCCAGAAACAGGGACCCCAACCAGGGATCCAAGCCTCTGTTGAGGCCCAAGATCAACCTTCCCAGCCTAAGTCCCTTACCTCAGCTGGTAGACCAAGGAAGCAGCCATCTTCAGAACTATCAGATCTCCAGGACGAAACCACCATTCCCTGCGAGCAGTCCTGTAAGTACAGATTCCAAGACAAGGAGAAGATAAGTACCTCCACAGCTAGTCAGGCCCATATCAAGCAGACCACAGACAGAGCAGAAGATAGATACCTGCCAGATTCTAATAGGCGTATGTACCAGATGCAGAATATATATATAATTCCTGCCACATATTGCCAATACCTGCTGGGATCCTAGACTATTGCTGTACATTGTATGCATCTAAAGCTGCATATTATACCACCAAGTAAAGACAAGTTGGACCCTATTATCTGTGTGGAAGTCCATCATTCCTCAGTTACTCCTATTAACAGCACTTAATTTTGTTGCATGTGAGCCAGGATACAGGAGTCCAGCCGTACCAAGGTAGGAGACACCGTTGACACAATACAGAGACAGTATCCCCCTCTGGCATTCCTTACCTAGTACGTGAGCTCATACCATCTTAAAGGGCCCTGCTATAGTACCTGCGCAAGCTGCAACTGGCTTCACGAACTTATACACACCTAAATCTGACCCACTGCATAGCAACCCCACTGACCCAATGTCCTGCTCATTGCACATGGTATGACCCCCTAGTAGCAGCACCATCCTCTCCCTGCTCTGCTATTCCTCTGCCCCTTCTCCAAATCCTTATTATGAAATCTTTCTCATTAGGATAAAACACATCATTTTCTGGGTCACTGGGCTCAGGGCAAGGTAAAAAGATTGTGCACTGCACCCACACAACAAAATCTAGGTAGATCGCTGAGTTAACAAGCACTTCTGATTAAAGATTCTGTCCTATTCTCTCCCTCACAGCAGCAGCATCCTATCCCTACACTAATCAGAGCAGAGTGACGTGCAGCGCTATGTGACTGCAGCTTATATAGAGGGTGGGTCACATGCTGCACTGGCTAATCTCAGCCATGCCAGCCCATTAGTAGGCATGGCTGTGATGGCTTCTAAGGGCACAAGAATTAAACGCTTGTTCAAAAAGCGCCATTAACTCGCCGAACACCGAAACCGAACTTTTACTGAAATTTTGGGTTTTGGGTCCGGGGTCCAAAAATCTTAAAGTTCGATACAAACCCGAACTGTTCGCTCAACCCTAGTAGTCACAGTCCCTCCCCTCCTCCTCCTCCCCTCTTATTGGTGGCAGCGGCAGCACATGGTGAAGGAAGGGAGAGACTGCTTCCTTCTCCCCTTTGCTGCTGAGGGAACATGGTGCGCGCTGAGAGCAGAGCGTGGAACTTACACCTAGAGGCTCAGCTCTCTCTGCAGCTGCCACACCCTCTGCAGTTTGATTGACAGGATCAGGCAGGGTAAACAAAATAACAACTGGCCTTGACTTCTCCTAAAGTGCAGAGGGCGCAGCAGTTGCAGAGAGCGCAAAGCCTCTAGGTGTAACAACAACGTCCCCGTTGATCCTAGAGGCTCATTTGCATATATTAAAACATAATTTTTCTCAGCAATGCGGGCACATATGAACATGGGACCAACATAGATGCCTTCAGCTGCCAAGCGCACATGTAACAGGTCAGACAGTTTCATAGGTACAAAACTGCTGACAGATGCCCTTTAAGAGCTTTTTATATTAATGAAGCATAGAGTATGTGTAGTACCCCAGAGCAGGCACTAACATTACTTCACACTGCTAATGTCTCTAATGGTTAACCAATAATGTCATCTGTGTTTTTATTCCAGGTCCTCTTACATTGTGCATTTATAATATTGCTATGAAACTGTTATGTTCATGTACTGTGCCTGGATCGCCAGCAGGTGGCAGTGTAGAGAGATATTTAGATAGAATGGAACTTACCATTCCATTCTCCCCGATTTTGAGCAGAGGTGGGCTGGTCCTGTTTTGTACCAAGGGAGGGGTTGCAGAAAGTTAGAGTAAGTGGAGTCTAGTGTTGGAAGCAGACAAGTCAAGATGGTGCAGTGAGGGGAATGGCCACCCCTCCTGCAGCAGGAGTCTCCCAAGGAATGCTGCTCATACAGCACCCTGACTCCTTACAGATAAAGACACAGTATCACGAGGGGGTCAACAGCCACAGGCACCCCGCTCAAAAGGTACCAGAACATTCCTAAAGTCCAGCTACCAGACGGAAGCCAGTTTAGCACAGCAGAGAAAGATAGAGCAAGGTATCCAAGTTTGCCTGCCAGTTTACCCCAAAACCAGCTGGAACCAAGAGAAAGGCCGAATATTGTCTGGATACAAGTTTATTCAAGTAAAACTTTTGAACTTTCATCAAGTCTGGACTCATCTTATTCTCCACCTACTACAAATCTCCCTTTTATTGTATTGGAGCCTAACCCTGGAGAGCGACAGTATCCAAATAGGATCACCGTGACACACACAGAAACTATTAGGGCCACACCACAACACTCAGCAATTCCTATAAATCTGCGACACGATCGTCCTTGGGGGGCGGCACGTTGCATACGACTTACTGTACATTGAAACAATATGTATCATTGGACATACATTTGAATAGTAGCCAAATATATGGCCATTCCAACATATTCCCTATTCTGCAAAAATGTAGTATTATATGGTGCTCAGAGTGTGAGACAACTACATTAAAGGGATGCTCCACTTCTTTAGGAATTGCATCATGAAGGAATAATTTGGATAGGAGACCAGAGCAGCGAGCGGTAACATTTTCCCTAATGGCATTATCAGCAGAATAGAGACACCTTTCATGGCGCCTTCATTCCCTATATTAAGCAGAGGGGCTGACATGGGAGCAGGGTCCATCACCCAACTTTACTCATTTTGTTGTGATATGGTGACACGTGTATAAAGTAGACATTATTTTTGTCCAAAGGAGTTGAAGAGCTGAAAACATCTCAGCAATAGCTATATGAAGATTTAAAATACTGAGGACCAATCAGATACAGGCATGTGTGGAGATGGGAGCACTGATGACACCACAGAAGCTACTGAGGACCAATCAGATTCAAGTATGTATGATGAAGGCACACATGAGGGGAGAACCAATGAAATTACAGATTATAGCAAGGACCAATCAGATTGCGGCAGGCGTGATGATGTCACAGAAGCTAGTGACATCACCGAGTTCTGAGCCTTGGAAAACCACTGCCTGACATTATCTCGGACAGAATATCTCTGGATATAGAGAGAGACAGATCGGCTTGTGCTTTTGCTCAGCAAATCCTTGTTTTCGCTTAGCGAGTCATTTAATTTGCGCCATGGAGATCCGGGGTTTGGCATTCTTGCCTTTCCTCTGGGTCATATGGACGCTATCGGGCCTCTGTGCCCTGATTGCCTTGACTGTCATCCCAGGCCATGTAAAATATCCTTACATCAGGTAAGAGGGGACGGGGCGGGATTCCTCTGTAGTATCATTACTGTTATTACCGTATTATCAGTTTATTCCTGGAATGTTATGATTATTATTATTATTAGTGGATTATTAATCAGCTCCATCTCATAATTGTTAGTACAGAAAATATCCCATTGTGCGGGGGGTCTGTGAAGACTGAGGTTTCATGCACCGGCCTTCATCTAATCTGCTCTGGAGTGAGATGCACAAGCCTCTTCATAAATTAGGAGCATCTCTGACCTCCATGCACCAAAAAAAATCAAAACTGCCCCAACTATGACAGGCATAACTTATAAGCAAATTTGCCAGTCTGCAGAGGCCCCACCCCCTCCTGCTGAGCCCGTCTAAAACACACCCAGTTTTTTGGAAAACTTACAAGCATGGCTTAAAAATGCAAAAAGTCTTACATTTTCTACAAAATGCCGCCTACTCAAAAATGTGCTACTTTTCCAGAAAACTGAAGGAGAAAAAAAATATTGTGAATAAATTAATGATGATTATTCTGTTAATGGGTTTTACCACTGGTTGTACTGGGGAAATAATGGCTATATAGTGGGGCAAGTGATAGCATGGGGATGGGATGCGAAATATGACGCAGTTGCCCATTCAGTTCCTGATTTCCTTTTACAAAGGGCCTCTGACAAATAACAGTTGCAATCTCACTGGTTGCTATGGGCGACGGCTCCAAATCGTCCCCATTGTTTGTCTTCTATTTGTGTCTGGACATTAGATCATATTATGGAGGATGATTACAATGGAAGGAAATAAAGTCTCCTCTGCTATTAGAAGACATGACGCAATCCTGCTGCCGTTAGAAGACATGACCCAATATTTTGCTTTCTTTCTCAGTGACACGGGAGCAATATTCCCTGAATCGGTGGTCTTTACAGTGGTCTTCATAATATCTGCCATTCTAGGTAAGTGGATTTAGAGAGATCACATCATGAGGAGATCAGCGGCTCCAGCGCTCAGTGATGACGTTATCTCCCTAATCACTATTCCCTGCTGAGCGGCGGCCATCACTGGAGATTATAATCATCACTGAGTCCTGGAGGTTATCACAAGTGTCTATGGACGTTCCCGGCTGATCCCATGTATTGTCTATTTCAGGAGCTGGCAACGCTTCCATCATGTACCGGTTCATGATCATCCGGTCTGAACAATCAGAGAGGCGACATATCATCTGCCAGAGAATCCTCTATGCCTTTGCATGGATTGGCTGCATTGGGACCGTTGTGACCGCCATAGTCTCGGTAAGTTTATATACAGAGGTCTCAGGACTAGTAATACAGAGGGGACATCGCTTGAAGTCAAGAGATGTGTATAAATACAATGACGCGCCCTGGTGACTACTCTTATGTATTACTGCCCCTGTATAATTACACCACCTGCGGCCTCTGCTGTTCTGTATTCTCAGATCTTCATGACGTCCATATTGATGACCTTTATTCCTCTGCTTTTTTTCTAGATGAGGATCAGTCCTACAGTCCACAGGATCGCCGCAGGACCGTCATTTTTCTTGTGTGCCGTTAACAACCTAGGTCAAGCTGTATGCCTGTACAAGAAATCCTTCAGCAGTCGCCGCCTATGCCACATTAGAATGGCATTAACCTTGGTGACCATTGTGGCCCTGCTGACCTGTATCCTCTTATAGCTGACTGGTACAGTGCCATGTTGTTTGCTGGATAAACTTAGACATACGTACTTACCATCATTGCTGCTGTTTGTAAATTTGGGTCAATTAAGCCAAGACCCCGCCCCTCCTTTAAATGATCAGGTCACGATCACTCATTGGTGGAGTTAACTAGGCCCCAAGCATTTTTGGCCCAGGACAACCCAAATTTACAGAGATTGTCTTTGAATATTTGGGAAAATTTGGGCAAATGTGGGACTATTGGCAACTAGGAGATTATTTGCTTCCTCTGACCCCATTGTAGCACAGATCAGACATCACAGTATAGGAAACAGTATAATAATAGAATTAATTCTGTTACTTGTCCTTAACACGTCCTTCCAGTTTCTGTGTGTATGACCATCGGCTTCTTCCAGCTATGTACTGGCCGATGTGAAGAGGTGAGTTCATGCAACTTTTCACCGTCTTGTATAATCCACATCTTTTCTGGGTAACAGTAATATAAAAGCTCCTATCTCACCTCCATCTTCCCATCTCACTCCACATAGAGTCCACGGTGAGTATCGCCAGGCACTAATCCTCTATTCTGTCTTCTGCAGATCTACACCAGGACAGGCATGGTGGTCGAGTGGACTGGATTTGTTGGCCTGATAATATACCAACTAATGAACTATACAGATTTCCAGGTGAGTAGATGCCGTGTGAAGGTCTAATGTGCTCCAGAAACATTTCAGAGAAGTAATATATTATATAGAGCTGTTTTATAATTAATGGTCTTTCTTCTTTTTTCTCAGCATTTGTCTTTAACGTTGTCCCGAGAAGGTGTCTCCATTGGCCTGAGAGAAAAGACCCAGGACCCTGAAAACCCCCAATAAGATCCAAGGGGTGGAGCGCCAAGACAACTGAAACCATCATGACATTGCTGGACATGAATCTTCTGGATCAAGAGGCAGATTCCAGGCTTGGTCTCTGTCCTCAATACTGGATGTGACATTTTACCGGACTTTCCTAATACCGGATTTGACATTTACCGGATTTTCTGGATTCAACATCTAGCAGAATTTCCAAATACTGGATGTGACAATTACCCGGACTTTCCATAGCTACCTCATCTCAAATGATGGCTTTTACCCCCTTGCCCAGGGGAAGGGCAGTCCTTCAGCCATGGTTCCCTGGAGGTTTCCCCCACTAGGGGGTTTTTCCTTCCCTGAGTGCTGAAGGATGAGTTGGGGGTTCACCATCATCCGGGCCATTTCAAAACCACTGGCCTGTTATAATAAATGAGTCAATACATGAGGTAGCGAACAATGTGTCTGAGCCTCTTTATTGTAGGGAATGTATTGTAACTAATGTTACCCAATAAAGATCGGGGAACTTCATAGGGGTGATCAGTCCAAGCTCTGGAAGGAAAACGATGAAGGTGGTAATGGCAGGGTTAGATTTTTTCAAATTTTATGGGTATAATAAAAGTGATTCATTAAAAGGGCATTCTGCTTGGGATAATTCATCTCTTATCCAGCTATCACTAGGACTTGTGTCCCCTTGTTTGAATGGAGTGTTGGCCGAGCATATGCACTACAACTCCACCCCAAATCTATGTGATTGTTAGAGATAGTGATGTTGTATTCTGCTACAGAATGCACAGAGTGGTGGTGCGCAGACTCAACCAGTGCTCTTTTCAAATTGGGGGCGTGGATCCCTCATCATTGTGACTGGTTGCGGTCTAAGTGGGCAGACTGCCACCAATCTACCAGTAATTTTCTTTCCAGGGGATAAGGGATAACATATTCTTATTGGAATACTCCTTTAAACAATTTGGAAGAAAATGGGTAAAATTATTGTTAAAAGTCATATTTATAAAACCTCTGAAAGCAGGGTGTACCTTATAGAGAGGGGGGCCCAGAGCTCAAGTCAAAACGGAGCTTTCTTCTATTGCTGGTTCATGCCACCACTACAGATCCACATCCCTTGAAAGGAGGGTCCAATATTTGCTCACCTTCTGGACTACTGTTATTACATACCACTGTACTAGCTGTGGTAGTATATAGGACTGGACTTCTAATGATGGGATAGTATACAGCAATCGAGAAGAAGTACCAGGGAATAGTAAATATACAACTGGACTATTAATGAAGGGGGGTAGTGTATACAGGAATACAGGTGTCAGGGAATATATTAACTATTAGGCTACCAATGATAGAAAGGCATACACCACTGGTAATACAAGGAATAGGATAAATACCACTAGATTGCCAGTGACAGGACACAATCTATATCACTGCCAGTAAAGAGGAATAGAATATCACCCTGCATTACCATGGACAAAATGAACATACAACTGAAATACCAGTATCAGAGCACAGTATATACCATTAGACCCATGACTGGAGACCAGTATAAACAGGCTTACTAATAACAGAGCAGATCAGAGGCCTGTGGCATGGGTGGTGTAATGATGTCACCACGTTGTCATACGCAGACTCTGTCAGATCGCTCATTAGGGAAATGTGGTGAGTTGAGTAAAAGTTTTAAAACATTTTTCTGGAACATACAGTCTGAAAATGAGTGTGGTGCACTTAGGGGCATTATATCTTTTTAAGGGAGCAATTGGGGGGCATCAAAACATTTTAAGGGGCACTTGAGGCAACATAAATCTTGAAGGGGAGACTCAGGGACATGGTTCCCTTTTTATTGAGCACTCAGGGGCACTCAGGATGCATCATTACTGTCTAGGGGGGAATAAGAAGCATTGTTACTCTCTAGGGGGCACACAGTAAGCATTTTTACTTTCTAGAAGGCACAAAGAGAGGAGCGAATTCTTTGGCTTTATTTCTGTGTAGGAAACTTATAAGATCACAGTTACACTTTTGGATACAAAATATGGCACTTTTACTGTGTTGTACACCATCACCATCTGGGGTACTGGGCATTAGGGTTGTCATTATAACAAAATTTTATTCGATTTTGATACCATAAAAAAGTATTGCGATACTCGATACCATGCGAAAAAAACAAAACACCAAAAACGTAGTGTGCATTCCGCATTTTATGGAACATCCAGCCCATAATCGAACAGTCTTGTCCTATTTTTTTGCGGGGGGCCAGGGTGACTAAAAAATGGTGAATTGCGCAGTTTGTTTTTTTTCTTCTGTTATGGCGTTCACTACATAGAAGATATTTTTTAATATTTTAATAGTTTGGATTTTTCGGACTTGGCGATATGTAATATGTTTATTTATTTATTGTTTATATATGAAATTGGGAAAGGGGGTGATTTATACTTAATATTTTGTTGTGATTTTTAACCTTTTATTTAAAAACTATTTCCCCCTTAGGTGTTAGAACCTAGGATCTTTTAATCTCTTGTCCTATTAATCCTAATAGAGCTCTTTTAAGGTGAACAGGACTTTAGACTGTCCCTGCTGCCCTGAGCTTTGTACACACAGCAGCAGGGAGCTTACCATGGCAGCCAGGGTTTCAGTAGCGTCCTGGCTGCCATGGTAACCGATCGGAGCCCCAGGATTACACTGCTGGGGCTCCGATCGGAACTGCCACTGCACCACCAATGAAGAGGGGGGGAGGGGACCCTGTGGCCACTGCCACCAATGATTTAATACTGGGGGGGTGCACTGCGCCACCAATGTTTTTAATACTGAGGGGGGCGTACTGTGCCACCATTAATACAAATACAGGAGGTGGGTGCCAGCACCCGACCTCTATGACAGTGAGCTGTGATCAGTGGTAGTTAACCCCGCTGATCGCAGCTCCCTGTCATAGAGGTCGGGTGCGGCTATGTGATTCTGCCGCCGGCACCCACCTCCTGTATCTGTATTAAACGTTAATTATCTTCATTGGTGGCACCGTGGCCACAGTCCCTCCCCCCCTCCTCCTCTCCTCTTATTGGTGGCAGCGGAAGCACAGGGGAAGGGAGGGAGAGACTGCTTCCTTCTCCCCTTTGCTGCTGAGGGAACATGGTGTGCGCTGAGAGCAGCACGTGCCATGTTCTGTGATACTAGGCTGCGCAGTATCGGTAAAAAACAAATCCCGGTATCAAATCGATACCGGTACAAAAGTATTGATTGGGTATGGATAATTCTATACCCGATGCAACCCTACTGGGCATCTTCCATTATTATATTTTGGGGCCCAATCTATTTGTCATTTTTTGTGAAGAGTTAATGATAGTTATGATGTCACTTCCGAAAATACAGTGTTTGAGGGCACCGCAGTAGACAGAAGGTACTGTAAGTGGGGCAGAAGGGGCAGAAAACCCCCCCCACAGAATTACCTGTGGCGCAGAGCAGGTAATTATGTTGGGGCCGATGATCAGGGGAACTGCTGCGGGACCCATACTGATCCCCAAATTGACTGCAGTGGAGGGGAGGGGGGGGTGTTTGGTCAGATTGCCCCTGGTCTAATGATTTGGTTTTGGCTAAGTCCCAAAGTTGTGGCAATGATCATGGGGTTACTTGTAAAGCGTGACCCTGGTGGGGGCCAAAGAACAAAGGAGAAGAGGCAGCACCAAATGAGCCCCTCTGCGGTGGGGAAACGGAGCACGGGATGAAGGCTGAGCACCAGGGGGCACCGACCGCTCCGCCCACTGACACCATTAACTTGGCCACGGAAGTGGTATCACCTCTTTATCTGGACACAGTGGGCACTATGTAGCAGTATTTATCTGGGCGCAGTATGACCCTATCAGTGGGCACTATATAGCAGTATTTATCTGGGTGCAGTATGACCCTGTCAGTGGGCACTATAAAGCAGTATTTATCTGGGCGCAGTACATGGGACAAATATTTAGGGATAGGAAATATCCCAAAAATTTGGTAGACCGACATCTAGAAAAAGCTAGGAACAGTGATCGACAGCAACTACTAACCATAACGACAAAGAGGGAGGAACAAAAGGAAAGTAGGATCCCATTTGTGTCAACATACACAAAAATGAGTAAACGCATTTCTGGTATATTAAAGCATAATTGGCATATACTGACACATTCCTTCCCAGAGGTAATTGAATTCCAATCCCCCCCACTGATGTCATATAAAAGGCCTAGAAATCTTAAAGATAGTCTGGTGGGTAGAAGGGGGTGCTACCCTTGCTTGGGCTGCTGCAATTGCGGCAGCCTAATCAAGGGTGACTCCTTCTGCCACCCTAGAACCGGGAAAAAATATGACATCAGAGGACACTATACGTGCAATACGGATTTTGTCATTTACAGCTTGCAGTGCCCGTGTGGCCTTCTCTACATTGGAGAGACGACACAGCCCTGTAAAAACAGAATAAACCAGCATAGGTATACAATACGTAAGCTACTAGCTAAAAAAAAGAGTCAGCAAAACCAGGAGTGTGAAGATGAGGCTGAGCTACCGGTACCTGAACACTTTTGGAGACATAGACATAATGTCTCTCAATTGAGATATAGGATCATTGATAGTGTACCTATTTTGAGGAGGGGTGGAGATAGGGAAAAGCTGTTAAAAAAGAAGGAGTTGAGATGGATCTATGAGCTGGAGACCATGGAGCCAAAGGGCCTGAATAGGGAATTTAAGGTTGGCTCCCTTTTCTGAACCCTTGATCGGGATGTGCGTTAATATAACCTAAACACTAGGCTAAGTAGCCGTTTTTTTATATTTGTATATATGTATGATATTTAAACCCTCAATTCTTCCTGCATCTCCATTTTTATGTAAACAGTTTATTTTTTTATTTTCCCTTGTCCCTAGATGGAGCAAGCACGCATGCTGTGGGAGAACCGTTTTTGGGCCTTCTAATGATGACTTTAAAAGAAAGATCTATAGTTAATCAGCGGAGTAAGAGAACCTATTACGTAAGTCTCTTGATGGTGTTGTGTGGCTGCTGAGGTCTGCACCAGATACAATACAATACATATAGTGCATGGAGACTGTAATCATGGGGATCTTTCTTTTGATATCCTTTATATCTTGGGAATACGATTAAAGTTAATAGAGTGAAATGGTGTTAGAGCTGAATAATGATATAGCGGAACTAACCATAAATGTTAGGAGGATGTGGGAGAGTGAGGGGGACCTATCCAGAAAAAGGAGGGTGATCCCACATACTCCCTGTTGAACTCCTCTGTTGAATGAATGTCAGTATAGGACTGGATGAGCTTGTGGTCTGAGGGCTCATTACCACTGGAACACTTGCTCTATACACCAGCCACTGGATGAATGGTGGTGGACCTGCTAAAACAGCCTTTTGAATAAACACCATGCTATTCACTCTATGGCTCTATTAAAATTAAGCTATGATAAATGTACCCCTAAAAAGGATGTCATGATGGATCCTATGGTTGCAGTCCCTTCGTTGTAATATTTTTTGAATGAAATTGGAATTTTCCAAATATTAATTTCCTTTTATGGTGTGCACCAGGCAGCCTACATCACATAATCGAGAGACTCCGCCTAGAGGTTGGCTTAATATCTGACATCACTGAGCTTTAGCGTCCTGTGGCATGGTAACGGAAGGTTAGATAGATCAATGTGTGATCAGGTGACATTACGCCACTAGAGCGACAGAGTCATGTGATTCGGAATAAGGGCATAACCTGGCGGAAGTGCGCATAGAAGGGCGGAAGTGACGATGTCGCGCATGCGCAGATTGAACCCAGGGACGCTAAGGATTCACTGATCAGCGCGCGAACATTGGGATACACCTGAGTGAAGAGGGCCGGACGGAGTCTCCTGCAGCATGGCGGTATGGCAGGCAAAAGTATGTGATAAGGGAGGGATAATGGTGATGTTATTGTGTATAAGATTTCAGGAAATAGTGAGGGGGTTAATGGGTAAGGCTTAGCAGTAACCAATCGAAGCCATGGGACTGTATTTAATGTTCACTATGTTATTTGTGTATTGGGAGCTTGATAAAGACCGTTTGGTTGAAACGTTGCTGCACAAGGTGTAATAAAGAAGTTAATTGGATCCATTTGGAGTGCCTTATTTCACTTATTTTTTGGCGCAGTACAGGGGCGTAACTAGAAGTGACTGGGCCCCACAGCAAATATTTGTAAGGGCCCCTCCAGCGCGCTTCGCACCTCCCTCCTCCTGTGTAAACCCCACTCCTTTGGCACAGTGTAGCGGTATACTGTATATTGTGGGGCACAGTGGATGCTATATGTGTATAACATAAACATATTTCATATGAAAACTTACAGTTACTTGACCCTTGGGGATCTCGGACACCACTTCAACACTAGGCCGGGGGCTCGGCGGAGCTGATGTTGTGCTTTATCCTAATGAGAAAGATTTCATAATAAGGATTTGGAGAAGGGGCAGAGGAATAGCAGAGCAGGGAGAGGCTGGTGCTGCTACTAGGGGGTCATACCATGGGGGAGTAATAAAGCCCACTCTAATGCCCCCCCCCCCAGTAGTAATAATTCTCCTTATAATGTGACAGTGCAAAAATACCCCCTTGTAATGCCCCCAGTTGAGCTAATGTCCCCATAGTGCCCCCATAGTGCCCCCATAATGTCCCAGTATAAAATCCCCCTATATAGTGCCCCCAGTAAATTCCCCCATAGTGCTCCTCTCCCCCCTTCCTGCTAGTGCCCCCCATGATGTACAAGTATAAAATGCCCCAGTAGATGCCCCTCAGTGTCCGGCCTCTGATAGGCTGCCGGCCTAGTGTCCCCCATAATGCCCCCCAATAATGTGCCAGTAAGTTTCCCCATAGATGCCCCCCCATCATGTGCCAGTATCAAGTGCCTCTCTCCTCCCTCCCACATGTCCCAGTATCATAGTGCCATCTCCCCCCCCCCAATGTGCCAGTATCAAGTGCCTCTCTCCTTCCCACCCCCCATGTGCCAGTATCATAGTGCCAAACCCCCGCATGTGCCAATATCAAGTGCCTCTCTCTTCCCCCCTATGTGCCAGTATCAAGTGCCTCTCTGTCACGAGGGTGTCGAGGACCACGCCTGACTCCGTTATACCCGGGGTCAGGAAGTCGCAGCGGTTGGCTGCACGCTCTATTTAAGATAGGGCTGTTTTCCTTATGGTAGCTTTCTGGGTTTGCTTAGCAAACCCTTTTGGCTCACTCAGGGATCCGTAGCTCCTTCTCCTCAGCTGTTCCTTGTCCAGCACTCCCAGACCTCCTTATATTTCTCTCTCACACTTCTCTGGTTGCCAGAGATAGAGCTTCCTGCCTGGACATCTATTCTGACCTTCTGGAGCTGTGTTGCTGCGTTCGCTGGTAGTTGGTCCAGTACGCTACCCTCCAGATCCCTGTTGGACCTTTTTGGTTTATTGTGGTCGCCCACCTGGGTGTATGTGTTTGTATGTTTTGTCTGTCCTCTCCCTGGTGTTTCCCTCTTAGTGATAGTGGTGTGGACTAGCGATCCCACCGGCCTGTTCACTATCCAGGGCTCATATTAGGGAAAGCCAGGGTTTAGGCACGTGATCGCCGCACGGGTGAGGAACCCGTCTAGGGACGTCAGGGCAGTCAGGTGCCAGCCGCAAGGTGAGTTAGGGGTCACCACCTTTCCCTCTCCCTTGGGCAGGGCTTTCCCTGTTTTCCTCCCTGTGCGTGACGTCGGTCATTACATTATCTCTGGCCATTATTTTGTGTAGGTAAAAAATAAAATAAAAAAAAACATTTTTTTTTTACCTACTTAGAATCCAGTATGGATCAAATTGCTGCTCTGTCCAAACAATTTCATGGCCTGTCTTTGGAGGTGGTAGGATTGAAGGCGTCGGTCCTCCAGCAACAGCAGCAATTACAACTGACTGCAAGCCCAGCGGTTGCTACTGGTAACCAGGTTGTTGCGGAACCCAAGGTCCCTCTCCCTGACAGATTTTCTGGGGGAAGGGACAAGTTTTTGACATTCCGTGAGGCCTGTAAATTATATTTTAAACTGCGCCCTTACTCCTCTGGTAATGAAGATCAGCGGGTGGGGGTTGTTATTTCCCTGCTGCAGGGGGATCCGCAGTCCTGGGCGTTCTCTTTACCTACTGATTCCCAGGCTCTTCGGTCAGTGGATGAGTTTTTCGGGGCCTTGGGTCTCATATATGATGACCCTGACCGAGTCGCCCTGGCTGAATCAAGATTACGGAGACTCTTACAAGGAGAGCGGCCGGTAGAGGAGTATTGCTCTGAATTCCGTAGGTGGGCTACGGATACCCAATGGAACGACCCGGCTCTCAGGAGTCAGTTCTGCTCTGGGTTATCCGAAAGGGTTAAGGATGCGCTTGCATTATATGAGACCCCCTTTTCCCTTGATGCGGTTATGTCCCTTTCTATCCGAATAGATAGACGCCGTAGGGTCAGGTTGAAAAAAACAGAGCAATTGGTAACCCCTCCCAAGCAGCAGTTAGTCTGTACGGACTTAGACGAGCCTATGCAGCTAGGAGGAACTACTCGTCAGGTCCGTCCTCCTGAGGCTCGCCGTAGGCGTGGGGTTTGTTTTTTTTGTGGGGAGAGGGGTCATTTCATTAATGTCTGTCCTTCTTTCCTCAGAAACAAAAGACCGTCGGAAAAACTACTAACCCCAGGCTGTGTGGAGGATGTCAGCCGGGGGGTATACGTTTCCTCCATACGTACATCGCAATTTGTGTTGCCAGCGGTTATTATTTTTGGTGATAAGACGGAGACTATTTCTTTCTTTCTAGACAGTGGAGCAGGGGTAAATTTGATAGATGCCCATTATGCCCGCACTTTGGGTTTGTCTCTCTGTACTTTACAGAGACCCATTCCCATATTCGCTATTGATTCTGCTCCCCTGTCTCAGAGAAACCTCACGCACATTGTTCATAATTTACACCTTCGGGTAGGGGACCACCATAACGAGATGCTTTCAGGTTATGTTCTGGAGGGGCTTCCCACTCCGGTAGTGCTGGGTCTTTCCTGGTTGGTAGCGCACAATCCAGTGGTGGATTGGCAGGCCAGGGAGATATTGGAGTGGAGTGAGCAGTGCAGAGAAAATTGCTTAAATAGCAATTGCTTAGTCGCCTCCATAACTACCCTACCTACATTTATTTCGGACTTTGAGGATGTTTTTTCTGAAAAGGGTTGTCAGAAGTTACCACCTCATCGTCCTTATGATTGCCCGGTTAACCTTATTCCCGGCGCAAAATTACCCAAGACCAGGTTATATAATCTTTCGGGTCCAGAGAGACAAGCCATGAAAGATTATATCTCCGAGAGCTTGGCTAAGGGACACATCAGACCCTCTTCTTCACCCGTGGCTGCAGGGTTTTTCTTCGTTAAAAAAAAAAGATGGGGGCCTGCGTCCTTGCTTAGATTTTCGCGAATTAAATCAGATAACCATCCGAGACCCATACCCTCTTCCTCTCATTCCTGACCTGTTTAATCAGATTGCGGGTGCTAGGTGGTTCTCCAAACTTGATCTTAGGGGTGCCTACAATCTGATTCGTATTAAGGAGGGGGATGAGTGGAAGACAGCGTTTAACACCCCTGAGGGGCATTATGAAAATCTAGTTATGCCTTTCGGTCTGACCAATGCTCCTGCCGTCTTTCAACATTTCGTTAATGACATTTTTAGTCATCTAATCGGCAGATTTGTGGTAATATACCTAGATGATATTTTAATTTATTCGTCTGATCTGAAAACACATGAGGTGCATGTCAGACAAGTACTGCAGGTCCTACGGACGAATGAATTATATGCTAAAATTGAAAAATGTGTCTTCGCCGTTCAGGAGATACAATTCCTGGGTTATTTTTTATCTGCGTCAGGTTTCCGTATGGATCCTAGGAAGGTCCAGGCAATTTTAGATTGGGATCTTCCTGAGAACCTCAAAGCACTACAACGGTTCTTGGGCTTCGCGAATTTCTATAGGAAATTCATTAAAAATTATTCACTTATTGTAAAACCGCTTACTGACATGACTAGGAAGGGGACTGATTTTTCTAAATGGTCTGACGCCGCTAAAGTTGCTTTTTCCTCTCTAAAAGAGAGGTTTACCTCAGCACCTGTACTGGTCCAACCTGATGTCTCTCAGCCTTTTATTGTTGAAGTCGATGCGTCAGAGGTGGGAGTGGGGGCGGTGCTGTCTCAGGGTCCGTCTCCTGGCAAATGGCGTCCTTGTGCTTTCTTTTCTAAAAAACTATCTGCAGCAGAAAAGAACTACGATATTGGCAATAGGGAACTATTAGCTATTAAACTTGCGTTTGAGGAGTGGCGTCATTTCTTAGAGGGGGCAGTTCACCCCGTCACTGTGATTACGGACCACAAAAATCTTCTGTACCTCGAATCAGCTAAGCGTCTCACCCCTAGACAGGCTAGGTGGTCGCTATTTTTTACCAGGTTTAACTTTGTGATTACCTATCGTCCTGGGGCAAAGAACACCAAGGCTGATGCACTATCTCGTTGTTTCCCTGGAGGGGGTAATGTGAGTGATCCGGTACCCATTCTTCAAAGAGGAGTGGTTGTTTCTGCGGTACACTCTGTTTTGGAGGGGAAGGTGTTAGAGGCCCAGGGGGACGCCCCGGTCTCTTGCCCCTCAGAGAAATTGTTTGTACCGTTGAACTTACGTTTCGAATTATTAAAGGAACATCATAATTCGGCACTTGCTGGGCACCCGGGTAGTAAAGCAACCTTGGAACTATTGTCTCGTCGTTTTTGGTGGCCAAGGTTGCGTCAGGATGTATTGGATTTTGTGTCTTCTTGTTCTACCTGTGCGCGCGCAAAAGTTTCACATACACGTCCTGCAGGGTCTCTATTACCACTCGTCATTCCCAATAGACCGTGGACACATCTGTCAATGGATTTTATCACTGACTTACCTTTGTCTGCGGGTAAAACTGTTATTTTGGTAGTAGTGGACAGGTTTAGCAAAATGGTACACTTCATTGCGTTACCCGCACTACCTAATGCTAAGACTCTTGCTCAGGTATTCGTCAGTGAAATCGTGAAGCTTCACGGGGTCCCCTCCGATGTTGTTTCGGATCGGGGTACCCAGTTTATTTCTAAATTTTGGAAAGCTTTTTGTTCCCGTTTGGGGGTACACTTGTCCTTTTCCTCTGCTTTCCATCCTCAGTCGAATGGACAGACTGAGCGTACCAACCAAAACCTTGAGACATATCTAAGATGTTTTGTGTCTGAAAACCAAGAGTTGTGGTCATCATATTTACCGTTAGCTGAGTTTGCCATAAATAATCGTCGTCAGGAATCCACTGGCAAGTCACCATTTCTTGGTGCATATGGTTTTCATCCCCAATTCTGTACTTTCAAAGAGGGGGGGGTCTTTTGGGGTTCCCGAAGAGGAACGGTTTTCGTCATCTCTTTCATCGGTATGGCAGAAGGTGCAAGCTAACTTGAAAAATATGGGAGGTAAATACAAATGCATGGCTGATAAGAGACGGTCGCCAGGTCCGGACCTAGGAGTGAATGACTATGTGTGGTTGTCTACTAGGAATATTAAATTGAAGGTTCCCTCTTGGAAACTGGGTCCTAGGTTTATTGGCCCTTACAAAATTGTAGCCATCATCAACCCCGTGGCTTTTCGCCTGGAGTTACCTCAGACTTTTAAAATTCATAATGTTTTTCATAAGTCGTTACTCAAAAAATATGTTCCACCTCTAGAACCATCACCGCTGCCACCCCCTCCTGTTGTCGTGGATGGTAACCTAGAATTTCAGATATCCAAAACTGTTAATTCTCGTCGGGTCCACCGCTCTCTTCAATATCTGGTGCATTGGAGAGGTTACGGTCCCGAGGAAAGAATGTGGGTTCCTGCGTCTGAGGTAAACGCCGACAGGTTAGTTCGGGTTTTTCATGCCTCTCATCCTGAGAGACCTGGTCCTGAGTGTCAGGAGGCCCCTCGTAAAGAGGGGGGTACTGTCACGAGGGTGTCGAGGACCACGCCTGACTCCGTTATACCCGGGGTCAGGAAGTCGCAGCGGTTGGTTGCACGCTCTATTTAAGATAGGGCTGTTTTCCTTATGGTAGCTTTCTGGGTTTGCTTAGCAAACCCTTTTGGCTCACTCAGGGATCCGTAGCTCCTTCTCCTCAGCTGTTCCTTGTCCAGCACTCCCAGACCTCCTTATATTTCTCTCTCACACTTCTCTGGTTGCCAGAGATAGAGCTTCCTGCCTGGACATCTATTCTGACCTTCTGGAGCTGTGTTGCTGCGTTCGCTGGTAGTTGGTCCAGTACGCTACCCTCCAGATCCCTGTTGGACCTTTTTGGTTTATTGTGGTCGCCCACCTGGGTGTATGTGTTTGTATGTTTTGTCTGTCCTCTCCCTGGTGTTTCCCTCTTAGTGATAGTGGTGTGGACTAGCGATCCCACCGGCCTGTTCACTATCCAGGGCTCATATTAGGGAAAGCCAGGGTTTAGGCACGTGATCGCCGCACGGGTGAGGAACCCGTCTAGGGACGTCAGGGCAGTCAGGTGCCAGCCGCAAGGTGAGTTAGGGGTCACCACCTTTCCCTCTCCCTTGGGCAGGGCTTTCCCTGTTTTCCTCCCTGTGCGTGACGTCGGTCATTACACTCTCTTTTCCCCCCCATGTCCCAGTATCATAGTGCCATCTCCCCCCCCAAAAAAGTGCCAGTATCAAGGGCCTCTCTCCCCCCCAATGTGCCAGTATCATGGTGCCAAACCCACCCATGTGCCAATATCAAGTGCCAACCCCCCCCACATGCCAGTATCAAGTGCCTCTCCCCCCCCCCCCATGTCCCAGTATCATAGTGCCATCTTCCCCCCCCCCACACAAAAAAAAGTGCCAGTATCAAGTGCCTCTCTCCCTCCCCCCCCATGTGCCAGTATCAGGTGCCAACCCCTCTCCCCCCCCATGTGCCAGTATCAGGTGCCTCTCCCCCCCCCAGGTGCCAGTATCAGGTGCCAACCCCCCTCCCCCCATGTGCCAGTATCAGGTGCCAACCCCCCCTCCCCCCCCCCAGGTGTCAGTATCAAGTGCCTCTCTCCTCCCCCCCATGTCCCAGTATCATAGTGCCATCTCCCCCCCCCCCCCACAAAAAAAGTGAGTGCCAGTATCAAATGCCTCTCTCCCTCCCCCCCCCAGGTGCCAGTATCAGGTGCCTCTCCCCCCCCCCATGTGCCAGCTAATGAGGAACAAAAACACAATTTAAATGTATGCTTTATAATGTACTCAATCCACAAGATTCAGATGCACCCTTTTCACTGCAAAAAAAGGGTATATGTTTGAAACTTGTTTCAATGTTTTATATGGTCTGCTCACCTGTAGGCCCTCACTACAATGTTTTATAGGGTCCGCTCACCTTCAGGCCCTCACCTCCAATGTTTTATGCGGTCTGTTCACTGGTAGGCTTTGACCTCTAATGTTTTATACGGTCTGCTCACCTGTAGGCCCTCACTACAATGTTTTATAGGGTCCGCTCACCTTCTGGCCCTCACCTCCAATGTTTTATACGGTCTGCTCACCGGTAGGCCCTCACTACAATGTTTTATAGGGTCCGCTCACCTTCAAGCCCTCACCTCCAATGTTTTATACGGTCTGCTCACCGGTAGGCCCTCACCCCTAATGTTTTATACGGTCTGGTCACCTGTAGGCTCTCACTACAATGTTTTATAGGGTCCGCTCACCTTCAGGCCCTCACCTCCAATGTTTTATATGGTCTGCTCACCGGTAGGCCCTCACCTCTAATGTTTTATACGGTCTGCTCACCTGTAGGCCCTCACTATAATTTTTTAAAGGGTCCGCTCACCTTCATGTCCTCACCTCCAATGTTTTATACGGTCTGCTCATCGGTAGGCCCTCCCCTGTAAATGTTTTATGCGGTATGCTCACCTGAAGGCCCTCACAATGTTTTAGAGCATCAGCTGAACAGCAGGCCCTCACATATAATGTTTTAGAAGGTCAGCTCAGCAGCAGGCACTCGCCCCTAATTTTTTATAGGGTCTGACTCCAGCATGCCCTCGCTCCGAAGGTCACCAGCAGGCCATCAAAGATAATTTTTCAAGGTCACCAGCAGGTTTTTTTTCACCCCAGTAACCAAAAAGCTGTATTTCTGGCCTAAATGTGACATTCACTTATGCACGTCTAATCCCAGATGTGCACTATATGAAACAGATGTATTTTTTTCACCCCAGTAAGCAAAAAGCTGTATTTCTGGACTTGCAGACATGCAGATAGCCTGTGCTGGTGCACTATCGTTGCATAAAATGGCTGCCGATTATGTATTGATATTCACTAACTTAAGGAAAAAAAGTTCCTTTTCAGTAGTAGTTGGCTCAGGGCAGGCTTAAAAAAATTGTGCACTGCACCCACAAAACACATTTGCTGTAGATCGCTGAGAAAAGAAGCAGTTCTGAATCTTCATAAGATTTCTCCCTGATCTCTCCCTCACAGCAGCTGCAGCCTCTCCCTACACTAATCCAAGCAGAGTGACGGGCGGCGCTACGTAACTCCAGCTTAAATAGAGGCTGGGTCACATGCTGCAGTTGGCCAATCACAGCGTTGCCAATAGTAGGCATGGCTGTGATGGCCTTTTGTGGCAAGTAGTATGACGCTTGTTGATTCAAAAAGCGCCATAAAAATCGCCGAACACTGAACCCGAACTTTTACGTAAATGTTCGGGTCCGGGTTCCAAAAACCCAAAAGTTCGGTTTGAACCCGAACTTTACAGTTCGGGTTCGCTCAACTCTACTAAAGGCCCCAAAAATTATGCAGTCAGCAGAAAGAAAAGAACAAGTATGTATGTGGCTGGAGGTAGATTACACGGTCATTGGATATCAATTTTACAGCAGGCCACTGGACTACGGGCCGCAAAAATTATGCATTCAGCGGACAGAAAAGAACAAGTAAGTATGTGGCTGGAGGTAGATTACACTGTCATTGGATATCAATTTTACAGCAGGCCAGTGGACTACAGACCCCAAAAATTATGCATTCATCGTACAGAAAAGAACAAGTAAGTTTGTGGCTGGAGGTAGATTACACGGTCATTGGATATCAATTTTACAGCAGGCCAATGGACTAAAGGCCCCAAAAATTATGCATTCAGCAGAAAGAAAAGAACAAGTAAGCATGTGGCTAGAGGTAGATTACACAGTCATTGGATATCAATTTTACAGCAGACCAGTGGACTACAGGCCCCAAAAATTATGCATTCACCGGACAGAAAAGAACAAGTAAGTTTATGGCTGGAGGTAGATTACACGGTCATTGGATATAAATTTTACTGTAGGCCGGATATCAATTTTACTGTAGGCCAGTGTATTACAGGCCCCAAATATTATGCATTCACCGTACAGAAAAGATCAAGTGATTATGTGACTGGAGGTATATTAGATGGTCAATGGATATCAATTTTACTAAAGGCCAGTACAAATACAGGTCAAATACATATGTTTAAAAGAACTAAAAATATAAAATTGGATTAAAAACATGGCTAACGAAATCCCCCCTCTTGAAAAAAAAACTAATGATAATAGTTGAAACACGTGGTTGTCACAGGTGTTGAATTCCTCCGAGGCCCAAAACATTAGGCATTCAACGGACAGAAAAGGCCTTTTATGCCTCATTATTTACATAAGACAGGGACCATTCTTTGTTCTTGGTGATGTAGGATATGTGTGAGCTGGCATGAGGAAATTCAATTAAACGTGGTCGTCACAGGTGTTGAATTCCTCCAAGATCCATGCCTCATTCAGTTTTAGAAATGTGAGGTAGTCCACACTAGGTGAGTGCGCTTATTGGTCATGATTCCCCATGCTGCGCTGAACGTCCTTTCGGACAGGACACTGGAGGGGGCAAGCCAAGAGTTCCATGGCAAATTGTGCCAGCTCTGGCCACAGGTTAAGCCTGCACACCCAGTAGTCCAGGGGTTTCTCGCTTCTCATAGCGTCCACATCGGCCATTAACCCGATGTAGTTGGACACCTGTTGGTCTAGGAGTTCCCTGAGACTGGATCCGGAGTGTGGCTGTCAATGGGTTGGCTGCAAAAATGATCTCATATCCGAAGTGACCAACACATCTTCAAACCGCCCTCTTCTTGCATGCACTGTTGAATTGGTACCCGCAACTGTTTCTCTGTGAGTGGAAATTCCTCTGCTAGCGCCCACAAAAGCAGAATGCAGTATTTCTCGAAGCAAGGCCTGGAAGTGTTGCATTCTGACAGCCCTCTGTGATGCTGGTAACATGTTCGCCATTTTGTAAGGTACGAAGGCCAAAGGTACAATGTCACGGATGGTGCCCTGGCTGCGACTGACCATTTTGGTGATCTCATCAAATGGGAGCAGAAATCTGCATGAGCAGCCACTGGCGAGGTGAAAATAAAACAAGCTCCCCAGAAACTGTCCTGCCGCAGAGTTCGTACAGGTAGTCGTTAACTGCATGTTTCTGCTGGAGCAGCCTATCAAGCATGCACAAGGTGGAGTTCCAGCGTGTCGGGCAGTCACAAATCAGACGTCTGACGAGCAGTGATGGCCAGTTCGCAGTGTTCGCCAGCGAACACATGCGGGCTGCCATCTTGACTCACCCGTCCGGCGATGCACAGGTAAGCCCTTAGCTGTGCCTGTGCCGGGAGATGGTCTGAAATCAAATGCGGTCACCGGGAGCAGGCAGTTGCGAGAACAGCCCGATGAAGGCCCCCGGCGGCTGTTATCGGAATTGCCTGCTCCCGGTGACCGCATTTGATTTCAGACTGGCTCCCGGCACAGGTAAGGGTTTACCTGTGCATCGCCGGACAGGTGAGTCAAGATGGCAGCCCGCATGTGTTCGCTGGCGAACACTGCGAACTGGCCACCACTGCTGACGAGCAGGCGGTGTCGCTGCTGAACTTCAGCAAGGCGAGCCATGGCCGTTTGAGATCTTCTAAAACTGCCAGAGATTTTGCCCTGCTGCAAGATGTCCTGGACCCCGGGGTATTTGGCAAAGAATCGCTGCATGACTAAGTTCAGGATGTGTGCCATGCACGGCACATCTGTCATTTTGCCCTGTTTCAGCTTGCTCATCAGATTGGCACTGTTGTCACACACCACTTTACCAACTGTCAAATTAAGTGGGGTTAGTCACTGATCGGCCTGTGGCTGTAAAGCTGAAAGAAGTGTGGCTCTTGGCTTCCAGGCACAACAGCCACAGCACAGCATGGCAACGTCTCACCTGGCATTTCGAATAGATTCTGGGGAGCTTGGGGGGTCCAACGGAAGAGGCGGTAGCAGTGGAAAAGGATAAGTCAGCCGAGGAGGAGACGGAGGATGGAGTAGGAGGAGGAGAATAAGAGGCAGGCATGCATGCAATCCATGGCGGTAACACCAAATCCACACGGGTGCCACGGGTTGCATGCTTGACAGCTGTCAGAAGGTT
Source organism: Bufo bufo (assembly GCF_905171765.1). Classification (NCBI taxonomy): domain Eukaryota; kingdom Metazoa; phylum Chordata; class Amphibia; order Anura; family Bufonidae; genus Bufo; species Bufo bufo. Next base: position 72,941,370 of record NC_053393.1, read on the forward strand.
CACCCCAGTAAAAGTTATGTACCTTCCCTGCCCGTGTTTGCTAGACCACGCGTCTGTGGTCAGATATATCTTGGCACTGACACTGTGTGCCAGAGATACATTCACTTGCTGCCGAACGTGGCCATATAGCTCCGGGATGCCCTTCTGGGAGAAATATTTCCTTCCTGATATCTTCCATTGCGGTGTTCCAATGGCCACAAATTTTCTAAAGGCCTCTGAGTCCACCAGTTTATATGGCAGTAGTTGGCGGGCTAGTCAGCCATTGGGTAAGAGGGTTAACCGGCGTCATCATCTTTTTATGCTCGAACTTTTGGGCTACGGAAGCCTGAATTTTTCCAGATGAATGCGACGACGGCATGGTGGAAGGTGGAGTGGAGGACAAATGGGAGTAGAGAGGAGAAGAGGCAGGACGTGGAACATCGGGAGTGTGACTTTGTGGGTTCTGACGGTGTTGCTCCCACTGGGCTTAGTGATGGGAGGCCAGGTGCCTTCATAAGACGGTCATCCCTAGGTGAGTGTTGGGATTACTACGACTTATGCGTTGACAGCACAGGCTGCAGATGGCAACACTATTTTCAGCAGCGGACACGTTAAAAAAAGCCCACACTGCGGAGCCATGTGCCGGCGTCCTGGGAGCGCCAGATGTGAACATGAATGGTGGACGGCTCACTCCAGATACATTAGCAGTCTGCTTTTTGCCTCCTGTGCACTGTAAGTTCTGCCTGCTTCTCCTCCTTCTCCTTATTATCTGAGTCCGTCTCTCCCTCTGAACTCCCTTCTCTTCCTCTCTTGTGGGCACCCACGTGACCTCCATCGACATGTCACCATTGTCACCTTCACCACCACTGACATTAGAGATCTTGGAGTAGGCAGCAACAGTGGGGACCACCCTCCGTGGGCTGATCTGGGTACTGTCATCAGACTGCTGTGCGGCGACCGTTAATACTTCCTCTTCCTGATCCGATGCCAAGAATGGCTGCGCATCGGTAAGGTCTTGGAATGCATGGTAAAAAATTCCTCTGACTCGAGCGGAGGGGATATGGTGGTGTCTTCGGGGGTGCACACAGCAGAGAGTGAAGAGGGTGCAGATAGAGAGGATGAGGAGGGTGCAGAAGCAGAAGGCTGAGTGAGCCACTCAACCAACTCTGGTGCGTCCTTTGACGTAATCGCATGCACCTTCTGCAACTTCTCACTTAGGCTCCGGCCTGGTGCACCTACCCGACCCCTACCACCCCTGCGGAATGGACTGCTCTTCCTCTGCCTGTCATTTTCAAGATGACCCTGTGACATAGAAGAGCAGTATTTGTGAACGAAGGTATATCACACCCCTGCCTCAATCAGTTGAAATTATTTGTTCCAATAGCATTTGTCACTCTGTGTAGCTGCGGTAATGCAGCAGAACCGCACACAAATGCTGCACTACCCAAATGCACTATATAGAAAGTATATTATATGTATATCACACCCCTGCCTTAATCAGTTTTTTTGCGGGGCAACTGGTATATCACACCAGTTGAAATTATTTGTTCCAATAGCGTTTGTCACTCTGTGTAGCTGCAGTAATGCAGCAGAACCGCACACAAATGCTGCACTACCCAAATGCACTATATAGAAAGTATATTATTGGTATATCACACACCTGCCTCAATCAGTTTTTTTGGGGGCAACTGGTATATCACACCAGTTGAAATTATTTGTCCTAATAGCGTTTGTCACTCTGTGTAGCTGCGGTAACGCAGCAGAACCGCACACAAATGCTGCACTACCCAAATGCACTATATAGAAAGTATATTATTGGTATATCACACCCCTGCCCCAATCAGATTTTTTGGGGGGCAACTGGTATATCACACCAGTTCAAATCATTTGTCCCAATAGCGTTTGTCACTCTGTGTAGCTGCGGTAACGCAGCAGAACCGCACACAAATGCTGCACTACCCAATTTCACTATATAGAAAGTATATTATAGATAAATCACACCCCTGCCTCAATCAATTTTTTGGGGGGGCAACTGGTATATTACACCAGTTGAAATTATTTTTCCAATAGCGTTTGGCACTCTGTATAACTGCAGTATCACAGCAGAACCGCATACAACTGCTGCACAATACAAATGCACTATAATATACTTTCTATGTTAGAAAGTATATTATAAGTATATCACACCCCTCAGTAAGTCACACCTATCGATAGCACACTGTGGCAATGTGAACATTGAGGTGTGCAGTAATTTCATGGGGAAGCAGGATAAAAGAGGTGGGGTGTACACCGGGAGCGTGTCACCAAGGGGCCCGGCCTTGGTGGAGTAAAAGCCCTAGTTCAGGTGTCCACTAAAATAGTTGGGGGACACCATGTAGATAGTGTAGCTGGTTCAGCTAGTTCAGGACGGGGTTTTACTGGGAACAGGCAATGTGTTGGGTGGGTGCCTGTTCCCCAGGTTTCAGTCCGGGACTTGAGGCATGCTCATGTCCAGGGATCCTATTTAATCCTGCTACTGGATCTTGGGTGTGTCTCACTTTGGGGAGTGTGTTACCTGTGGACAGAGGCCTGGAGGCTCTGTCAGTGTGGTCTCAGCTGGGCAAGGCTGAGGGACCACAAGGCTGGGAGATAGCCTGGAGTTGGGGGACAAAGCGACGCCTGGGAAGGTCGCAGGGCCATAGTCAGGTGGACTATTGAGCCCCAATCCCCCACAAGAAACACTGGATTGGAGACAGTGGGCGTACTGTGCTCTGTACAGCCAGGAGGCTGTGGGAGATTGGCCGAGAAAGCCGCATGTGATCACAGGGTGTGATTGGTGACTTAGGTAAGTCAGTAATATTGTGTTTAGTTAGAGCCTGAACGGGCGAGTGTTTATTGTTTTATTTTTGCTGGTGTGCCACAATAAATGCACTGTTTGGATCTGAAACCTGGTGTCCTGAAGCTGTATCTGTGAGGATGATCCCCTGAAAGAAAGCTACCCCTTACAACACCTATACCAGTCCTTAAAAGGACTTTTGTGGCCCTATTAGCTAGCGTTTGGTGTCTCTAACAGCCTGTCCCTGCTCCACACAGCAACCTCTCCCTACACTGGCAAAAGACTTAATGTAAAATGGCGGCCAGATCGGGTTTATTTATAAGGTAGAGGGTGTGTCCATGTGCTGAAACATCTCAATTGGCTGTCCTGTACCACCTGATGGATGTGTCATGAGTCAAAGTTCTTCACAATGTAAAAGAATATGGTGCCGGCAGACATCGCCATATTTTCACCCGTTTGGTGAACCGCGAACGAGCAAAGTTTGCCGCGAAATGACGGCCGGGCAAACCGCAAGGCCATCTCTACTCTCAAATCATCATTATTCTTACTTTCTTCTACTTTAATGCCAATTCCACCTTTAATTGATGCATCTTTACAGATAACAGCGTCTGTGGTTGGAACTTCACTGGTACAATTATATATAAATTTTCAAAAACCCAATTTTTAGGGACCTGTTCAGGTCTGAAGTCACTTTGCAAGGCTTACATAATAGAAACCACCCAAAAATGACCCCATTCTATAAACTACACCCCTCAAGGTATTCAAAACTGATTTTACAAACTTTGTTAACCCTTTAGGTGTTCCACAAGAATTAATGTAAAATAGAGATACAATTTCAAAATTTCCCTTTTTTTGGCAGATTTTCCATTTTAATAATTTTTATCCAGTTACAAAGCAAGGGTTAACAGCCAAACCAAACTCAATATTTATGGCCCTGATTCTGTAGTTTACAGAAACACCCCATATGTGGTCGTAAACCGCTGTACGGGCACACGGCAGGGCGCAGAAGGAAAGGAATGCCATACGGTTTTTGGAAGGCAGGTTTTGCTGGACTGTTTTTTTTTGACACCATGTCCCATTTGAAGCTCCCCTGATCCACCCCTAGAGTAGAAACTCCAAAAAAGTGACCCCATTTTAGAAACTACAGGATAGGGTGGCAGTTTTGTTGGTACTAGTTTAGGGTACATATGATTTTTGGTTGCTCTATATTACACTTTTTGTGAGGCAAGGTAACAAGAAATAGCTGTTTTGCCACCGTTTTTATTTTTTGTTATTTACAACATTCATCTGACAGGTTAGATCATGTGATATTTTTATAGAGCCGTTCGATATGGACGCTGCGATACCTAATATGTATACTTTTTTTTAATTTATGTTTTACACAATAATATCATTTTTGAAACAAAAAAAAAATCATGTTTTAGTGTCTCCATATTCTGAGAGCCATAGTTTTTTCAGTTTTTGGGCGATTATCTTAGGTAGGGTCTCATTTTTTGCGGGATGAGATGACTGTTTGATTGGCACTATTTTGGGGTGCATATGACTTTTTGATCGCTTGCTATTACACTTTTTGTGATGTAAGGTGACAAAAAATGGTTTATTTAGCACAGTTTTTATTTTTTATTTTTTACGGTGTTCATCTGAGGGGTTAGGTCATGTGATATGTTTATAGAGCCGGTCGATACGGACGCGGCGATACCTAATATGTATACTTTTATTTTTCCCCCTATTTTTTACCAATTTTTTTTTTTACTTTATTTGGGGAAAATGACGTTTTTGTTTATTTTTACTTGACACTTTAATTTTTTGGGGGGGAAAACTTTATTTTTTCAACTTTTTTTTTCACTTTATTTTTTGTCCCACTTTGGGACTTGAACATTGGGGGGTATATTCCTTTAAAATGCATTCCAATACTTCTGTATTGGAATGCATTGGCTGTATGAGTAATACAGTGAGTATTACTCATACAGCTTCCGGCCTGTGAGATCTAGGGGGCTGAATCTCACAGGCTCTTCACCGGAAGGCAGCGCGATTCCTTCCTTAGACATCGCGCTGCCTTCCATGCCATCGGGTCCCCCCCACAGCCCCACGGGGACCAGATGGCACCACCGCCGCCGCAACTTAGAAAAGCCGCAAACCGCAGGTCTGAATTGACCTGCGGTTTGCGGCGATCGCCGACACGGGGGGGTCACGGGACCCCCCCGCGCATTTAGCCGAGGTGCCTGCTCAATGATTTAAGCAGGCACCTTGTTCCGATCACCGCCCGCCGGGCGGCGGTGATTAGAACAGCACATGACGTATGGGTCCTTAAGGACTCGGGAACCATGCCGTACCGATAAGTCATGGATCCCTAAGGGGTTAAAGGGAACCTGTCACCGGGATTTTGTGTATAGAGCTGAGGACATGGGTTGCTAGATGGCCCCTAGCACATCCACAATACCCAGTCCCCATAGCTCTGTGTGCTTTTATTGTGTAAAAAAAACCAGATTTGATACATATACAAATTAACCTGAGATGAGTCCTGTCCCTGACTCATCTCAGGGCCAGGACTCATCTCAGGTTGATTCGCAAATTTTTAAATCTTTTTTTTTTACACAATAAAAGCACACAGAGCTATGGGGACTGGATATTGCAGATGTGCTAGCGGCCATCTAGCAACCCATGTCCTGAGCTCTATACTCAAAATCCCGGTGACAGGTTCCCTTTAAGGTTGGGCTTCTGTAATCAGCACGTCTTGGTACGTCTGGCACTTTTCCTCCTTCATAAGATTCTTCTTAGATTCTCCAACTTATTAAAGCTTGATAATTCTTTTTGAGTTCACTCTTCCCCCTCTTCAAGATTTATATAGCGGTATGGTAGCTCGCCAATTGTAATATATTGCCAAATGCAATATAAATATGTATGAAAAATATCAAACTTTTTTGATAATTCTCTCCAAATCTAGTGTAGATTTGGAGTAAGGAACACCTGGAGGATTCATTCACCAGGATTCAACAAGAATTATATAAAAAATGAATAATGCAATTTATTTTCGGTCTTCATAAAGTTGATTACTTACAAAAATAGTTTAGGAAAAGTCTTAGTCTATTGTCCATGCGCGAATATGAATGTCCTTAAAGTATCTTTTCTGAAGGGGAGGAATTCCTTCTCAGGCTCCATGTGTATCTTCCATCATGTTCAGCAGCAAACACCCCCAACAGAGTGAGCGTAAGAAGACGACCCCCGTGTCTGTCTCTGTCAATCATTTATACCATAGATACAGGCGTATCTTACTAATGTATGACTTATACATTGTAATATATGGTAGACTTCAAATATAGGTCTTGACTTCCTCATACAGACCTCCCATTGCCAAGTGTATTACTATAGATGGTATCAGTGTGTAGTGTGATAAATCCTTTATATTAAATACCAATTAATATTATATCACATATTATTTAACATGTTCTGATTCAGAAGGCTGGCCAGTTCTGCTCTCCCACAAGATCTGGTGATGCCGTCTCATGTGTTGCAATAAAGCTCTGGTATCTATGTATGTATGTTTTTTATATATAGAGTGTGGATGAGAATTCAGAGCATTCACAATGGCAAGTCTAGGGGTGCCACATAAAACATAAATTCTATGGACTAATTTACATGCTGATTTTAATTAGTGTAGTATAAAGCTGAAGCCCACAATGCCTGTATTTATAGGAGGCCAGCTTGGCACTAGGAGAGGTAGCATTTAGCATAGGTTCTTGTCCAAAAGAAGTCACCTTGTCATAGTGGATGCAGAGTGCAGTTATATTGTGTTTGATTTTGTATTTTTAGCTGTGGCAATGCACATTAGTATGTGTTGACTTTGTATTTTGTATTTGTAGTGTGCATTTGGAGGTTTGGGTGCCTCCATTTTGATTGTGCCCCCTCACTAATACATCTTTGCAACAGGCTTACTTTAATTAATATAGTATACAGCTGCAGCCTTCACTATCTGTACTCATTGGGGGCCAGCTGGCACCAGGAGCGGTAGCATACAGAGTGGGTCCACCATAAATCTGGAGCTTGCCTTCCCTAAATTCATTGGAGGCTGGTTAGCACCAAACAATTTAATATTTAGAGTAGGTCCCCGTCCAAAAGAAGTCACCTTGCCGTGGTGGGTGGGCATAAATGATTTTGATGAAAACATACCGTATATGTTAAGTACTTCATGCTTACTCACATAGTGAGTATAGCATTTGTTCATATATTGTGTGTTTGCAGAGTGCTGTTGCATTGTGTTTGTGAGGTGTTAAACCCTAGGCACCATAATATTTGTAACTTTTTCATTTTTGTTTTTTCATCCTCGCCTTTTAAAAGTCATTAAATTTTTACTTTTCTGTTCACAAAACCATATGAGGACTTGTTTTTTGTGGGACAAGTTGTACTTTTATCGGCACCATTTAATTTACAATATCATGCACTGGAAAACAGAAGAAAATTCTTTGTGTGGTGAAATTGTGAAAAGGCAATTCTGCCATTGTTTTTTTTTTTTTTTTCAAAGTGTAGGTCTGTACAATTAGAGCGATGCCAAGTTCATATAATGTTTTCTCATTTTTAACGACTTTCTTAAAAAAAAGAAGAAAAAATTGCTTTTTAATGTATTACAAGCCGTCCCATTCACTTCTATGGGACGGCTCTGTAGTGTTCAAGTGTATAGGAAAGTGTATATAAAAATATCGGAAAACCTCTTTAAGTGTTTGCTCCACATTTTAACATGAAGGACAAACAAATCTGCTCATTTTAGCCGCCAGGGGGTAGAAGGGAATAGCGACAGAGTAGAATTTACATATAAAATATTATTCTAAGCAGCAAGTCTAATCTAACACGCTAAAGCATCTCTGCACTTTCTGAATGGCATGCCGAGAGCCTCAGCGCAGCAAAGGGAAGGCGCTCAGTCATGTACGACTTCATTGTTTTATATTTCATCCGGAATTATTGCCTTATTGATTGATATAAAAATCAGAACAGATGTCTACATACCATACAATATTCTGGGTTTGTTTTGTATTGGCTGCAATTCTTAGGAAAAGGTTTTGACCTTGGATAATTATTTCACCAAAATGCCCCTGTAGTAATTTGCGTCTCAAATTGTTGTAGCCCATGAAGGATTGAGGGCTACCCATTATGATGTTCTATTTCACACAACTATATGACCTAAGCTGACTACAGAACGATAATTTCCAACCTTATACTTCTGATAGACCACAAATATAAAGATTCATTTATGTAACAGGCCAGCTGGAGATGTAGACCCACAAGGTCACTAGAATATATGATTATGGCTAATTCAGGCAGTAGAGTCTAAGGGACCTATAAAGGGGTTGTCCAGGCATAATTACTTTTTTATCTAATGCCCACAGTCTGCCCAATGCCCAAAAGAAGATTTATACTTGCCTGCTCCCCACCACTCCGGTCCTCTACGCTGCCTCCGCTGTGTCCATGTTTTGGTCCTAGGAGTTTTTACAACTGGCGCTGCATGGGCATGGTCACATGCTCTGTTGCAGACAATAACTGGCTTCAGCAGTGACATGGCCACAAGAGGCACATTACCTCTGAAGCCAGACATTGGCTGCATAAGGGCCCATGCAGTGGCGGATGTAAAGACCCTAGGGACCGGTACATAGACATACAGAGGCAGTGTGGACCAAAGCAGAGGGGAGCACATAAGTATACATTTTCTATTTTAGAAGGCAGGCTGGGGGCATTAGATAAAAAGTACTTATTAAAAAAAAAAAACACAACTTTAATTCTCAATGGGGCATGGACTTTCCAATAGGGAATCCCCAGATTGCTACCTCTGGAATAGACACTGTTTACAAAAGTTGACACGCAGACAAGCAGGAGTTCCCACTAATGGTACACAGAAATCATAAAAGGAGAAGGGGCAAGGCAGGCAGAGGTCAGGACAAGAATCAGACAAGAGAACTGAACCACACCTTTTACTCAAGTGGTGTGGGAAGAACTCGTATGAATCTTAGGGTGATTGACTGGGGTCTGGGCACACTTTGACCGTTTAAGTGGCCAGGTGACTATATATGCTTATTTTTTTTGTATATGTGAAAAATGTTTATCACCCTAGACCAGGAGGTTTCTGCAATTCTATTATGTAATTTTAATGTTATGCATTGTATTGTTTCTGTCAGGTACTCCAGCAGATGGGATAAGGTTGGCAGGAACAGGGATGGTTCTACTTCCTGTCAGAAGGGGTAGTTTGAGTCTAAACAGAGTGGAGATAGGAAGCACATGCTGAGCTGCTACGTCAAGGGACTGTAACCAGTTCTTTACTCCAGGGAGATTATGAAAATCAAGAACACTTTTTTGAAAAAAGCTACAGTGTACCAAGTCAGCAGAATGACTAGTGAGCCAAAGCTTATCACACCCTGTTGTAGGTAAAGGTCTATGACTCAGACATCTATCAGGGCAGAAACACAGAGCTCAGCAGCTTTGCAGGTGAAGGACCTGTAATGATGTCATCATCATGTGACCAGTGCAAGGAGATGGAGCTCAGCGGGGGAGAGGAAAAATTGGTGAACTACATGGGAACAAGCTTTTGTGCTGTGCAAGGAGGAGAATTTAGTGGTGTCCTGAAATAGCCCATAACATCCTAGAAATACTAGGAGTTGTAGTTCTGTCCTACTGTATCCCTCTCCCTGTAATGTACATTGATGCCCTACTACAACCATCTGGACATGCTGGGAATTGTGGTTTTCTCCTCTTATAGTGTCCACTGATGCCATATTTTGGGCAGTTTGGTAATGCTGGGGGTTGTAGTCCTCTCCACTTATACCCTCTCCCTGTAATGTCAACTTGTGTCTCATAATAACAGTCTGGGCATGCTAAGAGTTGGAGTTCCCCCTCTTATAAGGTCCATTGATGCCATATAATAACAGTCTAGTAATGCTGGGAGTTGTAGTTACCTCCTCTTATACCCTCTCCCTGTAATGTTAACTTGTGTCCCATAATAACATAATAATGCTGTGAGTTGTAGTTCTCTCCTCTTTTACCCCTCCATGTATTGCCTTCTAATTTCCAATAACAACCTGATCATGATGAGACTTAAAGTTCTCTTGTCACCATTATGATGTTCTGCAGCATCTGAGATGTGTATTAAGCTTTGTTCACATCTGCGCTATTGTCTGTTGTCATTCTACTCTGTCATAGGAACACAACGAAAATCACAATACAGGGAGTGCAGAATTATTAGGCAAGTTGTATTTTTGAGGATTAATTTTATTATAGAACAACAACCATGTTCTCAATGAACCCAAAAAACTAATTAATATCAAAGCTGAATATTTTTGGAAGTAGTTTTTAGTTTGTTTTTAGTTTTAGCTATTTTAGAGGGATATCTGTGTGTGCAGGTGACTATTACTGTGCATAATTATTAGGCAACTTAACAAAAAACAAATATATACCCATTTCAATTATTTATTTTTACCAGTGAAACCAATATAACATCTCAACATTCACAAATATACATTTCTGACATTCAAAAACAAAACAAAAACAAATCAGTGACCAATATAGCCACCTTTCTTTGCAAGGACACTCAAAAGCCTGCCATCCATGGATTCTGTCAGTGTTTTGATCTGTTCACCATCAACATTGCGTGCAGCAGCAACCACAGCCTCCCAGACACTGTTCAGAGAGGTGTACTGTTTTCCCTCCTTGTAAATCTCACATTTGATGATGGACCACAGGTTCTCAATGGGGTTCAGATCAGGTGAACAAGGAGGCCATGTCATTAGATTTTCTTCTTTTATACCCTTTCTTGCCAGCCACGCTGTGGAGTACTTGGACGCGTGTGATGGAGCATTGTCCTGCATGAAAATCATGTTTTTCTTGAAGGATGCAGACTTCTTCTTGTACCACTGCTTGAAGAAGGTGTCTTCCAGAAACTGGCAGTAGGACTGGGAGTTGAGCTTGACTCCATCCGCAACCCGAAAAGGCCCCACAAGCTCATCTTTGATGATACCAGCCCAAACCAGTACTCCACCTCCACCTTGCTGACGTCTGAGTCGGACTGGAGCTCTCTGCCCTTTACCAATCCAGCCACGGGCCCATCCATCTGGCCCATCAAGACTCACTCTCATTTCATCAGTCCATAAAACCTTAGAAAAATCAGTCTTGAGATATTTCTTGGCCCAGTCTTGACGTTTCAGCTTGTGTGTCTTGTTCAGTGGTGGTCGTCTTTCAGCCTTTCTTACCTTGGCCATGTCTCTGAGTATTGCACACCTTGTGCTTTTGGGCACTCCAGTAATGTTGCAGCTCTGAAATATGGCCAAACTGGTGGCAAGTGGCATCTTGGCAGCTGCACGCTTGACTTTTCTCAGTTCATGGGCAGTTATTTTGCGCCTTGGTTTTTCCACACTCTTCTTGCGACCCTGTTGACTATTTTGAATGAAACGCTTGATTGTTCGATGATCACGCTTCAGAAGCTTTGCAATTTTAAGAGTGCTGCATCCCTCTGCAAGATATCTCACTATTTTTGACTTTTCTGAGCCTGTCAAGTCCTTCTTTTGACCCATTTTGCCAAAGGAAAGGAAGTTGCCTAATAATTATGCACACCTAATATAGGGTGTTGATGTCATTAGACCACACCCCTTCTCATTACAGAGATGCACATCACCTAATATGCTTAATTGGTAGTAGGCTTTCGAGCCTATACAGCTTGGAGTAAGACAACATGCATAAAGAGGATGATGTGGTCAAAATACTCATTTGCCTAATAATTCTGCACGCAGTGTAGTGCTGGATCTGACACATCACGGACGACAACACCTGATGGATCCCGCTGACTATCATGAGATCTGATGGGTTTCCATCATGGAGCCTGGCAGGCTGCAAAATTGTGTCCAGCATTTATGTCCTGATCTGTGACTGGTGCCCCTAAGGCCTTGCTCACATCTCCGTTAAGGCATTGCCGGATTCTCTAGTTTGGATTCCCATTGATTGTAATGAGGTCTGGCAGTGATCCACTTTCTGGCATAAGTGCCGGTTACGGCCATAGAGACTCTGCAGTCTTTAGGAGAACTGTTTGTGGCGATCTAGGGCAAATAGAGAAGAAAAAAAGTGTACGGCTGGATTAAATCCTTTAGCATACCTCTCAACCTTTGAAAAGAAGGAAGAGGGACAGTATGTGCAGCATGCAAAGAGCGCCTTGGCAAATATTTTCAGCACTAGGCCACGTCTCTAACTCTACCCAAAACATAATTAAACACCAGTGCACATCTTGCATGATGTATGCAGTCCTGGAACAGCCGTTCAAGGGTGTATATCTTTGTTCAAGATGTGAGCAAATTACCCGTTTGGAATCGCTAATCGAGTCTCTAAATGGGCAAGTTGCAACACTGAGAGGCATTGACAATTTGCAAAAGAGTTTGCTTCTCACCGAGCAAGCACTCTATGGGGTAGATGTGGGGGAGGGTGACAGAGAGGAGGCTGAGGAAAGTGAGGTAGCTAGCTGGGTAACAGTTAGAAAGCGGGGTAGAGGGAAGAGTGCCAGGGAGGCTAGCCCTGATCTGACACACCCCAACAAGTTTGCACGTTTGGCAGATGAGGGGGATATCAGTCCAGGGACGGCACTGCCGCAGCCGGACACTTCCTCTGCCAGTCAGGGGAATGTCAGCTCCGGTAAGCAGGGACCAGGAGAGCAGGGCAGGCCAGGCAGGTGCTGGTAGTGGGAGACTCAATTATTAGGGGGACAGATAGGGAAATCTGTCACAAAGACCGTGATCACCGAACAGTGTGCTGTCTTCCTGGCGCTAGAGTTCGACACATCGCGGATCGGGTTGACAGATTACTGGGAGGGGCTGGAGAAGATTCAGCGGTCATGGTCCATATCGGAACCAATGACAAAGTTAGAGGTAGGTGGAGAGTCCTTTAAAAATGATTTCAGGGATTTAGGTCAAAAGCTTAGGGCAAGGACCTCAAAGGTAGTATTTTCCGAAATACTACCTGTACCACGGGCCACACAATAAAGGCAGCGGGAGATTAGGGAAATTAACAAGTGGCTCAAGAACTGGTGTAGGAAGAAGGGGTTTGGGTTCCTGGAGAACTGGGCCGACTTCTCTGTCGGCTACAGCCTCTATCGTAGGGCCGGGCTGCACCTCAATGGGGAAGGGGCAGCTGTGTTGGGGAAGAAGATTGCTAGAAGGTTGGAGGAGTGTTTAAACTAGCGACTGGGGGGGAGGGTAATTACGTTACAGGATGGGAAGATAGTGCAGATAGAGACCGGGGGCAAGGTAGTGAGACTGGGGGAGGAATGGAAGGAGGGACTAGAACAGCTCAGAAGAAAAGGTGTAGGGTAAAACATATACATAAACCTCTCAAATGTATGTATACTAATGCCAGAACCCTGACTAATAAAACTGGTGAACTGGAATTAGTGATGTGTGAGGAGGACTATGACATAGTGGGAATAACTGAGACATGGCTGGATGATAGCTATGACTGGGCAGTTAATGTACAAGGTTACAGTCTGTTTAGAAAGGATCGTCAAAACCGGAGAGGGGGAGGGGTCTGCCTTTATGCAAAGTCCTGTCTAAAGCCCACAGTCCGAGAAGATAAAAGTGAGGGACATGAACATGTGGAGTCACTGTGGGTAGAGATACATGGAGCTAAAAACAACAATAAATTACTAATAGGAGTTTACTATAAACCACCTAATATACCAGAGTCCACAGAAAATCTACTACTAAATGAGATAGACAAGGCGGCAAATCATAATGAGGTGGTTATTATGGGGGACTTCAACTACCCAGATATAGACTGGGAAACTGAAACTTGTATATCTCATAAAGGAAACAGGTCCTTGGCAATAACCAAAGACAATTACCTCTCCCAACTGGTTCAGGACCCGACTAGAGGGACGGCCATACTGGACTTAGTATTAACCAATAGACCTGACAGAACAACAGGCGTGCAGGTTGGGGAACACCTGGGAAACAGTGACCATAAAGTAATAACCTTCCTATTATCATTCAAAAGAGCGTTTCTACAGGGAGGAACAAAAATACCAAACTTAAAAAAAGCAAAATTTAGCCAACTAAGAGAGGCCATAGGCCTAACTAAATGGGATAAAGTCCTCACAAATAAAAATACAGCCACAAAATGGGATATCTTTAAAAGCATCCTAAAATCTCATTGTGAGAGGTACATACCGTATGGGAATAAAAGGTTAAGGGAAAAAAAAGAAACCAATGTGGATAAACAGAACTGTAAAGAAAGCAATAAATGACAAAAAGAAAGCATATAAAACACTAAAACAGGAGGGTAGCACGGAAGCACTGAAAAACTATAAGGAAAAAAAATAGAACATGTAAAAAACAAATAAAAGCGGCCAAACTAGAGACCGAGAGATTAATTGCCAAAGAGAGTAAAACTAACCCTAAAATGTTGTTCAATTATATAAATGGTAAAAAGTATAAATCTGAAGGTGTCGGCCCTTTAAAGAGTAATGAGGGGGGATTCGCAGAGAGTGACGAGGAGAAAGCAAAGCTGTTAAATATTTTTTTCTCCAATGTATTCACTGAGGAAAATAAACTGTCAGATGAAATGCTGAATGTTGAAATAAATTCCCCATTAAAAGTGTCCTGTCTGACCCAGGAAGAAGTGCAACAGCGACTTAAAAAGATTAAAATAGACAAATCGCCAGGACCGGATGGCATACACCCCCGTATCCTAAGGGAATTAAGTAATGTCATAGCCAGACCCTTATTTCTGATATTTGCAGATTCTATACTGACAGGGAATGTCCCACAGGATTGGCGCATGGCAAATGTGGTGCCAATATTCAAAAAGGGTCCAAAAACAGAGCCTGGAAACTATAGGCCGGTAAGTTTAACATCTGTTGTGGGTAAACTGTTTGAAGGTTTTCTGAGAGATGCTATGTTAGAGCATCTTAACGGAAATAAGCAAATAACGCCATATCAGCATGGCTTCGTGAGGGATCGGTCATGTCAAACTAATTTAATCAGTTTCTAGGAGGAGGTAAGTTCTAGACTTGACAGCGGCGAATCAATGGATGTCGTGTATCTGCACTTCTCCAAACCATTTGACACTGTACCACATAAAAGGTTAGTATATAAAATGAGAATGCTCGGACTGGGAGAAAACATCTGTATGTGGGTAAGTAACTGTCTCAATGATAGAAAACAGAGGGTGATTATTAACGGTACATACTCAGATTGGGTCACTGTCACTAGTGGAGTACCTCAGGGGTCAGTATTGGGCTCTATTCTCTTTAATATATTTATTAATGATCTTGTAGAAGGCTTGCATAGTAAAATATCAATTTTCGCAGATGACACTAAACTGTGTAAAGTAATTAACACTGAAAAGGACAGTATACTACTACAGAGGCATCTGGATAGATTGCAGGCTTGGGCAGATAAGTGGCAGATGAGGTTTAACACTGACAAATGTAAGGTTTGCACATGGGAAGGAATAATGCAAGTCACCCGTACATACTAAATGGTAAAACACTCTGTAACACTGACATGGAAAAGGATCTAGGAATTTTAATAAACGGCAAGCTAAGCTGCAAAAAACAGTGTCAGGCAGCTGCTGCCAAGGCCAATAGGATAATGGGTGCATCAAAAGGGGCATAGATGCCCGTGATGAGAACATATTCCTACTACTTTACAAATCATTAGTCAGACCACACATGGAGTACTGTATACAGTTCTGGGCTCCAGTGAACAAGGCAGACATAGCAGAGCTGGAGAGGGTCCAGAGGAGGGCAACTAAAGTAATAACTGGAATGGGGCAACTACAGTACCCTGAAAGATTATCAAAATTAGGGTTATTCACGTTAGAAAAAAGACGACTGAGGGGAGATCTAATTAATATGTATAAATATATCAGGGGTCAGTACAGAGATCTATCCCATCATCTATTTATCCCCAGGACTGTGACTGTGACAAGGGGACATCCTCTGCGTCTGGAGGAAAGAAGGTTTGTACACAAACATAGAAGAGGATTCTTTACGGTAAGAGCAGTGAGACTATGGAACTCTCTGCCTGAGGAGGTGGTGATGGTAAGTACAATAAAAGAGTTCAAGATGGGCCTGGATGTATTTCTGGAGTGTAATAATATTACAGGATATAGCTACTAGAGAGGGGTCGTTGATCCAGGGAGTTATTCTGATTGCCTGATTGGAGTCGGAAAGGAATTTTTTATTCCCCTAAAGTTAGGAAAATTGGCTTCTACCTCAGGCAGGATGACAGACCGAACTGGATGGACAAATGTCTTTTTTCGGCCTTATGTACTATGTTACTATGTTATGTACTATGTTAGCTAATTCCACCCAGTCACTTAAATGCCCCCACATATTAATTATTCCCTCTTATGCCACCACACAGTAGTTATTCCAGCATTGTGCCCCCTTCACAGTAGTTATGCCCACATATGTGCCCTCATAAAAGTTATTACAGATATGTGCCCCCTCATAGTAGTGATGCCCAGCTGTGCCCCCTCACAGTAATATGCCTAGCTGTGCCCCCTCACAGTAAAGAACTATGGCCAGCCGTGCCCCCTCTCAGTAAAGTAATATCCCCAGCTGTGCCCCCTCGCAGTAAAGTAATATGCCCAGCTGTGCCCTCTTCACAGGCAGTAAAAAAAAAAATAATTAACTCCACATACTCACCTCATTCCCCAGTAGCAGCAGGATACATGGAGCTTCCGCCCCTTATCCAGACCTGCAGTGCAGAGCACCGGAAGGGGGGGAGAAATGATGGAGCAGAGAGCGTATGGACAGTTCTCTGCTTTTTCATTACAGACAGCTGCCTCTGCTTCCTATGGAAGTGAGGACAGCTGCCAGAAAGCGGGACATACCTCCCCTGTACCGGACCGCGGGACAGGCACTGAAATCCGGGACTGTCCCACCGGATCCGGGACGTTTGGGAGGTATGCCTTTGGTATTCTGTATCTGCACCTTGTAATATCTTTTAAAATAAATTTTATTACAAGTAAGGTAGTTTTTAATTATTTCTACAAAGGGGGCGCTATTTGCCTAATCTGCCTAGGGAAGGGATGGCCAACCTACGGGTCTCCAGCTGTTGTAAAACTCCCAGCATGCCCAGACTTTTTCCTACAACTATCAGCCTACAGCAGGGCATGCTGGGAGTTGTAACTCATACTAGGCCATACCTCTAACACTGCCCAAAACATAACTATACCCACCCAGTCCCTTTAATGCCCTCTCAAAGTAATTATTCCCCCTTTGTGCCAGCACACAGTAGTAATGCACACACTGTACAGCCGTCACAGTAGTAATGTCCACACAGTGCCCCTTCGTAATAGTTGTACCCACATTGTTCCCCCTTCACAGTAGTAATAAGCGTGTCCCTTTGACAGTAGTTATGTTCAGTTAGGCCCCCTTCACAGTAGTTATGCCCAGATATGCCCCCTTCAGTTGCTATGCCCAGATGATCCCCCTCCACAGTAATATGCCCATGTGCCCCCTTCACAGTTTCTATGTCCAGATACGTGCCCCCTCACAGTGGTTATACCCAGAAGTAAAAAAAAAAAACCCAAACAAACAGTAAATACTCACCTAGTTCATCCGATGATCACAGCTCAGATGCCAGTGCTCCCCAGCAGGATACTGTCACACATGGCGCTGCTGTGTAGGAGGAGCAGAGGCTGATTCTCGCCTGCCCCACTCCTCCTCCTGCACAGACCAACAGCTTCACCATTACAATCAGCTTTCTCTGCATCATATAGACACAGAGACAGCTGACAGCGGGACATACCTGTCACCGCCACTTCTGTGAGAAGGTCTGACAAACGTCCTTCTCTACCTCTTGCATGATGTTCTTTGTTTTTGTTTCACTTTCTCATCTCATTTTCTTCTCCCAGATGTCACCTATTTAGACTAATCCTCTTTCCTTTATATTCCCTCCCATACTGCCTCACTTTGCGGTTTATACTACTTCCTGGATTGAAGTGTTCACTGTTGGAGTCTTCTGCTGCTGCTTGTTCAGATAAGTCCTTTCATGTATTGTGTTTCCCTTCTGGCTTGATTCTAGGTGACCCTGACTCCCTCCGTATGAAGTGCAGGGAGCCGGTGGTCGTGTCCCCTCACTATTATAGGGTTTTCAGGTGTCACAAAGTCTTAGTTACGGGGGCATACAATCGTCTACCTTTGAGACCCTTGTATGTGCTTAGCAGTCAGGGTGAGCTCTTAGGGTTTTATAGGGGTCACCTATATGCTCCTTAGTTTGGTATCAAGCCAGTCGGACGTTTATTCATAACTTCCAGCTATCTGCAACTTCATCCGTGACAATACCTCAGCCGTTTTTGGGACCGTGGGACAGCAACTGAAATCTGGGACTGTCCCACCAGATATGGGGACGGTTGGGAGGTATGATAGGGTGGATAGTGGGGGGGGGCAAGAGCAGGACATAGGGGCCCAATTCAGTTTACTGCTATGGGGTCAAATGATTTCTATGAATGCCCCGCCACTGATATTTGACATAACATAAAGGGTGCTTTAATTTGTTTTGGTGGGGGTGGTCGGAAAGTTGAGTAGGTGTCTTAGCTTCGTACCTGGTGGCTTTGAGGAACTACATGCCTTTGCCATGGACCTGCAGTTTTGCTCAGGAGGACAATTAAAGCTGTTTAAGCTAGATTTTTTTGGCTGTTGACAGACCTTAAACCTGTTACTAAAGCTGTGGCCGTCCACACTGCTTACTCTAAAGTCGTTGGTTGGTTATTTTTCTTTACTTGTACATGCAACGTTATGTGGGTTGCGTTATCCGCGCTGTCTTAGTAAAATGGAACAGCAATGCTGAGTTATTGTGGAGCTTATGAGATGTAGACCATGGATAAACAAATCAATAATACAACAGCTCTAGGGAGCTTTCAATTTAATGTAATGAAGAAAGAGGATGCTGCTGATGATTTCATTTCTTGGATCTGCACTGGTGCGCTCTTCTTCAATTTAATTGTGTTTATGACAGCTGCATCCTAGGAGTATTCCATATATCTATGTGCCATCTGCTTGCTTTTCTCGTATGGCTTGAAGTAATAGTAGTACACTTTGAAGATCCTACTGAACCAAAATACTGTACATGACTTTGGGCTGGATGAATGGACTTTACTGGTTTTAACCTTTGTAACTGGGGTGGTTCCTTACTAGAGACAGAAGTCTACAGTATATATAAATAAGACTTCATGACTCATTTGTTTTTTTCTCTTGCCAGTAGACGAACTACGTTGTTGGTTAGCAATGGTGTAAAACAAGCACAAGATGAGACGAGTGTAGAAAACATTCAGTCCCATAATGGAGTCTCTTTTTGGTGTTTGCTATGGGCACCATCTCTTCTATATATTAGGGTGACCAGACATCCTCGTGTTCCCAGACATATTCTCTTTTTGGCACCTTCAAAAAACGTCCGGAAGGGCTTTTTTAAATGGTCAGGCATGTCCAGGATTCTCAAGATGGGGTGGGGCACACCTAAACTTTATTTTAAGAAATAGCAGGAATATCGTGGCTCACCCGTACCCGGTCTGTGGTCAAGGTGCTCTGTTTTTAGATGATTCACCTTATCATCAGAAAGAAACAAATGATTGCATATAGCAAAAACAGGCACTCACCAACTGGTATAGATAATACAATGTAGTATTTATTGTGTAATATAATTATTACATACAATGTTGTAAAAATATTTAAAAATCTAACTGAGACGTATATGGAAGTAAATACATGAGGTAAAATAAGGTATAATAAGAACACCTAGCTAATAATTGTATTAGAAGACAATTGATATTGTATATAACGTGTATTAGAAGGTAAGTATGGATTTTCCTAGTGATAATAAAACTACTAGATGTGCTTAAAAAGTGTGGGTCGGTGAGTTTCAAATAATGTAGAATATAAAATATAAAATAATAAAACCATGCAATAGAATTGAAAGTCTCAATATGACATGTGCAATAGTGCTCCAAAAATATATAATACTCCAAGAAATATATAACATGCTCCAGAAGGGTATAGTATTCCAGAGATGGATGGGAAAAGGGAATCTTGAGAGAACATGAATATAAATATATTACCAATACCCAACAAAGAATACCGGTATTTTTCTGTCTCCCGAAAATCCACAAAGATCAGCTCAATCCTCCAGGGAGACCAATCATCTCTGGCATAGGGTCACTCACATCCAATTTGTCAGAATATATTGACAAACATCTCCAACCTAGTGTAAAGAAGAACTTCTCCTACATTTAGAGACACAACGCAGGTGATAATAATAGTGGAAGAACTAAAGTATGAACCAAATTGGATTTTGGGGACATTAGACGTTAATTCGCTTTACACAGTAATTAACCACAATCAAGGTATCCAAGCATTGAAAACACAATTGAATTGTACATAGCAATTTCCCAAAGGAGCAGATAGAATTCCTAGCAGAAGGGGTTAATTTCATCCTGACCCACAACTATTTTGCATATGACCTGGACTATTACCTCCAGTTTAGAGGGACTGCCTTGGGTACCAGGTTTGCCCCCAGCTATGCAAACTTATTTATGGCTCAGTGGGAATGTGAGGGGATCCTACCCATGCTGGGGGCAGGCCTGGTACTCTGGCATAGATACATAGACGATGTCCTGTTCAGTTGGAGGAATAGCCAAGAAGATCTAAATACATTTTTAAAGGGAATTAATAACAACACATACAACCTTAAATTCTCTGCCAATACGAGTACCGAACAGGTTGAATTTTTAGATTTATTAAAGTACAGACTGATCGATTAACCTGCAGTACATACCAAAAACCTGTCTCTAGAAATAGTTATATCCTTTTCACAAGCTGCCATCTGCCAAGATGGCTGACAGAGGTTCCAGCTGGACAGTTTAGGAGAATAAAAAGAAATTGCACTGCCGAAACAGACTTCGAGAGAGAATCTATATCTATGAAAGAACACTTTTTGAATAAAAAATACCCCCTCAATATACTAGATAAATCACTAACGAAAGTAAAAGATATGAATAGAGATACATTTTTTGAGGAAAAAAACAATCAAAGTATAGGGGAGAATAAAGAAGACAAATTACGAATGATATTACCATTCAATAACCAATATAAGAAAGTAGAAAAAATTGTTGGAAAACATTGGCACCACTTGTTAAAGGACAAGATAATAGGGCCCATGTTGAGTGATGTCCCACTTATAACTTATACAAAAGCACCAAATTTGTCCTTAAAAGTGGCTCCAACAATTTAAAAAAAATAAAATAAATATCCAACCATACACAACTGGTTGAATTTGAATGGTTTTTATAGATGTGGGCATTGCAACATCTGCAGAATTACCACTTTCCCTAAAAAAAAACTACCAAAATACACTCATGTACCAATTATTTTGAGTGGGAAATACAAGACTTCCTGACTTGCAGTTCAAAAAAATCCTATATATAATAGAATATCAATGTAAGAAACAGTATATTGGGAGAACTAAACGTCCCCTAAAGAAAAGGATTGCAGAGCATATAACTAATATAAAAAATGGGTATGACAAACACTCTCTATCATTACATTATAAACAACATCACAATAAAGACCCCAGCGGCATGGTTTTCGCAGCCTTTGAGAAAATAGATGTACATTGGAGGGGAGGGGACCATATTGCCAAGATGTCACGTCAGGAATCAAGACGGATTTTTGACTTTGAAACACTTTTACCACGAGGCTTAAATTCAGACTTTGAAATATTTGGCTTTTTATAATTATGGGGATGGGTGCCTTTTTCTGACGAGACTTCCTGTGTCTGGCTGTTTATCAGCACCAGGATCTCTCCTCGGTTGAAGGCCCCCTCCCCCCTAACATCATGTAATACTACCATAAAACAATACAAACAATACTAAGAAGCCCTAAGATTTAGTATAAATAAAAAAGAGACTAAGAAGACAGGTTGGCATCAGCAGGAGCTGCTCAAACCCACATGCAGTTGTGCATATATATAGGGGAGCAAATCCTGCACTTGTGGCCCGTTGCTAATGGCAATCCCCAGCAAAATGCATACAATGGAGGATGCCCGCGGCGAACCACAAGTACCACAATAGACATCCTACACAAGGTAACAAGTGCGGATGTGATAATTAATATAACAATATAACAAAACAATAACAAACATAGGTGCACTCTGCAGTCTCACTAATTCTCAAACTGATTTTAAAATTGAGAGATTAGTCAACATGTCCCACGGTGTAGAACATGTCTTAAGCCCGGACACCACGACAAGGTTTCTCAAGTAGCCCGGGACCCTACACTCTCCTACCTGAGCCATATGGGCAATACCAGGAGCCAGTGGGCAAATTACAGGAGCATAGGGCCGACTCGCAAACAACTCACCAGTTACCTCCAGCATGTGGCCATGCTTGCAATGGGAGGAGGGAGGAGTCTGTGAGTCCCACTCAAGACTTGCTGATATAGCCCAGGCTTCACAGGTGCACCTAAATGTGACCTGTAGATGGAAAACAGGCACATTTAAATAGGAGTTTATACACCTCCAGGAATCTATATATACAAACTAAGAAGACAGGTTGGCATCAGCAGGAGCTGCTCAAACCCACATGCAGTTGTGCATATATATAGGGGAGCAAATCCTGCACTTGTGGCCCGTTGCTAATGGCAATCCCCAGCAAAATGCATACAATGGAGGATGCCCGCGGCGAACCACAAGTACCACAATAGACATCCTACACAAGGTAACAAGTGCGGATGTGATAATTAATATAACAATATAACAAAACAATAACAAACATAGGTGCACTCTGCAGTCTCACTAATTCTCCGGGCTTAAGACATGTTCTACACCGTAGGACATGTTGACTAATCTCTCAATTTTAAAATCAGTTTGAGAATTAGTGAGACTGCAGAGTGCACCTGTGTTTGTTATTGTTTTGTTAAATAAAAAAGAGAACAAGAAACTATGAAACGCAACAAAACCGCAATGAAAACGCAGATGCGTTTTCTGTTTGGAGTTGGGTATGTACTGTATGAACATAATTGTTGTATCCTGGGACCATCCCTGGCAAGGTGTCAACAATTATGAATAAAAAAACAACTAAAAAAGAAACAGATACATAGACTCTTAACTATAGCAGAAAGGAGAGTTTTGTGGAATTCAAGTATAACATGCGTATATAATTGCCAACCAAAACATCAAAATAAAAGACGCAAGAGAACCGCAATATTAACGTAAGTGCGTCTTTGGTTGAATCCATTTAAGTATCACCATCCAACAAATAACAAAGAATATTAGCCATTACTAAACGTATCACAGGTTTTATTACATGCTATATGATTACAATTGCCATATTGGGAGAATAGTGTGCATACAGCAATAAAGAAGTAAAGAAAAACTTCTAGACATAGGATAATGGAGAGCCCTTTGGAGTCTAATCATGCGGTAAAACAAACACTAATAAGTGCAGTAAAACAAAAAACGCAAGAGAACCTCAATACAAACGCAAACACGCTTTGGGCCCAATCTACTCACATACTCCCTCTTTTCCTTCTTTCTTATATAATAATATGCCATTTTGCATGATAATATACCCTCTTGATGAGAATGATGTGAAAAGATCCCATTTTTATATATTCTTATATTTTATATTTCATATATTTTATGGCTGGACAAATCCCATGGTTGGATATATATGTTATGGTTGGACAAATCCCATGATTGGATTGAAGGAATATCCATAATCCATTTCGTGTTTTAGGTGGGTCTCTCAAGACCAGACACTATAAAAGAAGGGGGTAGTCTCATTATACATTAAAGCCACTGAGGAAGAGGTCGTTACCTCGAAACGCGTCTGGCTGTTTTGGAATAAGAGAACTACCCACCTAAAACCTCGAACTCTATATGATATCCAAAGTCCGAAGTCTGCAACTTACCTGATATCTCGGAGAACGCGGCTTCTCCACGGCACAGACTCACAGACAGTGGAGTTAAATCCGCCGACCACAGAATGTACGGGGAGGTAAGAGGCAGTGCATCAGGGGGACTTAGTGAAATGCCCCTCCAACCAAAGAGTGGGGACAGGAGAAAAGTAGCCCGGCTGATAGGGAATAAATGCTTGCTTACTTGCAGTTTGGGAGGTGTGTCCACAAAAGCACTTGTTGACACAGGGTCCCAAATCAGTATTGTGGCTGCAAGCTGGATAAAACAATACCAACAGCACGCTACAGTACAGCCTATTGGGAAATTGTTAGGAGAAAATGAATGCTTAACAATTAAAGCGGCAAATGGGTCTGTTATTCCTTATGATGGATGGGTTGAGCTTGAACTAAAAATTGAGAATAATAGAGAAAAGGTAACTATGGTTGTACCCATGTTAGTTAGCCAACATTGCCCCTTTACCCCAATTATAGGGTTTAATGCAATTGAAGAATTGATTAAAGAAAATGCTGACAATAGTAACTCTGATCAAAGTAGTGTCACCATACTATTAAGTGAGGCATTACATGTAAGAAAATGTAAAGCAAATGCTTTGGTGGGTCTTGTATTGTCACCCATGAGTAAAGATAATGAGTTGGTACGTAGCATATATACAGGTAGTCAAAGCATTAGGGTCCTGAAAGGGAAATCATGTGAGATTCGGTGTAATGTTGGTTCCTGGCCTGGCGAGGAAACAGTGCTGTTTGAGCCACTATTGCCCAGTCAATGTCTTAAGGGTCTGGAAGCATTCCCTACACTTGTGAAGATACACAGGGGACAAACAAAACAGATAAAGATTCCCGTTCAGAACACCAATAAACATACTGTATACATTCAACCAAGGACTGTGTTAGGCATGATCTACCCAATTATGGAAGAGATCCCTGTGGATGAGATTAAACCTGCAAAACAAACGACACAAAAAAAAAAATAGGAATACAATATCCATGATGCAAGCAAATGCCCAAAGCTTACAAGGCGAGAAATGGAATCCGCCAGTAGATCTACAGCATCTCACTGAAGAGGAGCAGACACTTGCTAGGCAGATGTTGTGGGAGGAGGCTGACATTTTTGCAAAAGAGGAGGAAGACATTGGGTGCATTCCTAATCTGAATCTGCAGATCAATTTAACAGACAAGATACCAGTGCAGAAGTCCTACAATTCCATACCAAAACCCTTATATCAGGAAGTAAAAGATTATATACAGAAGCTAATGAAGAGGGGGTGGATATGCAAGTCAAAATCATCTTACTCCTCACCTGTGGTATGTGTACGGAAAAAAGATGGCAGCTTGAGACTGTGCATTGACTTCAGAGAATTAAATAAGAAGACTGTACCTGATAGGCACCCCCTACCACGATCTCAAGATCTCCTAGATAATCTGAGTGGATTCTCATGGTTCTCTATTTTGGATCAGGGAAGTGCTTACCATCAAGGGTTTATCTCCAAAGAATCAAGGCACATGACAGCATTCAGTACACCATGGGGGCTACATGAATGGGTGAGGATCCCTTTTGGCTTGATGAATGCCCCAGCAGCATTCCAAAGGTGTATGGAAGAGACCCTGGAAGGTCTGAGAGATGAATGTTGCTCACCCTATCTTGATGACGTTCTGTGTTATTCTAAGACTTTTCCAGAACATATTGAAAGTTTAAGAAAGATTTTTCAGAGAATGCGTGCATATGGGATTAAGCTGAGACCAAATAAGTGTGAACTTTTCAAAAGAGAAGTGAGGTTCCTAGGAAGACTTGTGTCGGGCAATGGGATTCGACTGGACCCAAAAGATACAGAAGCAATTCAAGCAGTCAGAGAGAAAACACCAAGGACAGTGGGAGATGTGAGAAAACTACTGGGGTTCTTGAGTTATTACCACTGTTTTATACAAAACTTCTCCCGAATTGCGAAACCTCTATATGACTTGCTGCAGACAAAGAAAGAATCCAAGAAAACAGGTAGAAATAATTTAGCGAAGGAGAGGCTGCATGTAAAGGCAGGAAGAACACAACAGTTACCCTCAGGAACCTCAGTTCAATGGACAGCAAAGCATCAGGAAACTGTTGACAAGATAATAGCGTTGCTAACCAAACCCCCAATTCTTGCTTATCCAGACTTTAACCTGCCATTTTTTTTTGCATACTGACGCATCACAGGACGGGTTGGGTGCAGTGCTGTACCAACATCAGGAGAATAAACTACGTATTATTAGGTTTGGTTCACGGACACTGACACCCACCGAGAAAAATTATCACCTGCACTCAGGTAAACTGGAATTCTTAGCCTTGAAGTGGGCCATTTGTGATAAGTTCCGGGACTATCTGTACTATGCTTCCACTTTCACTGTTTTTACCGACAATAACCCCCTGACCTATGTCCTCAGCTCAGCAAGACTAAATAGCGTGGGACACCGATGGGTAGGAGAGTTAGCTGATTTCTGTTTTGATATTAAATATCGACCAGGGAAGAAAAATGCAGATGCTGATACTCTGTCAAGGATGCCATTGAATACAGCCGAAGATGAAGATGAATTTACAAAGGTGATTCCATCACAGACTATCTCTGCTATATGGAAAGGAAGCAATGCAAGGGTTGATGAAGCAGATCTTTGGGCCATGTCACTAGCCCTAGAACCAGAAGTTGAAGAAAAATTTCGAGCTATTGATCCTCAGGAAATTATTACAAAGGACAAGCTCAGAACTGCTCAGTCAGAAGACCAAGCTATTCGAGTGGTGATGGATCTAAAACTGAAGAAGGACATACCCTCAAAGGAAGACAAAACGGACCTGGGAAGGAGAGGGAAACAACTCATACATGATTGGGGCAAACTGAGTGTGAAAGATGACATTTTACTACGGCAGAACAAAATAGTGGTTCCAGAGAAACTAACCCCAATAGTGTTGAAACACTTACACAATGACATGGGCCACTGTGGAGCAGATAAAGTGATGCAGCTTGCAAGAGAAAGATTTTACTGGCCTTTCATGCAGAAAGAGATAACAAATTATGTCACTAAAAGATGTAGCTGTCTCAAACAGTACCAGACCGGGCACCTCTGGGTGCTATTAAAACAAGTGCTCCCTTTGAACTTGTCTCAGTAGATTTCCTTCACCTGGAGAAGAGCAGAGGTGGCTATGAATACATACTGGTAGTCATGGACCATTTCACCCGTTTTGCCCAGGCATATGCTACTCGCAACAAAGCGGGAAAAACAGCTGCAGAGAAGATTTTTGACAATTTCATCCCTGTATTTGGATATCCTGAAAAATTACATCACGATCAAGGCAAGGAATTTGAGAACCACCTCTTTAGAAGGTTGAGACAGTTGTCAGGAATAGCCCATTCTAGGACTACACCGTACCACCCACAAGGCAACCCAGTTGAGAGACTGAACAGAACACTTTTGCAAATGCTTCGGACGTTAGAAGAAGAAAAGAAAACTCAGTGGAAAGAGTATCTCCCGCACATAGTCCATGCATATAACTGTACCAGGCATGATGCAACTGGCTATGCCCCTCACTACCTGCTATATGGTAGGACACCTCGTCTACCAATAGATCTGATATTTGACCTGGATAATGGAAACGGAGCAGCTTCACCTCAAGACTATGCTGAGAAATGGGCTTTGAAAATGAAGGAAGCGTATAGAATTGCATCTGAGACCAGCCAAAAGTCATCTCAAAAGGGGAAAAAGTACTATGACAGGCATGTCAAAGGAGTCGCTCTTCAGTCTGGTGACCGTGTTCTTGTAAGAAATTTGTCAGAGCGGGGAGGGCCAGGGAAACTCCGCACTTACTGGGAAAAAGATGTATACAGGGTAGTTGAACAGATAGGGCCAGAACATATTTATAAAGTTGAATCAGAGAAAGGCAATAAACCAACAAGAGTGATTCATCGCAATTTGTTTTTCTCTTTCCGTCAGAGATTTACCTCTGGAAAACAAACCAAAAAAATCAGGGAAGAGGATTCACACCAGACCAGTAGCTAGACCTGAAGTAAACAGCAATGCAGAAAGCACAGACTCAGATTCCTCAGATGAAGGGTATTACTACTGTCCTGAACTGTTTCAATACAGTGAGCAAGGTATCACTCCTCAACTACGAGCTGAGGCTGAAGAATTTCATCCTAGGGATCGCAATGCCTCACAACAACAGCGGAAAAACCACAGCATGCTTGAGGAAAATGTTCAAGACCTGCCTGTAGAACTTGCAGAAGAACAACTGGAAAGCCATCGCTCATTAGATGAGGAAGTCCAAGACTTGCCATAGACTTTACAGAAGGGTCTGTAGCACCATCCTGACAACAAGTAGATTCACGGTGTGACAAGGATGTAGTTATACCAAATGTCCCTGAAGAACAGAGACATGACAGTCCTCCACGACAATCAGACTATTCCCAGAGAACAAGAAAACCAAAGAAGATATTCACATATTAGACCCTGGGAAAACCATCTTTTCAAAAGTGGAATGTTCATGCAGATGTGATCGAACAGCACTGTGATTCCCCAGAGATAGAGGGGCCCATCTATATACCCTCATGTTCATACTTTTTGCCAGCAACATATGCCGATTGCGATGATCTGAACTATGATTGATTCCATGCATAAATGTCAGGAGACACTTATTAAAAAAACAGGGGGAGTGTGTAACAGGGTTAAATTCAGACTTCCCAACAGCACAAAAACATAAGACTGTCACTAGAGGGAGCTCTAACATGATTACACTGGTTGAGGAGAGTTAGGGCCTGATGCTCATATTAAAGTTGGACATCAACTGAGCCACATGTCTGTGTCTCTCCTCTGTTAAAACAGGTTAGTGTTATAATTATAGATTGAAAATAATTGTTGCTCTGTTAACCTTTAGGGTTGCCTATTTTCTCTTCTGTATATTATTACAAGATATGTATATTAAAGTTGGACATCAACTGAGCCACATGTCTGTGTCTCTCCTCTTTTAAAACAGACGCTGTAGGCTGCATTGTGGCACTAGTCTGCACTACCACTACGAACGCGGGTAACACGCACACGTTAAACAGGCGATGTGGCGGGGATAATTTAACTGTCCGCAGGGGATACCGTCTCTGGAAAAAATGCACTGGATGTCACTGATATTTTAGGGATGCACACAATTTACACAGGAGATGTGGTGCAAATAATTTTACTGTCCGCAGCGGCCTATTACACGGTATTTTGCGCAGGATGTGCTAAAAATATATATTGCTGCTGTCACACACAATAGTCCTTAAAAGGTCTTTTGGGTCTCTGAAAAGTTTTTTGTATAAAAATCTTCATATTACACTCCCTACACTGTCTGTTCCCTTCCTCTGAACAGCATTCCCTAACACTGAACAATTTAGCGCAGGTTGCGCTACAAACATATATTGCTGCTGTCACACATAATAGTCCTTAAAAGGACTTTTGGATCTATGAAACGTTTTTGTAGAAAAATGAAATTCAATTACACTCCCTACACTCTCTGTCACTTCCTATGCTCAGCTCACATCAGGTGACGCGTAGCACCCGATTACGCGTTCCGGCCAGCCAATCACTGTAATGCCAGTAGCCAACATGGCTACTGGCATTACAGTGAGGGTAGTACTTACCTAAACGTTTATTGGCTGCTTAGCAGCCGCGAAACGCGCGGGGAGGACACTCGAGCATTGCGCTCGAGCACATGCGGTACTCGGCCGAGTACCGCCATGTGTCGAGCATAGCGATGCTCGAGCCAAACTGATATTTGCTCAACACTACTCCCTGGTCTTCTGCTTTGGGCGCCACGCTGTGCTGTGTCCTGACAGTATTCAGCGTGAGGACGTAGTGTGCATAGACACACACTGTGACAGTACACAGCTGCAAGAGGAGCGTGCCGAATCTCCAAAGTGCCAGTGCCTTCCGGAGCAGGAGAGGTATGTTTTTTATTTTTTATTTTTGTGTGATCTAAGGTCTGATTGATGGGGGTTGTTATAGGGGGCCATTACTTTGGGTTCTGATTGATGGAGAGTAGGAGTGTTATAGGGACCATTACTTTGGGGTCTAATCTGAGGTTTTATTGATGGAGGGGAGGAGGTGGAGTGTTTTAGGGGGCCATTACTTTTTGATTTGATCTGAGGTTTGATTGATGGAGGGGGGAGTGTTATAGAGGTCATGACTTTGGGGTCTGATCTGAGGTCTGATTGTTGGAGGGGGGAGAGTGGGGCTAATCTGGGGTCTGTATTAATTTTGAGGTCTGGGGTTTGATGCCTAAAGTCTGCATTGGGTCCCATAATTTTCTAGTTCTGTAGCTGCACCCTTTGGCACTTTTATTTTCAGGGGAGCAGCAGGCACAGTATTAGTGAATGCTTCCGGATGCTAGTGTTAAAGGGGCAGCTACATAGGGAGTTATTTGCTATAGAGTAGGGATTGACTGCAGAAGCAATGATTCAAGTCAGAGATGTAACCTAATCTCCTGGGCTCAGTGGAGTAGCTATAGGGGTCGCAGCTTATAAAGCACCGCAGGAGGTGGGAGGAGAGGTGAGTGAAGCACGCTACTCACCCCTCCTCCCTGGTCTTCTCTGGGCCACGCTGCACATCCTGACTGTGTACAGCGTCGGGACTTGGTATGCGCACTATGACCTGACCCGTGGGCCCCGAGAAGACCGGGGAGCGCAACTTCAGGGGAGAGTGGGGGTGGAGCAGGAGAGGTAAGTTAATTTATTTATTTTAAGGTCTGCTCTGAGGGGTCTAACATGAGGGTCTGATCTGAGGTCTGATGCGGGGGTCTGACATGGAGGTCTAATATGGAGGTCTGATCTGAGGATCTGATATGGGGCTCTGATCTGAGGTGTGATATTGAGGTCTGATCTGAGCATCTGATGGGGTCTCATCTGAGAATCTGATAGGGAGGTTTAAAGTCTGATATGGGGTTCTGAGTTGAGGTCTGATGTGGAAGTCTGATCTGTTATGGAGGTCTGATCTGAAGATCTGATATAGGGGTCTAATTTGATATCTGATATCGGGTCTAATTTGAGGTCTTATATGGGGGTCTGTTATTTCAAAAGAATGAGATCTGCACACCCTCTAATGGTGGGTGCTCATAGAGGACAAGAGTCAATCCGTTATAGAGAGGAAGATCTATGGCACACTAAAGGATTCATAAAATGCTAGTAAGGATATGGTATAGTAGAAGACACACTCGATCAAATAAATGATACATCATATAAAGAGGGAAATAATATTTTAAAATAGACATATGTGCGTGCATATTGCTGGGGTCCAGGATAGTGTAGGAAAAAGCTAGGGGTACTGAGCAGCATTGGGTCAAAGAGGGGCAAGTAATTGGGGGGAGGGTGTATGGTATATGGAGGTATATGGGGCACTATATGGTGATTATAACAGGCCATTGATTTTTATCAGTTTCTACAGATACGTCACTTGTTAAATAGCTCCCCATTAACTCAACCCCATTCTGGTAAGAGCCCTTTGCAGCCCTATGTCGTATCACCCTTGCAACTTAGAGTGAAAATATCTGGTATATACTTAAACTTATTATTAGACCAAGATAGTGGGAAGCAATCTTTTATGTTAAGATGGGAACAAGAGTTGGGTGCC
This sequence comes from Bufo bufo, assembly GCF_905171765.1. Taxonomy (NCBI): domain Eukaryota; kingdom Metazoa; phylum Chordata; class Amphibia; order Anura; family Bufonidae; genus Bufo; species Bufo bufo. The sequence continues at coordinate 72,972,716 of NC_053393.1, forward strand.
GTGTTCTCCATCAGCCAGTGGAGAGAAGCAATGTCATGGTCCTTCAGGTGCACTAAATGTCTAAATCATATAGAGCAGGCCAGGAAAATACAACTCAGATGGTACTTAACCCCAAATAGGTTAGCCCACTGTTCGCCTGGCTACTCCCCGTTATGTTGGAGGAAGTGTGGGTTAGTTGGTACTCCCTTACATATGTGGTGGGAATGTCCTTACACCCGTAAATTCTGGCACACGATGGAAGCTTTAGTCCGGCAGGTCACAGATTCAACAATCACTTTGACCCCTGCCCTTTCCATTCTGGGAATAGGCTTAGAAGTCATCCCTTTCAAAATAAGATGGGTAACGGCCCATCTGATAAGCGCATCGCGGAATATAATAGCGCGGCGGTGGAAGTTACCTTGTACTCCGTTAACATCGGAAGTGGTTGAGTCCGTTAACCATCATATGCATTGTGAATTGATGTTTGCTTCCTCTTCTTCCATACGCATACGATGTCTTAATAACTGGATGCCTTGGTTATCTAGTCCTTATGCTAAGCCTTTGCCGGAATGTCTTTGGTGACTTGGGTACATCTGGAGGGTTTGGGGTGGGTTTAGGGAGGGTGGGTTGGGGACTTAGGTGGGGATTTATATATAATGTTACAACATTTACCTCAGCGTGGGCAATATTAACGTGAGCTTTGATGGGACCTCATTTGTTCTTTGTTATGTACTGTATATATGTTTTCTTTCTGAAAAATGTACTTTGATATACTTCGCACTGTGATATTATGCCATGTTGGGCATGCACTGACTATATTATGCAAAGTATTCAATAAAAAATTATTGAAGATTATAACAGGCCATTGGACTCAAGAGTCGCAGAGAGATGTTGTCCTGGCCAAATCCCATATGGAGGGGGAAATCAAACATTCCCAAAGATAAATGAGGAGCAGGTAACTGGAAATGTATGTAAGGATATTCATAAATATATATGTATTATAATATTAATATACAGTACAGACCAAAAGTTTGGACACACCTTCTCATTCAAAGAGTTTTCTTTATTTTCATGACTATGAAGGCATAAAAACTATGAATTAACACATGTGGAATTATATACATAACAAACAAGTGTGAAACAACTGAAAATATGTCATATTCTAGGTTCTTCAAAGTAGCCACCTTTTGCTTTGATTACTGCTTTGCACACTCTTGGCATTCTCTTGATGAGCTTCAAGAGGTAGTCCCCTGAAATGGTCTTCCAACAGTCTTGAAGGAGTTCCCAGAGATGCTTAGCACCTGTTGGCCCTTTTGCCTTCACTCTGCGGTCCAGCTCACCCCAAACCATCTCTATTAGGTTCAGGTCCGGTGACTGTGGAGGCCTGGTCATCTGGCGCAGCACCCCATCACTCTCCTTCATGGTCAAATAGCCCTTACTTTCAAAGTTTTCCCAATTTTTCGGCTGACTGACTGACCTTCATTTCTTAAAGTAATGATGGCCACTCGTTTTTCTTTACTTAGCTGCTTTTTTCTTGCCATAATACAAATTCTAACAGTCTATTCAGTAGGACTATCAGCTGTGTATCCACCTGACTTCTCCTCAACGCAACTGATGGTCCCAACCCCATTTATAAGGCAAGAAATTAAACTTATTAAACCTGACAGGGCACACCTGTGAAGTGAAAACCATTTCAGGGGACTACCTCTTGAAGCTCATCAAGAGAATTCCAAGAGTGTGCAAAGCAGTAATCAAAGCAAAAGGTGGCTACTTTGAAGAACCTAGAATATGACATATTTTCAGTTGTTTCACACTTGTTTGTTATGTATATAATTCCACATGTGTTAATTCATAGTTTTGCGCTCAGCGATTTGAAGTGCTGTAAGGTCAAGAAGTTTGCCCATACTTCCCAGCAAGAATAACATGATATACAGTATATCGGGGCAAAGTAGTGGCAGCAGATAAAGGGGAGGGTGGGATGTTGGTTGTATAGTGGTGTACGTGGTATAAGACTGGGAAAGTGTATGTTAGAGGTGTTGTATGATAAATAGTCTGGAAGAGGGTGAATATATGAAGGAGGAAATAAATAATATGGAGGGTAGTGTCATGATAAATGCATATTATGTACAATGGATATAAAAAGTCTACACACCCCTGTTAAAATGTCAAGTTTCTGTGATGTAAAAAATGGAGACAAAGATAAATCATTTCAGAACTTTTTCCACCTTTAATGTGACCTATAAACTGTACCACTCAATTGAAAAACAAACTGAAATCTTTTAGGTAGAGGTAAAAAAAAATATAAAAATAAAATATGGTTGCATAAGTGTGCACACCCTTAAACTAATACTGTGTTGAAGCACCTTTTGATTTTATTACAGGCCAGCACTCAGTCTTTTTGGGTATGAGTCTATCAGCATGGCACATTTTAACTTGGCAAGATTTGCCCACTCTTCTTTGCAAAAACACTCCAAATCTGTTAGATTGCGAGGGCATCTCCTGTGCACAGCCCTCTTCAGATCACCCCAAAGATTTTCAAACGGATTCAGGTCTGGGCTCTGGCTGGCCCATTCAAAAACTTTAATCTTCTTCTTGTGAAGCCATTCCTTTGTTGATTTGAAGGTATGCTTTGGGTCATTGTCACGCTGAAAGATGAAGTTCCTCTTCATGTTCAGCTTTCTAGCAGAAGCCCCAAAGCATGATGCTGCCACCACCATGCTTCACTGTGGGTATGGTGTTCTTTTGGTGATGTGCAGTGTTGTTTTTGCGCCAAACATATCTTTTAGAATTATGGCCAAAAAGTTCAACCTTGGTTTCATCAGACCTTAACACCTTTTTGCACATGCTTTTGAGAGACTTCAGATGTGTTTTTGCAAAATGTAGCCTGGCTTGGATGTTTTTCTTCGTAATAAAAGGCTTTCGTCTTGCCACTCTACCCCATAGCCCATTCATAAAGTGGGCGGAGCAGGCACGTGACGTAGTGAGTTACGCTGCCAGTGCCCGCCCGCCCAGCCTCCTGCCTCCTGCCTGCTACCGATGTAAGTACAGGCTGCTGGATTGAAGATTTTCTATAGTTAAACAATGCCTGCAGTTAGATACGATTAATACAGTGAGCGGGGCCCGCTGCAATAGAATACAATGACTGCACCGGGCCCCGCTGCCGCTACAAAACAAGATACCGGACCCCAGCCCCTCCTCCCTCCTCGCTGATACACCTCTGACCGCGCTGTGCAACATGCGGTAGGCGGTGTATCAGTGTAAACGGCAGCATTCGCCCCATAAGATGCACTGCCATTTCTCCCTCACTTTTGGGGGGGGAAAAGTGCGTCTTATAGGTCAAAAAATACGGTATCCCTTAATCGGCTATCTCTTGTGTGTGTGTGACTGTCTTGCCCTTAATTACATTCGAGCACTGGGCATAGTGAAGGTAAGAAAAGGTGCCTGATTGGGGTGTGCCCAGAAACCTTTGGCGGGGGATCTTAGAGAGGGGCCCATTGTCTGCTCTGACCAGACGGTCTCTAATATTTTTGGGGCGTTTGTAACAGGTCAAATGTGGAGTCTGAAATTCTTGTATATCGGGGTATGCTCGAGATAATATGTGCCACTGTTGTCGGATCGTGTATTATATCTTGGGCGTGAGGGAATGATAAGTGAGGATACATGGTATCCTCTTCAATGTGTTAGGCCGTGTCACTTCTGCATGTGGAGGTTTATGCTTTTATTGAACTGACTGTTCAGGATATCCTCTTTGTATAAATCTTTGTGACATCTCTTCCATTCTTTTTCGTTGGTTGGTGGGATTGGTTACAATCCGTTCCACTCGAGTCAATTGTGAATTAGGTAACGATTCCTTAGTGGCTTTGGGATGGTTATTCTTGTAATGTAGGAGACTATTCCTGTCTGTAGGTTTATTGTATAAGTCGTACTCTATGTGTCCTTGGCCGCCCAAAATTACGAGGGTATCTAGAAAGCTGATTCTATTCATGTCTGTCTGAATTGTAAAGCCCAGTTCTGGGTATATGCTGTTTAAGTGTTGGTGGAATAGAAGGACGCTGGAGACGGGGCCACTCCAAAGGCAAAATATATCATCGATGAATTTAAGCCAAATTTTGGTGTATTATTTGAAAAGTGGGTGGGGGTATACAAACTCCTCTTTAAAGTTAATCATGTATGCATTAGCATAGGGCAGGGCCACATTGGCCCCCATTGCGGTCTCCCGTTTCTGGGCATAGTATTTATCGCCAAAGAGAAAGAGGTTCTCATGTAAGACTAAGGACAGTAGTGAAATATTTGTTGTTGGGTATTAAAGGGGTTATCCGAGTTATGGGAAAAAAAATAAAACCTAACAAAATTAATCAGGATATACATATACATTAGTCAAGCTTGATTTTTGGAAAAAAAAAAAGATCTTTACACCTTTTCTAGGTTCTGTTATTGGTGTGTTTACATGCAGCAGTAACAACAATGACTCATCTCTCCCTCATGAATATTTGTGGGAGGGGTTGATCTGACCTTCTCCTCACCCTGCTCTGCACATACTGACCTTGCATAAACATCAACATCTTATATCTCATAACAGTGCCATCCACAGATCCCCCCTCCCCTAAACAGTGCCATCCACAGATCCCCCCTCCCCTAAACAGTGCCATCCACAGATCCCACCTCCCCATAAAAACAGTGCCATCATGATGATCATGGCACTGTAAAGGGGAGGGGGGATCAGTGGATGGCACTGTTTACGGGGGATCTGTAGATGGCACTGTTTATGGGGGAGATCTGCGGATGGCACTGTTTAGGGGGGATCTGTGTATGGCAGTGCCATCCACAGATCCCCCTACAGTGCCATCCACAGATCCCCCCTCCCCTAAACAGTGCCATCCACACAGATCTCCCCCCTAAACAGTGCCATCCACAGATCCCCCCTAAACAGTGCCATCATGATGATCATGGCACTGTTTAGGGGAGGGGGGATCAGTGGATGGCACTGTTTACGGGGGATCTGTAGATGGCACTGTTTATGGGGGAGATCTGCGGATGGCACTGTTTAGGGGGGATCTGTGTATGGCAGTGCCATCCACAGATCCCCCTACAGTGCCATCCACAGATCCCCCCTCCCCTAAACAGTGCCATCCACACAGATCTCCCCCCTAAACAGTGCCATCCACAGATCCCCCTAAACAGTGCCATCATGATGATCATGGCACTGTTTAGGGGAGGGGGGATCAGTGGATGGCACTGTTTACGGGGGATCTGTAGATGGCACTGTTTATGGGGGAGATCTGCGGATGGCACTGTTTAGGGGGGATCTGTGTATGGCAGTGCCATCCACACAGATCTCCCCCCTAAACAGTGCCATCCACAGATCCCCCCTAAACAGTGCCATCATGATGATCATGGCACTGTTTAGGGGAGGGGGGATCAGTGGATGGCACTGTTTACGGGGGATCTGTAGATGGCAGTGTTTATGGGGGAGATCTGTGGATGGCACTGTTTAGGGGAGGGGGGATCAGTGGATGGCAATGTTTAGGGGGGATCTGTAGATGGCACTGTTTAGGGGGGAGATCTGCGGAATGGCACTGTTTAGGGGGGATCTGTGTATGGCAGTGCCATCCACAGATCCCCCTAGAGTGCCATCCACAGATCCCCCCTCCCCTAAACAGTGCCATCATGATGATCATGGCACTGTTTAGGGGAGGGGGGATCTGTGGATGGCACTGTTTAGGGGGGAGATCTGTGTGGATGGCACTGTTTAGGGGAGGGGGATCTGTGGTCTGTGGATGGCACTGTAGGGGGATCTGTGGATGGCACTGTAGGGGGATCTGTGGATGGCACTGTTTAGGGGGGAGATCTGTGTGGATGGCACTGTTTAGGGGAGGGGGGGATCTGTGGATGGCACTGTAGGGGGATCTGTGGATGGCACTGCCTGCCATCCACAGACCACAGATCCACCTACAGTGCCATCCACAGATCCCCCTCCCCGACGCTCACAGCAGCAGTACTAATCATTCACTTCATTTTTCTATGCAGAGCTATTTTATTATTATTTTGAAATCTATGAGTCTCTGACTCTTACTTTGCTGAGCTCCGGTAACAACAGCAGGCAGTGCAGGCAGCGTTCATTCACTGACGTCACGCGCCTGCTCCGCCTAGTGGGAGGAGCAGGCGCGTGACGTCAGTGACAGTGAGTGAGCGCCGCCCCCCGAACTGCCTGCTCTGCTATTACCGGAGTACAGAGCCAAGAATGCAAGTAAAGAGCTCACTACAGCTCCCTGTATATTCTAACCCCCAGGCAAGCGTCCCTGTCACCATGGGAACGCTTGGGGGTTAGAATATACCATCGGATTTGAGTTTTTTACGATCTCACTGAGCTCGAAAAACTCAGATCCGATGGTATATTCTAACCAGGCAAGCGTCCCCGTCACCATGGGAACGCCTGGGGGTTAGAATATTTTATACCATTGGATGGATCTTCTGACTGTCACTATGCTTGGCCAGCTCGGGGCCCCAACCAGTTCGGGGCCCCAAGCTATTGCTGGTTTTGCCTGACCTATTAGCCGAAGGGAGGAACTTTGAGGTAGCCGCGGCACAAGTGAGGATCGCGCATGCGCGATCAACTCACAGCCGCACGGACTGTAATCCAGAGAGGTGGGGGCGTGGCCAAGGCTGATGACGTTCCGTTTACATGGCTTAGTCACTCCGACAAGCAGAGAGCTCCATGTAAACGGAACGTCACAGCTGATGACGTGGGCGGTCACATGACTCTTTAGTGTAGCAGAGAAACGGCACAAGATAGGTACTGCAAGTTATTTAGGAAAACTAATGTATAGGGGAAATAAAGCCATAGAGAGAAATTAAGTTAACTCGGATAACCCCTTTAAGTGTAGAATGTGTGGACAAAAGTTGTGTCGTAGCACTGATGCCTTTGTCGTGTTCTATGGATGTACAGTCAGGTCCATAAATATTGGGATATTGACACAATTGTAACATTTTTGGCTATATACACCACCACAATGAATTTGAAATGAAACTAACAAGATGTGCTTTAACTGCAGACTGTCAGCTTTAATTTGAGGGTATTTACATCCAAATCAGATGAACGGTGTAGGAATTACAACAGTTTGCATATGTGCCTCCCACTTGTTAAGGAACCAAAAGTGATGGGACAATTGGCTTCTCAGCCATTCAATGGCCAGGTGTGTGTTATTCCCTTATTATCCCAATTACAATGAACAGATAAAAGGTCCAGAGTTAATTTCAAGTGTGCTATTTGCATTTGGAATCTGTTGCTGTCAACTCTCAAGATGAGATCCAAAGAGCTGTCACTATCAGTGAAGCAAACCATCATTAGGCTGAAAAAACAAAACAAACCCATCAGAGAGATAGCAAAAACATTAGGCGTGGCCAAAACAACAGTTTGGAACATTCTTAAAAAGAAGGAAAGCTCCGGTGAGCTCAGCAACACCAAAAGACCCGGAAGACCACAGAAAACAACTGTGGTGGATGACCGAAGAATTCTTTCCCTGGTGAAGAAAACACCCTTTACAACAGTTGGCCAGATCAAGAACACTCTCCAGGAGGTAGGTGTATGTGTGTCAAAGTCAACAATCAAGAGAAGACTTCACCAGAGTGAATACAGAGGGTTCACCACAAGATGTAAACCATTGGTGAGCCTCAAAAACAGAAAGGCCAGATTAGAGTTTGCTAAACGACATCTAAAAAAGCCTTCACAGTTCTGGAACAACATCGTATAGACAGATGAGACCAAGATCAACTTGTACCAGAGTGATGGGAAGAGAAGAGTATACAAACTGAAAAGAATGGCGTGGTATTAAACAGGCAGGAAGTGCTCAAACCCACATGCAGTTGTGCATATATATATACAGGGGAGCAAATCCTGCACTTGTGGTTCGTTGCTAATGACGATCCCCAGCAAAAATGCATACAGTGGAGGATGCCCGCAGCGAACCACAAGTACCACAATAGACATCCTACACAAGATAGCAATTATGTGGATGTGATAATCAATATAACAATATAACAAAATAATAGCAAAGACAGGTGCACTCTGCGGTCTTACTAAACCCTCAAACTGATTTTAAAATTGAGAGATTAGCCAACATGTCCTACGGTGTAGGACATGTCTGAGGCCGATTACCGTGCCAAGGTTTCTCAAGTAGCTCGGGACCTAACACTCACCTACCTGTGCCATGTGGGCAATACCAGGAGCCAGTTGGCAAATTACAGGAGCATGGGGCCGACTCACAAACAACTCACCTGTTACCTCCAGCATGTAACCATGCTAGCAATGGGAGAAGTCTGCGAGTCCCACTCAAGACTGGCTAGTATGGCTCAGGCCTCACAGGTGCACCTAAATGTAGCCTGTAGATGGAAAGCAGGCACATTTAAATTGGAGTTTATACACCTCCAGGCATCTCTATATATACAAACTGAAAAGAATGGCGTGGTATTAAACAGGCAGGAAGTGCTCAAACCCACATGCAGTTGTGCATATATATACAGGGGAGCAAATCCTGCACTTGTGGCCCGTTGCTAATGACGATCCCCAGCAAAATTGCATACTATTATTTTGTTATATTGTTATATTGATTATCACATCCACATAATTGCTATCTTGTGTAGGATGTCTATTGTGGTACTTGTGGTTCGCTGCGGGCATCCTGCTGGGGATCGTCATTAGCAACGGGCCACAAGTGCAAGATTTGCTCCCCTGTATATATATGCACAACTGCATGTGGGTTTGAGCACTTCCTGCCTGTTTAATACCACGCCATTCTTTTCAGTTTGTATATATAGATTCCTGGAGGTGTATAAACTCCAATTTAAATGTGCCTGCTTTCCATCTACAGGCTACATTTAGGTGCACCTGTGAGGCCTGGGCCATATCAACCAGTCTTGAGTGGGACTCGCAGACTCCTCCCTCCTCCCATTGCTAGCATGGTTACATGCTGGAGGTAACTGGTGAGTTGTTTGTGAGTCGGCCTCATGCTCCTGTAATTTGCTCACTGGCTCCTGGTATTGCCCATATGGCACAGGTAGGTGAGTGTTAGGTCCCGAGCTACTTGAGAAAGCTTGGCGCGGTGCTCGGGCTCAGACATGTCCTACACCGTAGGACATGTTGGCTAATCTCTCAATTTTAAAATCAGTTTGAGGGTTTAGCAAGACCGCAGAGTGCACCTGTCTTTGCTATTATTTTGTTATATTGAAGAGAAGAGTATGGAGAAGGAAAGGAACTGCTCATAATCCTAATCATACCACCTCATCAGTGAAGCATGGTGGTGGTAATGTCATGGCGTGGGCATGTATGGCTGCCAATGGAACTGGTTCTCTTGCAGTTATTGATGATGTGACTGCTGACAAAAGCAGCTGGATGAATTCTGAAGTGTTTCGGGCAATATTATCTGCTCATATTCAGCCAAATGCTTCAGAACTCATTGTGCAGCGTACTCAAGTTGTGTGTAATAGGTGTTTCTGGGTGATGTAGTGCAATATACACTAACCTGGTACAGCTGACTCTCTGCAAGGGCAGGTATAGGTAGAAATAGTTCGTGACGCCAGTGCCAAGTAAACGGTGGCACGCCGTTTGCGGATGCAGGAATAAATTGAGGAAACGTAGTATTAAAACAGAACTCCAACTTTAGTAATTTTCAAGCAGAGACAATAATGGAAATGCAGTTCCTTAGCATACAGTCGATTTTGCAATTCGGTCGATGCAGGCAATTCAGTTATAGCAGGGTAATTACAGAGTGTTGAACACAGGACTTGTAGCACAGGAGCTTGCACTCTAATTCTGTCTGATCCTGGAACATAGCATATCTTCACCAAGGCCCATTAACCTAGTTCTGGCTTTATATCCTTGGCTGTAGCTTTATAAAAGTACCTCCTCTGTTATTCTGAGTACCTCTTGCTTTCCTGATCTTTGCCTCTGTCTCTCTCAGCTTCTGGAAACTTCCTCAGGTTCTTGATCTAACATATTCCTGTTTCTGCATATGGGAATTCAGGAGGGAATCTTCTCCTGAACAGCAGGCTTCAGGCCTGGACTTGTCTCAGACATTGTCTAATCTCCAACTGTAGATTACAGACACTAGACTCCGTCTGCCTTCTACTTCCCTGTCTGGGCTTTATATAAACTAGGGCTCTCTAGCTCCCTCTAGCGACTAGAAGCTGGAATGACACCCCTGCAAGCCTGTACATGCAAGTTTCAGTAAAAGGAAAATACATACATTACATGACATTTTATAAAACTGACGTATAACAACTTCCCCATAATTAGGAGGGACGACAGCACACCAAGTGACACTTTGGTAGTGACGGGTATTACAGTTCCCGTACACTACATACCCCACTGCTTTAAGCTGAGTACGACCTCGTACTCCATCATGGGTCTCCCAACTGGAATCTCTACCTGAAATAGAAAATAGAGACATGCAGGCATACATACATGTCATTCATCTGCATTTACATTTACATCAGGTCCAATTGGCAAAGGTGAAGTGTGGTGACAAGGGGCGTCGTTCTCTTCTCTCAGGATAATGAATGGAACGGGGGCGCTGACCTGGCACAGCGTAACATTATAACCAGGATAGTCCATGACAATGAATAAGTCCATAATAGAACAGCAAAATGGATAAAACAGTATAAAAGTTCTTGGAGGCTCAAAGAACAAACATGAGTCCGTACCCAGGTTATTTTTCTATTAAATCACAGAGGCTCTCATTCGGTGGAGTCCATCTCTGGGCACAATACTTTTAAAAGAATAAGAATCTCAGAGGCTCAGGTTCTTTTGAGTCTGTCTCCGGGCACGGTTCCTTAGTATGAAGTTGCACAATATAAAGACAGCAAAGACAAGTGCTGTAATACCCCTGATCAACCTGAAAAGGGGGTGAAGGGTAAAAGGTGCAACAAAGGAACAGGCACAACTTGGCGTGGGGTAGCAAAAGCAGGCAGGAGGTCCTGGAAACAAACGTGGCCTTGCTGACTTTGTGATTTCAGTGGTCAACACCTACCACTGAGCCGTGGACAAACTGGCAGCCGCAACAAAGGGCCAGAAACATAGGACTCCTGTCCTGGAAGGGTTAACATCAAACTTCTGCAGTGAAACAAATCAAAGGCCTAGCAGGCTGATTACAGTGGCATATCATATCCACTTGGCTCCGCTGGCAGGTATCGTCTGTAGTAGTCCTCTACAGGAGGATGTGCCCACATAACTGTATCAGGGGGCAGCTGTAGGGTAAAGGGGCCCCTAATAGGTATTGGCCCCATAGGCCTAGGGGTGAACCCTCTGGTGGACCGTGCCGGTCCTGGCATGATCACTGCAGGGTGTAACGGGTTTGGCACCGCCGCAGCAAGCGGTCCGGTGCTCTGGGTGCAGCAGTTTACGGCAATCGCGGGTCCGGTCCGGGGCACTGACGGAGCGGTGGCAACAGAAGGTGGTCTACAGGTGGTGACAGGCACCCTTACCTCATCCTTCCTTGGCGGTGTCCGGATCCTGGCGGTGTGTATCTTGCGTAACTCCCGCAACTTCTCCTCCAGCCGGACGATCTGCTCACCGATGCTCTCTGTGTCGGAGTCGCTGTCCTCTGCTGGCGCCACAGGTACAGTCACCGATGGCGCGGACTCGGCCTCTGCAGGTTCAGGCGATGCGTCTGGTCTCCGACCCATCCGGATGTTCTCAAAGGTAGCACTAAGTCCTTTTAACTGTTCCAGCTCTGATATGGTCCTCTCCCGACGAGGCAGCTCGGGGGAAGGATAGGGGCTCACCCATTTCTCCAACACGGTTGGCTGCCAGAAGACATTAGGCCCAATGAAGGAGCTCCGCTCCTGGAAGGCGTGATGGGCCGGCTCTGGAGAGCGTTCAGGTTCCCGCTCGCAGCCAGAGTAGTCTTCTCCTTCTTCTGCCTCCCAGTCCTCAGGTGCTCGCTTGGGACGGGTCACGGCAGTCGCATAAGGGCCTCGTAGGCTCTCGGCAGGGGTATACTCCACTTCCTCTCCCTCGCGGAGGCTGTGCTGGTACGAAGGGAGGTAGTCTCTTTTGACAGACCTTCGATTCACATAGAGGTCTCTGCCAGTTAGATAGTCCTGGATAAACCCGTAGCCACGGGATTTGTCAAATGACAGCACCACTCCCTTTCTCCTTTCCAGGCGGGGTTGGGTGTGCGTATGCTTCTCATGTATTGTCTTAGTTAGTTCCTCATAGATGATTTTGGTTTTTGTATTCCGCTTTATAGCGGCCTCTCGGATCTCCGCCATCAGGGAGGACCATTTGAAAGATGGTTGGAAAAAGTCCCTCCACGAGCCATAGCAGGGCTCGGGTTCTTTCTCCCTTGGGCGGCAGGCGGGTTGCTCTGGTCCCGGAGAGTAGGCCGGTGGAGCCTCTTCTGGCTCTACACCGATATCAGTCATCTTTGCAATTTCAGGTGCGGACGCTGCAGGAACACTCTGCTCACTATCCAACATGCTCGATCCTTCTGAGGAGAGCAATTGGGTCGCGTCAATTAGAGTAGCCAGCTCCTCCCACTGCACTGGGAGGCCGCCCCCCAGGTATTCCAGTATATGGAAGGCGGTGTCCATGCTGGCAGACATGCAAATATCCAGATAAGCCGTGGCGCCTGACCTTGACCTTCTTCCCGCTTTTTCCTCAGAAAGGCGCCAATTTTTCCCGCCTTTTCGGGATGAAGGTGACGCAGCAGTAAATTCAGCAAGCCCAGCAGCCATCTTTAGCAAAACGCTGTCCATTCACTGACAGCAAGCAGGATTGTTAAAAGTCCACAAAACCACACTCCAATGCGGCGATTTTCTTCCTCTTGGTAGCGCAATACTGCACAGTGCTTTTTAGAGGTTTTTGGTACACTTTGGGTATGATTTTCAGTCCACAAAGTCCACTTGCAATAAACAGGCAAATTGTCACTTTGGTCACAGGGCAACGGTATAAGGCACAAAGTTCACGCTTCTTGCACTATAAAGCGTGCGTATCCTGTTCGTGACGCCAAAAGAGAAGGTGCAGCGTACTCAAGTTGTGTGTAATAGGTGTTTCTGGGTGATGTAGTGCAATATACACTAACCTGGTACAGCTGACTCTCTGCAAGGGCAGGTATAGGTAGAAATAGTTTGTGACGCCAGTGCCAAGTAAACGGTGGCACGCCGTTTGCGGATGCAGGAATAAATTGAGGAAACGTAGTATTAAAACAGAACTCCAACTTTAGTAATTTTCAAGCAGAGACAATAATGGAAATGCAGTTCCTTAGCATACAGTCGATTTTGCAATTCGGTCGATGCAGGCAATTCAGTTATAGCAGGGTAATTACAGAGTGTTGAACACAGGACTTGTAGCACAGGAGCTTGCACTCTAATTCTGTCTGATCCTGGAACATAGCATATCTTCACCAAGGCCCATTAACCTAGTTCTGGCTTTATATCCTTGGCTGTAGCTTTATAAAAGTACCTCCTCTGTTATTCTGAGTACCTCTTGCTTTCCTGATCTTTGCCTCTGTCTCTCTCAGCTGCTGGAAACTTCCTCAGGTTCTTGATCTAACATATTCCTGTTTCTGCATATGGGAATTCAGGAGGGAATCTTCTCCTGGACAGCAGGCTTCAGGCCTGGACTTGTCTCAGACATTGTCTAATCTCCAACTGTAGATTACAGACACTAGACTCCGTCTGCCTTCTACTTCCCTGTCTGGGCTTTATATAAACTAGGGCTCTCTAGCTCCCTCTAGCGACTAGAAGCTGGAATGACACCCCTGCAAGCCTGTACATGCAAGTTTCAGTAAAAGGAAAATACATACATTACATGACATTTTATAAAACTGACGTATAACAACTTCCCCATAATTAGGAGGGACGACAGCACACCAAGTGACACTTTGGTAGTGACGGGTATTACAGTTCCCGTACACTACAATTGGACGGAACTTCACAGTGCAGATGGACAATGACCCAAAGCATACTGCAAAAGCAACCAAAGAGTTTTTTAAGGGAAAGAAGTGGAAAGTTATGCAATGGCCAAGTCAATCACCTGGCCTAAATCCGATTGAGCATGCATTTCACTTGCTGAAGACAAAACCGAAGGGAAAATGCCCCAAGAACAAGCAGGAACTGAAGACAGTTGCAGTAGAGGCCTGGCAGATAATCACCAGGGATGAAACCCAGCGTCTGGTGATGTCTATGCGTTCCAGACTTCAGGCTGTAATTGACTGCAAAGGATTTGCAACCAAGTATTAAAAAGTGAAAGTTTGATTTATGATTATTATTCTGTCCCATTACTTTTAGTTCCTTAACAAGTGGGAGGCACATATGGAAACTGTTGTAATTCCTACACCGTTCTCCTGATTTGGATGAAAATACCCTCAAATTAAAGCTGACAGTCTGCAGTTAAGGCAAATCTTGTTCGTTTCATTTCAAATCCATTGTGGTGGTGTATAGAGCCAAGAATGTTAGAATTGTGTCAATGTCCCAATATTTATGGACCTGACTGTATATAAACTATTGACGTCCATAGTCACTAGCACAGAGTTAGGTTGGAGTGGGCATTAGTTGAGTTTAGTAAGAAAATCATTGGTGTCCAGTAAGAAAGAACGTGATGTTTTGATCCATGGGGTGAGTATCCGATCTAAGTATATAGAGAGGGGGACAGTATGGACTCCGTCAAGGCTACTATAGGTCTGCCTGGTGGATTGTGAAGGTTTTTGTGGATCTTTGGTAGAGTGTAAAAAACGGGTGTTATAGGATGTTGTTTGATCAGAAATGTCACTGTATTGTCATCTATGATGTTTGATTCTCGATATCTATGGAGTATGGTCCTAATTTTTTAGGCAATATCTGTAGTAGGATCCTTGGTGAGGGGTTCATATGTTGCTTGGTCACTCAATTGGTTGGTTATGACACTTATATACCAGGACTAGAGATGTCCCGAACTATTCGCCGGTGAACAGTTCCCGGCGAATATCGCTTGTTCGCGTTCGCCGCGGCGGGCGAACATATGCGATGTTCGGTCCGCCCCCTATACGTCATCATTGAGCAAACTTTGACCCTGTACCTCACAGTCAGCAGAAACATTCTAGCCAATCAGCAGCAGACCCTCCCTCCCAGACCCTCCCACCTCCTGTACAGCATCCATTTTAGATTCATTCGGAAGCTGCATTCTTAGTGAGAGGAGGGACAGTGCAGCTGCTGCTGATTTAATAGGGAAATCGATAGTTAGGCCAGTGTATTCAGTGTCCACTACAATCCTGAAGGACTCATCTGATCTCTGCTGTAAGGACAGCGTCCTGACAGCACCGCAAAAAGCCCTTTTTAGGGCTAGTACATCAGTCTGCTTTTTTTCCCCTCTGTAATCTAACTGCAGTTCCCTGCCAGCGTGTGTGTCAGGCACACAGCATATACTGTGCCCACTTGCCCAGTGCCACCACTCATATCTGGTGTCACAGTAGATTGCATAAAAAAATCAAAAAACTTTTTTGACTGTAATATAATTGCAGTTACTTGCCTGCAAGCGTGTGTGTTAGGCGTACAGTGTGTACTGTGCCAACTACTGCCAGTGCACAGTGCCACCAGTGCCACTCATATCTGGTGTCACAGTAGATTACATAAAAAAAATAAAAATAAAATTTGACTGTAATATAATTGCAGTTACTTGCCTGCAAGCGTGTGTGTTAGGCGTTCAGTGTGTACTGTGCCAACTACTGCCAGTGCACAGTGCCACTCATATCTGGTGTCACAGTAGATTACATTAAAAAAAAACTAAAACTTTTTTGACTGTAATATAATTGCAGTTACTTGCCTGCAAGCGTGTGTGTTAGGCCTACAGTGTGTACTGTGCCAACTACTGCCAGTGCACAGTGCCACCACTCATATCTGGTGTCACAGTAGCTTTCACGCATAGTACAACTAATCTAAAAAAAATTACAGGCAGAGGCACAGTGGCGGATCCAGGGGGGGGGGGGCAACGGGGCAATTGCCCCCCCCCCCCCCCCCCCCCCGAGCTGGCGGCGGCGGCAGAGCACAGGGAGATGAGCGCTTCCATTGTGGAAGTGCTCATCTCCAGTCATCTGTATCGCCGTCCTCAGGACAGCGATAAAGTCTCAGATGCCTGTGCTGCGGCAGGGGAGGGAGAGGCGTGTCCCTTTCCCTTCCTCTGATAGGCTGCAGGCACTAGGCTGGCGCAGGCGGCGCGATGACGTCATCGCGCCGCCTGAGCCATACAGTGCAGGACACAGGCCAGAAGAGGCCTGCATCGCATCGCTGACATGGAGGTAAGTATGTGTTTTTTTTTAATTTTTTTATATATACAATATTGTTATTACTGGCACAGAGGGGCTGTTATTACTGGCGGGGGGGGGGGGCTGTTATTACTGGCGGGGGGGGCTGTTATTACTGGCGGGGGGGGGCTGTTATTACTGGCAGGGGGGCTGTTATTACTGGCAGGGGGGGCTGTTATTACTGGCGGGGGGCTGTTATTACTGGCACAGAGGGGCTGTTATTACTGGCAGTGGGGCTGTTATTACTGGCAGGGGGGCTGTTATTACTGGCACAGAGGGGCTGTTATTACTGGTGGGGGGGGGGCTGTTATTACTGGTGGGGGGGCTGTTATTACTGGTGGGGGGGCTGTTATTACTGGCAGGGGGGCTGTTATTACTGGCACAGGGGGGCTGTTATTACTGGCACAGGGGGGCTGTTATTACTGGCACAGGGGGGCTGTTATTACTGGCACAGGGGGGCTGTTATTACTGGCACAGGGGGGCTGTTATTACTGGCACAGGGGGGATGTTATTACTGGTACAGGGGGGCTGTTATTACTGGCACAGAGGGGCTGTTATTACTGGCGGGGGGGGGGGGGCTATTATTACTGGCGGGGGGGCTTTTATTACTGGCACAGGGGGGCTGTTATTACTGGCAAAGGGGGGCTGTTATTACTAACACAGGGGGGGCTGTTATTACTGGCACAGGGGGGGGGGCTATTGCTGGCACAGGGGGGCTGTTATTAATACTGGCACATGGGGGGCTGTTATTAATACTGGCACATGGGGGGCTGTTATTAATACTGGCACATAGGGGGCTGTTATTAATACTGGCACATGGGGGGCTGTTATTAATACTGGCACATTGGGGACTGTTATTAATACTGGCACATGGGGGGCTGTTATTAATACTAGCACATGGGGGGCTGTTATTAATACTGGAACATGGGGGGCTGTTATTAATACTGCCACATGATTGGGGGCACTATAGGGGCATCTACTGAGGCCACAAAGAAGGGGTATTTTATATGGGCGCTCTGTACAGTACAATTTTATACTGGGACACATTATGGTGGGTACTATGGGGAAGGAGGGAGAGGAGTACTATGGGATCATCTACGGGGGGCACTAAGAAGGGGTATTTTATACTTGCAAATTATGGGGGACACTGAGGGCATCTACTGGAGCATTTTATACTGGTACATTATGGGGGACACTAGGAGGAAGGAGGGTGTGGAGCACTATGGAGGCATTTACTGGGGGCACTATATAGGGGTATTTTATACTGGGACATTATGGGGGCACTATGGGGACATTAGCTCAACTGGGGGCATTACAAGGGGGTATTTTTTGCACTGTCACATTATAAGGAGAATTATTTCTACTGGGGGGGGGGGGCTTTATTACTCCCCCATGGAATGACCCTCTAGTAGAAGCACCAGCCTCTCCCTGCTCTGCTATCCCTCTGCCCCTTCTCCAAATCCTTATTATGAAATCCTTCTCATTAGGATAAAGCACAACATCAGCTCCGCCGAGCCCCTGGCGAAGTGTGGAAGTGGCGTCCGAGATCCCCAAGGGCCAAGCCAAGTAATTGTAAGTTTTCATGTGAAATATGTTTGTTATACACATATAGCCTACACTGTGTAGTCTGTTCTATAAGCACCATTGTTTTGTGGCGGCGGACAGAAAAAAAATCTGAAAGTGCCCCTCCCGACACCAGGCTCTGGATCCGCCACTGCAGAGGCAGGCCACCCCGCAGGGGCCGTCGTGGTCGTGGTGCTGTGATTCCCTTTGGCCCTAGAATTATGCCCAGTGTTCAGAGGCCACGTACCCTGAAATCGAAAAGTTCCGAGGACATAGTTGACTGGCTAACACAGGACACCCAATCTTCTACAGCTTCCGCTCGGAACCTTGACGCACCATCCTCCTCCAGCTCAGCTTCGGGCACCTCTCAAGTTACCACTCACCCGCCTGCCGCCACCACCAACACTAGCACCACAGCTGCTTCACTTGATCTGTCAGAGGAGTTATTTACACATCAGTTGGAAGAAATGAGTGATGCACAACCATTATTGCCAGAGGATGTAGATAACAGGGATATGTCTCAGTCAGGCAGCATTACACACATGGACGTACGGTGTGATGATGATGATGATGTTGTACCCGCTGCTGCTTCCTTTGCTGCGTTGTCAGATACAAGTGAAGCGGTTGATGATGACGATGTGTCCGTGGATGTCACGTGGGTGCCTGCTCGAAGAGAAGAAGAACAGGGGGATAGTTCAGATGGGGAGACAGAGAGGAGGAGGAGACGAGTTGGAAGCAGGGGGAGGTCGTCGCAAGGAGCTAGTGGCACAGTCAGACAGCATTCATTGGCACCCGGGGTCAGCCAGACAGCACGCCAATCAACACATGCTGTTGCCACCACCAGAATGCCGTCATTGCAAAGCTCAGCAGTGTGGCATTTTTTTGTGTGTGTCTGCCTCTGACAACCATGGGCAACACTAGAGAAAGAAATACCAAAACTCAGCCGCACCTCCAAGACATAAAACATGATTTTATTGAGACAAATAATTTAAAAACATGGATGAACAGGGCACACCTCACAGATGAGGAAATAAAGTGCTACAGTGCATAAATGAAACCACCAAGCAATAATGATACCACAACAGGACAACAGTAAAATGTCTGCAAAACCTGAACAGGATACTTATCGTGGAACACAGTGGTAGCACATAGAATAACCAAAGTCCATCAGTGAGGGGAGCCAAGAGAACCTGACGCGTATCGCTAGTACAAATGCTAGCTTTCTCAGAGGTCCATGAATGTTCACATGATTGTTTCAACATTTATAATCAATAAAATTAAATCATAATTGAATAAGCCTGTGGTACGGCCAATCGAGAGGGAAGAGGAGGGAAGGGGGAGAGGGTAACGGAGTGTATATGTTACCTGGATCCTCCCCGGTGCATGGTCGCGTGCAGATGCAAATGCCGGAACAAACTGGCGTGACGGCAAAGCAAGTGCGCATGCGCAAGATGGCGCCCAATCCGGAAGTCGGCGCCGCGATGCATTCCAAAAACCGTATACGCAGCCCAGCATCGACGTCACAACCGGCTGCCGGCCCGCGCCAATGTACCCAGTGGAACGCAAACAAACAGGCATGGAGCACGGGCAGGCGCAGTGGGATGTAACAGACAGAAAGTGAATAAACAAATACATTAAAATGTAAATACATTATAGAATCAAGCACTGACATGATATGCCTATTTACGGCCAGATATTTGCATCAATCCAAAACTGCCGCAATAAGGCTGTTCAGGGTCTGTTACACAATTGTACATGCAATATAGTTATAGTGGAGACCGGCAACCATACAGTGTAGTTATAGTTGAATACATATAGCGAAAGTCAATATAATTTTGTAAAGTCACCACATGATAGATTAGATATATTACACAGGTAATTAGGACCATGATAAGCCCACGCAGTACAGTAATTGGTAGAGAAATGCAAACGTCTGGCAATACAGTAAACTATATAAGAAAAAGGAAATATAATTTTATAAAAAATCGCCACATGATTTTTTAAATAATTTACACCAATAATTTAAACCATGATAAATCCACACAATATAGTAATTGATGAAAAAACACAAACATCTGATATCATGGTACACTGCATAAATTAATAAAATAGTATAGCCAAATTCATGTGATATCCAAGAAAACAATATTCGTGATAAGATTCCCAGACAAAATTATATCCCGTGCCCCATTGACTGTTCACCCTGAATTAATAATAAAGGAATAATGTAAATATCCGACATTTCATCATTAGACAATCCATACCAATAAACGAGGGGTATTCGCGAACCACTGGGTAGCCGACCATGCACCGGGGAAAGAGGCCGACCAAGCAAGCGCAAAGATACACAGAGGGTCAACATGCACAAATCTACATATTGAATATATATAGAAAATTCAGGTAAGTAATTAGTTAGTGTAGGCGGAGATGTATCACCTAAAGTATTTATCAGTAATTCCAAATGATGTCCGAGGTATAATCAATTAAGTGCGTGCAAGGGGTGTTCATGTGGAACACAGAGTGAGCAAAGGCTCAAAGCGTGTTCCACTGACACCAATAATTAAAGTGCAAAGTGCTTGTATATTATACTGTGCCTCTGTAGTTGTGAAGGATGGGCAGAATGAGGAGTATCCATTATGCCCTGACCACCACAAAGGAAAATAATAATAAGGAAAAAAGTGAGGAGGAGCGGGCGAAGAAGAATCCATATGTTCTCTATCGCCACATTGCAGTGTCGTCAAACCTTTAAAAACCTAAAAGGAAAAAACTAAGTGTAAGTGAAAAAAACCTGTGGAAAACATTTTTGGGTAATACATAGCTCTGTGCAAATACGCCAGAACCTATGTATAATAACCGGTGAAAGTGAGCTCCTCATTTAGACCACCTGAGGCCTGGGAGCCAAGGTTGAAAATCCACCTTGATTCTGAGCGAAGCAAGCTCCTGAAGATGTGTGTCCCCCTAATGTTACCTCGAACAATATCCAACCACACCACCCGTAGGTCATCGTACCTACCATCATGATTATCCAGGAAGTGGGTTGCTACTGATGTTAGGGGTTTATCCGCCTTATTTCTATCCCGCGCTGCCAATCGAATATTCGAGGTGTGCTGTTGGACTCTCTTCCTGAGCTCCTGCATGGTCTGGCCCACGTAGATCCTATTACAAGAGCAGAGAAGGGCATAAACTACGTTCTTGGAGCGACAGTTGATATAATGTTTAAGATCCACCCGATTGCCATCACCATGGGAAAAACTGTCAGAACTCAGCATGAATTGACAGATATTGCAGTCCCCACAGGGATATGTACCTTTTAAAATGCTTCCTCGACCCGTGGTGCCAGCCGGGCGTTGAAAATGACTGCGTACAAGAGTGTCTTTGAGATTAGGGGCCCTCCTTGCTATGATCCTTGGTTTCTCGTCAACATGTGATGCTAATTTACCATCTGCTTGGAGTAAGAACCAATGCGTATTTAGGATTTTGTACAGATCGGACCACTGCTTGTTGTATCTAGTGATCACGCCTACCTTGTTATCCCGTGATCTAATCTTGGGAACAAATAGATCCTCACGTTTTGATTCCTTGGCCCTCTCAAATGCCTGAGATACAACCTTTTTGGAATAACCCCTCTCATGCAGCCTTGATGTTAAATCTTGTGAGGCCTCTTTAAAATCACTGAATTCGCTACAATTACGTCGTAAGCGTAAAAACTGGCCCCTTGGTATACCCTTCTTTAAGTGTGCCGGATGAAAACTTGCAAAGTGAAGTAAGTTATTAGTTGCTGTGCTTTTGCGGAACAGAGATGTCATGATTCTGGAATCCTGCAACTTAATTCGAAGATCCAGAAAATCAACGTCAGACTCAGAGATCTTATACGATAAAAATATGTTCAGCGGATTCTCATTGAGATGGGCAATGAACTGTTCACAATCCTGTCTGGATCCCTGCCAAAAGAAAATGATGTCATCAATGAAGCGATACCAGCCCACCACATGATCCCTGAACTGACCCAAAGGGTACACCCGTGTGGCCTCCCACCAACCTAGAAATAGGTTGGCATAGGAAGGTGCACACCGTGCACCCATGGCAGTCCCAGATACCTGCCTATAAAAGGTACGGTCCAAAACAAAATAGTTGTGTGTGAGCACAAATTCTAATAAGCTCACCAGGAACATGTGGTGGGCTGGATCGCCAGCGGTGGAGCCAGACAGGAAGAACTTAACAGCAGTAAGCCCATCGCTGTGGGCAATGTTGGAATATAGTGACTCAACGTCACACGTGACCATCAAGGTGCCAGGTGATAAGACAACGTCCCCCAGTTCCTGTATCAGGTGCATGGAATCCCGGATGCATGATTTTAGGCCTAGAACAAAGGACTGTAGAAAGAAATCCAAATAAATATATGCCTGTTCACATAGGCCCCCAATGCCTGCCACAATAGGTCGTCCAGGTGGGGTCTCAAGATGTTTGTGCACCTTAGGCAGCATATAGAATGTAGGTGTTATCGGACAACTTACCTCCAAGAACTGGAGTTCTCGTTTAGTAATGATCCTCATCTCAAACGCCCTCTTCAAGAGTTGATCTAGTTTTTTCTTGAATGTTGTAGTTGGGTCCGCTGGAATGCGAGTGTAGAAGACTTTGTTATCCAATTGGCGTTTGGCTTCACTCATATACATCCCCATGTCCCACAGTACAACATTCCCACCTTTATCAGCTTCCTTTATAACGAAAGATTTATTCTGCTGTAATTCTCGAATAATGTTGGACTCAGCCACGGCCATATTTCTTCCTTTAATGGTGTTCTTTGTAGTTTACGGACTTCTTGTAGGACCGCTTGAAAAAATAAATAGACATTAGGGAACATACTCAAGGAGGGCGTGATAGTAGATGGTTTGGATAAACTAAATGTTCTCCTACCTAAATCACTTTCACTCTCCTTGAGTAGGTCCATCAAGTCCAAGAAGACACCGCGTTCATCCTCCAAGATCTTTCACTAGTGTAGGTTGAGCATAAAGGAGTTTAAAGCATAATTGCCTACAAAACAAATAAATATCCTTTATAAATTCAAACTTGTCAAGTGTACTCATGGGGGAGAACGACAGTCCCTTCTCCAAGATCAGTCTTTCTTTTTCTGATAGTATATAGGAAGATAGATTTATAACCTGCAATGACCCGGTGTCCTGGGGATGTCCGGCTCCTACATCCGTTTCCTGTAAGGTGGCGGATGATTGTTGCCCCTGCGCAGTTGGGGTCCCCTTTTTTTGGGATTTACGTAATCCCCTTTGAGTTCGCTGTCTTCGCTGTTTTCTGATAAAAAAATCTATGTCACTGTTTGTATTGGTAGCTTTCTGCTTCATGGCGGTATCATTTGGATGAAGACCCTTCAATGGTGCCCGTGCGTTACCACTGTGTTTCCACCTGTAGGCCTGTTTTTTCTCGAAGTCACTCTTATCCCGCTCAAATTTTGATTTTTTACCCAACATAATGTCCTTATCAAATTGTTCAAGGGTGTCCATCAGTTTAGCCTGAAAGACGTCAACCTTCTCTTTGTCATGCTGTTAAGGTTAGCTTCCAGCTCAACAAGTCTAAGTCTAGTCCGCTGTAGGAGTTCCCTATCATGTGTGATAAGCATGTCAATAAGGATTCTAGAGCATTGTTGAAGTCCCTGCTCCCAAGTCTCCTTAAATTCAGCAGTAACCTCCCAAGCCGGGAATTTTTGTACCCGCAAGCCCTCAGGGTGATAGAGCACTTGAGGTATTCTTCAAGGCTCTTGATGTTCCACCAAACCCGAGTATAAAGCTTGTGGGTATCTGTGATCTCAGAAGTCAATAACCTAAAATCACTACCTGTATTAGTAACACACTCCTCATGAAACAACGCAGAGGCCTGCGAAGTCCAAGCCGCCTCCCTGGCCTCCAAGTTAAATGCCATGATGGAAGACCACAAAAGTACCACAGAAAAAAGGGTGCCACAACCCCAGAAGAGTGCAAGGAAAAGAACTCTCAGGCACTAAAAAACAATACTAAACTAGACAACGAAGGGCACACCTAACAATACAAAACGGAGCGCAGGCCTGGTATCAAAAAGACAAACATGGGCAACACTAGAGAAAGAAATACCAAAACTCAGCCGCACCTCCAAGACATAAAACATGATTTTATTGAGACAAATAATTTAAAAACATGGATGAACAGGGCACACCTCACAGATGAAGGAATAAAGTGCTACAGTGCATAAATGAAACCACCAAGCAATAATGATACCACAACAGGACAACAGTAAAATGTCTGCAAAACCTGAACAGGATACTTATCGTGGAACACAGTGGTAGCACATAGAATAACCAAAGTCCATCAGTGAGGGGAGCCAAGAGAACCTGACGCGTATCGCTAGTACAAATGCTAGCTTCCTCAGAGGTCCATGAATGTTCACATGATTGTTTCAACATTTATAATCAATAAAATTAAATCATAATTGAATAAGCCTGTGGTACGGCCAATCGAGAGGGAAGAGGAGGGAAGGGGGAGAGGGTAACGGAGTGTATATGTTACCTGGATCCTCCCCGGTGCATGGTCGCGTGCAGATGCAAATGCCGGAACAAACTGGCGTGACGGCAATGCAAGTGCGCATGCGCAATATGGCGCCCAATCCGGAAGTCGGCGCCGCGATGCGCTCCAAAAACCGTATACGCAGCCCAGTGTCGACGTCACAACCGGCCGCCGGCCCGCACTAATGTACCCAGTGGAACGCAAACAAACAGGCATGGAGCACGGGCAGGCGCAGTGGGATGTAACAGACAGAAAGTGAATAAACAAATACATTAAAATGTAAATACATTATAGAATCAAGCACTGACATGATATGCCTATTTACGGCCAGATATTTGCATCAATCCAAAACTGCCGCAATAAGGCTGTTCAGGGTCTGTTACACAATTGTACATGCAATATAGTTATAGCGGAGACCGGCAACCATGCAGTGTAGTTATAGTTGAATACATATAGCGAAAGTCAATATAATTTTGTAAAGTCACCACATGATAGATTAGATATATTACACAGGTAATTAGGACCATGATAAGCCCACGCAGTACAGTAATTGGTAGAGAAATGCAAACGTCTGGCAATGCAGTAAACTATATAAGAAAAAGGAAATATAATTTTATAAAAAATCACCACATGATTATTTAAATAATTTACACCAATAATTTAAACCATGATAAATCCACACAATATAGTAATTGATGAAAAAACACAAACATCTGATATCATGGTACACTGCATAAATTAATAAAATAGTATAGCCAAATTCATGTGATATCCAAGAAAACAATATTCGTGATAAGATTCCCAGACAAAATTATATCCCGTGCCCCATTGACTGTTCACCCTGAATTAATAATAAAGGAATAATGTATATATCCGACATTCCAACATTAGACAATCCATACCAATAAACGAGGGGTATTCGCGAACCACTGGGTAGCCGACCATGCACCGGGGAAAGAGGCCGACCAAGCAAGCGCAAAGATGCACAGAGGGTCAACATGCACAAATCTACATATTGAATATATATAAAAAATTCAGGTAAGTAATTAGTTAGTGTAGGCGGAGATGTATCACCTAAAGTATTTATCAGTAATTCCAAATGATGTCCGAGGTATAATCAATATCCAACCCCACCACCCGTAGGTCATCGTACCTACCATCATGATTATCCAGGAAGTGGGTTGCTACTGATGTTAGGGGTTTATCCGCCTTATTTCTATCCCGCGCTGCCAACCGAATATTGGCATTTTGGCATGTGTGTTAGGCCTACAGTGTGTACTGTGCCAACTACTGCCAGTGCACAGTGCCACCACTCATATCTGGTGTCACAGTAGCTTTCACGCATAGTACAACTAATCTAAAAAAAATTACAGGCAGAGGCAGGCCACCCCGCAGGGGCCGTCGTGGTCATGGTGCTGTGATTCCCTTTGGCCCTAGAATTATGCCCAGTGTTCAGAGGCCACGTACCCTGAAATCGAAAAGTTCCGAGGACATAGTTGACTGGCTAACACAGGACACCCAATCTTCTACAGCTTCCGCTCGGAACCTTGACGCACCATCCTCCTCCAGCTCAGCTTCGGGCACCTCTCAAGTTACCACTCACCCGCCTGCCGCCACCACCAACACTAGCACCACAGCTGCTTCACTTGATCTGTCAGAGGAGTTATTTACACATCAGTTAGAAGAAATGAGTGATGCACAACCATTATTGCCAGAGGATGTAGATAACAGGGATATGTCTCAGTCAGGCAGCATTACACACATGGACGTACGGTGTGATGATGATGATGATGTTGTACCCGCTGCTGCTTCCTTTGCTGAGTTGTCAGATACAAGTGAAGCGGTTGATGATGACGATGTGTCCGTGGATGTCACGTGGGTGCCCGCTCGAAGAGAAGAAGAACAGGGGGATAGTTCAGATGGGGAGACAGAGAGGAGGAGGAGGAGACGAGTTGGAAGCAGGGGGAGGTCGTCGCAAGGAGCTAGTGGCACAGTCAGACAGCATGCATCGGCACCCGGGGTCAGCCAGACAGCACGCCAATCAACGCATGCTGTTGCCACCACCAGAATGCTGTCATTGCAAAGCTCAGCAGTGTGGCATTTTTTTGTGTGTGTCTGCCTCTGACAACAGCGATGCCATTTGCAACCTGTGCCAAAAGAAACTGAGTCGTGGGAAGTCCAACACCCACCTAGGTACAACTGCTTGCGAAGGCACACGATCTCAAATCACAAATGCCTATGGGATCAACACATGAGTACAAGCAGCACACAAACTCAAAGCCGCCATCCTCCTCCTGGTCCAGCATCTTCAGCTACGTCAACCACTGCTGTCCTCCTTGCCCCCTCTCAACCATCCGCCACTCCGCCTCTCGCCTTCAGCAGTTCCTGCTCATCTGCCCACAGTCAGGTGTCTGTCAAGGAAATGTTTGAGCGTAAGAAGCCAATGTCACAGAGTCACCCCCTTGCCCAGCGTCTGACAGCTGGCTTGTCGGAACTCTTAGCCCGTCAGCTTTTACCATACAAGCTGGTGGAGTCTGACGCCGTCACAAAATTTGTAGCTATTGGGACACCGCAGTGGAAGGTACCCGGCCAAAATTTCTTTTCACAAAAAGCAATCCCCAACCTGTACTCTATTGTGGAAAATGAAGTCATGGCATGTCTGGCACACAGTGTTGGGGCAAGGGTCCATCTGACCACTGATGCCTGGTCTGCAAAGCACGGTCAGGGCAGGTATATCACGTACACTGCGCATTGGGTAAACCTGCTGACGGCTGCCAAGCATGGAATGCGTGGCTCTGCAGAGGAGTTGGTGACACCGCCACGACTTGCAGGCAGGCCTGCTGCCACCTCCTCTACTCCATTCTCTTCGCTAACCTCCTCTTCTGCTGCTGTGTCTTGCTCCACATCAACTGCACCCCCCCCCAGCTCCCCAGGGACTATTCCACATCCCGGATATGACAGTGTCACTCCGTCTTGGGGTTGACTTGCCTGAAAGCAGAGAGTCACACCGGACCAGCACTCCTGTCCGCCCTGAACGCACAGGTGGATCAGTGGCTGACTCCACACCAACTGGAGATCGGCAAAGTGGTGTGTGACAACGGAAGCAATTTGTTGGCGGCATTAAATTTGGGCAAGTTGACACATGTGCCGTGCATGGCACATGTGTTGAATCTGATCGTACAACGCTTTGTCCATATGTACCCAGACTTACAGGACGTTCTCAAGAAGGCCAGGAAGGTGTGTGGCTATTTCAGGCGTTCCTACACGGCCATGGCGCACTTTTCAGATATTTATCGGCGAAACAACATGCCAGTGAGGCGCTTGATTTGCGACATCCCGACACGTTGGAATTCAACACTCCTAATGTTCGACCGCCTGCTCCAACAAGAAAAAGCCGTCAACGAGTATTTGTATGACCGGGGTGCTAGGACAGCCTCTGCGGAGCTGGGTATTTTTTTGCCACGTTACTGGACTTATGCGCAATGCCTGTAGGCTCATGCGTCCTTTTGAGGAGGTGACAAACCTAGTCAGTCGCACCGAAGGCACCATCAGCGACATCATGCCATTTGTTTTCTTCCTGGAGCATGCCCTGTGAAGAGTGCTGGATCAGGCCGTAGATGAGTGTGAAGAGGAAGAGGAAGAGTTGTGGTCACCATCACCACCAGAAACAGCCTTATCAGCATCGCTTGCTGGACCTGCGGCAACGCTGGAAGAGGAGTCTGAGGAAGAGGAGTCAGAGGAGGAATGTGGCTTTGAGGAGGAGGAAGACCAACCACAGCAGGCATCCCAGGGTGCTCGTTGTCACCTATCTGGTACCCGTGGTGTTGTACGTGGCTGGGGGGAAGAGCAGACCTTCAGTGAGATCAGTGAGGACGAGGAACGGGACATGAGTAGCTCGGCATCCAACCTTGTGCAAATGGGGTCTTTCATGCTGTCGTGCCTGTTGAGGGACCCTCATATAAAAAGGCTGAAGGAGAACGACCTGTACTCCTTCACGCTACTAGACCCCCGGTATAAGCAGAAAGTGCCTGAAATGTTACCGAATTACCGGAAGTCGGAAAGGATGCAGCAGTTCCAAAACAAGTTAAAAACTATGCTTTACACAGCGTATAAGGGTGATGTCACAGCACAACGGGAATTTAACAGGGGAAGAGGTGAAAGTAATCCTTCTCCTACCACGACCACGCCGGCAAGGACAGGACGATTTACAGACGTGGTGTTGATGGAGGACATGCAAGCTTTTTAAAGAGGACCTTTCACCAGAATAAAACATCTAAACTAACTATACAGACATGTAGAGCGGCGCCCAGGGATCCCCCTGCACTTACTATTATACCTGGGCGCCGCTTCATTCGCCCGGTATAGTCTCCGGTATCTTCATAGTTAGGCTCCACCGAGGGGAACCTGACGGCGTCTCATTCTCCCATGCTGTCGCGCTGGCCAATCGCAGCACTCAGCTCATAGCCTGAGAGAAAAAAAAAACTCTCAGGCTATGAGCTAAGCGCTGCGATTGGCCAGCGCTACAGCATAGGAGAAAGAGACGCCGTCAGGTTCCCCTGGTTGGAGCCTAACTATGAAGATACCGGAGGCTATACCGGGAGAACGGAGCGGCATCCAGGGATAACAGTAAGTGCAGGGAGATCCCTGGGCGCCGCTGTACATGTCTGTATAGTTAGTTTAGATGTTTTATTCTGGTGAAAGGTCATCTTTAAGTCCTATGCATCGCCACAGCCCTTCGGGGTCCACCCTCAGAGAACGACTCGACCAACAGGTAGCAGACTACCTCGCCTTAACTGCAGATATCGACACTCTGAGGAGCGATGAACCCCTTGACTATTGGGTGTGCAGGCTTGACCTGTGGCCTGAGCTATCCCAATTTGCGATAGAACTTCTGGCCTGCCCCGCTTCAAGTGTCCTGTCAGAAAGGACCTTCAGTGCAGCAGGAGGTATTGTCACTGAGAAGAGAAGTCGCCTAAGTCAAAAAAGTCTAGATTACCTCACCTTTATTAAGATGAATGAGGCATGGATCCCGAAGGGACTGACAGTGGGTGATACATTTGACTAAAAAAGGCCTGGTGATGAGATGAGCTGTCTTGGGCTAAAAATGGTCCACACGCTGCTGTATTTTATCTCTGCATGCCGGATGACTTGCGTGACTTCTCCGCCACCAACTAGGGTTCAAGCCAAAATGTTTTAGTGCACTTTCTGCCTAGAAAACATCAATTTTTCAACAATACCAAATTTTTCAGGCATGTGTACATGCCTAATTTTTCTGGCCTCTGGTGCTGCACTGTGGCTGCAAAAACAAAACAAACAAAAAAAGGCACATACATGTGTCAATTCCCCTTCGTGATCGTTACCTTGTTGTGGTGAAGGGGCTTGCGTATCACAATGAAGCGATCACCTCTATGAGTGTGTTGGCAATGGCAATGTTGGCACACCCCAGATGAGATAAGGTCGTTGCTTCATTGTGAACAGACCAAAAGCGATCGGCTGGATAATTTTGCATAGAAAAAACATTAATTTTCTTTGTGATCATCTAAGGTTATCATTAAAGCCTACTAGGCCAACAATGGGCCCACACTGCAGAATCATTGTTTTCTGGGTCACTTAACTGTCACTGAACTACCTCAGCACGACCATAGGCTTTGAAAAAACGCCATCGCCTGCAATCTGCCAAACGTGCGCACGAACACAGTCATCACTACACCAAGATTGACGCATAGAGGAATAAAATTTATGTCATGAGTGTGTTAACTATTGACAACTCTTTGCGGTTGTCTAAACTCTATTCCATACACGTCCCCTGAAAGGGGACGTAACAGGGATTAAACTGATAGGAATAGTACTACTTAACATACCACTCATATTGGGATTGCATAGTACATTGCACGGCGCACGTGCAGTGCCCCAAATTGGAAGTAAGAGGACCAACCAAGCATATTTTTCCATCTCCCGGTTCCTAAAATCTATTCCATACACGTCCCCTGATAGGGGACGTAACAGGGATTAAACTGGTAGGAATAGTCCTACTTAACATACCACTCATATCTGGTAGCACAGTAAATCGCACGGCGCACGCGCAGTGCCCCAAATTGGAAGTAAGAGGACCGACCAAGCATCTTTTTCCATCTCCCGGTTCCTAAAATCTATTCCATACACATCCCCTGATAGGGGACGTAACAGGGATTAAACTGATAGGAATAGTACTACTTAACATACCACTCATATTGGGATTGCATAGTACATTGCACGGCGCACGCGCAGTGCCCCAAATTGGAAGTAAGAGGACCGACCAAGCATCTTTTTCCATCTCCCGGTTCCTAAAATCTATTCCATGCACCACACCGGCCCCTGATAGGGGACAAAACAGAGATTAAACTGGTAATAACAGATTTTTTTAATAAAAAAAAAAAGAGGACAGCCTCTGCGGAGCTGGGTATTTTTTGGCCGCGTTACTGAACGCTCATGCATAATGGCTGTAGGCTCATGCGTCCTTTTGCGGAGGTGATAAACCTGGTCAGTCAAACCCAAGGCAACATCATCGACCTCATCCCATATGCGTTTTTTATGGAGCGTGCCCTGCGAAGAGTGCTGGATCAGGCCGTAGATGAGCATGAAGAGGAAGAGTTGTGGTCACCATCACTACCAGAAGCAGCCTTGTCGTCGTTGATTGCTGGACCTGCGGCAACGCAGAGAGAGGAGTCTGAAGAAGAGGAGTCAGAGGAGGAAGGTGGCTTTGAGGAGGTGGAAGACCAACCACAGCAGGCGTCCCAGGGGGCTTGTTGTCACCTTTCGGGGACCCTTGGTGTTGTACGTGGCTGGGTGGAGGAAGAGACCTTCAATGACGTCAGTGAGGACAAGGAACGGGACATGGCTAGCTTGGTATCCAACCTTGTGCAAATGGGAATTTGCGGTTGTGCAAATAGACTGTTTGCGGTTGTTTGCGGTGTGTTAAACGGGGAGTTTGGTCTGTCACTGTGAAGCGGGCGTAACCCTTACACTACCTGATCGATACAACATCATACCTGATGTTTTAAAGCACGTTATTCCAAACAATTTAGGAATGTTAGGTGATTTATGCCCTTTATGGATTAAAACCCGACTCTGCGTCAACTACGTAATTTTCCATGGGAGTTTTGCCATGGATCCCCCTCCGGCATGCCACAGTCTAGGTGTTAGTCCCCTAGAAACAACTTTTCCATCACTATTGTGGCCAGAAAGAGTCCCTGTGGGTTTTAAAATTCACCTGCCTATTGAAGTCTATGACTGTTCGCCCGGTACGCACGTTTGCGAACGTTTGTGAAAATTCGCGTTCGCCGTTCACAAACGGAAAATTTTATGTTCGCGACATCACTAACCAGGACTTGTGCATAACTACCAGTGCTCCCTCCTTCCTTGTCCGCTGGTTTAATTATGATTTCTTTGTTTGTAATTCAGAGATTGCTCTCTGTTCCTCCACCGTCAAATTATGGGAATGTTTGAATTTCCCCTCCATATCGGATTTGGCCAGGACAACACCTCTATGGGACCCTTGAGTCCAATGACCAGTTATAATCACCATATAGTGCCCCACACACCCCCATATACCTCCATATGTCATGCACCATCCCCCCAAATACTTCATATGATGTATAATTTATTTGATAGTGTGTCTTCTACTATACCATATCCTTACTAGCATTTTGTGAATTCAGATATCCTACATATGCTCTTTTTATCCCTTTCAGATCCCTTGACAAAGGTCATTATGGACCGAAACGTTGGGACTTCTTTTGATGGCCCCATATATTCTTACATATTATGGATGGAAATGAAACACAAAATTATGTAATTGCACAAATATGTATTTAAGCATCGTCTGATATGGGGGCTTGATCTGAGAATCTGATATGGGGTCTGATTTGAAAGGTAAGGGGGTATGTAAGGGGGTATTTTTTGTGTTGGCGCATACTATAAGTTTTTTTTTGTACTGGTGCACAATATAAGGGGGTATTTTTTGTAATAGCGCACATTAAAGGGGGGTATTTTTTGTCCTGATGCACAATATAAGGGAATTTTTTTTGTACTGGCACACATTATAAGGGGGTATTTTTGTACTGGCACACATTGAATGGGGTTACTTTAGTACTGCCACACATTAGAAGGGGGTATTTTTGCACTGGCACACATTGGAGGGAGAAGTATTAGTACTGGGGGGCTATGGGGAACTTGATTACTAGTATTGGCACAATGGGGGCATTATTACTATTGGGGGCACTGTTAACACTATGCACTCTGGAAGGTATTTATTTCTACTGGTGGGAATCTGGGGAGCACTTTTACTGTGGAGGGCACCCTGGCACAGTGTCAGCTTAGCACAATAGTTTTGGGAGACATTATGTTTCTACTATTAGTGTCAGGGACACTATTTGCTGGGTACAGTTATTTCTTAGGGCACTGTGTGCTATTAATTATTGAAGGGGGAACTATCTGCGTGGTACTAGTATTTTCAGGGAGACTCTTCCTGCAGTATAGTTTTGGGGAGTGGGCATAGTATTAGGGGTGGTGGGATGAGATGTTGAGAAGCTGGGAGGATGATGGAAAAGTAGGAAACTAAGATGTCTGTCAAACTCTGCAGAGACAAGAGATGTCTGAAATAAATCATCATGGCGGCCTGTTTAGAATGGAGAAGATGAGGAAAGAGAATATCTACAACCGAGGAGACATCACTGGATGTAAGAGGTATGTGGTGCTGTATTACCCAGTATGTTTTGTAGCAAGAAATTTTAATGTTTTCCAGGTATGTCTTTAACAGTAGACCTGGAAGGAAGGGGTTAGGTTGATAATTCTTGCCTCAGGCAGCAGAAAGCCTAGGTGCACCCCTGCCAATTGCCACAAAGCACTGAGGGAAGGGGGGACCCAAGCTGAACTCTAGCACCAGGGCCCATAAGCCTTTAGCTACGCCCCTGCCTGGGTCCTAATATAAAATCTGTCAAAGTCCCATCTACAGTGTGCCATTTGGCAATCCTGCTGTCTTCTTATATACAGCAGATGTCTGTGCATGATAGTCTGGACCAAATAGTGAAGAACAGGAAAATGAACAACTCGAATCCATGCAGACGTCACCTAAAAGTCACTTTGTTAGAAAGTAGAGTCACTCTAAATTGATTCCAGGAGAGAGGGAGGAGGGGTTGGGGGAGCAGAGGCCGGGGTGACAAGTGTCCTCTTTTTGGAAAACCAAAATATGGTCACCCTACTATATATACCTCCGGTTAAGAAGAAGAAAACCTGGAGGTGGCATGAAGAGTGGTTATTGACAGCTGGCTGTCAGTGAGGATTTCACTCCCAGTTTAGGTGCTACTGGTCTTGCACAGTGATTTTTAATCAAGTTTTTCAACAATTTTTACCTATAAAAAAATAACTATACCGTGTAAAAACTAGAGGTGAGACAAATCCAATTTTTTTTTAATCCGAAAAGGTTCTCGAATCTCTCGAATCTTTCGAATCTCGAATCCCACGAATCCTGTACATAATAATTGTGTGAACAGTGTAAGAAACAAAGCGATCCAAACTCAATATTCTTTTAATATGAAAAAATAAAGAGTCCTTATTTTTTTAACAAAGTATTCGGATTAGAAAAAAATTGGAAATACAGGGTAATACAGCACACATACCTCTTACATCCAGTGACGTCTCTTTGATGTAGATGTTCGCTTTCCTCATCTTCTCCTTTCAGACCTTCAGACCAGACCACCATTTTTCAGCCATTTCTCGTCTCTGCAGTTTGACAAAAAAAAATCTTAGTTTATTACTTTTCCATCATCCTCGCATCTTTTGGACAAATCATCCTACCACCCCCAATACTGTGCCACTGTGCTCCCCAATACAATACTGCAGAAACAGATAAACCCCCTGATAATACTAATACCACACAGAGCCCCCCATATAAAATACCCCTTCTTTGTGCCCTCAGTAGATGCCCCCATAGTGCCCCCCAATAATGTGCTAGCAAAAAGGAACCCCCATAATGCCCCCCAATAATGTGCCAGTTAGTGTCCCCATAGATGCCCCTCATCATGTGCCAGAATCAAGTGCCTCTCTCCTCCCACCCCCATGTCCCAGTATCATAGTGCCATCTCACCCCCCCCCAAAGTGCCAGTATTAAGTGCCTCTCTCCTTCCCACCTCCCCTATGTGCCAGTATCATAGTGCCATCCCCCCCCCCCAGTGTACCAGTATCATAGTGCCATCTCCCCCCCCAGTGTGCCAATATCATAGTGCCATCCCCCCCAGTGTGCCAGTATCATAGTGCCATCTCCCCCCCAATGTGCCAGTATTAAGTGCCTCTCTCTTTCCCACCCCACCCCCATGTGCCAGTATCATAGTGCAATCTCCCCCCCAATGTGCCAGTATTAAGTGCCTCTCTCCTCCCCCCATGTGCCAGTATCATAGTGCCATTCCCCCCTCCCAATGTGCCAGTATCAAGTGCCTCTCTCCTTCCCACCCCACCCCCATGTGCCAGTATCAAGTGCCAACCCCCTACATGTGCCAGTATCAAGTGCCAAGGGATCCCCATATAGAGATATAGCAGAGCTGGGTGTGTTGGGGCAGCTGTCATGTGTATAGATGTACACGGGCTATAACAGCTATAACAGAGTCTACAGTAGATGTCTCATATTTTGTCAGTCACTAACTATGCAGCTCTTATAGCTGTGTGGGTGCCTTGCCTCTGATACAGAAGGTCGTGGGTTCGAATCACAGGCAAGGAATCTGTATCGGCGTCCAGCAATACAGATGACTATGCCCGGGATTCGTCGGATTCGAATCTTGTAAATGAGGTCGGGATTCGAGTCCACGAATCCTTTGAATCCAGCAAGATTCAAAGGGATTCACAGATTTGTTGTCCCATCTCTAGTAAAAACATAGACGCTGCATAGTTTTATGTCATCACAAATTGCAAAATGCAGGGTTGCTGCCTCGTGGGTAGTGGTGGGCCTCGGGATGTATCTTAAGAGCTTCCAGTTACTCACTTGTTGAATGCCAATGAATTATATCGGCATGGATAAATTTCATGGTCCGGTCTGAGAAATCATTTTCATTTTGTTTCCTATTACCAGTAATGTGAAAAACTTCTGATCATACATGTTCTTCACAAAGTTCTTGTCAAGGCACAGTATTACTCCAGATAATACATTATAGAGTTAATAATTGCTGTGAAAAGCTGCCTTATGATGGCTTGACATGCCGTGACATAAATGCAATTTTAAGCCTCGAAGACTATTGTTTTCCAGCCGACCACACTGTTGATATGATTGCCAACCATTTTAACCCAGCACTTCATGCTATAAAGAGGAAGCTTCGTAGACACTCTGTGTGCAATGAAGAACCATTTTCTATGTGATATAGAAAATTCACATAGATGTTAAAAAAACAAAAAAACAAAAAAAACATTTGCAGATTGTTCTTTATTTAGGACTGTATGGTCCTGTTGTCGTCATTTACTGTACATTGACTGTGATGAACAAAACCTTACTGAATGGGAATTTTTTTGAATGACCACTTACACAATTTATAGGAAATCTATTGTCTGGAAGGTACTTTGTGCTTAAATGAAGGTGAAATTGCAGTTTCTACAGCAACGAGATAGGGTTACACTTTTTGATGTGTAGAGATCACAAGTCGGCAGTCATCTTGTCATACAGCTGAAGTATAAAGACAAATATCACAGTATCACACCATTTTCAGTAGCTGATGGGATAACTCCTCCGTCTTCACAGTGAATTTAGGTATAACACACAGCATGCCCACTACAGCCAGGGCTAGACTGGCCCACCAGGGTATCAGAGAATCCTCCAGTGGGCCCAATCTCTGACAATAATAGACCCCTAATAAAACGGGGCCCTTAAAGTGTAACTGTCTTATTTATTTTTTTGCTAGCTAGGCATGTACAGTACAGACCAAAAGTTTGGACACACCTTCTCATTCAAAGAGTTTTCTTTATTTTCATGACTATGAAGGCATCAAAACTATGAATTAACACATGTGGAATTATATACATAACAAACAAGTGTGAAACAACTGAAAATATGTCATATTCTAGGTTCTTCAAAGTAGCCACCTTTTGCTTTGATTACTGCTTTGCACACTCTTGGCATTCACTTGATGAGCTTCAAGAGGTAGTCCCCTGAAATGGTCTTCCA
Source organism: Bufo bufo (assembly GCF_905171765.1). Taxonomy (NCBI): domain Eukaryota; kingdom Metazoa; phylum Chordata; class Amphibia; order Anura; family Bufonidae; genus Bufo; species Bufo bufo. The sequence continues at coordinate 73,009,258 of NC_053393.1, forward strand.
ACAGTCTTGAAGGAGTTCCCAGAGATGCTTAGCACTTGTTGGCCCTTTTGCCTTCACTCTGCGGTCCAGCTCAAACCAAACCATCTCGATTGGGTTCAGGTCCGGTGACCCCATAACTCTCCTTCATGGTCAAATAGCCCTTACTTTCAAAGTTTTCCCAATTTTTCGGCTGACTGACTGACCTTCATTTCTTAAAGTAATGATGGCCACTCGTTTTTCTTTACTTAGCTGCTTTTTTCTTGCCATAATACAAATTCTAACAGTCTATTCAGTAGGACTATCAGCTGTGTATCCACCTGACTTCTCCTCAACGCAACTGATGGTCCCAACCCCATTTATAAGGCAAGAAATCCCACTTATTAAACCTGACAGGGCACACCTGTGAAGTGAAAACCATTTCAAAGCAAAAGGTGGCTACTTTGAAGAACCTAGAATATGACATATTTTCAGTTGTTTCACACTTGTTTGTTATGAATATATTTCCACATGTGTTAATTTATAGTTTTGATGCCTTCAGTGTGAATCTACAATTTTCATAGTCATGAAAATAAAGAAAACTCTTTGAATGAGAAGGTGTGTCCAAACTTTTGGTCTGTACTGTATATACCTGAGTTAGTCTGTCAATGATTGTCAAAAGATTTGTAATTACCTTATAACAACAGGTTTCATTAATGTTCCCTATCCCTTTCCCCTGGTCCCTTAAATGACCATTGCTAGGGCTTGTCTGTCTTCCCTTTAGTATAAACAGAAGACAGAGGGGTGGTCCTCCACACTGTATGCCTGCCACCAGAATCACAGTTTTTCCTGAGGAATTCGGCAAATTTGTAATAAAGTCAATGGGCAAATGAGTCCAAGGTCTGGACGGGATGGACAACGGAAGTAGAGATCCTGAAGGCCGAGTATGTGTCACCTTAGCACCTGCACAAGTACTACAGGCTGACACATAGCCCTCCACACATTTACGCAACCCCGGCAACCAAAACCTACGAGAGATGAGATCGACCGTGGATCTGCTCCCAGGGTGTCCTGTAAGAACAGTACACTGGTGTTCCTCGAATACCTTGTGATGTAATTCCGAAGGAACAAACAACTTTCCCGGAGGACAAGAATCCGGTGCATCTCCCTGGGCCTCCAACACCTCTGCCTCGAGATCGGGATAAAGAGCGGATAATACTACCCCTTCAGACAAGATAGGACCAGGATCTTCCGAATCTCCTCCTCCAAGAAAGCTACGAGACAAGGCGTCCGCCTTGACTTTCTTAATTCCCGGGGCGATAGGTGACAATGAAATTAAATCTGGTAAAAAACGACGACCATCCGGCCTGCCTTGGGTTCAGACGTTTAGCCGACTCCAGGTAAGCCATATTCTTGTGATCAGTAATTACAGTAATAGGATGCATCGCTCCTTCAAACCAATGCCGCCATTCCTCAAAAGCCAACTTAATGGCCAGCAATTCTCTATTGCCTACGTCATAATTTCTTTCAGCAGCCGAGAGTTTCTTAGAGAAGAATGCACATGGACGCCATTTACTAGGTGAAGGACCTTGCGACAAGACTGCTCCAACCCCTACCTCAGATGCGTCAACTTCCACAATGAATGGCTGTGACACATCAGGTTGCACCAGTATAGGAGCAGAAGCAAAACAGTCCTTCACCGCTGAAAAGGCATGTAATGCCTCCTCAGACCAGACTGAGACATCCGCATCTTTCTTAGTTATATCTGTTAATGGTTTAACAACAGTCGAGTAATTCAAGATAAATTTATGGTAGTAGTTGGTGAACCCCAAAAATCGCATGAGCGCTTTCGGATTTTCGGGTCGATCCCATTCCAACACAGCACGGACTTTCTCCCGATCCATACGAAAACCCGAAGATGAGAGTAGGTACCCCAGGAATTGCACTTCCAGAACTGCAAATACACACTTCTCCATCTTAGAAAACTATTTATTCTCTCTTAGGATCTGTAACACTTGTCTCACATGATCCTGATGAGTTTCCATGTTTGGAGAATAAATTAGAAAATCATCCAGATACAGAACAACAAACCTGCTCACCAGAGGATGAAAGATGTCATTAATGAAATGTTGGAAAACCGCAGGAACATTGGTCAACCCAAAAGGTATGACCAAATTCTCAAAATGACCTTCAGGGGTATTGAAGGCCATCTTCCATTCATCCCCTCCTTGATTATTACTAGATTATATGCCCCCCTCAAATCCAACTTAGACAACACCTTGGCACCGACAATCTGATTGAACAAATCCGGGATCAAAAGAAGGGGATAAGAATTACGTACAGTAATGCGATTAAGCTCACGGAAGTCCAAACACAGCCTAAGAGTTCCGTCCTTTTTCTTAACAAAAAAGAACCCTGCATCCACTGGGGATTTGGATGGTCTAATTATGACCTTTAGCCAAACTCACGGTAATATATTCTTGCATGGCTACTCTTTCGGATTCAGAAAGATTATACAACCGAGACTTGGGCAACCTAGCTCCGGGAATAAGGTTGACGGGGCAATCATACTCCCGATGTGGAGGTAACTCCTGGTCTCCACTTTCAGAGAATACATCAGAAAAATCTGAAATAAACAAAAAGGTATAACTTTAGTGGTTACAACAGAAAGCAATGTGCTAAGACAGTTGTTTATGCAATAATAACTCCAATCAAGAATGTGTCTCGCTTGCCAATCGATGGTAGGATTATGTTTGCTTAACCATGGTAAACCTAGCACCAAGTGAGCAGGCAGACCCTCCAGCACAAAACAGGAAATAGATTTTTGATTAAAATCACCCACCATTAAACGAATGTCCTGCACCAATTGTGATAAACATTTTTGTGTGAGAGGTGCAAAATCAATAGCAAACACAGAAATATTTTTGTCCAATGCGCTTGTTGTGAATCCATGCATACGAACGAACTGACCCTCAACTAGGTTAACCCCTGCTCCACTGTCAATAAATACTTCAATTCCCACAGTTTTGGAGTCTAGCACCACCTTGGCAGGCAGGAGAAATCGGGTACTACCAGCACAAGACAAAAGACTAAACAATTTATTTTTTTCTCTTTTCACCTTGACGTTTAACATAAGGACATACGTTAACAAAATGTCCCCCTTTTCCACACAAAATGCAGAGTCTCATCTTAAGCCTAAAGTTCTTATTACCAGATCCAGGGGTATTTCCCAACAGTTGCATTGGCACAACACCAGACATGTGCTCAAGTGTCTCTTTACCTAAAGTGTCGGAAGAGGCCGCCAACTTATGTGCTAGTACGTCCAGAGTGTGAGGAACCTTAGATCTCTCCCTCAAGCATCTATCAATACGTACAGCAAGGGACATAGCCGCCTCCAATGGATATTCGTGAAACACCAATGCGTCCTTCAGGCCCTCCGATAGCCCTTGGCAGATTTGACTACGGAAAGCAGGATCATTCCACTCCGTATCCATAGCCCATCTCCTAAATTCAGAGCAATAGGTCTCCGCAGAACGTCCTCCCTGCCGTAAGCCACGCAACTTGGTCTCGGCCAGGGAGATCCGATCTGGGTCATCATAAATATTCCCTAGAGCTCTGAAAAATTTATTCACCGACCGGAGGGACTGTGATCCGGTCGGCAGCGAAAAAGTCCAAGACTGAGAGTCACCTTTTAGCAAAGAAACGATTATACCCACTCTTTGACTCTCGTCCCCAGAAGAGCGTGGACGCAGTTTAAAATATAATTTGCACGACTCCCTGAAGCGAATAATATTGTCACTTCCCCAGGAAAATCTGTCCGGAAGAGCCACCTTGGGTTCAGGGCAGACCTGGTTCCCGCTGTCGGAGCCAGTCATCTGTGGTCTCTGGATCTGTGAGACGGTCGTGCAGAGGTCACCTACCTCCAGAGAGAACTCCTGGAGTTGTCTGACCAGTGTAGAAATAGGATCCATTGCTGCACTGATACAAACAAAATGGCGGTTATTTGGCGGTTGATAATGTCACGAATAATGGGGAGAGGAAAGAAAACTAGAAAGACAACAGAAGGGAGAGGACAAAGAACTAAACCTCAAGGCTAGGGAGAAGGGAAAGGTCACCTCATAGTAAACCCCAAGATCTGGCCCTGACTCCTGTCAGTATATATAGACCCTGAAGGTGGGAAAATACTTACACCGTAACCTAAACCCTAGGAGCCCTGAGATGCCCTAAAGGTAGTGAAAGGGAATGAGACTACTGGTTCCTTCCCAGGTGAATGAACCAGCGTCTCCCTGAGGCCTAGTAACAACAAGCACAAGGGAACAACTAAATACAAGAGCAGTACAATTTATCTTATAGAAAATGGATGAGCAGGAACACAAGCAAGGTCCACACACCAACTCCTCCAAATCCATGCAGAGAATATCAACCGCATGGCATGAAGTGTGAAACCAAACTAAATAGGGAAGCAGTAATGACTGCTAAATAGGGAAGCAGTAACCAGCTGCACATGACAAGAGGTGTGGTCATTACCAAACAACAATACTGAGAATGAAGAGACTGCCAGTTAACCTCATGTGCAGTCAGTCTCTCTGATCTTCTAACCTCTGTCACAGAAGGTACCGTGACAGCAGCAGTAATATATGCTAAAATAGATTTTTGATGAAAAAGTCCTATATACACAGAGAGTGGGCCATCAGAATCATTTCCTCTGGTGGGCTCAATGGATTTCAGTTCGACGCTGACTACAGCTCCCATAGAATTGAGTGAAAGGCTGTAAAGCAAATCTCTGGAGTAACGATGGGCCCTTCCTTTGCTAATTGGAGCAGCAACGCCAGGCTAAATGTCCAACCCTGTCAATCTAGCGGCAGGTGGGCGCATCTTCACCTGCGGAGACAGCTCCTCACAAATGAAGAAGTCTGGCTGATGAGAATCGATCTGCTCATCTCTGCTCTGAAGCTGCAATTGCATCTGTTAAATCAAGATGTCCCATAATCACAAAATAATATAAAGAAAATAAGTTAGAAAAAAAGTATTAAAGGGGATAGGTGAGGATAGGTCATCATTGTAAATCGCTGCACAACCCCTTTAAGGATTCAGGATAGAACTGTTCTTTTTCCTTTCTGAACAGAATTTTATAATAAGCATAGGGCGTTATGTAATTTAGTCTCAGTTCTTACCAGTTCATAGGTTGAAGAGTGATGATACTCTGGGGTCTTTATTCACATCTGTGTCGGAGGCTCCATTAGGCGCCTCTATTGCAGTTTACATAAAAATTGCAAACGAAACAATGTTGTTCATTGGGCGCTGCTGGTTTACGTCAAGTGACTGGTCAGCTCTCTGACTGACCCTTAGCACCTTCACTCACAGGGGAAATCTGATCATTTATATTTTCTAATAACAAAAACTGTAAGGCTGGTTTCACACCTGCGGGGTGAATTCTGGAAGGCTGTTACGGCAGACAATGCAGAGAATCAGCCAGTCACAAATCACAGTGTGCAGCGGTTTGTGCCTGGATGATTCTCCGCATTGTCTGCCACTATGTGTATGGATCTCCTCCGGACCCCATTATACTTAATGGGCCTGGCGGGCATTCCTTTTGCATCCAACAGTGCCAGATCCGGAGAATCTCCCTAGCAGAGAACAGCCTGCCGGAATTCACGCCAGTGGTGTAAACTAGCCTATGAAATATTAGTCTACATTCACATGACAGTAAAAAAAAATGTTTCAACCATTTGTGCATCCATTTTTTGTGCGTCTGTCCATTTTTAACGGCAGTCTGGCATCCATTTTTAACGGTCTTAAAAAATTGATGATTTTCATTGGGTTTTTAAATTAAAACCCCAACCCCTGCAGTGCCTTCTGTATATGTAATCCCCCCATAGTGCCCCAGTATACATAATGCACCACTCTGTGCCCCCTGTAGTTATAATGGCCCTCAGTTGTGACCCCAGTATAGATAATGACCCCCTTAGTACCGTCCATCAGTTACAATAGTGCCCAAGTTGTGCCCCTGTATTGATAGTAGCCCTCAGTTGTTCCCTCATACATATATTATGGCTCCAGTTGTGCCCCCATATTTAATACCCTTGCCTTCCCCCCATCCTTGCCAGTGTCGACATTAATATAAAAAAAATACATAAATACTCACCTCAACCACAGGAACACTTGCTCCTCAAACCATAGTAACATACATAGTAAATAAGGCCGAAAAAAGACATTTGTCCATCCAGTTCGGCCTGTTATCCTGCAAGTTGATCCAGAGGAAGGCAAAAAAAAAAAACCTGTGAGGTAGAAGCCAATCTTCCCCACTTAAGGGAAAATTCCTTCCCGACTCCAATCAGGCAATCAGAATAACTCCCTGGATCAACGACCCCTCTCTAGTAGCTATAGCCTGTAATATTATTACACTCCAGTAATACATCCAGGCCCCTCTTGAATTCCTTTATTGTACTCACCATCACCACCTCCTCAGGCAGAGAGTTCCATAGTCTCACTGCTCTTACCGTAAAGAATCCTCTTCTATGTTTGTGTACAAACCTTCTTTCCTCCAGACGCAGAGGATGTCCCCTCGTCACAGTCACAGTCCTGGGGATAAATAGATGATGGGATAGATCTCTGTATTGACCCCTGATATATTTATGCATAGTAATTAGATCTCCCCTCAGTCGTCTTTTTTCTAAAGTGAATAACCCTAATGTTCATAATCTTTCAGGGTACTGTAGTTGCCCCATTCCAGTTATTACTTTAGTTGCCCTCCTCTGAACCCTCTGCAGCTCTGCTATGTCTGCCTTGTTCACAGGAGCCCAGAACTTTACACAGTACTCTATGTGTGGTCTGACTAGTGATTTGTAAAGGACTATGTTCTCATCATGGGCATCTATACCCCTTTTGATGCAAATAATTATCTTATTGGCCTTGGCTGCAGCTGCCTGACACTGGTTTTTGCAGCTTAGGCTACTTTCACACTGGCGTTTCTGGGTCCACTTGTGAGATCCGTTTCAGGGCTCTCACAAGCGGCCCAAAACAGATCAGTTTAGCCCCAATGCATTCTGAATGGATAGGGATCCGCTCAGAATGCATCAGTTTGCCTCCGTTCAGCCTCCATTCCGCTCTGGAGGCGGACACCAAAACGCTGCTTGCAGAGTATTGATGTCCCCCTGACGATGCGGAGACAAACGGATCTGTCCTGACTTACAATGTAAGTCAATGGGGACGGATCCGTTTTTACTGACACAATATGGTGCAATTGAAAACGGATCTGTAAGTCAAAATGGATCCGTTTGCATTATCATGTTCATGGTAATGCAAACGGATCCGTTCTGAACGGATACAAGCGTTTGCATTATAGGTGCGGATCCGTCTGTGCAGATACCAGACGGATCCGCACCTAACGCAGGTGTGAAAGTAGCCTTAGTTTGCTGTTTATTAAATTCCTAGATCCTTTTCCATGTCAGTGTTACCCAGTGTTTTACCATTTAGTATGTACGGGTGACTTGCATTATTCCTTCCGATGTACATAACTTTACATTTGTTAGTGTTAAACCTCATCTGCTACTTCACTGCCCAAGCCTCCAATCTATCCAGATCCATCTGTAGCAGTATACTGTCCTCTTCAGTGTCAATTACTTGACACAATTTAGTGTCATCTGCAAAAATTTATACTTTACTATGCATATATTAAAGAGAATAGGGCCCAATACTGAGCCTGAGGTACCCCACTAGTGACAGTGACCCAATCTGAGTGTGTACCGTTAATAACCACCCTCTGTTTTCTATCACTGAGCCAGTTACTTACCCACATACAGACATTTTCTCCCAGTCCGAGCATTCTCATTTTATATACTAACCTTTTATGTGGTACAGTGTCAAATGCTTTGGAGAAGTCCAGATACACGACAGCCATTGATTCGCCGCTGTCAAGTCTAGAACTTACCTCCTCCTAGAAACTGATTAAATTAGTTTGGCATGACCGATCCCTCATGAAGCTGATATGGCGGTATTTGCTTATTTTCATTGAGGTACTCCAAGATAGCTATTCACTGACTGGATGCAGCAGGGCCTGACGTTCATGTGACATCACGATGCTGGGAGCGCAGGTCCTACTGCATTTAGTGAATAGCAAGGTTTGAGGAGTGAGTGTCCCTGCACATTCAAGTGGATGAGGGGAGAATTTTTTATTTTAATTTTAACTCCTGAAAGACCCTTGTAAATATTTTTAACAGCCGTTAAAAACAGGCCCATTAATTACAATGGGGTCTGTCTGGTCGTGAAAATGGCCAGAAATAGATGAATAGCCCCAAAAAATTTTAACTGGCTCTGAAAACAGTCTTAGGCTCCATTCACACGTCCGTGGTGTGTTGCGGACCCGCAAATTGCGGATCCGCAACACACCTGCCCGGCACCCCTATAGAAATGCCTATTCTTGTCCGCAAGCTGCGGACAAGAATAGGACATGTTCTATCTTTTGCGGAGCTGCGGACCCAAAGATCGGGGCCGCGCTCCGCAAATGCGGATGCTGACAGCACACTGTGCGCTGTCCGCATCCATTCCGTCCCCATAGAAAATGAATGGGTCCGCACCCATTCCGCAAAATTGCGGAACGAATGCGGACCCATTTGCGGACGTGTGAATGGAGCCTAAAGCAATGGAAGTGAACGGTAATAAATGGTTTGATTGTATTTCGTAATGATTTTCTTCTCATTCTGCAGAAAGCATTAAATATTTAGGAATCAACATAGGGGAAATTAAATTGACTGTTACGGTAAATCTAAAATATATAAAAAATAAAGAATATATGTTTTTAGACATAAAAACAATCATGAAAGTGGTTCCTCCGATCCCAAGAACCCCTTTTGGTATCGCCAGGCAAGATGCAGGGATTTAAAAAAAAAAAACTGAAGACACACCAATCACTGTTGCTCAGCTTTCAATTAAAGAGGTTCTCCCACAAAAAAATATTCTATAGTTTTCAAACCAGCACCTGGATCTAAATTCTTTTGTGATTGCATGTAATGAAAATTTAGCATAGCCACTGAGTTATTTGATAAAACATATCTTAATAGCGCCACCTGCTGTTTGTTGTTTTTCTTATTTCTCTGTCCTGCTCACTGAGATGGCCGCACATGCTCAGTTCCATCCTTCAACTGCCTCCTGAGCTGTGATAGGGAGAACATGGACACGCCCCCTGAGCTGTGATAGGGAGAGCATGGACACGCCCCCTGAGCTGTAGCAGAAAAGACACTCCCCTTGAGCTGCCAGCTTGATATAAATCTAGCAGAGCAGAGAATGGAGAGATCTCTGGATCCATGTGAGCAGTGTCGGATTGGGGTGCCTAGGGCCCACCAGTGGAAATTATTCTAGGTGCCCACCCTACAGCTACCAAAAGCAAATATTACTTGTTCATTTTTCGGGCTCATGCACATGAATATTTGCAGTTTGGCACGCAATACAGTGTGCAAAACAGAACGGCATTGTGCACTGCTCTATATCAGATTGTTTCTCATTAAGCAGCTCATTGTAGTTGATGACCTAATCTGTTAAGGTCCCTTTACACAGGGTGACAGAGCAGGAGATTGTTGGGAAGGAAGCGTTCCTTCCCGCCAAATTGCCTGCTCTTTAACGGAGAAGATTGCTGTATTTACATGCAGTGATCTCCATTGTATTGGGAGCAGTGATCACTACTGTCAATGTTCTTCCCCATACTGACTAGTTGTTTGCTGGCAGAAGATCGTGATTACACAGCACAATCTACTTGAAGTAAATGATCATTTTCATGTGCGCACAAACGATCAAATTACAATACCTGATGAATGAGTGTTTCGTTCGTTCATCAGGTAATCAGTCTACACGGCATCCACCGCAGCCATTACGCCCAAGAGCTACTAAAGCGAGCAGCACAGTAACCCGTGTCACAGTGAACTACACTGTGACAATATGTCTGTCTTTATTTTTTTCTTTACATAATAAAGCATTTTTTTTAAAATCATGTTTCCATTTCAGAAAGCCATATATTTTAAATTTTTCTGCCAATCATCTTGTGTAGGGGCTCCTTTTTTGCAGGAAGAGTTGACATATTTGTTGTTGCATTTTTTTGAGTGCATGTGATTTTTTGATCGCTCAATAATAAACTTTTTGGGGGTAAGGGGACCAAAAAATGGCTGTTTTTTTTTTTTTTTAGGGCATTCATCTGAGGGGATAGGTCATGTCATTGTTATAGTCGTTACAGATGCAGCAATGCCTAATATGTCTATTTTTTTATTGCTATTAAAGGGATTGTCTCATCTTAGATAATGGGGGCATATTGCTAGGATAAGCCCCCATTGTCTTATAGGAACGGAGCCCTGAAAGTGGTGGAGGGCGCGCATATGTAACCGCCCTCCATTTATTTTCTATGGGGCCGCCACAAATAGCCATGCGCTGGCTCAGCTATTTCCGTCGGGCCCATAGAGGTGAATGGGAGCGGTGGCTGGTCATGCGTGGTGCACTCCCTTTCACTTCTATGGGGAGAGCGCTTGGTGGTAGCCAGACCGGAGTCCTCCAGCCACCACCTTGCGGGGCTCCGTTACTGATATAGGTGGGACTCACATCTATAAGACAAGCCATAAGCCCCCATTGTCTAAGATAAGAGAACCCCTTTAAGTTTTAGGCCTCATGCACACGGCCGTTGTTTTGGTCCGCATCCGAGCCGCAGTTTTGTCGGCTCGGATGCGGACCCATTCACTTTAATGGGGCCGCAAAAGATGCAAACAGCACTCCATGTGTCTAACCTGTCCTATTCTTGTCCGCGTTTTGCGGACAAGAATAGGCAGTTATATTAATGGCTGTCCGTGCCGTTCCACAAAACACACAACGGTCCAGTGCAATAGGCCTTACGAAGTGGAAAATATCTTTTTGAGTTAGCATTTTTTGGGCGATTGTCTTATGTAGGAGCTTGTTTTTTGCAGGATGAGGTGACAGTTTGATTGGTACCATTTCGGAGTACATATGATTTTTAGATTGCTTCGCATTAGACTTTGTTTTGGCACTGTTTTTATTAAGTTTTTTTATGGCATTCACCTGAGGGGATAGATCGTGTCATATTTTTATAGAGCAGGTCGTTAGAGATGCAGCGATACCCAATATATGTCTGTTTTTCTTTTTCTCTGTTTATAATTTTATATGACTTTAATATGGGAAAGCTGTGTTTTCTTTTTTGTACAGCCAGTCCCCCCTTCACACAGTATTTATTAACCCCTTTCAGCAGTCCCCGAGGGGTTAATAAATACTGTGAATGGGGCACTGATGAAAGGGGTTAATAACTACTGTGAAGGGCCTTTGACAATAGTTATTAACCCCTCTCAGCAGTCCCCCATTCACAGTATTTATTAACCCCTTTCAGCAATCCCCGGCAGCACAGACCAGTTAGTAGTACCTAATTTCCGCCCTACCCTAGTTATTACAGTCAGTCCCCCACTCCCCCCATGAACAAACTTCCCCCGGCCCTTTCAGTTTCAGCAATCCGCATTCCCCGGCCACAGCAAAGTCTTCAGTCTCAGTACCCGGGGTGCCACTTCTGAGGCTGAGTCCCCTGATGCCAGGACTGTGCCCCCTGATGCCAGGACTGTGCCCACAGGTGCCAGGTGAGGTCTGCTACCTGCAGGGCTTCGGAGCATCCTCTTCCTGGAGCCGCCGCGTCTTCTGCCTTCAGGAAAGCCTGCTGCCCCCGTCTAAAGAAATGGAGAAGGGCAGTGAGTACGTGATGCGGGATGAGGAGCATGCTGCCAGCCGCCCTCCGCCGGCCCCGTTGCCATGCCAATGATGCCATGCACACACATGCACTCTCTACATGGATGCCGGGCACACGTTCAGTCCTGGGCTGCAGGGAAGGCACGTTCGCCCCTCCCCAGGCTGCGTGTGATGTCACCGGCGCTCAGCCTCAGCAGTCCAACGACAGCCGGGTGGAATGGGGAGGAAGTAGGGCGATCGGAAGCCCTCTCTCTCACTAAAGTATATTCTAGCCGAGAATTTCTCAGGGGGGGGGGGGGGGGCATTGAGGCTGATATTTCTGCAGGGAAACCATTGCTAGTCTCCCATGCAGAAATAAGTGTAGACAATTTTACATTTATCCAACATCATACACTAAACATTAGACCACTGCTGCCACACACAGCGCCCACCTGACGCTGCCATACACAGCGCCCGCCTGATGCTGACATACACAGCGACCACCTGATGCTGCCAGACACAGCGCCCACCTGACGCTACCATACACTGCGCCCACCTGACACTACTATATACATATTACATACACAGCCCTGCTACATGTCCATAACACAGATAGTTTACTATATACACATTGCGCACACACAGCTCTGCTACATGTCCATTACACAGATAGTTTACTATATACACATTGCACACACAGCTCTGCTACATGTCCATTACACAGATAGAATTACTGTGTGCACATTACACACAGAAAACTGTACAATAGACTGGTTAACTGACATAGCCCTGCTTTATACACACCTTCCATACATAAAGTACCTCTGCATTCTCCACCAGCACAGTCCTACAGCGAGGCTGTGTTCCCCTAACTCCTCCCACACATATGGCTGATCACATGACTGTGACATCACCACAGGTCCTGTAACTACAACCTAGTGTTTAGTCCAGTCTCTGGAGCTGCTCCTGGTTATAGAGTTGTCCGTGAGGGGTGGGGCTTCTCGGGAGAGGGGCGGGGCTTTAACTAGGCAGGGGCCCACTGAGGATTAACCGGTGGGCCAGTCCGAGCCTGCATGTGAGGTACAGGGCTGGTTCTAGCTTTGTTAGATAGAGATTATCATGTACTATACGATGTCTGATTTAAATTTTTTATATTAGTCATGAGATAACCCTTTTAAATGTCTCAGTGATGACATAAGCAAGCATGGCATTTGACTGTTGCCACTGCTGAGCCCTTTGAATGGCTCAGCAGTGGCAAGAGAGTGTCTAGAGGAGACAGGACCACCGGACACAGGTGTCTTTTTGTTTAATCCCTGTACCCTGTCTGACAATATTAAAAGAGGTTCGCTGACCTTGGAGTCCCCTTTTAACCTGACTCTCACCCATGAGAGAATGCAGATCTAATTTTACCAAACATTGTCTGACTGCCTTCTACATCTTATGTTTAATCCCTTCAAGGCAAAGCCTATTTTGGTTTTTAATTTTTCATTCACCTAGCCATATGAGGGCTTATTTTTTTGTGGGGCAAGTTGTATTTTTAATGGCACCATTTAATTTAACATGTCTTGTATTGGAAAATGGGAAAAAAATTATTTGTGGGATGAAGTTGAAAAATCCTCAATACCGCCAAGATTTTGGGGGTTTTGATACGACGTTCACTGTGCACTAAAAATGACATGATGTCCTTATTCTGAGGGTGAGTATGATAATGGCAATACAAGATTTTTATAGTTTTTATTTTGTTTTACTATTTAAAAAAAATTATCGAAATTTTATTTGCATTGCCATTTACTGACAGCCATAACTTTTTTACATTTTTTGTCTATGAAGCTGGTTTGCTTTTTTTTTTACATCTTTTTGATTACTGTTAATTTTTTTTTTTGGGGGGGGGGGCATGGTTTCTCAAAAATGTTGAATCTTTGGAATACTTTTAAACCGCACAGGAAAAATATTTTTATATTTTAATAGTTCAAACATTTTTGGTCGCATTTAGGAAATGGGCATGATTTGAATTTTATTTATATTTTTACCTTTTTTTTATTTTTTTATATTACATTTTAATCCGGAGGCTAGAACCTGGGATCTTCTAATCGCTTGTCCCATACATCATAAGAGTACTTATGATCTATGGCAGGGATGCCAAACCTGTGGTCCTCCAGCTGTTGCAAAACTACAACTCTTAACATGCCCTTATATCTGTAGGCTGTCTGAGCATCCTGGGAGTTGTAGTTTTGCAACAGCTCAAAGGCCGCAGTTTGGGCATTCCTGATCTATGGAATTCTGATGCTCTGCCTTCAAAGCTGTGCCTTGTGCACAGCTTTACAGGAAGTTTACCATGATAGGCCTGGGAACCTTCAGCGGGCCCCAGGCTATCATGGTAGCCTCTCAGAGTCGAGAGATTTTACTGTTGTGGCTCTCTTTGGAAGGCAGAGGGAGCACCATTATCGCTATTGAATATGACATAAACTGTGGCCACATGAATGGCAGCACAGAGTGGAGGCAGAATCCTTGCATCTACCAGCGTGTTTTCGGCATGGAATCTTCACCAAATTCTGTCTGCAAAAGAAACTGTGTGAACATTCCTTAATTTGGGCTTATTCACAAATCTGTGTCCATTTTGCAGACACAGAAGCTCGACCACAAAAAATGCAACTTTTTAAAACTAAATTTATATAATTTTTCTACAAAAAAACACACATGCATGGCATCCCCACGTTCTCGTTGATTTTCACAGACCTATTGAATAGAATGGACTCATTCTGTCCACACAACGAAGTTCAGACTTCCATTTTCTGCAGTCAACAGGGTTCTTACCCCGAGCACTTGTGCCAGGTTAACACACTGCATGTGTGCAGGAACTTGAACAGTGGCATGTCATATAGAAGGAGAGGAAGGCTGGTCAATGAGTGCTTGCCTTTTGTCCTCAAGAAAGCGCTCACTGAATATTGTTCTTCTGCTCCTGCCCGGCATGCCCTCTTTTGATGCCTACATCCGACGCTGCACTGCATCTCCAGCAAATTCAATGTAGTTTGCAGTACAGTGCTGTCTCTGTGGGGTGGCAACTGAATGGAGCATCACAACAGTTAATATAAAACAAAAATTCGAAGAAAATTGCACCCTCCCTCCTGCCTAATATGATGTGGTGCCCTAGGTGGGTGCCTACCCCTGTCCCAGCCATGCACCACTGATCAATCTGTTAAAAACAGGATTGCAATAAAGGTATCATTTCAATGATAATATAACATAAAAAACCTCATGCAGTATTTTACATCTGCTTTTCTATATAAGCTAATTAGCCCTACAGGAAGCAGCCTCCAGAACCAGATTTTGCAGCGGTTCCCTCTAGGGTTACTAAGTATAGTTGTCATTTTGCCTCAGAGTCACCTAATAAATTTACTGTGTCTAATTCATTTTTGTGTCATTCAGAGCAACCATTGGCCTAATTTGTTTTGAGCATACCGAGCCAAAATGTATAAATCATTTTTAAGTTGACCCAAATAGGATGTAAAACCTTATCCATGGGGCTCAGGAGACCATTTAAACCCTTGTAATAAAAAATAAAATAAAAAATTCCGGAAAATTTTAAGGGGTTTTCTGAGTGTTTTTATCCTCAGGACAGGTCATCAACACTTGATCGATGGGGGTCAACTCCTGGCACCCTTGCCAATAAGCTGCTTGAAGAGGTGCAGGACTTTGGGAGCACTGCGGGCCTCTTCCTAGGCCAGTCAAGTCACGTTCATTTGTCACATGGCCTAGGTGCGGTGTCATTTAAGTGAATAGGACTGAGCTGCGGTACCAAGCACAGCCACTATGCAATGGACAGCACTACGCTTGGTAAGCTGCTAGGAGGCTACAGCGCTTACTGGAGCGACGCTGTTTCTGCCAGGTGTCAGACCTCAACACTTTGCTGAATCATATATATAAAAATAAAAAAAACAAAAAGAAATGAATCGCACATCTAGCTGCTATGCTTTAATCTCATCCCTGCTACTTTAGCAGAAAACAGCGCTAAGTAGTGCATGCGTACCGCCTCCTGTGCTACATGCTAAATGAGGCATTAGTGTACATTTTGATCAAAAGGCATAAGCCCACTCACCACGCCAAGGTTGCCTCTATGAGTGGGTCCAACTCTAAAATTGGCGCGGCGCTGCACGGCGACCACCGTCACTGTGGCGCGAATCCGGCAGGCGGTCTGAAACACAGGCTCTGAAACACATGCGGTCACCGGGAGCAGGCAGTTCCGAGAACAGCCCGATGAAGGCTGTTCTCGGAACTGCCTGCTCCCGGTGACCGCATGTGTTTCAGAGCGGCTCGCGGCGCAGGCACAGGTAAGGACTTACCTCTGCATCGCCGGACTTGGGAATAAAGATGGCAGATCGCATGTGTTCGTCGGCGAACACTGCGAACTGGCCATCACTGATGGTAGGTTCATTTAAACCATCATGCAAAATACCTTGCTAATTAAAATTACCTGTCTGAATGGAAGGAGTGCTGATCCAGGGACAGAATCTCTGTACATATATAAGAAAAGAAAAGAAATGAATCGCACATCCAGCTGCTATGCTTTGATCTCATCCCTGCTACTTTAGCAGAAAACAGCACTAAATAGCGCATGCGTACCACCTCCTCTGCTACATGCTAAATGATGCATTAGTGTACATTTTGATCAAAAGGCATAAGCCCACTCATCACGCCAAGGTTGCCTCTATGAGTGTGCCCTACTCTAAAATTGGCGCACTGCTGCACGGCGAACACCGACGCTGTGGCGCCAATCCGGCAGGCGGCGGGACCAACTCATAAAGGCAACCTTGGCGTGGTGAGTAGGCTTATGCCTTTTGATCAAAATGTACACTAATGCCTCATTCAGCATGTAGCATAGGAGGCGGTACACATGCGCTATTTAGTGCTGTTTTCTGCTAAAATGAGGGATGAGATCAAAGCATAGCAGCTGGATGTGTGATTCATTTCTTTTCTTTTCTTTTTTATACATGTACTTTGCTGAGTCACCCGGACATCATCGAGGTGTCACCAGGTGTTGTTCCTTTCTTTGTGCTGAGAAAAGGCCTGAGCTAGTTGATATTCTCTTACTCAGAAGGCTGGTACCCTGGCCAAAGGGCTGGTGGCCCATGGTCGTGGAGCAAGATATCCCCGTCTCAGCTTCTTCTTCTGGTCACTTGTGCAGTCTGGAAGAGCCTCTTGTGTAACTAAGCATTGGTCCCTATATGCAGACAACTAGGGGCTCTGACTGTTTTTCTTTTATACAGAACCTTCTAGTGGGAGGGGTGAAGCTGGAGAAGCACAGCCTAACAGAAACAATGTTGCAATTTCAGTCTGCCATAGACTTGTATTGCGCAACAAAAAAGAAACAACTAGGCAGCACTCACCAAAAATTGGATGTTCTTTATTTCAGATGCCATAAACATTTACCGATACAGGCATTGGGCAGACAAACAAACAACGCAGGCAAATAGCTCGTGGCGATGGCCGCTTTGCGCCTTAGCGCTTCCTC
This sequence comes from Bufo bufo, assembly GCF_905171765.1. Lineage (NCBI taxonomy): Eukaryota > Metazoa > Chordata > Amphibia > Anura > Bufonidae > Bufo > Bufo bufo. The sequence continues at coordinate 73,026,422 of NC_053393.1, forward strand.
AGGCCACTAACATTCTGACATAATTATGTCACCTTTATGTGCCACTTCATCTGTGCGGAACACATTGATTCCATCACGGTGGAACCGGCCAAATAGATATAAACACCAACAATGTACAAATGAAACAAACAATAAAGATGCATATATTTTTACAGAAATACTCCAAGGTAATTTCTATCTTTCAGTCCCTAAGGGCCCATAGCTCCGGAGCGCATGATCCATCTTGCTTCCTTCCTTAGGAGGGTACGATGTCTATCTCCCCCTTGTGGCAGACTACACACTATCTCAATCCCTGCAAACCTCAACACCTTACTATTACCATCATGCTCAGATTTTACATGTTCTATTAATCGTGGACAAGCTTTCCCTGTAACAATTGAATTAACATGTTCCCTAAATCTCTCACCAAGGCTCCTAACGGTTTTTCCTATGTAAAACCTACCACATACACATAATAAGAGGTACACTACATATTTACTTTTGCAAGTTATCAAGGTATTTACTTTATGATGTAATCCACCAAAGACCAGTAAATCCCATAGGGGATTATATTTACAGTAGGAACAATTACCACTCCTGCAGTTTCCCGCAGGTACCCAATCTTTCAGCCATATATCAGATTTTTGTTCCACTAAACGACTCCTAACCAGCCTATCTTTCAAAGTATGGCTCCTCCTAAAGGCTACTAATGGTTTAGACCCTCTGATCTCTTTTAAACTATCGTCCCTTTCCACTATGTCCCAATTTTCGCTTATCACTTTCCTAATCCGATCCGCCATTGGACTATATTTAAAGGAAAAATGAAACGTTTCTGATTGTCCTTTCTCTTCCTAACATTTGTATTCCCCAATGTTACCACACTTCCATCCAAAGATGAAGCCTTCTGCATAGCCTCATTCAATAACTCCATTGGGTATCCTCTAGCTAACAATCGTTTCTTCAGTTTTAAGGATTGTTTCCTAAAACTCTCCTCTGTCCCGTTAATCCTTCTTTATCTAATAAACTGTCCATATGGGACTGCTCTCTTTTTACTGACCGAGTGGTAGCTGGAGAAATGTAGAAGTGAATTGGTTGCCATTGGCTTACGATAGCCCTCGCTGACCAATTCACCATCTTTTACCAATACCAATACATCCCAAAACTCAAATTTGGAGCCTCCAAAATTATGGGTCAACCTCATGTTCCTTTTATTTCCTGTATTGAGAAACTCCACAAACTCCCTGAACAGAAGGGGTTCTCCACCGAATACACATATTTATCTTCAAACCTAGCAAGGTAAATATTTGCAAACGTGCATGCGACTGGCGTGCCCATGGCCCTTCCAAATTTCTGTCTGCACCACTTTTGTCAGACTTTTGTCAGTGCCACAAACTTTCTACATCTAAAGAGACCAATTGGAACCCCCGCTGCCACTGAAAAGACTTCAGTGCCAGTAACAGGTCCCCCGTGTCTCTAAGATAAGATTATATCTGTCGAAGCAGGGGTCTGAGCAGCCAGTCCACGTATTTAGAAAGGGGTTCAGTCACTGATCCAACCCCCGAGACTATAGGTCTCCCAGGAAGGTGAGTCAGTGACTTATGTGTCTTCGGTAAGAAGTGCCAAGATCGTTTAGACGGAGACAACGGTAACAGTTTTTCTGCTTTTCTTTTGGACAGTACATTACGTTTCACATATTTGTGTAAAAAGACCCCTCAATTGGTTCTGTATCCTCATAGTGGGGTCTACCTTCAATGTCTCATAAACATTACTGTCCCCTAATTGTCTCCCTGCCTCTGCCACATAACATTCTCTCGTCATCAGCACCACGTCCCCCCCCTTGTCCGCCGGTTTTATGACTATATCACTTTGTGATTGTAACCATTTGAGGGCTTTTTCTTCCCCTATATCGATATTCCTAAGTACCCTGAGGTAAATCAATGCTTTCACACCCTCCAATACCTTGTGACAAAACATGGAGCTGACTCCCCCCACAAACTCCCCCCACTTCGATGACTCATTCAGATTTAGACCTGTCATCCATTCTAAACATGGTACCTCTGTTTGGTTAAAATTTGCCACCATACTGAAACCCAAAGGTCCTATACTTGCTGGTACTTCTTCTTCTCTTATCTCTTTCTTTGTTTCAGGCATATTCTTAAACAATCTATTCAAACTGAGTTTCCTCACAGCTTTAAATAGGTCTATCTCAAAAGTAACCGGATCAAACTGTTCCACCAGACTGTAGTTCAGACCCCGATTGATGACTTTTATACAGTCTGGTGACAGTTCGTATCCAGTTAGGTTCATCACTATATTCTGTTCTACATCACTCTCATCTTCTTCTACTATCGTCTCCAGGACACCTGTTTTCTCTTGTAACCCTGCTTTGTGTTTATTTTTCCTTTTTTCTCTGCCCCTCTTCACACTCCTCCTAAAGGGGCTTTTTCCCTATTCCAGGGACATCTGTGGGGCGATAAGTGGAGGAGTCATCTGACATGCTGGAGTCAGACTCGGTAGTCCAGTAATCACTCTTGGTGCGTCGTCGGTGGCGTCTCCTCCTCTGTTTCCTACTGTTCCAATCAAACATAATTGTAATGCTTGTCTCTTAAAAACGTATCTCTCTTCCTCTCTTTGGTTTCTGCTTGAATCACTGTTAACTTCTAATCCATTATTTTATTAAAAATTTGCAATTGGTTTTCTGTAAGTCATGTTTGTAACTCCATTCTTGCTTTCAATAATTCCTCTTTTATTTCCCCATACTCTTTTTAATTCCTCTTTAATACTAACTCCAGGATTCGGGTCAAGAACTCCGAGTGCAAACGTTGCCACTCGGCTACAAACTCAGCATCCTCCTGGTATTGTAGTATATCCTTGTAAATCCATAATTCTCTAGGGACCCAATTACTTTCCTTATAGGATCTCAGGGAACTCACTATCCAAAACAGACAGACCTCTTTCTCCGCCAGCTGTGATACCCTAATTTCCAGGGCTTTCGTACTCAGAGTCTGTAATATATATTTCTGAAGGCACTGCGTAAAGTATGCGTCCGCCCCTTCTCTGCCTTCTATCAGACCGGGTCTGGTCTTTTCTGAAGCCATATCTGTATTTGGATCCATTTCGGGATTATTTACAGTGTGCTCTACCCCAATATCCAATACATTAGCATAGTCCACCAAATCATAAAAAAAGTTCCAGAATTTAGATGTGGTGGACTATGATGGTAATGGTAATAGTAAGGTGTTGCGTTTACAAGGATTGAGATAGTGTGTAGTCTGCCACAAGGGGGAGATAGACATCGTACCCTCCTAAGGAAGGAAGCAAGATGGATCATGCGCTTCAGAGCTATGGACCCTCAGGGACAGAATAATAGAAATGACCTGGGAGTATTTCTGTAAAAATATGTGTATCTTTATTGTTTGTTTTATTTGCACATGGTTGGTGTTTATATGTATTTGGGCGGTTCCTCTGTGATGGAATCAATGTGTTTTGCACAGATGAAGCGGCACATAAAGGTGACGTAATTACATCAGAACGTTAGTGGCCTGAGGAAGCGCTAAGGCGCAAAGCGGCCGTCGCCACAAGCTACTTGCCTGCGCTGTTTGTTTGTCCGCCCAATGCCTGTATCAGTGAATGTTTATGGCATCTGGAATAAAGAACATCCACTTTTTGGTAAATGCCGCCTAGTTGTTTCGTTTTTGCTGCACATTAAAAGACTTAGAGGCAGGAGCACCGCCACGAGTGGTAGAGAGGACCCAGTCTTGGAGATCCTGTTTTGTTGAAGAAAGGGAAAGGAAGTAGTGCCACCCCCTCTGTATTCTGGAACTTCTTGTATTGCGCCTTAATGACTAAGGCTACTTTCACACCTGTAGCGTGAATTCCATCAGGCTGTTTCAGCAGAGATCAGCCTGCCAGAATTCTCTGGATCCGGCACTGCCAGAATTCTCTGGATCCGGCACTGCCAGAATTCTCTGGATCCGGCACTGCCAGAATTCTCTGGATCCGGCACTGCCAGAATTCTCTGGATCCGGCACTGCCAGAATTCTCTGGATCCGGCACTGTCAGAATTCTCTGGACCCGGCACTGCCAAATGCAATCGGAGTGCCCGCCAGCCCCATTAAGTATGATGGGGTCTGGCGGAGATCCGGCTGTATTTTGGCAAAAATGCTGAGAATCGTCTAGACACAAACCCGCTGCATGCTGAGGTTTGTGTTTGGCATTGTCTTCCGCATCAGGCGGCCCGATTGTAGTGCCACAGGTGTGAAAGTAGCCTAAGCAGTTTCCAGACATAAACAACTGTTTGACAGAGCTAAACCTGAAACTCAAAAGTTCACTGTGCCTATTTTTTTCCTCTAAAACTCAGCTCTTCATAGTCCCTTATGACAGCAATGGAAAATTACTAGCTTCTCAGTGCACAGACTGAAAAGTCCCAAACTGGCAAATAAGTGGTATTAGTCTAGCCAATTATCCACGTATTTGCCAGGTTTGCCGGCAATGCCAGAGAGCTCCAGAAGGCTGTTCCCTACCGGAAAATACTGCCAGGTATCTTTACCGCTAGTGTGAAAGTAGCCTTGACTGGCTGTGCATTAACCCTTTCCACAGTGCAGCGAAAATACAATGCAATAACCTGCAAATAAACAGGATACATTACAATAAACCTATAAAATACAGTTCAACAGTGTTAAACAGTATAAGTGTACCCAATGGCAAGTTAACCGTTCAAAGTGCAATAAAGTAGGGAGTTGATGGCTTTGCATAGCGGCAAAAAATGGACAAAAGTCCATAGTCTAATGTATTCTTGCTCCAGGGCACTACATAAAACAGTCAGAAAACCCCTTTAAATAAGTTTAAAATGCTAAATCTATTCATCTCAAAATATTTCTTATTGTCTATTGAGTCTGCCATATGCAGTAAATGTCACATCATGGATGGGTCCCAGTGCTTACTTCAGTCCCAATTCTAAAATGATCCCTTTGGGCAGGTTGCCTTTTTAGTAATGGTGTCCCCATCATGACTATGCACCTCCTACAGGTCTACCAATTTCACAAGATACGGTAGGTTAGTTGGCCTACTGTTAAAGGGGTATTCCCATCACAGACAATGGGGGCATATCGCTAAGATATGCCCTCATTGTCTGCTAGGTGCGCGGTCCATCTCTGGTACCCGCACCTACACCGAGAACGGAGCGGGGAAAGGTGGTGGAGGGCGCACTGTGCATGCGCAGCCACCCTCCATTCATTTCTATCGGGCCGCCAAAAGTAGCCGAGCACTGGTCCCATAGAAATGAATGGGAGCAATGGCTACGCAAGTGCAGTGAGCTCCCATTCACTTGTATGGGCAGAGCGCTTGGTGGTGGCCGGACCCCGAGAAATCCAGTGTCCTCCATCCACCACTTTCCCTGCTCCGCTCTCACACCTATCAGACAATGGAGGCATATCCTAGTGATATGCCCTCATTGTCTCTGATGAGAATACCCCTTTAAGGTCCAGAAACAAGCATTATATAATAAAACTATTCTGATTTTCTTAGAAGACTGCATTTTGCTGTTCCTCTGTGTTGGCAGTGCCAGACTGCGCAGGAACAAATTGTCAATGCTTTTGTGAATACTATAAAACTGTCAGTATGCAGTTAGCGCCTCCTTGTGGTGGCTGCATTCTGCTAAAATAATATTTCTGAAGGGACCATAAAGGAGCTCCCCTATACGGGCATATTATAAAATCATTCAGCATATAAATAGGACCTAAAAACTGTAAAACTGTCGTAAATGTAGCAGTGCCAAGCCAGTTCTGAGTATTTCTATGTAGCACCCCTGGAAGCGATCCTGGAGATCTTCTTCAGTAGGGAGATTACATTACAGTGTTCATGCACTCTCTGAACTGAAGCACATTAATCCCAAATACCCCCTTAACAATCATCAATGTGACAGCTATCTAGACGTTGTAGTTGAAGCTGCTTTTTGTGCTGTTCTTGGGATTTTCATTTTGCACTATTATATAGATGACGAGTTTTTGGTCCTAAGAGAACACAGGGAAGAAACCGAATGCTGCGCTTATCATTATACCCTAGAAATATGGACGGCCAGAGCTCGGCTAAATTTCTAGGACTTCAAACCGCTTCTTTCTACTGTATAAATTGCAGGGTAAAGGGCGTCAATAACCGACAATTTACCAACATCCATTATAATGCAATGTGCGCTCGCATCTTCAAACAACCTCTTGCCATTTTACTAAAACTAATCAAAAAACATGAGCGCATTCATCAGTAATGTATACAAGTCACAAGTACGGTATATACATCAATAAAGAGTGGATGTGGGGGCGTCACACAGCAGTCAGGCAGGTTTCTCCCATGTGTCATTCATTTCACTATCTTAGTACTATCAGGTGACTCATATCTTCTAGATACCATTTGCTGCAAAGTAATTCACACATACAGATAATGGCATCTATCTATCTGTCTCATATCTACTAATATATCTATCTTATTATCTATCTTATTATCTATCTATCTTATTTTCTATTATCTATCTAATTAAATCTTATTATCTATCTATTTTTCTCATATCTATCTATCTATCTATCTATCTATCTATTTCATATATATCTAATATATCTATCTAATATCTATCTATCTTATTATCTATCTATCTATCTATCTATCTATCTAAGTAAATCTTATTATCTATCTATTTTTCTCATATCCATCTATCTATCTCATATATAAATCATATATATCTAATATATCTATCTGTATATCTTTCTATCTATCTATCTATCTATCTATCTATCTATCTATCTATCTAATCAAATAAGCGTTATTGGCAGGACTAAATACATTTTAGCATTGCCAAAGCAAGTGGGAAATAATTGGGTAGGGTTGGGGGATTGGGACATATACAGGGTGGGGGTATAGGAGTCCATATCTATCTCCTATCTATCTATCTATCTATCTATCTATCTATCTATCTATCTACAAACCGGATTCCAAAAAAGTTGGGACACTAAACAAATTGTGAATAAAAACTGAATGCAATGATGTGGAGATGGCAAATGTCAATATTTTATTTGTAATAGAACGTAGATGACAGATCAAACGTTTAATCCGAGTAAATGCATCATTTTAAAGGAAAAATACGTTGATTCAAAATTTCACGGTGTCAACAAATCCCCAAAAAGTTGGGACAAGTAGCAATAAGAGGCTGGAAAAAGTAAATTTGAGCATAACGAAGAGCTGGAAGACCAATTAACACTAATTAGGTCAATTGGCAACATGATTGGGTATAAAAAGAGCTTCTCAGAGTGGCAGTGTCTCTCAGAAGCCAAGATGGGTAGAGGATCACCAATTCCCACAATGTTGCGCAGAAAGATAGTGAAGCAATATCAGAAAGGTGTTACCCAGCGAAAAATTGCAAAGACTTTGCATATATCATCATCAACTGTGCATAACATCATCCGAAGATTCAGAGAATCTGGAACAATCTCTGTGCGTAAGGGTCAAGGCCGTAAAACCATACTGGATGCCCGTGATCTCCGGGCCCTTAAACGACACTGCACCACAAACAGGAATGCTACTGTAAAGGAAATCACAGAATGGGCTCAGGAATACTTCCAGAAACCATTGTCAGTGAACACAATCCACCGTGCCATCCGCCGTTGCCAGCTGAAACTCTACAGTGCAAAGAAGACGCCATTTCTACGCAAGATCCACAAGCTCAGGCGTTTTCACTGGGCCAGGGATCATTTAAAATGGAGTGTGGCAAAATGGAAGACTGTTCTGTGCTCAGACGAGTCACGATTCGAAGTTCTTTTTGGAAATCTGGGACACCATGTCATCCGGACCAAAGAGGACAAGGACAACCCAAGTTGTTATCAACGCTCAGTTCAGAAGCCTGCATCTCTGATGGTATGGGGTTGCATGAGTGCGTGTGGCATGGGCAGCTTGCATGTCTGGAAAGGCACCATCAATGCAGAAAAATATATTCAGGTTCTAGAACAACATATGCTCCCATCCAGACGTCATCTCTTTCAGGGAAGACCCTGCATTTTTCAACAAGATAATGCCAGACCACATTCTGCATCAATCACAACATCATGGCTGCGTAGGTGAAGGATCCGGGTACTGAAAGAGCCAGTCTGCAGTCCAGATCTTTCACCTATAGAGAACATTTGGCGCATCATAAAGAGGAAGGTGCAACAAAGAAGGCCCAAGACGATTGAACAGTTAGAGGCCTGTATTAGACAAGAATGGGAGAGCATTCCTATTTCTAAACTTGAGAAACTGGTCTCCTTGGTCCCCAGACGTTTGTTGAGTGTTGTAAGAAGAAGGGGAGATGCCACACAGTGGTGAAAATGGCCTTGTCCCAACTTTTTGGGGATTTGTTGACACCATGAAATTCTGATTCAACATATTTTTCCCTTAAAATGGTACATTTTCTCAGTTTAAACTTTTGTTCCGTGATTTATGGTCTATTCTGAATAAAATATTAGAAGTTGGCACCTCCACATCATTGCATTCAGTTTTTATTCACGATTTGTATAGTGTCCCAACTTTTTTGGAATCCGGTTTGTAATATATATCTATAATTTATCTATATCTATCTATCTATCTATCTATCTTAAAAGTAAATAGGCAGCACATAAAAAAAAGTAAAAGCAAATAAATAGTGTTGAGCACGAATATTCGAAAAGCGAATTTTTATCGCAAATATCGCACTTCGAGAATTTATGAATATTTAGAATATAGTGCTATATATTCGTAATGACTAATATTCATTTTTTTATTTTTTTATTAACACAGTACACATCAGGTGATCATCCCTCCCTTCTTCTTGCTTGTGGGCCAATGAGAAGGCTTTGTCAGAGCTTAGCAACATCCCCAGCAACCAATAGAAAAGTTTCCTACCCCCTTACTATATAAGAACCTCCCCAGCAGCCATTTTCTAAAGTTTATTGCAGTTATGAAAGAGACAGCAGTGTCATTGCTGTGCTCTGTGCTTTGTGTTATTACATTAGACAGTTAGGCCTCTTTCACACTTGCGTTGTTGGGATCCGGCATGCACTTCCGTTGCCGGAGGTGCCTGCCGGATCCGGAAAAACGCAAGTGTACTGAAAGCATTTGAAGACGGAACCGTCTTCCAAATGCTTTCAGTGTTACTATGGCACCCAGGACGCTATTAAAGTCCTGGTTGCCATAGTAGGAGCGGGGAGCGGGGGAGCGGTATACTTACAGTCCGTGCGGCTCCCGGGGCGCTCCAGAATGACGTCAGAGCGCCCCATGCGCATGGATGACGTGATCCATGCGATCACGGGATCCATGCGCTTGGGGCGCCCTGACGTCACTCTGGAGCGCCCGGGGAGCCGCACGGACGGTAAGTACACTGCTCCCCCGCTCCCCGCTACACTTACCATGGCTGTCAGGACTTTAGCGTCCCGGCAGCCATGGTAACCACTCTGAAAAAGCTAAATGTCGGCTCCGGCAATGCGCCGAAACGACGTTTAGCTTAAGGCCGGATCCGGATCAATGCCTTCCAATGGGCATTAATTCCGGATCCGGCCTTGCGGCAAGTGTTCCGGATTTTTGGCCGGAGCAAAAAGCGCAGCATGCTGCGGTATTTTCTCCGGCCAACAAACGTTCCGTACCGGAACTGAAGACATCCTGATGCATCCTGAACGGATTTCTCTCCATTCAGAATGCATTAGGATAATCCTGATCAGGATTCTTCCGGCATAGAGCCCCGACGACGGAACTCTATGCCGGAAGACAATAACGCAAGTGTGAAAGAGCCCTTAGTTAGTTAGTTAGCTTATATATATATATATATATATATATATATATATATATAATTCAGATAGTTAGAGGGAGATAGTCAGTGTAGGTTAGATTGGTCTATAGTGTAGCAGATAGGTTCCAGTGCAGGGTGTGAGGCAGTGTGATAGGTTCTGCTGTCCATACATACATGCTACAGACATAGTGATGTCACAAGTTGCACGTATTGTGAAAAAATATGCGCATCATTAACTGCGCAAGCGCAAATATATGGGAGCGCCCTATCTGCATATAAAGCTATTCTAATGTTCTTCCGTGCCAACCATTTTCTCCAGTCTCAGGAAACTTCTAGCAGCTTAAAAAATGTAGCATAACTGACCAATGCCAGTATTTCACACGCATTACGCGAATAATACATTGCCGATTTTCGCAATCAAGAATATAATCTCAAATTCGCAAATATATGACGAATATTCTACAAAATAGTCACGAAATATCGCAAATTCGAATATTGCCCCTGCCGCTCATCACTACAAATAAAGTGTTTATTCACCTATGTGGACGCAACGTTTCGGTTCAATACCAGAGCCTTTCTCTCCCCATGGGTTAATAAACACTTTGTTTGATTTAACTTTTTTTTGTGTGCTGCCTATTTACTTTTTTATATTTGGACATTTGTCTAGTTCCATTGGGCTTACACCTCACCTTATTTTGGTTTCCTTACATTGTATCTGGTGATGCCATTCTGCATACATATCTATCTATCTATCTAGATACGGGGTGAATCCAGTGTATGGGGATGGGGTGAATCTAGTGTATCCTCACTGCTTGGAGATGTAATCTGTATTGAATTTCTGGGTTCAAGACTCCAAATGCCCCCTGTTCAGACTGGATTTTGGATGTCTCTGGTATCAGCCTTTAAGCTCAGTGCTGTATATATTTAGGTCAGTGAAGGCCACTATGAAGCAGAGGTGATGATGTCCCCCCAAGCATCCAGTACTCCTCAGTGCCTGTGCTGCTCAGATACTGACAAACCCTGCAGTCAGATCATCTCCACTCTGTTCTACACAGCCCTCAATGCCCACATGTTCCTCTGCAGAAGGGAGAGGGAGAGTCTTGTGTGCATGCATCTCTCCTTACACATTGCAAAGTGAGGACTGGGTCTGCAGCATCTCCTTGCCAAGGACAGAGGAAGCGCAAGGAAAGTTAGAGAAGAGCAGATGGATACAGTGTGTCACTCTCAAGATGAAATGATGAGGACAAGGTGGGACACCCTGGGAAAGAAGCAAAGAAATAGGAACCTGTGCCTGAAACAGAAGGAAATGTTGGATGACTGAGGCTGTGGGACATTGCAAGGCACAGGGCTAAGGAGATGGTGGAGACATTGAAGGAACCTGCTGCTTTTACATTGAGATGATGGACAAGATGCCTCACACCCATGTAGCAGAGGGGTGAGTTAATTCTACTGCAGGTACAATGGGAATATTTGGTTTAACCAAAGGACTATGCTACAGTAAGGGAGCCAGGGATATATAACATGTGCATCAGATATCACAGGAGCAGGAGACAAGCTGGGGCAGAAAGGTGGATGCATGGGATTAGCTGGGATACTAGGATCTATGGAGAGAATCAGGAAGATGTGTGGTTGTGTTATTAGCAGAAACCTAGGGAAATTAGAGGAAAAGTAAAAGACTGAAGTGGAAAGCAGAGAAGAAGTGGTGCTACTGCTGATGTTCCAGCCATAGGGAGAAGAGTGAGGAGAAGGCAGGCTGCGCAGACTTCCTAACTCCTTGGAAGGATGCTCACAGAACTCAATCACACCAACTGTAGCAGCTGCTGCTCTTCTGGGAACCGGATCTTCACAGTCATCTTTATGGTTGCTTTAATCCTGGCCATACTGCTGGGGAATTTGGTGATCCTGGCGGTGTTCCTGGCCACCAAGCACTTGCGTACCCCTCAAGGCTACTTAAAGACCTCCTTGGCAGTGGCTGACCTTGCTCTGGGCATCTTGGTGGTACCTTTTTCTGTCTATGGAGAAATTAAAATGCTTTCCATCAATGCTTCTTCCATGGCAGAGGGAGGAAATGAGGTGCTATTTGTGGGATCTTGGCACCCATGTTATCTCATCGGTCCAGTCTTTGCTGGATGCACTTTTGTGTCCATAAGTACCATCTTTTTATTGACTATTGAAAGGAGCATTGCCATCCTGAAGCCCCTGCACAAGGAAGTGGTGCTCACCAGAAGGAGGACATTGCTGCTGATCTTGCTCTCCTGGGCTGCTAGCTTCTTCTTGGCCATTGTCCCCATCATCTCCAGCCAGGGTGCTATAGTGTTGGAGTACAATCTTTGCAGCAGAATGTGTAATTATGCCCTAGCACCATCTTCACCGTCGCATGTGTGGCAGATACTTTTGCTATTCCCAGCCTTTGATTTCAGCCTGCTAGGGGGCACTCTGATAATCAATGCTCTTACTCTGACCACCATTCACCAGTACACTCGCAGGAGAAAGCTCTTGTCTGAGACAGACCAGGAGCCCCTTAGAGCCTCCTTCTCGGACATTAAAGCTGCCAAGACCATTGGCACTCTGACTATTGCCTTCACAGCTTCCTTCACCCCTATAGCAGTATTTGTGGTGGGCAACGTGTTGGGGTATCAGTGGTGTACCTTCTCCTTTTTTGCCTTTTGGATGCTTGCAAGCAATAGCTGCTGCAATGTGATCATTTACAGTGTATGCGACCAGCGCTTCCGCGAGGGGGCGCACCAGATCTTCATGTCCTTGAGATGCTTTTGCTGTAGGAGCTCTCTGCCTTGAGACTGGAGAAGTTCTTGGACCAGAAAAGTCTTCTTGCAGAAAAGGAATGCTTCTTAGAACTGGAGGGCTAAACCAGGGTATACACACTCCGCTGACATTGCTCCTGTGCAAAGGCCTACGTGGTATAAAGGGAACATATTTCTAGGTTCAGTCATGTATGCAGTGCCTGGAAATAACGCATCAGATGAATATTGGTGCATGAGACTACTTTCTTAAGACCATTGACCATGGATTTAGATCTCCAATACAAGCCAATGAAGCTATGGGGCTGTGTACTGCATGTACAGTATGTATGAATGTATCGGTCAGAATCCTACGATCAGCTGCGTCTGTTCTTGGAAGAATTGCCCTGTGTATAGTAAATGCTGTCAGTCCTACATCCAGTCTCTTCTGCATTCTTCATATGTTCTTCATGATATCTGTGTAATGTACCCACTAGGACTGTCACAGGAGCAAACGCCTTGGGCTCCCCACCGCCCCATCCCCTATTCTAAACCTTCTCTCTATCACTGCAGGTCATCTCACATTTATATCAAGGTGGTATTATGTGGGCACTGCACTCTGGCACTTTATACAACTATTATTTAGGCACTATGGGCGTCAATTATTATTAGATATACGCCAATTTTTGGTGCATATCTGTTGCAGATTCGGTCGCAAAAGGGACTTGCGGCTGAATCTGTGAATCTTTCCCGCTCACACCAGGTCTAAAACGCCGGTCTTAATAAATGACCCCATGTATTTGTGGCACAAGTTGTAAAACCAAAAGGTGGTGTTATTTGGGCAGCATAATGCGCAATTATTTGGAAAGTAAAACTGAATTCATAATTTCCCTGAGGACACGCCCCACCTTATACATGTCCACTTATCCTGATCATTCAGAGGGTTTATATGGATAAGCTTAGGAGTAACTATCCCATCTCATGCTGCCCTGACGTGGAGAGGATGATAGTAAAATAACCCAAGAGTCCTGTGAAGCCTTTCCTTGTCACACACGTCTGATTAATCAGCCTCTCCGGCCCCTAGAATTTTCCATTCTCGCTCCCATTCATGTTAAATCCCCCATTTCATTGTGAATCCTCCCCAACAGTTAATCTTGTTTCATTTGTCATTTTCTGTGTCTGCCTCACTAAACCTCTCCGTATAATCCTTATTACAACGAGGCTTGATGTTCGCTTCTAGTATTTAAACATTTCACATTTCAGGGGGGTTCAGATGTAAATGACTGCAGAAGGATCGTTACAGTGTATCGGACAGGACTATGACATTGTTAGGCCTCCTGCACACTGTCGGTCCCCAATTGCGGTCCCCCATCCGTGCGGCAGCCGCAACGGATCCAGACCCATTCAAATTGAATGGGTCCGTGATCCGTCCGCACCTTAAAAAAAAAATGTTTTGCGGTGCGGAGGCAAGGACAGAAACACCACGGAAGTACTCCGCAGCGCTTCCGTGGGGTTCTGTGCCTCTGTTCCACACCACAGCTCCGGATTGCGGACCCATTCAAGTGAATGGGTCCGCATCTGTCATACGGGGAGCACACGGAAGGATCCTGTAAAAAAGAAAAAAACGGATCCTGTTGCATCAGATGTCATCCATTTGAGTCGTTTCCATCTAAGATCTCTTTTTTAGATGTGAAAAAAAGTCCTGCATTTCTATCAAAAAAACGGATCTCAGACGCAAATATGTCAAACTGATGACAACTGATGTAACAGGATACTCTCAAAAAATGGATCCTATGCAATCCTATGCTTAAGGCCCCCTGCACACAACCTTTTTTTTTTTCCCATTTACTGGCCGTTTTTTGCGTTCTGTACACGGAACCATTCATTTCAATGGTTCCGCAAAAAAAACGGAATGTACTCAGTATGCATTCCGTTTCCGTATTTCCGTTTTTCCGTTCTGTTTAAAGATAGAACATGTCCTATTATTGCCCGCAAATCACGTTCCGTGGCTCCATTCAAGTCAATGGGTCCGCAAAAAAACGGAACACATACGGAAATGCATCCGTATGTCTTCCGTTTCCGTTCCGTTTTTTGCGGAACCCTCTATTGAAAATGTTATGCCCAGCACAATTTTATCTATGTAATTACTGTATACTGTATATGCCATACGGAAAAACGGAACGGAAAAACGGAACAGAAACGGAAACACAATGGAAACAAAAACGGAACAACGGATCCGTGAAAAACGGACCGCAAAACACTGAAAAAGCCATACGGTCGTGTGCAGGAGGCCTAAGGCTACATGCACACGACCGTTCCGTTTTTTGCGGTCCGCAAACCGTCTGCCTTCTGCAATTTGCGGAGCGGAACGGTCAGCCCATTGTAGAAATGCCTATTCTTGTCCGCAAAACGGACAAGAATAGGACATGCTATATTTTTTTTGCGGGGCCACGGAACGGAGCAATGGATGCGGACAGCACACGGAGTGCTGTCCGCATCTTTTGCGGCCCCATTGAGCCGCCAAAAATGTGGCTCGGATGCGGACCACAACAACGGTCGTGTGCATGAGGCCTAACTGATGCAACAGGATCCAGTTTTTTTATCTCTCTTTCTCTGACGGATCAGAAGAACAGAAAGCTAAGGCTACTTTCACACTTGCGTTGTTCTTTTCCGGCATAGAGTTCCGTCACAGGGGCTCTATACCGGAAAAGAACTGATCAGGTATGTCCCCATGCATTCTGAATGGAGAGTAATCCGTTCAGTTTGCATCAGTATGTCTTCAGTTCAGTCGTTTTGACTGATCAGGCAAAAGATAAAACCGTAGCATGCTACGGTTTTATCTCCGGCTAAAAAAACTGAAGACTTGCCTGAACGCCGGATCAGGCATTTTTTCCCATAGGAATGTATTAGTGCCGGATCCGGCATTCAGAATACCGGAATGCCGGATCCGTCGTTCCGGTATGCGCATGCGCAGACTGAAAAAAAGGTGAAAAAATAAATGCCGGATCCGTTTTTGCCGGATGACACCGGAAAGACGGATCCGGCATTTCAATGCATTTTTTCGACTGATCAGGCATTTTTAAGACTGATCAGGATCCTGATCAGTCTTACTAATGCCATCAGTTAGCATACATTTTGCCTGATCCGGCAGGCAGTTCCGGCGACGGAACTGCCTGCCGGATCTCTCTGCCGCAAGTGTGAAAGTAGCCTAAGCAGTGATGTGATGTGAATTCAGCCTTAGGCCGGGGTCACAGCACCGTTATGCATTCAGTTACTGTTTTCCGTTATAACGGAATCCATAAGATGGAAATCAAAATTAAAGCCTTTAAGAAGCATTCCGTTTTGATCCGTCATAAAAGAAGCCCATGGGCAGCATAACGGATCCGTCTGCTTTCCGTTATGCAGGATGGAAAAAAGTCCTGTCGACAAGACTTTGTTTCCGTCCTGCAAAACGGAAACCAGTAACGGAATGCATAACGATGATGTTAACCCGGCCTTAAGACTCATTCACACGCCCGTGTCCGTGCTCAAATCCGTGAGCAGGTGGTCAGTGATGCATCCAGGAAGCTGTCCATGAAGGATCCGTGTTGGGTACGTGTGTCCGTTTTTTTGCTGTCCGTGTTGCATCCGTGTTTCACTGACACTGAACAGCTGAAAAATTATTTTGAAATAATCTCTTCTTAATGATCCGTGAAACATGGATGCAGCACGGATGGCATCCATAGTTTTTACGGACCCATAGACTATAATAGGTGTGAAGGATCAGTGAACACGGACAAAATAGAGTATGCATCCGTGCTAAAAAAACAGACCCACGGACCGTGCTAAAACACTGATGTGTAAATACACACATTAAGGCCTCTTTCACACGGACGTGTGTGCCCCGTGGTCGTGCTGCGGCCCGCAAAATGCGGGCCGCAATGCATGAACACAGTCCGTGGGGCAGCCGCAACGGATCGCGGACCCATTCACTTGAATGGGTCTGCGATCCGGCCGTTCCACAAATAGATAGAACATGTTCTATCTTTTTGCGGAACGGAAGTACGGGGCGAAACTCCACGGAAGCACTCCGTGCTTCCGTAGGGTTCCGTTCCTTGCTTCCGTTCCGCACCATTCCGCATCTCTGGATTTGCGGACACATTGAAGTGAATGGGTCCGTATCCGTGATGCGGAATGCCCACGGAACGACACCCGTGTATTGCGGATCCGCATATGCGGTCCGCAATACAGCAACGGGACGCACACGCCCGTGTGAAAGAGGCCTAAAATGTATAGTGACGCGTGCTGTCCATGGAGAACACGTACAGCACACGTCCATGAAACACTGAGGTGTGAATGAGGCTTTAGGCTACTCACATATGCGTTTTGCATGAGATCCAGCTGAGGATCTCAAAACTGGGGCAAAATGCTTTCGTTTTCTGTCCATTCATTGTCAAGGGGGACAAAACAGAACCAACCAGATCAGGATGGACGGTTTGTCCAGTTTTTTGACTGGACACAAAAGCAGTCCAAGCTGTGGTTTTGTTTCCAGTTTACGAAATGGAACAAACCGGATTCGACACTAAAAACAATTCAAGTCAGAGGTGTCGGATCCGTTTTTTTCTGATCTGATAAAATAGGGATCCGGCACCCATTGACTTACAATGTTTTTAGTGCCTGATCCGGTTTGTTCAGTTTCGATTTAATACAGTCGCATCCAAACGGGACGGATGCATCCTGATGTATTAAATCGAACTTAAGCGTTTTGCTCCGGTTTTGAGATCCTCTTCTGGATCTCAAAACCGGAATGCAAAACGCATATGTGACAGTAGCCTTAGTCAGCGATGACATCATACCTGTATGGATAAGACTAGGGCTACACCTAAGCTTTTGTATTCAGATTTTTCAAATATAATGAATCAAACGGGAACCAAGCAAATGCTTGGGACCCCAGAGATCAGGGGGCCCCCTGCTGGCCGTGAGCAGTTGGCTGGGAAAAAACCCCACTGCCCTTTACATGGGCCGATTCTCAGCCAGCTGATCGCTAACAAGCGTTCATAGGAACACTCATTAACAATTATCTGGAGGTGTAAAGATACCGCTGATTATCAGATGAACAAGCAAAACACTGGTTCATCAGGAAATCGCATCATTAATGCAGTGACCGTTGTTTGCCGACAGCAGATCGCGCTGTGCAAACAACGAGTCTGTATGAGGATGAGCGATGGCTTTAGAGATAGCTTTTTTTCACTAACGAGCAGGCACTTGTCTGCCCAAATCTGGAGTGGTTTGCCAAAAACCATCCCAAAGGTGCACAACACTATTCACGGTACAATAAGGGCCCCAGAAATGCCAAATCCACCCCTGAGGGGTTGTCCATTTTCAGCCTGAAATAAAGAACATGTAAGTACTACCTACCTCACAGATCCTGCACCACCACTCTGGTTCTCCCATCTATGCTCTTTATACACAGCCGCAGTAGTGACGTCAAGTAGTAACACTTGACTGCTGCAGCCAATCGGTGGTCTCAGCAGTGCACCCAACAAGGCCAGTGATTGGCTGCATCGGTCACGTGCCATCATGATGTCACTACTGCAAATGGGTACATTGAGTTGGGACTTGAAAACTAGAGTTGCAAAGTGGAACATGTGAGGTAAGTACTTACCTATACTTTATTTCTGATTGGATCCCGGGGGTTGTTTGGTTTTCTCCTGAAATCATAGCGCTGTACTCCGCTATCTTCATCAGTCCATACAAGTTATCCTGCAAAAAACTCTCATGAGGTAGAAGCCAATTTTCCTAATTTTCTTCCCGACTCCAATCAGGCAATCAGAATAACTCCCTGGATCAACGACCCCTCTCTAGTAGCTATAGCCTGTAATATTATTACGCTCCAGAAATACATCCAGGCCCCTCTTGAATTCCTTTATTGTACTCACCATCACCACCTCCTCAGGCAGAGAGTTCCATAGTCTCACTGCTCTTACCGTAAAGAATCCTCTTCTATGTTGATATAGAAACCTTCTTTCCTCCAGACGCAGAGGATGTCCCCTCGTCACAGTCACAGTTGCTCCTTTCAAACTTCTTCATAACAGGGTACTAAGGAGCCCTGTTCTGGTGACCAGTGGGTGTCCCAGCAGTGGAGTCCCCAGTGATTTATCACCTGTCCTGTTTCTCATGGGATTACTTCTTTAACTAATAATTTGGGGGGAATATTTATCAAAACTGGTGTAAAGTAGAACTGGCTTAGTTGCCCATAGCAACCAGATTCCACCTTTCATTTTTCAGAGTTCTTTTGGAAAATGAAAGGTGGAATCTGATTGGTTGCTATGGGCAACAAATTTACATTTTAATAAATCTTCACAATGCTGTTTCCAGAAGCTTGAATGGGACTCTCTCAGTTTCAACATTTGTTCTTACTCTGCATGGTAAAAATGACATGAAATATGACGTTATTTTGTGGATCAGTATGATTGTCAGTACCAAATTTATATAAATTCTGTTATCATTTACTACTTTGAAAAAAAACAAAACTTTATAAAAATAATAAAATTTGAAAAATTGCCTTGTGTTGCCACATTTTTCCTTTTTAGTCATTGACAAAGCTGTGTGAGAACTTGTTTTAGGCTACTTTCACATCTGCGTTGTGCTGTCCGGTTTGAGGATCTCAAAACTGCAGCAAAACGCTTTCATTTTGGCCTGATTCATTGTCAATGAGGACAAAACTGAACAAAACGGAACGGATTGAACCAGAATGCATTCCGTTCCGGTTTGTTTATGTAAATAGATCGGCACTCACAAACATGGGGGTCACGCAAATTCAATACAAAATTTAAATTAAAATGTATTCACTAAAATTCCATATACATAAAACTTGCACAATACGTATTGGCCAATACTCAAAAACAGATTCAGAAGGATTGTACAAATAATCAATCAAACTGAGGGGTTCTTGAAACAGCTTCTTAAATCAAATCAAAGGCTCATGTACAAAAACTCTGGTTGAATCCGAACATGCACATATTAATCATAAAGCTGGGGATTCTTCAACCATTATACTGGATATGTCAGTTATTCAGGCATCACACTCCATACATCAATGGCTATGTCTCTTAAAACGAACAGGACCAAAGCAGCTGGATGATTTTCAAATAGCTACACAAGTTGGTTATA
Source organism: Bufo bufo (assembly GCF_905171765.1). Taxonomy (NCBI): domain Eukaryota; kingdom Metazoa; phylum Chordata; class Amphibia; order Anura; family Bufonidae; genus Bufo; species Bufo bufo. The sequence continues at coordinate 73,046,069 of NC_053393.1, forward strand.
AGAGTTAATAAAACAAAAGTTCGATAAGGACTTGATAAAACAAAGGTTCAGTGTACGCACTTGTTTAATCTCCCCTTATTGAATGATCGGAGTTGTTCATCGAATATCCAGTATAATGTTTGAAGAATCCCCAGCTTTATAATTAATATGTGCATGTTCGGATTCAACCAGAGTTTTTGTACATGAGCCTTTGATTTGATTTAAGAAGCTGTTTCAAGAACCCCTCAGTTTGATTGATTATTTGTACAATCCTTCTGAATCAGTTTTTGAGTATTGGCCAATACGTATTGTGCAAGTTTTATGTATATGGAATTTTAGTGAATACATTTTAATTTTAATTTTTTATTGAATTTGCGTGACCCCCAATCTATTTACATAAACATATCTCATTTGGTAAACGGGGGCTTACATTTGATCGTGCACCTAGCCAGAATTCCCTCCATTCAGTAGAGCCACCTTTATCGATCAGTTCCGGTTTGTAGAAGTGGGATCCAGCACCAAAAACCATGTAAGGCTGGGTTCACATTATGTTTTATGCTTCATTTTTGATGTATACGTTACAAAAATAAGAACTCTATGGCGGACGGGTCAGTCTGAGGCATCTGTTTAACGTATATGTTTTTTTGTATACTTTAAAAGGATGAGAAAAACGTGATGTGAACCTTCAGTGTTTTGCGGTCCGTTTTAAACGGATCCGTTGTTCCGTTTTTTGTTTCCGTTGTGTTTCCGTTTCCGTTCCGTTTTTCCGTTCCGTTTTTCCGTATGGCATATACAGTATACAGTAATTTTTATAGAAAAAATTGGGCTGGCCATAACATTTTCAATAGATGGCTCCGCAAAAAACGGAATGGATACGGAAGACATACGGATGCATTTCCGTATGTGTTCCTTTTTTTTGCGGACCCATTGACTTGAATGGAGCCACGGAACGTGATTTGCGGGCAATAATAGGACATGTTCTATCTTTTAACGGAACGGAAAAACGGAAATACGGAAACGGAATGCATACGGAGTACATTCCGTTTTTTTTGCGGAACCATTGAAATGAATGGTTCCGTATACGGACCGTATACGGAACGCAAAAAACGGCCCGCAAAACGAAAAAAAAAAACGGTCGTGTGAAAGAGGCCTAAGTCAGTGGTGCTGGATCTGTGTTTTTTTATTTTATTACAATGGTTTCAATGCCGGATCCGGTTTCTTCATTTTCGATATAATACAACTGGATCCGTTCGGAACTGATGCAGCCGCTTGTAATATTCAAACGGATGTGTTTTGCCATGGTTTTGAGATCCCATGCCTAATCTCAAAACCAGACAGCAAAAATGCAGATGTGAAAATAGCCTTATCATGGGCTACCATTGTTAGGGTATATATGGCTTCTTGTTTTCTTTGGGGCACACTTATTAGGACCGGCATTTTAGACACTGGTCTTGATAAAGCCCCATAGCTGGCGCCAGCCTCTCCATAACTTCGGCGCATCAACCGCCAGTTCTAAATCTAAGATAGCTTCCTTGCTATCTTACATTTAGACCATTCTCTACACCTAAAACAGGCATAGAAAATGATGAATGAGACGGGCCTGCCAGCCTGTCTCCTTCACCGCCCATGCCAGTTGCCACACCCACAATTTTAGAACTGGCGTGAGCTGGAAAAAGTCACAGATAGTGGCACAAATAACCGCTGTGCTGCCATATGCGTCTAAAATACGCCTAATTTAGGTGTATTTCAGCTTAATAAATAACCCCCTTCGTTTTTTTTTGGAAAGGCAAGATGACAAAGAAACAGCAATTCTGTCTCTGTGCCTATTTTTAATTTTTTAATACTTGTTTTTATATTTTAAGCTATTTTTACTCTTTTTTTTGTCTAGGGGATAAAATTAATTTTTACAAGGAAAGGGGGCTTTTGTGTGCTTTTAAAATATTGAAACATTAATTTTTTTTTTTTTTTTTGCTCCACTAGGAGAGTTGAACATCCGATCTCTTGATCACTTCTGTAATACACTGCAATACTTCTGTACTGCAGTGTATTATACCTACCAGGCAGACTGACAGGCAGACTATTAAACCCTGCCTATGGCAGCTCCTAATATTCTTTTGTAGATGGCAACCTGGAGGAAATTGTTAGGAATCTGGCTGCCATAACCACCCATCAGCATCCTATTATTGCATCAGAGGGGGCTAAAAGGCATTGGGTGTGTTAGTCACTTTGTCAAACCCCCTACATGTACACGTGTCCTCTTACATTAAAGAGATATTCCATCATTTTAATACTGATGGCTTCTCCTCAGCATAGGCTATCGACACTTTATTGTTAAGGGTCTGACACCTCATACCCAGCCGTTGAGCTGTTTCAGAGTACCTCAGGTGCCGGAAGTTGTCTTCAGGTCTACACAACTCTGTCTATTGTGTATTTGAATTGTAGGACCGCGCTGCTGTAAAACCTTCAGATGTATTCCCTTTCAAGTCGAGCCGAAAGCACTTTTAGGCATAGGAGAACATCGATACCACCACGCCAATCACCTTCGCTCTTACTGAGTCCCTCTGCAATTTAACAAGGGTCGCACAGATAGTAAAGCACCACAAACACCGGTCAACTGAAAAGGGTTTAATATACTCACAAACAACATCCAATAAAAGCTTTTCATAAAACACTAAAAAGTTCAAATGTTCCCGTGGGAACATTTGAATTCTTCAGCGTTTTATGAAAAGCTTTTATTGGATGTTGTTTGTGAGTATATTAAACCCTTTACAGTTGACCAGTATAATGGAAGTCAATGGGAGAACCCAAGCATTAAACCAGGCACCCCCTGCTCTGAAGAGGGGAGGGTGCCTGGTTCATTGGAAAAGGTCAGAAAATTATGGAAACACCACCTAAATGGTTCGGGCTCAGCATGGGGAGGATGTCTGGATGCATCTTCGACTCCCAGGTCGCTGCTGGGAACGATGTTGTCCGAGTAGTACGTCACTTTTACAGACTGACAATAATACACACCAAACCAAAGATAAAATCGATTTTAGAGGAAAAATTGTTAGGAAACATTCTTTCATGTATATTTACTTGTATAGAAAGTGCACGAGCTGCCAAAAATTGCAAGGAAGAGGCACTCCGATACAACCTGTATATCACATAAAGGAGGGCCTCATTCACATTGTGGTACAATAGTTCAGGTAGTGGGACTCCTACACTCATAAAGCCTATGCACTAAGTGAAAGGGCTGCCAAAAATTACAAGGAACCAGCACTCAAATACACCCTTTGTAACACATAAAGAAGGGCATCATACACACCCTTGAAAAATTATAATTGATGGCCTGCTGGTGATCCTCAAAAACATTTGGAGCAAGGGCTTGCTGGTGACCCTCTATAACATTAGGGGCGAGGTTCTGCTGCTGAGCTGACCATCTAAAACATTAGGGGCGAGGTTCTGCTGCTGAGCTGACCATCTAAAACATTAGGGGTGAGGGTCTGCTGCTGAGCTGACTCTCTTAAACATTAGGGGCGAGTGTCTGCTGCTGATCTGACCATCTAAAATATTATGGGCGAGGGCCTGCTGCCACTTTGGTGGCTCTAGATAACCTGGGGCCGATCGCACGTCCCCATGACTGGAACAATCCATTCGGATGTCTGCCCTATCAACTTTCAATGTAATTTTCAGCCCAAACCATGTAGACCATGGCTAACGGGGGAATCATGGATCGATTTCGGAGAGGGAGCCTGAGAAACAGCTACCACATCCAAGCAAGGCAGCATGCGCACAAATTACATATTAGGTATAATTAGGTGAGGGCCTGCAGGTGAGCTGACCCTGTAAAAGATTGTAGGTGAAGGCCTGCTGATGACCCTCAAAAAAATTTGGAGCAAGGGCCTGCTGATCTGACCATCTAAAACATTATGAGAGAGTGCCTGCTGCCGCTTTGGTGACTCTAGATGTCTTGGGGCCGATTGCACATCCCTATGATGGTGACAATCCATTCGGATGTCTGCCCTATCAACTTTTGATGTTATTTTCAGCGCAAACCATGGTGACCACGGGTAACGGGGGGATCACGGTTTGATGCAAATTACCTATTAGATATAATTAGGTGAGGGCCTGCAGGTGAGCTGACCCTGTAAAAGAATTTAGGTGCGGGCCTGCTGGTGAGCTGACCCTCTAAAAAATTATTTGCGAGGGCCTGCTGGTGAGCCGACCCTGTAAAACATTATATGCGAAGGGCATATATGCGACAAATAAGCATGTCTTGATATGATGGAAGAGGAGAAGGAGGATGAGAAAAGGAAGATTCAACCATATACCCTTGTTTGTGGTGAAAGGGGTGCATGGGAATACAGTCTATTAACTACATTAAAAACAACACATGTAAAGTGCCTTTATGTTTGTCAGCATTCCTCTGGTGGAGTTGAGAAGTCATGGTCAATCCAGGCCTTGTTCATTTTTATAAGAGTCAACCTGTCAGTATTTTCAGTTGACAGGCGGATACGCTTATCTGTTATAATGCCACCAGCAGCACTAAATACCCAAAAAAGCCCCAACAGAATATGTGTGCACAATAGCATCACCAATCAATTATACCTATCACAAAAAGTCTTGGTATAAATACTTAAATAACTACCTACAAGGAAATACCAGTAGATTTACAAATCAATATAAATTTTATTATACAGGGTGGGCCATTTATATGAATACACCTTAATAAAATGGGAATGGTTGGTGATATTAACTTCCGGTTTATGGCACATTAGTATATGTGAGGGGGGAAACTTTTCAAGATGGGTGGTGACCATGGCGGCAATTTTGAAGTCAGCCATTTTGAATCCAACTTTTGTTTTTTCAATAGGAAGAGGGTCATTTGACACATCAAACATATTGGGAATTTCACAAGAAAAACAATGGTGAGCTTGGTTTTAACGTAACTTTATTCTTTCATGAGTTATTTACAAGTTTCTGACCACTTATAAAATGTGTTCAATGTTCTGCCCATTGTGTTGGATTGTCAATGCAACCCTTTTCTCCCACTCTTCACACACTGATAGCAACACCGCAGGAGAAATGCTAGCACAGGCTTCCAGTATCCGTAGTTGCAGGTGCTGCACATCTTGTATCTTCACAGCATAGACAATTGCCTTCAGATGACCCCAAAGATAAAAGTCTAAGGGGGTCAGATCGGGAGACCTTGGGGGCCATTCAATTGGCCCACGACGACCAATCCACTTTCCAGGAAACTGTTCATCTAGCTGGCACGTTCCCTGAGTTTTTCCAGCAAGATGGTGCACCACCACATTATGGGTGTCAGGTCCGAGCATTTCTAGATGAACAGTTTCCTGGAAAGTGGATTGGTCGTCGTGGGCCAGTTGAATGGCCCCCAAGGTCTCCCGATCTGACCCCCTTAGACTTTTATCTTTGGGGTCATCTGAAGGCAATTGTCTATGCTGTGAAGATACGAGATGTGCAGCACCTGAAACTATGGATACTGGAAGCCTGTGCTAGCATTTCTCCTGCGGTGTTGTTATCAGTGTGTGAAGAGTGGGAGAAGAGGGTTGCATTGACAATCCAACACAATGGGCAGCACATTGAACACATTTTATAAGTGGTCAGAAACTTGTAAATAACTCATGAAAGAATAAAGTTACATTAAAACCAAGCACACCATTATTTTTCTTTTGAAATTCCCAATAAGTTTCGGCGAACCTTCGTCTGGGGGTGGCGTCATCACCATGGGACACAGCCTAAATACCCAAATGGACCAATAACAGAGGTTCAATCACATAAATATTAAAAACACCTGTGAAAACAGATCGGGCCGCATACTTAGCATTGAGCGCTCAATACCGCTAAAAGTCACGTGACCACCCGTATCACGTGATCGCACTGCCGATCACATGACGATGACACCGGCCCGGAATCGCTATGTGCACATTGCGAGATCCAAGCCGGCGGCATCAAAGGAAGAAGTGTGCATGCTCAGACCTGGCAAGGCTAAATGCGAAAGGAGATGACTATTATATCCAAATAGACTTTGCTTAGAGTAGGTTGCGACCAATAACAAAAGAGAGAAAGAGGACAGTAAAGGTGGAGAATGGAGGAAAAAGGAGTGGAGGGTCCTGCACAAGCGAAAAAGGGAAAGAAATCATGATTAGTTAATATAATCATCAAAAAACGCTATACAAACAAATAATAATAAATAAATTAGTAAAAAATTAATAAAAATAAAAAATAATAGAAAAAAATTATAATAATAAAAATAGTAAATATTAAATAATAAATAGTGTGTATAGTGCATAATTACAAAAATGAAATTGCAATAACAACCTTACATGTGAAAATTACAGTAGTTGTGTATGGTGCACAAAAACATGTGTGAAAATCAATAGTGATGCAAATATACCTCATACATATTAGAGTTAATTGAATAAATGTGAAAAAATAAAAAATAACAGTAATATAGTGAAAATAGATAAAAGCAGTGCTCTAAAAAATAATAATAAATAAATTAAATTATTTTTATGAAATATACACATGCATATCCATTTCGATACCACTCAAAATTCATGATACACAAAAGGTATGCACAACAATGTGTACAAAGGATACTAAGTCACTATTCACGTGCTTAATACAAACATGATACATTTAAATATAATAGCACAATTGTGCCATACAGCACAACACATGATAAACCATACCTCAGATAAAGGGCTTCACCCCCAGTATACCATCTTACTCGCCACCTCACCTTTATACCCCAAAAACATACACTCCATCTTAAAAATACTGTGAGCCCCACACTGATGACCCAAAGTGTTATTGATTATAAAAAGATTAACACACACTAAAACCATGTGGACTATGGTGACCCAGTGAGGTCAGGAACACAAGAACAACCTATAAAAACGAGGAGAAACCAGTAGATTCATTTAAATCATTTGGGCGCAATGTATTCAGCTTCCAGATCCATTTACATTCCAATTGTGCCAGCCTTTTGGAGATATCCCCACCAAGGGCATTCCGCAGAATGCAATCAATGGCTTGGACTTTCAAACCCCTAAAATCACAAGCATGATGTAATTTGAAACGCAATAGGTTTCAAATTTGTTATATCATCGGACGCTGACATGATGTCTCTAATATGCTCCCATACCCTGACCTTCAACTCCCTGGTGGTAAGACCCACATATATTTTAGGGCAGGGACATGTAGCATAATAGATGACTGCTGTACTTGAGCAAGTCAAACAATGTGTTATCTTTAACCAATTGATTGGTGATGCTATTGTGCACACATATTCTGTTGGGGCTTTTATGGCTATTTTAATTCTGTTATTTTTACAGATCCAGCCTCAACTAAAATTATGGATTTTAGGGCCAGAGAGCAGTCCTGGCTCTCCTCATTGGATGTTATTTTTAAAGACAACAGTGCAGGTGGTGGAAATGGTGACCCGGGGAATGTAAAGGAAATGCAATCTACTCTTAATAATTTGTTACATAGGAGAACCAAGACGTGATGGAGATATCTTTACATGGATCTGATACCAAGAGGCTTACGTGTACAGGTATTTCCTTCCTTTGATATTGATGAAGAAGTATTTTTATCCAATTGGGAAGAGGCATGTAATGAGACAGTGAAGAAGTTTATGAGTCTTCTGATTAATCATAATAATCAGACTCTGACATCGTTGGATGCGGATATTCAGAGGATCCAATCCGCTTTAAAACAAGAATGTAGCTAAGACTCTTAACTAGAGTTGAGCGAACACCTGGATGTTCGGGTTCGAGAAGTTCGGCCGAACTTCCCGGAAATGTTCGGGTTCGGGATCCGAACCCGACTCGAACTTCGTCCCGAACCCGAACCCCATTGAAGTCAATGGGGACTCGAACTTTTCGGCACTAAAAAGGCTGTAAAACAGCCCAGGAAAGGGCTAGAGGGCTGCAAAAGGCAGCAAAATGTAGTTAAATCCCCTGCAAACAAATGTGGATAGGGAAATGAATTAAAATAAAAATAAAATAAATAAAAATTAACCAATATCAATTGGAGAGAGGTCCCATAGCAGAGAATCTGGCTTCATGTCAGCAGAGAATCAGTCTTCATGTCATAGCAGAGAATCAGGCTTCACGTCACCCACCACTGGAACAGGCCAATGTCATATATTTTTAGGCCCCTGCACCCAGACAGAGGAGAGGTTCATTCAACTTTGGGTTGCCCAGCAATATAATGGTAAAATGAAAATAAAAATAGGATTGAATGAGGAAGTGCCCTGGAGTACAATAATATATGGTTAAGGGGAGGTAGTTAATGTCTAATCTGCACAAGGGATGGACAGGTCCTGTGGGATCCATGCCTGGTTAATTTTTATGAACGTCAGCTTGTCCACATTGGCTGTAGACAGGCGGCTGCGTTTGTCTGTAATGACGCCCCCTGCCGTGCTGAATACAAGTTCAGACAAAACGCTGGCCGCTGGGCAGGCCAGCACCCCCAAGGCATAAAAGGCTAGCTCTGGCCACGTGGACAATTTGGAGACCCAGAAGTTGAATGGGGCCGAACCATCAGTCAGTACGTGGAGGGGTGTGCACACGTACTGTTCCACCATGTTAGTGAAAAGTTGCCTCCTGCTAACACGTTCCGTATCAGGTGGTGGTGCAGTTAGCTGTGGCGTGGTGACAAAACTTTTCCACATCTCTGCCATGCTAACCCTGCCCTCAGAGGAGCTGGCCGTGACACAGCTGCGTTGGCGACCTCTTGCTCCTCCTCTGCCTTCGCCTTGGGCTTCCACTTGTTCCCCTGTGACATTTGGGAATGCTCTCAGTAGCGCGTCTACCAACGTGCGCTTGTACTCGCGCATCTTCCTATCACGCTTCAGTGCAGGAAGTAAGGTGGGCACATTGTCTTTGTACCGTGGATCCAGCAGGGTGGCAACCCAGTAGTCCGCACACGTTAAAATGTGGGCAACTCTGCTGTCGTTGCGCAGGCACTGCAGCATGTAGTCGCTCATGTGTGCCAGGCTGCCCAGAGGTAAGGACAAGCTGTCCTCTGTGGGAGGCGTATCGTCATCGTCCTGCGTTTCCCCCCAGCCACGCACCAGGTCTGTTGTTCTATACCCTGCCACAACTCCTGTGCGGTGTGGGGCCTGTCCCCCAAACATATGAGTTTCAGAATGGCCTGCTGACGTTTACCCCGGGCTGTGCTGAAGTTGGTGGTGAAGGTGTGTGGCTGACTGGATGAGCAGGTGGAAGAAGAAGAGGAGGAAGCTGAGTAGGAGGAGGAGGAGACAGGAGGCAAAGAATGTTGCCCTGCGATCCTTGGCGGCGGAAGGACGTGCGCCAAACAGCTCTCAGCCTGGGGCCCAGCTGCCACTACATTTACCCAGTGTGCAGTTAGGGAGATATAGCGTCCCTGGCCGTGCTTACTGGTCCACGTATCTGTGGTTAGGTGGACCTTGCCACAGATGGCATTGCGCAGTGCACACTTGATTTTATCGGATACTTGGTTGTGCAGGGAAGGCACGGCTCTCTTGGAGAAGTAGTGCCTGCTGGGAACAACATACTGTGGGACAGCAAGCGACATGAGCTGTTTGAAGCTGTCTGTGTCCACCAGCCTAAATGACAGCATTTCATAGGCCAGTAGTTTAGAAATGCTGGCATTCAGGGCCAGGGATCGAGGGTGGCTAGGTGGGAATTTACGCTTTCTCTCAAATGTTTGTGAGATGGAGAGCTGAACGCTGCCGTGTGACATGGTTGAGATGCTTGGTGACGCAGGTGGTGGTGTTGGTGGTACATCCCATGTTTGCTGGGCGGCAGGTGCCAACGTTCCTCCAGAGACGGAGGAAGAGGCCGAGGCGGCAGCAGCAGAAGAGGCCGAGGCGGCAGCAGCAGAAGAGGTAGCAGGGGGAGCCTGAGTGACTTCCTTGTTTTTAAGGTGTTTACTCCACTGCAGTTCATGCTTTGCATGCAGGTGCCTGGTCATGCAGGTTGTGCTAAGGTTCAGAACGTTAATGCCTCGCTTCAGGCTCTGATGGCACAGCGTGCAAACCACTCGGGTCTTGTCGTCAGCACATTGTTTGAAGAAGTGCCATGCCAGGGAACTCCTTGAAGCTGCCTTTGGGGTGCTCGGTCCCAGATGGCGGTGGTCAGTAGCAGGCGGAGTCTCTTGGCGGCTGGTGTTCTGCTTTTGCCCACTGCTCCCTCTTTGTCTTTTGCTATGCTGTTGGCTCGGTCTCACCACTGCCTCTTCCTCCGAACTGTGAAAGTCAGTGGCTCGACCTTCATTCCATGTGGGGTCTAGGACCTCATCGTCCCCTGCATCGTCTTCATCCCTGACCTCCTGTTCAGTCTGCACACTGCAGAAAGACGCAGCAGTTGGCACCTGTGTTTCGTCATCATCAGAGACGTGCTGAGGTGGTATTCCCATATCCTCATCATCAGGAAACATAAGTGGTTGTGCGTTAGTGCATTCTATGTCTTCCACCGCTGGGGAAGGGTTAGGTGGATGCCCTTGGGAAACCCTGCCAGCAGAGTCTTTAAACAGCATAAGAGACTGCTGCATAACTTGAGGCTCAGACAGTTTCCCTGGTATGCATGGGGGTGATGTGACAGACTGATGGGCTTGGTTTTCATGCGCCATCTGTGCGCTTTCTGCAGAAGACTGGGTGGGAGATAATGTGAACGTGCTGGATCCACTGTCGGCCACCCAATTGACTAATGCCTGTACCTGCTCAGGCCTTACCATCCTTAGAACGGCATTGGGCCCCACCAAATATCCCTGTAAATTCTGGCGGCTACTGGGACCTGAGGTAGTTGGTACACTAGGACGTGTGGCTGTGGCACAACGGCCACGTCCTCTCCCAGCACCAGAGGGTCCACTAACACCACCACGACCATGTCCGCGTCCCTTACTAGATGTTTTCCTCATTGTTACCGTTCACCACAATAAGAAAAATATTATTTGGCCCAATGTATTGAATTCAAATTCAAGCCTTTTTTTACAGACACCTAACACTATCTGGCTATCTATTTAGGTACCGTATTACACTAATACAGGCACAGCAGTAATGATAGATTTAGCTGAATATAAATTTGAGGCCTATTATTTAGGCACTGGGTGACAGGTATACGTTTACGGACAGAATTAGACTTGGATATGCACAGTAGCGTGTGTGTGAAGTTATTCAGAATGACCCTATCAGCACCTTGAATCTAATATACCCTTTTAGGGATAGATTTAAAGTAGGCCTGATACAGCAGAAACCACTAATTTAGGAAATTGCTAGGTTGGGAATTGTATTTCAACCCAGAACAAAAACTGTGCTTTGACGGACACAAAATAACTTGACCAGCTACAGCAATAGCCACAGATTTAGCTGAATATAAATTTGAGGCCTATTATTTAGGCGCTGGGTGACAGGTATACGTTTACGGACAGAATTAGACTTGGATATGCACAGTAGCGTGTGTGTGAAGTTATTGAGAATGACCCTATCAGCACCTTGAATCTAATATACCCTTTTAGGGATAGATTTAAAGTAGGCCTGATACAGCAGAAAACACTAATTTAGGAAATTGCTAGGTTGGGAATTGTATTTCAACCCAGAACAAAAACTGTGCTTTGACGGACACAAAATAACTTGACCAGCTACAGCAATAGCCACAGATTTAGCTGAATATAAATTTGAGGCCTATTATTTAGGCGCTGGGTGACAGGTATACGTTTACGGACAGAATTAGACTTGGATATGCACAGTAGCATGTGCGTGAAGTTATTGAGAATGACCCTATCAGCACCTTGAATCTAATATACCCTTTTAGGGATAGATTTAAAGTAGGCCTGATACAGCAGAAAACACTAATTTAGGAAATTGCTAGGTTGGGAATTGTATTTCAACCCAGAACAAAAACTGTGCTTTGACGGACACAATATAACTTGACCAGCTACTGCAATAACCACAGATTTAGCTGAATATATAACCTTGAGGCCTATTATTTAGGCGCTGGGTGACAGGTATACGTTTACGGACAGAATTAGAATTGGATATGCACAGTAGCGTGTGTGTGAAGTTATTGAGAATGACCCTATCAGCACCTTGAATCTAATATACCCTTTTAGGGATAGATTTAAAGTAGGCCTGATACAGCAGAGACCACTAGGTTGGGAATTGTATTTCAACCCAGAACAAAAACTGTGCTTTGACGGACACAATATAACTTGACCAGCTACAGCAATAACCACAGATTTAGCTGAATATAAATTTGAGGCCTATTATTTAGGCGCTGGGTGACAGGTATACGTTTACGGACAGAATTAGACTTGGATATGCACAGTGGCGTGTGTGTGAAGTTATTGAGAATGACCCTATCAGTACCTTGAATCTAATATACCCTTTTATGGATAGATTTAAATAACCACACTATTGATGGTTAAATGGACTTGGTGGCAGCTTGCCCCTAATGTAGGATATAGCCAAAAAATAACCACACTATTGATGGTTAAATGGACTTGGTGGCAGCTTGCCCCTGATGTAGGATATAGCAAAAAAATAACCACACTATTGATGGTTAAATGGACTTGGTGGCAGCTTGCCCCTGATGTAGGATATAGCAAAAAATAACCACACTATTATTGATGGTTAAATGGACTTGGTGGCAGCTTGTGCTGGCGCACCACAAGCCACAAAATGGCCGCCGATCACCCCAGAAAAAAGTGACTGAAAAACGCTCTGGGCAGCCTAAAAACAGTGAGCAATTGAATAGCAGCAGTTCAATGATCCACAGCTGTAGATCGATCACTGTCTTAAGTGTTTTGGAGGAGTTAATCACTGCCCAATCTCGCCCTAACGTCGCAGCTGCAACCTCTCCCTACACTTGTAACAGCAGAGTGACGTGCAGCGCTACGTGACCCAAGCTTATATAGAGGCGGGGTCACATGCTGCACTGGCCAATCACAGCCATGCCAATAATAGGCATGGCTGTGATGGCCTCTTGGGGCAAGTAGTATGACGCTTGTCGATTGGCTGCTTTGCAGCCTTTCAAAAAGCGCCAAGAAAGCGCCGAACACCAAACCCGAACCCGGACTTTTACGAAAATGTTCGGGTTCGGGTCCGTGTCACGGACACCCCAAAATTCGGTACGAACCCCAAGAGAAAAACGACAGAAGAGAAAAACGACCCTGGATCCTGTGTACAGTGGAAAGAAAAGGACCTTTCTGCAGCGTTAAGAGGCTGGTCAATACGATGGTCTGAATGTAGTTAATCTGTCAGAGCATGTTTTGTCATCCGTAGATTTATATGTATTAGAGAAAGGCCTGACGTTTTCATCTAGTGCTGATTTTGATCATTTCACAGCGGTAAAAGATCTACACATCTTTGCCCGCTCACTACTTTTAAAAAGATGGCATCATAAGGAGGAAGATCTTGGAGGACCTATCTGATGAATGTGAACAACCTACCCTTGAGGAAATTCCTGCCTCTATTAGATGTAAGTAAAAAAAAATGTCCCCATTTTTCCTCTGTCCAGCCATCAATCTTTTTGTTAAGCTGGCATCAAAAGGTTTTGAGGAGATTCTGAGGTTTATTTCTAGGGACAATCTATCTAGGGCCCAACGCCTGAGTCTTAGATGGCTGCCTAGGCTCTCTGACGTTTTTAAACCCTCTGATAAAGGGGAAAATATTGTGGTATGGCCTCATACTCTATATGAGAAAGAGGCTCATAGACAATTAAAAGACAAGGAATGTTATAAGAAGCTGACTTACAATCCTCTACGTTCATTTGAAGGGAATTTTACACAGATTCTGGATAAAGCTGTTGAAAACGAAACAATATCTAAAACTCTTCATGATGCTTTGATTGTGAAGGAACCTACAGTACCAACATTATACCTCCTACCGAAGATCCACAAGAATGCGAAAGTGCCTCCAGGTAGGCTTATTATTTCAGGTAGGGGAAATTTGACAGAAAAAGTGGGACGATATTTGGATTGCCAATTTAAAAGTATTGTGGCCAACCTTCCATCTTATGTGAAGGATACCACGGATTTCCTACGGAAGATCGAGGGAATTCATCTGGGAGAGGATGCTTTGATGGTAATATGCAACGTTGAGTCATTGTATACCAGTATTAGACATAGGGATGGCATTCAGGCGGCAGAATTCTTTTTTACACAGGAAAACATGAATAATCAGCAGAAATGAATCCTGTTAGATCTTTTGACCTTTGTTTTGACACACAACTTTTTTTATCTTTGATGGGTTCTTCTAACTGCAGCTCCAGGGGACCGCGATAGGGGCGCCTTGTGCGCTCTCTTACACAAATCTCTTCCTGGGGCTGTGGGAGAGGGACCTTTTTCTATCTGACCAATACACATTGATGGACCACGCCACTTTGCGGGCGCGGTACATCGATAATGTTTTATGATCTGGCAGGGAAATTCTGTTGAACTACAGAATTTTTTTATGATGTCAAACCAAAACTCCAAAAATATCAAATTAACATACAAATTTGATAGATAGCATTGAATTTTTGGATGTACAGTTAATGAGAGGACCCGATGGTTCCATTGCGACTAGTGTTTTTAGGAAACCAACATCTGTCAATGCTTATTTACATGCGTCTTTATCTCATCCCCCACAGATGATTAATTCAATCCCGATAGGACAATTCTTACGCGTCCGCAGGATATGTTCAAAAGACCAGAAGTTTGAACAACAGTCTGATAACCTGAAGCAAATATTTACAAATCGTGGATATAGTCAACGTTCAATTAAAAGTGCATACAGAAGAGCAAAGTCAAGTTCTCGCCATGATCTTTTTTCTGATAAACAAAGGGTAATGAATAATAAAGTGAGATTCATTACAGGGTATCACTGTAGGTGGTCTCAGATGAAAGAAATTTTGAAGAAATTCTGGCCGGTTCTTTTAACAGATCCAATTCTCGCCAAGTACCTTGTTTTAGGTCTATCTTTGACAGCGAAAAGATCAAGAAATCTGAAAGATTATCTGGTTCGTAGTTATTTCACAAAACAGATCCCCCCTGTCTTTTTAGGTATAAGGAAACCAAAGTGGGGCTTTGTTTCATGTGAGAAATGCATTGCATGCCAAAACATGGAAAGAGCCACTTCCTTTCATGATTCAGCAGATAAGAGAATGTTTAAGATAACACATTGTTTGACTTGCTAAAGTACAGCATTCATCTATTATGCTACATGTCCCTGTCCTAAAATATATGTGGGTCTTACCACCAGGGAGTTGAATGTCAGGGTACGGGAGCATATTAGGGACATCATGTCAGCGTCTGATGAAAGGTATATAAAAAATTTGAAAACTATTGCGAGGCATTTCAAATTCATCATGCTTGTGATTTTACGGGTTTGAAAGTCCGAGCCATTAATTGCATTCTGCTGAATGCCCATGGTGGGGATATCTCCAAAAGGCTGGCACAATCGGATTGTAAATTGATCTGGAAGCTGAATACATTGCACCCAAATGGATTAAATGAATCTACTGGTTTCTCCTCGTTTTTATAGGTTGTTCTTGTGTTCCTGACCTCACTGGGTCACCATAGTCCACATGGTTTTAGTGTGTTTTAATCTGTTTATAATCACTAACACTTTGGGTCATCAGTGTGGAGCTCACAGTATTTTTAAGATGGAGTGTATGTTTTTGGGGTATACAGGTGAGATGGCGAGTAAGATGGTATACATTGGTGTTAGGCCCTTTATCTGAGTTTTGGTTTATCATGTGTTGTGCTGTATGGCACAATTGCACTATTATATTTATATTTATATGTATCATTTTGGTATTAAGCACGTGAATAGTGACTTAGTATCCTTTGTACACATTGTTGTGCATACCTTTTGTGTATCATGAATTTTGAGTGGTATCGAAATGGATATGCATGCATATATTTCATAACATTAATTTAATTTATTTATTATTATTTTTTTAGAGCACTGCTTTTATCTATATTTCACTATATTACTTTATTTTTTGACACTTATTCAATTAATTCTAATTTGTATGAAGTATATTTGCATCACTATTGATTTTTACATGTGTTTTTCTGCACCATACACTACTGTAATTTTCACATGTTGTTATTGCAATTTTATTTTTGTAATTATGCACTATACACACTATTATTTAATATTTACTATTTTTATTACAATTTTTTATTTTTTATTTTATTTTTCTATTACAATTTTTTTATTTTATTTATTTTTTACTAATTTATTATTTTTTGTTTGTATAGCGTTTTTTTGATGATTATATTAACTAATCATGATTCCTTTCCCTTTTTGGCTTGTGCAGGACCTTCCACTCCTTTTTCCCCCATTCTCCAAGGTGTCCTCTTTCTCTCTTTTGTTATTGGTCGCAACCTACTCTAAGCAAAGTCTTTTGAGATATAATAGTCATCTCCTTTCACATTTAGCCTTTCCAGGCTTGAGCATGCGCACTTCTTCCTTTAATGCCGCCGATTTGGATCTCGCGATGTGCACATCGCGATTCTGGGCCGGCATCATCGTCATGTGATCGGCAGACATTAGTAAGGCTTTTGATACTGTCCCACATAGAAGGCTTATCAATAAATTGCAGTCTTTATGCTTGGACTCCCATATTGTTGAATGGATTAGGCAGTGGCTGAGTGACAAACAACAGAGGGTTGTAGTCAATGGAGTATATTCAGACCATGGTCTTGTTACCAGTGGTGTACCTCAGGGATCTGTTCTGGGACCCATATTGTTTAATATCTTTATCAGCGAAATTGAAGAAGGCCTCGATGGTAAGGTGTGTCTTTTTGCTGATGACACAAAGATTTGTAACAGGGTTGATGTTCCTGGAGGGATACACCAAATGGAAAAGGATTTAGGAAAACTAGAGGAATGGTCAAAAATCTGGCAACTAAAATTTAATGTTGATAAGTGCAAGATAATGCACCTGGGGCGTAAAAACCCAAGAGCAGAATATAAAATCAGTGATACAGTCCTGACCTCAGTATCTGAGGAAAGGGATTTAGGGGTCATTATTTCAGAAGACTTAAAGGTAGGCAGACAATGTCATAGAGCAGCAGGAAATGCTAGCAGAATGCTTGGGTGTATAGGGAGAGGCATTACCAGTAGAAAGAGGGAAGTGCTCATGCCGCTCTACAGAGCACTAGTGAGACCTCATTTGGAGTATTGTGCGCAGTACTGGAGACCATATCTCCAGAAGGATATTGATACTATGGAGAAAGTTCAGAAAAGAGCTACTAAACTAGTACATGGATTGCATGATAAAACTTACCAGGAAAGATTAAAGGACCTTAACATGTATAGTTTGGAAGAAAGATGAGACAGAGGGGATATGATAGAAACCTTTAAATACATAAAGGGAATCAACAAGGTAAAAGAGGAGAGAATATTTAAAAAAAGAAAAAATGCTACAAGAGGACATAGTTTTAAATTAGAGGGGCAAAGGTTTAAAAGTAATATCAGGAAGTATTACTTTACTGAGAGAGTAGTGGATGCATGGAATAGCCTTCCTGCAGAAGTGGTAGCTGCAAATACAGTGAAGGAGTCTAAGCATGCATGGGATAGGTATAAGGCCATCCTTCATATAAGATAGGGCCAGGGGCTATTCATAATATTCAGTATATTGGGCAGACTAGATGGGCCAAATGGTTCTTATCTCCCGACACATTCTATGTTTCTATATTTCTATACGGGTGGTCACGTGACTTTTAGCAGTATTGAACGCTCAATGCTAAGTATGCAGCCTGATCTGTTCTCACAGGTGTTATTAATATTTATGTGATTGGACCTCTGTTATTGGTCCATTTGGGTATTTAAGCTGTGTCACATGGTGATGACGCTACCCCCAGACGAAGGTTCACCGAAGCGCGTGTCGGGGCTGGCACCATCCTGGTGGAGACACAGCATGGGTAACTGTTCTTGGTCCTTTGTATATGTTTGATACACGATTCTTGCACTTGCACTTTATTTTATTATTTCTTTATAGAAGTATGTGGACACTTTTTGAACTTTGTAACCACTTGTCTTCCTCCAGTTGATCTCGCCTTTCCCTGCACTAATGTTTTTAATTATGTATTGGATTATATAATAAAATTGATATTGATTTGTAAGCGGTCGGGTATTTCTTTGTAGGTAGCACTAAATACCTGTCAGACAAAACGCTGGTGGCAGGGCGGGCCAGCACCTCCAAGGCGTAGAGTTCATGCCACATGTCCAGCTTGGACACCCAGTAGTTGTAAGGCACTGAGGGATCATTGAGGATGCTGACACGGTCTGCCATGTACTACTTCACCATCTTTCAAAATGTTTCCCTCCTTGTGACAGTAGGCCGCGTATCAGGGTGAGGGTGCTGGCGAGGTGTCATGAAACTGTCCCAGGCTTTGGAGAGTGTTGCCCTGCCTCTGTTGGAGCTGTTGTGTTTTTCCCATTGTCTCCCCTCCTCGGTTGGCCAAGGAACGGACTCCAGCGTTGTCAGATGGAAATTTTTGGAGCAATTTTTCAACAAGGATCCTCTGGTATTGCACTGTTTTGCTCGTCCTCTCCATCAGAGTAAGGAGAGATGAGAATTTCTCATTGTTGCGGGGGTCGAGAAGGATGAACATCCAGTAATCTGTGTTGTCTAAAATGCGTATAACGCACGGGTTGCGGGAAAGGCAGCCTAACATGAAGTTAGCCATGTGTGCCAGAGTACCAACAGGCAAGACTTTGTTGTCGTCATCAGGAGGATCACTCTCAATCTCTTCATCCTCTTCCTCCTCTTCTGCCCATCCATTCTGAACAAATGGAATTAAACTTCCATGGGTACTACCCTCTGTAGCAGAGGCAAACATCTTCTGCTCCTCCTACTCCTACTCTTCATCGTCGAATTCTCGCTGAGAAGATGAAATGATGGTGGTCTGGCTATCACCCTGTGTAATGTCTTCCCCCATTTCCGAAAAAGAGCCAGAAAGTAAATAAATCAAAGATAAGTACTAATTCACATAGAAAAATCATAGAAAAATATAGAGCTATGCATCCTGCCGGACGTATATTAGTGGGCTCTCCGCACCAGCTGTTATCCCTTGGCTGGCTCACTTCATCTTTGGCGGTTATCCTGTCCCAATACTTGTTCGGGAGCTAAGTATCATCATCTAGTTATCTACTTTATATTAAGTGCTATCATCTGCAATTTTCATTTCACCCCTATATATATTTTTTTTTCTTTTTGTTGCTAATATTTGTTAGTTTTTACCCATCATTACTTCACATCACCCCCTGATGAACCTCCATGTTTAGGTGAAATGCAATTAATTATCACGTTAGTCTTGATATTTTTCTTCCCCCATTTCCACCTCCTTAATTGTGTCGTCCTTAATTGTGAGCATCGAGTGTTTGAGTAGCCACAGAAGTGGGATGGTTATGCTGATAATAGCGTTATAGCCGCTCACCATCTGTGTTGATTCCTCACAGAGGTCAGACACTCCATGACTTGTGAATAGCGGAAGTTGACTGGAAAGGCAACGACCATGTTGCAGCTGGTATTCCACTACTGCCCTCTGCTGCTCACAAAGCCTGACCAACATGTGGAACGTGGAGTTCCAGCACGTGCTCACATCGCACAACAGCCGGTGAGCTGGCAATTTCAAGCGATGCTGCAGCGTTGACAGACCGCTTCCCCACTGCAGTGCTACACTGCTTCGAGCTACCGACTGATGACTGACTGGTGCTGCACGCAGATAATTCAGAGGTGCTAGTGGAGGAAGAGGCGGAGGAGGAGAAATGGGGTTTGGATCCACCAACATAGGTGCTGGCGGAAAACCTGATCGATGTAGGGCCCGCAATCCTTGGCATCGGTAGCACCTATGCCATCCCAGGGTACGACTCGCCTCCACAACATTCATCCAGTGTGCCGTCAGGGAAATGTAGAGTCCCTGGCCGGATACACTTGTCCATGTGTCCGTGGTTAAGTGGACCTTCCCAGTAATGGGTTGGTCAGGGCATGTGTGATGTTACGGGACACATGTTCGTGTAAGGCGGGCACGGCACACCTTGAAAAATAGCGGGGGCTGGGGACTGCATTACGCGGGACGGCCGCCGACATCAGGCTGCGGGAAGGCCTCAGGTCCACAAGCTTAAATGCCAACATTTCCAGGGCCAGTAATTTGGAAAGCTGCGCATTTAGTGCTATGGCCTGTGGGTGGGTTGCTGGGTATTTTCGCTTGCGTTCAAAGGCCTGGTTAAGGACATTTGGACGCTGCGCTGGGACATGGAAGTGGATGTGGTCGCTGATGGTGCTTGCGAAGGTCCAGGTGCAGGGCGGGAGGCATCCAGGCCTGCGCCTTTGACAGGGAATTGGCCAGCACGTAACATAGGGGAAGAGGAGGCAGTGGTGTGACTCGCAGACACAGACTGAAAATCTACTCCTTGGCAAGGGAGATTCCCGCAAGGGGTGCTCCGTGGAACAGTTGCGGGCCTGTTTGCTGTGGCTCGCTTTCTCCCTTTTGGCACCCCACTGCCTCTTTCAGCCTGTTGCGGTGCTGCAGATCCCTCCCCCTCTGTACTGCTGCCCTCGTTCAGCTTTCCACCTTCCCAGGTTGGGTCAGTGACCTCATCGTCCACCAGCTCCTCTTCCACTTCCTCAATCTGATCATCCTCCTAATTTGTTGACCTAACCACAACCTCAGTGATTGACAACTGTGTCTCATCCTCTTCATCAACCTCTTGAGACAGTAATTGCGGTTGACTCATTGGCAACTGTGTCTCATCATCATCCTCCTCTTTAAACACTAATTGCCATTCCCCACTGTCATGTTCTTGTGACTGTGGATGCTCAAGCTCTTGGGAATCAGGGCACAAGATCTCATGTCCCTCTTAAAGTGTGCTTGGCGAGAGGGCCAAATCAAGTAATGGCGATTAAAAGAGGTCCTCGGAATATCTAAGTGTGGGATCACTTGTTTGGCCAGACTGTACATGGTGGGAGGAAGGAGGATCAGGGTGAAGATTGTGTTGACCAGACCCCTGGCTACTGAGACTGGACTTGGTGGAAGACAGGGTGGTGCTTAACCGACTGGAAGCATTATCTGCTGCAATCCAACCAACCACCCGCTCGCATTGGGCTGACTTCGCGAGCGTTGTCCTGCGCCGCCCTGCAAACTGGGACATGGAGCTAGATATCGTGGATGATTGTTTTTCTTGTGCTCTGGCAGCAGGCACAGTTTCGTGCACCATTAGCATCACGGCCACTTCCCCGTCCCTTACTACTCGCCTTCTTCATTTTAAATGTGATATATGCTTGAAAGTATGTCACACATACAGTAGCGTAGGATTTGGAAGTGTATGCGCAAATTTTTTTTTCAAAGTTATTTGTGATGAGGAAACGTTATACAGGTATTGTCACTGTTCACATTGTCTACGGAAAAAGTACACTGGATGTCACTGATATTTTAGGGATGGGCACACGTTAAACAGGAGATATGGCGCAGATAATTTAACTGTCCGCAGCAGACACCGTCTACGGAAAAAGTACACTGGATGTCACTGATATTTTAGGGATGCACATGAAGAGGGAATTGGCTATCTGTTCGGTCCTTTAAAACCATATTTTTACTTGACTCCCCCCCACCTCATAGCAATAAATACACAACACTACTGCTCGGATTTAATCGGCCACAGCAGCCGTTTATTGAATAAATACATAACATAATTAACTTAATAACCATAAATTAACCAATGGCGAGGGAGGTCCTAGAAGCCCCAATAACCTCATAAACACCGGGAAAAACCTGCGTCTCCATCTTGCCCCCAGCCATTGAACCCAGCTCGGAGGCAGCAACTGATGGATGCCTAGTTAGTTAATACCAGCTCCTCCATGAGAGTCCAGCCCCTCCCGTGGGGCCCTCCCATCATCAGATACTACCATATTTTTCCACTTCAAGGACCTCCCCCGCCTCCACGACTGCCGCGACAAAAACATATGACCTACAACCCTGCCCTGAATCCCTACTCAACCAACCCCTTCCCAAGTATCCATTCCCCCCTCCCCACTGCCTACTGCCTCTTCTTTTTTTTTTTTTTATCGCTTGCCAAAAAACACGTTCAGCAGGGACGGGAACGGGAGGGTGGGCGTTCGCTTGCCCTGGCCGAATGCACCTGCTTCCGCCTCCTTCTACGCCTTGACCGCTGACCCCCCCCTCCGTTCACATGGCGACACGCGCCCTTTCCTCATTCCCTGCCTCTATTACTTAACCCCTACCTCACCTGTCCCCTCACACCCAAAACCCTCTTCATGAGCGGCCTCCCCTTACCGCTGCGCTTCCCGTCCGGCCTGACTTGAAGAGGGAATTGGCTATCTGTTCGGTCCCTTAAAACCATATTTTTACTTGACTCCCCCCCCACCTCATAGCAATAAATACACAACACTACTGCTCGGATTTAATCGGCCACAGCAGCCGTTTATTGAATAAATACATAACATAATTAACTTAATAACCATAAATTAACCAATGACGAGGGAGGTCCTAGAAGCCCCAATAACCTCATAAACACCGGGAAAAACCTGCGTCTCCATCTTGCCCCCAGCCGTTGAACCCAGCTCGGAGGCAGCAACTGATGGACGCCTAGTTCGTTAATACCAGCTCCTCCATGAGAGTCCAGCCCCTCCCGCGGGGACCTCCCATCCTCAGATACCACCATATTTTTCCACTTCAAGGACCTCCCCCGCCTCCAAGAACGCGCAGATTGACCTCCTCAAGCCTGCGCGTCCCTCCACATCCGTAACGCTATCTCCACTCCACTCTGGATCCCCAAAGACCACAAGTCCGTCCCCACCGCATTCAGATGCACTCCATCCATTCTCCAAAATGCACCAACACCCTTTTCCAAGTCTTCATGACGCACCACCACAGCCCCATTCTTTGCCATAAATCGGCCCACTGCCCTATTCACCTTTATCCGGGCCTTATTAAGGCTCTCCACAGACCTTGCCCCCCTCCATGACTTACGCGGGAACAATGTCCGACCAAACCGTAACCACACCTGGATATAACGCCCAGATCCTCAGCAGGTCAAACTTCGCATCCCGTATCAACTCTCTAAACGGACGCCTCCCCAAGTCATTGCCCCCAACATGGAGCACCAACACATCCGGAGGACAATCCAACTGCGAAAACCGCTGCACCTCCCGCAACACTCCCCCCGATAACATCCCTCTAACCCCTAACCACCTGACTGTAGCCACATCTGAACTCAACCCAAGCTGGCGACCATTCAGCCTCACATCTGCTCTGATTGCCCCCCAAAACACATAGGAGTGTCCTAAGATCCACACCAAGGCCGCCGGCAAACCTGCAAACAAACAAAAACATAATTAACACGACCCCTACCTACTGCCACGCAACTACAAAAAACCCAGCCTAACATAAGATTTAAACCGCACCGACTCCCAACACCCGATCCTCATAATTACCTCATCACTGACCCCCAATCTAGCCGCCTCAGTCGCTGCCCCGATCCTAAATGAATGTCCAGAATACTCCTTTTCCTGCACCCCCAAAGCCTTTAAACATTTTTTAAACACTGCCAAAAATTTAAATCTAGACAAAAACGAACCATCCTGATGCCGAAGAAACGGCAATGAATCCCTTACAATACCCAAACGATAACTCCCCACGCACCGAACTGGGCACATACCACAACCTGGAACAGAAAACAATGTAAACTGTTGCCCTCTGCCCTCCTGATCCATCTTTGACCTACGATTCCGAACCACAACCCTATCCTCGCCCACATCCTCACTCATCAACCCCCCTGCACGGTTAACACTGCCGCTTACCAACTCCCCCAATCTGAAAGCCCCAAAAAACGCTAGCGCAAATGCCGCCCTAAATAACCCCAACTCCCTTCCCGAGCTACAAACAACGCTCAACTTCTCACCCATCTGTACCAATAACTGAAAAGACACCGGCCTCCTCCGATCTGCCACCTTACCCGCCCCCCTACGCCAACCTTTTAAAACTTGCCGTACTAAAAAATCTTTTGTCAGATCCACCATTCCCCGCAGCCTGAACCCAAACGCCACACCCACAATCAAACGATTCACTCTAGACACCGACCAGCCCTCGCTTTTTAAATGCCCCAACAACATCACCAGCTTAATACCCCCATCGTCCACACCTGCTCCCCTGTTACCATTCGACCTCTCCCAGGTTTCCCACGCCTTACCATACTCCCTCCACGTACCAGGACTCAGTGAGTCTCTCAGCAACCCCATCACCTCTCCTCCAGGATCCTCCACAGCCACGGCGGACACTCCAGACCCTCCACCCCTGCTTCTGGCGCTAGAAGCCGGAACCGATCCCACTGTGAACGAGAAAGAGAATCCGCCACAGAATTAGACACTCCAGGGACATGCTCTGCCACCAACCACACGTTAATCGACAAGCAACGCAATACCAAAAACTGCAATAGCCTAACCACCGGAGGGGAAGATGCCGATAAACTGTTGATAGCCTGGACTACCCCCAAATTATCACAATGAAAACGCACCTTCCAATTCTCAAATCTTTCCCCCTACAACACCACCGCCATAACAATGGGAAACAGCTCTAACAATGCAATATTCTTCACCCAACCCCGTACTACCCACGACTCCGGCCACCCGCCCGCACACCATTGCCCTTGACAATAAGCCCCAAAACCCACTACCCCCGACGCGTCCGTATATAACTCAAAATCCGCAGTATCACAAACCTCCCCCATGACTAACGTCCGCCCATTATACTGACCCAAAAATTCTGCCCAAACCCTTAAATCCCCTTTTAACTCTTTCCGCAACCTAATGAAGTGATAAGCCGCAGACATACCTGATGTAGCTGCGGCCAACCTTCTACAGAAAATTCTACCCATCGGCATAATCTGACATGCGAAATTAAGCTTCCCTAACAACGACTGTAGATCCCTCAACCTGATCTTCTCCTGCACTATGGCCTTATCGATTACCTGCCGCAAATTCAGCAACTTGTCCTCTGGAAGCCTACACTCCATCCTCTCAGTGTCTATGACGATCCCCAGGAAACACAATTCCGTCACTGGACCCAACGTCTATTCCCTCGCTAACGGTACCCCAAAACACGCAAAAACCGACTGCACCGTGTGCAACAACAAAGAACAGACACGAGAATTCGCCGGCCCTAAACACAAAAAATCGCCCAAATAATGAATAACCCATGGACAACCCGAAACTTCCACCACCACCCACTCCAAAAATGAGCTAAAAGTCTCAAAATACGCACACGAGAGAGAGCACCCCATAGGTAAACACCTATCCACAAAATACTCCCCATCCCAAATACAACCCAACAAACCCATGCTCTCAACGTGAACCGGAGGCAAACGAAAAGCCGCTTCAACATCAACCTTGGCCAACAACGCCCCCCGCCCCCACTGCCTTACTCACCTAACAGCCGCATCAAATGACGTATACACAACCGAACAAAGTTCAGGATCTATACCATCACTGACCGACGCCCCTTTCGGATAAGACAAATGATGAATCAGCTGAAACTTGTTCGGCTCTTTCTTTGGCACCACCCCCAGTGGAGACACTTTAAGGTTCGGAAGCGGCGGCGCCCTGAATGGGCCCGCCATCCGCCCCAATTCCACCTGCTTTTTTAAATTTCTCAGCCACCACCTCCGCATGATCAAGCGCGGACCTAAGATTCTTATGAACAATAGGCCCCGCCGTTACAACCGAAGGGATGCGAAAACCAAACCTAAAACCGTCCCCCAACAGCCTGGCCGCCGCCCGATCCGGATACCTATCTAGAAACTTCTGCATCTTTTCCACCCGCACCGGTGTCCAACCCTTTTCCAACACCGTCACCCCCCCCTCTGTCTTCCCCCCTTAAAGCAACGGCTAGCTCCATGGGGCCCCCTACACGCAGTGCATTTGTGCTTAAATTTGCACTTAGCACCGAATCTGCAGTTTCCCTCATTAAAGAGGAAACACAACCCTTTTGCTGACGCTGCCGCCAGTGCTCCCGGAGACGACCCCCCAGGCTCACCCCGAAAGGATTGCCCAGCCCTAGGCGGTGCCGTCACCTTCAACCATAACCCGACATCCTTGTGGTCCCACCGGATATCAGACCTAACCGCCTTACGCTGCCTGAACTACTCATCATAGCGGAGCCATCCCACCCCGCCATATACCCGATACGCCTCCCCTATGGCATCTTGGTAACAGAACAGCGCCGAACAACATTCTGGGGACCTTTCCCCAATGACACTTGCTAATATGGCAAATGCTTGCAGCCAATTAGTAAATGTACGGGGAATCAACCTATGCCGCCGCTTATTCTCCTCCTCCTTTTTTCCCTCGTCCTTTTTACCCCTATCCAAGTTAAACCGTTCCAAGGGGAGCAGGGAAAATATTTCCACATACTCCCCTTTCCAGATCTTCTCTTTTACCTCCTGCTTCAAATGGGCCCCCAAGGGGCCCTCAAAGCACACATACACTTCCCCACGCGCTCTGTCATCCAGCCTCTGCCCCTCTTCCTCCCCCCCTACCTGAGTCTCAACAGACACTGACCCTCCGCGCGACCCAGCTACCGGTCCCGGCAACACCCCCCACGCCGGCAATGGCGACCCCCCTGCTGACCCCAAGCTAGACAACCAACCCGCCAGTCCCCCCAAAAACTGCCCCAACCCTTTCCCTAACTCACCCATGGCCACCCCCCCCCCCCAAGCACTTCCCACTGGGAAGCCCTGCGCTAACATGGAACCCCATGTAGTCTCACCAGGCACCACGGGCGCTGTGACTCCCGCTGCCACTGATCCTGACTCCAGCTGTACGGACTCTCCTTCGGCGTTGCCCCTGGACGTCGACGGTAGTTCCTCCTGGACGACTTGCACGACCCTCTGGACGATGCTGGCAGGCCTCTGGCACGAAAACATGGCTCCTGCCATGGTAGGGGGATACTCCTCCACTCTGTCCGGAACTTCTCTGAGCCTGCACAGCTCTTCTTCTCCACCCTGTGCAGCCCGAGGCACCTGGATCTCCTCACTCAGCTGAGTGGACCGCCCGCTGCAGGATGGACTAGGCCGATCCACCGTTCCTGGTCCTGAATCCCCCAGACTAGCTGCAGAGAGCGGGGGAAGGGGCGTCCCGCTCTGCTCTGGGCCCCGCCGTGTAGTGGGATTCCTCCCGCGGCGAGAGCGCCCCGCTGAAGGCTGAGCAGGCCCCCTCCGCCGCGGAGGGTCCCTTGAGGTGCTCCCTACTCTGCACCGGACCCTGGGGGTGCTTTCAGGGCTCAGGCGCGCCGGTGGGTGACACCGCCGCGGCCGGACAGCCCGTTCAGTGGGGGTAGCCGCAGGAACAGGCGAAACTACACAGGCACCAACCTGCTCCTGCAGCCAGCCAGGCCCCCACACCTCTGCCTCCCTGCGCAGCCGCTCCAACAGCTCATCTACAGATAAAGACCGCTTGCCCTGGCCGAATGCACCTGCTCCCACCTCCTCCTACGCCTTGACCGCTGACCACCCCCCCCCCCGTTCACAATGCGACACGCGCCCTTTCCTCATTCCCTGCCTCTATTACTTAACCCCTACCTCACCTGTCCCCTCACACCCAAAACCCTCTTCATGAGCGGCCTCCCCTTACCGTTGCGCTTCCCGTCCGGCCTGACTCACTTTAAACAGGAGATGTGGCACGGACAATTTAACTGTCCACAGCAGAAACCGTCTACGGAAAAAGTACACTGGATGTCACTTATATTTTAGGGATGCGCACACTTTACACAGGAGATGTGGCGCAAATAATTTAACTGTCCACAGCGGCCTATTACACGGAATTTATCGCTGCCGTCACACACAATAGTCCTTAAAAGGACTTTTGGGTCTCTGAAAAGTTTTTTGCATACTCCCTATTCTGTCTGTCCCTTCCTATGCACAGGTCTCCCTAACACTGAGCAATTTAGCTCAGGTTGCGCTACAAACATATATTACTGCTGTCACACACAATAGTTCTTACAAGGACTTTTTGGTCTCTGAAACGTTTTTGTACCAAAAAAAAATTCAATTACACTCCTTGTCCCTTTCTATGCTCAGCTCTCCCTGACTACGAATGAGCGGAACATGCGTCATCGGGTGCTATAGCAACCAGTGACACGTTCCGGCCAGCCAACATGGCTGCTGGCATTACAGTGAGAGCAGTATCTACCTGCTTGTTTGTCGTATGCAGCCAAGAAACATGCAGGGAGGAGACTCGAGCATGGCGCTCGAGCACATTCGGTACTCGGCCGAGTACCGCCATGTGCCGAGTAGTGATGGACGAACATCGGCCAAGACAGTTCGCGAACGCGATTGCGCAAACGCGATCAAATGTTTGCGAACCACAAGTTCGCGGCGGGTCCCATTTACTTTAATGGCAGGCGAACCTGAAAAACCTTCAGCTCATATTTGCAGCCACCAAATAGTCCCACAACATGGACAGTGACATACTAGAGGGAGATCAATGCTAAAAATTCCAACAAAAAATATGTATCTTAATCAGGGGACATTTTTATGCATCTTAAAGGGAAATTCTCTAAAAAGTCCCCTGTTGGAGCCTAGAAAATTTTTATTTTAGGCCACGGGTGTACGGGCCTTAAAAATTAGGCATTTACCTGACATGAAAGAAATTTTGATTATGTGGCTCGAGGTACATTATGCGGTCACTGAATAACAACTTTACTGTAGCCCACGTTTTTTTCACTTCTTTGAGGGGACAACTGGTATATCACACCAGTAGAAATTACCAGGGACAAATATTTATTCTGAGTGCTGGTGGATATTTGTGGGCTGGCATGAGGCAATTCAATTAAACGTGGTTGTCACAGGTGTTGAATTCCTCCACGATCCATGCCTCATTCATTTTTAGAAATGTGAGGTAATCCACACTGTCGTGAGCTAGGCGTATGCTTATCGATCACGATCCCCCCTGCTGCGCTGAACGTCCTTTCGGACAGGACACTGGACGAGGGGCAAGTCAATAGTTCCATGGCAAATTGTGCCAGCTCTGGCCACAGGTCAAGCCTGCACACCCAGTAGTCCAGGGGTTCCTTGCTTATCAGAGCATCCACATCGGCCGTTAACCCGATGTAGTCGGACACCTGTCGGTCTAGGCTTTCCGTGAGGCTGGATCCGGAGGGCGGCTGTCGATGGGTTGGCTGCAAGAATGATCTCATATCCGAAGTGACTAACACCTTCAAACCGCCCTCTTCTTGCATGCGCTGTTGGATTGGTACCCGCAACTGTTTCTCTGTGAGTGGAAATTCCTCTGCCAGCGCCCGCAAAATCAGAATGCAGCATTTCTCAAAGCAAGGCCTGGAAGTGCTGCATTCTGACAGCCCTCTGTGATGCTGGTAACATGTCCACCATTTTGCGTTTGTACCGGGGGTCTAAGTACGTTGCCACCCAGTGCTGGTCCTTGCCCTTTTTGCTTTTGATACGGGGGTCCCTCTTCAAACACTGGAGCATGAAGGCCCCTATTTGCACTGGAAGCGGTGGAGTGGCCTGGCTCCGGCTTATCGTCCAGGATAATGTCATCCTCAGTCTCCTCCCCCCAGCCACGGACAACACCAGGGATCCCAGAAACATTTAAAGCATGCATTTCTTGCTCCTCCTCTGCCCCGGTACCATCTCCCTCTGACTTTTCTTCAGACTCATGTTGACTTGTCTCAGATGGAGTAACCCCCCCTGGGAATTCATCCAGCATTGCGACTTCCTCATCTTCCTGCTCCTGCTCCTCGACGGCTTGATCAATGACACAACGCAATGCACGCTCTCCAGAAAAAAGGTGTATGGTACGATGTCTCTGATGGCGCCTCTGCATGCGTTGTGCATTAGCAGCCACTGGTGTGGTGAAAAAAAAAAACAAGCTCCCCAGAACCTGTTCTGACACAGAGTTCATATAAGTAGTCGTTAACTGCATGTTTCTGCTGAAGCAGCCTATCAAGCATATACATGGTGGAGTTCCAGCGCGTCGGGCTGTCACAGATCAGACGTCTGACGGGCAGGTGGTGTCGCCGCTGAACATCAGCAAGGCGAGCCATGGCCGTGTAAGATCTTCTAAAATGGCCAGAGATTTTCCTGGCCTGACGCAAGACGTCCTGGACCCCCGGGGTATTTGGCAACGAATCACTGCACAACTCAGCAGATTGGCACAGTTGTCGCACACCACTTTACCAACTGACAAATTGAGCTGGCTTAGCCACTCATCGGTCTGTGACCGCAAAGCTGAAAGGAGTTCAGGACCAGTGTGGCTCTTGGCTTCCAGGCACAGCAGGGCAACGTCTCACCTGGCACGTTGAACAGGTTCTGGGGAGCTTGGGGGAAGCAGCAGAGGAGGCGGTAGCACTGAAAAAGGAGGAGTCAGCCGAGGAGAAGACTGAGGATGGAGTAGGAGGAGGAGAAGAAAAGGCAGGCCTGCATGCAATCCGTGGCGGTAACACCAAATCCACATGGGTGCCACGGGTTGCATGCTTGACGGCCATCAGAAGGTTCACCAAGTGGGCAGTAAAAGTTATGTACCTTCCTTGACCGTATTTGCTAAACCACGTGTCTGTGGTCAGATGTATCTTGGCATCAACACTGATGTGCCAGAGATACATTCACTTGCCGCTGAACGTGGCCATATAGCTCCGGGATGCCCTTCTGGGAGAAATATTTCCTTCCAAAAGCCTCCAAGTCCACCAATTTATATGGCAGTAGTTGGCGGGCTAGAAGTTCCGACAAGCCGGCGGTCAGTCGTTGGGCAAGAGGGTTATCCGGCGTCATCATCTTTTTTCGCTTGAAAATTTGGGCCACAAAAGCCTGCCTTTTGCCAGATGAACGAGACGACGGCATGGTGGAAGGTGGAGTGGAGGACAAATGGGAGGAGAGAGGAGGAGAGGCAGGATGTGGAGCACTAGGAGTGTGTCTTTGTGGGTTCTGACGTTGTTGCTCCCACTGGGCTTGGTGAT